>NC_137082.1:33826697-35173009 GCF_951640355.1 Cnephaeus nilssonii
AAGATTCGATGACCTATTGAGCACCTGTTTGCCAGGCACTGTTTTGAACATAACAGGAAAGAAAAAAGCTTTGCTCTCCTAGAACTTGTGTGGAGCTGATGGAGAGAGATAGAAAGTAAATAATAATCATAAGGATCATAATAAACAAACACAGAAAGAAAAAAAATATGTAAAGCATCTGGTGCCTGGCATGTGGTGAGCATGCCATACATGATAGCAGTTATGATTATTATGTGAAGGCACTTCTTAAAGCTGGACAGCACAGCAGAGAGGCAGGTCTCTAGGTGACTGACTGCAAGCAGGTGGCCTTCATTCAAGTCTTACCTCATTGCTGCTCAGTTAAGTTTCCCTCGGCCTCCAAAGCCTCTTTCACATTGCCTGGTGGAAATCTATGTGTCTTCGAGGGTAGAGCATTCCTTTTTCCTCCCTTCAGCTGGTATTTACTGAAGGCTACCTTGGGCCAGGTGTTCTGCTGGGTGCCGGGGTTATTAAGCTGAAAAACCCAGGAGGGGTGTGGTCAGGAGCATGAATGAAGGGAGCCCCGGGGCACCCTGGGAACTTCCAGCCCAGGCAGATGAGAGCCAGACTGAAGGAGCCTGGCTGCCTTGGTTTTATTCTGCCCGAGGAGACCCTGAAGAATTCTGAGCTGGGTGATAAAGTTAGCAGAAAAACGAAGACTTCACAGCATTCTTGTTTAAATGCTACGTGGTAAAAGTAAACATCTGCATTATGGTCAAATGCATAATCTATATTTAAGCACTACAGTCAAACCCAGAGAGCTACAAGAAGGAGATCGGAAGACATGTAGACAAGCAAAGACCTCAGGGCAAATAATGTCTCCAGGTGAAGACAGTATGCCACTAGATTAGTAGGAAATGTGGCAAAAATGGAGGAGGGACTTTTGGAGCAAGACAAACCTAGGCTGGCATTATTACCCGCAGCAAGCTATTGCCCCTTGGTAGGAGGGTTAATACTGACCCTGCTGCCTTCAGGGTTGCTGAAAGGATTAAAAGAAACATCCATCAAGTGTCTGGCACTTAATAGGGACTCAATAAAAGACATGTAAGTATTAATAGCAATATTAATTATTAGTAACAGTGCAGCATATGGAAAGAGCTCTTTGTGTCAGCCAGACCTGTGTACAAATACACCCAGTGCAAGTTGCTTAACCTTTCTGAGCCTTGGATTGTCTCCTTTCCTATAAAATGAATTAATGAAAATACTTTCCTTGTAGGGGTGAGGAAGGGAATAAAGGTGATAATGAAGTTTCTAGGCTGTATAATAGGTGTTCAGTTAAGTGCTATTTCTAAATCGGAAAACAGTGAATAAATATTCTGATGGTGGAACATTGAAACAATACAGAAACATTTAAAGAATTATTAGAGGGTTTTCCCATAATTTTGTTACATATTACTAAACTGCTTCTCAAAATGACTATGAATTTGCATTCCCACCAACAGTGCATAAATTGTGCCTTGTTTCCTTACATCTTTGCTAACACTGGGTTCTGCCGATCTTTTAAACGTTTGCCAGCCTGATCTAATGAAAAATGACATCTCAATTTTGTTTTTATCTGTAGTTCCAGGATTACTCACGAGGTTGAAAATCTTTTCAAGTATTTCCGTTTGTGTTTCTTCTTTTGTTAATTGCCAGTTTAGGTCATTGTTATTTGGCCATCTTCCTATGGAGGTGTTTCCTAATGACTTTAAGAACTCTTGTTTATTAGGAATCTTAACTCTTAGTCAACTTCTTAGATTTTTAAAAACTGTTACAACATGTTTAGAAAGACTTCGAGTTCCAAGATTACAAAAATATTCACTTTTTTCCCTTCCAATACTTTTATTGTTTCTTTCGTCACATATAAATCTTTGATCTAGGTGGAATTTAGATTTAAGGAGGGAGGTAAGTGCCAACTTAATTCTTTTCCAAATGGCTACCCAGTCGTCCTGTTCTGTTTATTAACTTTCATCTTTCCTCCACCAGTTTGAAATGTTAACTTTATGTACTACAATTCCTCATATGCGTGGCCCTATTTCTGTACTCTGTGAGGTTGAATATGTCTGTTGCTCCTTTGTCAAAATTGCACTATCTAATGCATTTTAATACCTAGAACAAGTCCCAACTCATTACTCTTCTTCAAAGTTTGCTTGACAGTAAGGTGGAGTGATTAAATTCAATGCCCTGTGGACCTATCCATAGGACTTCTTGAGTGTCCTCATGCCATGGTGGCTGGCTTTCCCCAGAGAATGTGATCCACAGAACAAGGCAGACGTTGCAATGCCGTTTATGACAGCCCCAGAAGCCATACATGGCCATTTCCACAATATCTATCAGTTCCAGTTTAGCCCTATTTAAAGTGGGAGGGGGCTAGAAAAGATGTGAATGCCAGGGCCTGTTTTGGAGGCTGGCTCCCACAGTGCCTTAGAAAGAATTTGGGCCATGCCGAAACCGGTTTGGTTCAGTGGATAGAGCGTCTGCCTGCGGACTGAAGGGTCCCAGGTTCGATTCCGGTCAGGGGCATGTACCTTGGTTGCGGGCACATCCCCAGTAGGGGGTGTGCAAGAGGCAGCTGGTCCATGTTTCTCTCTCATCGATGTTTCTAACTCTCTATCCCTCTCTCTTCCTCACTGTAATAAATCAATAAAATATATTTAAAAAAAAAGAATTTGGAATGAGTTTTGGGTTTGAATCTTGACTCTGGCAACAATTTGTGTGATCTTGGGCAAGTTCCTTTGCTTTACTGGCCCTGCCAGTTTTCTCACTCGCCTCACTTGGTGGTTGCCACAGTCAAGGTTTAGGGCCTGTGAAAGCCCTTAACTTCAAATTTAGACATTAGCAATTAAAGAAGAGAAGGAAGAAAAGCCATTTGGGGCAGGGTGTAAAAGTTAATATTTTCATAAAACATTGAAAATGAAGAAATAGCCCATCTAATAATCTGATTACATTAGCACCATCACTTTTTAGAATTTTGGTGTTAAAATGCACTTTAACATTTATTTCCTTCCTCACAGAGAAAGAATAGAGAAAATGGCTTAAGTTGAGGCAGTGAGATTTATGGTAGATAAGAGTACATCTGTATATCTCTGGCATTAAGAGAGATTAAAAAGTGGGGTAAGCTCCTTAGTAAAGTCCTGAAATCTCTACCTGAAAACCTGAAGGAATTATGTGGGGGCTGTAATTTTCCACAGTTTTTGGCAAAAACGAGCTCCTTTGAGGCCACTTGGGGGTGGAGGGGAGGGTTTCCACAAATTTTTAAAAGTAAAATGAAAAGAATTTATTATTTAAAATTTTCTGCCCTAGCCAGTTTGGCTCAGTGTATAGGGTCCTATGTTGTTGTTGTTTTTTAAAATATATTTTTATTGATTTCAGAGAGGAAGAGAAAGGGAGAGAGAGAAACATCAACGATGAGAGAGAATCATTAATCAGCTGCCTCCTGCTCACCCCCTACTGGGGATCGAGCCCACAACCCGGACATGTGCCTGAACCAGGAATCAAACTGGGACCCTTCAGTCTGCAGGCTATTGCTCTTTCCACTGAGCCAAAGCAGCTAGGGCAGGGTCCTGGGTTTGATTCTGTCCAGGATACGTACCTGGGTTACAGGATCAATCCCAGTGTAGGAGGCAACCAATCGATCTCTCTCACATCGATGTTTCTATCTCTCCCCCTCCACTCTCTCTAAAAATCAATGGAAAAATATTCTTTGGTGAGGATTAACAACAACAAAATGTCCTCACACTGTTGAGCATTAAAATTTTTATCTTTTTCATCATGTGAGTTGGAAAATAAAGACAAGTGTAAAAAAGCAAAAAACATCTACCACCTTAATCTAAATGCTGTTTTGTGGGTCAACGGAAAAAGAGAATTTTTAAAATTAAAAAATGTAATACTTTGTAGAGAAAAAAAAGAAAAAATCAATCATAGTCTCACAGCTCAGAAATAACCATTATTAACATTTTGGAGGAGTAAAATGGAATTTAAACACCTTTTTCAGCCTCGTAGGAGAATAAAAAACAGGAGTGTATTTAAATGATGAATGGCAGGTAAGCTGAGTTAGGGCTGTCCATCACATGAGCAGATACTGTGCCTAAAGACAACAGTGAGGTCGTGAAGTCTCTATTCCTGAGTACCCTTGCAACTTGCATGGATATGTTTGGTTGAAGTTCTACCTCAGTCTTTCCCAGTTCTGTCTGGTTCTAAATACTGTTTTAGGGCTCATTCAATGGGAAATTAGTCCTCAGGGATTTTGTCCAATAAAGTAATTATTGAGTAAGGTCAGTCATTCAACAACTGAGTGCCCACCTTGTGCCAAGACTGTGCCAGATGTTGGGGATATGATAATGAATGCAAGAAGATGCTAGCAAGAGACAGACACTAAACTAACGATCATACACAGAAATGAAATGAGGGGCCAGAAGTGATATATATTTGTTGATCATCTGCTATGCTGGGAATTTAGTAAATGTGATCTCATTTAATCATATTGGACCTAGGGGAGATAAGCTGACTTCTCTGAACCTCTACTTCATTTGAAGATGCAGTTATTTTTTTATTTATTTTATTTTTTTATTTTATTTTATTGATTTTTACAGAGTGGAAGGGAGAGGGAGAGAGAGAAACATCGATGAGATGAGAAACATTGATCAGCTGCCTCCTGCACACCCCCCACTGGGGATGTACCCGCAACCAAGGTACATGCCCTTGACTGGAATCGAACCTGGGACCCTTCAGTCTGCAGGCCGACGCTCTATTCACTGAGCTAAACCAGCTAGGGCTGAAGATGCAGTTATTGAAAGAGAACATTTGTTAGGGTGGCAAATGGTTCCAGGGCTTGATTCACTGAAGCATTTACTGTGTCTACTGTGTACAAAATGCTTTACAAAGATTCCATTTAATCCCAATTGCATCCTTGGAGTTTAATATGAATCCTGCTGTCCAAATGATGGCACTGAGTCAATGAGAAGTTTCATAACTTGACCAAGGCCACACAGCTGGAGAATGACTGCAAGTTTCAAACCCAGACCTGCTCTAGTTCAAAGCCAGTGACAATACATTATCTCATAGTGAGGTTCAGGATGTCTGTGTGTCTTTTGGGGAATTCTTTGGTGACTGCTGGTGATGTATTTGTTATTCAGACTTCTGAATACGTGCTTTGCTCATAACTGTGCAGTTTGAAAAGTGACTCATCTCAAACAGGACAGGGTTGATTATCAGTCCTGTTTATCTTACACTGCCCTGTGACACCTTTATTGACTTCAAAGATACTTTGTAATAAAAGCACTGTGATAAAAACAGACACCAAAAAATGTATAGGTTTGTTTTTTGGTGCTTCTGACAAGAGACTCATGAGTCTTATTAGCTTAAAAAAAAAAATCACAGCTACTTAAGGTTTATTGACTTTAAAGCCAATTTTCCAACTCATGTGCTCATTTTACTCTTAACTATGATGTTGTAATTAGTTTCTGTATGATTCTGCAAGGGCAGAGACCTTGAAATATTCACATCTGGATTTTCCCATGGCTTGACCCAATGGTGAGAATGAGGTAGTACTGGCTGTAAGTTAAGTAAAGGCATTTTTCATTGTGCCTGTATTATCTTTCTTTTGCTACTTTAAGTTACCACAGATAGAGTGGCTTAAAACAACATCCAGTTATTTTTAAAAAATTTTTTTATTGATTTTGAGAGAGAGGAAGGAGGACATAGAGAAATGTCAATTTGTTGTCCCACTTATTTATGCATTCATTGGTTGCTTCTTGTATGTGCCCTGACCGACGATTGAACCCACAACCTTAGCATATCTGGACGATGCTCAAACCCACTCAAAACAACACCATTTACATCTCACACTTTCTGTAGGCCAGAAGTTGACCAGAGGGTTGTTCTCTGCTTTGACCCTGAAAAGGCTAAAATCAAGTGTTGACAGTATGTATTCCTTTCTGCAGACTCTAGGGTAGGGGAGAACCTGCTTCCTGCTCATTCAGGTTATCAAAATTCACTTCCAAGGGGTTGTAGGACTGAGGTTCTATTACTTGTTGGCAGAGGTTATCAACTTCTGAGGCTGCCTACATTCCCAGGCTCATGGCTCCCTTCAAAGGAACAGTGGCTTGTTTTAAGGCCCTGTATCTTGGGGGTAAAGTTGAGTTCCTCTTAAGCTTGGAATCTGATTGTTCTCTGCCTTCCTTTTCTGCTTTTAAGGGTCCATATGATAATAGTTGGCCCTCCCAGATAGCCCAGGGTCATCACTCTATTTTAAGATCCTTAATATCATCGGCAAAATCCTTTGCCATGGAATGTAACATTCACAGGTTCCAGAGACTAAGGTATAGATAGTTTTAAGTGGGGGAGGACATTGTTCTACCACAGTGCTTGTACTAAACATGTACACTTTAGAATGAATCTTCTTGCTACTACTTGGAAGTCAGGGGCAGGGGAGAAATGAAGCTACTCAAGAAAACGTTTGAACAAGCCAAATGACTTGTCAAATTGGGTTACTGTGTCAGCTTTAAATTAAAAACAAACACAAAACCACCCTTTGTAAAAAATCAGGCCAACACTTTTTTTGGTGGTGGATAGGCTTGTTCTTCCTTTTCCCCATCTTGGGGGTAAACTTAGATGGGGAGAGACTTTAAAATATGCCTTATTTCACCTCCCCACAGTCTATTCACTTTGCAGGATTTTATTGGACATGGAAGCCTGTGTGACGAACATAAAAAGCAGGAGCCCTGAACTCTGTGGTGTTGGGCAGCACAGTTATCAGTCTTCTTTCAGCGCTGGCTCTCTCCTGTGCTAACACAGGGAGTGGAGGGTGTGTTTCCTCATCCAGGGAAACCTTTAAAATGTGGCCATTGACCCTGCCTCCCTATTACTTAAGAGTGGGCCATTAATCCAGTTTAGGACCAAATCTAGGCATGTTTCTGGACATTGATTCAACAAATGGGAACAGAAGACCTGTGTGTTGGCTACCTCATTTCATTTCATGCTCTGCAACCAAGGCTCAAAGAGGTGAAGTACCATTGCCCATTGTATCTCAGGCAGTATCAATAGCTAACACTTGCTCTATGCCAGGAGCCAAATTATATAGACCTAATATCAAGGCCCCTCTTCACACCCTCTTCCAATCTGCCAGTTGTTTTATGTTCATTTTAATTAACCCAACAATGCCGTCAGGTCCTAGACTAATGTAGATTAGAAAATTGAGGCCCATGTTGAGCCCCTACATTTAGGCTGATAGCCAGGGAATGGCTCAGCCAGGACCCAGTTTAGGTCGGTTTAACTGCAGGACCGTGTTCTCTCCAGAGTACCGCCTCGAAAAAGGCCTCAAGTGCATTCTGTGCAGTATGGGCCCCCAAACCCAAATTTTTTACACTACCTGTCACCATATTACTGAATTCACCAACGCTCTAGGCTGCTAAATGCAACTTCTGCAAATACAATTTCTGCAAACATAAAGCGACATGAAGGCACAGGAAGAAATGGGGAACTGTCTAGGTCTGTCAATTGTGGAATAACCGTTTTACTGATATGAGTGTTTTTGTCTCATTATTATGCAGCAATGAGTCATTTAGGGGAGGACCAAAAGGGAAAGTCCTGCCTCTTGTCACCTAAGAGAAGTGTCAGTGAGAACTGCTAGGGCGGGTAGAGACACAAAGTGGGTGCTGGGAGTGGAGCTATCAATTTTCCATCCCCACCCTAACCCGCCCGGCGGCGAGAAGGACCGAAAGGGTTAAACGTGGCTGGTGGCGCCCAGCCACCGCCTCTTTCCAGCATCGCTTCCCACAATGCCTCAGGCCCCAAGCCAGTTCCAGCACCTCGCGAGACTCCGCCCTGTCCCTTCCCCGAACATCTGCAGTCTCTCTAGCAAACGGAGGTCTGAGAGAGGCAGAGGAAGGGAGAGGAGGGCCGAAAGGCGAACCGCGGGGCACGCCGGGAAGTGTGGTCCAAGCGTTTCACGCAGCCATATTCTTCCGGAGTGGGGGAGGCCAAAAAGGCAGTTGGGACTACGATTCCCAGCAGCCCTTTCGGTTTGTTTTTGTTCAAAAAAAAAACCCCACACTCCCCCTCCTCACTCTGCACACACACTCACACACACCCACGGCACACACTCACACAACCGGGCGCCGAAAGAAAAGCCGCGTCTCGCCTTCCTGCCCCACCTCCAGTCCTGTCTCGGCACCTCAGCAGAGCGGGAAAGCAGAGGCCGGAGCCGTGACCTCTGACCCCGTGGTTATGCAGAGCCGCCGCATTCCTTAGCGATCGTGGGGCAGCAGCCGCCGCCGCCGTGGGCGACTGACGCAGCGCGGGCGCGTGGAGCCGCCGCCACCCCTCCCCCATCGCCGCCCTCGCGCCGGTCTCGCGCCAGCCGGTCCCCACTCGCCCGCCCCCTATCCCCGGCCGCACCCGAGTTCTCTCGCGCCGCCGCCACCACGCACCCCCCGCCGCCGCCGCCGCCTTCACCGCCCCGCACCGTCGCCGCCCCAGCTCGCCCCGCTCGGAGGTCCCGCGTGGAGCCGCCGCCGCCGCCGGGGAGGAGGAGGATGAAGGACAAACAGAAGAGGAAGAAGGAGCGCACGTGGGCCGAGGCCGCGCGCCTGGTGAGGCGGGTCGCCGAGGGGGCTCGGTGGGGGGCGTGGGGGTGGGCTCGCCGCGCACTCCCCACGGGGAGGGGGAGGGGCGGAGTCACTCTTCCTTTAGGAAATCGACTACCCTCCCAGGCGTTGGGTGGGGAAAGGTCCCCCACCGCGTTGGATATGGCGCCTTTTTCTGCCCGAACCCCCCACCTCTAAATTCCTGCGGAGGGGCGAGCCGGCCGGCCGGCTCCTCCCCCTCCGGGCGCCGGAGCCCCAGCCTCCCCTCCCCCACTGTTTGGCAGCGTCTGGGGGTCTGGGGAAGCTTGTTTTCTGTACTCGGGGGGAGTTAGGTTTCCGGGAAGGGTCGGAAGCTCCTCCCTCGCTTCCTGGTGGGCTGTGGGGTGGTGCGTCTGACTCCCAGGGTGAGGAGGCGCCCCCAATTCCAAGGACGCGAGCGGCATTTTGAGCTTCCCCAATCTAAACCAGGTGTGTGGAGGGAAGCAAGTGCTTGCTTACTCCTAGCTGGAACCCCGAGCAGTCGCCCTCAAACTTCTGTGGGGACACCTGGGGCGGTGGTTAGGCATGCTCGTCCTGAGGCCTACTGCCGGCCTGAATCTGAGATTCTGGAGTACTGCCTGGATATCTTCCTTTTGACCCGCTGCCCAGGTTGATTCTAATGCAGGTGGCCCAAGGACCACACTTTGAGAAACGCTGACTAGAGTGTTTTACTTCATAAATCGGACTGGAGGTAGGCAGAGAATGGACTACCCTTTGCCAAGAATGTACCTGTGTATGTTCTTTATTCCTTAGTGTCCTGGTGCATGTATACATGAAGTGTTGGACAAAGACCAAGTGTTCTGTTTGAAGATACTGCTCGCAGGGGACTTAGCAGGGGAGAGAGTAATTGGAAGTGTTTGAAGCTGCCTGGTGAGGGGGGCTGTGAATTTTTTGTTTTCAAAGTGTCAAGAGGCCTTGTACATGAAATGTCTTCCTTTTGAATTTGCACCCACAACACAAACACTTGGGGACATGTTCTTATAAAATGTTGCTGATGACAGCAGTAACGGGTTCTATTTCTCTCAGAGATGTCAGTTCTTCAGAACTGTCACAGAGTAGGGTTATAGTGCAGATAGGCATATCTTGTCTCTTGACATCCTGTAGTTTTTATGTAATCGCTTATAATTCACTTTTAATGATGAATGAAGCTCAGCCTTCTAATCTTTTATTTTATTGGGAAGTGTGGTTCCTGCTTCTAAGGTGTTGTGTAAAAAAGATGACTATGTATTGGGGTTTGGTATAGATCTGTGCCACACCTTTTTCTTGCTTGAAGTCTGTAAAACTCAGTTGTTGACTTGCAAGAATTAAAGCTATTTGGTTTATAGGAGAATTTTCCCTGGCATTCCTGATGGTCTTCCCTGGGCATTTGTTGCCCAAGGAACAGAAATAACAATTGTATGCTGAAGTTTTTGTGCTTCGGTTAATTTGTTTTGGCATATGCAATTTGAAGCTTTTGAAGTTCCTAATTTTTTCTGATTCAATCAAAACTGGAAGCTTTGGCTAGCTTTCAGGATTCCTCCAGTGTTGCTTCACCTGAAAATAAATTTAGGCTTAAAGGAGAGTAGCGGAGAGCCAAAAGGATGTGCTCTTTCTCCTCCAGGTTGAGTCTTGGGTGTTCATTGAAATTCTCCTCTGAGTTCCTGTTACACAGGTGTTTATGGCTCTGGGCACCAAAGGGAAATTTGCTTGCCAGAGTTTTGCTTGTTAGAGGTAGGTGAAAGTACCTTTAAATCCTGTTATTTATGTCCTGACAGAATTCTAAAGTCTACTTGTCTCAAAGCTTTGTTGGTTTGGCTCTTACTAGTTGAAAGACTTTAGGAATTTGGGGTCCACTATTTTGTTAAGCTTCTTTAGGTTCTTGAATTTACTGTGATATGAACTTGGCAGTATCCAGGTTGCTATTTCTGTTTTATCATTAGCTCAAATTTATGCCAGATTTTCTGAATAAGTTCTTTCTCTTTCTTTTCTGTGGCTCTTCATTAAAAAATAGTAATGTGAATAGAACATATTTTTGGTGCACCTAAAAATGTGAAAGACAACACTTGGGAACATGGTGCATAATTTTGCATTCTTTTGTTGTTTTTTGTTTAGAATTTTTCTTGGTGGGTAAGGGGGAACTTTTCAGGGTTCTCTCATTTTAAAAAAAAATTGCTGTGACTGAGTGCTGGAGAGCTTGTGAGAACTTACACAGGACAGAGAAGCTTGACTAGAGTAAGCGCAAGTGGGAGGGCAGTAGATTAGATTTAACTACCCTTTGGACAGGTGAATTTTAAGTGCTTGCCATGGCAATCAGATGCACTTGCTCGGGGACATTTCTTATTGCTTCTGACCTTGCTCAAATGGTGAGAGTGATACTGGGAAACCTTTAAAAAATTTTTTTTATTGATTTCAGAGAGGGAGAGAGAGAGAAACATCAATGATGAGAGAGAATCATTAATTGCCTGCCTCCTTCACGCCCCCTACTGGGGATTGAGCCCGAAGAAACCTGGGCATATGCCCTTGACCGGAATCAGTCCGCAGGCCGACTCTGTCCACTGAGCCAAACCAGCTAGGGCCTGGGAACCCTTTGATAAAGTTATTTTGGTGGGAAAGAAAAGACGAATGCAGTATGCCCCAGAAGATTGATTTTTGCAAATGTTAATGATGTTGTTGAAAAGTAGATATTCTTTCAAACATTTTGTAGTATTGTCTTTTTTAGATTTAAGAGGTAGACTTTAGAGGTTGGATGGGTGTAAATCCTCCTGCTTGTTAGGAACAGTTTTGGAGAAATGGCCAAGGGGATTTCCCTTTAGATTGAATGCCCTTAAATGGATTCTCCCTGGCTTTGAGAAACTCTTCATTGCACAGCTTTATCTTTCACTTTGATTCATGACTGACCATTCTTACATCAAACATTTTTTTCTCCTTTGAAGTAGGAGAGAGATCCCCCCCCCCCCTTTCTTTAAAGTGTGCTCTAGAAAGACAGAGACTAGGAATAGAACACTGCTGAATTGATCTTATACTAAAAGCTGGAGGTATATATAGTTTTAAGAAAGTGAATGCTTTGTATCTTTTAATGCAACTTCCTTTTAGAGATTTTGTTTCCTCTATCTTAGATTCTCAGGCTCTTCCTAATTGTTGTTTAAATAATTGGTAATTAATTTTTCAGATTCATGCTTAAAAAAAAATTATCCTACAAAAATTCACTAGCTCAGCTCCCACTTAATTAGTATCAAAGAAATAGATCTGTGACAGTGAACATTGGTAGTTTGTCCTCGAGTTTGTTGTGGGTTTAAGTCAACGCTGCCTAACTTGGTACTTAAGTTCTTGGAATACAAAGATGGATAAGGTTTGCCCTTGAGGGGCTTATGCTCTTCTAGGGATGGGTAAAGTCTAGACCAGTGGTTGGCAAACTGCGGCTCGCGAGCCACATGCGGCTCTTTGGCCCCTTCAGTGTGGCTCTTCCACAAAATACCACGGCCTGGGCGAGTCTATTTTGAAGAAGTGGCGTTAGAAGAAGTTTAAGTCTAAAAAATTTGGCTCTCAAAAGAAATTTCAATCGGTTGTACGGTTGATATTTGGCTCTGTTGACTAATGAGTTTGCCGACCACTGGTCTAGACACATGAATATAATTTTACTATAGGCATAAATGCCATTATAGATGTGTAAATGGTAAACAGACATTCTGGTTCCTGCTTATTGTCCAGGCATAATTATGAATAGTTCCTCCTTTCCCTCTCAAGTGCTCTGCTTTGGAAGATAAATTATATGTGTTGTGAAACTATGGGGACACTGAAAAGACAATTTACTCTGCCTGGCAGAGATCACAGAAGGCTTCCTGGAAGAAGGTGCTTCCCAAACTGAATCTTGGAGAGGGGGGAAGAGGGAGGATGAGAGAATTTGCAGGGTGGAGAGTGTGGGAATTGGGTGGAGCTACACTTAGTTATTGGGACATAAAGTTTGTGGAGTATGTTTGGCAATCAGGTAGAGAGACAGGTAGAGACCAGATTATGAGGGCCTTGTACGCCAGGCCAGTGACCACCTACTTTGTGCCAGGCACTGTAGGCATTTACATCATCTCTAACCTGTAAAAAACTCTGAGAGGAAGACACCGCTATCTTTCCTTCATAATTGGGGGAACCTAGGCTCAGATTGGGTAGGTGACTGCCCAAGTTTAGAAGTCTAGAATTTGACTTGAGTTCTGTCTGTTATTCTGGTGGGCCAGTGGATTCTCAGGAAGCTAGGTTGCTGTTGAAGATTTTAAAGCCAGAAAGTGATTGTTGGGTTGACCTCAGGCTATAGTATAGTAGGTAAGTTCTGTGAGAGTAGAGATTTGGTCTTGTTTACTGATGAATTCTGATCATTGTTCCTGGTACGAAGTATTCATGTATTTATTGAATGAAGAATGGATTTGAGGAAAGCAGGGCTGGCTGCAGGGATATTAGCAAAGGGGTTGTTGTGTTGGGTCTGGTATGAAACTGGCTGTGGGAACTGGGGGACAGGTGAGAGTGAGGGATGACCGCTAGGTTTCTGAATTAGGTAATTAGGCTGCCAACCAAAGTGGAGAATACTGGAGGAGGGGAGATGAATTAGATGATCAAGGGGGGGATGCCTAGTACAGAACTGAATATTTGAGTCTGAAGTTTGGGGAGAATATGGGCTAAAGGATTTGGGAGTTATCAGAGTTTAGGTAATAGTTGTAACTGTGAGAGATGATAATGTTACCGAAGGAGAATGTAAAAATTGAAAAGAAAGAAGCTAAGAATGGGGTAATGGTAAATAGAGGTTTATCTGAGCACCTACTTCTCCAAAACTTGACTTTTGTGCTAAGGGCTCGTGTTCTTGTAATAGTGGGAACCTTCAGCAGCAGTCCTGTCAGGCTTCTTGCTTCATGTTTTATTTGTGACAGAGCAGTACTTAGTTGTTACCATTGTGGAATGACTGCAAGATGCTATTATGGTTTGGAGTAACCTCAGCACCTGCACAGGTGGAGACAGTACAAAGATATTGATAGCCTTTTTCTCCCTGAGAAGGACAACATTTCTAAAACAATTCAACCTCCTAAAGTCCAAGAGCTGCAGTAGCTTATGAGAAACTACTGCTATGACTTCTAGGTGATGCTAACATAAATGGGACATTCTGTTTCATTGTTTTGCTTGCACCAACCATGTGGAATCATAGCATCATGTTGCCAAATGGCAAAATCTGCTGTGGCGATTAACACCAGAATTTCACAACTCACTGGTAAAAAGCATTTAAAAATATGGGTACTAATCAAACTTCCTTGGGAAAGAAAATCTGAATGCACTTCTGTCTTATAAATTATTGTGTGACACTACCTATTCTGTGGTTGAGTCATATTAGCATTATCAAGTAAAGCACTAACCAACGTTGCTGAGGCCCTACATATAACATGTATGCTAAGAAGATGTGTTTTAGAATTGAAAATTAGAATGTTTCAGCTTGGTTTCTGAAGTAATTTTAACTGTGGAAATATCTAAATTGTCAGCAGTGATACCTCATGGCAGAACTGTAGCCCCTGATGTAGATTGGTAATGGAAATAGTATCCTGAATTCAGAGCATTTGTATTTCTTCAGGTACTAGAAAACTACTCAGATGCTCCGATGACACCAAAACAGATTCTGCAGGTTATAGAAGCAGAAGGACTAAAGGAAATGAGGTTTGTATTGCTTTTGTTGCTTAACAGGAGGGTTTCATAGGGCATATGTCTGTAGTTATATAATGATAAGTCCACGTGTTTGTGTGTATACATATATGTACAGTAGGTCCTCAGGTTACGTCGGAGATCTGTTCCTACAGCGCGATGTAACGCAATTTTCGCCGTAAGTCGGAACCCACCTACATAAGCACCTACGTCACTCACATGGAGCACATACACAGCAGTAATGAAGTGAAATAGTAAAAAAAATTTAAAAGAAAGATAACAATTCCTGACCTTTACTTGTGGTAAATAAATAATAAAAAACATAAAGCACATATGTACATACATCGAAATGACGGAACTTTTTTTTTTTTAATAAGTAAATGGGAGATGGTGATATAACCACTATGTAACGTATGTCGAGTCCGATGTAATACACACACACACACTCTCTCACACTCACTCACTCAAACTCATGTGCCTGGTAGTAATGTGGAACCATTTCAGGTTGTATGTCCTCCCAAGTGTAGGTGGGAGTGTGAATATCCTTTTTTTTTTTTTTTATCAGAGGTCCAGTGGCTTTCCCCATCCTTGTTCTCCCTTAAATCTTGACAGTGGAGCTTGTTTTTTGTGTAAAAGGAGTCTGCACATTTTTTCTTGTACTCTAGTTTTTAAGTTTCAATAATAGAGGAGGGGTAGACTCTGATGGGGCTTTATTGGTCTAAAAGTACCCTTTTCTCTATACTGTATCTCTGAAGTCCTTTGTTTCAGTATCAAAGAAGGGTGGTTTCATCACCATAAACCCAAGGGCCTTTTTTTCCTCCTACTGATTCTGACCATTTATGATATGAATATAGTAAATTGGGGGTGACCTTGCTTTTGTTATGCTATGACCTTGATTTTGTTAATCTATGATGTAGTTTTCTTGGAGAAGCAACAAGTTAGAAACACAAAAGGAATTGCAGGCATGAAAACCAATGACTGGTTTTCTTTTAAATGAAAGAAGAGAGTTCAACAGTCTCTTCTTGGGACTCAGAATAAACAGCATATATTTTTGCTGGTTAAGCTTTAGCTTCTTGGAATTGACCTTTTACGGTTAAAAGATACTCACTTTCCAGTTACCAATTCAAACATTCTCAGGTTGACATTTTGTGTGGTGGGGGGAAGATCAGGATTATCTAGATCACATTCATTTAAATAGCACCTATGCATTGTGTAGTGTTATGATTGTGCTTTATTTTTGTTTTTATGGGCTATTTCCCATCATGCTGTCGTCTGCATTGCTGTTGGACCACTATGCCTATAGAAGGTAAATTAGTCCCTTTGGGACAGATGGGATTAAGAACCTTACTTAACTTGTTTCTGCTTCTTGCTACTTTTTTTTTTAATATACTTTTATTGATTTCAGATAGGAAGGGAGAGAGAGATAGAAGCATCAATGATGAGAGGGAATCATTGATTGGCTGCCTCCTGCACGCCTCCTACAAGGGATCGAGCCCGCAACCTGAAAATGTGCCCTTAACCGCAATAGAACCTGGGACCCTTCAGTCCGCAGGCCAACGCTCTGTCCACTGAGCCAAACCAGCTCGGGCTTCGTCTTGCTCTTATAGGAATTCTGAAGCAGTCATGGTGGCTGTGATGAGTGAGCAGCTTTGTAATTTGTAGACAGAGGCATAATTTGTAGGAGTCACATTGTTCACAGAAAGATTCTGCCAACATGCCGTTCCCCTTGTAGCAGAGATTTTAGCACACCCACTTGATAAACCAGATTCTGCTCAAGGTTTCTTTTAGAGATTGGTTCTTGGTGGAAATTTTCTTAGTATCCAGTGTGTTCCAAAGCAGAATAAGTAATAGGGTGTTTTTTTTATAACATTCTGCTAGTGCTAGTTCTAAAAAAATGCTGAGGCTTTACTTAATATATTTATATATTAAGGGGAAGGGAAAGAGAAGGTGCACAAGTGAACCCTACCACTAAGTACATGCTAGTGCCAAATTCAGTTAAGATTAATAATGGGCAGTTGTTGGTATTTTTGACATTTTCTATTTTAAGATCCAGTAAGTAGCCTTTCATTCACTGAATTGTCATTGTTTTGCAGCCTACTATTGTAGCAGGGACAATGAAATAATTTAATTTGTAATCTTTTTTAATTTTAATTTTTTAAATATATATTTTTATTGATTTCAGAGAGAAAGGAAGAGGGAGAGAGAGACAGAAATGTCCATGATGAGAGCTAATCATTGATTGGCCACCTCCTGCACACCCCACATCGGGGATCAAGTCCGCAACCCTCGCGTGTGCCCTGACTGAAATTGAACCTCGACCTCCTGGTTCATAGGTCGATGCTCAACCACTGAGCCACACTGGACGGGTTATGCCATCTTGTTTTTAGTTTAATGTTTGAGCACTCTTGGGTACCAAATCCATTTGACTTACTTTTGTTTGTATTTCAAATACTTTTGTTTGTATTTCAAATTTAAGTGATTGCTCCAGGATCAATGTAGAATAAAACCCATCCTTCCCTCTTCCCAACAGTGGAAAAGCAAATGAAATACTGTTCGTTTGTGTGCTTATTAGAAAATATTTAACTAGGGGGCAAAAAAGATGTGCTTGTTTTCTTGGGATGGCACCATTCATTATGTCGCCTTTGTTTTTATAATGTTATGTGGCAGTTTCTGAGCATGATATAGAGGCTAGAAAACTTGGTTTTGTTTTTAATTAATATTAAATTTTAATTTAAATATTGGGTGATGTGTTTTTTCAAAACTCCTGAATTCTCTGGGTATTATTTATGCGAATTCCATCTGTTACTCTTTTGCTACTTTCAAACTGGAATTGTGATGGGATTTTTTTTTTCCTATATTTCTTGCTCTGCTTCTTGATTTAAGGAATCAGAAAGTCTTAGATCTTTGAGTAAGTAGGCATATGAACTTGTGTGACCCTCACCCATCCTTGTATGTTTTTACAGTGGGACATCCCCTCTCGCATGTCTCAATGCCATGCTACATTCCAATTCAAGAGGTGGAGAGGGGCTATTTTATAAACTGCCTGGCCGAATCAGCCTTTTCACACTCAAGGTAAGTAATATAAACTCTGTTTTAATGTACGAGTGATCCTTAAGCTTTTAGTGTGCATAAGAATCACCTGGTAGGTTTGGAATGTGGCCCATGAATTGCATTTCTAATAAGCAAGCAGGTGGTGTTAATGCTGTTAGTCCTGAATGGCAATTGACTGAGAGATATTCTAGTGTGAACAGGGAATTAGGAAATATTTAGTCATATCAGCTGTTGTGTCTAGGTCTTTGTAGATAGTGTGCAATAGAGGGATAAGTTTGTATGTGGGGGTAATTGCAGATGTTCCTTAATTAGGATTTTGTTTGTAATAATATGAAGGAAAAATTACTGGGTAGCTAAAGTAAGATCTACACTATGGAAAATAACTGAGATGTGAACATACTTGTGGAAATTCAAAAACTCATTAGCATTTATTAAGTGACACTAATTGCAAAGGAAGAGAACTTAAATCAGGTAGAATTCATAATAAAGCGTTAATAAAGCTGAAATGACAAGGTAATTATTTTTCTACCATTTATTTTATATATATATATATATATATATACACACACACACACACACACACATATATATATACACACACTATATACACACACACACACACACACACACACACACACACTATCATTTAGGCCAGGAGATGGCAAGCTTTTTCTGTAGAGGACCAGATAATAAATATTTTAGGTTTTGTGGATCAGACTATATCTGTCAACTATTCAGCTCTGCCATTGCAGCAGGAAAGCAACCATAGACAATGCACAAATGAATGGGCCTGGCTGTGTTCCAATAAAACTTTATTTAGAAAACCCAGCAGCAGTCCAGATTTGGCTTGGGGCTGTCATTTCCTGACTGCTGATGGAGACTTAAGATGACCTATTGACGGTGAGGAAACTGAAAATTTGATGCTGACCCTTACACTCTTCCATAATATAGTTTAAGTTACAGTAGTCCTTATTCAAATGTTTCCCTGTTAGTTTTGTTTACTAGTAGACTTGTTTTCTTTAATTCAATTTTAAAAACTTGAGCAACTCTCAGCTATATAACCTGCAGTCATAAAACTTGATCTTTGTGTATATATCAAGTGTATCATATGCTCAGATGTCTGTGCTGGTTTCTGTATTGTTATTATTTCTAATATTTCTAACTTATTTTGGTTGAGGAAGCATAATGTAATGTTAGGAACTGAGCTTTAGGAGAGAGATCCCTGAGTTCAAAACCTAGCTTTGTAACCTGAGATGATTTAAATGTCTCTTTATGGTGGTATGTACATTCCTGTCACAGAATCAGTTCTTAATAAATAGTAGCTTTTATGGTATTTCTTTAGGTTCCTCATCCTTAATTGCTGGTTAATGATAGTTTTCTATTTTATATTATATAGGATGCAATTTTGTGTATTTATGTGTAATTATAATGATCCATATTATACATATTGCAAATCTAGAGGTTTCTTTTATGACTCTTATTTTGTCGTTGGTGTTTGCCAATTTAATTATAATGTGTCTTGGTGTCGGTCTTTTGGGGTTCATTTTGCTTGGGACTCTGAGCTTCTTGGATTTGTATGAGTTTTTTCTTCCCTATATCAGGGAAGTTTTCTGTCATTATTTCTTCAAACAGGTTTTCTATTCCTTGCTCAGTTTCCTCTCTTTCTGGCATCCCTATTATGCAAATGTTGTTTTGTTTCGTGTTGTCCCAAAGTTCCCTTAGGCTCTCCTCCTGCTTTTTAATTTTTTTTTTCTAGAAGCTGCTCTACTTGGGTATTTTTTCCTACCTTGTCTTCTAGCTCACTGATGCGGTCCTCTGCTTCGTCTAGTCTACTCTTTTTTTTTTTTTTTTTTAATATATTTTATTGATTTTATTACAGAGAGGAAGAGAGGGATAGAGAGTTAGAAACATCGATGAGAGAGAAACATCGATCAGCTGCCTCTTGCACATCCCCTACTGGGGATGTGCCCGCAACCAAGGTACATGCCCTTGACCGGAATCGAACCTGGGACCCTTGAGTCCGCAGGCCGACGCTCTATCCACTGAGCCAAACCGGTTTCGGCTAGTCTACTCTTGATGCTTTCTATTGAGTTCTTTACAGCCACGATGTCATTTTTCATTTCTTCTTGGTTCTTCATTTCCTCTTGGTTCTTACACATATTGTCGAATTTGTCTTCCATTCTTTTCATCCACCTTATGACCATTTCTCTGAATTCTTTCTCTGACAGGTTGCTTGCTTCCATTTTGTTTACTTCCTTTTCTGGTGATGCCTGCTTTTTTTTTCATATGCGGGCTGTTTCTTTGTCTCCCCATGATCTCTCTTCTCTGGGTGTCTGGTTATGTAGTTCTCTCTCCAGCGAGCCGCTGCAGGTGAAAACGGCGGTGGCGGGGGCTGAGGCGACGATGCCCTTGTCTTCTCTGGAGGCTACAGAGGCGACGCTCTCGCTCTCTCACCTGTGTCCAGTAAGGTGGCGGATGGTGCGCAGGAACAGGGAGCCTCCTCCTCCTCAGCGACTCGGCTCCCTAGAGGCTTCTTAATGACATATTTGTATTTTAAGAGGGAGAAGAAAAATACCTTTTTCTATGAACACTGTGAAGGGTTGGAACTGAGCTTTGTTTTATTTTTCTAATAAATTTTTATTGATTGCTGAGACAGGAAGGGAGAGGGAGAGAGAGATAGAAACATCAGTGATGAGAATCATCGATAGGTTGGCTCCTGCATGGCCCCTACTGGGGATTGAGCCCAAAACCCAGGCCTTTGCCCTAACTGGGAATCAGTCCACCTCATGGTTCATAGGTTGACACTCAACTACTGAGCAACACCAGCTGGGCAGAAACTTGAGTTTTATTTATCTTTGAAATTTAGCTTTGGGCAGAATTCTTGGCATGGTCCATGCTTTAGAAATATTTGAACTGAATTAAATTTTTCATTTTCATTTCAATATATCTGAATAAAGGTAATTCTATGAATCTGCTGTAAACTTGGGGCATTCTGTTATTCTGCAGTGTCCTGCCTGACATGAGTTGATTAGAGATGTGCTCAGCATGTCCTCTCATCTGCCTTTGGCTTTGTTGTTTAATCTTCATAGTGTCTTGCTTGTTGGGAGTTGTACGTCACCACTCTGATGTTCTTTATGCTCTTTTGGGAGTAATGGTTTGCTTGTCTGGTTTCCCCAGTGAGACTGTAAACTCCTTGAGGGCAGAGACTAGTTCTTACTCATTTCAATATCCACTAGGATACCATGCAAAGTAGCTATCAAATCATATATAATGAATGAATTAGTACATAATGGCTATATTCTGATACTTTATTACCCCCCCTTTTTTTTTTTGACATTTGATGATAAATACTGCTCACAATTTTGATGAAACTATCCCTACATCTGCCTTTGACATCTAGCTCCTGTCTCAGCTAAAATGAAAGGTATTTACTGCTATGGCTTCGGTAAAATTTTTGTTTGATTATCTGTGTCTATTAATTTTGACCTGTTATAAAAGCAATGTATGCAAATGTAACAGAAAGTGAAAGTAACCCATAAATTCTGCTGCCTGGAACCTAAATAATAATTTATAATAATGGTATTTGAAAAAAATTGGATCATACTTTTCTTAGAGCTTTGATGTTTGCTTTATTCTATTAATATATTTGCATGATGGTACATATAGACATACCTTATTCTTACTAAAAACTGTTGTAGGATTCTAGGTTATGAATGTGTGTTAAAAATTAGTCTCTTGTTAAATGCCTCATTGTCGCTATGCTCTCTTCCAGAAGCTGTGTAGGCATTTACTTTGTTATTCAGGAATGAATAAGAAAGGGTACCAAAAATCTGAACCAGCTGATTACCATCCTAGTCATTGACAACCCAGGTCTGCCCAATAAACACTCAAGTTCAAGTTGGTGTTTACTTTAAACAAAATTTTAAAATCCCCCATTTAAAAAATATTTCTTTATTGATTTCAGAGAGGAAGGGAGAGGGAAAGAGTGATAGAAACATAAATTGTGTGAGAGAACCATTGTTTGGCTACCTCCTGTACACCCTCCCAACTGGGAATTGAGCCCGCAACCCAGGCATGTGCCCTTGACCAGGATTGAACCGGGACCCTTCAGTCTGCAGGCCAATGTTCTAGCCACTGAGCCAAACTGGCTAGGGCCCCCATTTTTTTTCTTTTTCTTTAAAAAGAATATCAAACAAAAATTGAAGGAGTACTCACTACAGTGAACACCCCCATTCATCCAGCTTTCTTTCTTTTTTTTTTCCAGCTGCCTTACTAATTGTTACAAATTTGCCACATTTGCTTTATCTCTCTACATTTTTTTTTTTAATCAGAACCATCTGGAAGTGTTATCTAGTACTGGTATTTTACCTCTAAATATTTTAGAATGTATGTTGTAAGAACAAAGACATTATTCTACATAACCACAACATCACATTCAGGAAACTTATATATAATCCTCCTATATAATAAAGAGCCAATATGCAAATGGTTGTCACACGTTCACACCATTATGCCATCACGCTCACTCAACACTGGGGAGAGAGGAATGGGGACCAGCCAGGCACAAATGAGCTCGCTAGAGAGGAATGGGGACCATTTGGCCTAAGTTTTCTCTCATGTGTTAAGGAAAAGAGCATATTCAGAATGGCTTGGTAGTCCTGTCCGCCCCCCCCCTCCCCCCCGCCGCCTTTGTAAATCTCTTCTACTGGGTCATCAAAGTCAGAATTATATTTATCTGTGTGGTTTTGTTACTTAGTTGAAAATAGAAGTTTTTTCAGTTCTAGGTACATTTGTGTAGCCTTGTCCATGATTACCAAAGGTTTTCTGATAAGCTGGAGTCTTTTTGGGTATGCCAGGGTTCTTTCTCTGATAAAGTTGTTCTGGGTAATGTGACACAGTACATTTGACACTTATAAAAAAAAATTTTTTTTAAATTTTTTATTGAGTTTGTTAGGGCAACATTGGTTAATAAAATTATATAGGTTTCAAGTATACAATTCTATAATCCACCATCGGTATATTGTATTGTCTTCACTCTAAGTAAGTCTCCTATTACTATTTATCCCCTCTTTGCCCTCTTCTACCTCCCCCTACCCCCTTTTCCCTCTGGTAATCATCATACTGTTGTCTGTCTACGAGTTTTTGTTTTGTTTTTTAAATCCTCACCCGAGTATATGTTTTTCATTGATTAGGGAGAGAGGGAGGGAGGAACATCGATCTGTTGCTCACACATGCACTCAAGCTGGGGATTGAACCTGCAACCTAGGTATGTGCTCTGACTAGGAATTGAACCCGAGACCCTTCCATGCATTAATGATGCTCTAACCACCATGCAACACGGGACAGGGCATTTCCACCACCCCCCCTTCCTATTCCTTTCACTTTTTTCACCCAGTCCCTCAACCTCCCTCTCTTCTGATAGCTGTCAGTCTGTTCTCTATCTATGAGTCTGTTAATAGATGGCTTGCATAAGTCTAGAGAGTTAGTCCTCAGGGATGTATGGGATAGATGAAATCTGTCCATGCTTTGATTTGAGTTGCTTTCCTTAAGCTGTTCCTGAAGTCAGCTGTCATTGTCCATCATTGCTTGGTTAGAGGCAGGATTTATGTCATTTTTTTTACAGTTTAGATTTCCTGTCCTATAAAACCTCTGTGAGTTCCTTTGTAGTATTCTGCATTTTTAGGACCTTCATGTAGGACTGCTATGTTTTTGTGACTTGGTGGTTTGTTGTTGGTGAGTAGTCATTCTAGCACTCACTGTCAGGCATAATTGCAGTCATCTGAATATGGTTTTATCGTGGGATAATGCTTAAATCAAAATGTCACTTAGGCCCTAGCCAGTTTGGCTCAGTGGATAGAGCGTTGGCATGTGGACTGAAGGGTCCCGGGTTCGATTCCAGTCAAGGGCACATGCTGGGGTTGCGGGCTCAATCCCCAATGTGGGGTGTGCAGGAAGCAGCTAATCAGTGATTCTCTCATTGGTGTTTCTATCTCTCTTTCTCCCTCTCCCTTCCTCTTTCTCAAATAAATAAAAATATTTTTTAAAAAAATGTCACTTAGGTCACTTATGGCTATTTGCACTTTATTAATCTCTCATGTGGCAATGTAGGCTCAGCCTTCAGGGTCTTTTAATTAAACTCATTATAATCTTTTAAATATATATATAGGCTATTTAAAAAACATATAACGATCTTCTTTGTAAAAGAAATAGGTGACTACACTTGAAGTATTCATCCATTAAAATCCACAGTTTACAAATAAAGGGGAAAGCAATTAGAGGAACAGAGGGAAATAATTACTGTAGTCTCACAATGTTATTTGTAGAACTACAAGTAAAATAATTAATATACAACTTCACATTTTCAGCAATTTCAGAACTATATTATTATATACTGAGAATAAATGGAGTAATCCTAGATATAGATAAAATTAAATCATTGAGTCTGTCATTTGAGAGGCAGTAGCAAAATCCATTTTGATTTTTTAAAATATATTTTTATTGATTTCAGAGAGGAAGAGAGAGGGAGAGATAGAAACATCAATGATGAGAGAGCATCATTGATCGGCTGCCTCCTGCATGCCCCCTACTGGGGGTCGAGCCCACAACCCTGGCATGTGCCCTTGACTGGAATTGATCCTGGAACCTCTTGGTCTGCAGGCCAACACTCTACTAAGCCAAACCAGTTAGGGCCATTTTGATTTTTTAAAATACATATTTTTATTGATTTCAGAGAAGAAGGAGCGAGAGAGAGATAGAAGCATCAATGATGCTCTCTCATCATTGATCAGCTGCCTCCTGCATGCCCCCGATTGGGGATTGAGCCCATAACCCAGGCATGTGCCCCCTGACCTCAGGAATTGAACCGTGAACTCCTGGTTCATAGGTTGACACTCAACCTCTGAACTATATCAGCCAGGCCCATTTTGATTTTTGATAGGTACATAGCAAGCAGAGTGAGTGGTCTTTTAAGAATGCAAATCACATAATGTCAGTATCCTGACTGACCCTTGCCTGTCTCTGATCTGTTCTCCTAGCACTTTGGTCATTATACTTCAGCCACCCTAGCCTTCACTCTGTTTCTCAAACATCCTAAACTTGTGTCCCCATCAAAGCCATTGCACTTGCTGCCTAGAAAGCTCTGTGGTACCTTCTTATCATTTGGTTCTTTGTCCAAAAATATCTTATCAGATACTTCCAGTCTAATTCTAATTACCAATCTAATTCCACAACATTATGAGTTGTTTTTTTTTTAATACTAGAGGCCTGATGCAACCCTGGCTTAGTCTGGAAGGTCATCTGGCTGTTCGGTCTAATTAGCATATTACAATTTTATTATTATAGATTATTATAGAAGATGTTTCATAGCACTATCAGTATCAGAAATTACCTTGTTTGGTTACTTGGTTATTTTTAGCCCCCTCCATTAGAATATAAGTGCAAGGGCTTTATTTTCACTGTATCTCCTATCTGGCACATAATACATATTGGCTGAATGAAAAGTAGAAGATGGCATCATCAAAATCTTAACCTTTTGCACTCAGATGTCGAGTGTGACTAGACACGGTTAGCATCGGTAGCAGGAATCGAGAAAAAAGCAAGCGAGTGCAAAGGGTTAAGCCAGCTAGTTCTTGTAATTCACCTTTTATATCAGTTTTATTATAGAACTAGAGGCCCGGAGCATGAAAATTCGTGTACTGGGGGGGGGGGGGTGTACCTCAGCCTGGCCTGCTTCCTCTCACAGTATGAGACCCCTTGGGGGATGTCCACCTGCCAGCTTAGGCCCGCTCCCCGGGGGATCGGGCTTAACCTGACAGTCAGTCTTCCCTCTGGGAGCCCTTGGGGGATGTCTGACTGACAGCTTAGGCCCACTTTCTGCGGGGAGCGGGCCTAAGCCATCAGTCGGGCATCCTTAGCGCTGCTGAAGAGGCAGGAGAGGCTCCTGCCACCATTACTGCACTGGTAGGCGTCAGCCTGGCTTGTGGCTGAGCAGAGCTCCCCTGGTGAGAGTGCACTGACCACCAGGGGGCAGCTACTGCGTTGAGTGTCTGCCCCATGGTGGTCAGTGCACATCATAGCGACCAGTTGTTCTGTCGTTCTGCTGTTAGGGTCAGTTTGCAAATACCCTTTTATTATATAGGATATGCATATTTGGGGTTATTATTTCTTATGCTCCGCAAGTTGACTTTGAAGAACCTTTTTTTCTTGCCTTCTTTGAGCAGTTACAGATAAATCTGTGAAAAAAATCTGACACTAGAAATAAATCATTTTTCAGATTGTAGCCATAATCTGGTTCCTCTTAACTGCTGAAGGCAGAAACTGAGCCATTAGAAACTATCTAAACAACTTAAATATGTTTTACATATCATGTTGTTACTCCTTTTTCTTGCTTGTTAGAAAAAAAATTTTCTAGTTTTACTTAAAATGATAGTGACATTTTTAAACAGTGTCTTTTATAGTCTGTGTTAGCCTTATCAAATTTGTGATCTTATAAATACTTATAATGGTAGAGTTTTGGTGTGGCAGGGACTCTCAAATCATCTTTATTTTGCAGATCGAAAACTGAGCTGTAATAGATCTAATAATTTATGACCATACATTTGTGTGACAAATGCATGTGGTTGAATTGGGATTAAAACCCAGGACCCCACTTTTTGAGTTTGATTTCTTTTCATTATGCCAATTTAGAATATAGAGTTTTTCTTCAGGTTTTAAGATCTTTGGTTACTTCACATTTTTTGAAGCATCTTGTGAGTTGCTTGGTATTCCTCTCAAAATGTTGGTTTTATTCTTTTAATGCAGGGGTGGGGAACCTTTTTTCTGCCAAGGGCCATTTGGATATTTATAACATCATTTGAGGGCCATACAAAATTTTCAACTTAAAAATTAGCCTGTTATATTTGGTCAAACATTTAATTACCTCATTTCTAATGCTTTAGCAGGACCAGACCAAATGATTTCGTGGATCTTATACGGCTTGTGGGTCAGACATTTCCCACCCCTGCTTTAATGAAAATTTTTATTCAGCAGAACTAGTTTTTCATATCCTTAAATGTGAAATCTTTAGTTATTATGGCTGGTTGGTTTGAATTTCTACACTCTGCATTAATTATATTGGGGCATTTCTGATCATGGATGTTCTTTTCCATGTCAGAATGAGTAGTTTTTGGTGCTTGTAAGAGCACTGGATTCCAGAAGTCAAGGTTCTAGCATAGCACTTCATGTCTTACCGAATATAGTTTCTCCGCTTATACATCTTTTTTGCTAACATTAAGGAATTGGATTTGATTGTTTGTTTAAATGCATCAGATGTAAAACCTTTTCATCTCATGAAATGGAGCTGCAAAATATAGATGACTGTGAAACTACTATGTTTGAAACAAGCATGAGGGCCCAGCTTCTCCTTTTCTAGGTTCTACCATCCCCACCTCATGCCCCAAACACCCCAGACATCTTTCCCAGACCCTGAAGCTCTGTTGAAAACCTTCTAGAGTAAAAAGTCAGTAAAGATACTTCCTGAGTTCACATTCTAATATCTAGGCTATTTTGTGTGAAAAGTAAGGCAGCCCTGAATATTTTCCTTTCCTGTTCTTTTGTAATGCATTTGGTATCTACTGGGGGCTGACTGTTTCATTGCAAACCCTGTTCTACTTTGTACTGTAGGAGAGAGTTCTGCACAGAAGGCCTGGTTAGTAGAGCAGTGCCATGTGGTCTGGATAATGGTAGCAGCAGTTTAGTTTTTTATTTATTTGTTGTTGTTACTCCTCACCTGAGGATATTTTCCCCCATTGATTTTTAGAGAGAGTGGAAAGGATGCGGGGAGGGGAGAGAAACATCCATGTGAAGACCTGCAACCCAGGTACATGCCTTTGACTAGGAAGGAATTGAACCTGAGACCCTTCGGTGTACGGGCAGATGCTCTAATCACTGAGAAACATCGGCCAAGGCAGCAGCAGTTTAGTTTTGATGAAGGCTTTGACTCACCAGTTGGTAAAAGGTTCCTTATTTGAGTGATTCTCAGGGCATGTCTAGAACTGCCTCTTAAAATAGGGGTATTCCATTATCTGACAGTATTCCTAACCAGCTCAGGGAAAAGAGAGAACTTGATTGTTCTTGGAGCCCTGGTCAGACTCTGGTTTTATGCCTTTTGTTCTGAAGTTCAAAGGCCTGCAAGAATGAATTGATGGTCAGGTAACAGAGGCTTGGAAAGCACTACCACTGGAATGATTTTGTGGCTGCTGGAGGGAGGGTGTGTGTAGGCAGGCTGATAATTTCAGGATTACTTAAGTGACATATTTTTAAAGCAAATGTTATAACATTTTAAAAATATGATTTTAAAGGATCAGGGTCTAGGGATATGAGATTGTACATGTTGCAGGGCTTCCTTGGGACTGTGTTGGAAAAAATACTTTCATTTTGTTCAGCCAGTATAAAAACTGCGTTTGATCTCTTCTCAGTCCTTCAGATCAGACTTTTTGGGAGAGTTATTTGAGGAACTTGTTTAGTCTAAGAAAGTTGCTTCTTAATCTAGCATAGCTGAATCTGGAAGAAAAGATGGAAACTGATGTTTAATTGAGTGCTAACTATATTCCAGCCAGGCATCATGCTCCTCATATTGGTCTTTTTTGAAACATAAATTTTTCTCCTCTGTCTGTACTAATGGGGAAAAAGCCTGAGAGAGTTAAATAGATGGTATGAAGTCACATTTTTTGTTATTTACGAGATTTGAATTTAACACATGGGGGACAGGTTAGAGCTTTTAAGTTTTGACTAAATGAGTTGGTTTTCAAACATTTGAGAAACATACTGAAGGTTCTAAAAAAAAATAATTTCAAGTTCTTTGTTCATCATGGGACGGGAGAGGAATATGGAGCGAAAAGATGTCTATTTTGTTCTGTTCTGGAAGATGCTGTCTTTTTTTTTTATTAAGTTTGACACTTCATGTCAGGTTGTGTGTGTGTGTGTGTGTGTGTAAAAGAACTCGTGACAAGTACTCCTTTTAAAACTTCTTTTTTAGCGGGGAGGTCCTCCATTTCCATTGCCACCACCTTATTGTGGTATGCTGGATATGAAATAGCTCCAGCTTGGTCTACTTACTTTTCCTTTTGCCCCTTTGGAATTCATGCTGCTCCTTCGAATACACACAGCAGCCAGAGGGTTTTTTTTTTAAAGAACATAATTTGATCATGACACATTTCTGTTTCATGCTTGTCAGTGGTTTCCTATCCTATCTAATAAAGAGGGAATATGCTAATTGACCATCACACCCTCAAAGATGGCGATGTCCACAGCCACAAGATGGCGGCGCCCAGTCCCCTCAGCCCCGCTGGGGTAGCAGGCGCGCAGCACGGCCAGGCTTGCCCTCAGGTGGATCCAGCCGCTCCACATGCTGCCTGCCTCCAGAGTCCCTCAGCCCCCCAGCTGCCCAGGGCCACCTGAGGTTCAGGTAACCAGGGCCGGCCGAGGCTTGTGCTGCCGGCATTGGCAGCAGCAGAGGTGTGATGGGGGCGTCGCCTTCCCCTGATCGCTGGGTCACCTCCCGCCCCTGAGGGCTCCTGGACTGTGAGGGGGGCAGGCCGGGCTGAGGGACCCCACCTCCAGTGTATGAATTTTCATGCACCGGGCCTCTAGTAGCATATACCCCAAAACCCAAACCTTGCTCAACCATACTCCCCTTTCAATTCTTTGAATTCCTAAAACTCCAGTTTTAGGGTCTCTGTTTGAAACTCTCTTCACTTTTGCCAGGTCTCAAATGTCAGTTCTTCAGAGGAGCCTTATCTCTAAACTAAAGGCCTGATGCACAAAGATTCGTGCAAGAATAGGCCTTCCTTCCCCTGGCTGCTGGCACCGCCTTTGCTCTGGCCCAGAGCCACCTTCTGCCTGTTGCTTTGTCATGTCAATTTGCATATTCCCTCCTTATTGGCTGTGGGCACCACCATTTTTGTTGTGGAGTTACAGTCAATTTGCATATTCCATCTTTATTAGATAGGATAGGGTTTTCTTGTTGTGCCCTGGACTTTACTTATCACTTATAAGTCTATCCTTACATAATTATTTGCATGATCGTTTGATGTGTCTCTCTGGACTAGGCCTTAGGGGCAGAGAATCTGTATTTTATTCTTGGCTATATCCTATCATAGTAGATGCTCAGTGAATGTTTGCTGGATAAATGCAGTGGTAAGACACATACTAGTAGAAAGAGATGGTTTTAACTTGATTGGTAGCAGTTCTCTATGCCAAAGAGTTAAATTGTTCAAGATAGTAATTTTTAGTATTAAAATTTAAATACGTTGTATAGTGTTTACTAAGATTTCTTTTCCATGGAATGGAGTATTTGAAAACCTCCAAAGTGCAAGCTTTATTTTCTCAAAAGAAAAAGTAATGTCCAATCTAGCTTTTGAAATCTAGTGTTGCCCTCGCTGGTTTGGCTCAGTGGATAGAGTGTCGGCCTGCAGACTGAAGGGTCCCAGGTTTGATTCCAGTCAAGGGCACATGCCTGGGTTGCGGGCTTGGTCCAACGTGCAGAAGGCATCCAATCAATGATTCCCTCTCATCATTGATGTTTCTATCTCTCTCTTTCTCTGAAATCAATAAAAATATATTTAAAAAAAAAGGAAATCTAGTGTCATATTGATTCTTGATCTTCTTTATGTGCCCCCCTCTTTTTTCCTACTGCCTCTCCCTGAAAGCTTTTAGGCTCTTTTCTATGATTATATGCTGTAGTGTGGGTATTTTTACACCCCATGTGCCTTCTACTCAAATGTCGAATGATCCTTGGTTGAGGGCCGTTTGTGAGATTCAGGCTCTTAAATTTAAACTAGTGGAAGATTCAGTGTGTCATCGTTTTATGGCTTCATTTGTCTCCTGCAGCAGTGGATAGTAGTTGTCAGATGTGTGGTGCTGGAGTGAGGATGTCTGTCTCCTAATAGACTTGTAACAGTTTCCATATTCACAACTGCGTAAATCATCCTGCCTCATCCTTGTCTGCCATGGCACCCGGTTTAAGTTTGAGCCCGTCTGGAATTTAGGGGATGAATACCTTTAGTTCTTTTCATTATCTCCCTCTGCAACACTTAAAGATTTCATCTTCCTTTGTTTTGCTAACTTGTCTCCTTTGTTTCTTTATTTCTCTGTCACTAATAACTTCCAAATTATATTCCCACCCTGGATAGTCCTCCCTGAACATCAGACTTGTTATATATTCAGTTGCCTATTCAGTGTCTTTATTTGGATACTAATGGCTTCTCAAAATTTACCTGTACAAAACCCTTCTCATGGTTTTCTCAACTCAAACCTGTTTTAACATTCTCTTCTCTATGTTAATTAGTGGGAATTCCACTTTTTATGTTGCTTAGGTTAGAAATCTGGGTATTATCTTTGATTCCTTTCTTTTGCTCTCATCAGTAAATCCTGTTGGCTTAACTTTCAGAATATATCCCATTACCACTCCCCCGCCACCATTATTCTGGTTTAAGCCACCATTATTGTTCTCCTAGTGTAACTTCCTAACCTGTTCCCTTGCTTCCACTCTTCCATGCTTCTCAGCACTGGAGCCAGAAAGGTTTTTTTGAAAAATGTCAATCAGATCAAGTTATTTCTATGCTCAAAAATCCTTCTATCCCTCCACCCCCTTCATTCAGGGTAAAGGCCAAAATCCTGAGTCGCTTATATGCCCTTATGGGATCTGTTTCCCACCCTCACTCCCATGCCTTTTCTTTTTACTCTCTCCGCCTGGTTCACTTTGCTCAGTAAACACAGTGGCCTCCTTGGTGATCCTTAAACATGTCTCCATTATTCATTCCTCTCGAATTTTACCCTTTCTGTGTCAGCTGTTTGAAATGATTTTCTCCCAAATAATATCTGCATGCCTTGCTCCAAGTCTTTGCTCAAATTGCACCCTTACTCCACCATGCCCCATAGCATTCCCAATCCTGGTTTCCTGCCTTATGTTTTTCTTCTTAGTATTTATCACTGTTTGATATACTGTATATGTGGTATATAGTTTGTTTATTGTTGTTGTTTCTCTACTTTGACGACAACATAAGCTCCACTGGCGGAGGGGTTTTTAATTTTAGTTACTGTTGCTCTTCAGCTCCTAGGGAAAACGTAGGCACTTAGATATTAGTGAATAAATGAATCATAGTTTATTTCTTTTCATTTGGTAATGTAAGTGAATTACATGAATAGATTTTTCCCCAGTGTGCAAGTGTCCTTGTATTCCTAGGATAAATGTCACTTTGATATGATTTTTTTAATCCTCATCTGAGGATATTTTTCCATTGATTTTTAGAGAGAATGGAAGAGAGAGGGAAAGACAGAGAGAAATATCGATGTGAGAGAAACACGTTGATTTGATTGCCTCCTGCACACGCCCTGACCAGGGCCATGGCTGGGGAGGAGCCTGCAACCGAGGTACATGCCTTGACCGGAATTAAACCTGGGATCCTTCGGTCCGCAGGCCGAGGCTCTATCCACTGAGCCAGACTGGCTAGGGCTAGTTTTCTTTTCAAATACACATTGCTGGATTTAGATTATGAATATTTTATTTAGGACTTTTACATCTGTATTCAGGAAGTGACTTATCTGATATTTCGATTTTAAACCTTGTTCTGGTTTGGTATCAAAACAAGCTGTGTTGTTTTCACTATCTTGATTGTACAGTAGTCTCTTTAAGACAGAGATTATTTGTTTTCTTTAGTAGAACATGCCTATAACCCTACTGGGCATGGTGTGTTTTATTTTGAGGATATATTATTTTCACTTTTTTTGTTTTGTTAATCCTCTCCTGAGGATATTTTTTTCCATTGCATTTCAGAGAGAGAGGAAGGCGTGGGGGGCGGGGGAGGGAGGAGGAGAGAGAGTAAGAGAAGGAAACATTGATGTGTACCTGCAGCCTGGGTATGTGTCCTTGACTGGGAATTGAACCAGAGATCTTTTGGTCCCAGGGCCAACCCTCTAAACACTTAGTCATACCGGCCAGGATTTGTTTTTACTTTTCAAAATGTTGAAGTACATAATTTATACAAAAGAGAGTGTATACCAAGCTTGTGTTATTTTAAAGAATAATAGCTTAAAAATGAACTGCACACTCAGTATCCGCCAGCTAGCTCAAGAGCACAACATCCTTTACACTCTTTGAAGCATCTGAGCATAACCCTTTCTCTTCCTGCTGAAGGTAACTATGATTCTGATTTTCATATTCATCATTCCCTTGCTTTTTCTGATAGGTTTACCTGCATGTATGTATTGCTGAACATGCCTTATAAAACTACCTTTATGTAAAGGAATCATACAGTGTGTATTTTCTCTGACTTGCTTTTGCTTATTGTTTCTGAGCTTGGTCTGTGTTGGTGCATTTAATTGAAATACATCATACTTTCTGCTATATGTTCTCTTATGGTATGGATATACCTTGATTTATTTGTCTATTCTGAACTTGGTGTGCATTTGGGTTGTTTCTAGTTCTCTCTGTAACAAGGTTGCATTGAGTACTCTTGTACATGTCTCCTGGTGCTTGTGTACAGTAGCTTCTTTAGGGAATATTGCTGGAAATGGGACTGAATAGTAGCTTTTGCACCTGGTGATCATTATTAGGTTGTACAGCTGTTTATCAACATGAGTGTATGAATTTACACTCCTTCTATAGTATGAGAATTCCTGTTGCTCCACAGCCTAAGTGACTATCTTCTATATATATATAAAAGGCTAATATGCTAAGTGTCCGACCATCTGACCTGTCGTTCTGACACACACTGACCACCAGGGGCAGATGCTCAACACAGGAGCTGCTGAGCTGCCGTGACATGGCAGCGGTGGCTCTGGGGTGATGCACCCCGAAACCAGAGAGGAGGGAGCCCGATTCTTCACGGGGCTCTGTAATTCCACCTTTGGTCGAGGGTTTTGTTGTTGCTGGGGCATTGTCGGCCCGAATCTGATTTACTGCACACTTGTGTTTGTGTTCCACACCCTGTACGATAGCAACTTTGCAGAGTGCCCTCTTGCACTCCGGGACCCCTCGGGGATGTCGGAGAGCCGGTTTTGACCTGATCCCCTCAGGCCAGGCCGAGGGACCCCACCTGCCGGACCCCACCCGCTCACTCCACAGATGCTGGGGAGGGATTGCAGGAGGTTGGCTCCAGGGCGTGTCTGGCCCATCTTGCCCAGTCCTGTCCTGCTGGCCACCTTCTAATTAATTTCCTTTCAATGTGCACGAATCTGTGCACCAGGTCACTAGTTGTGGGTATAAAATAGTTATTTGGGGTTTTTCCCCCCTTGTATTTAAATTATGGCATTATTTACAGGCAGTACCCATTTTGATGTGCTAGTGGATAGTTCTGTGAGTTTTTAAAATAATTCATTAGATTGTTTTTTTGTTTGTTTTGTGTTTTTAGTTCACATCTGCTTTGACATTTTACTTGGCGTTTTAACAGTGCTGTTTAAAGGTATGCCAGCCATGGCTGGGTAGCTCATTTGTTTGGAGTGTGGTCCGTACAACCAAAAAAAAAAGGTTTCGGATTCAATTTCTGGTCAGGCACGTACCTATATTGTGGGTTTAATCCCTGATTGGGGTGTGTCCGGGAGGCAACCAATTGATGTTTCTCTCCCTTCTAAAATCAATTAAAAAAAAATTCCTTGGGTGACAGTTAAAAAAAAAAAGGTATGCCATACGTGGCTTTAGTTACTCCAGTAAATGTTGGTGCTAACATGGTTCTCTAAAAAGTCAATTCCACATTTACATACAGTAAAATTCAACCTTTTTATTTATTTTTTAAAATACTTTTATTGATTTCAGAGAGGATGGGAGAGGGAGAGAGAGGTAGAAACATCAACGATCAGAGAGAATCATTGATTGGCTGCCTCCTGCATGCCACCCCAATGGGGATCAAGCCCTCAACCCAGGCATATGCCCTGACTGGAATTGAACCTGGTTTGTTTATTTTTTTTTTATTTTTTATTTTTTTATTTTTTTATTTTTTTTTAATTTCTTTATTGATTAAGGTATCACATATTTGTCCTCATCCCCACATTCCCATCCCACACCCCTCCCCTTGGATGCCCCAACCCTCTGTTGAAGTTAAGCATTGGTTAGGCTCATATGCATGCACACAAGACCTTTGGTTGATCTCTCCCCCCTCCCCCCACCCTCCCCTATCCTCCCTCTGAGGCCCGATAGTCCGATCGATGCCTCCTTGTTTCTGGTTCTGTTCTTGTTCATCAGTGTATGTTGTTCATCATTTCCCCTAGATGAGCGAAATCATGTGTCACTAGAGATATACGTATAAGAATTGAATGTGCGACGAGCAATAATAGTTATGCTGACAGGCAAATGAATCAGTCTGTAGTGAGTTTCTTTCTGGACCAACAGTTCTTTTGAGACCCAATATCAATGTCCACCAGTTCCCTATGAGTACATGTCGGCACTGACCCCTCAGCTCTGGATGGTGGACAAATGGTGGTAATGCAGGTCCGACTCCCTCTGGTTTGGTCTCGGCCGGACCCAGGGGCACTGCTTCACCCGGATCCAGGGGCCCACGGCCTCACCCGGACCCGGGGCCCAGGCCCACCCGGATCCAGGGGCCCATGGCTTCACCCGGACCCGGGCCCCAGGCCCACCCGGATCCAGGGGCCCACGGCCTCACCCGGACCCGGGGCCAGGCTCACCCGGGTCCAGGGGCACACGGCCTCACCCGGACCCAGGACCCAGGCCCACCCGGATCCAGGGGCCCACGGCCTCACCCGGACCCGGGACCCAGGCTCACCCGGATCCAGGGGCCCACGGCCTCACCCGGACCCGGGACCCAGGCTCACCCGGATCCAGGGGCCCACGGCCTCACCCGGACCCGGGACCCAGGCTCACCCGGATCCAGGGGCCCACGGCCTCACCCGGACCCGGGACCCAGGCTCACCCGGATCCAGGGGCCCACGGCCTCACCCGGACTCGGGACCCAGGCTCACCTGGATCCAGGGGCCCACGGCCTCACCCGGACCCGGGGCCAGGCTCACCCGGATCCAGGGGCCCACGGCCTCACCCGGACCCGGGACCCAGGCCCACCCGGATCCAGGGGCCCACGGCCTCACCCGGACCCGGGACCCAGGCCCACCCGGATCCAGGGGCCCACGGCCTCACCCGGACCCGGGACCCAGGCTCACCCGGATCCAGGGGCCCACGGCCTCACCCGGACCCGGGACCCAGGCCCACCCGGATCCAGGGGCCCACGGCCTCACCCGGACCCGGGACCCAGGCTCACCCGGATCCAGGGGCCCATGGCTTCACCCGGACCCGGGCCCCAGGCCCACCCGGATCCAGGGGCCCACGGCCTCACCCGGACCCGGGGCCAGGCTCACCCGGATCCAGGGGCCCACGGCCTCACCCGGACCCGGGACCCAGGCCCACCCGGATCCAGGGGCCCACGGCCTCACCCGGACCCGGGACCCAGGCTCACCCGGATCCAGGGGCCCACGGCCTCACCCGGACCCGGGACCCAGGCTCACCCGGATCCAGGGGCCCACGGCCTCACCCGGACCCGGGACCCAGGCTCACCCGGATCCAGGGGCCCACGGCCTCACCCGGACCCGGGGCCAGGCTCACCCGGATCCAGGGGCCCACGGCCTCACCCGGACCCGGGACCCAGGCCCACCCGGATCCAGGGGCCCACGGCCTCACCCGGACCCAGGACCCAGGCTCACCCGGATCCAGGGGCCCACGGCCTCACCCGGACCCGGGACCCAGGCTCACCCGTATCCAGGGGCCCACGGCCTCACCCTGACCCGGGACCCAGGCTCACCCGGATCCAGGGGCCCACGGCCTCACCCTGACCCGGGACCCAGGCTCACCCGGGTCCAGGGGCCCACGGCCTCACCCTGACCCGGGATGAACCTGGTTTGATTGACTTCCTGGTTCATAGGATGCTCAACCTCTAAGCCACATCAGCTGGGCTATTTTTTAATAGATTTTTATTGATTTCAGAGAGGAAGGGGGAGAGAGAGAAACATCAATAATGAGAAAAATCATTGATTGGCTGCCTCCTGCACGCCCCTTACTGGGGATCGAGCTCGCAACCCGGGCATGTGCCCTTGACTGGAATCGAACCTGGGGCCCTTCAGTCTGCAGGCCAACGCTCTATCCACTGAGCCAAACCGGCTAGGTATGAGTAAGTCTTTGCATGGGCCCTTTAAAAGGAAAGGCTGGGACTCCAGAAGCCCTCTGTCTCAGTCACATTCGCCACTAGTTTTCACTGCCAGAAGTTATGGGACTTCTTTTCCCAGCACTTGAACCTTGGGCTGGGGAGCAGAGTGTGGGGCTAGGACTCCTTGCTCCTCAGGGGGCATCTCTACAGCTGTGAAATATCCCTCCTAATTAAAAGCAAACAAACATTTTTTTTATTGATTTCAGAGAGGAAGGGAGATGGAGAGAAAGATAGAAACATTAATGATGAGAATCATTGATTGGCTGCCTCCTACATGTTCCACACTGGGGATCGAGCCGGTAACTAGGACAAGTGCCTTGCCCTGGAGTCAAACAGTGACTTCCTGGTTCACAGGTTGATGCTCAACCACTGAGCCTTGCTGGCCGGGTGTCCCTCCTAATTTTTAACAGCCACACTGGAGGGAGTGTGTGTGACCAGCCCATTCCCAATATCCACCCCTTATACCAGTCTTGATGGGGCTTCTGTATATCTTAGTTGTAGGACTTCTGTTTTAAAATATTCAATACCTGACTATGTAGTCAGGGGTACTGACATTTTACTTAGACTGTCAAATAAAAAATGAAAACTGCCCACGTGACACTAGCTGTTCGGTGTGAATGCCCTGTCTTGAACCATAAGTATATGTCATATAATAGATTTGCACTTTATTAGTCACATCCCATAATAAGATTGGTTAATTCAGAAATCCTTATATACAAGTATAGGTATCTGATTTTTTTAGAAAAGTCAGTTTGGAGCAAAAATGATAGGTAATTACTATTATTTTTTGTAAATCAATCAAAATCATACCTTTTTTTGTCAGATCGGCAAAAAAGATAGTTTTGTTTGTTTGTTTGTTTTTTTGGTGTGCCACAGAATTTTAATAATTTGTGTTCCATGAGATGAGAACGGTTGAAAATCGCTGCCCTATGGGTAAGCATTTTATTGTTTATAAAATTATTTTCCTTCCTTCTTTTGAATTATAAACAAATAACATATTTGTGCCTTCCTCTTTTTTTTTTTTTAATTGACTTGAGAGAGAGAAACATCAATCTGTTGTTGCACTCATGCATACATTCATTGGTTGTCTGTTGTATGTGCCCTGACCATAGATCGAACCTGAAGCCTTTATGTATTGGGACGATGTTCTAACCAACCGAGCTAACTGACCAGGGCTCTTTCTCCTCTATTAGAATGAAATAATACACACTTTTCTTCCCCACTCTACTTTAATATATATATATATATATATATATATATATATATATATATATATATATATATATATATATATTTATATTTTATTTTAGAGAGGAAAGGGGAGGGACAGAGAGAGAAAGAGAGAAACATCAGTGATGAGAGAGAATCATCGCTCGGCCACCTCCTGCACGTCTCCCACTGGGGATTGAGCCTGATACCAAAGCATGTGCCCTGACCAGGAGTCAAACTATGCCCACCTGGTTCATACGTTGACGCTCATCCACTGAGCCATGACAGCCAGGCCACATATTGGTCTTTGATGGGTTGGGGGGGAAAAAGCAAAACTGGTCCTTTACCACAGATAGATTGAGGAGTGTATTGACCCTGAATACCTGTTGGTAGACATGACCACACAAGTTTTGACATGTATGATTTTATATTTCTTCAGTTCTAAATATTTTGAAATTTCTATTATGGAATCTTATTTTATTTATGAATTAAAGTTTTCTTTTTTTTTAAGTTTCTGAATACATAGTGTATCCCCTTCCTCCCATTTTGCCCATTTTATTAAATCAGTGTCAATGATGTGGTATGTGTGATTTGGATTCTGTTGATTTCTTTTTTCTTTTTTTTAATATATATATATATGTATTTAAAACATATATTTTATTGATTTTTTTACAGAGAGGAAGGGAGAGGGATAGTGAGTCAGAAACATCGATGAGAGAGAAACACCGATCAGCTGCCTCCTGCACACCTCCCACTTTAATATATTTTTATTAATTTCAGAGAGGAAGGAAGAGGGAGAGATAGAAACATCCATGATGAGAGAGAATCATTGAACAGCTGCCTCCTGCACACTCCCTACTGGGGGTCGAGCCCGCAACCCGGGCATGTGCCCCTGACCGAAATCGAACCTGGGACCTTTAGTCTGCAGGATGAAGCTCTAAGCTCTATCTACTAAGCCAAACCGGCCAGGGCGTCTGTTGATTTCTTTTTGAGTGTATGAGACACGCTTTAATAGTATATGTATTTTCTATTTGTCTTTCTGTATCACAGTATTCTGTATATGTATTATCAGTCAAGTTTTTAAATTAAGTTTTAAAAATTTATTTTTTAAATCTGCTTTTGTATCAACTTGAAATACCCCTTTTATTGTGAATTTGTCAATTTCTCCTTGAGTTCAGACAGTTCTTCCTTTATATATTTTGAGGCTATATTATTGACTAGAGGCCCGGTGCATGAAATTTGTGCACGGGGGTCCCTCAGCCCAACCTGCACCCTCTACAATCCAGGAGCTCTCAGAGGATATCCTACTGATGGCTTAGGCCCACTCCCCGTGGTTCTCTGCTCTCTGCGGGGCCTGGAGGTTTCCCTGCAGCCATGGAGATGAAGCCCCCGTGCCCTGCTGTCGCTCTCTGCCTGCTGCCGCCATGTGCCATGTGAAGGAAGCTCCAATGCCCTGCAGTGTGCTCTGTCTGCCCAGCCTGGGGGCTTACCAGGCACGGACACACTAAGGAAGCCCCCATGCCCTGTTGTCCAGGCTCTGTCTGCAGGGCCTGGGGGTGTTCCCACCACCACTGCCCACTAAGGAAGCCCCCACGCCCTGTTGTCTGGGCTCTGTCTGCCATGTCTGGGGACTTCCCTGCCACTGCCCCACTAAGGAAGCCGCCATGCCCTGCTCTGCTGGCACTGGAGTCTTCCTGCCTCAGCGACCATCAGGAAGACGCCATGACCTGCTCCTCCGCCGGCTCTGTGTGCGCAGGGCCTGGCGTCTTCCCGATCGCCACGGCGAAAGGCCCTGCTCCTCCACCGGCTCCGTGTGCGCGCCGCAGCGACCATCGGGAAGACTCCAGGCCCTGCTCCTCCGGGCTCCTTGTGCGCAGGGCCTGGCGTCTTCCCGATCGCCGTGGCGACCAACGGGAAGACTCCAGGCCCTGCCCTCCGCCGGCTCCGTGTGCGTAGGGCCTGGCGTCTTCCCGATCGCCACGGCGACCAACGGGAAGACGCCAGGCCCTGCCCTCCGTCGGCTCCGTGTGCGCAGGGCCTGGCGTCTTCCCGATCGCCACGGCGACCATCGGGAAGAGTGCAGGGCCTGGCGTCTTCCCCATCACCACGGTGACAGGCCCTGCTCCTCTGCCGGCTCCCTGTGCGCAGGGCCTGGCGTCTTCACGATTGCCATGGCGACCAACGGGAAGACTCCAGGCCCTGCCCTCCGCCGGCTCTGTGTGCGCCGCGGCGACAGGCCCTGCTCCTTTGCCGGCTCCGTGTGTGCAGGGCCTGGTGTCTTCCAGATCACCGCGGCGACCATTGGGAAGACTCCAGGCCCTGCTCCTCCACTGGCTTCGTATGTGCAGGGCCTGGTGGCTTCCCGCTGCCGCAGCACTAAGGAAGCAACCATGCCCTGCTTTCAGTGTTCTGTTTACTGGTGGGACAGGCCAGACACTCCAGCAGCGGGGCTGAGGGGACTGGGCGCCGCCATCTTGTGGGTATGGGGCCGCCATTTTGTCGCGGAGTGACGCCTAATTTGCATGTTACTCTATTATTAGATCGGATGTTTTTACAGTAGTTGTGTATTATGGTGTAGTAAACCGTACAAAATCTTAGTGTCTTAAAACAATAACATTTTATCATGTCTCATGAATCTGGGATTGACTGGGCTCAGTAGGGTGTTTCTTCAGCCCCACATGATCTCAGGCTGGGGCTGCAGACATGTGATGCCTCTATTAGACTGAAATGTACAAGACAGTTCACATATTTGGCAACCAGGGATGGCTGGAAGGCAGGGCTTAACTTGGATGCAGAGATGGCTGGTTTTTCTTTCTATGGGGTCTCCCTTTCCCACAGTTTATGCTGTTTCTCTAGAATGGCTATCCAACTTTCTTATAGGGCAGGTCAGGGCTCTCTAAAGTGGAAAAGCAGGAGTTGCCAGGCATTCTTAATTAAGTAAGGCTCAGGCCCAGAACTGGCACAGGACCACGTTTGCCACATTGTGTTGTGTAAAGCAAATCAAGGAATCATTCCAAATTCAGTGGGAGGACAGAAATACGAGGCAGCTTCATTTCATTGGGGTCATCTTTGGAGACTAGCCATGCATTCAGGTTTTTGATGACAGCTTTTTAAATTGTTTCCTTTATTGCTAAAAATATTCCTCTTTATAGTAATGGTTTTTGCTTTAAATTCTTGTCTTTTGGGTGGGATATGGTTGCTATATACTCTTCAAATCTTTCAACCCTTTAAACTGTGTTCTGTTTTTACTGTTGCTTGTGAATGGATTATAGCTGGATTTAAAAAGCATATTTAGTCTGGATTTTCTCTAATAAGTGAATTAAATATATTTACATTTATTGTGATTAATATATTTTTATCTTCTGTCTCTTTTTTAATACTAGTCATACTTTATCTTGTGTTGTTTCTTCTTTTCTGGCTTTCATTGGACTGATTTATTTTATTTTATTTTTAATTGATTTCAGAGATGAAGGGAGAGGGAGAAAGAGATAGAAACATCAATGATGAGAGAGAATCATTGATGGGCTGCCTAGGGGGATTGAGCCTGCAACCTGAGCCCTTGACTGGAATCGAACCTGGGACCCTTCAGTTCATAGGCCAATGCTCTATCCACTGAGCCAAACGGGGTAGGGCTGGACTAATTTTTAAAAATATATATATTTCATTGATTTTTTTACAGAGAGGAAGGGAGAGGGATAGAGAGTTAGAAACATCGATAAGAGAGAAACATCAATCAGCTGCCTCCTGCACACCTCCACTGGGGATGTGCCCACAACCAAGGTACATGCCCTTGACCGGAATTGCACCCGGGACCCTTCAGTCCAAATGCCGACGCTCTATCCACTGAGCCAAACCGGTTAGGGCTGGACTAATTTCTTTAAAAAAATTACTGCCTTGTAAAAAACTATGGTAAAATATACATAACACAAAATTTACAACTTTAACCTTTTTTGGTTTGTCTTCACCCTAGCATATTTCTTTTTTCCATTGAATTTTAGTGCAAGGAAGTGGGGAGGGAGGGATGGAGAGAGAGAGAGAGATGATTGATTGCCTCCTGCAAGTGCCCCTACTGAGGCCAGGGATCAAACCTACAACCTATGTAAGTGCCCTTGACCTTGACCCGAATCCCTTCAGTCCATGGTCCAATGCTCAGTCCGCTGAGCCAAACCGGTTAGAGCTAGACTCAGTTTTAAAATTCTTTCTTTTTAGCCTGTGCTGGCTTGGAAATTAAGTATTTTATTTCTGTCATACAGGTGACCTTTATATTTTTCAACATGAATACTTACAGTCTAAAGCAGTAGTCGCCAACCTTTTGGACCTCACCGACCACCGACCGCTGCTCCAAAGGTTTTCTTAAACCAGCAGTCCCCAACCTTTTGGACTTCACGGACCACCAGTGGTCCGTGGACCCCCGGTGGGCGACCACTAGTCTAAAGTGAATATCTCTCCTCATGAAAAACACTTGCATTTAAAATGTTTTAATTAGAAATGTTTCACTTTTAAATATATATATATATATATATATATATATATATATATATATATATATATATATATATATTATTGATTTTTCACAGAGAGGAAAGGAGAGGGATAGAGAGTTAGAAACATTGATGAGAGAGAATCATCGATCAGCTGCATCCTGCACATCTCCTACTGGGGTTGTGCCTGCAACCAAGGTACATGCCCTTGACCGGAATCGAACCTGGGACCCTTGAGTCCGCAGGTCGACGCTCTATCCACTGAGCTAAACCGGTCAGGGCTAGAAATGTTTCACTTTTTATATTCCGAGCTCTTGTCTAGTTTTGAAGTTTCACGTTTTATTTTTAATATTTTTACATATTTTTAAATATATCTTTTATTAATTTCAGAGGGAAGGGAGAGGGAGGGAAGGGGACGGGGAGAGAGAGAGAGAGAGAGAAACATCAATGATGAGAAAGAATCATTGATTGCCTGCCTCCTGCACGCCACACACTAGGGATCGAACCCGCAATTGGGCATGTGCCCCAACTGGGAATCAAACCGTGACCTCCTGGTTCATAGGTCGATGCTCAACCACTGGCCACACTTGCCGGGCTCCACCTTACTTTTAAATCTCTTAAAGTTGAGCATTAATAAAATATTTATGTTGAAATATTACAGATCTCTTGGCTTACCTTTGCTTCTTGTATCCTACTCCTTTATTCTGTGTTTAATTTCTTTTTTGTATTAATGTATATTATTTATTAAGTTCCTTCAGTAAGGATCTGTAAGTAATAAACTGCCTTTGTATATCTTAAAGCCTCTATTTTGCCCTTACTTCTTAGATAACATTTTAGCTATGCAGTGATTTGTAGCTGACTGTTATTTTCCCTCAGAGGAAGATGTCCTTGTCTGTTAGTGTTCTGGCATGTATTGTTGCATTTGAGGAATCTGGTAACTAAATTGTTGCTTTATTGTTATTTTCTGTTTGGTTGCTGTTACTGTTTTTTGTTTGCCTTTATTGTTCTGCAGTTTTGCTATAGTGTATATTTGAGGAAGTTACTCTGGCAATCTGAAGACTCACGACTTCAGTTTTGGCCAGTGTGTCCTTGAATACTTTTCCTGTCTTCATTTATTTTCCAGCTCTATCTTTTTGTGCTACATTCTTTGAGATTATTTCAGATTAGTAATATAGTTCACTAATACTTCAGTTTTGACCGAACATTCAGCTTTTTACCACATTTTTATTCTTATATTTTTCTGATTCTTATTTGAAATTTGCTTATTCTCATTCTATCCTTATGGTTTTTATTTCTTTTATTTCTGTACATTTTAAAAATTTTATCTTTATTGTTGAAAGTATTACAGATGTTCCCCTTTTTCCCCATTAACCTCTTCCACCCCACACCCCCTATTTCTGTATACGTTTTTAAAAATATATATTTATTGATTTCACAGAGGAAGGGAGAGGTGAGAGAGAGATAGAAATAGAAACATCAGTGATGAGAGAGAATCATTGATCGGCTGCTTCCTGCATGCCCCACACTGGGGATCGAGCTCGCAACCTGGCATGTGCCCTGACCAGGAATTGAACCATGATCTCCTGGTTCATAGGTTGATACTCAACCACTGAGCCACGTAGGTCAGGCCATTTTATAGCCTCTTTATTGTTCTAGTCCAGCCGTCGCCAACCTGTCAGACCTCACGGACCACCAGTTGTCTGCGGACCACCGGTTGGCGACCGCTGCTCCAAAGGTTTCCTTAAACCAGTGGTCGCCAACCTTTCGGACATCACGGACCACCAGTGGTTGGTCCGTGGACGACCAACTGTGATCAGTTGACGACCGCTGTCCTAGTCTACCTAAATCTTGCAGTCTAAATTTGTCTGTGTGTCTGCTGAAAACCCTCCCCAGCTTTGGTGGTTCATTTCTTCTTTAAAAATTTTGACTTAATGCTTATCACCTGTGGGATTTATTTTTTATCCAAGTCTTAAGGTAGAGATGTCCTAAGGAAGTTTTGCATTTCTGTTGAACCAACCTACTGGTTTCCTTAGTGCCATACCTGTTCTTAGGCTAATTTCTTGGATTGGGGTTTCTGGACCACTTGGATGAAGTGATTTTTGGAACCCATACCTGTGGCATGGAGTTTCAGTTTCTCAAAGGTGACTCTTTCACCTCTGACTTCTCTCAGAATTCATGTTATTTCTGTGTAGTTCTTTGTATCTTTTGGTATTTTATGGATCTAACTCATTTTCAGTTTCTTGCCAGTCTTTTGTAGGCATTAAAACATGTCCCAAGCCCTAAGACCTGCATCTGGTTTTAGTAGCCCCGAGAGTTACTTGGGTTCGAGTAGCTTTGTTGTTTCTAGCATCAGGAAATGTTTCTTTCTTGCTTTTGGGCTTGCCTGTGTGTATGTGTTATATTTTGCATAGCTTTTCTATGTATTTGGGTTGGGAAATGAATGCTTTTGTGTCAGGCCTGTATGTTCACTGCAAGATCGGTGACAAATTGCTCATTTGTAGTTACATCCTGTAAATCAGGTGCAACTCACTAAAACACAAGTTTCTGAGTTCTGTCAGAATTCATGTGATACTGGTAATGCAGTGGTGGTATTGCTGAGATGGTCTTTTGTCTAGATAGCATGTGTTAGGCTGAAGGAATGTCAGTTTACATCACTAAGGGCCATTTGCAGCTTGATTGATCAGAGTGCCTTTGATTGCCTTGTGTTATCATCAGTTCTTATCAGAAAGAATCATTGCAGTGGCCATTACTGTTCTTTGAGGAGTTTTGGTATATCTTTTTGTCTTAGCTATAACTTTATTTTGTTGTTTTAGTGGTTGCTTATTGTTTATTATATAGATAGTTAACTTATCACAGTCTACCTTCAAGTAATATTATACCACTTAAGCTGTTACAAGAACCTACAGCAGTATTAAAGCATTTGTGTGTCTGAAAAATTATTTTATGTTTTTATTCATTTCAAAGAGAGGGAGAGGAGAGAAACATCCGTGTTGAGAGAGAATCATAGATCGGTTGCCTCTTGCATGCCCCCTACTGAGGATCGCGTCCACAACCTGGACATGTGCCCTGACCAGGAATAGAGAGCCCTGACCTCCTGGTTCATGGGTTGATGCTCAACCACTGAGCTACACTGCCTGGGCAAATTATCTTCTATTTTAAAAGATATTTTCACTTGATACAGAATTCCAGGTTGACTGTGTTTTCTTTCTGTACTTTAAAAATTCCCTTCACATTATGTCTGTGGCTTGCATTATTCCTGTTTGACCTCTGTTAATTAATTAATTTATTTGTTTATTTTAATACATTTTAAAAATATATAGGAAGAAAGGAGAGGGAGAAAGAGATAGAAACATCATTGATGAGAGAGAATCACTGATCGGCTGCCTCCTGCACGGCCCCTACTGGGGATAGCCCACAATCCAGGTAAGACCACAGCCTTGACTGGAATCGAACCTGGAACCCTTCAGTCAGCAGGCCAACGCTCTATCCACTGAGCCAAACCAGCTAGGGCTTGACAACTTTGTTGTTATTTTAATCTTTGTTCCTTTCTCAGTGAGTAATATATCTTTTCTGCCTCCTTTTGTTTAATTTTAATATTTTCTTTTTACCACTGCCTTCTAGCAGTTTGATTAGGATGTGGTTTACTTCACGTTTCTTGTGCCTGAGTTTTATTAAACTTCTTAGATCAAATTTGGTAGATATGTAGTCATTATTTCTTCAAAAATTGTTCTCCTTCCTTTTTGGGGACTGTAATTACATACCAGTATATATTTGGCCACTTGAAGTCCCTCAATTTACAAATGAGCTGTTCATATTTTTTCAGTCTTTTTACTCTCTTTGTTTTTGGGTAGTTTCTTTTCTACTGGTAAACCTTCATGTCATTAACCTTTTTTCCTGCAATAGTTTTTATTCCTAGAAGTTCTAGTTGGGTGTTTTTACTTTATTTTTTTAATATATTTTACTGATTTTTTTACAGAGACGAAGGGAGAGGGATAGGGAGTTAGAAACATCCATCAGCTGCCTCCTGCAACACCCGCTACTGGGGATGTGCCTGCAACCAAGGTACATGCCCTTGTTGGGAATCAGACCTGAGACCCTTGAGTCCGCAGGCCGACGCTCTATCTATCCACTGAGCCAAACCAGTTAGGGCTAGTTGGGTGTTTTTAATTTCTTACATGTTGAACACATGAAATATAGTTATAATAACTTCAATTCTTCTTATTTTACCATTTATCATTTTTTAGTCTGTTTCTACTTTGTAATTTTTCTTGTCATTATGGGTCCAATTTCCCTGATTCTGTGCATTCTTAATAATTTTTGATTCGTCGACAGACATTGAAAATTAAATTTTGGGTTCTGGGAATATTTTTGTATTCATGTCTATTTTTGAGCTTTGTTTTGGAATGTGAATAAAGTTACTTGGAAATGTATCCTTTTGAGTCTTACTTTTGAGCTGTGTTAAGTGGGGTTTATCCTTCCTATGTTTATTTTTGTAAAGCTGTACAATATATGTTTTCTTATTTCCTTTTCTTTCTTTTACACAAATAGCTTATATATGTTCTTTCTTTTATTTTAATTTAATGCTAATTAGAGTTTTTTTCTTACAGTTCTTCCATTCTTACTCAGGCAGTAATTACCTGTGGCCTGATTGTTGCATTAGTCTCATAATTACTGTTCTTATTTTCAGACTCTTTCCATTACTAACTGCTGTCAGAATGATTCTAAAGAAAATCTCTGATCATGTCACTGCATTGCTTTTCAGTACCTATGGCAATGGGATTCAGGTATTTTTTTGTTTTAATCCCCTAGTGGTAATAAAATTTTTCTGAGTTCACATCCTCAGAGTGTGTGTTGTGTGTGTGTGTACGTACACATACATAGGTACATGTTTATTTAAAATTTTTATTTAAATTTTTAAAAGTATCTTTTTATTGATTTCAGAGAGGAAGGGAGAGGGAGAGAGAGATAGAAACATCAATGATGAGAGAGAATCATTGATTGACCCCTGCACACTCCCTACTGGGATCAAGCCCGCAACCCAGGCCTATGACCTTGACCAGAAACGAACCCGGTGCTCTTCAGTCTGCAGGCTGAAGCTCTATCCACTGAGCCAAACCAGCTAGAGCTTATTTTTGTTTTTTAACTTTTGCATCAAAGCAAGCAAGAATTTATTGACCGTAGAAGCACACTCAGGATAGTGAAGCAAGGAAGGGCTTAGTATAGAAGAAGCAACAGGAGAGCCTAGGCTGGGCTGCTTTGGCTCACTGGGAAGTCAGAGAAAAGGGGGCCTTGTAGATATGTTCAGGGGGTTAGCCCAGGACGAACTACTGCTGCTGCTGCCCATTGTTCCCCTATAGCTTGTCTCATGGGGTCCCTTAGAGTTCAGAAGATGTGTGCCCATGGAAGAAGAGAGGGGGAAGAGAAGTGCTCGGATGTGCTTCCCAGTGGGAGGGTGCAACATGTTTATTTATACACTAAAGGCCTGGTGCACGAAATTCGTGCAAGGGGCTGGGCCCTCACAGCTCAGCCTCGTCCGGAAGGACTTCCGGTCTAATTAGCATATTCTTTTATTATTATAGATTATACTAGTGGCCCGGTGCACGAAATTCGTGCACGGGGGGCGGGTATCCCTCAGCCCAGCCTGCACCCTCTCCAATCTGGGACCCCTCAAGGCAGTCAGACAACCCTCTCACAATCCAGGACTGCTGGCTCCCAACTGCTCGCCTGCCTGCCTTCCTGATTGCCCCTAACCGCTTCTGCCTGCCAGCCTGATCACCCCCTAACCACTCCCCTGCCAACCTGATTAATGTCTAACTGCTCCCCTGCAAGCTTGATCGCCCCCAACTGCCCTCCCTTGCAGACCTGGTCCCTCCCAACTGCCCTCCCCTGCTGGCCTGATTGCCCACAACTGCCCTCCCTTGCAGGCCTGGTGCCTCCCAACTGCCCTCCCCTGCTGGCCATCTTGTGGTGGCCATCTTGTGTCCACATGGGGGCAGCCATCTTGTGTGTTGGAGTGATGGTCAATTTGCATATTACTTTCTTATTATATAAGATAGAGGCCTGGTGCATGGGTGGGGGCCAGCTGGTTTGCCCTGAAGGGTGTCCCGGATCAGGGTGGGGGTTCCCTTGGGGCATGGGCGGCCTGGGTGAGGGGCCTGTGGTGGTTTGCAGGCCAGCCATGCCCCTCAGCGACCCAAGCTGAGGCTCTGGTATCTGGGATTTATTTATCTTCTGTAATTGAAACTTTGTAGCCTGTAGTGGAGCCAAGCCTTTTGCTCGCTCCGTGCGGCAGTCATTTCTGTTGGGATTTATTTATCTTCTATAATTGAAACTTAGTAGCCTTAAGTGGAGGCCAAAGCAGGCCAGGGCTGCAGAAGCTTGGCCTCCTCCATCGCCGGGGGCAACCCTAGCCTACTGCTCTCTCCAGCTTTGTGGCTGCTGCCATTTTTGTTGGGATTTATTTATCTTCTATAATTGAAACTTTGTAGCCTTAAGCAGAGGCCTGGGCCGGCCAGGGTGTGCGGAAAGCTTGGCTTCCTCCATTGCCAGGGAAACCCAAGCCTCACTCCTACTCTCTCTCTGGCCACAGCCATCTTGGTTAGGTTAATTTGCATACTCACTCCTGATTGGCTGATGGGTGTGGGTGCAGCGGAGTGATGGTTAATTTGCATATTACTATTTTATTAGGTAGGATATGCATACTTTTAGATGTAAGTTAGCTATATTCTTTTATAATATGTCCATTGTGAAGTACACCCTAAAGTAGAAATTTAAAAGTATATATTTTTAAAGTTATTTTTATTGATTTCAGATAGGAAGGGAGAGGAAGAGAGAGAGAGAGAAACATCAATGATGAGAGAGAATCATTGATTAGCTGCTTCCTGCATTCCCCACACTGGGGATCAAGCCGTGACCTGGTTCATAGGTTGACACTCAACCACTAAGCTATGCCAGCTGGGTGAAATGGTAAAAGCATTTTAAAATTATGCTATACTTTAAAAATAATTAGTTAATATTAGAGTGAAATTAGTAAATGATAGAGGATATATTATGTTTCAACTAGGTTTTTTTTGTTAATCCTCACCCGATAATGTTTTTCCATTGATCTTTAGAGAGATTGGAAGGGAGGGGAAGAGGCAGAGAGAGAGAGAGAAACATTGATGTGAGAGAGACACATCGATTGGTTGACTTCTGCACTTACCTCTAACAGGGTCGGGGATCAAGCCTGCTACTGAGGTATGTGCCCTTGACTCTAATCAAACCTGGGATCCTTCAGTCTGCAGGCCAATGCTCCATCCACTGAGTCATACCATACCAGCTAGAGCTCAACTAGTTTTATCTAATTTTTAATGCTTTTGGCTAACTTTTTTTCAGGCATGATTTGCTCATTGTTGATCTTATTTTTATTATATGCTAGAGGCCTGGTGCACGAATTTGTGCATTTGTGCGGTCTGGCTGGCCCCACGTCCTGGTTGAACTCCCAGTCGAAATCCTGGTCAAGGGGACAGTTTGCATATTAGCCTTCTGTTATGTAGAATGCTTGGTGTAAAAATGTCAGCTCTGCTGTTTTCTTAGTGTCTCTTGTATTTCCATTATCAGTATTATTTCCAAACTGTCTTTTCTTTATGGTAATGTTTTTAAGCTTAGTTAAAACTAGATGAAATCTGTTAATCCACCTAATTAGACATGAGCATGCTGAAAATAAGTGAATTTAGAATACTGAAATATGATGTAGGAATTGCGGAAGGGCAGCAGTGTCGAACCATATATTAAATGGTTGAAGCCTAATTTCTTGTTTTATTTTTATTTTTATTTTTTTCTCTACATATATGTTTATTGTATAATTTTTTGTAAAATAAAAGAATACATATGTCTAAGAATTTTAAAATGTTTAAAGAAATTGTGTAGACACCCATGATGTACTTTTTAAAAAAAATTTCTTTATTGATTAAGGTATCACATATTTGTCCTCATCCCCCCATTCCCATCCCACACCCCTCCCCACGCATGCCCCCACTCCCCTGTTGTCCTTAACCGCTGGTTAGGCTCATATGCATGCACACAAGTCCTTTGGTTGATCTCTCCCCTTTACCCCCACCCTCCCCTACCCTCCCTCTGAGGCCCGACAGTCTGATCCATGCCTCCTTGTTTCTGGATCTGTTCTTGTTCATCAGTCTATGTTGTTCATTATTTCCCCTAGATGAGTGAGATCATGTGCTATTAGAAATATACTTATAAGAACCGAAAATGAGAAAAGCAATAATGGTTATGCTGACAGGCAAATGAATCAGTCTGTAGTGAGTTTCTTTCTGGGCCAACAGTTCTTTTGAGACCCAATTTCAATGTCAAACAGTTCCTTATGTGTACATGTCAGCAATGACATTTCAGTCCTGGATGGTGGACAAATGGTGGTAATGCAGGTCTGACCCTCTCTGGTTTGGTCCTGGGCAACCTGCAGTGACGCACAGCTGCTAACTGCTAGTATGGCAAGGCGATGTCGGCATCTTCCATCTCTGGACTGCTTCTCTTCTGTCTTCATGGCTGGAGTAGTCCTGTCGATTCCTCTCTGTTGCTGGAATCCACATGGTCTCGGAGTTGTTTTCTGAAAATATACAATCATATTCTCGACCAAAAGTTAAAGGAATATTTTCTATAAATTTGACTTGGGATCCTATTTCATTTTTTGCCCAAATGATTTTCCTCTGGCTTGTTTTGACACCTTGTGTGTTTTTCATGGGTGTCTTGCTTTTAGCCTTACAATTAATTTTCTAAAGTATTAATTTTCTAGATATAATTTACATACAGGATATTTTTCCTTACATGATATTCTTCTATCCCCCCCTTTCTTGATTTAAATATTAGGAGGCTTTTGAAAATTTTATAATGTAGTCTTGATGGCTTTTAAATTTTAATTTTTTGCACTATAATATTACTGTTTTAAGTTCATTACATGGTGCGCAATTTTATCATGAGATGAACTACCAATAAAAATTTTAGTTAACACTTTAGGATCACCTTTTTGTCCAGTACAATTAATTTTTCTATCTTGTTTTATTTTTAGATTAGAAATATGTGTGTATACATTTCATTTTGGCAATTGCTGGCCCCATTGATAGAAACACCTGCCTAATCCTTGAGCCTCTTCTGATATTTCTGGATGGCTAAGTACTTTATGTGTTTTGTATCAGTTAGCTTTTGCAGTGGAACAAACCATCCCATAACTTGGTGCTTAAAACAACAATTGTATGTTTAACTCACAGTCCCTTGGGTTGAATGGGCATTTTTCTGGTCAGCTGGAGGGATGCCTGGAGGCTGGATGTGTTAGGCAGAATTTTAAGGTGCTCCCTAATACCCGTGCCTTTCTATAATCTCTCTGGCATGGGATGAGAACTGTAATTTGCTTCTTACCAATAGGAATGGCAAAAGTAAAGAGATTTAGCAGATGCGCTTAAGGTCAGATGTACTTAAATTAGCCCAAAGAAATTGAGTTGGAGTGGCCCAGTTAGGCAAGCCCTTTAAAAGAGGACCTGAGCCCTAGCTGGTTTGGCTCAGTGGATAGAGCATCAGCCTGTGGACTAAAGGGTCCCGGGTTCGATTCTGGTCAAGGGCACATGCCTGGGTTTCAGGCTCGATCCCCAGTGGGGGGCATGCAAGAGGCAGCGGATCAATGATTCTCTCTCATCATTGATGTTTCTGTCTCTCTTTCCCTCTCCCTTCCTCTCTGAAATCAATAAAAATATATTTTAAAAAAAATAAATAAATAAAAGAGGACCTGAAAGTCAGATAGAGGAAGTGAGCAGTTCTGCTGGCTTTGAAGAAACAAACTGCTACCTCATGAGAGTGCCACATGGTAAGAACTGCAGTGATCACTGAGTGTAGGCCCCAGTTGACAGCCAGCAGAAAGTGACCTTAGTCTTACAACCACAAGACATTGTTTTCTGCCAATAAGCATGTGACCTTGGCAAAGGAAACAGCTCCATAAAAAGAGCTCAGTTGATTACTTGATGTGAACCTTCTGAGCCCCTGAGGAGAGTATCCAGTCAAACCACCCCCAGTCTCCTCACCCCTGGAAACTTGAGATAATAAATGTGTGTTGTTTTAAGCCCCTAAGCTTGTGGTAATTTGATATATAACTATAGAAAACTATTAATACTGACTATAATTTTATCCTTTCCAGAATGTAATATAAATAAAAATTATACAATGTTACCCTTTGAGATTGTATTTTCCCACTGGGAGTAGTACCTTTGAGATCTATCCAATTTGTGTATCAACACTATTTATTGTTGAGCAGTATTCCATTTTATGGGCACAGGTTGTTTAGCCATTCTGCCATTGAAGAACATTTGGGTTGTTTGTTACCAGTTTGGGTCTCTCCAAATAAAGCTACTGTGAAAATTTGCACACAGGTTTTAGTGGGAAAATATTTCATTTCTCTATACATTAGTATTTAATTTTTTGGGAAGCTATTGTAAATGGTATTGTGCTTTTAATTTTGTTTTCTAATTGTTGATTGATTGGTTATTTTAATATACAGTGGTATTTAGAAGCCAAGATCTAGGTTCTAGGTGTGTGTTACTGTTGGGGTGTTACTGGGTCCAGTTCCTCTTAGTGGGAAGAGACTAAGAAATATTTGGATGTATTTACATACATACATGCATTTACATCTATATTTATGTCTAGTTTTATCTAACTAAATACGGTAACAATCATGAGTTTACACCAGTGACAAATTCTAATGCAAGTCTAGAGGGTTTGTTCGAGTTTTCTCCCTTTCCATATTTGTAACTTACTTATTTAATCCTCATAACCTCTTAAATAACTAATTTCCTTTTCCATCACTGTTGCTGCCTCTCCCTCACAAAGATAATCCTCGTTGGCTGGCTCCCCATGGATGGTTGCTTCACTTGCTCAGGCTCTGATCCTCCACACCAGGTTGCCTTCTCATATACTGTATGCCATCCTCACTCAACTTGGGCTTTGATGCCATGCCCCTAGTCATTTTTTGTTTGGACATTTCATTTTTCTTGAGCTCTAACTCTCACATGTCACTCTCATACGCGGATATTTTCTGTGTCCCACTCAGGCTGATACTCTACTCTGGATCACTGGGGGTGCTACTCCTCCCAATGGAAGGAAAGCTTAATTTGGGGAAGAAAATTGCAGCCCTTCCCTTTAAAAAAAAGTTTGTTTTTTGTTTTGAGTTCGTTGAAATTTTTTAATGCGCTGTGGTTCAAATATATGTATTATAAACATTTTCTCCTCTATTAGCTGCTTTTTCATTTTTATTAAGGAGTCTGATTAGAACTGTTCAATTTTGAGAAAGTCCATTTTATCAAACTAAAAAATATATAGTTACTGTTTTTAGAAATATTTTAGAAGCTTTATATTTCTGGCTCCTACATTAAGATTTGTGGTTCATCTTTAATTTTTGTGTGTAGTTTGAGGTACTATTCAGGTTTGTATTTTTGTTTATCTAGTTCCAGCATTATTTGTGGAAATGACTTTCCTTTCCCCATTGAATAGCCTTGGTACCTTTGTCAAAAGTCTGTTTGACTGTATTTGTGTGGCTATGTTTAGGTCTTTAATCAAGTAGTGCTAGTAGTGTGAGTCTTCTAACTCTGTTCTTTTCAAGATTGTTTTGACTGTTCAAGACCCTTTATATTTTCATATAAAATTTAAAATCAGCTTGCCAGTTTTTTAACAGAACAGTGCCTGTTGGGGTTTTGATTGAGGTTGTGTTGAATCTATAGATCATTTTGTGGAGACCTAATCTTAACATTGATTTTTCTAATTTATGAGCATGGTACACATCTCTTCATTTATTTAGGTCTTCTTTACTTTTTCTTAGCAGTATTTCATAGTTTCCTAACTATTTTAAAATTTTGATACTATTGTAAGTGGAAAATTTTCAGTTTTTTGCTTAAGCATATATATAGTTGATTTAAAAAAACGCAAATTTTTATTTAATTTCTGACATCACATTTGCTTTATCATTCTCTTCTCCCTACAAATTATTTGAAAATTCTCTTTCATAATCCCGTTGCAGTTATCAAAATCAGAAAATTAACATTGATCAAGTAGTAGTACTGCTTGCTGTCTAATCTGGATACTTTAGTCAAAATTTCCTATTATTTTACTATGACAGCAGTAATTAAGTGAGATTTTGGTGAGGAGCCATCCAATTCTGGATCATATGGTGTTTTTTTGGTCAAGTTTCTTTCATTTGTTGTTTTTTTTTCTCCAGGTTTTAAAACTTTATTTACTTATTAAAAAATTATGCATTCCTATAATCAAAATGATTTTAACAAAAAATAAATGGCACTCTGATTAACAGTGCATTTTACAGCCTACAGGACACCTTGGACCAGCTGGTTTTTACTGTAGATTTCAACTATTGTCCCACCTAGCTTCTTCCTTCACCAACATGCAAGTTCTTTTCTTTCTCTGCCAGCCGGACAGGCTCATTTCTTCTTCTTTTTTAAAAAAAATGTATTTTTATTGATTTCACAGGGGAAGGGTGAGAGAGAGATAGAAACATCAGTGATGAGAGAGAATCACTAATTGGCTGCCTCCTCCACTGGGGATCAACCCCGCAACCTGGGCATGTGCCCTGACCGGGAATTGAACCATGATTTCCTGGTTCATAGGTTCACACTCAAACACTGAGCCACGCTGACAGAACCAGGCTCATATTTTTTAATCTGGAAAAGTCCCCACAAATTTTTTGTGACCTTAATATTACCGTATTTTCCGGCGCATAAGACGACTGGGCGTATAAGATTTTCCTGGGTCAAAAAGTTGTCTTATACGCCGGAAAATACAGTACCTGACACTCTATTCATGAGAGAGACTTGGGCGAAAAGCCTATTTACTATTACCATATTTTCTGGCGTATAAGACGACTTTTTAACCCAGGAAAATCTTATACGCCCAGTCGTCTTATACGCCGGAAAATACGGTATTTATTTTTCAGTTATAGTTGACATACCATATTGTTTCTTAAAAAGTTCACCAGTTTGAGTTTATTTGATTTTTTTTAATACTTTTTTTTTTTTTTTTTTAGAGAGGAAGGGAGAGGGAAAGAAACATCAATTGGTTGCCTTCTGCACACCCCCGTACTGGGGATCAAGCCTACAACCAGAGCATGTGGCCTGATCAGGAATTGAACTGGTGACCTTTTGGGACGATGCTTAACCAACTGAGCCACACTGGCCAGAGCTGATTTTTTTTTAAACAAAGGTTTTTAAATAATTATTCTTATTGATTTTAGAGAAACAGCAATTTGTTGTTCCACCCATTTATACATTGGTTGATTCTTTTTTTAAAATTCTTTATTGTTGAAAGTTTTACATATGTCTTCTTTTTTCCCCATTGCATTGGTTGATTCTTGTATGTCCCCTGACTGAGGATCTAATGTGTGCAACCTTGGATCATTGGGATGATGCTCTTATCAACTAGCTAGCTATCCAGGGCATGATGGTTTTTTTCATGATCAGATTCAAGTATTACATTTTTGACAGGAATCTTTCAGAAGTGATGTTTCTTCTCAGTGCATTTTATCAGGAGACAAATAAATGATTTATTTGATTTCTGATAATGATAACTTCAGTCATTTGGTTAGGATGGTCTGTCGTGTTTCTGCACTAGAAATAAAATTATCTTGTGAGATATAGATATCTTGTGGTCTTGTCAAACTTGCATTCACCAGTTTTAGTGATGAATGATTCTGTGGGATCCCCTTTCCACGTCCTGCGTGGTTCAGGATTCCGGTTCAGGGTTCGAGTTCTGGAGAAGGGCCGCACACAAATGAAAAGAGACTTGAAGAAAAGCAATTTGGTGATATGGGGGGCCAGGCGGTAGTCCAACTCTAGTGGGAGAACACTCACTGCTCTGGCCCTGCTATCCCTTTTATTGAGGCTATGGGGGAAACACCCATAGCGCTTAGGCAGGACATAACAGAAATTTACATAGGACAAACAGAGGTGGAGGCTGCTTCAGCTAACAATGTCTCAACTAAAGGGTGAGTGGTTAGAGCAATTAATGTTGTTGACAGCCTTCCTGGCTTCCTGTCCACATTTCTCTTTTAGTGAAACAGTAATTAGTTTCCAGCATGATTCTTTCCTGAAACAACCATTATTACTGTGATGGTGGTCAAGTGGTGCTTTTTAAAATTCCACCATTCATATGACATTTATTAATTGGCATTCAATAGTAAGAAAGAACCTTCCTTTCTCCCACATTTGTTTATTCATTATGGCTTCCTATTGTTGAATTATCTGTTCCTATAATTTCTAACTTTAATGCACAAATTGTACAGAGTTGCCCAGTAGGACTCCTTTCACTCTAGTTTTTGTGTCTAGATGTCCTAAACACTTTTTACTTACTTGTTTTCTGGCCCAGTAAGATGTTGGCTTAGCTTTTATTTTCACAGCCCCATCTCTGGAATCAGCTGTTTCCCAGGGAGCTCTGGGTCCTTTTAGTTTAGAACAGTGTACATGTACACATCTATGTCTGTTTCTGTATTTGTCTCTCTTTACATATGTTGGTTCATACTGATACCTTCAATTCCAGTCTCTTATTACAGGGTTCATTCTAGCTTTACCCCTTTACGTAGTAATTTGCTACTCAAAACTGAGAAACTTACCTCCCATTATCTACTGTATATATACTTATTTGCTCAGTTCTAGACTAAACATTTTTAAAGTATATTTTATTATTCTTTTTGTTAATCTTTACCTGAGGATATTTTTCTTTTTCTTTTTTTAATTTAATAAATCTTTATTGTTCAGATTATTACAATTGTTGTTCTTTTTTCCCCCCATAGCTCCCCTCCACCCAGTTTCCAAACCCCCTTTGTCTTTACCCCTCCCCCACTGTCCTCATCCATAGGTGTACGATTTTGTCCGGTCTCTTCCCGCACCTCCCACATCCTTTTCCCCCCGAGAATTGTCAGTCCGATCCCTTTCTATGCCCCTGATTCTATTATATTCACCAGTTTATTCTGTTCATCAGATTTTTTATTCACTTGATTTTTAGATTCACTTGTTGATATGTATTTGTTGTTCATAATTTCTATCTTTACCTTTTTCTTCTTCTTCCTCTTCTTAAAGAATACCTTTCAGCATTTCATATAATACTGGTTTGGCGGTGATGAACTCCTTTAACTTTTTTTTATCTGTGAAGCTCTTTATCTGCCCTTCAATTCTGAATGATAGCTTTGCTGGGTAGAGTAATCTTGGTTGTAGGTTCTTGCTGTTCATCACTTTGAATATTTCTTGCCACTCCCATCTGACCTGCATAGTTTCTGTTGAGAAGTCAGCTGACAATCGTATGGGTGCTCCCTTGTAGGTAACTAACTGTTTTTCTCTTGCTGCTTTTAATATTCTCTCTTTGTCTTTTGCTCTTGGCATTTTAATTATGATGTATCTTGGTGTGGTCCTCTTTGGATTCCTTTTGTTTGGGGTTCTCTGTGCTTCTTGGACTTGTAAGTCTATTTCTTTCACCAGGTTGGGGAAGTTTTCTGTCATTATTTCTTCAAATAGGTTTTCAGTATCTTGATCTCTCTCTTCTTCTGGCACCCCCATAATTCTGATGTTGGTACGCTTGAAGTTGTCCCAGAGGCTCCTTACACTATCTTCATATTTTTGGATTCTTTTTTTTTTTTTTTTTTTTTTTTGCTTCTCTGGTTGGGTATTTTTTGCTTCTTTGTATTTCACAACGCAGAGTACTAACTACTATACGATCACGGCAACTTCTTTGTATTTCAAATCTTTGACTTGATTCTTGCGATCCTCTTGTCTGCTGTTGGATCTCTGTATATTATTTTTTATTTCAGTCAGTGTATGCTTAATTTCTAGTTGGTCCTTTTTCATATCCTCGAGGGTCTCGCTAAATTTATCAGCCTTTTCTAAAAAATTCTTGAAAAACCTTATAACCATGGTTTTGAACTCTATATCCAGTCATTTGCTTTTCTCCATTTCTTTCATTTGTGACCTGTTTCTTTGTCTCCGCATTTTGGCTGCTTCCCTGAGTTGATAGAGTGGCTTTGTTTGCTAGGTGTCCTATAGGGCCCCGTGGCTCAGCCTCTTCAGTTACCTGAGGTGGACACTCTTGGTGCACCCCTTTGTGGGCTGTGTGCACAGTCTTGTTGTAGTTAAGTCTTGATTGTTGTTGGTATCACTGGGATAAATTGACCTCCAGGCCAATTGGCTGTGAGGATCAGCTGTGTCTGCGCTGGGAGAACTTCTTTGCTGGAGACACCCTTATGAGACAAGACTTGCAAAAGCCTCTGTGCTCAGCTTGGATGGGGCGGAGTCTCAGGGCGGAGCAGATAGCATTGGCTTCCCATCAGCCCTGCCCTAAGAGGCCCCTCCCTGGGTCTCAGTGTCCCGCGGTAATCGCTGCAAGCACCTCTGAGAGAAAGCCACCCTCGAGTTTCGCCCGCTGCCAGACAGTGTGCAGTTTCTCCCCGAATGAGTCTGGGTCCCCAGAGTCTCACCTGGAACTGGAGTTCAGCGCAGTCGGGAGCTTTTGTCTCCCTCCCGCTTGAGAAAGCCAGCCGCTTACTCAATTGCCAGCCCTCTCCGCGTGCGCCTCTGTACCTCTGCCTTCTGCAGCTCCTCTGAGTCTCAGTGTGTTTTTCTCTTTCCTTCTAGTTGTAGAATTTCCACTCAGCCAGCCTTCCTGTGGTTCTGGATGATGTCTGTTTTGTCTTTTAGTTGTAGTTTTGAAATTGGTGTGCAAGCAGCAGTTTGGGTGTTTACCTATGCCGCCATCTTGGTTTCTCCTCCCCGAGGATATTTTTCCATTGATCTTTAGAGAGAGTGGAAGGGAGAGGGAGAGACACAAGAGAAACATCAATGTGAGAAAGACACATCGACTGGTTGCCTCCTGCACGTACTCCGACCAGGGCCGGGGAACCTGCAACCAAGGTATGTGCCCATGACCGGAATCGAACCCGGGACCCTTCAGTCCGCGGGCTGACGCTCTATCCACTGAGCCAAACTGGGTAGGGCTATGTTCTGTATCTTTTTTCTTTTTTTTTAATCCTCACCTGAGGATAGTTTTTTTACATTGATTTTTATAGAGTAGAAGAGAGAGGGAAAAGACAGAGAAATATCGATGTGAGAGAAACACATTGATTGTTTGTCTCCTCATGAGCCCTGACCAGAGAGGAACCTGCAACCCGAGGTAAGAGCCCTTGATCAGAATCAAACCAGGACCCTTCAGTCCGCAGGCTGATTCTCTGTCCACTGCGCCAAACCAGCTAGGGCTATGTTCTATATATCTTGATGTGTGTTTGTCAAAACCATCAAATAATCTACTTAAGATCTATGCATTTCACTCTATGTAAATTATACCTCAGTTTTTAAAAATGAGGGAAAGGACAGGACACAAGGAGTATACATTGATCCAAGGGCAATCTTCTACGTAGTAAGCACTATATAATTATCACACTCAGGAAAATATTTAAAAATTGAATCTTTATTGTTGAAAGCATTACATATGTTTCCCTACTCCCCCATTGACCCCTTTTAGCCCGTCCGCCTCCCCCTGCAACTCTGCCATCCCCTGCTCCAGGCCTTCATCATCCTATTGTCTGTGTCCAGGGGTTATGCATATATGCATACAAGTTCTTTGGTTGATCTCTTCCAACCCACCTCTGAGGTTCCACAGTCTCTCCCATGTTTCTATGTCTCTGGGTCTATTTTGTCCATCAGTTTATTTTGTTCATTAGATTCCACATATAGTGAGATCATGTGATACTTGTCTTTCTCTGACTGGCTTATTTCACTTAGCATAATACTCTCCAGGTTCCTCCATGCTGTCTCAAAGGGTAAGAGATCCTTCTTTTTTACTGCTGCATAATATTCCATGGTATAAACGTACTACAACTTTTTTATCCGTCTATCTACTGATGGGCACTTGGGCTGTTTCCAGATCTTAGCTATTGCAAATTGCACTGCTATGAACGTAAGGGAGCATACATTCTTTTTTATTGTTTTTTGGGGTCTCTTAGGATATATTCCTAGAAGTCAAATAGCAGTTCCATATTTAATTTTTTTCAGGAAATTCCATACTGTTTTCCATAATGGCTATACAAGTCTGCATTCCTACCAGCAGTGTACTAGGGTTCTCTTTTCTTCTTATCCTCACCAGCACTTGTCATTTGTTGATGGTAGCCATTCTGACAGGTGTGAGATGGTACCTCATTGTTGTTTTAATTTGCACCTCTCCTCTGATGATCAGTGACTTTGAGCATTTTTAAAAATATTTTTATTGATTTCAGAGAGAAAGGGAGGAGATAGAGAAACATCAGTGATGAGAGAGAATCATCGATTGGCTGCCTCCTGCACGCTCCACACTGGGGATTGAGCCCGCAACCCGGGCATATGCCCCCACCAGGAATTGAACTGTGACCTCCTGGGTCATAGGTCGACGCTCAACCACTGAGCCATGCTGGCCGGGCAATCAAATATATTTAACAAAAAATCTTACTCTTCCTCATTGACATTGCACCTGATCACCCAACAGCTCTTATGGAGAGGTACAACGAGATTAATGTTTTCATGCCTACTAACACAACATCTCTTCTGCAGCCAATGGGTCAACGAGTAATTTTGACTTTCAAGTCTTATTATTTAAGCAGTACATTTCTTAAGACTATAATAGCTGCTGTAGATAGTGATTCCTCTGATGGATCTGGGTAACATAAATTGAAAACCTCTTGGAAAGGATTCACCATTCTAGATGCTATTGAGGACATTCATAATTCATGGGAAGAGATCAAAATATCCACATGAACAGAAGTTTGGAAGAAGTTAATGTCAACTCTCCTGGATGACTTTGAGGGCTTCAAAACTTTAGTGGAGGAAGTAACTGCAAATGTGATGGAAATAGCAAGAGAACTAGAATTAGAAGTGGAGCTTGAAGGTGTGACTGAATTGCAATCTCATGACAAAACTTCAACAGATGAAGAGTTGTTTCTCGTGGATGATTAAAGTGGTTTCTTGAGATGGAATCTACTCCTGGTGAAGATGTTATAAAGATTTTTGAAATGACAGCAGAGGATTTAGAATATTACATAAATTTAGTTGATATAGCAATTGTAGGGTTTGAGAGGATTCATTCCAGTTTTGAAAGAAGTTCTGCTATGGGTTAAATGCTATCAAATAGCATTGAATGCTGCAGAGAAATTGTTCATGAAAGGAGAATCAGTCGATGCTGCAAACTTCATTGTTGTCTTAAGAAATTGCCACAGCTACCCCACCTTCAGCAACCACCACCCTAGTCAGTCAGCAACACCCTCCATTAGCAAAAAAGATTATGACTCACTGAAGACTTAAATGATGCTTAGCATTTTTTAGCAATAAAATATTTTGTAATTAAGGTATATACTGTAAATTTTATTTTTTTGTTGTTAATCCTCATCGAGAATATTTTTTCCATTGATTTTTAGAGAGTGGAAAGGAGGGAGGGAGGTGAGAGAGGGGGAGAGAGAAAGAAAAACATCCGAGTGACACATTGATTGGCTGTCTCCTGTATGTGCCGTGACCAGGGCTTGAGATTGAACCTGCAACCCAGGTATTTGTCCCTGACTGGGAATCGAACCCAAGACCCTTTTGGTTGTCACGCTGATGCTCTAACCATTGAGAAACACTAGCTGGGGCACATTGTGTTTTTAGACATAATGCTGTTGTACACTTAATAGACTATAGTATAGTGTGAACATACTTTCATATCATTTGGAAACCAAAAAATTCATGTGACTTTTGATTGCGATGGTCTAGAACCGAACCCACAATATCTCTGAGGTGTGCATGTAAACACTTTCCTAACTACTCAAATCAAGACATCTAACATGGCCAGGAGCCACCGTGTACCCCTTATTAATTACAACACCCTTCATTCCCCTGACTTCATGGAAGTTATTTTCTTTATTTTTAACTTTTTTTTTTTTAAATTGATTTCAGAGAGGAAAGGAAAGGGAGGAAGAGATAGACACATCAATGATGAGAGAGAATCATTGATCGGCTGCCTCGTACATGCCCCACACTGGGGATTGAGCCTTTAACCCAGGCATGTGCCCTTGACTGGAATTGAACCTGGGAGCCTTCACTTCGCAGGCTGACACTCTATCCACTGAGCCACCCTGGCCGGGCTTCTTGCTTTTTTCTTCATAGTTTTTTAGTTATATTTGCATCTCCAACACTACAATTTAATTTTGTCTGTTTTTGAACTTTTTGCAAATGAAATAAATTATGGTATGCATTCGTTTGTTCTATTCTTTCATTTGTTTTTAAGAACCATCCATATTGTTGTAATTGTAGTTCATTCATTTTTTATTTTATAATGTCCATTTATTGAGCACACTAACCATGTATTGATTCTACTGATGATGGGCACTTTGGTTGTTTATAGCCCAAGTTACAGATGGTGCTGCCATTAACATCTGGATATGAATTTTGATGTGTATAAACATGTATTTCTCTAGGGAATCGAAACCTAAGACTCACATTGCTGGGTCATATGATGTTTGTATTTTCAACTGTACCAGATAATGCCAAACTGTATTCTCAAATGGTTGGATCCATTTTCAGTATAACCGTTTTACATCCACAATAACACTACGTGGCATTGCTAAACTTTAATTTTAGGCTTCTTAAGGATGCGATAATACCTCATTGTGGTTTTAATTTGCATAATTTTGTGTCTTTTATTGTTAGGTTAAATACCTTTTAATGTGAGTGTTGGATATCCTCTGGTATAATGCCTTATTCGCATTTTATGCCTATTTTTCTTCTGGGCTGCCCTTTTCTTACTGACTTATGGTCTAGCTACAAGATCTTTGTTGGGGGTTATATGAATTGCAAATACCTTCTCCATCTCTGTAGGTAGTTTGCCCTTTTTACTCCATTAATGGTGTCTTTTTAAAAAAATGTTTTTATTGATTTCAGAGAGAGGAAGGGAGAGGGGGAGAGAGAGAGATGGAAACATCAATGATGACAGAGAATCATCAGTTGGCTGCCTCCTGCACACCCCCTTACTGAGGATTGAGCCCGCGATGTGTTTGGGAATTGAACCACTTGGTTCATGGGTTGATGCTCAACCACTGAGCCACACCAGCAGGGCATTAATGGTGTCTTTTGATGAACAAAGGATCTTAATGTAGTTCACTTGATTAATTTTCTTATTTTGAAGGATTATTCTTTTTAAGTTTATTATGTTTTAACATATTCTTAAGTCTCAGAAATAGAAGTGTTTGGTTAAAAGGTATGTGCATGTTTTAGATTTTTGGTTTACAGTTTACTTTCTCAGAGATAATTTTGTTGCATCATTCCAAGAACATGGCAGTTAATTAGCATAATTAGAAGCTTAATACTGAAAATATTCTTTAGCTTTGATTCAGAGGAGCATTTCTAGCTGGTAGGGAAAGAGATAAAGATCTAAAAAGCTGTTTTCTTTTTTATTACTTTAAGTCAGTCTGATTTGGGCTTAAATTAGTGAAAATAAATTAAGGAAAACGTAATATAGTAGATGAAGGAACCCATGAAATTGATGAGTTAGACTTTTGTGGATGTCCTTTATAAATTTCTGGAAGTAAAGTCATGATTTTACCTAACCTTCACATACTTTTATTCAAAGAAGACACCCCATTCCAACTTATCTCTATTCATCATCTCTTCTCTCCAAACTCCAGTATTCATTCATACTTATTCCTAGTTTCAAGATGTAAGATAGCTCCTAATTTTTCCTTAGGAATGGATGGGGCTTAATTCTGAGACTCTACAACAGAGCCTGTTAGAAGAAGCATTTATTGGTTGATACTTGGAGTGGAGCTCCTCCACACTCCTGCTTCGTTTTCACTATCTTACTTTAGATCTTCATCATGTTCATTTCTGTCAATGTGACTCTTCTTCCTCCAGACTTCCCATGCTTAACAGAATGAAATTCCTAAAACTCAAATCATTCCCCTGACTACAGAGACTCCAAAATAATCAAAATCTTATTCCTCAGCACACAGTGTGTTATCTGCCCTCTTGCTAGAGAGATCTCTACCCCCCTCAACATACTCAGTTCCCCATATGCCTGCTGAAATCTGTAGTTTCCTTGAGTTTGAAATATTCTTCCACAGTGTTCATCTCATCAGCTACTTATTTCCCACTGCCAACCCATCTGCCTGCTAGCTAATGGCTTTTGTTTATTTTTTAGCTAACTTTTTAAAAAATATATCTTTATTGATTTCAGAGAGAAAGGGAGAGGGAAAGAGAGATAGAAACATCAATGATGAGAGAGAATCATTGATTGGTTGCCTCCTGCACGTCCCCCACTGGGGATCAAGCCCGCAATGCAGGCATGTGCCCTTGACCACAATCGAACCTGGGACCCTTCAGTCCACAGGCTGATGCTCTATCCACTGAGCCAAACCAGTTAGGGCAGCTAACATCTTTTTTTTAAAGAATTTATTTTAGTAAATTGATGAGAGAGAGAAACATTGATATGAGAGAGAAATATCAATTGGTTGCCTCCTGCATGCACTCCTGACCTAGAATTGAACCTGCCACCTTTTCGTGTATAGGACAATGCTCTAACCAACTGAGCCTTACAGGCCAGGGCTTAGCTAACATCTTTTAAAACTTAGCTTTTTGGAAGCATATCTCCCTGATTCTTAATTCACTTTCTGTACTACATGCCCTCTTAAACTTAAAGACTTGGATGCTCCCTCTTCTGAGCTGCTGCATTTCTCTGTATACCTCTCTCATTGTGCTTTGTAGAATAATAGGTTTGATTTTTCTCCCCTACGCAGTTCAGCTCCTTGAGGCTAGGCCCATTTCCTACTCCTGATACGCCCCCCATCCCCAGAAACTAGCATTTATAGGAGGCACCCATAAATATTTAGTGAATGATTGAATGCAAAGTTTTATCTCACTTCCTTGATATATGTTTGAAAAGAACTTGCTGTGAAAGGTCAGTTGAAAGGGAAAAGCAATACATGTTTAGAAATTACTACTATGCTTGGTCGATTTGTAGGGTTTTTGCTCACCCGAGTTTTCCTTACTGTCACAGAAGGATGCCCTGCAGTGGTCTCGCAATCCAGCTACAGTGGAGGGAGAGGAGCCAGAGGACACAGCCGATGTAGAGAGCTGTGGGTCTAATGAAACCAGCACTGTGAGTGGTGAAAATGATGGTAAGTGCCCTTAACAAGATGGGTGAAGAGCCATAAGCAGTTATTAGGTACTAACCTTTATTTCCCTCCGTTCCAGTATCACTTGATGAAACATCTTCTAATGCGTCCTGTTCTACAGAATCTCAGAGTCGGCCTCTTTCCAATCCCAGGGACAGCTACAGAGCTTCCTCACAGGTAGGGAGGAGAGTTGGTGACGGGGGTATAAGAGAGGCCAGGCAGATAGGACTGTCCATCCTGTAGTTAATTGTGAGTATGTTTGAAGAATGGAGAAAATCAATTTGGTCTTCACCTATTAGTACCATTTAAAAGTGGGCCGGAGAAAAAGTGGGTCATAGATCTGACAACAGAGTGATTTGTGTGGTTCCCCCCCTCCCCCCTCTTTACATGGCTGGATAACCAGGGAGAAGTAGAGCATTGTGCAGAATGGGGAGAACGGGAGCCTGGGAGTTAGTGGTTTGAATTTTGGCCCTTTCACTCACTAGTTTGGGGAACTTGGGCAAATTCCTTATCTGTAAAATGGGCATAATGATAGATTCTTCTCAGCATGCGTGATGCTTGGCACAGGGACTGGCACCTGGCCCAGTAACAGTGTTGCTGTTAGCATTATCTGCCCGAGTTCATCGAATACAAACTCTGCTTTACAAGACAGTGAGTGGAGACATAGTCGTGAGGGACTGCTGCTGTGGCCTTGCAGGTGACTCAGATTCTTTGGATTTCTCTGGGAATATAGGCAAACAAGCAAAAGAAAAAGACTGGGGTGATGCTGCCTCGAGTTGTCCTGACTCCTCTGAAGGTAAACGGGGCCCACGTGGAATCTGCATCAGGTATGTATAAGATCTTGATTGTGGTGCCTCTTTCTCAGCTTCTGGGGCTGCCTCCCAGAGGCAGCAGTTTCTGACCTAGGTAGTGCGATGCCTGTGGAGTCAAGAGACCCTCCTCTGGCAGCAGGACGCTGTGGTGGCGAGACCTGACCTAGGTTCCAGTGCTGGGCTCTGCTGTGCCCTCCCCTTTGCCTCACAGGGTGGCTGTGAAGGTCGGATGGAGTGTGCAGGTGCTTTTTGTAAAAGGTGCAGTGCTGTGCAAACTAAGATGGCAGTTTGGCATTCTTACGTGTTATTTTAAAGTCAGCCCATGAGGTGTTGAGCTCTGACAGCCCAAGGCTGGACCATGGAAGCACCCGGTATAGCTGGCAGCACCTCAGGGAGAGTTGGGAGAAGGGAGCTTGTCTGAGAGCCATGGGCATGGCGGGTGATACTTCTGACCAGTGGAATGCTGTGCCTTCAGGGTTCTCGGGCCGCCACGCTGATGGCGAGAGTGGCAGCCCATCCAGCAGCAGCAGCGGCTCTCTGGCCCTGGGCAGCGCTGCTATTCGTGGCCAGGCCGAGGTCGCCCGGGACCCTGCCCCGCTCCTGAGAGGCTTCCGGAAGCCGGCCACAGGTGAGTGGCTTGGCACTCATTTCTTTGCCTGTAAAGGGGGTCCCTGCAGGCCAAGTGACATGAGGAAGTCTACTTTTAGGTCTGCTTTTCCAATTCCTCAGCACTGCTCAATCTAAGATGAACAGGTCTCTATTCTAAGTGATTTAAAAAAAAAAATAACATTTGCTGAGGCTTCTGTGAGAGGTATTGACATTTTCGTGGGCTTTAAACAACCCTTAGTACTTTCTGCATGGAGATCATACCCCTTCGGCCCATTCATAAGAAAGCTTCTGCAGATTTTCCCATAGTACACTAATAGATGTACTTTTAGACAACTTTTATCATTTTACCAGCTGACTCTATGGAACTTGAGGGAAGGTCAGGGCCTGCCCTTGCCTGGTTGTATGGGGAAGAGTGTCCTCTTCAGGCTGTGACAGAGCTTAGTACAGTCTTATGTGAGAGGATGCAAGCCCAAGTGTTCTCTTGGGTTTGATGGCAATGACAGTAACGTGGGAAGAATAATTGTAACATATAGGTTAGGGTGTACTGGGTAGTCGAGCAGATTGTTTGCCAATAAGTTCTGGGTAGCTTGGGTGCCACCAAAGTTTTCCCCCACAGTTAGCATTTGTTTCTTCTGCTTTAAGAAGCTGAAAATGTATACATTGCTTTTTATTACTTAAAAAAATCACAGGTCAAATGAAGCGTAACAGAGGGGAAGAGGTAGATTTTGAGACACCTGGGTCCATTCTTGTCAATACCAACCTTCGGGCACTGATAAATTCTCGGACCTTCCACGCCCTGCCATCCCACTTCCAGCAGCAGCTCCTTTTCCTCCTGCCTGAAGTGGACAGACAGGTACGAATAGGTATCCTCTTGGATGCTTCTCTCTGGGCGAGCTTCTGTTGTCTTTCTAAGTTTTTTATTTATCGGGATTTTTGCCTGATCCTTCTAGGTGGGGACGGATGGCCTGTTGCGTCTCAGCAGCAGTGCACTGAATAATGAGTTTTTCACCCATGCGGCTCAGAGCTGGCGGGAACGCCTGGCTGATGGTAAGTAGACGCTCTCATCTCAGATAGTTTGAGAGGTACCTGCCATGTGTGGTATCACTTGTTTCCTAAAAACCCCATTTTTACCAATTTCTCTTTTTTCCCAAGGGGTATTTAGTGTAAGGCAGGCTTTCCTCACAACCCTAATAAATGTGGCAGGTGTTAATGTGCTTCATAGCTTTCGAAGGTACAGGGTATTGGGGCTTTCATTGTTTTGTGTATATATATCCATCTGCATTGCCTTTTCATCATTAAACCTGTCAACTCCTATTGTTTCCATTAAACATGGCAGTTGTCTGGATGGGTGGAGGAAAGTGCACTGTGGCATTGAGCTACAATGTTAACCTTTACCAGATGCTCTGTTTTTAGACATCGCCATTTGGAGTGACTGTTAGCTTCTCCTAATTTAGTTTTGTGGGGCAGCTACAAGGGGAGTGTGTTGGGAAGTCCCTGAGACCTCTTCCAGGTTCAGTGATTGACTAGGAGGATTCACAGCACTCAGCATAGAGTCTTCTTCATGGCTGTAGTTTATTACAGTGAAAGAATACAGAGCGAAATCAGCAAAGGTGAAGTCCAGGGAAACCAGAAGCAAGCTTTCAAGGTCCTCCTCTCCCAGTAGAATCACACAGGATGCGCTCCGTTCCCCCAGCACCGAGTTGTGACAGCACATGTGAAATGTAGTCTACCAGGGAAGCTTGTGAAAGACTTGGTGCCCAGGGTTTTATTAAAGGCTGATCATGTAGCATGCCTGTGCCTGGCATATGCCCAAATTCCAGATTCCCCAAAGGAAAGCAGGTGCTCGCCATAAACCATGTTGTTTGCAGAAACAGTTTAGACACAGTGAGCTGTTCATATCAGTTTGGGGGTGGGAACCCTCCCCCAATCCAGGTTCCCAGATGTCAGCCAAGAGCCACCCTTGTAAAGCAGCCCTTTCTAAGGATAAGCAGTCAGGCCTGCTAGGTTAACTTTTTTCTGCACAGGAAGTAAGAATGGTTCTTTGGTTTGGTTTGTTTTTGTTCTGCTTTTTTGAACAATGTGTTGCTGTTTGAAGACTAAATTTTCCTTGTAAGAGACATGTTAGTTTTGTCCTGAGAAAAGCATGATGTGAGAGGTACTTTGGAGGAGACAGGAACCAGTGTGAGGGTAAAAAAAACAAAACTCTTGAACTCATCAAAGTCATATGTATTTTGAAAACTCAGGAAGTAGAACTACTTTCCCTAAGACACATGAATATCCTGAATGCATGTACTCAAAAGTTTTATTTCTCTCTAGGTGAATTCACTCATGAGATGCAAGTCAGGATACGACAGGAAATGGAGAAGGAAAAGAAGGTGGAACAATGGAAAGAAAAGTTCTTTGAGGACTACTATGGACAGAAGTAAGGCACTTAGTTCTGGGAGTGTTGGTCTGGGATTTAGGGGGATAAAGGCAGATGTTCTCCAAGTCATGCATACTTTTGTGTTGGATGAAAATGTGGAGATTGCCATGATGTGGCTCATTTAGCCTAATGCCATAGGGAAGGAAGCTACCAGAGCCTATGGTTAATGTTATGCACCGGTTAGATTCACTTTGTTCTGAGATATCTAATATCTGAGTGCGTCATTCACATAGGTAAAATAAGCATGCTTTCTCTGCCCTGTAACTGACGGTGTGAGTTTGGTTTGCAGGTTGGGTTTGGCCAGAGAAGAGTTGTTGCAGCAGAACGTGGGCCAGGAGGAGGCTGAAATCAAGAGTGACTTGCGCGTCCCAGGAGGATCAGCACGGCCACAGCGTGGTCCAGCCACCCGGCAGCGAGACGGGCATTTCAAGAAACGCTCTCGGCCAGATCTCCGAACCAGGGCCAGAAGGAATCTGTACAAAAAACAGGAGCTAGAACAAGGAGGGATTGTTAAAGACACACAGTCTGTGACACCTGACATCCCCGTCTACAAGGATGGGGAGGCTAAGACTGACTCAGCAGGGGCAGGCAGTCCCCACCTGCCTGGTGCATCCTCTGCAGTGCCTGACTCCGAGGGCCCCAGATTCACAGTGGAAACGGGGGCTTCTCAGATCCAGACCGATCCCGACGACTTGTCACGGGCCTCTGCCTCTCCAGACAGAATTCCCAGCTTGCATCAGGAGACTGTTGATCAGGAACCTAAAGATCAGAAGAGGAAATCCTTTGAGGAGGCAGCCTCTGCATCCTTTCCCGAAAAGAAGCCCCGGCTTGAAGATCGTCAGTCCTTTCGTAACACAATTGAAAGTGTTCACTCCGAAAAGCCACAGCCCACCAAAGAGGAGCCCAAAGTCCCGCCCATCCGGGTAGGAGGCCGTTTCCCCTTGTGGGCCAGGAGATTTGTGGAGCCCCTTTGCAGGACCCTTGTGTTGATTAAGTGGGCATGTAGAGCCCTCTACAAGAGAGCCATTCCTGAGACCAGTTTGACAATTGGGGATGAGGGTCTTCTCTGCTTCACTGATTTGTTCACTCTGTTGAAGTTACCTCTAGAGGTCAGAATCCTATGGGGGGTTACATTTTTTATTAGGTGGTGGTAGATTCTTTGTGTAGTGACTCCCATAGTCCCACCAGAAATTAAATTTAGAAGTGCCGCATGTAACAGCTCTTGAGCAGAGCCTTCTGAGAATGGTGTGCTATTGTGGACCGCCATTTTACCACAACAGTTTCATTTTTAACACATTGTGGATGGGTCACGAGAATTCTCGCTTCATATTACACAGTGTTTTACAAAGTATCATACTTTAAAAAAATATTAGCTTGTAAGAACATGGAATAAATAACTTCAAAATGTAACGGGTATTTAATTTTAAAGCGTGCCTTTAACATTTATGTAAAACTTCTTTGTACTCGTTCAATAGAAACTTATCTGGCCACTGGGTAAAGCTAGTAATAAAACTACTGGTCCGCAATGTGTTAAGGAAAATGATTTAATTCTCTAGACTCCCAATTTAGCTTTACAGTGCCTAGGTCAGAACACCCAGTCAATTAAAACTGTTTTCTAATTCTTCTCTTGCAGATACAACTTTCACGTATCAAACCACCCTGGGTGGTTAAAGGTCAGCCCACTTACCAGATATGCCCCCGAATTGTCCCCATCACGGAGTCCTCCTGCCGGGGCTGGACTGGTGCCAGGACCCTCGCAGACATTAAAGCCCGTGCTTTGCAGATCCGAGGGGCGAGAGGCCACCACTGCCATCGAGAGGCGGCCACCACTGCCATCGGAGGGGGGGGTGGCCCGGGTGGAGGTGGCGGCAGGACCACCGATGAGGGAGGTGGCAGAGGCAGCAGCAGTGGTGATGGTGGTGAGGCCTGTGGCCACTCTGAGCCCAGAGGAGCCCCGAGCACCCCTGGAGAGTGTGCGTCAGATCTACAGCGAACACAACTACTGCCGCCTTGTCCTCTAAATGGGGAGCACATCCAGGTTGGAACTGCTACACCCAGAGCCAGGAGGGAGCACCTGGCTTCTCTCAGAGAGGAGGAGAGCTGCTCACTACAGAGGGCACCAGATGCAAGCAGGCGAGAAGATGTCTCCCAACTCCCCATCGTTCCCACTGGGGACCAGCCATGCCAGGCTTTGCCCCCACTGTCCTCCAAAACCCCAGCCCCTGAGAGATTAGTTGAGCAGCCTACATTGCATCTAGATGTTAGAACTGAAGGTGAGTCTAATACCACTTCTTGGGAAAGGGATAATGAAGAGCAAAGACCCACTCTTCCCCCTGACAGTGGTCCTATTCAGTCTCTGGTGGGGGATGTTGTATTAGAAGGAGGAACTGGCCAGGCTCTGGACAGGGACGGTAATCCAACCGTGAAGGATCCTGTGAATGTGACCCCCAGTTCTACCCCTGATTCGTCACTGACTGGCTGCCTACAGGACAGACAATTAGGACTTGGTGACTCATGCCCACCCATGAAGGGAAGTGCTACTCGACAAGGAGACCTGAAAACTGAGGCTTTCTTCTCTGATGTGGAACAGCCCGAGCCAGGCTCCAGAGAGAACATTCCGTCTGTCCAGCCCCAGGTTGGAGAAGAGTGGGAGAAGGCTGCTCCCCTCATTCCTGCATTGCCTGGGGGTTTGACCGCTGAAGATGGTTTGGATCTCCCTAGCTGTCCTTCACTTGGGACAGTGCCATCTCATGGGTGCAGTGACAGCCCAGGTAACGACTGCAAACAGGTGGAAGTTGAAAAAGTGATAATCAATGGAGACTCTAAAGCACTGAGTCCTCACAGCGAGTCCACAGACACAGCCTCTGACTTTGAAGGCCACCTCTCTGAGAATAGCAGTGAGGCTGACCCTACTGAAGCCACAGTGATGGAGAGGTCCTCGGTGGTGGACAAAGAGGAGAAACATGATTGGAACCACTCTGCCTCACTCGCCAAAGTGAATGGTGACCATAGTCTGGTTAAAAGGACAGACAGGATGGTTGCTCCTCAGAGCTGGGTGTCTCGCGTATGTGCAGTCCCCCAAAAGATCCCAGATTCCCTGCTTCTGGCCAGTACCGAGTACCAGCCAAGGCCTGTGTCCCTGGGCAGGCCTGGGTCCTCAGTGGAGGCCACTAACCCACTCGTGATGCAGTTGCTGCAGGGCAACTTGCCCCTCGAAAAGGTTCTTCCTCCAGCCCTCTCTGGCAGCAAACTGGAACCCCCACGACTCCCACTTGCCAAAGAGCAGGGGATGGGATCTTTGCAAGATCCTGGGGGAAACAGTTGTGCGGTTGGCAGGGGCAGCCCCAGTCCTTTAAGAGCTTTGAAGGAACCTCTTCTACCCGATAGCCGTGAAGCCAACACTGGTCTTGCCAGACTGGAGGCCACCCAGGTTCCTGGAACGCCCCCAAAGATTTCCAAGATGGTCCCAAGTTTAGATTCCCTATATCCAGTGACCAATCCGACAGCTGCCTCTGGGAAAATAGAAGTGGATTCCAAAGAGCAGTTCTCTTCCTTTAGTTGTGAAGAACAGAAGAAAGGCCGAGATCTGCCACAGTGCAGTAATTCAAATGCTGCCCCAGGCAAAAGTCCAGGAAATCTCACTACCTCGAGAGCCCCTTGTTTCTCATCTCCAAATGTGATCTCCTTGGGTCTTGATCAGACAGGCCGGGCCCGGGGTGATCAGAACAGTGCTGGAGGTCAAGGGAAGAAGCTCTTTGGCTCTAGGAACCTGGCTGCAGCCCTTCAGTGCCCCAAGCCTGTGGAGCCAGTGCCGCTGCCCGCTGATGCCCCTCCTGGTTTTCCCAGTAGGAAGTTGGGGCCAAGTAAAAACACTGTGTCTGGTGGGTTACAGACTGCCAGGGAAGACTGGGCTCCAAAGCCTCCACCTGCCTCTGTTGGCAGCATCAAGAGTGAAAAGACTTTTGTGGGGGCGCCTCTCAAGGCAAATGCAGAGAACAGAAATGAAGCTGGGCCTGGTCCTCGGGATCTGGTGGATCACTTGCAAGCGATGCCCTTTGTCCTTGACCTGCCCTTCTGGAAATTGCCTCGAGAGCCTGGGAAAGGGCTCAGTCAGCCTCTGGAGCCTTCTTCTATCCCCTCCCAACTCAACATTAAACAGGCATTTTATGGGAAGCTTTCTAAACTCCAGCTAAGTTCCACCAGCTTTAATTATTCCTCCAGCTCCCCAGCCTTTCCCAAAGGCCTTGCTGGAAGTGTGGTGCAGCTGAGCCACAAAGCAAACTTTGGTGCGAACCACAGTGCATCACTTTCCTTGCAAATGTTCACCGACAGCAGCACAGTGGAAAGCATCTCGCTCCAATGTGCGTGCAGCCTGAAAGCCATGATCATGTGCCAGGGCTGTGGTGCGTTCTGTCATGACGACTGTATTGGACCCTCCAAGCTCTGTGTATTGTGCCTTGTGGTAAGATAATAAATTATGGCCATGGGAAAAGTTGTATATTTAGTGTGTGTATTTTGGTAATGATTGATCTTAAGCCTGTATACAGAATATCATTGATAGAGTAGACTGTCTCTTCAGGCAGGAGCACTCTTGCCTCTCCCTAAAACTTATAGTGCTAAAGGCCTCTGTCACTTAGCAGCCTTCCTGTCTTGCTGGAGGGGCTTTCCACAGGGCAACTGGTTGGGCTGCAACTGGCCAGCTGAGCCCTCATGTAGACAGAGCCTGGTGAGGTGTAGGGGGCCTGCCTGACACCCAGAGGGACCTGAAGTTGAAGAAAGAAGGTTGTTCTCCACACAGGGAACTAACCTACCTGAACTAAGTAGAAATGTCAGTCTTCCGCCGCCCCCTCCCTGCCACCTTTCCTCCTGCTGTTCTGGGGAGGTGATGGTTGGGGAAGAACCAGCACAGGGTTAAGGTAACTCCCAGCAGTGCCCACCAGGGGGCTCAAGTACCTGCTGACCTCAGGGTCACACAGTTCATTCTGATGCCAGTTGATGGATTTAACCTTTGGTTCTGTTACTGAAGCAAATATGGGACTTTGCTGACTCGTTACAACCCACTGGCCCGCAGGAGCTTTTGGAACCTTTGAATAGACCTGCTTGGACAATAGGTCATCTATCTTAAAATCCCACCTGTAGACCTTGTAAGTCAGATGTCCAGATGTTTGGCAGGTGAATGCCTCTGCCTGACACCTTCCCGGTCACTTTGGACTCATGGGAGCGGGCATCTCCACACACCTATGTATGTGAAAAATCATTTTACATTTCAAAGCAGTGTGTGTTTCTTATTTTTATATTTTTAACTCTATACTTGGATGTATAAAGTGAATTTTTTGGCTTCTGTAAGTATGCTCTATGCACCTCTAATGTTTTATCATGTATTTATATGTTGTACACAGTACTGGCCGATTCTGTAAATGGATGTATTATATAGACAATACGAACGTCTCTCCCTTACTTTACATTTCGGGCATCATTGCATTAAAGTGGTGTAATAGACTTCTCTCCACCTGTGTCAGAGCCACTGCATGCTGTGCTGCCCGACCTGAGTGATTAACTGGTGATCTGCCAGGTTGGCCCGGTGCCCTGTCATGGGTCACCCGGGGGACCTGCTGCAGCCTGCAGAGCCAGAGTCGCCTGCCTGTCCACTGCTGAGCAAATGCATCTTGCTCCTCACATCTCTTCTCCAATCTTCACTGGCTGCTCACTGCCATATGTGACAAATCACCACCACCAGTGTTAAGTGCTTCTGAACTCAAGGGTGAGTGCCCTGGGCAGCCCCAGGTGGGCCTTCTAGATCTGGCTCCAGGGCCACCGCCTGTCAGCAATACCTGGGACCGTGCTCCTCTGGGGCCATAGAGCTCCTTTTGACAGCAGGTGGGGGAAGAAACAGGCAGGCCTGCTGCCTGCCTCTCTTCCCAACACATTGCTAACAAATAGATGTCTCCATAGTTGTCTTTCCTCACCCTGCTTCCTGCCTTATTTCTTGTACCTCAGCTTGTTGCAGAGTTGAGTCCTTGTTTAACACCAGTCTCCCTGTGTGAGTGCTTATGTGTGAAGTAAAAAATTGGTATGACTTAGCAGATCTCATTTCATCTGAGAGGTCTTCCCCATTCCCATTTCATCCAGTGTGGCATTTTTGTCATCTGAAGCATGAGTGAGAAGTTGGCAGTGATGTGGTGGTGATTTAAATGCAGTATTGGCCAAGTCCAAGTTGTCAACTTTAAGAGTCTGTTTACCAAAGACAGGGAGCAGAGGCCCAAGCGTGTTTGATCCTCTTCTTCCTTCTGTTGTGACCTTTGAGGCCACTCTAGGGTCCAGTCCATGGGGCTGCCCAGAGAAAGCGCTGCTCTTGTATGTCTCCTGTGGTTTTGGAAAAATAAACCTGTACAACCTGCACTCGGTCTCCGTCATCTTCTGTGGCTGCCCCCCCCCCCCCCGGGGTGAGAAGGAAGGTCCAGCTGGAGTGTAGAAGGTGCATTGAAGGAGCAAATGCCAGCTCCCTCACCTTGGCTCTGAAGCTCATGTGGTGTAAGGAGCTCCTTTGTGAGGTGAGACTTGGAGGCATAACTTATCAATTTCACTCTTCAGACTGTGACTTGGCAAACTTTCCCACTGTGCACTGGATGCGGAAATTAATGAAAGGGGTGAGGATGCTCATCTCCACTGCCTCGCTGAGCCTGAGATTGCTCGAGAGCTTCCTAATGGCTGATGATGACCTGTGGGAGGGTGAACAGTTCTGACCTTGAAAAGCCATGAACACGGGCATCTGTGCAGCAGCAGCCAGCAGTGAGGGAAGTGCTGCCTGCAGACCGAGGCTGAGTGAGTGCCAGCCTGCGGGGGTTGACTTCAGTCCTCAGACTTACCTGGAGTACTTAAATACATGAATTTGTGCTTCGTAGGATCTAAGTATCTATGCCAAGAGTAAAAAAAACAACAACAAAACAAACCAACATGATGGGAAGTAAAGATGAACTAAAAGAAGGATCCGTTGACTTTTTTCCTATGAGTTGGAGAAAATAGACTGTGTGGTGGGATCCCTTGGGCAGTTGAAGCTGCAATTTGGTGGTGCTGCAGGTGTAGTTGGAAAAGTTATGGTCGGGCTCCATGGTGACTGGGCAGCCACCTGGTGGTGAAGATGTGTCCGTGTACCTTCATGTCAGGATCTGTGCAGGAGTTTAGAATGCATTAGGGTCCAGAGTTTCATCTCTTCAGCGAGGCAGAATAGTGTGGTGGATTGGAGTACAGGCCCTGCTGCCTACTCACTGTGATTGCCGGTTACTCAGCCTCTGCCAACTTTTCCATCTCTGAATGGGGTTAGTGTCTCCTGCTTCATAAAGCTATTAGGGCCTGGCACATAGTAGGTACCCCAGACTGTTAAATGCACCAAGCCAGACAGTCACTACACGAATTTGTAGTGGAATCTATAGGGCTCTTGCTTGACCCTCAGCCCAGAGGGGAGCTGTGGAGGTACAGGCCTGTAGTGGACATCTGGCCTCATGCTGTAGTTGTTGAATACACAGCACAGTGTTTAGAGATGGAGTGCTTGGTAGTGGAGACATTTCCTTCAGAGGACAAGGAAACCTAATGTTTCAGAATATGAAAACTTCAGTGGCCTTTTTGAGGTGTCATTAGCTTTATGTCCAACCTGCTCTTGAGAAGGACCCTGCCTGAGGGTTGTGAGTGCTTAATAGAGTAGCCCTCCTGCATCAGGGGCTTGAGGGGCCAAGCATCTGCCTGCCCTGTGCCCTGAGAGGCGGTGGCACAGGCTGTGTTGCCCTCCTGTATGGGCACCGTTTAAAGTGACAATGAGGGTGGGCTTTATGACCTTAGAGATTAACACTTTGTATGCCATTAGCGTCTATAGATGCAATTAAATGCAAAATACCGTGGCGTGTGGGGATGGTTTTTGATTTGGATGTGTGGCAGTTAACTGGTTAATAGTTGAAACCAAACCTTGATAGTGCCTAATGCTTCCTCTCATCTCTGTGGATCAATTTGTTGATTGTATTTATTTTTATTTTTTAAAATATATTTTTATTGATTTCCGAAAGGGAGAGAGAGATAGAAACATCACTGATGAGAGAGAATCATTGATCGGCTGCCTCCAGCACGCCCCCCACTGGGGATCGAGCCTACAACCCAGGCATTTGCCCTTGACCGGAATCGAACCTGGGACCCTTTAGTCCGCAGGTTGACGCTCTATCGACTGAGCCAAACCAGCTAGGGCTCTATGTATCAATGTGAAAGCCTGGAATGAACATCTCTACCAAAAGGTGTAGACAGAAGTTGTATAAGAAAAAGGAGAGACTGGCCTGTGTGGTTCAGTGGTTAAGCATTGACTCATGAACCAAGTCATGATTGGATTCCTGGCCTGGGTTTCGGGCTCCATCCCCAGTAGAAGGCGTGCAGGAGGCAGCCGATCGATTATTCTCTTCATTGATTTACCTATCTCCCTCTCCTTTCCTCTCTGAAATCTATTTAAAAATTTTTTTTTAAAGGAGAGTAACAAAAAGCTGCCAGTGTAGTGGCTCTTGGCCTTCTGGGAACACAATGGAAGCCTGATGGAAGGTCTGAGTCCTCTCTCCAGGAATGCGCGTTCACACCGAGTTGTAAGTTGTGCATATTATCAGGGTGCAAGAGCTCCTTAGGCATCTGGGGCCTCTCATTTAAGAGCCTCTGACTGATGATAAACCTAATCTGAGTTTATTCAAAAGATCAAGGAGGGGAGAGATGACAAGTTTTGGTAACTACTAACCTTCCGTAGTACATTTTAAAGTACTTAAATTTTTCTTTTACTTGTCAAGGTTTGTTATGCTGCTTTAAGTCAGGTCTCATTATCATTGTCTCCGTGTATCTGGGCTCTACAAATGAAAGATCTTTGTTTTTAGTATTTCTTGAAGTGAGCCAGAAACCAGGACTTGAAGATGTTCCTTTGATGTAGTTTGGGCTGTGATGGTATATTTATGTATGATAGAATTTAGCTAGCATTTCTGGGAACTGGAATTTATTTACTGTAAGACGCCATGAAACACAATCTAAATTCAGATCTCTAAAAGGTCAGAATTGAAAATAAAACCATTGCCACTTCTGTTGTGTACACTGGTTTCCTAAGTTTACCAGCCTTTGGGACATTTGCAACCACACCAGTTTTGTAATTTCAAAACTGAGTTCTCTTTTTTTTTGGTATTATAATTGGGGTAAATGGCCAGCAGGAGGTCAGGTGTGTCAGATGAACTGCATTTCCTATAGTGCATGCATGTTCTTCCCTGTCCAACGAGTGAAATGAGAGAGAATCATTGATCGGCTGCCTCCAGCACGCCCCGCACTGTTTGGTCACTGTGTATATGCTTTCCCTGCTCTAAGGGCATTCCTTTTCGATGTCCTGGACATGGTTGACAGCCGTGGTCGGGAGCTCCATTAAAGAAGCAGACGGGGATCCAGCAGTGCCTCTGTCCTCCAGCACCTTCTCTGGTCCCAGGATCCCAGTGTTCTCATGGAGCTGTGGCTTCCTCCGAGGTAAGTGCTGTCCTGGTCGACCAGTGTGGTTGTGTGTGGCTGGTCTGGATTCTGTCGGTGGTGTCCCAGGTTGTTGGGGTGTGTGGTCCTTGGTAATGCTCAGCAGCAGTGGATTCAGTAGGACAGACCTTTTCAGGGTAGTACTGAGGATTTGCTGCTCGTGGCCCCCACATGCGCGTGAAAAGATAGGGTGCTGAAAGTTTCCCTGCTTTGGCTGTACTTACTACTATTGGTCTGAATCTTAGCCCCAAAGTGCACTCCCGGGGTGTTCAAACTATTGGCTCCTCTCCTTTTATGTATTTGGCAGCTGCACAGAATTTCTATTTTAAAAAGATTATTCTGCCATGATGAAAAATGTTTTGAAAACAACTTCCATATTGTGTGTGGTGTGTGACAGGCACAATTTTAACAGTAAAACTTATGTTTATGCATTTAACTCGGTCAAATTTGTTTTTAAACTCATGACAATCAGTTTTGTTCCTACCCATATTCCTATAAGTTTTCCTTTAAAGTTTAACCTAAATGAAATGTATAGGATGAAAAAAGTAAGTGTACAAGTACACGTCTTTGGAAAAAGCAGCCTTTTTGTTCCCTTCAAGGCGGGATCTGGGGTTTGGAGTCGAGTGGAATGTCAAGTAGTGAAGTTCAGGACCAGGGATGGCGTTTCCTCAGTTTCCCAAGCCAGTACTTGGGGACTGTTAGGTGGGTTTGGTTTCTGACAGTTGAAGAGCTGTGCACTGGGGAGTGGGATGGGCACGGTTTACAGGCAAACAGTTGAGTTTAAGACCTGGCTTGGTCACTGGCTGAATTTAGGTGAGGTGTGCCCCCAGTGTGCCCCTGCTGACTCATCTGCAAGTGGAGGCGAGGGCACCTCTCTGGGAAGGTCACGGCGAGGATGCAACATGGTGCCCACAGGCGCTTGGCGAGCACCAGGGAAGATGTGTTTCCTTCCCTTCTAGCGGGCTGGGTGCCGAAGGAAATGACACATTCACCAAGGGCCTTCCGTGTGCTCGCTTCTGGGCTAAGCAAAGGTGGATCTACTAGTGGAAGGTGTTTCAGTGCCCAGCGAGGTTTGGAAGAGGTCTAGCTGGCAGTGTGGCTGTTGAGAGGACACGTGGAAAGGACACATTCAGTTTGTTATTCAGTGTTTATTAAGTAGATTCAGTCTTATATATGATATACAGATTCAAAAGAAAAAGGATTCCACATACTTATGAAATCAGTGCATTTAGCAAGTAATACCATGGAGAAACAGCTCGATTAACAGCTCATTGGTCTTTTGTTAAGTGAGGGGAGAGGGAGTTGGCCTGTGCTAGTCATTCCACAAACAAAACAGAATTTAGTTGCATCACATAGAGAAGACACAATCTAAGAATTAAAATATTGAGCCACATTTACTGGAAAAACTCACTATATAGAACACAAAGAATTTTTATAGAGCATTGAAGAGGAAGTTCTCACCTGCTTAGAAGAGCCACGTTAAGTTGCATAGGTGCATATCTGTAAAAATATAATTTAGAGGTGAAGCCACTGATTAAGTAATAAAGAGTCACCTTTAAAAGTTGGTGCCATCCATTGTTTGCCTTAAGTGCCATATGCTTATCGTCTGGAGCCCTCTGCCCCTCGCCAGAGGTGATGCCTCCAGGGGAACCTTGAAGACATGCTCTGCACTGGAGACTCTTCCAGTCTCGCCCAGGTAGGGAACTCGCGCTCTCCCAGAACCGGTCTGAATGATGCCAGAGGACTGACGACAACCTGCCCACCCAGGCTGCTGGGAGAACTCTCTCACCCACAGCTGTGCAGCCCAGTCCTGCTTCACTGCTCGCCTGCCCGTGCAGTCGCCCGCCGGCCCTGCTTCTAAATGGACCACATACAGACGCATGCGGGCCATCTACTTACACAGAGATTTTTCTGAGCTTAGAAAAGTGTTTTTCGGTAAATCCGAGTTGTGTGTGTTGTAGGTTTGTTTTTGTTTTTAGGTGGAAACATAGGTAAAAAGTGAGAGGTTTTTGTTTTGTGGCTTTGCTAAGCAGATGAGCTTAGTGAGGTGCACCTTCCTCCTCAAGAGCGAGTCTTGCAGAACACACAGGGACTGGGGCATCTGTACATGTAAACAGTACACTTTCACTGAGTCCAAAATTAGGAGCAAAAATACAAAGGTTCACATTGGTCTTAGGTAGATACAGGCGAAAAAGGATTGAGCTGTTTAGCCCAGAAACAACAAAAACAAAGTTTCTAAAGCACCACTAAATTATATAAAAATCAGACCATGGACGGATTGAAACTGGTATTCTGGTGAAATACTTTACTATCTTGTAAAAAGTTTTACAAAAAATTACAAATTAAATGTATCAACCCTCTGAGTTCAAAGCAGCATTTTGAAATGAACTGGTAGTTAATCCTATAACCACCCCTGGAGTCGTAAGTGGCCCTTGGGAATAGGGATGGCCGGGTTCCACCTGTTTGAAATCCTCTAAAACCCCTGCCTGCCCCCCCCCCCCCCCGCCCCCATTGCTGTCCTCGGATGTGCACTGTTCGTCCGAGTGGAGGGTAAATGAGTTTCAGGTGTGCCCCTCTTTCTGGTCTAAGACCAATCCCCATTCTCTGGATTCTGCCTTCTCTCCTCTCAGGATCAGGCCCCTGCAAAGACTCTGGAACTGGTGTGTTCTACTCGCATTATCTTTTAAACTTTGGATCCCAGATGACTAATTTGTACCGACCACCCCCCCCAATAAGGATTTTAAATGGTTCTGGGCAGGGCTTCGGGAGAAGGCTGTCCCCGGGGTGATGGGGGTGGGGGCAGTGGGAGCGAGGTTCAGCAGAACCAGCTCCTAGGTACTCTCCAAGTCAGGCAGAGAGGGACTGGGTTGAAGCTGCATCTTTTAGAACAAAAGCCAAACAGAACAAGTTCCCTGACTGGACTAGCTAATGGGATCCCGTTTCACAGAGTGACCTGCTCCTGATGCTGCCATCTCCAGGGCTTCTGGCGCCATTTCAGTGGGAAGGACCCCCCCTCAGACCCGCCCTGGGGGAGCCACTGGGAACCCGGGACCAGTGCCCCTGGCGTCCCTTTCCTTTCTCTCTAACACACGGAACCTCCGCTCTTACCGCAGCACTAGGTCGGCTGAAGGTGATCAGTTAGGGCAGCCTACACTCAGAAAAACACGACTTCAAACTGTAGCTTATGTGGCCTTTAGGTCTAATCCCGTGTGTGGTGGCGGCAGGAGCCCTTCCCCAGTCCTCCTCACTCCTGGCTGTTAAGAAAAGCAAACCGTTCATGCCTGGCGTGGGTACTGCCTCTGGGAGGAGAAATGACATGTTAAGCAATTGATACCAAGAATTCTAAGGCGGCGATTGTCTCTGCCAGTTTTTAACATTAAGATTTCACAAACTGCCTGGGGTAACATTTTGCAAAAGATCTACTGATTACTTTGTAATATTGTTCACACACAAAAATAAATATTTACACAAATTAAAACGTCAGGGAGTGTACTGAGCAGGTGGAGGATGGCTGTGCAGATGGCTGGGTGTGGGAGAGGCCGTGGGCACTGGAGTTTGTGCTGTGCTAAGGGGGAGTCTCGGGTGTCCTGGCCCCGACCGGAGGCCTGGGGATGGGTCAGATGAAGGCAGAGGTGGTGTGGTGGGATGGGGTGTTGGAGGCCACTTGAGAGATAAAAGACCACCCCAGCCTCTCGGGGCTGGAAGTAAACACAGGGTGGGACACCCACTCTGGGGCTCCCTCCCCGGCCCTCCTGAGGGTGGTCTGCCAGTGCCAGGAGGCAGTTGGCTGTGGAGAAGCTGGTTTGAGAAGGGATACCTACTCTGGGGTCAGGTGGCTCTCAGTGGCCGTCCCAGGGTCCACTCGGCCCTGGCTCCCTGGGGCTCTTTGCTCTGAGGGAGGAAAGGCAACAGAGGGCTTCTGCCAGCTCTGGGCAGGGGCGGCAGCGGAGGCTGCGGTCATGGCTACGGAGTGTTGCATGGAGAGGCCCGGGGGCCTGCTGAGGTCTGGGCGAATCCCTGGTTTAGCAGCACTGGTAGGTATTGCACTGAGCAAGAGGAAGTGCCTGTCGGGAGGAGGGAAACCAGGCCAGCCTTTTCTTTTTGCCCCTTTCACACTCCAGGGATTAGAGGTTTCTTCCAGGACTGGTCCCTCCAGAAGAAGGGCTGGTCTTAGGAGAACCCAAGTGGCTACTCTGGTGGATGATGGCCCCTTAATTTCCACCACGGGGGCCGGGGACGGGAGCCAAGCCAGTGCAGGGCGCCCAGCTGCCTTTCCTGGTCAGTGGCTGCCTGACACCTAGAGGCTCACCCTGAAGAAACGGTCTTCCCAGCAAGGGCCTGGGTCTGTGCGGGGAGCGTTCAACCCGGCTCCCTGGGCAGGGTGAGGGCCGGGACTCTGCTGACCGGCCTCCGTCTCCCAGTCTCTGTCCTGTCGGGCAGCTGGGAGGGCCAGGCTTACATCCTAGGCACACACACTGTGTGGGGGGTTGGGAGACAGCCATTCAGAACAGGCTCAGGGCACATCCTGGAAAAAGCCCCCGCTGGAGTGTGAGGTAGAATACAGGTGGCCATGGCTGGGGCTTCTGTGAAATGGGGGAGGGGAGCGTGGGTTTGTCTTTGCTTTGCAGTGGGTGTGGGTGAGGTCCTCCTGCTTGGTGGTGCTGGGCACTCAGAGGGACAGCCCCCTGGCGCCGGCCCCACCGCCGCCCGCCCTGCGGCCCCGCCCGCGCCGGTGTAGTGATATGGAATGTTAGGGCACAGGGAGACATCCTTCTGATCAGACAGACACAGACTGGCAATCTGTACAAACACAAAAGAATCCATTTCAAAAAAATAAATTACTAAGGGGAGAGGAAGAAAGGGTCCACTTCGTTTTTCTCAATAAATATGCAGTTCTGCTCACCTAAGACTTGAAAGGTAATTATCTGGGAGTGGGATTCTAACATCAGGGCCCACGAAGATGATCTAACTAGAGCTGCGGCCCCAGCGCCCTGTCAGGGAGCCCAGCCCTTTCAAAGCTGCCCCATCGGCCTCTTCCAAGCAGGTCAGAGCACCTGTGTGGTGAGATTCCAAAAAAAAGTGTCCTTGTGCCCAAAGTCTCAGGTGCTTGGAGTGTGGCTAGAAACAGCTCTCAGATCCCACCTCTTTCAAAAAACAAAATGTACCAACTGGTGAGGCAGGAAGCTGGGTCGGGCGGGACAGCCTCATTCCCGAGGGTAGTGCACTCCAGGTGCCACCCGGTCAGTTCTGCTGTAAAATGAGGTTTTCCAGTTCGTCCGCTGAGCGCAACAGGAAGGCGGCAGACTCCCGGTAGCCGGCGATGAGCTGCCGCACAGCACTGATCTCCGTCGGGCTGAGCTGGGCGGTGGGCATGGTCCTGCTGGTGCTGTTGCTGGAGGGCGTGGGGGTGGGCGTGGTGGAGGTGGTGGAGGCCCCGCCTTTCATGCTGAGGTCCGTGGGCCCTGTAGGGGGAGAGGGAGGGTGAGAGGGAGTGGACAGACACCTTGCAGGGCACCTGGGAGGTGCTGCCATCCTTTCCGTTGTCCGGGGGGCCTGCTGTGGACCAGGCACTGGGCCTGAGGCCTCTGTCTATCTGCTAGTTGTACCTCTAGTGCCTAGAATGGGGCCTGGGGCCAGCAGACGAGACATGGGGTTCTCTGTTCACGCTCAGGGTGATCCTGCAAGGGAGGAAGCGTGTCGTCACCACGTGACAGGTGGAAGCAGCTGAGGCCTGGCGGTTGAGAGGTTTCACCAAGTTCACGTGTGCACATGGTTCTGCATTCAGGGCAGCATGGCACGTGACAAGGCACGGGCTGTGGTGTCAGGCGGGGAACAGGCTCTCTGGCACTGATCACACCTCTGCTTTTTTCTGAGGACCGTCAGGTAGATGGTGCTCCCCCAACAGGTACACAACCTGGCCCTGGTCTCCACGTGAGGAGGAAGCCTCAAGGAAAGGAACTTCCCGACTCCCCAAAGCGGTGAGCAGAGCTTCGGCAGGAACTGACGCTACCCGAGCAGAAAGGCTGCTGGCGTGTCTGGTGAAGGTGAGGTATGTATGTGATCCTCCCTCAATGGGGCGGCTGTCAATAGACGTGGGGGTCAGATGCTGCAGGTAAGCAGGGGCCTGATCCCTGAGACGGATGAGTGTGCAGTCCAGAGCCAGAGAGGAGCCATAGGAGACCAGGACGACACCCACCCGTGTGTGTGTGTGCACAGGTAGGCAAGGGGCTTCTGTCCAGTGGAGAGAAGCAGTCAAGGCGAGCTGCCCTGCTTGGCTGTGGGAAGGAGGTGGGGCCAAGACCAGGAGCGCAGCCCGCAGGAGAGGGTGGGCTGCTCCACCTGTCTCCGGAGGAATCACAGACCTTGAATTTCCTTACTTTGAGGAGGTCTTTTGTGCCAGAGCGAGGGGAAGGTTAGTGCTGCTGGACAGGAGCGTGTGGGATGGATGTGGGAGAGTTAGAATGGTCAGGATAGGGCCCAGAAGTGCTGTCGGGAGAAATCACCTCCCCTTTGCAGGAAAGAGGGAGTCTGACATCTTCTGAAATATACTAGGGGTGTATGTTGGGGGGCCCACCAGGCCCTGTTCCTCTCCACCTTTTCCAAGCAGCTCTACAGGGTGGGCCATTGGCTTTAAAACAGGCAAGCCTGGGCTCGGCCTGCCCTTCCACTCCGAGGCCGTACAGTAACTTCGCTGAGCCTCGGTCCCTGTCTGCAGCATGAGGAGGCAGCTGGGGGCTGAGCCTGGCCTGTGAAACGCGCAGCGCAGCCGCGGCCTCGCAGCCGGCACAGGCCCCTGGGAAAGAGCTTTCAGACAGGTGCCAGGCTTTCTGAATGGGCTCTCGGGAGACATGGAAGCTCCTGGAATTGGAAAAGCAGTCTTCTGAGGTGTTAGGTAAGAGCAGATCCAAGAAGTGAGGATCTGGAAGCTGGGGCTTCCTTATGGAGGCTTCTCTGACCCAACTAGGTCAGTGCCCCGTTCCCTCCCCACTGCCCCGGGCAGAGGTCATCTCCACGGCCTGTGAGGCTGCTCTCGCCGACAGCCACCTCCCCCCGGCCCCGCAGGTTCTCGTGGCGGTTTCACTCGTTGTTGCATTTACAGTGGCAGCTTCTATGCTGCTATAGAGAGAGGTGGACAAGCCCTTGTATTGGAGACATCTAGACCAGAAGTAACATGTTGGGAGAAAGGATGGAAACTAGACTGCTGCTAACAGGAGCTGGTGCAGACTCCAAATGGGGAAGGAAGTTGGAGTTTAAGATGGGACAGTTTGTCACATGAGGTTATTGTCTCCCTTGAGAACACGGACGTAGGGAAGCGGGCCCTAGGAACTGGCCTGCTAGGAATATGCTTGGAACCGAGCGCCAAGGGAAGAGTTAAGTCTGTTAAAATGAAACCAGGAAGGAGTGGGGTTGTGACTTGCTAGAAACAGCAGCCAAGCCGACGACCGACTCCCCTGTTGGCAGCTAAATGAGAGGCTGGGTGGGAGCCGGGGTGCCCCTGCTGTCTCCTGGATGCGGCCGGGAGTGGACCCGAGTGAAAGGGGTTGTTCGGTTCCCTCGGGGGCAGCTCCCAGTCCCTCCAGACAACGCTTGGGGACGGCAGAGGGCGGCTGGAGCTGCCTGCACAGGTGGTGAGCTGGCCCTGGGCTTCCTCCTTCCTCCCTCCATCCCCAAGTCTTGTCCTCTTCACCCCTGTGTTCAGGGCTGTCCTTCATCTCTCCTGGGCTTTAGCTACAGCCCAAGAGGAGAAAGTCCTGTTTCCTGCGGCCCATCTGATCGGAGCTATCTGCTCGCAGGCTCTGGTTACAGGAGGACGCTCAGGTTGCCAGGCGGTTGCTGGGAGGGCAGCCCAGCACACCAGGCAAGCAGGCAGAGCCCACGTCTGTCTAAGCTGATTTGCATCTCCAGCTGACAACCTAATGAGCAAAGTAAGGAGCTCTGTGCCACTTGTATGGCTGCCCAACCCAGCGGCCAAACTGCCTGAACAACCTTGTAGAGGCTGCACGGGAGGGAGTGGGCCTGGGGGCCAGCGGCCATGCCGTTGCTGGTTGCTTTCCTCCAACTGCCTCAAGCCCAGTGCCCACCGGCGAGGAGGTAAACGAGCAGATCTCAGTCTCAGTGACCTTGCCAGCCGCCTCCAAGGAACCAGGGTGCTCACAGACAGGAGACGGAGGCTCGGGAGGCCCCTGCGGGGTGAGCAGGGCAGGGGGTGCAGCAGGCCCAGTGCTCTTACGAGGCAGGAGCAGCCCTGAGACAGGCCATGCCTCACGGCGCCAGGTGGAGGCTTAGCACCATCGCCTGCCGCCTGGGAAGGACGGGCCCGAGAGGTTCTAGCCTCCCTGTCCTGGGACCTGTCGGATGGCCCTTCTTTCTGGAAGGAAAGCAGCCCACCTGGACAGCTTCCACCCCTCAGCCTCAGGGATTAGGGCCGGGCAGCCTCTTATTTTTAGGTTAAGAGGCATTAGGAAGGGATGAGACGTTAAGCCCAGGCAGGAATCTTCCAGGAACCTGCATGTACTTCCTGGTGGGGTGGGGGTCAAGGTGAGTGCAGGGTGCCTGGCTCTCTGCGATGGGTAGGGGCCAGTTCCCTCCGTCACTGACCAGGAACACCCTGGGCTCTCCTGCAGCCACGAGTTTGAGAGGAATTCTCAGGCTTGTTTGGTCAAGACCTAGAACCAGGGTTCCCTGGCCTGTGGTTGGCACCTTCCTCCAACTACTCCTCAGGCAGCAACTTGGTGTCATCCCCAGCCCCGTGCCCCCCGCCCCCAAATGCATACTGCTCTGCCCTCCTGTTCAAATATCACAGGGGCAGACAGAGTACAATTCACAGCCTCCTTTGCTTACGACCTATCAGAACAGACGGAACAAAATCCAAGGGCCTGGCCCGGGAGATCACCCCAGACTGTTCTCCCCCAGGGGGACCCCAGCCTGGCCTCAGTGGGCATGGGCCTGAGAGCTCCACTCCAGGCCCCACTCGGGAGCACCTAACTCCACGGGGAGGTTTCTACCTTTCAGGGATATTTCTCCAACACTGGTCTAGGACTAGCCGGCCTCGGAGTCGCTCGGGAAGAGTTTAGGGGAGCACCTAGGGAATCACGGCCTGGGGGACCTGATGGGACAAGGGCTGGGCCCTGCATTGGAGGGTAAGAACCTGCACCTCACAAGTAAGGTCCAGAGCTGAGGCTTCAAGTGAATGGGGCCAGGCCTGCACCAAGTCCTGCCCCACCATCTCACTGAGCCTTGGTCAGGGAGGTAAAATGGAGGTGTGGAGAGGGTTCCACTCGATAAAGAGCAGGGCCTTGGCTGGATGGACCGCAGTGCCCAGCTCACAGGGCCATGAGGGGGGTGGGACCAGCGAGGCCCACAGTGCAATGAACAAAGCACACCTCCTTGGGGAGGGGAGTGGAGGGGAGGAGGGTTTATTTGTTTTATCAGCTAAAGTTGTCCTTGCTTTCCTATCTAGGGACTGGGCTAAGATGATATGGGAAGGGTCCCTGTGCCATAAAGGAGTTACTTTTCCCCCTTCTCGAGGCAGTGGCCTCCTTCACTCACCATTACTGTGATTTCCTGTTTGCAGGGAGGCAGGGGGCTGCAGGTTGCTGCCCAAGGCCCCGTAACCGCGGTAACTGTAGTTGAGGCCGCCATTGACATACACGGGGTCCTGGGAGTAGGAGGAGGCTGGCAGTGAGTAGGTGGAGTGGGTGATGGCTGCAGAGTCCCGGGAGTGCTGCTTGTCCAGGGCTATGGGCTCGTCCTGCAGGGGAGAGGGAGATACTGAGGACCCACAGGGGCAGCGAGCCGGCGGGGTGGATGAAGGCTTTGGCCCCACAGTTTCTGGGACGCAGAGCTTTGTCCTGCAGGGCTGTCCCCGTCCCTGGTCGTTGCACACAGGGCCCGCGGGATGAAGCCCAGACACCCTCCTGGGTCTGCAGGGCTGGGTGCCCAGGCCCCCCATCCCTCTCCATCACTGCTGCCTCTTGGTAGGCCCGCCGGGTCCCTCTGCACTGGGGGCCCCACAGTCCGTGGAATGACTGATGTCCACCAACCCGGAGCAACCCCATGACAGTGGCCAGCAGTGAGCAGTACCTGCGAGGACTGGTAGATCTCCAGGCGCATCCTTTTGGCTGCTTTTCTCGTCTCGCTCTCACAGGCAGCTGCCAGGATGTTTTCGGCCATGGCCGAGGTCAGGTGGGGAGGTGTGGGTCTGGTCTGCAGGCAGAATGGGGGCAGTGTTGGGCCCACACAGAGACCCTACCCTAGAGGTGTTGGTGGAGGGTCTGGGGTCAGGCTTCAGGGCCGTTATCTATGGAGCTGGGCCTCTTTAGGGACCTCAGCTCCCCACGCTGTGAAACAGGGACCATGGTGCTGGCTCCTGGGACGTTGGGAGGATTATGGGTAAAGTGTCTGGCCAAGGGGACGCCCAGCAATCCGGAGTGTGGCTGGAGGCGAGAGGCGGGGCGGGGCTGGGAGGGCTCACCATCTCCATGCCGTTCTTCTTCATGCGCCGGCAGGACTTGAGGTACGTGCGAATGCGCTTGCGGGCCCGCTCCTGGAACTCGGGGAACTGCCGGCTGCAGGACTCGATGATGGCCTGGATCTTCTCCTTGGGCTGCTTGGAGATGGGCACCATGCGGTCCAGGTTCTCGTCCACAAAGAGGCGCACAAACATCTGTGGGAGACACGGGCTGTGGGAAGGGCTGGCCCTGGCTGCGGCCCGCCCGCCTGACCGACCCGGTGCTCACGTTGAAGGCCTTGAGGCGCTCGGGGTCCATGCCCTCGGAGTCGTTCATCTTGTCATTGTCCTCGTGGTCGTCGTGGTCGTCGTCGTCGTCGTCTGCTGGGGGAGCCCGGCCCACAGTCAGGTCCTCAGGGCAGCCGCTGACCTCGGTCTTGATGGAGTCGTAGCTCCCTGAGCTGTAGGGGGGCGACTGAGAGAGGAGGGGGCAGTCAGGCAGGCCTTCCGTGGTCCCCGACAGGCCTGAGCTTAGGAACTGGGTGCCCACACACCCCACTGCCACTGAGCCAAAGCTGCGAGGCCCTGAGCAAGTCCCCCTCCCCTTCACCTGTGAAATGGGGACGGCCACACTGCCCCCCTCCCTGGGCGGCTGTAGGAAGGACGCAAGGCCTGGCGTCCGGGGCGTGGTGCGTGGTGGGGAGGCACTGAGTGGAGGGTGTTAGTGGTTTACTCAGCAAGTGCCCACACCATGACCGGCCACGTGGTGTGAGGGAAAGGCAGACACAGAAAGGGTTCCCACCAACAGCCAGCCTCTTCGGTTGTGCCAGATCTGTTCTGGCTTCGGGGTTTTCTCCCCGACCCCCAAGGGGCTGCAACCCTGAGCTGATAACCGAGCTGTCACAAAAGCAGCCGTGTGCTGTCTGCTGGGGAGGAGAACAGATGGGCCGGGAGAGGGAACCAGCCAGGGCGACAGGTCCATTAGGCAAAGTGCGTTCCCAAAGCTCCCCGGTGGGGGTTCTCCTGTCTGCCACCCCCTCCCTCCCGCGCAGGAAGACACGGAGAGCCCGCTGAGAGGATACAAAGGGGGAAGGCAACCAGGTGTCGCACACGCACACGGGGCGGGGCGTTCACCCAAATACAGCACCTCCCCAGCCTGGAAGGCACTCCCCTCTCCTCCAGCTTTCTTCCCTTTCACCCTCTGCAGCTCAGCGCCCACCCGAGGACACTCATTTGCCTTTTAGAAAGTTTGCACCTTTGGCGAGTCCTGACTTCACTTACTGGGACCCTGACTAGCGCTGTCCTGGGACATGGTCCCTGTCCTCAAGGAGGTGGGCATCTAGCAGGTGCTTGGGCCCAGGAAACAAACAGCTACAGGTCAGACCCCGCGACGTGGCCACAGGGGGGTCTGGCAGGGGTCACAGCTCTTGTTGACAAATGGACACCACCAGGCCTCCTGTGACCAAGCCCAGAGGCTTGGCCTCCCCGGAACCGCTGGCCTGGTGCCCATCTCTTGATCCATACACAGACTTTAAAGGGGACAGTGACACCAGGTCCTCTGGCCTCCCACTGGCTCATGCCAGACTTGCAGTGGAGTCAAAAGACTTGTGCAAGTCACGTCCGAAACTGCACCTTAGCCGATCCTCTGGCAGCGTCGGAGGTGGCAGGAAACTGCTAAGATGCGAGCTGTTGGTGGCACTCATGCTCTCATCCTACTTGCTGGGCCCGTACACGTGGCCTGAGGCTTGGGGGAAACTCGCCCTCTCCAGCTCTTTGCTCACCGGGGACAGCAGCTATGCCTTCCCCTTAGTCCCAGTCAGAGAGGGGAAGTACCTGCTCCACAGCCAGAGCTCAGACACAGCAACAACTACACCCTCAGCCGCTTGCACAGAATTCCCCACGAGACACACCACCCCTGCAGGAAAGAAGACGGCCCGTGGCTGGAGCCAACATGCAGGGCTCCGAGAAGGCACTTCTGGCGCTGGCAGGAGGAGGTGCTCCCGGGCCTGGTGCCGTGTTGCGCCATCGCAGGGAACCTCAGTGGCCCAGGAGTGTGGGGCAGTGTCCTGGCAGGTGTGGCTCAGTTGGTTGGGTGTTGTCAAGGGTGGCCAGTTCAATTCCCAGCCAGGGCACATACCCGGGTTGCGGGCTCAATCCCCGGTAGGGGTTGTGCAGGAGGCAGCAGATCAATGTCTCGCCCTCACATCGATGTCTCTCTCCCTTCCTCTCTAAAAATCAATAAAGAATCTTAAAAAAAAGAAGAAAAAAAAAGAAACCCAACTGGTGGAGCTCAGTGGTTGAGGGTCTTTCCATGAACCAGGGGGTAACGGTTCGATTCCCAATTGGGGCACATACCCGGGTTGTGGGCTCAATCCCCACTAGGGGTGTGCAGGATGTTTCTCTCCCTTCCTCTTTGAAATCAATTTAAAAAAGTATGGGGGAGTACCAAATGGTGGGGGCACCTGCCCTGCCCCCCCTGCAGCCTGGTCTATTGCGTTCCCCACCTCCACAGAGGAGCCAGGAAACGTGAGGCCTGGGGACTCTGCTGGATGTGGCACTTGTGCTGCTATTCAAAGCAGACTCTGTCTTGTGGGTGAAGGGGACGCATCACCCACCACTCCTCTAAGACAGGGACGCAGGCTCAGAGAAATGAGGGCCTTGCTGGGTCACACAGTGTGGTCTCCCATGCCAGCGCCTCCTCAGAAAGGGTCCCTGGCCACCACCCTGACTTGGCATCAACTCTGGGCACATACAACGTCACTTGAGCCTTGCACACCCTGAGGTGTCCAGGCTCAGGTGGGCCCACAGCCCCACACACCTCAGGGGTGGTCTTCACCCCGTACTTGACACGGCTCCGCAGTCCATCTGTGCCGCAGCTGTCCGAGGGGTAGGAGGGCGTGCCGAGGGACGTGCCTGGCGGGAGCTTATCACACAGGTTGATGGGCTGGTCCTCAGCTGTGGCCGTGAAGTCCATGGGGGCCACGGCGCCGTTGCCATTCATCTCGGGGAAGGCGGGGTCGCCCTGCGTGCTGCTCGAAGTGGATGGGTTCAAGGTGGAGGAGCCATTGCCGCTGCCACTCTCCGAGGAGGAGTCGTCTGAAACAAGAGGCCTGGCTGTGAGGCTCCACCCCGCACCTACTATTCCTTAAGACCCGCCCCCCGGGTACCGTGGGCACAACAGCCCCGGGAGGACTTGCCCTGTGTCCAGCATCCTGGGCAGGAGGTGAGACTGCTGTCCCTTTAGCTCTCCGGAGGCTAACCCGGCCAGAGTGGGGGCAGGCTCCCTCTGCCATGAGCGTGGCCGATCCGGACCGGAGTGGCCACAGCGTGCAGGGTGTGGTGGTCTCCTGTATTCCACGCCCATAAACACCACATCCAGACTCCTGGAAGGCCCAGCTTCAGGGGCCTGGGAGTGAGTGGCTACGACCTCAGGTCTGACTGGTCTGCTGCCTACCAGAGGTCCTTGGTCGCCCCAGAGGCTGCCTGGGGTCTGGCCAGTGCCCCCCCTCTTTCCCCAGCTCACCACACCCTTTCCCCACAGGACCTCCTCTTTACAGCAGGCCCTTGAATTTTTCCTTCCTCTGCCCCAGGAAGGGGGATGGCTCCATTGTAACCTCCCAGCTCCCTCCTGCAAGCAGGCCCCGCCCAATCCTGGCCGCCGAGGCACACAGACACAGGCCCCCAGATCTGCCCTCTGCTCATGGTGCAGTACCTTGGACACTGGGACAGTGCTGCAGGGTATGGGGTTTGCATGCCCTGCACCTCAGTGGGCCACCCCAGCTTTCATGAGGTGACAGCCCAACAAAGCTCTGTCGAGGTCGCCCCCTGCTGCGGAGAGCACAGCATTGCCTATCCGGGAGGACACACTCCAACTGGTGGGCTAGACACGTTCAGATAGATTCCAGGCCCCTCTCCACACCCAGCCCAGCCTCCTGCTTGATCTGCTGAGCCAGCAGAGGCCGGGCTACTAACTGGAACTCCCAGGTCAGTGTCAGGTGAGTACCATGTGGTTCTCGGTGGTGCCCGTGCCACTCTGCACCTGCACCCAGAACGGGTGGGGGAGGGGCGGCCACAGTGAACCCTGACCGCATCCCAGGCCACCCCTTCTCTCAGGCCAGGGTCGCGCAGCGCAGGACCCCACCCCCACCCTTCCAGCCGGCAGATTATGAAGATTTAGTCTTCAGTGCTGGGCGCACCAGCGCCTCCAGAGCGTCCCCATGGCGACTGAGTGGCTCTAAAGCCTCAACCAATCACTGGCCTTCCTGCTGCCCGGGGGCGGGGCCGGACTGCCAGTCAAGCAGCCGGGTCCCTGGGCAGAGGGGGATGGGACAGGCCTAGGCCCGGTGGCACTCCTCCCCCTCAGCGACCGCAGGTCCCTGGGCCAGGCTGCCGCCCTCCTCTGTGCAGCCACCGCTCCCCCCATCCTCCTACTCAGCAGCTCCAGCTTCTGTGCAAAGCTGCCCCCTGGCTACCCCCTCACTCAGCTACACCCCGAAGCCCCCAGGCCTTGGGTCCTGCTACCTCTGAGACCTCACGGCCCATCCCCTCCTCCTCCGTCACAGATGGGTCTGGCTTTCTTCTGGTAGTTATCTCCAACACCCACCCAGACCAAGCAGTATTTACTGAGCATCTACTGCATGCTGGCCCTGGCCCTGCTGGGAAACAAAGTATGGCCTACAACCAAGGGGCAGGCCCTCCTGGGGGGCAAATGTGAATCACGGAACCACCGACCACCCTCCAACTTCCAGACCACACCCACCCACCAATCTCCTCCACTGCCCTCCCTCTTCAGCCCCCAGCTTCCCTCTATCATAAGGGGCCCCACCCCACTGTTTTCCAGCACTGGCCTAATCCTCACCGCCCTGTTCAATAACCTTCCTGCTCCCCACAGCCTGCCCAGTGTGTTCTTGGTCCCATGACCCCTGCAGTCTCTCCCCAGCCCAGGTCCCTCTATACTGGCCACCACTGGACCTACATTTCCAGACCTTTGCTTTGGGCACTGCTGTCTGCCATGTTGCTTCCAGCTCAGTAAATGCCAGTCAACCTTCAGGCCTCGCTCAAAGCCACCTTCCTTCCTCTCTTCCTAGGAAGGAGGTACTCAAGCCCTGGCCATGCCCAGGGATACTTCCCACGGCCCAGGGTTAGTCCCGAGAGCTGCCCTCCTCCCACCAGGCAGGGCCTGTTCTGGAGAGGCCCCACACCCGATGTTCCAAATCCTCTGCCAGGCAAGGATGGACACGCACACTGGCTGATCCGCTGAGCTCCGATGTCACTTCACACCCTGGCACCACCCCCAGCAAGCCACTTGTTTGACCTGGGAGGGTAGCATCTTCCTCCTCTTAAGGAGGATGTAGCTGGGAGGGTCAACGGGTACCACATCTGGCCCTCGGTGAGCTGTCATTGCACTCAGCATGGGGATGAGGCCAGCCACCCCTTCTCTGCAGTGCCACACCCCAGAGGCAGCATCCCGACCACCTGCTTCCCTGACCAGGTTTTCTCCTGGGGTATGGACCCCTTTGTCCTGCGCTTCCCCAGGCAGGAGACGCATGTGCTGGGAGGATACACAGGCAGGTACTCCCAGTTCAGAAGCCCAGGGTGGTGGCCCAGACTCTTGAGCCGCCAATGTCCTTCTCCCACGCTGTGCACCTGGGCTGTCCCGCCAAGGAACCCCAGGTGGTGGCACCCCCCTCCCACTACTCAGATGCCACCCCGGTTTGGTAAGCAAAGTGGCTGGGCAGGTGAAACCTGTGAGGCGCCTGGGGCCCAGACCTCACGAGGCCAAGCATTCCGAGCTTTTAGGAGAAACTGGAAACCTGCAACAGTATATATGCAGATTTTAAGATATTAGTGAATGACATACAATGTTTACGTTTTAAAAAACTGACAGATAAATGGATAAACAAAATGTGGTCTATCTGTGCAATGGAACATAATTTAATCATAAAAAAGGAATGAAATTCTGACACGTGCTACAGTATGGATGAACTGTGAAAACACTGTGTTCAGTAAAATAAGCCAGACACAACAAGGTGAATACTGAATGAGTCCACTTGTATACAATACCTAAAATAGGCACATTCATAGAGACAAAAGATATATATTAGGGGTTACCAGGGCTGGGAGAAGGGGGGATGGGAGTTTTTGCTTAATGGATACAGAGTTTCTGTTCAGAGTGATACTAACTCTACATTCATCTATAGGTTCTTGGAAACTGAGGCTTTAAGCAAAGCAATGTATAAGAAAACGGATTTTACCACAGGCTAATGGATATAAACAAGAGTTAAGTTCCTATGGCATATTTCTGGTAAAAAAAAAAATCACCAAATTTCTAAATAAAGACACCAAAAGACTTCTAACATTAAACACTGAAATAAATGTGAGCTATACATACATTTAAGAAAGATTAATAAAAACAAGACATTATTTTCCAACCCGCTTATTCCAGTTCAGGGTCGTGAGTGACCGGAGCAAATCCATGCAGACAGTGGCCCTGACCAGAATTGACTTTTTCCTATCACGTAACAAAACGATATTGAACAAAACGACAGATGTTATTCAAACACCTGCTGTATTTTGGAAATAATGGTGCCGGTTGCACAACACTGTGCATGTACTTAATGCTGTTCAATTGCATGCTTAAAAAGTCCAAAGGGGAAAATTATGTTTTATATATTTCACCACAAAAAAATCTCCCCCAAACAAAAAAACCTTGAGCAGGCCAGTAGGCCCCAGTACATAAGCTCCATTTCCTCCACCCCATTTACCCAAAGGCCAAGTCTCTCCCCCTCCACCCAGCACCCGGCGGCAGGGAGAGCCAGCTACACACACAGCCCACATGGGAGGGACAGGAGTCCCCCGGAGCGGGTGCTCTCCAATCACGCTGCTTAAGCACCCTCGGCCGGCGTGCTGACCACTGCCCGCGCAGCCTGCCCAGCAACACCGGCTCAGGCTGTCACAGCTCGGGGCCTCTTGCTGCCAACTGGGTTTCCAGCAGAAAGCGGAGGGGCTGGCGGAGGGGATGGACACGGTGTCTCCTTGAAGACACCACTTCACCTCTCTCAGCCTCCGCTTCCTTTCCAAATGGGTGTCATGTCAGTGAAATAGTCTGTAAGGTGTATACAGTACCTGGCAGGACAGTAGGCACTGAAAAAAAAAGTTGATTCCCTATACCCCACTTTCTCAGTTCAAAACAGACCTACTGCCCACACACACACCTTTCCCAGACCGAACACGGGCTTCGGGGATCCCTAGGAGCCGGTGCCACACCTGAGGAGGCACAGTGAGGGGAGGAGGGAGAGGACAGCCCCGGAAGATGCCGCTTCTACCCTGTTCTCTTCCTTCCTGGAACCCCTATTGGGTGTCCGGCCCATGAAAGACATTGGGGACACAGCGGTGAAAAGACAGGGGCGGCCACTGTCCTGGGGATTCACGCTCTACTAAGCCAGAGCTCACACAGGGTTCTGAAGGAGGTTGGGCTCCAAAGGGAGCATCGAGAGCTTTGATCCATCCTTCAACTCCAGCTGTGCTCGGAGCCTTTGCCCTGGCTGTCCTCTCTCTCTCTCTCTCTCTCTCTCTCTCTCTCCCTCTCTCAGGTGTGCACACACATTCCTTCCCCTTCAGAGCCTTGCTTAAACATCGCCTTCTAGTGAGACCTCCCTTGCCTAGCCTCCTGCCCAGTCTGACCCCTTTACCTATTTTTCCTAGAACATTTCTCACCTTCTCACATATTGTATCTATGGTCAGGTACTGGGTGGGCCCCGCCATCCCTGACTCTCCAGAAACCACATCCCTCTATCTGGTGAGGGATCCCTAGTCTTCCCGAGTAAGCATGTGCCCCAGGACTGGCCACTCAGCACAGCCCATCACGGTGATTAGTGACAGGCCAATTCCAACCCAGGAAAGTCGTCAGTCCTGGGGCTTCTCCTGGGATGACTGGGAGGAAGTGCTCTCCCCTTGGAGCTGAACCCCCTGGCAGGGAGGCCCACACCCGGAAGGCTGGCTGACAGGCTGGCGTGGGCAAATCCCCAAACCCGTCGGTGCCGAAGCCAAAGGCCATATACTTTTCACTTACGGAAGCCAATGATTCCCTTAGCGCTGGTGCTAGTTAAAGGTAGGTTGTGTCACGTGTGTCTGGTTTGGTCTGAGTAATTCATGCTGCTCCCCCACCCCCCACCCAGGGACAAAGGACTGGAGCCCAAGTCGGCTCTCTCCTTACCACGGCCCACCACAACCCAGGCCTGTCCCCCAGCGTGGTCCCGAGGTGGCTGGTACCTGCGGGAGGGGCTGGCTACAGGACCTCCCCAGCACCTGGCACAGAGAGCTGGCCTGTCACTGTTTAGGGACTGGAGGGACAGAGAAATGTCAGTATCCCAGGCTGGGCAAACCAGGTTTCTGACCCATTCCTATTCTTCCCTCTTCTCACCCCCTCCAAAAACTCGCGATTTAGGAAGACACAGACACACACCCAAACCCATGCTGCCTGAGCCGCGGCAGCCCGGGCGGGGGGCAGTGCGGGGCCTCGCTGCCTCCTGACCTTGGGCACAGCCGCCTCCTTGGCAACGCTTATCTGCAGTCCAGGAAGTCGCTGCGGCCGCCCTATTGGGCTCTGACACTTTATGACTCTGTGAAAGAACCCAGCTGGCCCCACGGCACCGAGGACCCGGAGCAGGGGGTGCAGGAGCTGGGCCTTCTGGGGCGGGCCTCCAGCCTCAGGGCTCTGCACAGGCGCGTGTTCTGGTTAAACACGCCCAGACCTGGGGCTGCAGGTGACCCTCTTGTTCCCACCGGTGCTGCTGGGCCAGGAGTTCCCTCCAGGATAGGCACCCACCCGAGTGCCTGCGAGAGCCCAGAACAATGCCAGCAGCACGAGACGGCCCCGACCTCGAGCCAGAGAGGGCAGGGCGACTGAGGGGCTGCACGGGAGTGGCTGGGGACCGCACCCCTTCTGGACATTTCCACAAAGCCGGGCCTCCCTAGCTCGGATTTGGGCAGGACCCAGAGCCCCCCACCTGCGCCCGGAATGCCTACGGGCAGGGAAGGCCTGCTGTGCCCATCTATTTAACGTGGGGCAATGTGCTGCTATTCAAATGGGGGAATTCGTGATGAATGGGGGAAATTGTTTCTCCCTCTGTCCCATCTCCAGAAGAAGACAAAAACCCCTTTTACCTCGGCAAACAATGCCCTTATGTGGGCGCCAGCGCCCTGCAGCCTGCACAAGCCCAGCTCTGTGCGAGCCGCCCATCGCCACACCAGGCTCCAGGGCCACGGCCAGTGGCACCCTCTCCCAGTGAGACCCACGCTGGCCCCCCAGGTGGGCTGGTCCGCCATCCCCGGGGCCGTGGCTGGGCACATGGCCGTGCCAGCCCAGCAGGCCTGGTGCAGGCCGCTTTCTGCGGGCAGAGGCGCAGCTGCTGGAGGCAGGGCCTCCCTCCTTCACGGCTCCATCGCAGCAGCGGCCGCCGGGCAGGGAGAACAGGGGACATCAATAATTCACACAAAGGAGAAGGTGGGGAGCACAGCGTGCTGGAGCCAGGGAGTGTGAGCACCAGCGGGCCAGGCGGGCCGTCTGAAGAGCCAGCCCCTTTCCGCTCCCTCAGCCCGTGTGGCTTCGGGCTGCAGTCTGGGGCAGACTTTGCTCTGAATTTGGGGTGTGCACCTCGCTGGGTTGGCCTCCGCCTGCTTTGACAAAGGCCAGTGGCCCAGGCCGTGTTTACATGATGCATAGTTCCCCGGGAGCGCTCGGCTCCTGGCTGGCTACCCTGCTCTTCCTCCCGGAAAGAAGGGGGAGGGCCCCGGTTCGATGGGGGTGGGGTGGAGACACTCAGAGGCTGGGTGAGGCACTGCCCCCGGGATCCCAGCCTCCTGGGTGAGGGGGTCACACTGGGCGCCTGCCCCCACCATCTGGCCTTCAGGTCCTGGCTGCCCCTCCTGGGCACCCCACCCATCCCTGTGGTTCCAAAGGCTCCACTCTCACCTAAAGCCCCCAGCTCAGGGACACCAGCACCTCTACTCGCAGCACCCGCCTTCCAGCCTGAGCTCTGTGACTCATTCCCTCAACAGGTGCCAGCTCCTCGGGCCCGAGCCTGGAGCAGTGCCGTCCGCAGACACAGAATGCGAGCCACACCTGGGAAAGTCTCAGTTTTCTAGTAGCCACATTAAACAAGGGAAAAGACATAGGTAGAATGAGTTTTAATAACCTATTCGTTTAACCCTATATACCTAAAAATTGTAATTTCAACAAGTGATTAATACTGTGTTAAAACGGAGATATTTTACATGCTAACGTTGAAACACCCTGTTTCAGTTATGCACAGGACAGCACACCTGTTTTCACGATCCCTTTACAATAGCCTCTGTGGCTCCTGTATTCGACAGGGCAGACCCAGACCTCTATGACTTTCACCTAAAACCAAAATGATTTCTCTCAGTGCAGACCCTGGCCCCCGGAGAGGTGTCCAAGCTGAAGAGGAGAGTTTGGGTCTTGGGGCAGCTGGCCTGAGCAGGGCCAGTGAGAGGCACCGGGGACGGCGCCACCTTGGTGGGGCGGGCGCTGTCTGCGTGGAAGGCCAGCACACCGTCATGCCCACTGTGCACCCCACCCCACCGCGGGCGTCAGGAGGAACCAGAGGCTCCCAGAGGGAAGGCTCCAGCCGTCACACCGAGTGAGCAGCGGAGCCCAGATGGGCCTCAGCGCTGCCCGACTAACCCCGGGTGCTCCTTCTTCTCTAGGCCTCGGCTTACCCCATCTGTGCTAGGGAACAGACCCCACCCCGTCCCCACCGCACTTCCTGTAGCCTCTCCCCCAACACACACTGGCCTCAAGTGCCCAGGAGGACACACTCCCAGGACAGACCGCCTGGGTCTGTGCTTCCCAAGTGCCACATTCTCCCTGGCCCCGCCCGCTAGGCCAAGCATAGGCAGTGAAAAATCAATGCTAATTCAATGTGCAAAGCTCTAGATGAGATGCCCACCCCGCCCTCCCACCCCAAAACAAATCATGTGCTCTGAGAGCAAACAAAGCCACTTCGGGCAACCATGTGTGAATGATTCATGGGGCAGGGCCCTGCCCCTGAGCGAGTGAGTGTGTGTGTGTGTGTGTGTGTGTGTGTGTGTGTGTGTTCATGCGCACGCATCTGAGGGCCAGGAAGCTGGTTTGGGTTCGGTGGATCCCAGTCCTTAGGTCAGAGTGATGACGCCAACGTGGCCCTGGTCACTTCCTGGTTCCTGGGAAAGTTGCCCTTGGACAGGCTCAGGGTGGCAATGCCTCTCCTTCCTACCCCTCCCCCAGCTCCTCCCCGGCACAGCAGGGCCTCCCGCAGAGGGTCAATGGCAGTGGGGTCCACATGCCTCCTGGGCTGAGGGGCACAGGGAGGGCAGGGCTCTGATGTCCCGATGGCCCAGGTGAATCTCAGGTGTGTGTGTGTGGAAGGGGGTGTCTCCCTCTCCCTCATCTCTCCGGCCCGAGCCTGTCCTGCACTCATGTCCTCACCAGGCGTCTGGGAGCCCGAGGGGCCTGAGGCCCGGGCAGCCTGCACAAGGCCAGGGCTGTGCGGCCGGGCCTGCTCCCGGGATAAAGGGATCTCTCAGTGCCGTCTCCCAGCCTCTCTTCGTCTTCGGTGGCCAGAGACCAGGACAGCCCAGCATTGTCTGTGCTGCCTGCAGCCCGGCTGATGATGGACACTTTCCTGTGACCCAGGACTGCCAGGGTGGCCCATGGCCAATTCCCGGAAGGGCTTGGGCCCCCAGTTCTCTGTTCCTGGGGGGAGGGGAGGGCAGGAGGCCACTGCCTCTCCATCCGGTGTGGATATTTAGAGCCTTAAATAGGAGCAACAGCTCTTGCTCTAGAATGAGGAGGAGGGTGACCTGTAGCCAGAGGAGGCGGCCAGACCCAGTTTCCAGCCTCACCTCAGACAAGGGGGGTCGGGGGAAGGACAGGGCCAAGAGGTGCCTGTGAGGGGGGAGAAGACGGCTCGGCTTAACAGCCCGCCGCAGGAAAGGACGGCCGTGGTAAAGGGGCCACAATCCCCCCACCATGTGACATGACCAGGGTGCATGCCCACCCTCGAGTGTTGGGCCGTGGGAGTTGGCTGCATAGGCCATGGAATCCTACGGCCCCTGGAGGGGGAGAGCTGCTCTAACCCCAGAGGTGACCCCGTGGGAGGGCAGACACCATCTGCAGAGAACACCAGAAGTGGCCAAGGCTCAGGGGTAATGCGGTGACTGGGTCTGCCTGGCCTGGCCCCAACTCTCACTCATGGTCCCCTGCCTGTTCCCTTGCACGAGCAGCGTCCACCACTGGCTGAGAACACGCCTGTGGCATCCATGGTTGCCCAGCACAGTGACTGCCCAAACATCTGGACGCAGAACAAACTTGCAGCTGAGCTTGAGGAGCAAGATTCGGGGTTCCCTGATGGGCTCTGGCACATGTGGGTGGGGGATGGGATGGGAACTCAGGAGAAACTGAGTATCCAGACCCTCCACGCCCAGCTCCCTTTCCAAAGAAATAAGACTCTAGGGCAGTGATGGCGAACCTATGACACGCGTGTCAGCACTGACACGCGTAGCCATTTCTGATGACATGCGGCCGCTGAGGCGGCCGCATGCCGAGGATGAAACATTTGCTGCTCCTGAGGATGAAACATTTGCGAAATAATGTTTTTTCCTCAAAGTGACACACTACCCGAGTTATGCTCAGTTTTTTGGCGAAGTTTGACACACCAAGCTCAAAAGGTTGGCCATCACTGCTCTAGGGGACTGAGAGCAGGGGCTCAGGACACTGGTGTGAGTTGAATAGAAAGCTGTGGTCAGAACCCTACAGGGTCCCGGGGGCAGAGGGGACCAAGACAGACCTGAACAGATGAGACAGGACTGGACCAAGCAAGGAGGGTCCACAGCAGCGGGCAGAGGTGAGGAGGGAGACTCTTCAGTCTGTGCTGACCCACCGACAGCCCCTCAGCCTGTGGCCATGGGCCGCAGCTTCTGGTCCTTCTGTGAGCCCCTTGCCCCGGCCTGGCCACCTCAGAGGAAATGACCCCATCACCGTTCACGGAGCCTTCCCCTGCACCAGGGGTGTGCTGAGCCCAGTCTTCACCCACCGTAGGTGAGGGGGAGTGATTTGGCCCAGGCCACACAGCCAGGGAGGAGGGAGTGGAGGCAGGTGGCTGGGACCTGGGGCCTGCACACATCCCCCACCCCAAGACCACTGGGGGTGGGGGAGCAGAGGAGAGGAGAGGCCCTGCTGGTGAGGAAAGGAGAGGCAACGCCGCTGTAACTACTGAGCCCGGGCAAGCAAGTCACACACCTGCTCCCCAGGGGACTGCCCTGCCGCCCAGTTGGCATTTCGGGGCAGTGGAGGGCCCCACCCGAGGGGAGCCAGGCAGGAGGCAGGAAGGAGCTTCTGAGGACACACAGCACTAATGGTTACAGTCGCCCAGGCCGAACTAGAGGCAGAAGCCGGGGGTCAGAGGGTGCACAACTTGCTTTAAGACGACACGGCAGGGGCAGGGCAGGCCAGGGCCCCCTTAGGAGGTCCACAGCAGAGGTCCAGGGGCCCCCCTGCAGGGAGCCGTGTCCAGTTCAGACCCCAGGCCCACAGAGGTGACCCCACCTCTCTCCATCTTCCCAGCATTCTTGCAGGCCACACCCTTGCCTGCAGAGGAAGCTTCTGGAGACATGTGGCCCAGGGGGCCCCAATCCTGGCCTTCAGCATCTTCCTCCCTCCTAGCCTCCTCCTGACAGGCTGCCCGAGCTTCCCAGGCATGCCCCAGGCCCGCTCCACCTGCCTTCAACATCACACCAACACGGCTGCTCCGAGGCTTTCGCTGGGCCCCAGGCGCTGCCCCGGTTACTCAACAGCCATTTGTTGATCACCTTGGGGCAGGGGACGGGGGCGGGGGGGGGGGGGGGGACGGCTGTTCTTGGGATTCAAGCCTTAGTCCCGAGGATGCTCCCTGAGGCACTATTTTTTTTTAAAAAAATATGTTTTTACTGACTTTTTAGAGGGGAGAGATAGAAACATCGGTGAGAGAGAAACATCGATTGGTTACCTCCCACATGCGCCCCGACCAGGGCTGGGGATCACGCCTGTAACTGAGGCATGTGCCCTTGACTGGAATCGAACCGGACCCTTCAGTCCAAAGACTGATGCTCTACCCACTGAGCAAAACCAGCGAGGGCCAGGCACTGTTTTTAATGAAGCAAAAGGAAGACTTAAATGTCCTTCCCCATGAGTGGCCCACACATTGGTTCTGGAGTCAGAGAGACCTGGGCAGGGCAGGTTACTTCCTTCTCTGTAGGAAAAGCAGTCACAGCCCTGACTCACAGGGTCCCCACCTGTCGCCAGCTTGGGACCCAGCACACAGAGGGCACAGGACGGGGCTCCCAGTCACTGAACTAACCAAGCAACCTTTAAAAATGCCACTTCAGTCACCGGGGCAGAGGCAAACGACATTAGGTGGGAAAAAAGATGGCTGCAACTACATGGTCCCCTCCCCACTTTTTGAAGAAAATGAGATTGATTATACACACGGAAAAGATCAAGAAAAATATGCCCCAAACATTGGTATTTTTTATTTTCATTTTTTTTCCTCCTCTATTTTTTTCTAAATTTTTTGCATTGAATGTAATGCTTTGGAAATAAGGAGAAAAATAAGATAACATTTCTACAGTGATGCCCCTTCTGCCCTCAGAAAGCTTATGGCCCAAAGGGCAGGCTCCTTCAGGCAGGGCGGGCTCACCATGGTTCACAGACAGAACTGACGAGGAGCCTCAAAGAACCCAAGGCCTCGCGGCCTGGTAATGGGCGCGGGCGGGGAGGCCCAGGCCTTCGGGTCGGCTGGCTCCCTATCCCCAGAGGGAAGGAAGCTCCGAGGCCCAGGGGGTCCCAGAGGCCCGAGGCTAGAGGAGCGTCTCATCGGAGAGACTCAGACAAGAGGCCCTGGAACGCCCCAGGACACCACCCAGCCCGGCAACTCCTGATGACCCTGCAGGAAAAAGGAAGCAGGACCCTCAGTTCTCCTGGTGCTGATTTCCTGTCTGCCCGGGGGGTGAGTAATGTCCGCTCCCCACCCCCATGTGTCCCTTCTGAAGGCCGGGCCTCACATTTTCCGTTCAGGAAGGGGCAGAGCAAGAGGCCTGGTGAAGCACATCAAGAGGAAATGGAAGGAGGGGGCCCTGGCCTGGCGCTGCCTGCTGGAGTTGGGACCCTGGCCTAGCACAGACCTGATGGTCAGGAGGCCTGCTGGCTCACCGGCCTGTGTGCCTGCCTTTGTTCACTCTTTCATTTACTCATTCATTCAACAGGCATTTTGATCTGCCTGCTCTGGGCCAGGCCCGGTGCTCTCAGGGTGCTCATGGTGTCTGGGCATCAGATAATCCACTGACAGAGCATAATTACAGACTTACATGCTGCTCAGTCCCAAGTCAGCACCAGACCACAGTATCTCTGGGCAAAGTCTCAACAGCTGATTTCTCCCAGGCATCCTCTCTCCAACCCCAAAAAGCAGCCCCTGGGCCAGAGTGCTTTTCCAGGCATCTGTGACGAGACCAGAGTGCTGTACGGACTCAAAAGAAAGCCCAAAGCCTCAGCAGGTTTCGCGGTGGTCTGGAGGGGACTGGGCTGTGGGTGAGCAGCTCAGGAGGGGTCACTCTGGGCCCCTGAAAAGGCAATGCTCTGGGGGGGTGTGGGAGCCTCCTCTGCTTCCCAGGCTCCCGCGCCCATTTCTGGGGAATAGAGGAACAACTGTTTATCGAGACCTGGTCCCCAGAACCTCACTCATGGCCTTGACACCTGCCAAAGAGGAGAGGGCAGCCTCCGCACCTCCTGCCTCAGGCCGGATTGCCCAAATCCGCTCCCTGATCCTGCTTCCTCTCCTGACAGGAGACCAGGGTGATGTGCTCACCACGGCCGCCACAGCCCGTGAGGAAGTGCCTTGCAAGGGGTGCACCGGCCAAGCGCCGTGACTTCAGGGAGCTGGGAACGGGCCAGAGAGATCCGTGAAGAAAAGCCTTGCAGGCAGTGGAGGGCTCGGCGAAGAAAAATAAGCTCATTTCACTGCAAGCACACTCCCACTGGCGGGTAAACCTCGAGAAAAGCTGGGGGGTGGGGGGGAGCTGGCCTGTTTATCACTCATTCCTGGTCTCAGCCCTGGGACCTGCCCTGCCTTCATCTGCCTTTGTTAAAGCTTGAAAAGTGGGGAGGAGGAGGAGGAGGAGGAGGAGGAGGAAGAGAATGACAATGACGACAACACCATGAGGAGGAGGAGGAGGGGAAAGCCAACTTGTCCCCAACAAGGGGCAGACCTATACCCTCTCTGGTAGGTCTCAAAAAAGTAGTTCCTCTATTCATTCAGACCGTGAGCATTCAGCAGGCCCCTCCAATGTGCCTGGCATGCAGCTCCAGTCACTGGGACAGAGCAGAGAGCAACCCTGACATGGTCCACATCTCAGAGCTCACGGTGGCCACTGCATAGGAAGCTTCTGGAGACATGTGACCCAGAAGCTTGCCACTTCCGAGGGTTAGAGATGGTCAGTGGGCCCGGGGAAGCTGCTGGATGAAGGCATATGAGCAGGGAGTGGAGACCGTGGGGGCTGTGGCTGGGTGTGGCGTGCAGCGCCAACTAGAGCTCCTGCTTGGCCTGTCCCCACCTTCATTAACAAGAGGGGACATGAGAACACCCTGCAGCCCCGATGGTCTCCCACTGACTCACTGACAGGAGCGGGAGCTCAGGCTGTGTCTGCCCTCTAAGTACCTTCAGAGAAGGAAGCTGGCTGCACGCCATGTGGGGGCTGGGGGGCTGGACGAGGACTCCAGGCTGGGGCTGTGTCAGCCAAAACCCTTTGGGAGCCCACTGCTTTGGTCTGACATGGCAGTCACCAGCAGATCTGGGACCAGAAGGGCCAGCAGGCTGGGCATTCTCAAGGCCTGCGACCCCCTGCACTGGGCCTAGCTTGGCCTCTGGCCAGCACATCAGCCCACAGCCTCCAGACACAGCCTCTGATTAAATAATTAAATTGATGGTATCATGGTCAACACCATCCTCCCTGTCTCCAGCTCTGGCGGCCCGCCCTGATAAACACCCATGTTCTGTCAGCAGGCCAGCCTGCCTCAGCCTCAGCCCCAGCACCAGGCCAGGAGGGCCCTGAAGGGCAGGGCCGAGGTGAGGGGACTATCAGTGACCACACCCAGGTTGGGCTCCCCACAAGGCTCCTGTGGGACCAGATGCAGGACACGCTGACCCCACCAGCCTCTTTGCTTCTCTCCGCTTCATCTTCACGATCGGCCGCCTCTGGGCAGCGGGCCAGTGATGCTGAGGAAGCCCCGTGACCACCACAGAAACACTCCCTTCTGCCACCTGATCCTGGAGACCCCCCAAATCACCAAATCTTCCTGCAACTGTCTCGAACAGAGGTCAGACCTCCAAGGGTGATTGTGGGGAACAATACCACAAGACTTGTCTGAGAATAAGCTGGGGCCCCATTCAGTCCTACTACTCTGAGTTAAAAAAGAGAAAATGTTCTGGCCCTAGCTGGTTTGGCTCAGTGGATAAAGCGTCAGCCTGCGGACTGAAGGGTCCTGGGTTTGCTACTGGTCAAGGGCACATGCCTGGGTTGCAGGCTCAATCCCCAGTAGGGGGCGTGCAGGAGGCAGCAGATCAATGATTCTCTCTCATCATTAATGTTTCTATCTCTCTCCCTCTCCCTTCCTCTCTGAAATCAATAAAAATATAAAAAATAAAATACTCTCCTTCTTTAAAACCACATGTTCTGGATCCTCCTTGGGAAAATGACTGACACCCGTGGCTGAGCTTTGTTGTAGGGGCCCGTGGTGTCTCTCAATCACCTCAAATGAGGAGGGAGGGCAGCTGTTGGGCACTTCCCAGCCTCAGCGCCCCAGCAGCATGTGGCGGCCTCCGCCCAGGTCCCCACCTGCTGGGAAAGCCAGAAGGTGGTACTGGTCTGGAGGCTTGAAGCACAAGGGGTCGTGCTGACCTCACGAGGCAGCAGGGCACAAAAGCCTTTTCTTTCCCAGCAGCCTTGCACCCTATTCTCAAAGAGCCACCTCCTGAGCTCCCCAGGCCCTGGCCCAGCCACCCCAGCTGCCTGCAGGCTGAGTCTCCTCCCAGACAAAGCCGGATTCAGGTCTGCGAAAGCAGTCAGAGGCGAGCGGTTCTGCCATGGAGATGAACTTTGACCCAAACTGCAAGGCTCCTACCCCTTATTTACTCTTTAAGGCTAACCCGTTTCACAGAGTTAACATTACACCCCTTTTTAACCCTGCACCTCCCTCTCACATTCCAGGCCCCGACCTTCGACCCCTCCTAATTGCCAGCTCTACACCCCAGTTCTCTGAGGCCTGGCGTGGCTCAACCCCTACCCCCAGTCACCTCCTCCCCAGAAAACAGAACCCAGCCAGGACACTGACCATAGGTGCCACCCGAGGCCAACAACTGCACCTAACTGAGGCAGGCACTGGAGCCCGTGCCCAGCACCCCGGGGCCGCCACGAGGGGGCACTGCAGTAGACCTCTGGGCGTGACTTCTGAGCCCAACTCTCCCACCCCAAAGAGGAAGTCTCTGCTCTCAGGGAGGCTGGAGGCGGTGCCTGGAAGGCCCTGGAGGCAGCAGGACCAGGGTAGGGAAGAGTCCAGACAGCTCCTCAGCTCGGGCCACATCTCATCCCAAGGGCCTGGGGGCACGCGGACAAGTGCACTGCCTGCTCCGTCGCCAGGTGACAGGCAGGGACCCTGTCCCTACAGCCTTCCCGCTGAGCGGCAGGAGCCCGGCGCTTGCTTTCACTGCTGCACAAATGAACTGTTCCGGGTCAAGCACACTGTTAACCTTCCCAGACCTGAATCGTTATAACTTAGAAATCACATCAGCTCCTGAGCATCAGGACAAACAAGCCAGCACGATGCCCGTCAGGCGACCAGTCCCCGAGAGCCATTCCTTTATCTTTGGGAGGAATGACGTGGTCTCCCTGGAACCAGGAGCTGGACAGTGGGGCCCACGGAGATGCGGAGGACACTGTGGGGGCACCTGTAAGCCTGGGCCACCCCCCGAGATCCTGGCCCAGATCCCTAGGCCCCCGTTGTCCTGCACGGCCTCTCCCCCACCAGCCACCAAGAGACACTCACCGTCCTCTTGGCTGTGGAGGTTCTGTGGGCTCCGCATCCTCTCGTCCTGGCTGGGACTCAGGCTGGAGGCCAGGTGTGGGTCAGCTGACATCCATGTGGAGTCGTTCATATCAAAATCTTCACTGCTCACAGAAGTTTCATCCTGATCAGAGACAAAGAAGGTGGGTGTTCAACAGGGATGGGCTCTCAGCAGCCCCTCGGCAGCCCTGTGAGTGAACCCCGGGGCCCGCGGGCATTTGCAAGTGCTCTGGAGACCACGAGAGCCTCCAAACCTTGCAGAGGGGGCTGGGAGCCCCCGTGGAAGTGGCTCGGGCTCTGGTTCCTGTCGGAAGCCAGGGCTGAGGGCCGGAGCTCTGTAATTGAAGACAATTACGAGGTCTCGCATCCTGTAGGGGCGGATGGCAGGGCCTGGCTCTTACCCTTGTGAGCCAAGGTTGAAACAAGCACTGTAAACAAAGGCCACAGCTCCCCACTCCCTACCCACAGCCTCGGGAAGAGGGCTCCCTGTGAACAGGGCCCGGCAGCCAGAAGTGGGCAGCAGGACATGCTGGGCACCTCCCAGGCCAAGCCAACCGTCCCACCCGGCCTACCACCCTGACTCCCATGGAGCATGCATGGAATTCCTTTCTCCCACTCCCCCAGCCCAGAGGACATTTCTGTCTTCCTTCTTCCTAACCTTTGCTGTGCTTCAAAGATATGCTCTTGGGCAGCTTCCAGCGCTGAAAAGGCCAGCCCCAGAAGTGTAGAGAAGGAAGGGGGTGGGGCAGGCAAGGGTTCAGATCAGACCGCAAAGGGGGTTCGGCTCAAGGGCCTAGGGGACTGCTAGGGCCTTCCAAACAGCCGGAGGGCCTGCTAGAGAGGACCACGCCTGCCTCCTCTCCCCTCACTGGCTTCAGTGAGCACTTGGCCAGTCATCCGGGAACCCCTGGGGCGGGGCCCCTTCAATCCAGCCCTCCAGTGGGAAGGGACCCCACCTCCTCTGGCCCAGCCTCTTTCAGGAGCAGAAAGCAACTGCGTTTGGGAGCTGGCTGTAAATCTCAGAAAGATGACCCAGCAGCTCCCACACCCCTGATTTCTGACTGCCCACTCCACTGCCCCTCCGGCAGGATACAATGGTCTCTGTGGGCCCCCAGGAAGGACGTCTGGCAGAGCACCCCCACACCAAGCCTCCCCTCCAGGGCCTCCTCACAGACATCTCTCTTACAGTGAGCAAACACACTTTAGTTTGAACTTTCTGCTGCTGCTATCCCTGAGGCAGACACATCTGTTCTCCAAGTGCTAGGGAACCAGGCTGCCTCAGCCTCCACTCCCTCCCCCACTCCACAGGGCTAGCAGGGAGTTTCCTGGAATTTACGGCTTCTGTGCAGCAAGAGTGTGTACCCTCCGTAGCTGAATCCAGAGGACTCAAGTTGGGCCAGGACACCAGCTCTGCCTAGCTCCGGGGTCACCACACAGCACACTCAGAGCCCCAGAGGATGGAGACCATGTGTCTTCATCCCCTCTCCCCCCACCCCCCAACCTGCACTTACTCTGCCTCCCTCCCACAGGCACATCCACCCACACTCTTCCCTGGGTGAAAACACGCTCACTTACACTCGCTCAGACAGTGTTCTCACACCCGGAGGGATACACACCCATTCAAAAAGCTCTCTCTGCACAAAGGGTCCAGAGGGCCAACAAAACTCTCCCAGATGCTAATTGGATAGAACCTGAGAGCGAGGCTGTTAGGTGGGGGAGCAGACCCTTAGAGGTACCGAGTCCATCCAGGCACTTGGAGTCAGGACCGGGGACATCCTCGCTTGGGACCCTGGCTACCCAAGGGACACTGTGGTCAGGGTATGAACTGAGGTCCTGGTTGAAGTAGAAAGGCCCTCTCCTGACTCTGATGGTGGAAACACTCATTGAATTGAAAAGACTGAGTATTCTATTAACATCTGGAAGCACCATCTACTCAAAATGCCCCATCCGTTCATTCAACAGTATTTACTGGACACCTACTATGAACCAAGCACCTTCCCAGGTGCTGGAAAATTCTGCTGTGGATGAGACAGCTGGTCCTCCTGTGCGCTCTGCCCAGAGGGGGAGGTGGACAATCAGTAGGAAAAACACATGATGTTGGTGGTGATGAGGGGTACAAAGCAGAATAAAGCTGAACAAGAGGGGAGAGGGGCCTGCAGGCCTGTGCCTGTGTGGCCAGGGAGGACCTCGCTGTCAGGGAACAAAGGCAGAGGCCTGCAGGAAGGGAGGAAGGTGGCCGTGTGGCAGCCTACCCAGGAGCATTCCAGGCAACGGCACAGGCTGGTGCATTTGAGAAGGAGCCACACAGGAGTGTCCCCTCCCAAGATGCACATAACCTTGGGCAGGGCTGTCTCCAGCTCAGAGAAAGGCTTGTAGAGCGTTCCACTAAACACACAGTGTTCTCACCGAGAAGCAGGAAAAGGCAAGAACCACTAGGTGCAGCACTGACGGCTCCCACATTCTTGCGCCACTTGGTCAAGTTTAAAACAGTAACAGAAGTCGAAGTTTATCAGGTGGCAAGGGCTCCCTTGGATCACCTCATTTCACCCTGACCACAGGCCCACCAGGTAGGTACCGTTACCAGCCCCATTCTACAGATAAGAAAACTGAGGCTCCAAGGGGTTAAGGCACTCGCCCAAGGTCATGAGCTAACAAGTGGCAGAGCCAGATGTGTACAATCCTGAAGGCCCAGCCACACTCTCCTTGCCTCTGCTCAACTGTCCGTCTCACCTGAAATGCCCATACCACTGTGGTGCCCCATGACCCAAATTCCAAACACATCGCCTTCTCCATCAACTCCAGCTAAGTCTCCACCGTCCCTCTCTTACACAACCTGTCTGCCTGTACCATTAGCCCCTGTCTGCCTGTACCATTAGCCCCGTCAGTCAGTCAGTCAGTCAGTCAGGCACCCCCACACACACACAGCTGTAGCATGTCAACACACGGTGGGGCTCTGCCCTGTCTTCCCCAGAAAAACTTTAAGCCCTTTCAAGAGTGGGGACCAAACCAAACCAAACCACAACAACAAAGAGTGGGGACCAGGCAGTATGCTCCCTAGACCCTCCCGCAAAGCCAGGGAGACTTACCAGTACTGAATTGGCTGAATTGCCTGGCATGATACTGGCATTTAATGACAATGTGGCATTAGTTTGACAATTAAGGACTCGGTCCCACTGCATACAGTTCTTGAGTGGAGACCATAGGAAACCCGGACCCTGGCTGGCAGGGTCTCCTTCCTACAGCAAAGCCTAAGCTCAGATCACTTACCAGTTCACCAAAATGATCCCTTTTATCCCCCTGCTCTGATGGCCCAAATTGGGAAGAGGTGGGCTAACTTTTACACTGACACTGCAATCACCTGGTAATGAAGGCCGCAGCCAGTGTCCACACACAGGGGTTTCAGGGCAAGGGTCTTATGAGCTTTCCTTGCAAGAGCCCCCCTCCATAAAGCAGGCACCCAGGCCAGGCCTATCTCCAGATGCGGTACCTGCTCAAGGGCACCCTACGTAGTGGCGGAGCTGGGATCTGAAGCCAGACAGTCTGCCCAGAGCCCACACCACAGTGCCACCACACCAAGAGGCTGCCTCACCACACTTCCTCCCTTCAATAAAAACACACAAAACAAAACCAGATTCCTTAACAATGTGTCTCAAGATGAGATCCAAAAGGAACTCATGGGAGACTAAGCTATATTTACTCTCTCTCCAAAGTTGACACACATTTATTGAGCATATACTATGTGCTGGTGTTGTGCTAGGGACATGATGACTAAGGCAGGGTTCCTTTCCTCCAGGACCTTGCTATCTAGGGAAAGAGACCAGCAAGAAATTCTGACCCACTTGTAAGTGCAGAGAGAGAGAGGGGGCTGTGAAATCCCCTCCACAGTTATCTACTGACCATCATACTCTCCCCAGCAAGTTTCCTCATGGCCCCCGGGTTTTGCTACATGAGTCCCTATTATGTGAGTGATGGTTCTATATAAGATTTTGACACTTGCTGCTACAGCAATATTTTAAAGTGATCAATCAAGTCCATTAAACCTAACTTGGGGCGGGGGGGGGGGGGCGGGGGAAAGCAAGTCCCAATCAAACTTAGTTTCCACACCTTCACTTGCAGGACTGACCTCGGAGAGAAGCCTTCCCAAGACCCCTTTGCAACTCACCTGCTACAACAGAGCCCCCAGCTGCAGAGGGTAGACTGTAACTTCACCCACTTACACTGAGCCAAAGCTCCAGCAGCAAGCTAATTACACATCAATTACCAGCACACACACTTCAGAGCCCATCGACAACTGTGCAGAGGGGCAAAATACACCCCCAAGTCCAGAGGCATCTGTGGGAGGGCCCCAGGCCTGTGCCCAGACCTCCAGTGCTCCCCCTGCTCGCCCAGAAGTCATAAGTCATAGCCAGATACTTCTTGCTTTCCCCTCCTGGAATTTCAAGGGAATTTGGTCTACTAATTTCTCTCTGTAAACAAACTCTAATGACACTTGCATTAGAAAATAAGTGAGTACAATCCATTACTTCGGGCCCCCCTCTCTTCAGATTCCATGTGGCTGGCTGGAAAGCTGCCCCTGACTCCTCTTACCTCTGACCTCAGACACCCTGAAGCCCGCAGCCTCGCCCACATGCTGGTAAAGTCCATCATTTATTCGGCACCAAAGGGCCTAAGCCATCATGGTTCACAGAGGGACAGAGCCAACTGCCCTTCTGAAAAGGGAACTCAGATGGGAGGGGGCAGGCAGACAGCACCCAGCCAGCCCCCGGGACACACCCAAATCTGGGCAGAAGGAGAGGCGCCCAAACCCTCTCTGCTCTTATCTGCAGTCCAAAATTCACGGGCAGGTTCAGTTTCTCTCTGCCCAGGCTCTGAGGCTCTTCCTCCTCTGCAAGCAAACTAGCACCAACCACTGCCCAGCCGGGAGGAGGAGAAAACGGGAGCGCAGCGGGGAAATGGTGGAAACACGCCTGTGTCCATGGTGTGTCACTATGGGCAGGTGCTATCAGTAACATGATTATTTTACAACTGGGGTCAATTTCTCGGGAACTGGGTTCCTGGTGCCTCTGAAGCTGAGCCATTTGCATCCTTCAGGACAGGGATCCTGGGGCGTGCCTCACACAACATTTTCCAGGCCTCTCCCCAGAGCTGTAACTCTATCTCTACCACTTGCTTTGAGAAAGAAAAGGAGGAGGATTTGCTGAGAATTTAGTGCAATTGTAAGCCACAAGCCCTGACCAGGAGCCTTGGGTATGTATTTCAGAGGACGGGTAGGGATGTGCAGGGGGTGTTTCTGGGCTTGGCAGGAAACAGACCCCTCTGTCCAGCTTCCGGTCTGTGGGGAGGCTGAAGCTCCTGCCGAAAGACCACCAGACTCGGGCAGTGCCCCAGCACCAGCTCTACCCAAGCAGGCGGGCACCAAGGGGTAGGAGGTGAGCACCTCCTTCTGCAACACCTGCAGGCCCTTCCAGGCCCTGGAAATTTTTCAATACGAGGCAATTCTTCCCTTGTCTCCATGTCAGCGAGCATTACACACACAGCCTTCTGAGCATGCCAAGAAGGTACTGAACCACATTTGACCCCAACTTAACCACTTCAGTTCATCAGATGGCTTACGAATGGAAGACGAACCCCCACTCCCACCAGGATCTAAAGCAACCAGGGTTCAAATCCCTGTTCTGAAGTGACTGCACAAATGAAATCGTAGGGTGGTCTGAGTCACCCACCACTCCTGGGAGCTGTGGGGTCCCAAGACTGTTGCTTCATGCTACACTCCAAGCCCATATGGCCACCCCGGGAGGAAGCCAGCCTCCCAGGGACACACCCTGCACAATTCCACTCCTTCCTGCTAACATACTCCTCTGCTTAAAAGCACAAGCTCTTCTGGGAAATGTGAAGTGGGGAGAGCTGAGACATAGCCAATCACCCACCACGTTTTAGGTGTGTTCTCTCTCTCTCTCACACACACAGGGTCTGCCAGAAACATATTCATACATATAGGGGAATGCTCTGTTGTTCTTGCTGTCATGGACGCCTGGATGCGGGCATGAGCATTTGCAACACCTTCCTACTAGTGTATGGAGTGTAAAACGGGCTTTTGTTTCCCAAGCAAAGGCAACTGGCTGTTTTCCCAGCACTCCTCACCACGAGGGCCTCATTGATACCCCAGGCCCTGCCATTAACAGGGGTCTCTTTAAATGGAGGCTGGAGAGGTGGGCTTTAGCAGACAAGGTTCTTCCAGCCAAAAGGAGGGCTGGAGAGGAACCACTCTGACACAATGCCCTTTAGGAGTTTCTTTCCAAGAAAAGGGCCCAGACAGGACAAAAAAGTTCTTGAGCAACTCAGGGGCAGGCCAGCTCCACATAGCCCCAGGGTGGCCCAGCCTGGATAAGTTCCCCAAAGTCCGCCCTCTCGGCTGGGAGAAGTCCAGGGTGCTCTACTCCCAGCTTCAGAAGCAGGAAGGTGCTAACTGGGCATCACCCCGCCTGGGTGCAGTGGGTGTGGGGAGAGGTGCTGTCTTAAAACCCTACTCTACAAAACAAGCCCAGCTTGAGCTGGGATTAGACAGGAGCTTGATATTACTCAAGGACACATTTAGGCCCTAATGGTTTTCCAATGACGGGGTAATTTACTACCTGGGGGTTAAACTACCACTGGGGCCTGGGTCATAAACAGGCCTTTACCCCCACAGCCTACAGCCCAGAAGCAGGGGCAAGATGGGGCCCCTGGTCCCATCCACAGATGGCTCTCCCAGAGTTGTGAGAGGCCCCCCGCCCCCTCCCCCTTGCTCCCTGTCACAAGCCCCACCTGGTGGGGCCCAGGCTGGGGTTCCCAGCTGATTCTGGGATAAGTAGGGCTTTATCTCAAGGGAGAATCTATTTCAAGCCACAATCCTTCTCAGAAAGAGGAGGAAATCACAGAGTCCAAACACCATTTCAGGTGAAATCAGGAGGTTATTAATCTCCCCTCAGAGCAGACAGAAAGAAAAATCAATGTTTTTAGAGGGGGTGGGGGGGATTCCATTTGAATTAATGGGTTTGTGGCTTCTCCATTGATCTCCGCCTCTTCACACTTTCTTTTTTGCTTTTGTGTTCTTGGGGAGGAAGGAGAGAGAGGGGAATGGGGAGGGGGGTAGGCCTCCCGAGAAGGGAAAGGACAGTCTAACCTTAACCTTTCTCCAGGAATAATGCTAATTAGCGAGGCTTAATGAGAACTTCCCCCAGGAAGCGCCGCCCGGTAGGGGCGACCAGACTCAGGCAAACGCAGCTCCAGGTGGGAGTAGGGGGGGTCACTTGGGCCCCCGAACGGCTGGAATAAAAAAGCGAATGGCACTCCCCCCCGCCCCCCATCAAAGTGTCGGGCCCTGGAGGACTAGGTGCCCAGCGCCCAGTGGCCAGCGCGGTGTAAATCTAACTTAATCCGGACGCGCGCCCTCACTCCGGACAGCTGCCCCCGGCCCATGCGCACCCTTCATGAAGGAACTGCCCCCTCGTTAGGGGTGGCCGACGCCCCCGGCTTCCGCGCCCACCGTACACCTGGGAGGAGCGCCGGTCCGCTCGCCCCGAGCGGGGACAGGGGCCTGCCGAAGTGGGCTCAACTCTGCAAACCTCGACTCAACTCCCCGCGCCCAGGCGGGGAACCCCTCCCTGCCACTCAGCGCTTCCCGTCCTCACATCCCTAAACACAGTCCACTTCCCTTCTCGCCGCGGCGGCGGCAACCGGAGCCCGGCCCCCGCCCCACCGCCTGAGAACGCCTTCGTCCCCGGGACGCGGAGCCCAGCTCGCTGCAAACGGTGTGGCCGCCGCACAATACCGCGGCGCGGCGCACACAATCACCGCCCCCCAGGACCGGCGGCGCGCGCGGCCCGGGAGAGAAGTGCGCCCCCGGCGCTCCGGGCTGGGCACACCTCTCGGGCACCTCGCAGCCCCCAGAGTGCAGCCTTCCCGGCCCCCATCACTCGGTCACTCACCCGCCCCCCGCCCCAGCCCACTCCGCCCAGGGCGCAGCCGCTGCCCTGAGCCCCCCTCCTCTGCCCTGGCGCAGGAAGCTCCCCCGCGCCCCCCTCCCCGGAACCCCCAAGCCCCCCGCCCCCTAACCGCAGCTCAACGGCCGGCGGCAGAGGCGGGAGGAGGGGGGCGGCGGCCCGGGGCCCAGAAACTGCCGGATCTCGGGGATCCGGGCCGGACTCCGTACCTGGGCGGGAGGCGAGGCGAGGCGGAGACTGGCGGTCGGGCTCCGCGAGTGCGCGGCGGTGACAGCCCCACAGCTCCAGCTGCTGCTGGTGCTGCTGCTGCTGCTGGTGCTGCCGCCGCGGCCGCCCGGGGAGAGGGGCTGGCACCGCCGCGGCGCGTCACTGCCCGGCCCGGGGGCGGGGGTGGCCAGGGGGAGGGCCCAGGCAAGCGGCGGCGGCGGCGGCGGCGGCGCCGTGGCCAAGAGGGTGGAAGGGGGAGGGGGGCACCGGGCACGGGGAGGCGGGGGAGGGGGGCGGGACCCGGCACGGGGCGGGGGCCGGGGGAGGGGAGCGCAGGGAGGGCGCACGCTAGGGGAGTAGGAGGAGCAGCAGATAGAGGAGGTGGAGGGGCGGGCTAGAGGGAGTAGTGGGCACGGGGGGAGGGGGAGGGGGAGGGGGAGAGGAAAAGGAGGCACCCAGAGAGAGGAGAAAGGAGGGAGAGGCGGGCGGGGGGGAAAGGAGGAGGAAGAAGTGGGTGCTGGGCCAGGTAGCGGGGGAGGGAAGAGGGCGCACTGGACGCACCGCCATGCGCTTCTGTGGGAGAGCACTCTTAAGGGGGAAGCGCTTCGAGGGAGAGCCTAGCTGGGGGGAGGGGGGTGCTGAGCCCGAAAAAGAAGGCAGTGGGGTCTGTGCCCTCCCCTCGCTCCCGGAGGCCGCAGTCTTTAGGTCTCGGGGGAGGGTTGGAGGGCACACAGCGGCTCTCCGCGTTCAGGCCCGGAGAGGAGAGACTTGGCCCAAAGAAAGTGACTCGGGCACCTTTAGGAACTCCCGGGGCCTGCGGGCAGGACCTCGACCCCAGCGCGTCTCCTCCTGGGGGATGCGGGTCCTCGCTGGGCGGAGATGCTGGGCCGGGGGCTGGGCCCCCGGGCGGTGGTAGCAAGACCGAGGTCTGGGAAAGCCAGGCACATGGCTGGCTCTCTCCCGGGCCCCCATCCCCACCTCAGGGCCCCCCCTTGATCAAGTTCAAGCTCAGGCTCCTCGGCGCGCTGCCCACTCCCCTCCCCCTCTCTCTATTCCGCACCACCTCGCCTCTTCACTCTTCCTTTGTCTCTTGCCCACCACTTATTTTACACCCACCCCTGCGCCCCTCCTGCCTCCAGGCAGGTGCCTAGGAGTCCAGGCTGGGCTCACCTGTCCGACCCAAACATTTCAGCTATCCCGAGCGCCCAGCACCGGCTCGCCCCGGCTCCCTCCCATCGGTCATTGTGCTCCTAGACCACACCGTGCAGGCTCCTTACCGAGCGCTAGCTAGCTACAGTTGTAAAGTAATAGGATGATATCAAGAATGCAGCTCTATCCCAGACCTAGGCGCGCACTGCACAGGGAGACGTAGCATCGCCGGAGGGGGAAGACCCACGCGGGTCCGAGACGCTGTCCTCCGCGCAGACAGACCTAACCGGCCTAGGGTGCTGGGGAAGGCGGTTTGGGGCGTCGCGGGGGTGGGGTGGGGGGGCTGCATCTCCGAGCTACCTCAGATTCAGCCTGAAGCAACACGCTCGTCCCCAAACAGCAGAATTAGAGCCGACAGAGAAGATGGGTCACGGGCAGATGCCCACCTCCCCAAATTCACATCCTCCTTTACATCAGACCAGTCTTCGGACAAAATCTTGTGCTTTAACGGGGATGGAGTGCTGCTCTCGTGGAATTCTGTGAGGAAATGGCCAAACACCAAAACAAAAACCAATAACGACCCCACCTCCTGATTCCTCTGGCCGCATCCGAAAAGGAAGGACAATTTCTACTGACTGTACGCTACAACTCATTCACGGTGGAAACAACAAAGAAGAGAAAACGAGACAGCCACCGCGACTGTTCGCAATTTTGAAACAGACTGCCTTTAACCTTCCAACTTTTTTTTTTTTTTGGAAAAAGCCTTTTTCTTTCTTCCACTGAAAGCTTTGCATTGTGAACCATCCGAGGCAAACAAGGCTCCCTCTATAGGTTAGAGTTGGAAGTACAACACCACAGGTTCAGTGCTCAATCTATTCACCCATTAGAAAATGAAAGGATGACAACACATCAAATTAAGGCACACAGACTCACTTCCGCACATGCTGTCGATATACAACTCACATGTTACTCATTAGCCCCTCTTATCCCTGAAATCAAATGTGTGTTCAAACAAAAACACTCTCTCCGGTTCCCCTGTGAGATTTTTACTTCGCATCCTCTGTGGTGGGGGACAGTTTGGAGACTTCATTACCTGAACGGCCACACATGTTGGTGACCAGTAATGATTTTTAGAATTAGTGGCCACAACTCAGTTCACCCAGGGAAATGTGACCATTTCCAATACCGAGGCGGTCCTTCTTCACGCTGAAAATGAGATGAGTCAGGCTCAGGATTCTCCATCTCTTCCCACCACATTCCTAGAGACCTTTGACTTCTCCTGGCCCGAGTCGCTATTTCACAGTGGTGGTGGACATCTGGGCTTGAAATATAAAGCCAAATCCAACTGAAGTTCAAAGGTGGAATTGAACCCAGATAACCCACTTCTTCTCTGACTAATAAAAGAGAGATAGTACTGCCCAGGAGGGCAGAGCAGTGATTTTCTCTAAGCATGAAATGTGAACTCATTTACCATCCCTGAGATAAAACAGCCCGGCCCCGCTCGACCCACAGAAAGCAGTGAGGAGCCCTGGGGTGGCCTGGCTATTTAGCGGCACCAGGAATCGGCAGGTTTATGTGTGCTGAAGCCTGCGGAAATCTGCAGGAGCTGCCACTCCTTGAGTCACCTTGTGTAGTTTGTTTGCAGCGTCCTTGTGCCTCTGGACAACTCCCTCCATCCTTAAAGTGGCCACAGCATGGTCCTAACAAGGAATGGCATGACCTAGTTTTCTGACCACTGGTTCCCCCAATGATGTGTCCCAGTCGGCTGGGAGGCCATGGCAGAGAAGGCGGTTCCCTCCTGCCTATGGGGCAGAACTGCCTTCGTGTCTCCTCCAGGCTCTGCAAATGGTGGGCACTTTGTAAATGAACAGCTGGTGGGGCATTTGCTCTACGGTGTTTCTTAGCAGCAACCCTTCCTTACAGTTTCCTATATGAAATGGGCCTGCGCCTCAGTGGGGACCTAGCCATGAAACCAGGGGGTTGTTATTACTGGGAATATATTTTTTAAAATATTTTATTGATTTTTTTACAGAGAGGAAGGGAGAGGGATAGAGAGCTAGAAACATCGATGAGAGAGAAACACCGACCAGCCGCCTCCCGCACACCCCCCACTGGGGACGTGCCCGCAACCAAGGCACATGCCCTTGACCGGAATCGAACCCGGGACCCTTCCATCCGCAGGCCGACGCTCCATCCACTGAGCCAAACCGGTTTCGGCTATTATTGGGAATCTTAATGTGACCAGAGCAGATGCTGTTTAAGCATCTCAAAGCATTAAAACCCATTTATGCCCAGCCAGTGTGGCTCAGTGGTTGAACCAGGAGGTCAAGGTTCAATTCTGGGTCAGGGCACATGCCTGGGTTTAGGGCTTGATCCCCAGGAGGGGGTGTGCATGCGGTAGCCGATCAATGGTTCTCTCTCATCATTGATGTTTCTATCTCTCTCTCCCTCTCCCTTCCTCTCTCTGAAATCAATAAAAATATATATTTTAAAAACACATTTATCCAACAAACTACTTATTAATGACAGAAGGAAACATGTACCTGCACAATGGAAAGATCTGCCAGACATGCCCCAACTAAGCAATCAAACACAGGAAAGTGGGGTCACCTGATGCAATGTGCTCACCTCCTGAAGGGATGCAATAAGAGGATACAGGATCACCTACGTTGTGTTCTCCCCAAAAATGCTTACCTGGATCTGATCATAACCTGGATCTGTCCTGAACTCTTCAAAAGATCCACTGTTATTAACTTGACTGTTCTAAATCATGAGACTAAAGAGATATAGCACCTAAATGCAAAGTCTGAATCTTGGTTGGATCCTGGACATAAGGATTGAGGTGGAGACAGTGTGAAGGAGAGACAGGAGGGGTGGAGTGGAGACGGGGGTTGAGGAGGGAGACAAGTGTGGGCTCTGCGCTGAATGGTCAGGAAAGGCCCCTCCTAGGAGAAAGCCAACAAGTGCCCTGACCCTGGGATGGCGGAAGTTGACAGCTGGGTGAAGACGTGAGGCACAGTCTTTCAGGCAGAGGGAACAGCTGGTGCAAAGGCTCTGAGGTGAGAAGGGGCTTAAAATGTTTGAGGAGTAGAAAGATGACCAATGTGGCTACAGCAGAGTGGGCCATGGGAGGGGAGGAGGAGATGAGGGTGAGAAGGCATGCAGGGCCAAGCACCCAGAGCCTTGTACACCACTGTGAGGTGTGTGGATTTTATTCTAAGAGTAAGGAAATGATGCAATCTGAATATGTCTTTAGATCAGAGGAGTGATATTATAAGGAAGCAAGAGTGGCAGTGGGGAGACCAGTAAGGAGGTCGAGCCAAGAGCCTAGAAATAATCTAGCCTAATGGGACTGGTTCACATTCTGGCTCTGACACTAGACAAGTGACCTTGGGCACCATATGTAAGTCTCTCTAAGCCTCCATTTCCTCATCTACAAAGTAAACAATGAGATAGTGTGTTTAATGTAGTATTTGATACCAAAATGTCCCCTTTGAAATTAGAAACTATGGTAGCCCGCCTCCATGATGGCCCAGATGATCCTCACTTCCTGGTGTCACACTTTAGACCTGTCACAATGAACAGGGCCGTGAAACCAGTGGGATGGTATGAAAAGGAGGGTGTATGACGTCTGAGGTTGGGTCATAAAATACAGCTTGATCTTTTCCCCAGAGGGAGTACTTGGTCCATGGGAGTTCTTATCATCACCAGGATTCTAAATTTTCACAATGGTGGCCATATCCCTCTCCACAAATGCCGTACCAGTTTACTCAGCCACCAGCAGTATCTGGCAGTTCTCATTTCACTACACACTTGTCAGCACGTAGTGATCTTTTCTATCTTTGCCAGTCTGAAAGGTGAAAAATGGCATCTATTTTCCTTTGGGATGTGAGCATATGTTTATGTGTTTATTGGTCACTTGTATTTCGTTTCTTTTCTTTTTTAAGAACCACTTGTTCATATTCTTTGTCCATTTCTCTACTTGGGTTGGTGGTCTTTTTTTTTTTTTTTTTGTAAGAAGTCTTTGGAAAATGAAATTAATATTTTGTCATATATTTTACAGATATGTTTTCTTTTTATTGTCCTTTTACTTTGTTTATGAAAGGATTTTTTTGCCATATGAAAATTTTATATTATCCCATTAATTTTATTTTCCCTTTAGGGCTTTAGGGTTTCAGGTCAAAACAAAGGTTTTTTTTTTTTTCCACTTTAAGATTATAAAAGTAATACACTCATATTTTCTTCTAGAGCATTTATAGCTTCATTACAGTTAAATCTTTATTCCATCTGTAATTTATCTCCATATAAGTAGTGAGGTGAAGATCTAGCTTATTTTTTTTAATGGCTATCCAAGTTGTCCCAATACCATCATTTTAAATAACTCATCCACTGATTGGAAATGCCATCTTTACAGTACATTAATTTTCCATTATTTTTGGAATTGTCTATTCTATTCTATTGATCTGTCTATTCCTGTCCCAATATTATAGCTCTAGAATGTATTTTAATATATGGTGGGGCTAGCACCTCTACCCCCATGAACTGTCCCTGCCCCCAGCATTATAAAGACAATTAGACCCAGGCCATAGCAGAGAAGCACAGTTATGTAGAAAGGAGGAATGTTTCCACCTGAGGGGTTAAGTAAGGGCGGGGGGCAGGAGGCGGGTGTCCTGGAAGAGGTGCCATCTACTCAGAACCAAAAGAAGGCAGGAGGAATGTGACAGGTGGCAAAGTGGGGAGGGTATCCAGGCAGAAAGAGGAGCATGGATAGGAGCGCCACAGCTTCCCATGTGCCTGAATTCAAACTACTTGATCTGCGGGCTGGGTTGTAGCTCAGCTCATCCGTTTATTCTTCACATTCGCCAATTCTTGCACAGGTGGCTGCAACCTCATAGTAAGTTTGACACCTTTGCTGAAATCTAGGAGACACTAATACTCTTTCCTCATTCCTTCTCTATTTAGATAATTTCCCATGATGAATATAATTAAAAGAGCCTGACTTGTTGAAGTATCCTTTCCTAACAACCACAACAAAGGTCAACATTAGTTTCATCCATCTTTTCAGAAATGTGTTACTTTAAAATGTCATCCATTAATCTCTTCATTTCACTCTCTACTCCAAAACCTTCAACAGCTCCCAGTTGCTGGCAAAATCAAATGATAGTTCTCTGGCCTGGTGTCCGAGGCCTTCCACAGCTCTGCTGGCCATAAAGCCTGTTCCAAACGGTGAACTGTGCTTCAGACAGACTCACCGTCTTCTGCCCTTCAATCACCATGCCCATACCGTTCCTCATGCATGCTTTCCGGCACATGTTCTTCCCACAGATATGCATAATCCCACTACCATAGTATGACTGACATCGCAATGATAATACAGATGCAGGTCCGCCCACTTGGAGCCTGCAGGCCAGCAGGAAAGAGATTAAACAAATGGCCACACAGTTTCTGGTCATAGGATATACATTCAGTTTGTACTTGACAATTTTGGGACCTGCTAGGAATGAAGTACCCAGCATGTGAGAAGGATATGGTAGATACTAGAGGGCTCCGCTGAGCAGGTGACACTTCAGTTGGTCACTGAAGGATGCACGGGCATTCACTAGGTGGGAAGATGCTTTGGGTAGTTGGCAAAGACACCCTCCACCCTTGCCAACTCTAGGCCCCCTGAACTCAGAATGTCAATCTCACAGACAACCCAGCTGGCTCTGGTGACGGGCTCTGTCAGTTGACGCACTGTGGTACTTCCTGTTCCCTGCGTGACATCTCATTTCTCCAACTGGAAGTGAGCTCTCAGGGGCTGGAACAGGCTCTCAGATGGCAGAGTCCCCCATGGCAGGCATTCCACACACAGTAGGGACTCATCACTGCCTGACGCAGCAGCCTGTCTTGCCCACCGCTCAGCACAGCCCTGAGGTCTGTGACAGAACTCTGAATTAAGCAGACCATCCTCAACATGGGCCACGCTTTGTAACTCCCACAGAGCATGCACCCTCTTCTCTCTTCCTTCCTTCCTAGCGCCTTTGGAGAGGCTCAGCCAGAAATCCAAGACTACACACAATCTGGCACTTCCGTTCCTAGGTGTGCGCACACCGAAACGAGAACTGAAGGTTCCTAAAGAACACACCTAGAACGGTCCTAGCAGCAGTATTCATGGTGGCCCCGACTGTCTGTCAACAGAGAATGGACAATGTGGTACATCTACACTGTGGACTACTACTCTGCATGCCTCAGCACAGATGACTCTCACAAACGTATGCTCATGAGCAATAGAGCACGTGCCATAGGATTCTTTTTGTATAAAGTTCTAGAATAGGCAAACCAACCTATGCTATTCGAGGTCAGGACAGTGGCTGCCCCAGCTGGGGGAGTGATTGGAAGGGGCACAAAGGGTCTTCGAGGTGCGGGCAATGCTCTACTTCTTGATCTGAGAATTGGTCACAGGAGGTGAATTCAGTTTGTAAAAATTCACTTAGTGATATGTGCTCTCTTCTGTATGTGTGTTATACTTCAATAGAAGTTTGAAAAAGAAAAAAGCCAAAGGCCAGTTACCATGGCTGAACAGCTTAGGGCTCGGCATAATCATTTACTGCAACCAAATCTACACCAGCCCCGTGCCGGATGGTGGTACAGGCTCCCTTCTTTAATCAGGCCAATAACTAGGTTGGCAGTGATTGCCATTTTACATCTGAAGAGTAGGGGCTCACTGAGGGAGACTGAATGGCTCATCCAGTCACCCAACAGTGAGGATACAGGCACTCAGGGGACATGCCCACAGTGAGGATACAGGCACTCAGGGGACATTCCTCTAGCGGGAAGCTAGAGGCCATGCTGGGGGTGGAACAAGGGGTGTTGATCTCCAGAGCACGTGGTGGGCCCTGCTGAGGTGGGAACACTGAGCCGACGGTGACGCTGCACCTCACTGACCTCTAGCAGAGCAGAAAGAGGAAGCCACCCGAGCACGACTGGGCCCACAGTGCAGCCAGTGGTTTCCCTCGGGCTGGGAACTGGGAGTGGGCTGGGGCTGCTGGAGGCATTCAGCCTCTGGCTGGACCCAAGGCTTCTCCAGGCAACCCCGGGGGAGGCTGGGCCTGGAGAGTTCCAGGCCGCTGGGCTGAAACTCTAGCTGGCTCCTCCGCAGGTGACTGGGGGACAGGAGAGGGCCCCTCTGCAGGCTGTCAGATGCTAACTTACTCTGCTGCTCCCAGGAAGGCTCGCTGGGGAATGGGAGCAGCTACCAAGAGAGAGAGACAGGCATCGCTTCCCGTTTCCACTGAAATCCCGTCATGACAGAGCCCACAAGTGGTGTGTGGGTGGGCAGGTAACAGCCAAGGATTCTGGGGCCAGAGCTGCTGCTCAGAGACCTTTCTGGTGGCTGGAGTCATGTGATTGCTGGTCAGCATCTAGGGTAGGGGAGCAGAGTAGGGGAGCAGGCAACGGGGGATGTGTTTTGTTTGCAGTCAGGCCTTTCCTCGGTGTGACCTCAGGCTGGTAGGTGACAGTAACTGCTCCGAGCCTTGGTTTTCCTCATCTCTAACACGGGGGACAACAACAGGGACTTGTGTCTGAAGGCCGCCCTGAGGCATAAATGCAGTAATGCCTGCAGCGAGCTGGACTGGTGCCCAGCCAGCACAGAGCACCTGCCTACAACTTAGTTATCATTCATGATGATGATAATGTGGAAATAAGCAATCAACATTATAGACATTAGTCAACAAACATTTATTGGGCCCCTACTATGTGCTGGGGCCTGACCCAGGAGCAGGGACTGTGGTGGTGAGATCAGCTGACCTGGGCCTGCCCCATGAGGCTGGTGGTGCTGGTTCCGCTGGGGCCGTGGCCTGTCCCTACCCTCTCTAGCAGTTTCCTTTTCCTTTCTCTTCTTCCTCCCCTTCCCTTGGGAAATGACAGCATTAACTACGACTTTGGACGAGTTACTTAAGCTCTCTGAAACCCAGCCTCCGTTTCCCCATGTTCCCTGTGAGGGAGCTGACGCACAGAAGCCCCTCCACAATTGTTTCAGCTCTCCTCCTGGCCTCCCTCTCCTCTCTTCTCCTTCCTTCCCACTTCCTCCCTGTTTCCTTCCCTTACTATTCTGTTCCCCTGCTGCGTCCGGGCAGCTGTTGTGTGTACTGTGCTCCTTGGCAACTTAGCACCAAAAGGCACAGTCAAACTCCGCTCAAGGTGCCTACGCCACAGCAGACACTGTGAACTAACTTACCTGATACCCAAACTCAACATTTCTCCCTTTCCTTTCTTAGCTACAGAGAGTGGGGAAATGCAATTCTTTTTTTCTTTTTATGATATGATTCCATTTATTGAAAACCTAAAAACAAGAGAAGTTATAGTGCTTTATGATGTATGCTTAGGAAGGGAAATGCAATTCTTTCTTTCCCAGCCTCCTTGTAGCTGTTCTGGCCAATGAGATGTCAACAAAAGTCTATCGGCAATTTTCTGGGAAAGCTTTTGCTTTGCTGGACTAAGCTTATACCACCCCTTCTCCTTTCCCCCTCACCTTGAACGTGGAGAAACAGCAGCTAAGTTGTAACCACCAGGAAAGGCCAACAATATCACAGGGACACCAACTCAACATTGCCAACATTAGTACCGCCAGTGGCTCCTCCATTCTCGCTTCAGGAGTAAAAAACTTCATGTTTTGCTATACAGTCAGCTAGACTTCTGTACGTTTTAGTCAGAAGCACCCCTGACTGAATCACAGTGCTCCTGTCTGTGGATGAGCTGGGTAGCAAGGGCCCCCACTCCCCCACTCCAGGGGGCCCTTTCTCTCGGTGTCGACTTCTCAGAGAGACTGGGGAGGGGGCTGTGTCCAGGCACCTGCTGTGTGCACTGTGGTTCTTGGGGAAGACAAGCACTTACTTCCGTTACCTATGGACTCTGCAGGAGGGAAAGGTGTCAAGGCTAGTGCACAGGTGTGCCTGGGCACTTCCTGAGCTACAGCAGCGTTCCAGTTAAACAGTACCTTCTATTTCAAGCCTTTTTTTTTTTTTTTTCCTTGAGGCATTTGAAGCCACTCCAAACATCCAAGGCTTAAAATGACCCTGGGCCTAGCAAGGCATGGGGTCTGTTACTCATTTCTGCCAAGGCAAAAACTGCGGGAGAGAGAGGAGTGCCCAGGCTTGTGGTTGTGCTGGGCTGAGCCTCTCTCCCTGGCTGTCTTCTGTACCCCAGTCCAAAGCTCAGAGCTGGCCAGGCCATGTTACCAGGCTGCAGGAAAGGTGGGGAGCGGCTGCCTGAGGATGGGAGGGACAGGGGGGCAGAGCTCTGGTCCCTTCCCCGGCTTTGCCAGTGACACGCCCGCCCGCTGCTGACCCTTGATACACTGGAGTTCCTCCACTGAGGAGTTTCCTTGAAGAAAGGGGTTCCTCTGTCAAAAAGCAAACTTTGTAAACCATTGGAGTCTGGCCCAAACCTGCTGTCCCACTAACAGGAAGCTGCTGCATGGAGAAACGAAAGTGAGACAGCTGGTCAGGGGCAGGGCCACACCCAGAGCCAGAACCACCTCACTCCCTCTCGGGTGCTCGTCTCCACTGGCGATCACCCCCAGTCAAGCATCTGCGTTCCTGCGTCAGAGGGAGATACACCAAGAGGCTTCACAGTGCGCATAACAAACTGCACCCGGCGGGCAGCCCCTGCGAGCACTGTCCTCTGCCGACTGCTCAAATGTACCCCAAGCACGCCTCTCCCTGCCTCCCTCCCTGCTCTTAGCCCCCTTGTTGTTCCTGCCCCAGGGCCTTTGCACTCACTGCCTCTTCCACCTGGAAAGCCCTTTCCCCTTTATGGCCATAGGGCCTGCCACTTATCATTCAGGTTTGGGCTCAATACCACCTCTTCAGAGAGGCCTTCTCACCCAGAGGTACAGTCTATCACCTGCCCCTCTTTTAATTCTCTGCCCCAAACGCCTCACTTTTGCGTATTTTTTTTCTGATTGACTGGTTTATCATCTCTATAGCCTGTAAGCTCCCCGAGAGTAGGCTCTCGTATCTGTCTCATTCACTGCTGAATCCTCAGTGCTTAGAACAGTATCCAGGACATCGTAGAAACTTAAATGATTTTTGACTGAATAAAGGAAGAAAAACAATTTTAAACTATACAAACACTGGGTCACGGGAAGGACAAGGGCCTGGTGGGCTGTGAGAGGAAGCCATGAGCCTCTGTCTTCTCCTGAGCGGAGGTGGGGGAGCTACCCGCCCACTGGGGATCCGCAACTGGTCACTCTGAGCAAAAACAATGCAGCAGCACAAATTCACGGCACAACGTCATGTTTTCCCATGGCAGGAAGGAAGGGAGGAAAGAAGGAAGGAAGGAAGGGAGGGAGGGAGGGAGGGAGGGAGGGAGGGAGGGAGGGAGGGAGGAAGAAAGAAAGAACAAAAGAAAGGAAGAAAGGAAGAAAGAAAGAAAGGAAGGAAGGAAGGAAGGAAGGAAGGAAGGAAGGAAGGAAGGAAGGAAGGAAGGAAGAAAGAAAGAAAGAAAGAAAGAAAGAAAGAAAGAAAGAAAGAAAGAAAGAAAGAAAGAAAGAAAGTAAGTCCTAAGGCCTGTTAATGAGGTAAACACAATCATAACAAGGAAAATCTTGGCGGTGCTTCTTCAGTCCACCCAAAGCCATTATCTCTAATTGATCTCCAGACATCAGCTGCTGAAGTGTCTGAAACCCTCCTGCAGCCTCCAGGTCTGGTTACAAAGCCCCAGCCCACCCACCCACCCACCCAGTGGGGTCAGGTCTCCGGGAGCAGCTCCTTGCTGGGGGCTGGGAACTGTTTGGGCCCCACAAGAGAAGGAACCGCCAGACTGACAAGCGTGAGGGTGGGTCAAGAACCTGGTCAAAAGCCACAACTGTTATAAACGCTCAGCCGCCAGAGCCAAGCAGCTGGTATTTCAGAGCCTGAAGTCTGGACAAAGCCACCAAGAGTCTCCTCCTTAAAAAAATGTGACAAAAATCAGGGAGGGCTGGACAAAGCACCCTGTCCTAAACATCCCACTTGCTCTAGATGAGGGAGACATTCTGAAAACTGGAATTAGGCGATGAGTTATTAAAAACAACAACAAAAACAGGACTTAGCCACAAGACCCTAAGGCCCCCTGGGTTTCAGGCCAGGCCCAGAGTTGGGGGGGTCACAAGGTCAGCGACAGGTTCAGTGACCAGCTGGATGTTTCAAGCCACCCCTTCCTGGCTCAGACCAGAGAGATGCCTCTTATCCTCAGGGACAGAGCAGGCAGTCAGCTGCCCAGGGTGCTTCGCAGGGGTGTTGACAGAGATCTGAGAAGAGCTGCTGCCTCCCATTCATGGAGGCCCAGGTAGCAGCTCCTGACCTTGCTCCTGGCTTTTCCCTCGACGCAAATAAAGCATGCCAAGGCCAGCCCTGCGTGCAGGATTGTGCTCATGGCACCAGGCAGCTCTCCTGCTGCACCAGTAAATTATGGGCACTACGTGCATTTTTTCCCTGGATAATGAAGTTGAAAGGCCACATCGGCAACCTTGCATGTAGGGGGGCGGATGTCGGCAGCCTGGAAGGGGATGAGCCTTTAGATGCTGCTGGAGACAATGAGCTGTTTAGGTTTGAGGTATTTACTAACGCCATCCCGCAACCGGCTTTTGAGCCAGGATGTCAGTTGTTTTCTGCTTCCTCCCCCCCCCCCCCCACGGCTTCAGGGAAGGGGAAGAAAGAAGAGACACGGACCCCTCCAAGCCCAGGCTGCCCAGGCAACGCTCCTTTTCTTTGGGTGTTATGAAGCTGCAGCAAGTTTCCAGAAGGCACCTGGAGATTCTCAAAAATATATATTGATCACTAAATTAATGCCTCATAAAGATGTTTGACAATGGCTTTATACTCCCCTCTTGTCTTCTCAAAATAGAGGTTTCCAAGAAAACATTCCCTCTCAAGTTTAGAAACGCCCCATTTTTCTCGACACCATCTTTAGGAGGATGGGAGCAGGGGGGCTGTCAATATTTATAGCCCCCAGATTCCCACACTGGCTCCTGGGCCCCCTCCCCCTGTTTTTTTTGTTTGTTTGTTTTTGTTTTTTTGCGTGAACAGAAAAGCCTGCAGTAAAGGTATCTTGTTTATATGGTAAGATCAACAGTGTCTCTGCAGTATTTTTTACCCACCAAGAAGGAGATGCAAAAATTTTGGGGTATTAAACAATTTCCCCCCCCCCAAATAACTTTTTTTTTTTCCAAGCCAGGAAAACTTTAAAAAAGAAGGACACCAAAGGGTAACCATTTCTACTAAATCTGAACACATATTAGTCTTAATACTGAAGACAGTGTGGAGCTGGTACACGAAGAGACCAAGCAACTGAGGACTGAATAGAAGTAGATGCTATTTCAGATGGAAACATAGTAAAATTTAAAGGTGGCATCTCAAACCAGTAGGAAGGAAACAGATTCTCTAATAAACGATGCTGACATAAAAGGGTAAAGCAGGATCTGCATCTCAGAATATACCAGAATGAGGTCCAAATGGATCAAAGATCAAAATTGAAAAATAAAAACATCTATTTTTTGCTCTGTCAGCTGAGAGGGTGTAAAAGAAAGGACACCCCAGTAGCACTAAGCTTACCTAGCACCCAGATCTTGGATTTTAACACAACTCTCCAACTGAAGGAATCAGAGCTCCTTGGAGATATGACTGATTCTAGAATTGGGGCAGGAAATATGTAAGATGAGCAGGGAGCATATTGTAGTGCCAGAAAGTAAAGAAACATTAAAGCAAAACAAAATAAAATGAAATCCTATTTAAAAAGGAAAAAAAAAAACACTCCCCAAGAAGCAATAGGGTATTGTCAAAATATCATAGGACCAACTGAAAGAGTTCCCAGTGGCCAAAGCTAAAACCATATGAGCAATAAAACGAATAAACTAGAATTGAATTATAAGCCAAAATAGAAAATAACCATATAAATAAATGATTGAATGAATTTATAAATAAGGAAGGAGAGAAAAATCTCCCATGCACAAGAATTCCAAATAATGTAGGTGGGTACTTCGTCCGTAGGAAAGAAAGCATAACCCCCTACACCTTAGGTGTGGGCTGCACACAGGGATTTCCTTCCAAAGTCTGCGTATGGCGAAGGGGAAAGAGTAACTTCACAGCGAAGAAATCTGACCAACATTATCGCAGCCAGGTGTGACCGTCACCCACAGCCGTGAAGCATGCTGACAGTATGTAGCCTTTACATGAAATGGTACGAGGGACACGATGTCTGTGGTCTTCCTCTTAATAACCTGTGACCCCAGTTTTGTATATTATGAATAACATCAGACAAATCTTCAAATTCTATAAAATACCTGACCAGTACTCTTCAAAACTGTCCAAGTCATCAAAAACAAAGAAAGTCTGAGAAATTGTCACAGTCAACAGGCGCCTAAGGGGACATGACAACAAACTGTAAAGTTATATCCCAGATAGCACTGGAACAGAACAAGGATACTAGGTAAAAACTAGGGAAATATAAATAAACTATGGGCTTCAGTTAACAATAATGTAACATCATTGGGTTCACTGGTTGTAACAAATGTATCATATTAATGTAAGATGTTAATAATGGGGGAAACTGTGGGAGGATGGGTAATATGAGAATTCCGTACTATCTTAATTTTTCTGTAAATCTAAAACTGTTCTAAAAAAAACGCCCAGTCTATTAAGAAAAAAACAACACATGGAAATACTAAAAGAAAACATTAGTTATTAAAAACAATGGATGGAGGTGGAGTGGAGTTAGCCCTTTTAAGACTCAAATGCAAAAGACATCAAGTAAAAAAAAATTGATGAATTTGAGAACATTAAAAAGAAGACAACACACACAGCCTTAGAGGGCTATGGTTGAGAAAAAGAGGCCATGGCTAACTCCAGGGAATCAAAAGAAAGGAAATGCGATCACAGTATGCTAGCTGGTTCAGCTATGAAAAATATATACACAGTCACAATAATATAAATAATGATAGGCCCTAGGTGGGTAGCTCAGTTGGTTAGAGCGTTGTCCCGATACACCAACATTGTGGGTTTGATCCGCAGTCAGGGCACATACAAGAATCAACCAATGAATGCATAAATAAGTGGAACAACAAATCAATGTCTCTTTCTTCCTCCCCTCCCCTCCCCCCTCTCTAAAATAAATAAATTTTAAAAAATGATGATAGTGATCTATCTAGATAGAGAGGTATAGATTTATTGAGGGATAGAGGAAGGAGAAATAATACTAGTATATGTTTTTACGAGCGGATATAAGAGTGTAAATTCTGATCTCCCACAGCAGGAAATTAAACAACCAAAACAATCCAAATTGAAAAATCAAGAACTAGCAGTATGAGCATGTTGTTTAGAAACAGGAGGTAAAACACGAGAAGGGATGGCTGAAAGGTAAGGAAAAGAAGCTGTCAATGGACAGTAGAAATTGAAGTGGGAAGGCCAGGGCAGGGTCTGCTGTTTTTTATATGATTTTTAAAATAGGTATTCCATTGACAACAATAAAAATGAATACAAATAAGCCAAGAACCAAAAGAAGACAAAGGACTACCTGAGGAGCTGTTTCTGAGGGCCAGCGGCCCTGGGGTTATGGGGAGGGGCATAAGGCCAACCTGAGAGCAGCTACCCCACCCCCAAATCTTCTCACAACCAAGATGCTCCAAGGACGATTCTTTGCCTGGAGAAATCCAAGCAGCCTTGGTCAAGGGCAGTGTTCTGGTTGCTTTTTGTTCTTCTTGCCACAGCACAAACCTTCCGCAGAGCCAGGAATTTAGTGAACAGAAAAAGATTTGGGCTATAGCTTCTCAGATCTTGAAAATGGGGCCAGTGGCATTTCAGGCCTTTCTTGGGCTCTTTTTTATTTTTTTTTATTTTTTACAGAGAGGAAGGGAGAGGGATAGAGAGTTAGAAACATCGATGAGAGAGAAACATCCATCAGCTGCCTCCTGCACACCCTCCACTGGGAATGTGCCCACAACCAAGGTACATGCCCTTGACCGGAATCGAACCTGGGACCCTTCAGTCCGAAGGCCGAGGCTCTATCCACTGAGCCAAACCGGTTAGGGCCTTTCTTGGGCTCTTATGGAAGTAAGCTGGGCCCCCAAGGCTCAGCTACATAACAAGTAACCAGCTGATCCCAGAGGCCTGTAGAGGGTGTTGAAGAGGAGAGAGGCGAGAGCTGGATGGAGCAAAAGAAGCAGGCCAGCAGCGGATGTCGAAGGCCAGGAATCAGGAAGAAGGGGAGAAGGCTGGGAACGGAGAGAGTGGTCCCAGCATACCTCGGTGGGAAGAGGATGAACTGGAGGGACGAGGTGTCTAAGACAGCAGACCCCACATTCTCACAAATTCCACAAGGCCCACACATGCACATTTCTAGAGAGCAGACACAGATGCTCAACGTTTGAAGACACTGGTCTAGGGAAGAGACTGCAGCAAGACAGTAGCAAAGATTACAAAAGGTGAAGAGACCAATGCTGGGGAAGATGCTGAGGGCTGTGAAAGGTTTAGAACTCGATAGCAATGACGATTTTCCCAGTGAAAATCATGGTGAAGCCTGAGGCATTCTTTATGTTCATCAGGACCACAGCCTCAACCTCCCCAAGTGGCAGAACTCCAAGGTCAAGAGGCTCTGAAATCTTACTGGGAAATGATGTCTTTGATCAAAATAAACTATCTCTCCTTGCCCTATTTAATGCCTTTTTTGCCTTGAATATTTACTTACTAGAGGCCCAGTGCATGAGATTCATGCACTCAGGGGGCTGGGGGATCCCTCAGCCCGGCCTGCGCCCTCTTGCAGTCCAGGAACCCTTGGGGGATGTCCAACTGAGGGATAAGCTGTCAGTCGGACATCCTTAGCGCTGCCACGGAGGTGGGAGAGGCTCCTGCCACCACGGCTGCACTCGCCACCCGTGAGCCAGGTTTCTGGCTCAGCGGCACTCCCCCTACGGGAGCTCCATGACCACCAGGGGGCAGCTCCTGTGTTGAGCATCTGCGCATCAGTGCGCGTCATAGCCACCATCATAGCCACCGGTCGTTCAGCCGTTTGGTCGATTTGCATGTTAGCCTTTTATTATATAGGATTTGACATTAATAGCACTGTCCTCTCTTTCTTTTGTTTTCATCTTCCTTTTTGTGTCATTAAAAATGTATCTGTCCTGGCCAGTATGGCTCAGTGGTGGAGCATTGGCCCACACACCGAGGAGTTGAGGGTTTGATTCCCGGTCAAGGACATGTACCTGGGTTGAGGGTTCTTTCAATGGCCACAGTCTGTGAGGCAACTTATTGATGTGTCTCTCTCGCATCCCTGTCACTTCCACTCTCTCTAAAAAAATCAATGGGAAAAAATATCCTCAGGTGAGGATTAACAACAACAACAAAAAAACACCATTAAAAAAAATGTCTTTTACCCTGGCAGGCACCGCTCAGTGGTTAGAGCATCGGCCTGTGCACCAAAGGGTCTCAGATTTGATTCCCAGTCAAGGGCACGTACCTGAGTTGCAGGTTCGAGCCCCAGCCCAGGTTGGGGTGTGTGCAAGAGGCAACCAATTGATGTATCTCTCACATTGATGTTTCTCTCTGTGTCTCTCCTCTCTCTCTCTTCCCTTCCCACCCTCCTTTCTACTCTCTCTCTAAAAAAAAAAAAAATCAATGGAAAAAAATATCCTCAGGTGAAAGTTAACAAAAAATAAATGTCTTTTATAAATGCCAAATAAATTTTTTCATTAAAAATGGAAACATTTGAGTGTTTTCACTCTGTAATGAAATTTAACCCATTGATGTTTATTGTAATTTATCACTGTTTGGTCTTGCTTACTTATGTTTTTGTGGATTTTTAAAAAGTATATGTGTGTCTTTTTATTGATTTCAGAGATGAAGGGAGAGGGAGAGAGAGATAGAAACATCAATGATGAGAGAGAATCACTGACTGCCTGCCTCCTGCACACCCCACATGGGCATCGATCACACAACCCGGGCATGTGCCCTGACCGGGAATCAAACCTGTGACCTCCTGGTTCATAGGTCGATGCTCAACCACTGAGCCACGCCAGCCGGGCAGCTTACTTACGTTTTTAATTCATTGTCTCTTTTGGTTGTTTCTTCTTTTATTTCTCCATTTATTTACTCTTGCTGGGCTGGTCAATTTTTCTTTGTTCCTTTTATTTTCTTCAGTGATTTAGAGGTCCTACATTCTATTTTTGTTTCACGGAGATTACTCTTTAATTTTAAAGAAAGACATCAGAACCTCTGCTTTCGTAAGAGGCCATCAAAGCTTTACACACACTAAGCCAAAGCAGGGGACATGACCATTTCCATTCGGCTATTTCTTCCCCGGGTTCATACGTTGCCTGAGCTGCAGGGCGGCCTGAGGAAGGGGAAAGGGACAACCATCACGGCTATCGAGCTCTGAACCTGGTGTCAGCGCCCGCACTCTGGTAAGGTGGCCCCACGGGCAGGAGTCCTGTGGGGCCGGCCCCGTTCAGTAAGTGACAGGCTTCCACTGTAACCCACGGACTGAGCTTCTCCTTTGGGTCTGCCCCTTTTCTTGGGGCTCTTCGGAGCAGCAGGGGGAGTTGAAAGTGTTCAGGAGAAAAGAAAGCCACAAAAAGGGGAAAGGATTCAGAGGGAGGAGGAACAGAACCCTGCTTTACTCTCCCTGTCCCACAACGTGGTCCCAAAGATACTGATAAAAAAGCGAATGTGGTTAGCCAAAAAATAGAAACCACCCACCGTCTGTCAATGCATGAATGGATAACACAACGTGATCCATCCATACCATGGAATATTATTCAGTCGTGAAAAGAGTGTGGTTCTGTCATGTGCTGTAACACAGATAAACCTTGGAAACATTAAGTGAAATAAGCCAGACACAGGAAGACAAATGTATGATTCCACTTATATGCAGGACCTAGAAAGTCAAATTTATAGAGACAGAAAGTAAAACAGGGAATACCACGGGCTAGGAAAGGGGAGAATGGAACATCATTGCTGCATGGTTTCAGAGCTGCCGTTGGGGGTGATGAAAAAATGTTGGAAATAAATAGTGGTAATGGTTGCACAACATTGCGAATGTGCTTAATGCTACTGGACTGTGCATTTAAAATGGTTAACGTGGCTAATTTTATGTTGCGTATATTTTACCACAATTAAAAAGAAAGTGAACGTGGAGAGCCATTCAGAGCGGGCTTGTTTCCTTCTCCACTTGGAGAGATGGGAGACTCAGAGGTTCCGTCCTCGATTGTGCTCCTTTCCCGCCCAAATCCTTGCCTGGCTCCCGGTGCTGACTAAGGAAAGGCTGATTCATGGCCTCTTTTCCAAGCAAGGCCCATGCTCTGTCTCCTCCTCCTCCTCCTTCTTCTTCCTCTTCCTTCTTCTTTCACCAACGGGCTTCGGCCTTCCCCAGCCCAGGTCCTCCGGAGCTGTTACCTCTCAGCTTCCCTCACCTGGACCCTCTCTGACTGTTCAAATCTCATCTGAAGTAAGTGCCTGTCCCCGGAGCCACCTGGCAGTCCCTAGCAGCCTTCCTGTTTCTGTTTCCCGCCCTGGTTATAGTTCATGGCTGCTGCCTCGTCCTCTTTACTAAGAAGAGCGCGTTGAGAACAACCACACTGTCTTATTCCTCTTTTCGGCCCTGGTTTCTTGTTCGAGGTCATTCACCGTGTCTATTAAACAAAGGTTGCATAATAGTATTACTGTCAATAGTAATAGAGGTCATTGAAACTTCCTCCCTGCTCCTAATGTGCCTGGCACAGTACTCAACACTGAGCTTGCTTTGTGTCATTTAACTCTTAAAATAACTCTATGGGGTAGGTGTGTTTATATTACTCTCAAATAACTGGGGGGGGGGGGGGGGAGAGGGAGGGAAGCACAGAGAGGTGAAGCAGTTTGCCCAAAGTCACACAGCTGGTAGCTGGTGGAAATGGTCCTGTCAGCCTGACTCCAGGGTCTTTGGTTTAGGTGGGTGGGTGGGAATCCTGGCTGAGAACAGTAATGCTCTACACTGCCCCCGGAAAAAAGCAGGAGGGCCAATATTTTGGCAATCCCAGGACCACCGGACAGAGGCTACGGACCCTCTGGGTGCCCCGGGAAGGTCGCAGACCCCACTTATGTGTCAAGGGAAGGAGGAGTCCTGCCCCTCCTCCCCGACCCTCCAGGACCAAAGGCAAACTCTGGGGCAGGAGCCTAAGGAGGAGGAGGGAGGCAGAGGTTAATGGAAGCAAGTAAGAGCCTCCATCATGCGGGCTTAAACAATGGAGCCGTGCACCACTTCACACACTGCTGGGAGGACCATTAAAACCATTAGCGGGACATTAGCGGGGAGAGAGGGGAGGCGGAGGGAGGGGCTGACAGCCCTCCCACTCTGGGACCGAGCAGAGTTGGTGTGTGTGTGTGTGTGTGTGTGTGTGTGTGTGTGTGTGTGTGCGCGCGCGCGCGCGAAGAGAGCAGAGCCAGGGGGGTGTGCCCTGGGAAAGTCGCTGAACCTCCCGGGTCTCAGCCTCCACTTCTATAAAACGAAAGCGTGTGTCCCGGGAGGCACAGATGATTTGTCTCTCTCCTTCCGGATCTGGATCTGATTTCTACAGCGGGTTCAAACACTGGGATCTCAGGAACAATCAGAATAAAGTCACCCACAATGTGGATATCAAATTACAGATGTGCCTCTGCAGATAACTGAGCCTTCACAAGGTAAGGAAGACCACCCCCACCCCACCCCTGGCCCCTGTCCAATTCCTCTTCACGTATTTCCTTAGGCATGACATTGAAGGTGGTCCCGTTCCCAGGGCAAACAAAGCCTGCCCTGCTAGCATCGCTGCCACGGACTTTCCCCTCCACCAGCGCCATGGGCATTACTCATCCTAAAGAGCGCATCCTCACCCAGGAGGTGGAGAGAGGAGCCGGGCTTGGGGCCCAGGCAGGTGCACAGGTTCAGGGACGGAAAAGACTGAGTTCCCATTCACATTAGTGGTTGTGTGACCTTGAGCAAGTGCTGACCCTTCCGGAGCCTCAGCTAAGGCGTCTGTAGGATGAGGATAACAACATGACCCTGAAGAATTGTGAGGGTGAAGGGCAAAGTGTGTGTGACCCACTAATGACCCACCTGCCGGAAACAGCACCCACCCTGCTTGCTCCCTTGTTTCTGGTCTGTTCTTCCTCTAGTCCAGTGATGGGCAACCTTTTGAGCTTGGTGTGTCAAACTTCGCCAAAAAACTGAGCATAACTCGGGTAGTGTGTCACTTTGAGGAAAAAACATTATTTCGCAAATGTTTCATCCTCAGGAGCAGCAAATGTTTCATCCTCGGCATGCGGCCACATGTCATCAGAAATGGCTACGCGTGTCAGTGCTGACACGCGTGTCATAGGTTCGCATCACTGCTCTAAGCTTTCTTTCTTTTTTAAAAAAATATATTTTATTGATTTTTTACAGAGAGGAAGGGAGAGAGAGTTAGAAACATCCGTCAGCTGCCTCCTGCACACCCCCTACTGGGGATGTGCCCGCAACCAAGGTACATGCCCTTGACCGGAATCAAACCTAGGACCCTTGAGTCCACAGGCCGACGCTCTATCCACTGAGTCAAACCGGTCAGGGCTCTAAGCTTTCTTTTGTTTCTCCTTGTCTCTCTCATCGAACTGTGAGAGCAGGCAGGGCAGAGATGTGGCTCTATTCACCACTGTCTCCTTGGCACCTGGCTCAGGTGCACAATGGATGGATAGATGGATAGATGGGTGGATATGGGTGAAGAAGTGAGTGAATGACAGGGAAATTATATAACCAGCTTATTTGACAAGTGGAAACATCAAGGCCCGAAGGGCAAAGAGACTTCAAATAATATGGAAAATAAGCACCAGAGAAACAAAGCAGATTGTAAAAATGGTGCATATAGGATAATCCCCTTTCTATTCAACAGTCTGGAAGGGTGGATACCAAAGTATTCAGTGATCTGAGTGGTGGGATGATGGTGATTTTTATCACTGTGCTTTTTGCTACTTTGGCTACTGATTTTTCTCCTAAGGCCATGCATTACTTGTGTAATTAACTTTTTTGAAAGTGTGAAAGAAACCCAAATGAGACAGAAAACAGACCAGTGGCAGCGTGAGGAAGAGGCCCCGCACTCCTGGTGCGTCCTGCGCACAGCCCTGAGCGGGATTGGGAAGATCAGCTGCTGGGGATGGCGCGTGCTGGCGGCCCTGCCCTGTGCGTGCTGCCTGCACCCCTCCCTGGACCCTGCTCTTATCAGAGAACGCGCAGAGTGAGTCTACATTCACAGAACCCTTCACATCCTGCCCCCTATAAGAAATGCACTCATCCTCAGTACAACTGAATGTGAACTTCAGTTTTATATCTTTACGAGAGTTTCCCCAGTAAGAACAAAAATGGGAAAAAAAAAGAGAGAGATTTTTCTCAGGCTACACTCTCTTATTTTCAGCTCAACATGGCCACTTCAATGGCAGCTCCCGGGGTCCGTGTCTTAGGACGGAAGTCCTGCGAGGGTGGACGCTGACCCCTGAATGCCTGGCACACTGAGGGGACCATAAATTTCTGCCACATTGAGTCAGAACTCAAGAAGAATATTTTTCCTTTGTGTGAATATTGCTGTGTTGGATTTTCACTTTACCTAATACCCTCGTGGAGAAGAACCCATCTCCCAGCACATTAATCGGACACGACTGGACCACAAGCAATGTGATTCTGTCCATTTCACAAGTTAACCCCGCCACCTGTCCTTGTCTGCCCAGAGCAAAGTGAGGGAGATGTTCTACTTGCCTTACTGTTTGTCTCTTGGATGGGGAAAGATGAATTATTGGGATTTTTTTCACCAGCATTTTCAGATGTAGAGCTTTGTTCAGCATTAATAAAATATCATTTACCCTGGCTTAGATTTGGTTTATTTTCCGTGTAGCCTGCGTGATTGATTTGCAAACTCTCCAGGTGTCCTCTGCATGTCCTGCTCAGAGTGATGGGCAAGGAATGAAACTACTTTGGGAGCCTGGTCTTGAGAAGTGAGATCTGATAGAGCAGAGCCAGTCCCCTGGCTGCGTTTGAATATGGGGCCATCCGCCCCCCCCCCCCCCCAGGGGAGCCCTGTTCTGACTCTGCTATAGGAAAGAAGCTATCAGTTCAAATGTATGTATTTTTACAAGCTGAAAAATCAAAGACTTCTGGGTCCTGGGCCCTTCCTTGCTGCGACAGATAAATAACCTGGTGAGCAATGTGATTTTCTGTTTTGCCATGTGCCTGGCTGTACGAGAGGGACAACGGTGCTGCCGGAGAGGCTGAGGCCTGGAGAGCTCATGGCTGTGCAGGGAGAGCTGGAGACCGACAGGTGAAAGGCCCTCGGCACGAGGCAGGATGCTGCTTCTCTGCCAGGTGTGCGGGGAGGGTCTGCCCCTTGACCTCCTGCAGCACACAGGAGAAATAACTCCTTTCAGAGGGCCCCATCGGGGAAGCTAAGAATGAAGGCCGGGAAGACACAGTCAGCGCCGCTGTAAGCAGAGGCCACCGCAGCCTCAGCCGCAGCCCAGCCGGACCCTCAGAGCACCCTGGGGCACGTGCCTTCCCACAGCCCTCCCTTCCTCTGGGAGTAGCCGGAACCTCACCGGGACAATGTGTCCATCTCACTTCAGGACCCTCAGTTCATCCGCAGGTCTCCACCAAGTGCCGAGCACGGTGCTTTCTCCCTTGTTTAGCAGTAGAGCTCCTCACAGTTTCTGCACCAGCTACACCAGCCCTCAGATTCTCCTTGGTGCGATCGTCCCACGAGCCACAGGGTCCTTGCACAAGCTGAGGCCTAGAGCTCTGCTCCCCTCAGGTCTTGATCTCAGCTCAAACGTCACTCTCTGAGGCAAACCTTCCCAGACCCTGCCCCCCCACCCCCACATACACACTAAGTACTCAGAGCACCATGTGCCCCCACTGCAGGACACTTGTTACAGCTGCACCATGATGGCTGACTAATCTCTCCCTCGACTATTTACGGCTACCTGCTATGAGCTGGGTACTTGTGTGTGATTTTATCATTAGCGTCTGCCTCGCCCTAGATCAGAAGAACTAGGAACGGTGCTGCCTTTGCTCATGCCCAGGTCACAGAGCAGGGCTCTATAAATACTTGTTGAAGGCCCAAATCCTTGCTAATATATCCAGCCAACAGTCTTAATCCCCCCCAGACGGTAAGACTCTGTGTAACCAAATGAAATATAACAGGATCCATGAACGAGGGACCACAGGTGGGCTAGGCCGCCGCCAACTGGTCCTGGCGGCGGCCGCAGCGTGACAGAGGCCACAGGCTGGTGCCAGCGCCACGCACAGTTGTTTCTGTGAGTGTGAAACCCCAGCACCACTTTCCCCATTGACGTTATCTTTGATTGCTTGGCGTTTCTTAGGGATGCAACCATCACAGAACGGACACTCTCAGGAAAGAAAACGCCGCAGACACGGAGACACAAACAGCTCTACCACCCAGAGCGAAGCGTGCGTCCTTCAACCTTTAGAGGCTGATCATGGGTGGCACGCCATCCCTCCTCCGTAGGGGAGTGCAGGCTTGGTACTCAAGCCAACCAGCTCAAATCCTCAAACTGGGTGCCACGGGCCCCGATGTTACCGGGACACATCCTGCTGCATCACCTTGGAGCCAGCGCCCCCTCGCCCCCTTGGCTGCGGTGACAGCACATGCTCAGGTTGTCAAGGAGACCAGCGGTAAGCGAGGCAGCATGCACCAGGACTAGAAGTCAGACTTTCCATGACAGAACCCATTCCCCTGGTCAGGCCACAAAGACAGAGTGAGTTCAGAGGTCACAACAGATGAGAACCCTTGAAGCTGGAGGGGAGAGATTATGACCCTGGCTTTAGGCAGCGACGGAGGGAGGAGGTGGCACTCACTTGCCCCCCTCTGAAAGGCAGTCAGGCTACTTGCTTTGCAAAGGGCTAGAAGGTGCACCGTGTGGGAGGGAGGCAAGAGTGGTTTTCTTTTAATAGCCTGTTTCCACGGTGCCTGACAGCCCTGGGCAACCCACAGCTGGAGAGTCTCGGACAGGACAGCCGGGGGCCTTATCTTCCCGGGGCACCCGCCAGGGCCCCTCCTCCTGGCCTGTCTGGGCCCCAAGAGTGACAGAGGCCACGGGCTGGCAGGCAGCGCCCCTCCTCCTCCGTCTCCCCGGGGAAAGGAGTCGCAGACAAAGGGCAGAGCAGAGACAGAACCGCCCCAGAGCCGAGGTCTGCAGCTCGCCGCCTCCCCTCCCTGCCTGCCCTCGGGGAGAGTTTTGTGAAGCGTGAGCTCCCTGGGTTTCACTGAAGACCCAGCAGGGCTGTCTGCCCAGCAGACCCTTTAACTAGGAACACATTCCTTCCCTCCCCTCTCAGCCCGGACGGCACAGCCCAGATAACCAGATAAGGGCCTCTTTGATTTCCAGTGTGTTTACACAGGCCGTGGCCCCACGTCTTGGGAAGGATCAACCACATCCAGGCAAGTTAGGACGCTTCCAGGTGGGGTGAGGGGAGACGGAAGACTTACCTGCTCCTGGGAATTCATCACGCGCAACTTCATCTGCTTCAGGTATGTGGAGGTGAGGGGCATGTTGTAATCAATAATCCCAGAGACCAGAGGAGAGGGAGGCTCGTTTTCTGGCAGAAAGAACAAAAGGAACTCCTTTCAGTCCGTGCTGTGGGCCACCCGGGGCAGCACACCCTGTCACCCACAGGGAGAACTCAACACAGCCTGTGAGAAGGAAAGAACAGGCCAGAGGCCACAGATGGGCGGCTCACCCACCAGGACTGGCCCATCGATGTGGACTGCATGCCACTGAAAGTATTTTTCAGTTAGGTGCCAGTGTTTAATAAGAGAGTTCACATTGACAAACGCGGGGATAGTTGGCTTTGAAAAACGGAAGGTCTGGACACACTGGGCCCCTATCCCCACGCGACGAACAGCCACGGCAGCTGTGCGGCAGCCACTGCTTTTACAGGGTGGGAGTCTCCATTCTGCCACAGTCCCCACCACTCCCTATTGTTTTGTACACTTTCGTTCAGTTAGGATATTGGCCAGGCCCGTGAAGGCATTTATGTTTCCAACCTCGAGCTAAGCCAGCTCTCTTCGTGGTGCACACATTCCGCCACCCCACCCACCTCCTACCCCCACCGCATCCCCCACAAGCACCGTCAGGTACCATATGGCTCACAGCTCTGGGCCCCCACCCCCAAAATTCTGGTTCCTCCTTCATCACATGGCACATTGTCCCTCCCATTTATTGCTTTGTTGTCCTAAAGATCAAAGTAATGTGTGTTCTTTTTGCAGAGCGTTTGCAAAGTGTGGAAAGATGTGAAGAAAAATGAAAAAAAACCATAATTGCACTAAGCAGCTTGGCATATGCTTCTGTTTATTCCACCCCCCGCCCCCTGTGATTTCTCTTCTTCATGCCCTTGATATCAGAATGCACACAGAGCATTATAGTTTGCTTTAAAAAAATTTTTTTGTTGTTGTTTAACATTGTGTCATAGGCATTTCCTTCACGATCAAAAATCTTGTTTTGGCCCTGTCCGGTTTGGCACAGTGGATAGAGCGTCGGCCTGCGGACCAATGGGTTGGATTCCAGTCAAGGGCACGTACCTTGGTTGCAGGCTCCTCCCCGGCCCAGGCCCTGGTCGGGATGTGTGCAGGGGGCAACCAATTGATGAGTTTCTCTCACATCGATGATTCTCTCTGTCTTTCCCTCTCTCTTCCACTCTCCCTAAGAATCAATGGGAAAATATCCTTGGGTGAGGATTAACAAAAATAAAAATCTTGTTTTGCTTTACAAATGTAATTTTTATAGCTGTGTACTATTTTTACCATAGTTTATTTAACTTATTCCCTTATGAATGACTATTTATGTTGTTTCCTATTGTTGACGATTATAAACAACGCTTGGAAGAAACATATTTGTGTGTGGACATTGTTCCAAATTTCTGATCATTTTCTTTTTAAAACAAATTCCAAGAAATGGAATTCATGGGTTGAAGGGCAGGAATATCCGGTAACTCTTAAAATCTCTGGCTGCGCTGCCTTCTTCAAAGGCTGCTGCATGGACAGTCCAGCCGCGGACACGGCCCCGTTCTGCATCTTAGGCAGCCCTGTGGGTGCACACAGGGCAGATGGAAATGGCACGGGAATAAGCCAAGGAAGACAGGAAGCAAGATTAAAAGAGAGCCTGTCACTTCTCCCCAGCCCACGTCCCGCTGTGGATGTCTTTTGCTATGACCAAGCTTGAAGTCCTGGAGCCACCTGCTGGGGCCCACCTTATTTAGTCATTTAGTCACTTGACCCTGCTTTCACCCTCTCCCTGGGGAAACAGTTTTGGTTACCTGTTCTCTGGCCTCCAGCTCCTGCCTCCAGGACTCCCGGCCAAAGTTCTCCCTGGTGCCTAGTTCTGCCCACGAGCTGGGACTTGAGTGTACGCACAACACTGGGACTGGCCGAAGCCTGCCCTCCACCCTCACCACCAAGAGATGGGCTGAAGAGGAAGCAAGTGATAGGGCCCAGGGGGCGGAATGCAGAGGATAGCCAAGGTGATTTGCTGAACCTGCTGCTCAAGCGCCGGAGCCCAGGCCAGAAAGCCCCTGCAAGCTTGAAAACACTACGCTGAGTGAAAGAAGCCGGACACGAAAGGACAACGACTGTGTGGTTCCACTTCGATGGGATGTCTAGAGCAGACACGGTCACAGAGAAAGTAGGATTGAGGTTCCTAGGGATGGGGGTGGGGATGGGAAGATATTGCTTCATGGGTACACAGTTTGTTTGGGGTGATGAAAAGGTTTTGGAAATAGATAGTGGTGATAGTTGCTCAATCACGTGAAAAGAACTAATGCCACTAAATTGTACACTTAAAATTATTAAAATGGCTAGTTTTACATTATAAATATTTTACCCGAATAAGGAAAGCAAGGCCCCTGCAAACCAGGGAGAGGGACACCGAAGGGGAGAAGGGAGGCTCCCAGTTGGCCAGGATAGAAAGGCCTGCAGAAAACGGGGTCCACGCCGACGGGGCCCGGAGACTAGGGTGCTATTTTGAGGCCGTGTACATCTGGTGACCACACAGCCTAAGTAACATTTCTTATCAAATTTTATAAAAATGAAGAGCTTTGTTTAGCTTTTTAAAGCTATGTTGTCACACACAAAATTTTTGTGTGTGTTTTTGTTTTGTTTTTTTTTGTCAATCCTCACCTGAGCATATTTTTCCATTTGATCTTTTAGAGAGAGTGGAAGAGAGAGGAAAAGACAGAGAGAAACGTCGATGTGAAAGAAACACATGGACACGCCCGACCAGGGCCCTGGCCAGGGAGGAGCCTGCAACCCAAGATGTGTGCCCTTGACCGGAATCGAACCCGGGACCCTTTGGTCTGCAGGCGAATGCCCTACCCATTGAGCAAAACCGGCTAGGGTCTGCTTTTGTGTTCTTTGATGAAGACTTTTGTTCTTGAGGAAGAGGTAAATGTCACTAACGTAGAATGCCTCAGAAACTTGAATGGGTCAAACTTTTTTTCAGAGAATTCCTCTTGGCTTGGTGGCAGAGGGCTCCCTGACACAGATGCACATGACCCTTTGACACAGACCCCAGTGCTGTGGGGAACTGAAGTGGTTCCAGGGTCCTCGCAGCCTCTTCTCCTTGCTGTCCCACCGTCAACCCAGACGGCCTGGCCCCCCAAATGTGACGGGGGGTGGATGAAGTATGTGAGGCAGACAGTCCAGCGACGACACTGAGATGGTGTCACTCAAAAGAGCCATGGGTCCTGTTGTCAGATCATGGGTCTCAGAAGGGAGAATTCTGCCATTTCCATTTCGTTTCCTCAAAGGCGGGGTTTCTGGTGAAAAGCTGTTAGACAATATGGTGTGTGAGAAGGGTCCCTGGTCGGAGCCGCAAATGCAGGCTTCACCCAGTGTCACGGTGATTCAGTGTTCGGTCCTCCTGAAATGCCACAGCTGCTTATGAGAAAGTCTCTTTACTAAAGCCAGGTACAGCTTGGTTAGAACAAAAAAAGCAATAGCTGGGATGGCACTATGGGAGGCTGGAGAAGGGGGTCTTCCTGGGCCGGCTCCCTCCCAGCATGTCCACAGATCAGAAACTGCTTCTGGTGCCCAGAGCTGAGCCTGGAGGGCTCACAGAGAAGAGGTGGGAGCCCTCGTCTGGGAAAGCTGGGACATCCGGAAGCACACACACATCCATCAGAGGTCAGTATGCAGTGAAATGCTCACGTCTGCAGTTCCAGAAGCGAGAGCTCTGTGGGGGAGGCAGGACCTTGGCGGGCAGGGGACATTCCAGGTGAGGGAATGCGCCAGGGAGCTGGTTGTGGGAGGTCAGAACTCAGCCACAGCACAGAACAGTGGGGAGCCCCGTGGCTCTGGAGGTGATAAATGCCCCCACAGAGAGGATCAGCTTAGTGGGAAAGAGATAAGGAGCAGGGGCCAGTGGGAGCTCTGTGGAGGGGTCAGGCGCTCACAGGTGAGATAAATGCCAGGATGGGGGATGAGCTGAGACAGACACATGAACGAGGACAAGCAGCTTCCTGGGCTCTGCTGAGACAGGAGAGGCCCCTGCTGTGATCAACGCATACAGTGGCCATGCTCCAGCCACCGCAAATAATCCGATACCACTGGTGAGTTAGGAGCTAGCAAGGGTCACGGAGCCGAAATAATCTGGCAGGCTGCTGGTGAGAGAGGCAGAGGAACCACCCAAAGACACGTTTCAACACCTCCTTGCCAAGGAAAATTGAAACCAGCCCAAGCACAAGACCTAGTGTTGCAGGCCTTGAAAATAATCAGTGATGCAGAGGTTTTAGTGAGGCCAAGCCACACAGGCCGAGCTGAGCGCTGACCTCCACAGCTGGGCTCCACTGGCGTTCATTAATCAGAGCAACTTTCTCCCGAAGGGGGAACACAAGGTGCAGTTCTCATGAGCTTCGCGTAAGGAATGGTTCTGGGAGCCGGTGGCAAGAGCTGTCCCAGGCCGGGCGGGGTGCTGAAGGACATGTGTGATGAAGGCCTGGCACACAGGAGCCCGGAGACCAGCCAGCCTGTCATGCGTCTCGGATTTGGAAAGAGAGATCGAGGCCCGAGGCCAACTCAGAAGGCGATGAAAAAAACTCTTCAGGAGGAAGTCAGTCAGTGGACCAGCAAGTCTTCAAGGAGCACTGATGTGTGAGCATCCAGGGTGGGGAAGGCGGGGGAACCCTGTAGGTACAGTCCCTGCGCTCAGCAGGGTGGGACTGCTGGCCAGCCCCTCAGAGCTCAGAGGAGAAGGAACTCAAGGCAGCAGGAACTGCTGTGGAGAGAGGGTCTGAACAGGGCTCGTGTTCACTCAGCTGACAGCTACTGAGCGCTCGCCAGGAGCTCCACACAGGCCCTTCTGCTGGATGCTCCCAAGAATTCCCTGTGGTGGGTACTAGCATTAATACCCCCTTTTACAGAAGAGTCAACAGCACGTGGAGAGGCTAGGCAATCTCCCATGCCACCCAGCAAGTGAGGATGAGAGCCGGGGAGGGCAGGCCAGCCTGGAGCCTCTGCACAGGCGAAGAACGGGCTGGAAGCGGGGCACCTGGAGGAGCTGGCCCCCGCGGGGTTGGAAACCACACAGAGGAGTCTGGGCCTGGTTGCAAAGCAGCCTTCTTCTGAGTGGACGACTCTGTCGTGGAGGAAGGAACCTCCCTATAGGTAACGGGCATTGCCCACTGCTAACTCCTAGTCTGCAGCCACACAAACAATATTTTGTCACATCAGGGAAAACAGAAACGTGCCTCCAGAGACCAGTTTCCATTTTCTGTCTCCTCTCCACCTGGGCTTGCTCAGGAGCTGGTAGGAGAAGAGGGTGGAGTTGGGAGGCCCTGGAATTTCCCATCCTCGGACTTCCTGATCCTCAGCAGCCTCCTTTGTTTGTGCTTCTGGCGCTGGGGGAGGACCTGGGACTGTCCAGGCCCCCACACTCGGCCGGGGACAAACTGCTGAGCAGGGAAGGCTGCTTTGCTTCCTTTCTTTCTTTTTAACACTCGGCCAGGAAGCGAGGCATTCTCCCAGCAGCCCCTCAAGAACTCTCCATCCTGTTCCCTGTCCCCCTCCTGCCCCACCTTCCTGGGACAGGAACACAGGGCTGGCCTCTGTGGCCAGATGCAGGCTCTGATTTCCCTGTGGGCGGGTGGGAGAGGGAGGAGGCAGGGCTGGCCTGGCAGGGGTGCCTGTGAAAGGGGTAGGTGCAGCTGACTGCATCCAGAGAGGCCAGCATGGCGGGCAGAGATAGGATCCCCAGGCTCTCAGCCGGGGCAGGAGAAAGAAGAACCTGCCAGCTGGCCAGGGTGGTCCGGGCGGCTAATGCCTCTGGCCATTAAGCAGACAGGGAAGCTTTTCAGAGTCTAAAACTCTCTCCTCTGGCAGCTGCCAGAAACAAAACCCTTCCTTCCCTTTGCCCAGCGTCCAGGTTGTGGACCCAGGGTGCTCACCTGGGTGGGGTGACTGATTGTGTGTCTCCCTGCGGGACCACCTGGACATTGGCAGCCTTGTGTCTGGGTTCCATGTGTAACAACATGGGGTACAGGCTGATGCTCCCACTGTACCAGGCGCCCTACAGAACATGGTTGTTTAATTCAGCTGAGTCCTTACAATAGCCCCAAGAGGGGAGTGCTGATGAGAAGATAAATCCTCTTGCCTCTGGGGACCTTGGACAAGTGATTTCACCACGACACCCCTCCATGCCTCCTTTCCTCAGCTGTACGCCGGGACAGATACCTCATAGGCTCCCAGGAGCTGTTCCGAGCAGGCGAGGTTCAGAGAGGCCCTCTAACCTGCTGAGGGGCGCACAGCAGGAAACAAAGTTCCCCGCGGCACCCCTCACCCTGCCCGGGTCTGGGTCCCAGGGGTGCCCACTCATCCACCTGTGCCCTCCTGGTCCGTCCTAATTGTTTCCACAGCAACTGCGTAGTCAGATACAAAATCTGTTCGCCTGGGGGAACAGAGGTAAGGCCAAGCTCACGCCCTTCCATGGGCACCCGCCTCCTGCGTCCTCTGTGTCTCCTGTTCTCCCTGCCTGGAAAGCTCCGCTCCCGGGGACAGAGGAGTGGCATTCCACCCAAGGACAAGCAAGGATGAGCCGGGCACAGCCTCACTCTGTCTGCCCTCTATCCTGCCTGGAGCAAGCCCCTGGAAAGAGAGGCTCAGCCCGGAGCCCACAGAGCTGGTTTATATTCTCGGCGGCTCCTTCCGGGCTGTGTGCTCTCTCCCTCCCCACCTCCCTCCCTTCCTTCTCCCCCTCCTCCTACCCTGGGGTGGAGGCATGGTGATGGCAGCTATGAAAAAACAGGCTGCCGCGGTGCTAGCATCGCCCTCCCAGCCAGGCGGAAGCCCACAGACGAGGAGTGGAACGGCAGCCCCGAGACCTCGCAGCCCTCTCTGAGGACTGGGGGAGGTGAGGCTGTTCTCCACACCGGCAGAGAGCAAGGGAGCAGCGGAGATGGAGCCTGCAGATACCAGAGCAGCCCACAAAAGGCCCCTCTTGGCCTTGCCTCTGTTCCCCCAGGCGAACAGATTCTGTATCTGCCTACCCCAGTTGCTATGGAAACAATTAGGTCAGAACAGGAGAGGACAGGTGGATGGGTGGGCACCCCTGGGACGCAGGCCCGGGCCGGGTGGGGAGTGCAGCCGGGAAAGCCCTTCTAGTGCCAGCTGCAGGTACCAAATGCTGGCTTGGCCCAGGGGTTACAGCCAGTCAGCCGGGCCAGGCCACACGGGGCAGGGCCTCACTCCAGCATCCAGGGTTCTCACAGTAACTGCAGCAGCCACAGGCCACCCCTCCTGGGCCTGGCAGCCCTGCGCCAGGAACAGAAACGGACTCTCATCCTCATCAGCTCCCGAGGTGACTACCGTGATTAACCCCATTTTACACACGAGGAAACTGAGACGCACAGAGACGAAGTCACTTGTTCAGGACACACATCTGTTGAGCTGCAGAGCTGAGATTTTAACTCATCCCGTGTGGCCCGGAGGCACTGCTCTTAAACCGGGAGCCCAGCATTTATGAGGGATTAGCTAGATTTGTTCCTGCCCCTCAAGCTTTAGAAGCTCTCTGCCGTACCTGAGGAAGCAGCTGTGGCCTGCCGGCCCCCACGGGCAGAAACGCCTCTGCCCCTGATGAGCTGGCTGGTGTCAGAAGCTGTCCCTGATGTTCCTGTGCCTCAGGGACAACCAAAACGAGGGAAACCCTACTCGACTCCTGTGCTCCAGTTCCTCTGTGGGCACCTGTTTGGGCTTCATTGTTGGTTTTCCCTTTCCAGACTTGTAGGATGGCACCTGAGTAAACTGCTCACCCTGCATTCTGAGTCTGTTCCCATCCTCCAGGCAAAACAGCCACGGACTGCGGCAACCTTTGCAGGCCTGACGCCCGGGAGCAGCCTAGAAGCCCTGATAAATCCCACACGTGGGCACCGCTTCTCAGGGCAAGTTATACCACACCCGTCCAAGGTATTGGCCCATCTCACTGTGCCTAAGCCACCTGTGAACAGGTGGGCCTGAGATTTACTGGAGGCCTCTGGGACGTTCGGGTTAGGCATGGGTGGGGGACTAATGTGGGGGTCTTTGCTGCATCTCTCTGTGTAGGCAGAGCTGGAGAGCATGGATGTCGGTCCAAGGGACCAACATTGGCTGCTCACAAGTGCTTTGGGCATTTCAGATTCTAACCAATCCCCCTAGATTTCTGATTTGTACACAAGGAGAGACAAACACTTTAGGGTGGACCTACTACTGGCAGTTGGGTGGCTACAGGACAGGGCCGTGCTCCTGTCCTCCCGAGAGCTCACAGTCGGGTCAGCAAGACCAAACCCATGGGGCACTGCTGAGGGTGAGACCTGGGTGGCAAGTATTACAGAGCTTAGGGAACGGGGCAGGCGAGCGGACATTTCCATCCAGAGCCTCGTGGGAGAAGAACTGTGGCCTTGGCCCAGAAGTGCAGTAGGGATGTTCTATTTGTTTTTCAGTGAAACTTGCCTTTAAAAACAACAACCCTACCCAGTTTGGCTCAGTGGATAGAGCATCAGCCCACGGACTGAAGGGTCCTGGGTTCAATTCTGGTCAAGGGCATGTACCTCAGTTGCAGGCTCTATCCGGGAGGCAACCAATTGATGTGTCTCTATCACATCAATGTTTCTTTCTCTCTGTCCCGTCCCCCCCCCCAGCCCTCCACTCTCTAAAAACCAATGGGAAAATATCCTCGGGTGAGGATGAACAAAACAAACAAACAAACAAACATAAAACAAGGCTCTCTGGGCAGCCCCATGGACCCACACCAGCCTCTGGGAACCAGGACAACTGCTGGACGTGCACTTTTCTGTCTGTGCTGGCCCTTCTGGGGAGAGCCTCTCCCTGCACAGCCTCCCCACCCGCCAGCCTCCAGCACGCCTCCTCCGCCCCTACCTTTGGGCTCCAGGCCGTTGGAATTAAAGTGCATCCTCTTCTGACACTCTGTGCAGCTCATCAGGAACCGGGTCACAGCCTCTCGTGGAAGGAAGGCGTACGTCTCCGCAATCTGGGGGGAGAGGAGGTTCTCGTGTTATATGGATCCGTGGGGAGCTGCTTAGTCACCCGGTCAACAAGGGCTGTGCCTGCACTCGGTGGCAGGCTCTTGGCCCTTGCCAGGAAGGGCAGGGATTTGAGGAGCAAGGGGCAGATGTCCTCGATTCTCAGCCATGGAGATGAGTCAGGACTTTTGCAGAAAACTTGTTTTTAAAAATTGAATAAAATAAAAAAAAAGCAAAGCATTTAAACATTATCTAGTCTTTAACCTATATTCTAGTAACAATCCTCTCAGAACATTTTATTACCATTACTGAAAAAATGAGCTCATGAACATCGCTCTAGGGTAGGATGAAACAATTTCCCCTCCTAGAGATGGATACACTGAGACCCGTTTATAAATCTACAGGCTCTGGGCCTGTAAACAGAACCCAAGGTTCTACAAGCTATTTTCTGCAGAAACTCACAGATCCAGAACCTCTTTAGGGAGAGCTGTGAAAGGCTGATGCCAAGGGATCAGATTTTTCAAACAGGACAGACTCTTAGGACCCCCATGTTCCAAGTTAGGTCATGAGGCCCAGAGAGGTGAACCTATTGTCCCAAGGTCACACAGCTCTTTAGAGGCAGTGCCAGACTAAAGCCCATGTTTCAGGTCACACCACCCCATACCTGCCTGCAGAGGGCCTCCCCTAGCCAGGGAGAAGAGAAGGGGGGGTGGGGCATGGGAGAGAACACAAGAAAGAAGGTGGGTGGGGGAATGGGGAAGGTGGGCTCCTTGGTCCACCCCTCTCCTCTTGCTCTGGGTTTTGGGAAACCCACTGGCCCTGGTTTGGCTGCCTGAGGGGCCCAGAAGGGCCTCTGAGGCCCAGGTTTCTTGGCTGAGGCCCATCGCTGCCCAGTTGCTGGTTTTTGCCCATTTCCCAGAGCCCAGGCCCTCCCACTCTTCTCCACTAAGGGGCAGCATCGCCCCAGCATTCCACAGTCCTCGTTGCAACCCAGCTGGGAAAGTTGGCCCAGCTGCTCCTTAGGGAGGCACAAACGCCCCGCTCAGTCTCTGTGGTGGCCAGGGGGCTGGGTAGGGTAGGGCGGAGTGGATGGATGAGGTGGGAGGTGGGGATGTAGGAGGTCCAGGGCACCCCAAGCTCCAGCCAGGCCCTGAGAGGACCAGCTCCGTTGTGCTCCCAGCTCAGCCAGCCTGTGGAGCACCAGGGACCACTCCTGCCTGGCAGCTGGCTGCAAAAGCAGAGTTAATTTTGGTGACACAATTGTTATTTCTCAGCTGATTTGATGCTCTGCGGAGCAGGCAGGCTTCTTGATGAGTTATCTCCCTTCCAAATTCCCTGTCTGATTGCCTTTCTTTGGAGGTCAGGGACAAGGGCAAAACCCTAGTCTCTGATTGGAGCTGGTGGGTGGGAAGGTGATGGTCAGCCATGCACCAGTCCTTCTTAGATGTAAGGGCTGAGAGATGGGAGCTTCCCTGCCACCCACATGCACATCTTCATCCCAGCCCAAAGCTGCCTGGAAGTGTTAGGGGAAGAATCCCTCTTGGGCCTGCAGGGTTGGGAGGGATGGGCCTTGCTGAAGGGCTAGTGGCTGTAGGAGTAAAGCAGAGGGCTACGGCTAACTTGGGCCAACCAGATGACCTTGTAGGTGCCCCGAGGCATGGTATTCCTGGCCAGACCTCAGAATGGCTGACCAGAGGACTTGGGGAGGAGGGTTGCCGTCTGCTGGGAAAATGAAGGGAGGTTCATACCATAGGGACAGCCCTACTTCTCCACACGGAGCTCACTGCCACCGAAACCATTTTCATACGGCTCAGAGAGGGCCTTCCTGGCCTGGCTGTTCTGCTGAGGGCTGTCCGTTGGCCCGCTAAGTACAGGAATGGTTCCCAGAGAGGGCTCTGACACAGGCCGGAATGGTGGCCCCAGCTCTCCTGGCCTGGCAGACCCAGCAGTATGCAAAGGCTGGCTGGAGTGCCACATGCAGGAAGAGTGCTGGTGCATCGCCCTTTGACCCTGTGTTCCACAGGGGGAAGAAGGGGTGGGCCCGAGGCAGATAGGTGAGAGGTCCCTGGAGCTGCCTGAAGACCAGGGAGGAAGCCCTGTCCTGTCTTGCCTGGCTAGAAGGTCTGTAGCCTTGCTAAGAGCTCCCTGGGGAGTCAGCCCAGCTCTGCACGGCTGTCGGGACCCGCGTGGAGGATGCTTCCCCCAGTGGGGCCTGCACCCTTTTGCGGGCATCTTTTGGGCACCCTCCTGGCTTGTGCACATGAGAAATGGGACCACCATTTCTGTTCGATGCACAGACGTCCAAGGCCACAGGATCACAGGTTTAGTTAAAATGAGAAGGACAATCCCAGCGGATGCTCTAGTCAGTAGGATGGTGGTTTTCAGATAGTTTTAGAGCTACCGGCACTGTTCTGGAAATAGACTCTTATGCTGAGGTCCAAAACATGAAACAGATAAAGATAGAGCTGCCGTGTTTAAGGAGGGGAAGCTCCAGGACCCCTGTCTCCACTTAGCTTCCCTCCGCTGCCGTGGGGGCCTGCTGCCTTGCTCTCCTCGGGGCCTTCTGCCGGGACCCTGGCACGTACATGTGAATTTGCCTCTTAGTTTTTCCTAGTGATAAAAACCAAGAGAGATTTTGCTGGCAGGAAGAGCAGAAGCTATTTACAGAGTCGCTGACTTGTAAGGCTCCATTTCGCTCCCCAACTCGGAGGCCGACAAAGACAGATGAGGCCCATCGGGGGGATCTGCACCGCTTTACAAGATCCCCCTTCTGCCCTGTGGGTGGATTAGCACCTTGTGGACCTGGAGTCGCTACTGACCACATCTGGCCCCAACTCCAAAGTAGTCTGGGCATCCAGATCCGGATTCTGGAACCTGACCTAGCCTACCAGCACCCGGGGGGCGAGGGAGGAAGCAAACGGGCTCACTCTGACCCAGGTGGGTGCAGGCTCCAGAAAAGCCCCTTGAGAAAGTACCAGTCCTCCACGTGGGTTCAGGGAACTTGGAAGAACCGCTTGGAAACCTCCCCACGCCCCGGCATTGGCAAGACCTCCTGGGGTCCTCTGGCCCTCAAGTCACACTGCATCAGAGGCAAAAAGTAAGGCCGGGGCTTCCTACCCAAAGTGGCAATCCCCTGTATTAGCCATTATACATGGCCACCTACTCTTTGCTCATATACCTCCAGCCTCAGAAAGCTCATTATCTGATCCTGGTCCACTGCTGAACAGTGGTAGGTGCTAGAAAGTTCTTTTTCCCTCTGAAGAATACGCCTCTTTCAATGCCCTGAACAAGTTGACCCATCTCCTTTCCAGCCCCCTGCCTCCCGCAGGCACCCCAGGCCTGTAAGGATCCGAAAGTCCCAGTTGCCCTGGATTTAAGGCAGTCCCAGGATTCAGGTTTGGCAAAACACAGAGAGACAGGTCCCCAAACACCTCAGCCAAGAGCCTGGCACCAACCCTGTCCTCTCTGCAGCCATCAGCACCGAGTTTCCTGGGAGCTCCCTGTCCACAGGTCCGGATGGGGCGGGGCATGTGCACGAGTGAGCCTGAAGAGTTAGGCTTGGATTAAAGAAATGGCAGATGAAAAGAGGGGGACAAAAACATCCAGCACCACCCCCACCCCCAGAAGGGAAAGGGTGGCATGGAGAAGGGTGACAGATGGGGGAGAGGGGGAAGGGAGAGGAGACACACGGGGAGGAGGGAGGGGCGGCAGCCTCCTTGGCCTCACACCCGCTGCGGGAGGGCCCTGGCCTGTTCCACTCAGCGTTGGCCCTGCTGCTGAAATTCCAGCTCTGTGCGCAGCCCAGCTGGCTCGCCGCCAGTCATGTGCCAGCTCCAGGCTGGGCAGCGGGAAGTGGGGCACGCGGCGGGCATATGGCCGAGAAGCCAGGAAATGCAGAGCAAAGCCTGGACGGCCGCTTGGCCCAGGGACGCAAATGCTGCCAATCCCAGCCTGGCTCTGCCCTCTCCACAGCATGGGGCCCACAGCCCCTGGCCTTCGTAAGTATCCAGGGGGGCCTGCAGGTGAGGCTTGGTGCTGGACACCAAGGGGACCAGGGAAATCACATGGTCTGGCTGGCTCAAGCCCATCTGCCTGGACAACAGCAAGTCATGGGCCTTACTAGCTGTCCACAGGGGTTGTAGGAAGGTAGGCTGTGTAGCGCTCAGAGTGCAGGCTCTGGGGCCAGCTACTTTGCTCTGCATGTCAACTGGGCGGCCTCAGGCAGATTACACGTCTCTCTAGGCTCCATTTCCCTTATCTGTAAAATGGGGGTAACAGCACCAGGAGCTGGTGCATGGGCAGTGCTGAGCACAGGGCCTGGCACATGCTACCTGCCCAGCACTGGCAAATTCAATGCTGAGCAAATGTGCTGGTCTCATCGATACCACACTGGCCCCAGCCTGGCTGGCCCTCCCTTTGCCCATGACCCTCTGGTGGAAATAGCCTCAAAACGCCCTGCCCACAACTTCCCTGCATATACTGAAGAGCGGGAGAGGCGGGCCAGGTGGTATAATGGTCTCCTGCTTCCCTCAGCCTGAACCCTCATCTCTCTAAGGCCCTTGGCCAAGGGTCATCCTTAAGACTCGTTTAGGGCAAAGGCCATCTTCTGAGGACAAGGACACAGCAGATGGTTGGACTTTCTTTTCTTTTTTTTAATCCTCACCTGAGAAGTGAGGATATTTTTTCCATTGATTTTCAGAGAGTGGAAGGGACAGGGGAGGGAAGGTAGGGAAAGAGAGAGACAGGGGGCGGGCATCAATGTGTTAGAGACACAGCAATTTGTTGCCTTTCCATCACACCCCAATAGGAGCCAGGGATTGAACCTGCAACTGAGGTATGTGCCTTTCACCGGGAATCAAACCCGAGACCCTTCAGTCCACAAGCGGATGCTCTAACCACTGAACAACCGGCTAGGGCTGGATTAAAAAAAAAAATCCTCACCAGAAGATATGTTTTTATTGATTTTAGAGAGAGAGGAAGGGAGACAAGGAGACAGGGAGGGAGATAGGGAGGGGAGAAAGAGGGAGAGACAGACAGAGAAAGAGAGATAGAGAGAAACAACGATGTGAGAAAAATATAGATCAGTTGCCTCCTGTATGCTCCCCTGAACTCGCAACCTTTTGGTGTATGGGACAGCGCTCCAACCAGCTGAGCCATCCAGCCAGGGCAGATTGTTGTTTTTAAAAAATCAGGCCCTATGGAGAAATTACAGACTTACACAGGCCACCTCCACTGCAGTCCCAGGCTATCTATACAAAGAACTTGGGGTTGGAGGGGTGTCATGTCTGCCTTGGGTGGGGAAGCCTGGTCACAGAGGGGCAGGTCTCTAGGAAGCCAATGAGAAAGCCAACACAGAGGGGCATGAGGACACTGGCTGACTACCACGCAGGTGCTGTGTGACCTTAGACAAGTAGCTTGACTCTCTGGGTCTCAGTTTCCTTTACTGGGAAATGGGACCACAGCCCATCACAGGACTGCTATCAGGCTTAAATGAAGGTAAAGAGCTTGGCTTTCCTGGGTTAGTGGTGGGCACTGGACAAGCGGTTCAGAGCTGTGCATAAGCTATGGCGATGGGGGTCAGGGGGGAAATGGAACCAGAACACAGGCAGGTCCCTCGTGCTGGAGCTCAGGCCGCCATCCCTTCCACCTCCCCGTGTGTGACGCTCCCCACCCCTAGCAACCTAGCTGTCTCTCCTCCCTTCTGCCTACCCGCAGCTTAGAATGCTGGCTTCCATCCACCTTCTTCAGGAAGCCCCTGGCTTAGCACAGTATCTGGAGGTACCTTTGCTAAATACCCAGGTAACCAGGCTCTTGTTCCCTCCTAGCTTTGGAGACATTTCTGTTTTTTGTTTTTGTTTTTCTCTCAGCACTCCCCACCCCAAATCAAACTGATTTCCTTGAGGCTGGGACCAGGTCCTCAGACTTTTCCTGGGGAACTCCCAATACTGACTCCACAGGGCGGTAGGGGATCAAAACATAGAAAGCATTCAGGACAGGCCTGGTACACAGTAAATGCCATGAAAGCATTTACCCTTACGATTATTATTATCTAGCCACACACAACTCCTGCCCCTCAGAGCGGCAGAGTAGGCTGTGAAGGCTGTGTGTGTGTGTGTGTGTGTGTGTGTGTGTGTGTGTGTAGCAGAAATGGGGAGAGAAAGGCTTCCCTCCTGCCCCATCCCTCTCCTCCCCTCCCTCTCACTCTCTTCAACCTGCTTCTCCTTTGTGCTCAGACCACAGAACCCGCCCCCTGCCCCGTGAGCCATCTCTGGCTGCCATGCCCTTGCCCTGTGCCCCCCTGGGTCCCCAAAGGCCTTTCATCACGCCTCAGCTCCCCGCCCCGCCCCGCGCCCGCCTCCCCCCCCCCCCCAACATGTGCGGAGCCCATGGCCTCCTGCCAAGGCCCGGGGCTGCCAGCAGAGGCAAGGGACAGAAATCTCACCGCTCGGTAGGTTTTCTTCTGCCCAGCGTGCTTGGGGGCTTTGCCTGGCTCCGCTGAGCTCTCCACATGCATCGAGTAGATGATGTCAAAGAAATCTTCCACCACAGCGACCCGCTTCAGAGAGATGCCCTCCGGCTCCGACAGGCCATCTGCCCCCTGCGACAGGGTGGACAAGCTGTGTTAGTGTCAGGGAGGATGGCGGGGTGAGAGCCGGGCCCTCAGGATGGGCAGTGGGCTGGGGGCAGGTCAGCGCTGCTCTCTGACCCCAGCAAGGTCTCTGGTGATAGATGGAGGGGGATGGCGAGGGGTGGAAAGGGCCCACTGAGAGGGCCCCAGGGAGGGGGTACCAGAACCAGGGTGGCTGCTGCTACTAAATCTACCAGGAACAATGGGCAGGGAGTGACAACAACAAAAATACAAATTAAAAAACCAAGAGGCTCCATGTTCACCATTTCAGACAGATTGTGCCAGACTCAGGCGGGAGCTCTCGAATCACACGCTGTGCCAAGAGCATCCTGGAAGTCTCTGGGGAGGGGGGCGCTAAATAGATGCAGCCACATCAGGAGCGCGCCAATTAGCAGTAACCTTTCACTGTGGTCCTGGGCTGGGGTCCCAGGGGACCAGCGTGGATCACCTGGGTGACTCCCGCCTCCACCCTGGCCTTTCAGAAAAGCTTTCACCATGCTCACCCTCCCCACTCCAGTAGCTGAGTGCCAGCAACAGCACCCCGGCTCTTTGTGTGCGGTGTCAAGAATAACAGACATGCGGCCACGTGGAGGTGGCAGGGCCGTGTGAGCAGGGTGGCCGTACCCCCGCCCCCCCCCCCCTTTCTTGTCAGTCTGGCACAAGTGCTGTCAGCTGGCCCGACAAGGTGTGCCAGGATGGAGATGGGGTCCTTTAGCTGAGGACCTTCTGGGCCAACACCTGTCCTCCCCCATTAGTAGGGCTGGGATGGAAGAGGGGGAGACTGCAGGGTGTGAGGCTGGGGGATGTGAGGATGGGCAGGTGCTTTAAGGGAGCGGACGGCTCAGTAAGTTCCTTATTCATAGGGCAAAGGCTACACACAAGCTCAGGTACACCTGGCTCTCAGCCATCATCTCCCTAAGGGAAAAGCTTGGAGGTCTCTGGGCGCTTCACAGATAAAGAGGAAGCTGAGGCACAATTTGGGGGAAAGGTCTTTCTCTGAAAGTTCCTGAAACACAGATTTCCAAGACAATTCTTTCCCAGAGGATCCTGCTCAAGAACCGTCAGCTCTGTGAGGGTGTAGGCTGCACCTCCGGGCTCACGGCTGTCTCCCCAGCACCTAGAACAATCCTTGGCACATAGCAGACTGACTGACTGGTTACAAGCAGCAGCCAGGCCACGTAGTTTAGACCAGCTCTTCCCCACTTTGGATAAGGCCCCATCATTTAAGTGGTTGTGTGACCCTGAGCAGTTATTTAGCTTCTCGGAGCCTACGACCCTTTATCTGGAAAATGGGGATAACAGAAGCACCTCTCCCATGAGCTACAAGGGGGGAAAATGAGATCCGTGTGTAGCACTCAGCACCAACCCAGCCCGTAGGAGCTGCTGGGTAAATATTGCCATTAAGCAGTGCTATGCCATTTGCCACGTCTCTCCTAGCTTGGGCTGCACATCACAAGCCTGGGAGGTTGTCAGACCCGCCGGTGGTAGGGTGGCTGGCAAGTGGCACAGCTGGCTTAGTCCCGCGGTCTTTGCAGTCTGAGGGGAATAGAGGCTGTGCTGAATGGGATCCTTGCTCACAGCATATTCTGGCCACAGGCGGGGTTTAGTTTTATCTAGCAACCTTCCCAGCATGCCATGGTGGGTGAACAGAGTTGTCTCTTTGCTAGTGACCCATTTGAGAGCAAAACGGGGGAGGGAGGGCATCTGGGCATTTGGGGTGTAGGGTACCAAACCCTAGAGCTAGTGTTTGTGAGTGGTGACCGTGGGCGGTGACATCACTGGTCCTGTGCAGACAGTATTGCCAATGGCTTCCTTCCTGGTCAGGATCCATTTCAATGGGGACTTGTCAGATAGCAGCGTGCATCCGGGGTGTGCGTGCGTGCGTGCATGCATGTGTACTCGCAGGTGTGTGCGTGTGTGTAGCTGCTTGCTGGTCCTGCTTCCTTGTTGTGAGATTGGGGGCAATCTCTTCGACCTCCCTGAGCTCCACTTATGAGATGAGCTGTAAAATTCCATGATTCTTCTGCTCCTAGATCCTCTCAGCAGTTACTGTCCTCTCTTTCCTGGGAGTATCTGAAGTCCCCCTCTGTAGTTCTGGTCCATTTGTAGACAGGGCTTATCAGTGACTGACTCATTCATTAGCTGACTTGTTACTACCCAGCCTTTTGGGGATCTTCAAATATTGCTGTGACAGAGTTGGGTGGCACAAATGTTATGACAGGCCAGTTATAAGACACTTCTAACCAGAGGTTCATATTGGCAAAAACAAACAAAAGGATCTTAAGAATTAAAATATAACTGGGTTCCCATTTTTTGATCTGATGGTGGTTATCTAGGTATGTTCAGTTTATAAAAAGTCATTAATCTGAACACTTATAATCTGTGTACTTTTCTGTATGTCTGTTAAAACTTAATTTTTAGAATGTATATTTAAAAAGTATAGTGGGTAGTTCCACAACATTTTGGTAATCTGAATCCAGAGGCATAATGATGAATTTAGCTGCTTAACAGTGAATAGCCCTCTCTGCTCATAATATTGTTTCAGGCCACAGATACTTCTGGAAAAGGGAGATACATTTTGGTGGGAAGGAATGAAGAAGGAAATCTGGTGGGAGACAGTATTTTAGATAGGTGAGTTCGAAAGTGCTCCCTAATCAGGTTGTGATCTTGGGCAGGTCACTTCTCGACCTCTTGAAACTCAGTTTCCCCACCTGTGACATGGGCCTAAAATGTCCTAGTTGGATGTTCCAAGGATTATGTGAGAATGTACATCAGGCATTTGTCAGATATAGGATTGTAAACATCCATCTCTTCCCCTTAGACCCACTGAGTTTGGACAAGTTATGGTTAGGAATCTGCCCTCATCTCTGGGCCCTCTGATCCATTCAGGCTCTAGAACGGGGCCCCCAGGTAACATCTACCACAAAAAGAGAGTCTTATGTAGTCTTAGAGTCTAAGTAACATGCTAAGGCTGTCCCACAAACTTGTAATAAGCTTTCCTAAAGTCAAGGTGTCATTAATCAACCCGGATTAAACAGTGAAACACTGTCCAGTGCCTGTCCTATGTCTGTCCTAGCTTCCACTTCCATTCCTAGGCAGACATGAGTAACCAAAAGCACCGCACCTGGTCCGATGTGAACAGAAAGTTATCCCAGAGAAACACTTCAGTGGAGCATGTTTAAAAGTCCCCTGTTTAAAAATTGGTTGTGATGTCCCCTGATGTTCAAACCTGGGTCCTATGGTTGGTCTATCTCACCTGCAGACACGTACCCAGGAAAGGAGAGGGCCTATAGCAACCAGAATTCTACCCACACAAGGTATGCAGAGCCACACCTTGAACTGTCCTTTGCCGAGCTGTGGCCACCTGGACACCATGTGTGCTACGCCCTAAGGGAAGAACACCAGGATATCTGTGTGGCCTTCAAGGAGGACCCTGGCAGGAGAACAAAGAAATCCCACGGCAGTCACGTGCCACAGACATCTCTGCCATGCCCTGCATCCAGAGAGGTAATAACCTTCATGCTAAATGCTGAAGGAGAGGCATGCCTTCCCTAGCTGAGAACCCAGACACAGCTCTACAGGGCAAGAGCTGCTAATTAAGGGAGCGGAAAGCACCTTCCCCACAGCCTTGGGATGCCCCTGCCAACCACTTCTGCTCTGTACCCAAATGAGCTTAATCTAATCCATTGCCCTCAGCACGCTGGGTCCTGGATTGACAAAGGAAGCTCACTTTATTTACAAGGCTGGGTAAAGAGGCGGCCTGGAGCCTCCTTACTATACCCAGCTTCCTGGGAACACCAACCAGGAGTGATGGCCTGGAACCCCGGATGCAGCACCCTATGGGGAAAACCATGAGAAAAACACATGGACAGTTGTGAAAAACCGACCTCTGGGGCCTTCCTGCAGGGGGAAGAATATTACCATGGTAACACACTCCAGCCTTTGGAACCAGCCAACTCCAAACAGCTGGCCAGACCCAGGCCAACAAAACCCAGACATGGCAATCGTTTTAAAAAATTCGTTGAGCCCCGCCAGTGTGGCTCAGTGGTTGAGCATCGATCTAAGAACCAGGAGGTCATGGTTCTATTCCCAGTCAGGGCACATGCCCAGGTTGTGGGCTCAGTCCCCAGTGTGGGGTGTGCAGGAGGCAGCTGACCGATGATCCTCTCTCATCATTGATGTTTCTATCTATCTATCTCTCTCCCTTCATCTCTGAAATCAATAAAAATATATTAAAAATAATTTAAAAAATCAAAAAATCCATGGAGCTACTACCTTTCTTGGACAACATCATCTTTCTTAAACCCAGCCCATTTGGGTTCTAAATTAAAAGCCAGGTTGCAAGTCATTGAAGAAATCACCAAATGTTTAGGACAGTGGTCCTCAAAGTGTGCTCTCTAGGTCACCATCATCAGCATCATCTGGGAACTTGTCAGAAATGCAGATACTCAGGCCCCCACCCAATACCTACCAAATCTGAGGGTTTTAAAAGGCATCAAATAATTCTGATGCACAGCCAATTTTGAGAACTGATGAATGTAATGTCTCCATAATTGAGACAGGAAGGTAACTGCTAAAGAAACTGGCATTGACTCATTAAATACAGACATGCTCTGTGCTTCTAGGCCTAACATATTAATATTTTCTTCTTCAATGAAGGCCAATTTTCCTAATGGTGTGAACAAAAGAATCTTACTGGGTAACATTAGTATTAATTCAAAATACCTGCCCAGAAACTTAATGTGGATTATGAATAGAAAGGGCAGGAGTGGCCAGCATCCTGGCATCAGATTTTTAAGTCCTCTCTGGCACAGTTAATTACTACTTAAGCAGGTCATCCTTTGACAGGTCTTTTAGGGCTTCCTCGCTTTCCTCAAATGATCTGAATGCTTAGCACAAGGAAGGCTGCTACATTCAGGGCTGCAGACTTACAAAGAAGACAGAATGCCTTACCGGGCCAGTAGATAGGCCAATGCCAGGTGGCCTCATGAGCCGTTATCAGGAGTCATCCCTCAGGTAAGCTCCTGAATCTGACTGTATCCTGTCTGTATCCCACTAAGCCAATTAAATGGACCCCTGCTCTTGATGGCAGGTGAGGTCCAAATGCTAATGGATCACATTGGAACTTCCAAGCCACTTGCTGATAGTAAGTTACATACGTATCAAGGTGGGCTCGCGGTTTCAGGCCACCATCACTGTATTAGTGGTGTATGCCTTCCAGCAATGAAAGAGCCATGGTTGAGAGGAGGTGGCTAAATAGCGGGGACATTTCTCCACTGGGCTCCTAAGGTAGAGGAAGAAACCACAAAATCCTCAGGATGTGCCCTTTTGGGGCATTTCAGATCCAGCTTTTGACAAGACATAAAAACCAACAAGACTGTCATCAGAGGAGAAGGTCAGTCAGCAGAACCCACCCCAGTGGAAACACACCTCGGCAACCACCTGTGTGGGAGCTGACTGTGCAGACAAATGTGAAGATGCTCCATCCCATCTGGGCCAGCCGGCTAAGTGGCTGAGATTACAGGCAGAGGCTACCTCGAATATGAGCCTCATGCTCTCCTAACTTCTCCTGTCTTTCAGTCACACTTTAATAAAACCAGGCAGGACCAGTGTTTGGAAGTTTGGGTAGCAATTTGGGGGGTTCGGGGGGGGGGGAGTTTCCTACAAAGTCCCATTCTAACTCCTGGCAGGACTGAAAGAAGACCTGAGGGGAGGAGTCAGCCTCCTGCAAAGGGTTCTCAGATGGAAAGGAAAGAGGTGGAGAGAAATTTAAAAACCAAACAAAACGGAGAGAACAAGAAGAATAGAAATTCAGAATGAAGATCCTCACCCAAATCTCCAGAATTCTCTCCTCAGAACCCCCTAGAGAAGCCAGTCATAATTGTAAAGGGCAATCAGATGATTGAGAAGAGGGTATTGCTTAAGTGGGACAAAGACAGTATTGCATGTCTCTGGATTATGAATACTACCTACTGTGAACTAGGAACCAAAAAAATCCTCCGAAATAAAGATTCACACCAGAATTTTAGGATCCATTGTGCTCTGTAGGTCTGTACAGAGGGATGAGGACCTCCCCCCCCCCCAATAAATACACAAACAAGGCACTGAGGACTCAATGTAGCACCTGCCTCTTCTCCACCCTTGTGCACAATCTCCAACTGTTAGTGTGGAGCCGCCACCGAGTTGCACCTGCCATCTGGAACAGGCCTCAAATATTCCAAGACCTCCTTTCTGCTTCACCGAATCTCCGTCTTCTTTCAAATCATGCCGGGACCCAAATGCACACCCAGGGCCACAGAGAAAGGTGTCTGGGATCAGCCCCCAAATAACAGCACTACCTTTGAGGGATGCCATATCCTTCAAGCAGCTCTGAATATTTCTTTTTCCTTTTTTGGTTTTGTTAACTCTGGGATGTCTGGAAAGGGGGAAGGGAGGAAGGGATAGGAACAGTATTCCCCTCTTGGCAAGAGAGGGGGAAGAACCCCCGGTTTAAGGGATGGAGGGAAGGAGCAGCTAATGGCACTCTCAGGCAGGACAAGGTCAGGGCCTGACTGTGAGGATTCTGGTCTGGGGGTGTCAGGAGGGACGAGTTGCTCAAGGGGTGAAGTCACAGGCCTGAGGACAACTCAGCCCTGACCCTGGGGCAAGGAGCTGGCCTGCCTGGGCCTCACTTTTCTCCTGTGTTGAGGTGACACAATATGCACAATGGCTTTCACCACCTCACAGGACGGCTGTGGGAACCCAGATAATACATAAATAGTGCCTGCCCTGGGCGAGACACCCATAAATGACCGGGGTCACCACTTCTCTGGAGGGGCGCGCTCCAGGACTCTGGGGCCCCGTCTCCCTTGGGCGTCGGCCAAGGACAAGGTAAGGGGTCGCTGAGGGGAGGGGCTCTAGGCGGAACAGGGCGGCCCTGAGTCTAGCAGGCCCCTCGGGCGGGTCCCTACGGGGCGGTGGCGGGCGGCCCGGGAGCGCTAACGAGCAGGGGCCCCAGGTGCGGGCCCCACCCGGACTGGGAGGGGGTAGAGGAGGGGCGGGAAGGGGAGGGGAGCGGCCCACGCGCTAATGACTGTTGACAGCGCGCGCTGGGTTCGGCGGAGCCGCGCGCGCCGCTGACAGCTGCCGGGGCGGGGGACGGAGGCGGGGCGTCCGGCGCCGGGCGCCGGGCAGGGGTGAGGCGCTGGCGCTCCCCCCACGGCGCACGCGCGTGCGCCTCGGCGGGGAGGGGCGGGGAGGGGCGCGCGCGCCGGCCCGGGTTCGGAGGGCCTGCTGGAGCGGCTCGCGCGGGCTCCTCGCGGGCAGGCAGGTAATGAGAGTAACCATGGCAACCCACCAGAGGAAGTGTATTCTGCAGGAGACGTTAATCCCCTCTCCCCCGAGCTGGGACAGCCTGACTTTCCATTCTCACACAGTAATTAGATACCAGCTGTCAGTGCAGGGGGGACGGTTCCGCGGCTGCAGCCCGGCTGGGGGGGCGCACAAAGGGGGTTGTGGGGGGAGGCGGGGAGGAGGGCGTTAAAGACACAGGGACGCTTTCCGCGGTGGGCCGGTAGGCGCGCCTCCCCCCCCTCCCCCCAGCCCCCTGCCTCCGGGCTCGCGCCCGCTCACCTGGAGGCCCAGCCCGCGCGGGGCTCCGCCCACTCCTCGCGCACCTGCTGCGCGCGCGCGCGCGCGCCCGCCCGCCCGCCCACCCTCGAGCTCCCCCTCTCTCAGTCCCGCCTCCCCCATTCCCCGTGCACCTGCCCTGCTCCCGCCCCGCCACCCCCGGGACGCTGCCCACCTGTCCTTTGTGGGGGGCGGTACCATTCGATCTGGCCAGCTCTCCTTTGGGGAGCGTCCGCTTTACGTCAGGCGCCGTGCCAAGCCCGATCTGTGTAATCCTCACCGACCCTCTGCGGCAGGCGCCTTTGCCGCTCCCCGCCCAAGGCGCCGCGGGGTGTGGCCATTTGCCCAGGGTCATGCAGACTTGAACCCCCATCCCGATGGCCACTTAACCACCAAGCTACAGCGCCTCCCCATCGCGTCCACATCCGTTATAGCTGGGCGGGGGGGGGGGGGGCGCTTCTCAACTGCTCAGGGAGACAAGACAATTACACCGGTGGCGGGCATCGCGGTGCACTTCCTGTGTGCCAAGCATTCACTGCTTCATTTCACTTTCCCAGCAGCCCTGCAAGGTTTGTTACCCCCATCTCACAGGTGAGAAAACTGAGGCCCAGAAAGCTGAAGCAACTTGCCCACAGTCACTAAGAACAGTGACCCAGGCAGTCAGAGCCCTTGATCCAGGCTCTCAGCTACTGGGCACTATTAACTCCACCCCTGGGCTCATGGTGGCTGGTATCCAATCTAGGTCTTTTCCCTCTTTCAATGTTCAGTCTACCCACATCCTGTCCCAGCATGAGTGAGGGGCTGCTTCTCTTAGCCCTACCTAAGAAATCTTAGATTTCTAAGAAGCTCCTAGGCCTTAAGCCACTGCCATGTCCCTAATTTCTGCCAGGCATCCCAGAAACCCTTGCTCTCAGTGTGGGTAGCCACTTGAAAATCATTCTAGGTAGGAAACTAAGACCACAAGGCTAAAGGCTAGGCCCAAGGAAGAGATGGCTGGTGGGGCCTTTTGGGGGGAGTTCAGTCCCCACAGGCCCAGCTGTGCCTCCTGCCCCCCATCAACAGTCAGGCCTGGGGGGGGGCATGCCAAGGAGGGGCAGGAAGTGTTGAAAAGCAGAGCAGGCTCCTGTCCCCAGTGGCAGCGGTGTCTGGGGTAGGAGGAGGCTATCTGATCCCTTCCCCACTGCCCCGGCCATGACCTCCTCCCTCCCTGCATCTCTCCCTCCTCCCTTATAGCCAGAGTAGCCAGCACCCTGGGCTACAGCTGAGAACCCAGCGTTCTCTAACCCAGCCGCATTCCTGTGGGAGGAGGGATGGGGGGAGGCTGGGCCAAAGACTTTAGGGACAGGGGCACCCTTGGGGCTGTCCCACCCTTCAAGGACCAAGGCTGAGTTGCCTCCAACCTCACCGTTTCCTGCCTCCGCTTTCCCCACCTCTCAGTAACAGAGCTGCCTAAATTTGGCTCCAGGAGGGAATGGGGGAGGTGGCAGCAGGCGGGTGCTGTCAGAGGCCAGGGCGAAGCTCCCTGTCTAGCCGGCTGGCATTTTTGCTGTCTGGAGGAGGGCAGGGGGGCCCAACAGCCCTCCCCCTGAAAAGGAGATATTCGTACCTTCTGACATGCGCTGGGTAACGTGCAAACGATATGCAAACTGAGCTTCAAATCAACATCTCAACCAGGGAACAGCTTGGGTGCTGCTTTTGGGATGAGAACAGAAGGACCAGTGGCCCCCTCCCCAGGGGCTCCAGTGGGGGCTGGGTGGAGGGTCCAGGGGGTCCAGGGCTGGGAGTTGGGAGATTCGGTTTATTGCCAGGTATGGCTTTGGGACTTCAGATTAGCAGCTGGACCCTCTGGATCCCAGCCTGAGGGCAGGGCCATGGCCTTCCCTGCCTGCTCTGGCATAGTGCTTGGCACACCCTGTCACATGGTTAAGCACATGAGTTCTGCAGCCACCCTGCCCAGGTTTGAACCCTGGCTCTCCACTAGCCAACTGGGTGAATGCAACAGCGTGCCCAGGCAAATGGCTAGCGGGACTGGGCATCTGTTTTAGGATAGCCACTGCCCTTCCCGAGAAGTTAGGCACAGGGACATGGCCTGAAAGAACGGGGGCTTTGGAATCAGACCTGAACTCCAGGCCTGGCTCAGCCGTTGAGGCTGTGGGTCTCACTCCCCTCATTTGGAAAATGGGTTCGGGGTCTCCAGGTCAGCTGTGATTCCATGTGAGGGCCTGGCAGGCAGTGGGCACCCCAGAAGTCTTCCCATTGGTGTGGTCTCATTGTTCTCTGCATTCATTCAACTACTTTATCCTGTTCCCATCTCCCCGCCCCTCTTTGCTCTCTGTCCTGGTTTTTCTCTTGCCTCTATATAGTTGTAAGTTTCTTACAGTCTCTCTCTCCCCTTTCTCTCCCCTTGTCTTGGTGTCCTCAGGCAAGTCACTGCCTCTCAGAGCCTCAGTGTGTACATCTGCTAAATGGGGGTCATGGGAGGTGGGTGATGAGCTCTGTCTGGGGTCTGGGGCCCAGTAGTCATTTCATGGGTGGCAGCTCTTCTTTACAAGGACTCTCCCCTCCCCACCCATCATCCCAAATGGCCAGGAGGGGTGGGCTGTGCCCTCAGCTCTATCGGGTATAGTGTGTGGGGGCCCCGCTTCTCGGTTACTCTGTTTAACCCCAGATAACTGCTCTCCTGCCCCTCCGCTGGGGTTGATATGAGCTGAATCCAACTTCCTGCCACCCAAAAGCCACTTCCTGCCAAACTTGAGCTGATACCAGAAGAACTTGTTTTCTGTGCACAGAGCAGTCCCTGATGGGGCAGCCATCCGCCTGCCCTGGGTGTGCACATTTTTTCCATTTGCCTGTATGCCTGGCGGAGCTGGGTGGGGGAGGATGGGGACTCTGCCCTCCTCACCTCTGAACCTGCCATCCTGCCCCTCAGTAGTCTCTGGGCCTGCCAGCCATCCCAGGAAGGGTGCCAAACGTCCATTCAGGTCCAGACAGATGTGTGTAGACAGTGATGAATAGCCTGACACAGCCACACACACAGTTGGTCTGACAGAGTCCCCACAGCTACTGGGCATTTGGGCTCCAGACACGGTCACTTGCACTCAGAGTCACATACAACCATACAGTCATTGGCAGAGTCACAGTCAGAGTCCCACATCGAGAGTTACACCTAGTTTCAGATTCAACACACACTCTTGGAGGGTCTTCCGTGTGTGTCAGGTTTTGGGCTAACCTGTAGTATGAGTGATTGGAATAGCAACAAATATTTAGCTGAGCCATGCTGTTCCCTCCGTTTCCTTATCTTTGAAATGGGGGTAACAGCCCTACCTATTAGGGTTGTTGGGAGGGTGAATGAGTGACAACATGCGGAGCCCCTGTCCCTGTCTGGCCCATGGAGAGCGCCCTCGAAGTGAGGCTATCTTAGCTAGCCAGGAGCATCCTGTGCCCAGCTCCCACCCAGATCTTACATACATTAGCTCCCTGAGTCCCAGCCTGAGCCCCCGGAGGCTCAGGTCGTCATTCCCGTGTTTGCAGATGAAGAAGTTGAGGCTCAGAGAAGGGGTCTGCGGAGTCCTCAGGGTGCCCCCACGAACCCTGTCCACCACCACACGCTCACTCTGCTGCTCCAGTTGGCCTCACTACCCGCCCACGTGCACACTGTTGCCTCTGCTTGGAATGCCCTTGCCACTTGCTCTTGATGTGACCGGCTTCAGAGCTCCAGAGCTGCCTCCTTACATAGCTCCTCCCAAAAGCCGTGCCATCCCCTGTTCACTCCCCTCAGCACGCTTACCATTCGCAAAACAGTGGTCTCCCACTGGATTTAACCTTTTGCGCTCGGATGTCGAGTGTGACTCGACACGGTTAGCATCGGTAGCAGGAATCGAGAAAAAAGCAAGCGAGTGCAAAGGGTTAAGAACCAAGAGTCAGGACGATTTTGTCCTGTTCTCTGGCACATAGTAGGTGCTCAGCAACTCCAGAACTACCTGAATAAATGTGCGGCTTGCTCCTCACAGCCAATGAGAAAAGAGTTTGGAACCAAACCCAGGATACTCAGACTGGAGCTCATGTCTACCCTATGGCAATTCTCACTGCCACCAGCAGGCACTTAATAACTTGTGAATGAATGAATGAATGAATGAATGAATGAATGAATGAAACCAAGATCTCAGGATCTCAGCCCAGTGTTCCCTAGGCTAACCCACCTTCATTTCCTGGCAGTGTGGGCGTGAACATAAGCCAACCCACCTCCGATGGTGGTGGGGTTGACGGCCGGCCGCCTGAAGCCGGCTGTCAGGAGCTCGTCTGGCCACAGCCGCCAGCAGGGGAGACCAGCTGGCGGTGCAGGGTCCATCGGCCCAGCCTGGAATCTGAGCCGCCCTGAGAGGCCCAGCTTCTCTCTGGGCCCCCACAAACTGGCCTTTGTTCCCCATGCCGGCCAAGACCCAGCAGCTTGGGCTTTCTCTCTGCCTGAGGCACCCGCGCTAAGCCATGGGGGTAAATGGGCCAGCCTCCCCTCTGTCCTGCCCAGGATGTCGCTTCAGAACTAAATGGAGATGTAATTTTCTATACAAATCCATGACAATTTAGATGGAGTGATTGTAATTGGCTTTTCAATGGGGGTTTTGTCCAGTGCTGGTGGCTAAAACTGGGTGGCCTGTTTGAGGCAGGCTCTATTTAAATGACAATAAAGCAATAATATTGAGGACCTGTACAGTGCCCAGAGCCCCTCCTGGGCCCAAGAGGAGCCTCATGTTTATGAATCTGGTCCTTCCCTGGGGCTGTCTGGACAACTGGGTGTTGGTGCTGGGCACAGACCCCGGGAGAGGGGCAGCCACATCTTGGGGCTTCCAGACACAGGGTTCTAGGATGGCTGGGCTAGAGTCCCATGTCCACTGGCTTACCTGCTTCATCGTTCATGACCCACTCACGAACTAGTGCCACCTGAGGGCTAGCTAATAGTCCAGGTGTTGGGGATGCGGTGACACAGAGAACCCTCCCAGACAGGTCAGAGGGAGGAGGGTACAATTGCAAGCACAGCATGAGGTTTGAGAGCATGACTCAGAGCCAGACAGCACGGGTTCAATTCCTACTCCACTCCTTACTATTTTCCTGAGCTTCAGCAAGCTGTTTAACCTCTCTGTGCCTCTGTTGCCTCAGCCATAAAATGGAGTTGCAATAAAAGTTATTACAAGCAGGAAACGCCTGAATAGGGAGGGCTCCGTAGAATGCCGGGCAGGTGGAAGGTGCTGTACGTACGTTATTGCCACTGTTCATTAAAAGTTTCAGCTCTCTGGTGTCAGATTTGCTGGGTGACTGTGGTCGTGTGACTTAACCTCCTTAAGCCTCCACTGGCTTCTCTTTCCGGTGGGACTTTGAGGAGAGCCGACCCCGCAGGGTTGTGAAGATGTAAGGAGAGGACGCAGGAAAATGCTTAGCGCCGAGTCGGCAAGGTAAACATTAGCTCTCTACTGTGATGCTCCTTGGCCTTGAGGAGCTCGCCATCCAGCGATAATTATAGTGTTGAGTGTGGGAGACAGAAAGGGAAGAAAAGAAAGCTCACAGGAAGCCAGGAGGGAGCTGTCGCTGCTGTCAGGGGATGCCTTGGAGGGAAGGACCAGGAGGAGGGGCCTCGGGAACAGGGCGGGGCGTGGGGCTGTGTAAAGGAGGCCAGGCTTCACTGAGTTGGTGACGTGTTTTGGCTGGGCTTTGAAGGATGAGTGGCATCTGTGCCAAGAGTAGGTGGATATCCCCCCTACCAGGCCCTGCAGCTACGGAGTCACAGGCAGCCGCTGCGGCCACACCTCCCAAAGAAGTGATTTGTACGTGTGGGCAGGTGGTCAAGGAGACCCTTCTGAAGGAGTGCTGCTGAAAGCATCTAGGAGGGGAAACCACATGCACAAAGGCCGGCAGCCGGGCAGGCCAGGCAGTGGCATCTTAGGCTGCCGAGAGTGGAGCGTGGGGAACCTGCCGCGCGTGGCTGGAGAGATGGGATAGGGGTGTGGCTTTACTCAGTGAAACAGGCAGCTACAGAGGCATTTTAAGCAGGCGGATGACACCATCCAAATTAATTTCCTAAAGATCCCTCTGGCTGCTTGTGGAAAATGGGCTGCAAAGCGGAAGGGCTAAGAGGAAACTCAGGGAGACCCTGGGCAAGTGGTAGTGTCACCATGGGAGGTAAGTAGTTGGACTGGAGAAACAGCAGATGCTTATTGTGTGTGAGATGGATGATGGGCAGGCAGAGGAACACGGGGCACTCTCGGCCTGATGAGGGGCTGTGTGCAGCTGGTACTTAAGAAGGGCTGGTGGAGGGAGATGACAGAGAGAGGTGAGGGCCGCCTCCCACCTCCCCACACCAGGCTGAGGCTCTTGGACGTTTTTCTCGAAGGCAGCAGGAAGCCAACACCATTTTTCTCAAGGGAGAGGAAGACCATGCTGGGATTTGTGCTTTCCAAAGATCATTCTGGCGGCGGGTGGAAGGGCTGCAGGTGGTGGGTGGGCAAGGCTGGAGGGAAGGAGGCAGGGAGGGAGAGGGATTTTGGGGGCTCAGAGGCCTCAACAGGCATCCCAACCATTGCCCAACTCCAAGAGCAACAAACTTCTCCCTCAGAGAGGTCTAAAACTTAGTCCCAGGTGATAGCTTTTCAAGACAGAGAAGGGGTCTCACCCTCGGGCAAACTCGAAGCCTAGTGCTCTTCCCCTTCGGCAGCATCTGTCTCGGTCCCTAACAAAATCCACCATAAATAGTGTTTCAGCATAACTGTCAGCTATAGAATCCTTAGGATGAGCCCAGAGATGGGCACTATCATTCCCATTTTACCGGTGAGGAAACCAAGGCTCTGAGAGTTAGTTACTCGCCTAAGGGTGCCCAGCTGGGAAGTGAGAGCCAGGCTCCCCAGGAAGTCTGTCTCCAGACTCACACACCAGATGGTCCTAACCAGGTCACAGGTGAAATGGGCTTATGGATGTATTTTGGGGGGCAGGCAGAGGTTTATTACAATTTTGGATTTATTGCTAATATTTAAAAGTTGGGGAATTTCATGGAAGAAGAAAACTTGAACATTGGGTGGAACTTCCTGGTGTTGGCAGCCCCAGAACCCAGTCCTTGAATCTCACCATGTCACGCCCCCAGGGTCACACATTTCTCCTCTGCCTCCATTCAGCTGACTAGACATATCTGAAAGTGAGTGCGTGTCAGAGGGCCAAGGAGAGGCATCCACCTATTCACCAAACAAGTGCGTGGACCACCACCAGGCTGTCCACTGCCCAGTCATCACCACTCAATCTCCTCCCCCAGAAGCCTCTCCATCTCCACCTGGGAGTCATCCTTGATGCCTTCCTCTTTCTTTCACATCCCTCCATGCCCATCCCATCCACCAGCAAATCCTATTGGCTCCACCTTTAAACTATATCCAGAATCTCACTGCATTCTATCACTTCCCCTGCTCTGATCTCCTGCCCAGGGCCGGGTGGGGGGGGGCGGGGGTTGGAGGGAGAGGGGTACAGGGCAGAGACACGTGCTGACAGTGAGAGCCCTCGGGTCTGGCTCCTGCCTTTCCTCCCTGGGTCTCAGTTTCTTCATCTGTAGGAAGGGTGGGACAAAGAAGTCATTTTGATCCCTATTATCCCTTTGTTCAGATTTGGGAGCCGGGAAGAACCTGGTTCACAAGACACTTCCTGTTAAAATTCTAGGTGCCTCTGGCCTGGGCAGGACACACAGGTGGGACATGGGAAGAGTGTGTGGGTATCTGAGGCAATGACTGTTTTGAGAGCTCCCTGGGCGGAAACCTGTTCTGTTCACCACTGACTGAATTCCCAGCATCCAGAGAGAGTCGTTCTCAGGGAACAGTTATTGAATGCGAGAACCAATGAATGAATGAATGAATGAACGAACGCACGAACCGTCCTGGCCAAAGGGACTCTGGGTATCCACTCACTTTTAGAGGGCCTTGATTTTCCCATCTGAGACACCGAGTAACCTGATACCTTGCCTTCCTTCTCTATAACAAGTAACACTTATTGGACACTATGTGCCAGGGTCTGGTCTAAGCGTTTTACATATATTGACTCATTTAATCTTCACTGTAACCCCAGGAAATAGGAACAACTTTTATGGTTGAGAAAACAGACCCAGAGAAGTTCAGTGACAAAACCAAGGTCACACAGGTCATTAGTACCTGAGCCACAGGTCATTAGTACCTGAGCCACAGGCCAACCAGCCAGCCTGGCCCCAGAACTCTCCTCCTTTTTTTTATTTTTTAAATTGATTTCAGAGAGAGGAAGGGAGAGGGAGAGAGGGAGAGAAACATCAATGGTGAGAGAGATCAAGCCTGCAACCCAGGCATGTGCCCTGACCAGGAATAGAACCATGACCTCCTGGTTCATAGGTTGACACTCAACCACTGTGCCACATCGGCCAGGCCGAACCCTCTCTCTCTCTTTTTTTTTTTTTCTGAACTCTCATTCTTAAACACTGTTCCAGGCAGCCCTTCAAGAAGAAATGAGGTTTGGGAAAGCCTGCTCCACGGAGGCAGCGCTAGTTGCCGACGGGAATATGCTGCGCAGGGCTGCCAGCTCATAAACCTTCCACGGCTCCCTACCGCTAACCCAATAATACCCAGACACCCACCTCCGGACTCAAGGCCCCTGAAAGTGGCTCCAGCTGCATCTCCTCCTCCCTCAGGCCTCAATACAAACCTGACACTCAAGCAGCCCTAACTGCTTCTCTACCCCGCTAGCCGAGCTGTTCCCTGTGCCTAGAATGCCATCACCAGGCTTCTGAGTCATGCCCCCTCCCAGTTTCACTCAAATGCCCTTCTCCCCCAGCCCCGCCCACCCGCCTCCCACCCGTCCTTCCTCCCCCTCTCCACAAGACTTCTCTGACCCCTTGCCATATTTCTTGCCTTCAGTTTCCTATAGCACTTGGTCAACAAGGGTATCATTAATGTGCCAGTGGGTACTATTAACAATGCCACTGCCGAAACCGGTTTGGCTCAGTGGATAGAGCGTCGGCCTGCGGACTCAAGGGTCCCAGGTTCGATTCCGGTCAAGGGCATGTACCTTGGTTGCGGGCACATCCCCAGTAGGGGGTGTGCAAGAGGCAGCTGATCGATGTTTCTCTCCCATCGATGTTTCTAACTCTCTATCCCTCTCTCTTCCTCTCTGTAAAAAAATCAATAAAATATATTAAAAAACAAAACAAAACAATGCCACTTTACAGATGAGAAAACTGAGGCACCGAGAAGGGAAGTGAGTTGCCCAAAATGACATGGGATGAAATCAGGACTGACCCAAAGCTAGACCTCCTGAGTCAGCCCACATCTCCAGAAGTCTGTCTTTGGGTGTTAGCTGCCTTACTAGGAGGATGCAGCCCGAGAGCAGAGGCCACTTTTCACTCCCATCCAAGTGTCAAGCATACAATAGGTGCTCCTTCAAGATTCCTTAGTCACCAAACAGAACAGACTTTGCCTTCTGATTAAGTGTGGTCTTAGAAAAAGTTCTTCCAGGCAACACCTGCTGAATTTGCATTCTTTCTGTAGTTATTTCTAAGGGGTGTGAGGCACTCTGAAGGCACAGGGGTTGGATAAGATGGTGAGAGGTCAGCAAGGTCTGGAGTCAGACAAACCATATGACCTAAGATGACTATGATTTTAACTCTGACTTCCAGGGTCACTGCGTGGGGATGAACAGTGCCAGTATATAGGGAACACACCATATACACTAACCCTGTTTATCAACTAATGATTCATATTCTAGACATTGATGCCAGGAGCGGAGGACAATCTGGCATCATCTATTAAAGACCAAAAGCATATTCTGTCAGACCCATCAATTCTACTCCTTGATATAAACTCACATGTATGTGAAATGGCCATCCATCTTCAAGAATGTTCACTGAAGTCTTATTATGAGAGCAAAATGTTGGAAACAACCTAAATGTCCATCAACAGAGGACTAGTAAATAAATTATGGTACATCCATAAAATTGCATACTATGTATCTGTAAAAAAGAATGAGGAAGTTCTTTATGCTCTGGCATACTTATATGCATGGACAGCACATAGATCTACTGTTTAATGGAGAAACAACCTGAAGAATGGAAAAGCTAAAATTAGAAAACTCTCAGAAGAAAACATAAGGCTAAATCTTCATGGCCTTGAGTTAAGCAATGGTTTCTTAGATATGACACCAAAAGTACAAGCAACAAAAGAAGAAATAGACAAATTGGACTCCATCAAAACTAAAAACTTTTGTACTCCAAATAAATGGACACCATAAAAAATGAAAAGGCAACTGACAGACGGGAAGAAAATATTTGCAAATCATACATCTAATAAGGTACTTGTAATCTAGAATATATAAAGAGCCCTTAAATAACAAAAGAACAAATAACCATTAAAAAACAATAAAATGATCTGAATAGACATTTCTCCAAAGATGATACACAAATGGCCAATAAGCACATGAAAAGGTGCTCAATATCATTAGCTATAAGGGAAATGCAAATCAAACCCACAGGAGATACCACTTCACACCCACTAGGTTCTAATCAAAAGACAGGCAATAATAAGTGTTGGCAAAGATGTGGGAAAATCAGAAGCTTCATACACTGCTGGTAGGATTGTAAAATGGTGCAACCACTTGGGAAAACAGTCTGGCAGTTCCTCAAAAGGTTAAGCATGATTATCATATGTCCCAACAATTCTACTCCTAGGTAGAAGAGAAGTAAAAACACACATTTACACAAAAAGTAGTACGTGACTATTCAAAGCACAATCTATATATAAAAGCCTAAGAGACTGTTACGACTGAATGACCAGAATGACCAGTCGCTATGACACGCACTGACCACCAGGGGGCAGATGCTCAATGCAGGATCTGCTGTCTGGTGGTCAGTGCACTCCCACAGCCAATCCGTGGCCGGCCAGCCTCCCCTGGTCCCTCCCTGTGGCCGGCCAACCTCTCGCAGTCCCTCCCCACGTTGCTCCCCGCGACTGGCAGGACTGGGCGAGATGGCCCCGATTGGCCCTGATCGCCAGCCAGGCCTAGGGATCCCATCTGTGCACGAATTCATGCACCGGGCCTCTAGTTATTCATAAGAGCCAAAATGTGGGAACATCACAAATATCCATCAATTGTTGGTTAAATAAAATATGGTATATCCATACAATGAAATATTAAATATATTACAAAAGGCCTGTGGCCCTAATGCCTTAACGACCAAAGACTGGGGCGGGTGGGCGGGGCTGCGAGCGAGGGTGGGTAGGGCTGTGAGCATGGTGGGGCACACGCGAGTGGGCAAGGGCTGCGAGCATGGGGTGGGCGGGGCCGCGCGATTTCGCGTGCTGGGCTTCTAGTTTGGTAGTAAAAAAGAGTGAAGTACACACTACAATAAGGACAAACCTTGAAAAAAATCATACTAAGTGAAAGAAGTCAGGAATAAAGACCACATATTGTGATTCCATTCATAGGAAGTGTCCAGAGAAGGCAAATCTATAAGGAAGCAGATGGATGGCACCCTAGCCAGTTTGGCTCAGTGGATAGAGCGTTGGCCTGCAGACCCGGGTTCGATTCCGGTCAAGGGCACATACCTTGGTTGCAGGCTCCTCCCCAGTCCGGACCCTGGTCCTGGTCGGGGATCATGCAGGAGGCAACCAATCGATGTATCTCTCTCACATCGATGTTTTTCTCTGTCATTCCCTCGCTCTTCTACCCTCCCTAAAAAACAATGGAAAAATATCCGGGGGTGAGGATTAACTCCCTTCTCCCCCCAAAAAAGAAGCAGATGGGTGGTTGCCTAGGGTGGGGGAGGGTCAGGGAGAAATGGAGAATGACTCCTAATGGGTATGGAGTTTCTTTTTGGGGTGATAAAAATGATTGTGGTGATGGTTGCATAACTCTGAATATACTAAAAGCCACTGAATAGTATTTTAAATGGGTGAGTTGTAGAGTACGTGAATTATATCTCAATAAAGTCGTTGTAAGAAAAAAAAGAAGCAACCTACAGAACAGTGTACAACGTATTTTGTGTAAAAATAGAAACAAACCCTCCAAATGTCTATGCATATATGTTTATATCAAATACCTCTGGAGGACACCCCAGAAATAATAATGGTTTTCCTAGGGGAGTGGAACTGGGTGGCTGAGAGACAGGGCTAGGAGAAAGACTTTTTTCACTATGCATTGGTAACTGATGAATTGTTTTTTTAAGTAATGAGATCCTATTACCTTTTCAAAATGTTACACTTAAAAACACACACACACACACAAACAGTGGTTGATTACTGGCCTTCAACCAGAGCACATGTTGGGCTAGGCCAGAGATCCAGAGAGAAACCCAACTTGACAGTTTTTCAAGCCTCACTAACATCTTTCCTCCTGTTCCTCACACAGACCCTGCCAGAAGATTGCAGTACCAGCCCTGTTTTCACCAGCAAGTCCTGTGGCTCTTCCTTTAAAACAGGCCGACAACCTGCCCACTGCTCACCCTCCAGGGGCACCGTCTGGCCCCGGCTGCCATCCCCTTTCACCTGGCTCAGGGCACCAGCCTATGCCCGCCTCCCACCCTCCCATCTAGATTCCAGACAGATCTGCTCTTGCTTCCCACCGCTCACCCCCACACGCTGGGCTCCAACCCACTGGCCTCCTCGCTGTTCCTCAGACTTACCCGGCACTTCCTGCCTCAGGGCCTCCGTGCTTGCTCTGCTCCTTCCCGGGAATCCTCTCCCACCAGACATCTCCATGGAGGCTTCCTTACCTCCAACACACCTCAGCTCCATCTCCTCAGAAAGAGGCCTTCCCCGACCTCCCTGTCTCAAATAACGGCCTCCAGCCCTGTCTCCTTCACTGCTTTATTTTTCTGCGTAACATCTGAAATATTTAATATTTACAACTGCTTGTTTGTGGCCTGTCTCCTCTACCCCAAATGTAGGCTCCATGGAAGGCAGCAATCTCTTTCTTTCTCCTGCACCAAGAACAGTACCCAGTGTAGGTGCTCAAAAAATGTCGTCAAAAACATGTTTGACCTAAGAAACTGTCACAGACCGGAGAAGGTTAAGAAGACATGATGACTAAATGTCATGTGGTATCCTGACTGGGATCCTGGAACAGACATGAACATTAGGGAAAAAACTAATCTGAAAAAAGGGTGAGTTCAGTTAACAGGGACACATCCATCCACGTTGGTGTCTTAGTTGTGGCAAACACATCATCACAATGCCAAACGTTAACGTGGGGGAAACTGGGTGGGAGATCTACAGGAACTCGCTGGACTATCTCTATAACTCTCTGTAAGTCTAAAATTGTTCTAAAAGAAACCATTTATTTAAATTTACAAAACGTGTTGAGTGAAAGCACAGGCCACCTAGCCAATGAGAAGCTGTGGCTCATGGGCAGAGAGACCTGGCAAACACCCCCAAGAGAAGGAGGCCCCTGTCACTGGTGATCCATTTCCTTTGCAATGAAGGGCAATGTTGTATCGGGGGCGGGGGGAGCGTTTCTTTCCAAATACCACGGGACGCGCAGACGTTTTATTGAGATCCACGCCTGGCCCTGCAGAGCTCAGAAGTCAGGCACGCTCTCTCTCCCCTGCAACCCCCTAGGAAATGTCCTTTTCTCCTTGGCTCCCAAGAGGCCTAAATGGCCAATCCAGTTCGTACTATTTGCCAAGCGTTCTTGGCCCTGTAGCTCAGGATTTCAAGCTGAAGTCATACAAATCAAGGTAGGGAACGGGGCGGGGTGAGGGGGGAGGAGAAGGACGAGGACTAAGGGGGGAAATAAAGGAGACTAAGGGTGGTCCGGGAAGGGAAGAGAAAGGGGACAACTTGTCCTGAGAACCTACAAGGAGCTGGAACATGGCAAGACACTTTAGACCTATGTGACCTCCTTCCAAGGTTCCCAGCCCCATGAGGCTGATTGGTTACTCCCATTTCACCCAGGGAGAAGGCAGTTTCTGAAAGCCGAGGTGGAGGCCTCATAAGCCCCCGGCCCCGTCTGTGGTACTTTGATATGGAAGCTCTAACAAATACGTCACAGACAGGATGGGGTCCTGCCATGTTCTTTGCCAGAGCCTAGCACAGTGTCTGCGCGTAGTAGGTACTCAATAAATATGTGCTGAGCGAGGCAATAAAAGAGTCAAGGACAAGCAAAGCTCTGTGGCTTTGGGGAACTCCTTGCCTCCCGTGGTGCCTCTGTTTTCCTGGCCATGAAACAGCAAATCCAGGGCTCTGGGACGTTTAAACTTCAGTCCTCCTCCGAAACAAATATTTCTTCCTCAGGGCCTTCAGCTCTGTCAAGGCTCAGCTTTGCCCAGCAACTTTAAATCAAATCGTCGCTGAAAAGTGTCAAATTCATTCCCAGAGTCAGCAAAAGAAAAGGTGCCTCACCCTCTGCTACCTGTCCCTGGGCCTCCGTCAACCCTGTTATTCCTGAACCCCCGTTCCAGCCCTGCCCAAATCCTGCCAGCTCTCTGGGGCTCTATCCAAAGGCTTCCCTCCCTGAAAAGCTGACCTCTGGGAGCCTGGAGACGTGAAGGGGAGGCCCGAAAAGGGAAAGACAGTGGCCCAAAGTCACACAGCCAAGCAGAGGCTGGTGCGTCTATGGCTCGGCTCTGGGCTTGGTCCTGTCCCTTGGGGCCCAGCTGAGGCATCTGCCCACCTAAGTGTCCTCAGCCCTGGGGAAACTGCCCTACCCCTCCATGTACCCCACCCAGCAGGTCTGATCCGGACTGAGAAGGGACTGGCAGGAGCTGACCTCAGGAGCAGTAAAGGTCGTCGGCACAAAGAGAACATGACTGGCCCAGGGTCACACAGCTGGTGAGGAGTGGAGCCGGCACCGGGGGCCCTGAAGCCTGAGCTGCTGACCACAGGGCTGCACGACCACGCAGGAGCTGGGCTATGTTCTATTGATCAAATTCCCGCAGCAGGACACATAGGGAGTCTTAGGAATCAGGCTGTCCTGAGTCAAACCCAACCATGCGGTCTTAGGCAAGAGACTCCACCTCTCCCGCGGTGTTGCCACAACTATACCATGGGGTGAGTGGTGCTGATCTGGTGGGGTGTGATGAGGGTTAAATGTACCGGTGTTAAGGTTAACATTCACTCATTAATATTTTTTTCACTCATTAATATTGATGTTAAGGGTGAAGCCACCAATATAGAGCCTGTCTACCACATAAAGTGGGGCCCACCTGCTCAGTCTATTCCAAAAAGTGGGGCCCACCCTCCACCCCACTCCCACTCCCATGGATGGGGCCCCTGTTGCTGAGCTTCCCTGTGGTCCCATCTGCTGAGTCACAGCACCCACTTGCTTTGTGGATGGTGCTGAAGGTGCCTGGGGAAGCTACTGAGAATGTTCTCAGCATCTCCTTGGTCTCTCCTTCCTAGTTCCACGGAGACACACTCTGAAGGCAGGATCCTCGGCCTCTTTGCAGGGAGGTCAGGAGCAACGCAACAGCTTCCTGAATCTCCCCATTTGGGTGTGCCCCGTGCTCAGGCAGGGGGAGGCTGGTGGGGGCCCGTAGCGGTGGACAGAGGGCAAACTTGGACACCGACCGGTTCTTTCTAGCTCTAAAAGCAGGTCCTGTACATCTGCCTAGATGTGCATCCGATGTTTTCGGACAGACAGACAGAAGCTGGTCACAGTGCTGCCTTCTGAGAGGGGAACTGAGCATCTGGGGGAAAGAAAAGGGGTGGGAAGAGGATTTTTACGGTAGCTTTTAAACTTTCAAATTCCAACTCATGTGAATGCACCATGTGTTTAAAACAAAAATGTAAATTAAAAATAACTGAACCTACGATTCTGGTGGAGGGAGCCTACAGGACCCTTCGTCATCACTGCAGATACGTGACAACTGGCCAGCGGGGCTGGGCTAAGGCAGCGTGAGCTCAGTCAGGCTCATTCCTCTCACAGGCGCGTGTCTCCACAGGATCAAGAGAGCTGCTAAAATCCGCATCTTCACCCAACCCCGATTCGTTAGTCTCGTCTTTGGATCAGATGTGGGGAAGGCATGAAACAGCCCATCGCAGGAGCCATGGGGCGAGGGGGTTGCCTCATGAAAGCCCAAGTGGCCCAGCACTCTGAATGAGGCCACTGAGGGCGTCACCCAGGCAGCCAGACCCCCTTGCTTTACTGGTGGAGAAACGAGGCATGGAGCTGGAAAGGAACTACGTGCCCAAATGGCACGGCCAGGCCAGGCACCTCTCTACCCCGTCACCCTGCACCGCTCATCCCCCGACAGCCACAACTGCTGGGGGGCGGGGAGTCCGTACTAAATTCACCTTTGCACCCTCAACAGGCTGCAAGGGCAGGTGCAGCATCTGGCCTGAACGTGGTCCTTCTGCAGCCTGGGGCGGCTGGAGGGTCAGCTGTGTGGGGCCTGGCCGGGCCTGTAGACTGCGGTATGGAGTCTGGTCTTTGTCCTAAGAGCCCCTGGGGAGCCACTGGAGGGTTTTAGGCTAGGAACTGATGCTGTCTGATTTATGTTTCAGAAGATTGCTCTGGCTGCTGGGTGGAGAATGGACTGGAGGGATAAGAGGGAGCAGGAGGCTGATGCAGAAGAGGCTGCAGCCTGAATCAGAGGGGGAGCAGAGACATGAATAGGTCCAAGGGAAGGGCAGTGATTGCAAATGGAAAAATTATATTCCTCCTTGTGTAGTGAGTGCCTTGTCTCTGGTCATGTTTCGACCAAGCCCAGACCACAATATGACAGAGCTGTTACAGCAGGGACATGACAAGTTGGAGCACAATGCCAAGATTCCAGGCCACCTCCTCCAGGAAGCCTTCCCTGACTTCAAAGGCTGGGTTGGCAGCCCCTTGGATGTCCCCCATCACAGCACTGATTATCCTGGGTCATAATCATCGGTTTCCAGATTTCTGTGCCCTGAGGACAGGGGCCACTTTCCTCCCATCTGGATTCCCAGTGCTCAGCAAAGAGCCTGGCACACAGTAGGACCTCATACATCACTTCCTCCCCCTTCATTTTGCTTCTCCCCAAAACCTCTTCTCCTAGGTCTTCACTTGGGTACCCCTATTGCCCAGTCTAGATGCTAGCATAGAGTAGGTGCTTAGTAAATGTTTCTTAAAATGGATCATCTCTCCAACAGATCTAATATATAGTAGAAGTTCAAGAAATATTCAGTCCCTTCCTCTCAAGGGCAGAGAGTCAACAACAATAGTAGTAACACCTACGGGGTGCTTTCTTTGTGCCAGCACTGCGCTAAGCTCTTGAGGTAGGACTACTATGTTTATTTTTCAGACCAGCTAATGGGGGCCAAGAAAGGTCTGAGAATTTGCTTGGGCCACACCGTTGTCAAACAGAGGAGCAGGGATTTGAACCTAGGCTGTCAGACTTCAGGACTGCAGTATGTGGCCTTGTGCTGAGGGCCCAGCAGCTGCCACTATTCCTGGCACATAGTAGGTGCTGAGGCTTGCCTGTAGTGGGCCCCAAGAGGACACAGTTACCCCCAACCCACTGCCATAGGAAGCTCCAGGGTGATCCCACTCACCTCCTAGGCTTGGGTTTCCCTCCTGCCCCAGTGGACCGGGCTGTCTTGGGAAGATGCTGCCAGCCCAGGCCTGCCCAGGCCCTGCCGCCCACACAGCCTTCCCTAAACCGCCAGCAGGCTGGCAACGTGGCCAGCCCCAGGGGACTGAGTCGCGGCTGCTGGGCAGCCCAGACAAAGGCCTGCAGCGTGCCCAACTCTCTGGCACTCCGGCTGCCTCCTCTTCTCCTTCTTCCTCCTCCTCTCCCTCCAGGGCCTGTGATGGGCGCACTGGCAGCGGTCTTCAAAAAGGAGGTGGGTGAAAGAATGAGGGACATGGCCAGGCAGCCCCAAGGGCAGAGGCTGAAGCAATTAAAACGAGCAGAGCAGTCCTGCAGGGCTAAGCAGCCCAGAAATCAGGTGGGGGGGGGGGGGTGCTGGCGAGGGCTGCCCTGTGCTGGAACCCAGCAGGCGCCAGTTGAGGTCTACTGAAAAATGACCACGGGGTGCTGTCAGGGTGGGGCTGTCAGGGTGAAGCCCTGGGCACTCAGCAGCACTGACCCCACAGAAGATGGAGCTTCAGACGTATGCGGACGAGAGCATGTATCAAGGCAGCTATTCGTTATTTCCCTGATTTAGCCAAGAGGAAACTGAGGTGCAGAGAGGCCAAGTGACTTGCCCGAAGTCGTACAGTTGAGAGTGGGGCAAACACAAACCCTACCCAGGGTTTGATTGTAACAGACCAAATGTTCCCACTGCTCTGTCTCCTTGAAAATCATTAATTAATGATAAAAACAGAAACAACTATTATTTATTGAGCACTTAAGATATTTAGGCACTGTACCTAGGTGCTAGGACACTGCCTATATTAAGTCATTTAATCCACAAAACAACCCTATGAGGCAAGAAGTATTATGCCCATTTTACAGATGAAGAAACTGAGGCCCGGTAAGGTAAAGTAACTTGAACAAGATCAAACAGTGAGGACGTGGTAGAGTTTCAACCCAGCCACTGGAACGGGCACACTAAGCTACCATTTTATCCTGGATGGTTGGATGGATGGATGGATGGATAGATGGATAGATGGATGGACAGATTGACTAATGAATGGGAGCTCTGCCCTGTGTGCACTAAGCCTGTGGCCACACACCCAGTAGGAGCTTGGAGGGCAGTAGCCATGACAATGTTGTGTTTTCTGTGAGCCCTGCTGAAGGGGCCTCGTGTCCCCACCAGGGCTGGAGCTTGGGGGCCCTGGGCCGGGTGCCCAGGCTGCTGGGGCGCCCGAGCTCCCTCACTGAGCCAAGCAGCGGCATGACGGATGTGCCCGCCGCCACGGGGAGCCCGGGGTAGAGCAGTTGCCTGGAAACAGGCTGCTCTGGCAGCCCACACTCAGACCTTTGTCACCATCTCAAGGACCTTTTTTCCTCCGCCTTTCTCACTGGAGGCAGACCCTGCGCGCAGGTGAGAAGCTGCAGCCAGCACTGCCGGCAGCCCCCGCAGCAGGGGCCACAGTGGGTCCATGGCCCCGGGCTGGGGAGAGGGAGGCAGATGCAAGAGAGACAGGGAGCCTGTGGTGGGGGAGACGGCTCCACAGGCGACCAGGCCAAGGCTTAGAAAAACCCTGATGCTGGGATGCTTCTCTCATGGCCTTTATTTCTCTCAGATTCTCTGACCAAAAAAATTTAGCCCGAGTCCTTTTTGTTGGTGGTGCAATACTGACAGCATCGGCTTCTAGAGCGGAGGGTGGTGCCACAGATCTGTGGCAGGGTGGGGCTTCGGGGGCCCAGGGCAGGGGGCAGTGTGGTGCCCCTGGCTCAGCAGGCACTAATCGGCTCTTGTGATGGGGGACCCTGAGAGGGGGGGTTAAATAGCCCCCGGGGAACTGGCTGAGGGCGGGGCCACACCCCAGCCAGAGTCACCCCACCTGGGGGGACAGGGGTGTGGAGGGGCTAACAGCAAGGACTCTGGGGCCAGGCCAGCCTGGGCTCAAATCCCAGCTCTGCCCCTTGGGCAAGACATGTCTCTCTCTGTGTCTCTCTCGGTTTCCTCCCCAACCAACGAGGAGGACCTGCCTGAAGGGGCAGGTGTGGGGATGAAAGATACAATACCTCGCACATAGTGGGTGCCTGCGGGGAGATCAGGGTGCCTTTCCACCGAGATGCTTCAGGTGCCCTGCATAAGGCTGATTTCCCTCAGGAGGCAGGAGGTCTGCAGCCCACTCGGACACACTAGGAAGCGGAGGCTGCAAGAGGGACGGGGTTTGCCCCGGTTGGACACCCGGCAGGATAAGATGCCCGGCTGATTCCCGCCCCCTGTCAGGTTCCCACTTTGCACAACCACTTTCTCAGCGTCCCCCACGAGTGGAACTGCTCTCCGATGCTGGAAAGCAGATCTTAATGCCGCCCTCCCCGAATCCTCCGTGGCTCCCCAGGCTCATCTGCGGGCAGCAGAGGCCTCTGGAAGGTGGCCCTGCTCACCCGAGCTCTGAACGTGCTTTGTGCCTCTTCGAGGCTGTCGCTCTGCCTGGGTGCCCATCCTCTGCTTACCTCTGGCTGACTCTTGGCCCTAAGTTTCACTCTTCCGGAAAGCGTTCCCAGCCCACCAGCGCCCAGGACAAGCCAGAGCCCCCTTCCCCTACGTCCCAGGAACTCCCCAGCCCTGGGGTCCCGGGTCAAGTGGAGTATGTGCCTGGCCTGGCACCCAGACCCTTTCTCCTGAATGTCTGCTCCGCCTCAACGTGCCATAGCTGCCTGGCTGCAGTCTTTGTCCTGGGTCACCAGCCTCATAACCTCACGGCTCCTGAGCAGACTATCCATGCATGCTCCTCTCCTCTGCTCACACAGGATCCTCCCGCCCTGCCCCCCCCCCCACTCTCTCTCTCTCCTCCCAGGCTTCTCAGCAGCCGCCTCACCCCTACCCCCCAGGTCCTGCTGAGTCTAGTTCAGACCCTCGCTCCTCTGGAACCTTTTCCTGACCACCCCAAGCCAAGGGAGCCCTTCAATCTGTTTCTCCTGCAGGAGTTGCTGCTGCCTCCCTCTTGTGTGCTCCTGAGGCCTGGGGAAGGATGGAGGACAGAGAGGGGGCAGCAGGAGCGGGGAGAAGGCGGGGAGCAGGGGCACCACCTTCATTAGCACTCGCTCCAGGTCAGGCCCCATTCTAGGCACATAACTACACAAAACCTGGATTATTCCATCCTGAGAGGAGCAAAAGGAAGACTGGACTTAGAGAAATTAAGCCTCTCTCTTGCCTAAGGGCGAGGGGCCTCGCTGGGCTTCTGCTGCCTGTGATGGTGAGGTGGCACCACAGGCCCAGGGTGGTCACTGGGCTTGCATTTCTTGTGCTCGCCCACCTGCGCCAGCACAGGCAGCGGCAGTGGTGATGGCAATAGTGGTAGTAACACTACCTGTTGATAATGGACACCATTTAGGGGCCGGGCTCCAGACCCACACAATCTTGAAGTTAAAGATGAGGAAACTGTAGCCCAGGGAGACAACGCGACTTACCCAAGTGACATGGCGAGGATCTGAACCCCATGGCTGAAAGGCCACAATGTCCTGGAGCCCAAGACCCCGCCTCGTCTCCCAGCTGCGCTGGCACCAGCGGCCGGCAGCTGTAGCCCCAATTCTGGCCACCAGGCCCTGAGCCTGTCCCCGGTGGCCACCCGCTAATTAGCCAGGCGGCTCTGCTTGCTCAGTGGCTGCTTTGGAATAATTCTCCCAGGAAAGGCCGAGCTTGCAGGAGCAGAAAAGGTAATTGCTAATTTGCACGAGAGAAGACAAAGGGGACAAAGGCGCCCTTTGCTGCCCGGTGCAGCCTCATGTCCCCATCACGGAGCTATCTGCCTCTCACCGCCCACCGCGCCAGGCGCCCTAGACGGCTGTCTGTCCACAGGACACATCCACACAGTCCCCATTCGGTCTGAGTCACCGGGCCACCCCTAGGAAGAGCAGAAGGACACAGGAGCATGCATGTCCCCTGCCACCCTCTCAAACACACAGGGAAGGGTAAACAGGAACCTCAGCGACTTCAAACACTAAGGACCACGTAAGTGTTCCATCGTTTTCTGGGCGCTCTGTACTGCTGCTCACTGAATCTCACAGCAGCTCATGGGGTGATATTGCTCTGAGCCCCATTTACAGGTCAGAAAACTGAGGCCCGGGGAGATGTGACGACCAAGGCTACCCAGCTGGGAAGTGAAGGAGCTAGGATCTGAGTTCAGCCACTCCAGTTTGTGCTGTTTCCATTGTGCTCTAAACTGAGCTCCATTCTCCTGTATTGCAGCGGAAGGAACTGAGGGCAGGGGGCTAGAATAGAAAAAGCATGGGCTTTGGAATCCAGCTCTGCTCTCGTGTCCTGTGTGCTTCAGCACATAACCTTTCCTCTTTATGCCTCAGTTTCTTCATCTAGAAAATGGGCCTAGAAGTCCCTGAGTCATGTGGACACTGGGGAAAGGCCGTCGAGGGTGTTAAAGGCACTGAATAAGGCTGGGCTCACTGACCTGTCAATCCAAGGGGTCAGATGGCCAGCTGAGTGCCCACAGCAGGCTGGTGCAGGGCAGGGCCAGACCCGTGGCCCCGAGCCCCATGAGACGAAGGTTCAGGCTGCAGCAACCAAGGAGCAGGCACCGGTGGGCAGGGCCTTCTGTCAAGGGTGAAGAGGCCAGATAGAGGCCAGGAAGGTGGGCCCCGGGAGGAAGGGGTCCTCCTGCACAAAGCCCGCCTGCCAGCACCTGGCTGAGTTACGTCTAGCTCCGGGGGAGGAATGGCCAGTGCTGGGACTAGGTCTGGCAGACCTGGGCCCCAATCCTGGCTCCCCCTCGTCAGCTGGGCATGCCCCTGTCTGAAGCTCAGCTTCCTCTTTTGCAATGCCCCTCACCCCCAGGCTGCCCGAGGCTCCCAGGCTAATTGGGACGGTCATCTGGACAACAAGGCTCTAGGAGCCAGGTGCTGGGAGACCAGTCTGTGGACCCAGACTGACCTGCCCCGCAAGGCCAGACACTGGATGGACAAACAGGCCGGGTGGACAATCACATGAGCCCAGACCTCTTCCTCTTCTCAGGGACCTGCCCCAGACGCTGCCTGTGGCCGGAGCTCCCCCACCCTCTGAGCTTTTCAACATCCTTACAACAGACCTCCCGACCCATCAAGCCATGCCTTACAAAACCTGCTTGGGAACCACAAATCTGAAAGCCGCTCTTACTGCGTGGTGCCATGTGCACGTGTGTACGCGAGCGCCTGTGAGGGAGGGCAGGCTCTGGACCATCTCCACTCCCCCGGATCCCCGGGGTTCCCTGAGCCAGGACACCCACATCTTAGCCCTCCACTGGCCCTGCCTCACTGTGACCTTGGGCAAATCACTCATCTTCTCCAGGCCTCAGTTTACATTCTGTAAATCAGGCTATTATTTTCTTATCTCTCTTCCTCCTGGAGTTCTTAGAAGACTCAAGTGATAATTTCCCAACAGTTATGAAAATAATTCAAAGCCACACAAATGTTGGGTTCCAATTTTAAACATTTACTGAGCACCTCCTACAGGCAGGCACCAGGCTGGGCACTTACACACATTTCCTGGTGTGTTTTCCACAAGTCTCACCACAACCTGACCTACAGGCATTGCATTCCCATTCTGTAGATGAGGACACGGAGGCTCGGGAATGATCTGCATAAGGCCACATAGCCGGACAGTGGTTGGACCCAGGATTAGAGCCCAGAGTTGTCAGCCACCTGGAGTGAGCAGTCAGGATTGTATTCTCTTTTCCAAGCCCCCGTGGGTCTAAAAACCCACCCTCTGGCTGAAGAAGCAGGCAGTAAGTCCCCTGCCCCAGCCCCAGCCCCAGCCCCAGCCAGGAGGCTGGCATCATCAGCTCCCACTGGGGTGGGCTCTGAGGGCTCAGAAAGAATTTTGTTCTGGGGTGTAAGGTCTCCAGCGGTAAAATGTGGTCTTTTGATTTCCAAATATAGGGGGTGGGGATACTGGTCTCCTTGCTGCTCCTCAAACCCAATGAGACACACTCCTGCCTCAGGGTCTTTACACCTACTGTTCCTTCTGCCTGGAATGCTTTTCCACCAAGTACCTGCATAACTTGCTCCTGTACCTCCTTCAGGGCTTTGTTTACAACGTCACCTTCTCAATGAGGCCCTCTCCGATGCCCTGTTGAAAATTCCAGCACATCCCATCCCAGCACCTTCTATCCTCTCACTCTGCTTGGTTTTTCTCCGCAGCATCTGACCAGCTGGGTGCTTTCCTTGGTTGTTACGTAGTGCCCGCCCTCGTTAGACTGACCGCTCTCCGAGGGCAGAGGTTCCTTTGTGTCTCCACAGAGCAGCCACCTCGACAATACAGGGGTGGGCAAAGGTAGGTTTACAGTTGTCGTGCAAATAAATAACACATAATCAATAAAAAATAATACTCCCTAGCCGGTGTGGCTCAGTGGATAGAGCGTCAGCCCGCGGACTGTAGGGTCCCGGGTTCGATTCCGGTCATGGGCACATACCTTGGTTGCAGGTTCCCCGGCCCTGGTCAGGGTGCGGGCAGGGGGCAACCAATCGATGTGTCTCTCTCACATCGATGTTTCTCTCTGTCTTTCCCTTTCCCTTCCACTCTCTCTAAAAATCGATGGGAAACTATCCTCGCATGGTATTCTCTTTTCCAAGCCCCCAGGGGTCTAAAAACCATTGTCACCACCACTGCCATAAATACCATCATCACCGTCTAAAAACCCATGGGGGCTTGGAAAAGAGAATCCCATGCGAGGATATAATGTGAGGATTAACTAAAAATGAACAAATAAGTAATAATACAAGAATAAACTCTGTGTTTTGTACTCACAACTGTAAACCTAGTTTTGCCCACCCCTGTATCTTAAAACTGAGTAATACTGAAGCCCATAGAGGGAAAGTGGGGGGCCCCAGGCACACAGGGAGCCCAAAAGGAACATTTATGTTCAGGCCTTCTGCTCCCAACCCCTATCTCCTGTTCCCTCCCTTCACTGGCACGGGATATGCTTGGGTTTCCTAGAACTCGGGGTGCAAGTGCCTGGATCCTGCCTCCCTCCGGTCCCCAGAGGCACGGGAGTCGGCAGTGGGTGGGAGAATAGCCCCTTCCCCAGGCCTGTGTAAGGGAAGCAGCAAGGGTGTGTGCGTCCAGTATGCCCATCTAGGGGACCCTGCCCCATTCCCATCCCAGATTCCAGAGGCAGGGCTCAGAACAGAACCTTCTTTTCTCTCTTGCCTCCTGATTTAGAAAATGGGCTCCCCCCCTGGAAACACCAACTGCCACCGTGTGGGTGATGGTTCCCTGCCTTGCTGGCGGCCTCCCTGGAGGACCGTTCTTCCGTCACAGACGAGGTGCTGAGGGCAGAGGAGGGAGGGCACCCGTCTCGCAAGCTTGCTGGGGCAATGCCAGACCTCAAACCCCGCTCAGGCAAGTCAGGCTCTGCACGTGCACTTGCCCCTGCACGGGCCTGTGCTGGGTCCAGGAGGCAAGGAAGAGACCTTAGGGCGGGGGCTACAGCTGAAGGGGCAGGTGGCCATAGCTGGGAGCAGCTGCCGGTCAGTCAGCATGCCTGGGCTCACGTCCGGCGCCGCCCTTTGCTCACAGGGGGCCTCGGGCAAGTTGCTTAAGACCTCCGTGGTTCACAGGTTGTGGCAGGAGCCCATTGTGCAAACATAGGAAGCACTCAGAGCAGGCCCAGCACCTAGTGAGCACTCAATAAATGTGAACTGACACACCACCATCATCATCACCATTACCGCCACCATAACGCTCATCACCATCACAATGACCATCCTTGTCACCACCACTGCCATAAATACCATCATCACCTTCACTACCGTAATCACCATCACCACCACCACCATCACCACCGTTACCGGCAGCATCTGTCCCCCACGATGCATCCCGAGCTCGGCTCTGAATGATGGAAAAGGACCTGCATTCCCTACATCTGTGGAGCTCACCACTGCACCCCAGGAGGCTCCTCCAAGTTGTTGAATGAATAAATGAGTGAATGAATGAATGATGAAGAGGCTTTTCTGGAGAACAAAGGAGCCGATAGGAGGAAACTGGAAGAGCCTGGTAGATCTATTCCTTCAGACCCCCAGCCCGCTCCACCTCATTTCTCTAGCTTCTGCTCCCATTGGAGCTGTTGTCCCCTAGAACCCAGAGCCTCCCTGGGCCTCAGACTCCCTGTTCCCCTCCAACTAGTTCCTGAGCCCGAGGGGTTCAGTCCTACATGGAGGTGACATTTCACCAGGGCCCAGGGAGGGCTGGGGGAGCAGCCTGGAAACCCTAGAGCCATGTAGGATGAACCCCTCTGGCTCAGGAACTAGTTGGAGGGGAACAGGGTGCTCTGCACACAATGGACCAGACTCAGCTCCCTCAACACCCACACCCGTGTCCCCCTGCTCTGCAGTAGCTCTCACTGCCGGAGATCTGGCTTTCTGGGGCTCCATTAAGGGACCACATAGCCCTATCTCCCCAGCCCCAGGGCTCCCTTCCAGCCAGCTTCTCTTCCCCTCTTCCCACAGGTGTGGGGGCCCTGCCTGGGCTTCCCTTCTAGCGAGGAATAAATCCAAATGTGTCTGCGAGGGGCCTTTGTAACCACCTGCTGACCTGCCGGCCTCCTTTGGGCTCTCTCAGCCCTTGGACTGCAGGGGCCTGCTTGCTGGGCAGGTCAGACAGCCCCCAATGCGTCCTGGCCATCACTCTAGTCCGCATGTGGGCCCCATAACAGGCCTGGTCCTCCATTTTTCAGGGGAGGAAACTGCAGCACAAATATGAAAAGGCTTGAGGCATTCATTGAACAAATATTTACTGACTGCCTACTATGCACCAGGTGCTGGGAACACAGCCATGAGCAAGATGGCAAATATCCCTGTTCCCATGGAGCCCAAGAGGAACACACACAAAATCAGTGTCTGTCAGAGGTTGGTCAGGGTTCTGAAGTTAGAGTAAAGGGATGAAGAATGATGGGGGACAAAGGCCTTTTGAAAAGGCAATCCGGGGAGGCCTCACTGAGGAGGTGACATCTCACCAGGGCCCAGTGAGGGCTGAGGGAACAGCCTGGAGACCAGTGGCCTACGGGCAGTGAGCAGGAGCCTGGGAGGTGGAGACGGGGCCAGAGCTGGGCCTCATGGGCCCGGGTGGCTTCTTCTCAGAGGGTGATGGGGACCCACAGGAAGGTCCTGAGCAGAGAAGGAATGTGGTCGGGTTTCCATTTGAACACAGCACTTAGGCAGCTGCGTGAAAAGGGAGGAAAGCAGGAGGAAGGACGAGTGCTATTGCTGGAGAGGAGGCGACAAGAACTGGAGTGGGAGGGGACTGATGAAAAGGCCCTGCACTCCCCACACCCTGGGAAAGGGACTCAGAGGAGCTGGACCTGGGGGCAACAGAGCTGGGGTAGGGGCCCCGGGCAGAAGCGGCCCCCTTGGCACAACTGGATAGGGGCCCAGCTGCCTGAGCCAACTAGCTGGTTGGCATGCCAGGCCCTAGCCTGCCCCGACCACCAAACAGTCGGGGTACCTGGGACTCCCACCTCTGGGAGGGCAGAGATCAAATCTGTCCTATTCACCACTCCTGCCACATAGCAGGTGCTCATTAAATCTTTGTGAAATGAATGAGCAGGGCCTGGTACATAGCGGGTGCCAGTAAAAGTTTGCTGAACGAATCGGTGAATGAAGGGATGGTCTGAAGCCTGGCATTGTTTGCTGGTGACTTCCCATGTTCGTCGGAGTTCCTTAAAATAATTGCAACTGCTGCCAATCAGAGTCTTACCACGAGCCAGGCCCCAGGCTCTTACCTGTGTCCAACAACCCTGCATGGCAGGTTCTATTGTTATGCCCAATTTACAGAGGAGGAAACTGAGGCCCAGAGAGGTTAGTTAATGTCCCCAAGTTCACTCAGCTACTAAGCGGCACAGCCAAGATGTAGACCCAGGACGGGACTCTTCTCAGCTACACTCCAACACCTCCCACCCTGGAGTCTTATCAATAACACCATCACCTCAATGGTGACTCCCTGAGGGCAGGGGGCTTGCAGGTGGGCTCCTGGTAGGGCACCCCCAGCGCTCCCTCACATCTGAGGTTGCCTTGGCTCCTCACCACAGCCTGGTGCCACCGTGCTGGTGAGGACACCACGGCAAAGAGCTGGGAACTTTTTCAAGAGCTGAAGCTGAGAAGGGGCAGAGGAGGGCCTTAAAACCCCGAGTTCTGGGGCCTAGGCAACAGCCCGCTCCACAGCCCCTCGCGCCTCCTCTCCCCACCACCAGCCCACGGCCGCAGCACAGAGGCAGCATACTGAGTCCCCACATCATGCGTCTGGACCAGGCAGTGACTAATTCCTGGGGCCCAGCCAATGATAGAAAACCCCTCCACACCGGAGGCCTGTCCCAAGATCCAAGGCCACGGGGCTGACCTCGGGCTGACCTCTCACCTCTGCCTCTGCTTAAAAGGGCAGAAGCCACAAAAACGAGCTTCAGCCCCGAAAGGGGAGCTGGGCAGTGCACAATAGGAATCACAGTAACAATAGTAACAACAATAACAACGGCCAGTGCTCACAGAGCACTCAGCCAAGGGCCCTGCCCTCTGCCAGGCTTCAGAAGCTGATTCTCAACAATCCAGAGACACAACAATCCAGAGAAGCAGGTCCTACCATCGCCCCCACTTTCTAAATGCAAAAACTGGGGCACAGAGAGGTTGAGTAAGTTGAATGAGTTGCACAGCAAGTATATAGAGGATTCAGGATTCAAACCCAGGCAGCCTATCCCTAGGGCCATGTAGGACTGAACCCCTCTGGCTCAGAAATTGGTTGGAGGGGAGTAGGGTGGTCTGGGCACTTCTTACCCCCTTGGGGCTGCTCTTTTGTGGTGGTTGTGGCTTTAATTCCTGCGCGTTACCTTGAAAACAAACCTCTCGTGCTCCTTTGTCCACAGAGCCACTGGCCCCGTCTTGGGAGGCCCTAACCCCTCCTTTCCCATTTCATGACTCACCTCTTTGTAAGTGCTCTCCCTCGCTCCTCCCCAGCTTCCATGGCACCCTCTCCCTGCACTGATCCCCATCAGTGCCACCCAGAGTGGGCACTGGCCACCCATCTCCTTTTGGGACTGCTAGCAGCTGGCTGTAGCCTGGGTGTAAGGCTGAGCCTTCTCTCATGTAGGTGGGCACACACCCCCCCCCCCCGACCCCCCATCATACACACACCTCAGCTAGCTGGCTGTGGGGCTCTACGCCACTCCCTGGCATTCCCTTAATCAAAGAATACCTCGGTAACCCCTGAGGGTCAACCCCACCAACAGATCCTATTTGTGCCTGAGCAGCATGTCCTACCGTCAGCACACTCTGCCACACAGACTCGTGCCTGCCGCCCCATCCTGGGAAGAGTCATTGTCCAAGCCCATGTATTACCACGAGGGACCCCAGCATCTAAGCCTTGCTGTCAAGAGACTGGGTGATTTAAGGAGCCGAGACACGACACTTCTCTGCTGCATGGGCTCAAGTCCCTGCTCTGGTTCTTACCAGCTCTGTGACCTCAGGCACGTTACTTAACCTCTCCGAGCCTCAACATCCTCACCAGCAAAACGAGGACTATAATGATAATTACAATGTTTGAACAGTCACATGGAGTCACGGGCATAAAGTATTTAGCAGAGCGCTTGGCACTTCGTAAGCATTTGACAAATGCTAGCTGTGTCATGCTATCATTGTTTTTATTTGGTAGCAGGCCTTGACTGAGTACTTAATGTATCTCAAATTATCCCCACAACAACCCTAAAAGATAGTTGATATTACTATCCCCATTTTACAGATGTGGAAATGGAGGCTCAGAGAGGTTGAGATGTGTCCAAAGTTTTTCACAGCTGGTTGGTGAGGCAGGATTTGAACCCAGGGCTCCCTGCCCCAGGGAGCATGCCCACTTGTAGTCCCATAACGGGCAGCCTGGACTCTGGAGTCCAGTTCTCCTTTCGCCCTCCTCCCCTGACTGGACCAGCAGGACTTCTGGCCTCTCCTTCCTACCTGCCTTGGCGCAGCGCCTTCCCTCTGCCCTCTGGCTTCCATCAAGGCTTTCTCTCATCCAGACGTGGGGGAGGGGGCCTGTCAATCCTCCGGAGCAGATCCAGCTGACCAGCCCTCCTCCTGGAAGTCCTCCCTCCAGTTTTTCAACACATGCCCTCCTTCATTCTCTTCTACCTCTGTCCACGGCCCCTGCTGCAATGCTCTGCTCCAGGGTCCCCTGGTCCCGAGCAGATCCTGCATCCCTAGGACTAAGGCCACTGGTCACAGCACAGGAACAAGCAGAGAACACTCCTGTGTCCTGTGCTGAGCAACTGACATGGAATCTCTCTTCACATCCACATAGCAACCCTGTGTGATGGGAAATACTACTGACTCCATTCACCAGAGGAGGAAACTGAGGCTCAGGGAGGAACAACAACTTGTTTCAAGATCATCCAGCTCTGAGTCGTGGAGCTCAGTTCAAACCTGGGACTGGTCTGAGCTCCAAAACCCAACTCAGCTGCACTGCTCCACATTGGCCTTGGACACATTGTAGAGTTACTGATTTTATCACAGTCCTAATCCTAATGATAACTACCTTTTATTGAGGACTTGACTATGTCCACACCTGGGTACAGGTGTATAGGAGAGAGAGAGAGAGAGAGAGAGAGAGGGGGGGGGGGGGGAGAAGAAGGAGGAGGAGGAGGAGGAGGAGGAGGAGGAGGAGGAGGAGGAGGAGGAGGAGAAGCCACAGCGGTTATAACCCCATTTTACAGAAGACGAAACAGGCTCAGAGTGAAGAATAGACTTGCCTAGGATTGCACATCAGTAAATGGCAGAGCCTGAACCCAGCCTCTGTCTCCCCCACCCCCCGCCACAGCCCACTGCTATGCTGATTTGCAGGAGCCTCACATTCAACATAAAACCCTTTGCCCCTTGGCCTGCTCCTGTCCCAGCCTCCAGATCTCCCAGGGAGGCCCCAGCCCCACAGAGCTTCCGGGCCTGACCTCACTGAGCTGCCTCCCCGTCTCCCACCTTGGCCCAGGCTCTCCTCTCACCCACACAGGGTCTCCTAACCACCCTCGAGAGACTAACATGTCTAATTCGGAGATCTTCACAGTGGGGAGGGTGGTCCTCCAAGGGACCCTGAGATGGAGTAGCAGCCCCTACTCCGTGGCCTGCCTGGCCAGCTTGGTTTTGTGCCATCTTCCTAACCACCCCACAGGGTGTGGGCTATCACCCCCTTCTACAGAAGAGGCCAGGGGATCCGAGCAGGGAAGCCATTTGCCCAGAACCAGAAACTGGCAGCAGAGCTGAGATTCAAATATGGATCTGTTGTTGGCCATGTTACCCTCTGGCCTCCCTTAGGGTTGCTCTACCTGCCAGAGCCCCTGTTGCCTGGGCAGGCCCCTCTCCACATCCCCACGAAAATGACAATCCCACTGTTTAAGCACCTCACATAATTCTCTCTTTTGGTTTTCCCAACAACCCTGTAGGGGAGGGATAATCATAAGACCCATTTTTCAGATGAAGACACTGAAACACGAATGTTTCCTTAGCTGGGTGCCTTGGTTTGCTAACCTGTATAATGGGGCCATAATGGCCTCCCAGGGTGGTTGAGGCCTATGTAAGAGTGTGTAAGCCAGGGGCTCTTGGAGATACGTCCTTGAGATGCACGCAGACAAAGCTCGAGGCCCGAGTGCATTTTTCTCAACCCACCAGCATCCAGGCGGGGGCTGGCCTGGCAAAGGGAGAGCCCCATGTTTCTTTGAACATTTCTTCAGCCCAGGGATACGGAGAAAACGATGAGTCATCTGCCCAAGCATAGGCCTCCCCGGAGCCCGTATCGGGTCCCAGCTGCGGCGGGAAAGGTTCCAAGCTGGGAAGGGGGCCCCGTGAACATGATGACTTCCAAGCTACCCCCATCAAGGCCTGAGTCACCACCAGGTCTCCTCTAGGCCCTCCCATGCCACCCACGGCCAGTCTGGAGGACAGCTCTTGGATTCTGCCCACTGGACCCTGCCCCTGTGCCTCAGCCCCAGATCTGCACGTCTTCCTACATTTCTGGTGTCATAAACATTCCTCTTCCCACCCAAGCATACATGATCCTCTAGCCTCCCTATCCCCCCACCTCCCATGTTACCCAGGCCAAAGAACGGTGTGCAATGCTTAAACAGGGGATTGTCATTTTCACGGAGAGGGGTCTGCCTAGGCAACAGGGGCGCTGACAGGTAGAGCAACCAGAGGGCAGGCCAGAGGGTTGCAAGCCAACAGACCTGCATTTGGACCCCAGCTCTGCCCCCACCTTCTGGGCCTGGCCTTCTCTCTGCACCTATTTCTCGGCCTCCCGCTCCTCCTGCTCCAGAACACATCTCCTTGCCACAGCACTTCGAGGGTTCCTTCTAAAACTCGTTTCTGACCTTATCTCCCCGCCATTAAACACCCTCCTATAACTCCTTGCTCTCCTTGGTGGTGACACACTAGCTCCTGAGTGGCTTTGCACTCCTTCTCTTCCACCTGGCCTCAACCAGGGTCCCTTCTGTACTCCACGTCCTTCTCAAGCTTATTTGACCCGTTACCCATCCCTATCCCATTTTGTTGTTTTAACCCTCACCTGAGGATATTTCTCCACTGATTTTTTTTAGAGCAAGTGGAAGAGAGGGGGAGAGACAGAGGGTGAAACATCGATGTGAGAGAGACACATCGATTGGTGGCCTCCCGATTGTGCCCCCGACCAGGCCTGGGGATCGAGCCTGCAACTGAGGTATGTGCCCTTGACCAGAATCGAACCCAGGACCCTTCAGTCCCTGGGCCGACACTCTATCCACTGAGCCAAACTGGCTAGGGCCTCTATCCCATGTTAAACGTCCCGCGGAACAGACTTCTCCCGGAAGGTGGCCGGGCCACCAGCGCACACACTGGGCGCTGACCGTGCCTGAACCTGCCCCACTCCATGGAATGAGCTTCCCCTGTTCTGCTCTTGCTGAAAAGTTTGTTCTGGCCTCAAGGTCCAGCTCAAATGTCACCTCCCTGAGGACACCCCGGACAGCCTCGGCAGGAGGATGGTCTGGGCCTGGGGCTCCTGAGGCCCTCTGAGTGCAGGATGGAATGAGTGGTCCTCAGAGTCGGCTCTGAGACATCTGCTGTCCTTGCTGTTTCCTTCCATCCCCCACCCCACAGTGGGGAGCCCCCGGGGGGCAGGGGCTATTCTGGGCCTTGGGGCTACAGCAGTGAAAACAGACAGGTCTGCCCTGGTAGAGCTCATAGCCTTGGGAAGAGACATACACTAAACATATAAACTAGTATAAATAAATAGGATAGGAGGTGATAAGAGTTAAAGAGAAAAATTAATTAGAAAGGAGTAGGAGGAGAAGGTCCAAGGGACCTAAGACGGTCTTGACGGGGTGGTCAGGGAGGAGGTAACATTTGAGCCACAGGAGAGGGAGCCAGCCACGTAGAGATCTGGGGGAAGAGGGTTCGGGCTGGGAGAGCTGCCAGTGCAAGGGCTCTGGGGCAGAACTGTGTGTGGTTTAAGACAGCAAGGCGGCCAGTGTGGCTGAGCCTCAATGAGCAAGGGCAGAGGGGAAGGAGGTGAGGGCCGCAGGCAGCCAGGGCCAGACGATGCAGGGCCTTGTAGGCTTTGGGAAAGACTGGCTCTTGCTTTGAGTGAGACAGGAGCCGTGTAGGACTCTGAGTAGAGGAGGGAAAGAATCTGATTTGTTTTTTGCAGGTTCCTCCGGCTGTGTGAGCCAGAGGGCAGGGCAGGGGTGCCAGGGTGAGCACAGGGAGCCTAGTGGGGAGGCAGATGCATCTCCAGGCTTGGCCGAGGCTGGTGGCAGTGGCGGGGGTGAGCAGGTAACATGTGAGATGTATGCAGAAGGTGGAACCAACAGCATTTGCAAATGCTTGAATGGGGAGGGCCGTCAGAGGAGAAAGAAGTAACAATGACTCCAGGCATGGCTGAGCAAGGAAAGCATGGCGTTGCGAAGATGGGGAGGCCAGTGGAAGATGCAAAATAAGTGAGCAAGCGATTGAATGAATGACCCGCCGGGTTCTGAAACCAGACGGGCACACACCCTGCACTGGTGCTCTGTGGAGCTTGTTCTCTCCGCTCTTGGCCTTAGCTTCCCCATCTACAGCTGAGAAACCCCATGTTCCAGGGTGGCCCAGAGGACTGGGCCTTGTGGGGAGCAGACAGGCCCTGCCTCCCAACCCCGGCAGCCTGCCCAGGCTGCAGCTGCGATGAGAAGGGAAGGGTTAAGGGGAAAAGGTGGCATCTGTCTTCCACCAGGCTCCGTCTGGGCCAGTGGGAGGGCTGCCTGGAGCTCTGAGAAGCTCTTGTAGAGTGCCCTTGGATGAGGGGCATCAGGAGCCTGGGGTGGGCTTAAGCACCCGTGAGCCTGCCTCCACGCCCCAGGGGCATAGAGGGTCAGACAGCCATGGAACCCACGCCCTGCCACCGGTTTACTGTGGGACTCGGGGGATGCCCTGGCCTTTGATGCCAGATTCTCAAATACCTCACAGAATCCAGGAGGGAGTAAATGAAATAAAGAACCTGGCACATGGCAGGGGCTTAAGAACAGGGGAGATGTGCTCAGACCCCTGCCCAAGGAAAAAATAATTAACCCAGCCTCACCGTGTTCCCTGTAGGATCCCAGAGTCCAGAACTCAGTTTCCAGGCAGGGACGGGGGTAGGAGTGGGAATGGGAGTGGGAATGAGAGGCCTGTGGTAGGCTCACCCTTCTACCTTTCTACCTGGTGAGTGACTACAGACCTTGGTAAGGCCCTCACTCTCTTCTCTCTAGCACCCTGACCTCTGGGGTCTGGCTTCCCCACATCAGGAAGGGATTCAGAGGCAGGAGGCACCACAGGAGACTTCTCTGCATCACCTAGAGAAACTGAGGCTCAGCAAGGGCAGAGAGAGACCCTGAGTCTTCATATCCCCATCTCTGGGGGCCTATGCCAAACATATGTTCTTCACCAAGACTTACTGGTATTCTATGAAGTTCAATACAACATTAACCAGGTCCCCAATGGCACTGGAGATAGAGAAATAACTAAGACACAATCTCTAGTGAACTAATAGTTGCTGCCCACCTACAACGCGCCAAGAACTTTGCTAGGTACTTTATTTCCACTGTCCCATTTAATATCCGTGATATCTTTAATCACCATCCCCATTTTCCAGATGAGAAAAAGTCAGGCTCAGTGAAATCACGTCGCAGCTAACATTTCCTAGGACTTGCTACATGCGTCAGGCTCTACATGGGTTAATGCAGTGGTCGGCAAACTGCGGCTCGCGAGCCACATGCAGCTCTTTGGCCCCTTGAGTGTGGCTCTTCCACAAAATACCACGGCCTGGGCGAGTCTATTTTGAAGAAGTGGCGTTAGAAGAAGTATAAGTTTAAAAAATGTGGCTCTCAAAAGAAATTTCAATCATTGTACTGTTGATATTTGGCTCTGTTGACTAATGAGTTTGCCGACCACTGGGTTAATGCATTCATCTTCACACCAGTCCTATGAAGGAGATAAGATTATCAGCTCCATTTTACAGATAAAAAAACTAAGGTCAGATTGGCGAAAGAGCAGAGCTGGGAGTTGAAACCAGGGCCCTGTGGCTTGAGACCCCAAGGCCTTCACCTCCTCTCTCTGTCAGGCTGGGCCAGGGGCAGAAAGCAGACTCAGGAGCCCTTGTTCTAATAAGCCACCTGCCTCCCTGGGCCCTCACCCAGCTTCCTTCTGCTCCCTCTCCTGCTTTGGGGTCCAGAGGCAGGACCTGCTCCGACACAAGTTAGCAGAGGGTCCTCCTCAAATGACAGCAGGGCCTTTTCCAGTTTACCGAGCCTCCTGGAAGTGGGGCTTTGGAGTCTGTTTTCCAGGTGAGGAAACTGAGACTTGGAGATCAAACAGGCTACTTACTCAGGTCTACATGCAAGGAAGTGGCTGAGTTGGGATCCCATAGGTCCTGGCCCCCCCTTTTCAAATTCAGAGCCCTCTCTCCCAGAGCCCTCTCTCCCACCTGCCATGGTGCCTGGCTTTGGGCTAAGTGCCACAATGTCAAAAGGTCATAAGCTTTCCTCTGCTGTCCTATAGGGCAAGGCATAGAGGAGGCAGAGGAAGAAGGCCAGAAACAGAGAGGCGCCTTGGCCACTGTCATGGGGACAGGGACATGGTGCTACCTCTATGTCCACTCCCTCCCTCACACTTGGTTTCACAGCTGCTGAGACCCGAGGAGCAGCAGAGGCCAGGCCAGCAGCTCAGGCTGGCTGAGTTATGATGAAGGACACCTCTGTCAATATGGTGCGGCCAGCCTGATGGTTTTTTTTTTTTAAATAGGATCCTGAACATGTGTGCATGCACACACAGTCACACTCATGGTCTGCCAATGCCCACACCCCAGGTGCTTGCACATCTGCCAACACAGACGCTCACAATCACACACATTCATGAGCATGCAGTCTCCCCTCCACCTGTACACACACATACACACACACACTGCCCCAGGCAGACAGCATCTCCAGCCTGCATACGGACAGGCACATGCACACTCACGCCCACAGAGTCACACTGCTGCCCGCACACACACATGCACACAGCGCCCACGTACACACACACATGCTCTACCACGAGTTCACACACACGTGCACAGTACTCAATCCCACCACCTCCCCGTAAGAGCTGCCTTGGAGAAGCCCAGGTTTGCCTGAGGCTATGCTACTTTGTCCCTGGGCAGCCCAAGCCATCGGCTCCCTAACCCTCAGGCCCCCCAGAAGCATTTTTAGGGTCCCAGATGGGCTTCCTGACTCCCAGACATCCGGGGACAGTCAGACAGCCTATAGGGGGCCACGAGGGAGGGGATGTTCACGCCAGGTCTGGCCGCATGTGGTCTCCACCCCCCAGTAGACAGTGACCCAGAACCCAGAAGGGAGGTCCCAGGAAGGCAGAACCTGATCCTCCAGCATCACACACGATCCAAAATACAGAGCCCCAGAGGCCCCAAGACCATATTCAGAATTACTGAGGCTTAGTTAACAAAACAGCCCACTTCTGCCATGAGAAATCCAAATTGGGCCCTGCCAGATGCCACTGTCAACCTTCTTTCTCCCCAAAGTCCCCCCAGGACCCAGGACAGCAGAGGCCTCCTCCCTTCTTACCCCATTCCCATCCTAGTGAACCCAGGAAAGCCCTCAGACATCTCACACGGAGCCAATCCTGCCTCGAGCACCAGCTTAAGATGACGGACATGTTGATCAGAGGGATTCTTCTCAACTAATTCAGATTCAGGGGTAATGAACTGCAAGTCCGTCATAAAGGACCTAGGTTTTCAAACTGGGTCAGGCTGCAAGACACCTCGGACAGGGTCAGAAGGCACATGTGTGAGGGCAGTACCGGAGCTCAGGGCCTGCCCCCATCAGCAGTGGCCTCAGGGAAGCTCTGAGCCTCCCTCAGCCTCAGTTTACTCGCCTGAAGAATGGCAATGATAGCAGCACTGACCTGGGCTGCTGTGAGAACTCAATAAGCCACTGTGTCTTGGCCTCTCAGCACAGTGACAGGCACAGGGTTGTAACTCAGAAAGGGTCGCTGCGGTGATAATTTGAAGAAAAGCAGAAATACTAAGGTATTCGGCCAAAGGTCACAGCACATATTACACTGTGCTAAGTCAGAGGCCATTTCCCGCCCAGACCAGCGGCCGCAGGTGCCAAAGGTTTACACAAAAGCTCTGGGGAGAAAGACTGAAGACTGTGAAAATGCTCTCCACTAAATGAACGTTGTCTGCAAACTGGGAAAAGACCACCATTAGTCAATTTGGCCAGCAGAACACCTGGGGTCCTGCTCAAAAGAGCCTAGTGTTGAGAGTGGAGTTTGGCAATCCGGCATTTCCCCTCAGGGAATGGGGCTCTAATGGAGGCATCCTGGCATGTGATGGGCCACAGAGAAGCCACAGCGGAGCACAGAGATCTGTGTTCCAGTCCTGGCTCCCTACCTGCAGAAACTTCCTCTCTCTCGGCCTCAGTTTTCCCATCTGGAAGAGGGTAGAGTTGGGCTGAGAACATCTTTCTCCAAGCAGCCCTGGGGCTCTCTGGTCCACGGAGTTGACAGATGGCCCAGGGCCCCACCCCAGACATAACCTGTGGCCCTTGCAGGCCCTGGGGACAGTCCCACCCTAAGAGACCAGAGGAAAAGGAAAGGGGTGGGTTCATTTTGTGGCCGACACTGGAACCGGAATCAGAGGGTCTTGCCTCTGAGGGGTTTGCTTCCCCTGCTTGGCAGGCCAGGGAGGCCAGAGCAGTCCAAACACAAGAAATAATAAATCCTACCCAGGCTCTGCCCAGCCAGCAGGCCCGGCTGGCTCTTGTCATAAAAAGATCTTATCCCCTTGAGCACCCCTGCCCATCGCGGAGGACTCCGCCCTCCTCCTCTCAGCCCTCCGCCCCTACTTCTATTTCCTGTGACAACCTGCAAACTGAAGACCAACTTGCCTCTCCACCCACCCCCCACGCCCAGGCTTCTGCTCGACCCCCGCCCTGCCCCACCCCCCACGGGGCCCCAGCTGCAGGAGGCCCAGGCAGAGTGTAATTCCCCTTGCCCTCCTCTCAGCCCCCGGCCGGTCCGGACAGATTAAGCCTTTGTCACACACACCCAGAAAAAGCTCAGGGCCAGATGGGACAGGACAAGTGGTGTCAGATCATCGACCCGCTGCTGGCCGGGACTCAGGGAAGGGCCCAACCACAGCACCGCATATGGCTGTGGGAGGAGGAGAGGGGGCCCATGGAGGGGGCAGCGGCATGGGAAAGAGACAACACACTATGGCCACCCTTGGGACCTCGCCCATGCCGGGGAGCCTTGTTCAGCTGCTGGATGATCCAACTCCTACACTACACCCCCTTTTCCCTGAGAATGTTCTGCCTGATTTCTTGATCATATCCTCAGTTGTGCCCACCTCCCCCACCAGCGGGGTGCCCCATGAGCAGGCACAGGGGCCAACCCACCCCAATGCCCCAGCATTCCCCACAAGGCCTGTGGGTGCTAAACAAATGCCTTGGACAAAGGTTTATGGCCCAATGACCTTCATAAAACCCACCCAGGACAAAACTACAGGATCTCTCCCAACTGCCACCAGAGACAACGGTAACTTTAAGAGTGAGTGTGAGTGTGTGTGTGTGTGTGTGTGTGTGTGTGTAGGCAAGTGAAGGGGGGGGATGTCCTTTGTACCTGTCAAAGCAGGTCCCATTCAACCCCTCCCAGGAAGAGGCCATGGTTGCCCCTGAATTCCCAGCAGGATTCTTTCCTCTTAGATCAGTGAAAAGGAAAATAGAAATGTAAAAATAATAACTGAGCACCAGGATGGTGCTTGAAGATGGGGGTGGCAAGGCTAGGGGCATCTCCTGTGTCTGGCTCCGGTTGGCTGGGCGAGTGGCAGGTAACTAACAGGCTCTCTGGGGACCAGCCGGCCAGGCAGGAGGGCATGGGGAGCTCGAGGGGCAGGCTGTCACAGGACGGCATGTCTGTTGTGTTTGCCGTCTTCCTGGCAGCCTGGGCAGGGAGGCCTAGGTCCCCTTCTCTGCCTCCCGGGCAGGTGGTCCCTTGGGGAAGGCTTCTTATCGGTCTGGAAGCCAGGCGGAGGCTTTTGAGGCCCGTGCTGCCAGGGCGGGTCAGTGTGGGCCTCTTGAAGGTTATGAAAAGACTGGCTGGGCTGGCAGAACCCAGGCCCAGACCTAGCACCCAATTTCTGCATGTGGCCTGTATGGGCGAGTGTGTTCTTGCTCCACCTTGACAGCTGTCTGGCTAAGGGGTTAAGGGGACTGACTGCCCCATGATGGCCACTCTCTAGAGGAGAGGTCAACCCACACAGAGAACCTATGAACCAGCTGCCAAGTCTGAGGGTCACCTGCCCCCCAACTCCAGGAGTGGGGGCTCCTGCCTCAGACTAAGGAGGAGATTGGGCCAAGACTCCCCGCTCCCTAGTGAGGAATAACCCTGATGTGTGTGTGTGTGTGGGGGGGGGGCACTAGCTGATTTGGGAAGCCTAGATGGCTCAGGGCAATGACCCAGGGTGGGGGGCACAGACCCAGCCAGCCACCTGGTGGGTCACTGACCTCCAAAACCCACACTTAGGCTGGGGACACTAGCCGAGGTGGGGGAGCACTGAGGAGGGGTAAGAACTGTTAGGGTGGGGAGGGCCAACCTAGGCTGGGAGAGGCAATGGCCATGCTCCCCCTGTGGGAAAGTGAGCTCTGATTTAGGCTGGGGGAGGGATCTCTGACTCGATCGGGGAGGGGGCCATGACCCAGACTCCCCGCGTTCGGGGAGAGCACTGATTTAGGTCAAAGGGGTCCCTGACTCTAGGAAGAGGGGACACTGCCCCAGCCTTCCCCTTCGAGGATCGGCCGTGGCGCGCCCCTCGGCCCGGCCCTCTGCTCTGGGTCCGGCCCGAGGCGGCAGCGGCGCAGATGGGCTGCTGGCGGCCGCAGCGGCAGCAGCGCGATTATCAGCGCTCCTCGCAGATGGGCCGCCCGCCCTCCGCGCTCACGGCTCCCCACTCCCCGCGGCCTGCAGCCCCGTCCCCTAGGCGCGGGGGGAGGCGCCTCCGGATCCGCTCCCTGGCTCCCGCCTCCCTCCCTCGCGGCCCCCTCACCCCGCGGGCCGGGCCCGGGCGGCCGCAGGAGGGGGAGGGGGAGGGGGAGGGGACAAGTGCACTTTTCGTAACGACCGAATCAATTGTGTGTGAAGAGCCCGCTCTGGCCGGGGACCGGGCAGAGCGCGGGGCGGGCGGGCGGGCCGGACGGGGGAGGAGCGCGGAGGGGGGAGCGGGAGAGCGAGCGAGGGAGGGAGGCCGGCGCGGGGTGGCCCCGCTCGCTCACTCGGGCCGGGCGAGGCCAAGGAGGGAGTGAGGGGGGCAGGGAGGGAGGCCGGCCCGGCCCGGGAGGGCCGGGGGCTGAACGCACTAACGGAGGGTCTCCGCGACGGAAAGTTCAAAGCTCAGCAGCGCCCCGGGAGCAACCGACCCCCCCGCCAAGCCCCCACCCGCTGCAGAACAATGAGGTCCCGGCGGGGGAGCCGCGGGGCCCGCGCCGCACGCCCTCTCTAGGGCGCCCCGGGCCGGAGGGGACGCCCCCGCCCGGCCGCCCGCCTCCCTCCCTCCCAGAGGCTGCGGTTCCCCGCCCCCTCCCCCACGCCACCCCGCCCGGACCGGGCTGCCCCGGGGACGGGGGAGGGGAAGGGATGGATAGGTCAGGCCGCCCCCGTCCCAGGGAGGGGGAAAGCTAGGGGCCCGGGGGGCGGAGGGGGCGCCCCACCCACCCGCGGGAGGCTGCTCCTGCGCCAGGCTGCGGCTCAGGCTGCCCCTCCCCGGGCCAACCCCGGGTGGGGTCGGGAAGACAGCGCCCGGGCGAGCCCCCTCCCCGGGCAATGGGAAGGCGAGCGGACTCCCCGTCCCGTGGCTGCCCCTGCCCCCCGCCCGCGGCACCACCCTCCACACACACACACACGCACACGCACACGCACACACACACCGCCCAGCCGGCCCGGGGGCGGGAGCGCGAGGCGCCCGGGACAGGCAGCCCCGGGGCGGGCAGTGGGGCGGGGGGGGGGGGGTTCGGGCTTCGGAGAAGCCGCCTGCTGGCGGGGGGAGGGGACAGGAGGACGGAACACACTGGGGTGAGCAGCCCGGGACGGCCCGCTCCGCAAGACCACGGGCCGGGCAGCGGCGCAGAGGGGGGCAGGGACAACCCGAACCCGGAGCGCTGCCTGGGCGGGCCGGGGCGGGCGGGCGAGCAGGGAAGCGTGCGTCTCGGGCGGGCCAGACCCACGGAAAGCCTCAGGGACACAGGTTCGGACACACATCCACACCCACACCCCGCCCCCGCCCACCCGGAGCCCCGCGGCGGGACCGGCCCGCGGCCGCCGCGCGCGCACTCACCGAGCCCGTCTTGACCGGCACATACACCACTTGGCCCATCTTGGGTTCCCGGCCGCTGCCCAGGCGGAAGCCCTTGGAGCGCACCCAGAACTGGAACTTGCCTTTCTCGCCGGCCGCCGGGCCACTGCCCGCGCCGGTCCCGCCGCCGCCCTGCAGGACCTCGGTGATCCGCTGGTATTTGCTGCGTGTCACCGTCTTGGTTTTGGCCGAGTCGCCGTAGGTGCGCAGGCACCAGTCCCGGAACTGGCGGCCCAGCTCTGAGTCCCCGGGACTGCGCTCGCGCTCCCAGCCCCCGCGCAGCAGTAGCGTCGGCTTCGGCATCCTCTCGCCGCGCCCGGCGCCCTCGGGGGCGGGCCGGCCGCCTGGCCGCCCGGTGCCGGGACTGGGCTGGGCTGGGCTGGGCTGGGCCGGGCCGGGCCGGGGCGCGCCGCGGCCGGGGCTGTCCCGCGGTGTGGCTCCGGCGCGGCTGCTTGATGGGCACGGGCGGCGGCCGGACGCACGGGGCTGCAACGCGCTCTGTCCTGCTCGGGCGGCGGCGGCGTTGGCGGCGGCGGCTCCGGCTCGCCTCCTGCTCCGCCTCCTCCTCCCCCCCGGCCGGGATGCAGGAGCGATGGAGGCAGCTCGGGGCCCGGAGGTGCAGAGGGGGCGGGCCGCCCCGCGGGCGGCCGGGGGAGGCGGGAGGCGGGGAGCGGCCCGGGGCGCGGGGAGCGAGACCGAGCCTGGGCGCGGGCGGCGGCGGCGGCGGCGGCGGCTGTCAGTTCGCGCGGCTCATCCTGCTCTTGCTCAGGCTCCCGCTGCCGCTGCTCTTCCTCCTCCTCCTCCTCCTTGTCCTCCTCCTCCTCCTCCTCCTCCTCCCGCGCCCGCCTCCACCACGCCGCGGGATCCCACCTGTTAGAGCGTCGCAGCCCTCGCCGCCGTCCCCCCCCCTCCCGCGCCCGCCCGCGGGGCCCAGCCTCCGCCCTGGCCCGGCCCCTGGGGGCGCGGGGGCTGCCGCGCCCGCAGCCACAGAGAGGACAGGAGCCGCAGGCGCACAGTGCTCAGCCCAGGGACTGAGTTTCCTCTGGCCGGGCCTGGCCCGAGCCTCCCAGGCCACACTCCGTCTGGACCTGCGGTCTCACGGGGAGTAGGGCACAGACCCCGCCCGGCCACTAGCGTCCCTGCCTCCCCCAGTGGGCGGCCCCGGCTGACTTTAGCGGGGCACTGGCAGTCCAGGGCAGGGCCCTTCCCTCCCTGCAACTGGTCTGACCTCTCTGGTTCGAGCCCAGAGCCAGAAGAGCAGTGTTCCCCAGGGGAACCCCTAACCACTGCCCTTAGGGCCCCCCAACTTCCTCCCTTCAGCCTCACCCCAAATTCCCCAAAGTTTGGCTAACCTTGCTTCTGCCAGTCCCACTGCTGTGGGACAGCCCCAGGCCCCAAGGAAGTCTCAACACTGGCCCTTGGCCTCACTCAGTCCAACCCCACCAAGGCTACGGCGACATTCAACACACCCATAAATCCAGTCTGAAATAACCTGTCTTCGTGGGTGCACCTTGGCCTAGAATCTCTTGCTGAGTAAATTCAGGTGGCCTGCCATCCCCCTCCTCCCTGGGCAGGGCTGAGCTTGAGTAGAGCCGGCCCCCTCCTCCTTAATGAAATTACCAACATAAATAAAGGTACAGGCCAATTCCCCAGAATTTCTGCCCTCCTTTCTTAACAGGTCATGAGGAATTGCTGTGTTTCTCTCCCTGCTGTTCCCTGGGGTCTAGCCCACACATTCTCAGGCTTCTCCTGCAAGTCACCACTCAAGCCTGAGGCCCAGATTTTGGCCAGTGCAGGACCATTTTCTGCCTAGGAACTAGTGGCTACCCCCATCCCAAGGTCCCCCACCCTGGTACCTACAGTGTACCATGTCCTGGCAACTCTGAGAGGCAAAGGGGACAGGCCTATTTTTACAGAGAGAGGCCTAGGGCATTGGAGTGGTGGCCTGACCTGCTCAAGGTCATTCAGGGAGGAGGGGAAGGTTTCAGTTCAGGTCTAGCTTTTGCTACCACATCACACAAGAAGTCTCCCCCTACCATCCTGCTGGGAGGAATCCCAACACTGCGTGTGCCCAGCTCCCTTCCCCAGACAGGGAGCTCAGGACCCATGTCTGACTCATCTCTATACCCTAGGCCCTAGCACAACACCTGGCACACAGTAGGTGCCAATAAATGCTGAAAGAAGCCGAGAGGTTGTCCAAGTCCCAATCTCTCTGCATTTCACATTGACTTAATTTTAGAGAATTTACATTTCCATGTTACTTTATATACATTCCAACAACTCCACAGTCATTTTTTCCTCTTTATCTTCCTAAGAGCTCTTTTTGGTTCCATACTGGCATTTTTCAGAGATGACCACTGGGGCTCAGAGAGGGGAAGGCACTACCCAAAGGCCACCCAACTCCAGGGGTGCAGGGGCTCCTGTGTAATTTGGAAACCCATGCCCTGACTTTTCCAATATACCCCTTAACATCCCCACAGCTGACTTCCTTCAGTCCAGCAATGCTAATGATCACTCTCAGCAAGGATGCCCTGGTGCCTAGGTGGTAGGGTCCCCATTTGAGACCAAGTCTCTTTGTTCAGTTCCAAGACCCACATTGAGCCAGACAGCCTCTCCATGTAATCTGGGTATCTTACGCTGCCTTTCAGAATCTGAAAACATGGTTGTCAATCTTGGGCTGTGTTCTAGTGTGGCAGAGGTGTGGTATAGTGAAGAGAGCATGGGCTTTGGGTAGAGTCAAACAGACTTGGGATTACGTCCTGACCACTATTATATGCCATGGCATTCTTCATGCCCTTCATAACCATTGGCTGCCTCCTAACTGAATTAACCCATCAGTCCACCCTTTGCTGTCTGTGACCTCAGACAGGCCACTGAACCCCAACTTCATTGTCTGTACAATGGACAGAGTGTCATGGATGTAAAAGCTCAGCAGAATAAAATGTGAGAGAGCCTGATATATAACAGGTAACCAATAAATGCCATTTTCTCCTTCATAGAGACTGCAAAGTATTCAAGGGAGAGGATGAGCGTTGTTGATACTTTTCATGTTTCATTCATGCAACAAACATTTCTTGAGCAGCCATTATGCACCAGGTACTGGGGAGATAGCCATGGGATACCAAGGTCCTTGCCCTCTTGAAACTTACTTATGTGGGGGGGGGGGGGGGTGGAAGATCATTCATTGAACAAACCAACTATCAATGGTTATAGCTTGGGGAAAAGGCCAAGAGGGAAATGGGGAGCTGTGAAAACAAATAATGGATGGGAATGAGGAAAGACCCCTCTGAGGAGGTAGATTTGGGCAGTGACTTAAATGAAAAGGAGCCAACTATGCTATGTTATGAGGGAAGAGCATTCCAGGCAGAGGGAACAGCATGTGCAAAGGCCCGAGGTGGGAAAGACATTGACATTTTCTAAAAGCCGAAGGGAGGCCAGTGTGACTACAGTGAGGTGAGTGAGGAGGGGTGGGAAGACAGGAAACCATGGGGATTGCATTTTATATGTGAAGGGAAGCCACTGGTGAGTTTTAAATAGGGGAGACACTGAGGAGCAGAGAGGAAACGAGAAGTGGAGAGCGGCTGCAGTCCAAGTCTATGATTAAGGGTCTTGCAGGTCAGAGCCCTTGGTTTCTCCTCCCCTGTCTCAGCTCACTCTACACCAGCCACATCTCAGCCGCTCGCCCTCAGTGGAGGTGGCTGAGCCAGGGAGTAAAACGGCCTGCTGTAGCCATCCCCACTTCTGTGGAAACAGATCCCTGGACCTCTGTCCTGTTCAGTGGCATCCTTTAGCAGGGGTCCTTCCCCAGAGCATGCTGGGTAGAAAATTTCTCACAATGCCCAGCATGGGAGTGGGGTGGGCAATCATGATCCTAGAGGGCAGTGGTTCCTCCTTCCCATACCAGAAACCTGCCAAAAGGACATACATAGTAGGTTGTCTCATTAATCATTCAGTGGAGCCCCTGGATATATATTTTTTAAACTTTAGTCCAGATGTCCAAGGGAGGCTGGGATTGAAGCAAAAAGGGCTCATAGTACTTCCAATACTGACAGTAACATTTTGGGTCACAAGAGGTAAGTGATGAAGGGCCTGCAGAGAGCTTATAGTTTAAACGGCCTGTTACAGATGAATAAACTGAGGACCACAGAAGGGAACAGGGCTCAGGGTCACAGGCAGAGTGGGGCACCTGGCCTTTGGTTTGGCCCAAATCACCTGCTTTTCACTGAGCTCCCACTCCGGGCCCAGGTGAACAGGAATGTCTGCAACTCAGAGTGAGAATGTCCCAACCTGGCCTGAGGTGTGGCCGAGTTCCAGACCTGGGGGAGGGCAGTGTGACTCAGGCACCCACAGGGGCCTGTCCACCAACGGCTGGAGGAGGCCCTGTAGCCTTGCAGAGGACTGGTTGTCACTGCCAGACACTGGTGCCACCTCCGTCGTGGACTTGTGCAGCCATTGCCACCCACCCATTTCAAAGCCTCTCCCCCGTGGTCTGCCTGGCCACGCAAACCTGCTATTCCAGGTCCACCTCACTCAGAAAGGCTTCCTGGCCGGCGAGTTTGGTTCAGGGGCTTCTGTGGTTGCCCACAGCCCTCTGGGCCGTTCCCATCCCAGCTCTGACCACACAATATCATGATTGCCTGGTCGCTTGTACCTACCAACACCCAGCACAGGCACTGAAGTTCAATAAGTACTGAACAAATAAACGAATGAATAAATGAATGAACGAACGAACGAATGAGCTGGTTCTCAAAGCGCACATCTCAGACTGGAGTCTGCAGCATTCTCCGCCTCTCCCCAGTCATTCCGTCTATCAGCACTTTAGTGTGCTCTTCCCAATAGGCTCTGCCATTGAGTGACCTTACATGAGCACCTAGATTTCTCTCAGCCTCGTTTTCAATGCCAGTAAACTGGGCATAGTAATTTGTCCTAACTCACTGGGCGATTGCAAGGATAAGCACTTAATAACTGTTAGCTCCTATTATCACTATGTCCGTCTACCATGCATTCCGATGTTGGTGCATCCTCTGTGTGTCAGAGGCCATGCCTGGTATTGGGAATACAGCTACAAACAAGATGGACCTGGCCTCAGCCCTGGCGAAGCTCAGGGACTAGCCGACTTAAAAGATTATGACAAGCCCTGGCTGGTTTGGCTCAGTGGATAGAGCATCGGCCTGCAGACTGAAGGGTCCCAGGTTCAATTCTAGTCAAGGGCACATGCCCGGGTTGTGGGCTCAATCCCCAGTGTGGGGTGTGCAGGAGGCAGCCGATCAATGATTCTCTGTCATCATAGATGTTTCTATCTCTCTCTTTCCCTTTCCTTCTCTCTGAAATCAATAAAAAATATATATTTTTAAAAATATATTATGACAAATGCCCTGACCAGTAGCTCAGTTGGTTGGAGTGTTGTCCAATACACCAAAAAGTTGTGGGTTTGAATCCTGTCAGGACACATACCTAGGTTGTGGGTTCAATCCCTAGTCAGGGTGTGTACCAGAAGCAACGGATCAATGTTCCTCTCTCTCTCTCTCTCTCTCTCTCTCTCTCTCTCATCAATAAAAAATATATGCTCAGATGAGGATTTAACAAAAGATTATGACAAATGGGTTGAGAATTGAAAAACAAAAAGGTGCTGGGAGATCACATTGATGGGGGCTTAGATGAGCATCTTTGAGAAGCCCTACCCTAAGGATTCCTGGCCAGAGGCACTCAGGGCAAAGACACGAGGGAAGGAGGAAAATGTCTCCATTCTTACCATGGCCCATGCCTTGGTGCCCGTGGAACCATAACCAAGAGGGAAAACATTCTGCCCACCTCGCAGAGTTCGAGAGCCCCTTGAGTCCAGGATCTCCCCGTTCCAAAAACTAAGGATTTCGTTCAAATGTCGCCTCCCCAGAGGAGCCCTCCTTGACTGTCCTTTCAAAAATAGTCCCTCAGTGACTCTCTCTCTCCCCTGCCCTGCTTTATTCACCTTCACAGACTCAGCACCACCTCCCATTATAACATGTATTGTTTGTTTCCTTGTTTCTGACATCTCATGCACTGGAATGTAGGTTCCAAAAGGGCAGGGATTCTATCTTGTTGACTACAGTATCTCCAATATCCAGAACAGCTGGCACATAGTAGGTGTTCAGTACATATTTGGTTGAATAAGTGAATGAATCTATTGAGGATATAGCCCAAGTGTGTGTGTGTGTGCATTCTTCACGTACTACAACTAAAAATTGCAATGAGATCCAGGAAGATTTATGTCAAATTGAAAAGGAAGGAGGCTTTTTATTTTTTTTTGTAATTTTGCCTATTGCAAGTCACTTCCCTTCATTGAGCCTCAGTTTCCTCGTCTGTAAAATGGAGCTAGAACTGACTTTGCAGAACCATTGTGAGATGTCAATCAAATGTGGTACAAAATACCAAGATGCGGCCTGGCACACAGTAGGTGCCATGTGAACAGCTCTGTTATTGTGATGAAGCCCTTGTTTGGGGAGGCTTATGGAGGGGGATCACCATGGCTTGAGGCTTCCTGCAGGACACAGAAGCAGCTGACACTGGATCTGTCCCGTCACCTGAACTCGCCAGTAATTTATTGATGCTGGATGCTGGCACCTAGCAGCTTGCCGGGTCAGCCTCAGGGAGGATGTGTGGGTTATTGGGGCCTATCCCCAGCTTCTTGCATGTGGGGCAGGGTGGGGAGAGTAGGTCTGCACAGCCCAGGAAAGCTGATAGGTCAGCCCTTACAAGTACCCAGTAGCAGGTACCCAGTAGGGAGACTAGGGAAAAAACGGGTGCATTCCCTACCGGACCTGAACTCCTAGAGGGTGGGATGGACATAATTCATGATTTGAACAACCACAAAAATAGAACTGCAGGAGGGCCTACTGTGTGCCAGGAAATTTGTACATATAACCACATTTAAACCTCAATGAGGTCTTGTTCGTATTTTGTAGGTCATAAAATGTCATCAAGGAGAGGTCAAATGATTCGCTCAAGGTCACACAGCTAGTGCGTGACTAAGGGAGACTCTGAACCCAGATCTGACCCGCTCCAAAGCCCAGGCACCCTGTCCCCATGTTACTGCCACCCTGCCCCCATCAGGTTGGCTGGACTAAGGAGACAGTGAAAAAACCCAAAACACTAAACTAAATAAAGAGCTTTGGGAGTTCAAAAGTGAGAGGAGGCCCATTTCACTAAAGGTTTCCCACAGCCGACGCCTTTAACTGGCCTGCATGGTATGGGAGAAAATACCCAAGAGGGAGAGTGTTTTAGGGCAGGGAGACAGCCGAAGTAAAGGCTTGAAGGTGGAAAAGAGAATGGCGTTTGGTGCCCACTTGGAAGAGTGGAGGGGCCCTATGAGGGGCCAGTGGACATTCTGGGGTCTTGAATGCTTGGCCAGGCTTTGGGTTTCACTGGGTGGGCCATGGGGGCCAGAGGAGGTTGTTGAGCAATGAAGCCACTGTTTCCCCCTGACCTGCGAGTTAGGGCAGAGGCGGGCAGGCATCCAGTTGCAGCCTCACCTCCCTCCACTCCCCTTCACCAGCTCTCTGGGCCTGGGTCGCTCACTGGCTCCCTCTCACCTCTGTTCTCACAGATCCCTCCCCCAAATAACATTCATCTGTCCAGATCCTGCGCCGCTCAGGTCTCCTCCTAGGCCCATTTCCTCCGTGAAGCCTGCCCCAACCATACAAGTCCTCGGTTACACGCCTCAGCCTTAGAGGCCTGGGCTGGGCCAGGGCCCATCCTCCACCAAAAGCCGCAGCCCTCACCATCCACAGTGGTCGGCTGTTGCTTTCACCTGCCTAGCAATATTCTTCTCCCAGTAAGCTGGAATTCCTTTAAGAAACGGACCCTTTCCCATATTCAGAGCATGTAGCTGGAGCGGGACTGACCTGAACCCTGGCCACTGAAAACATCTCATCCCCTTGACCACTACGATGGTGGCCAGACTTCTGACAACACCATTTGAGCCCCTGGATGCAGTTGTGCCTGAAAGCCCTTTTTATTTTCACTTAGGTCTCTGTGCTGGATATCTTGCAACCCAAAGATCCTTGCCACACACATTGTCTGTTCAACGCAGTTTGGCCCCGCTGGTCTGGCCTATAGGTTTTCCCTTTTACCTCAACCCAAAGGTTCTCTTCTTTTCTCAATTATGACTTCTACTATTCCACAGAATAAAGTCTTAGCATTCAAGGTCTTTCACTGTCCTGTTCTGGTCTGCCAGTCACACTGAACTCTCCATTCCTCTGCTTCTTGCCCTCGGGTCCTCTCAGTCTCTTCCAGGATGACTTATATATGCTGTTCCCCGAACTGGGACTGCCATCCCCACTCCAATTTTCTTCCTGGAGAACTTCTACTCACCCTTCAAAATCCCATTTGACTGTTACCCTGTCTGCCATACTTCCCTTGACCCCCAGGCGAGGTGAAATTCCCCGTGGCACCTCAAGCTCCCAGCTGGTCTCCTTCAGAGCAATGACTATAGGGTCTGACTATTGTCTTCTGCTTGGCTACCTTCTCCCCAGATGAGATGCTCCTCAAAGATAGGGTCATGTCTTATTCACTTCTTATCTCTCAAAGGACCAATGAATAGTTGTCAACTGACTAACATACTGACTGGGGCTGAACTCAAGGTCATACTGCCATGAGGCCTTGTGAGCCATTAGGTAACTATTTTTGTTGATCAACTCTTCAAGTGAACCACTCACTGGTGGTTTTTCGGCTTGGTTTTGCTTTGTCTTGTTTCACTTTAGGACTTCTCCGGGTCTTTAATTTGCTGACGGACACTGTGAAGCTATACACCAGCTTGCCATCGTCTTACCCAGGTTCAGGAATGGGGACATTAAGAGCCAGAGAGGGACAAAGACTCACCTAGGCAGTTCTCCCCTCTGCACCTCTGCACCTCTCCCTTCTACTCTGCAGGCCCGTTCTAGGTGCAACTCACTTCTGTAGCAAAATGCTAAGAGGAAGAGCTCTGGAGCCAGACTGCCTGCCTTTGAGTCTTGTCCCCACTCTCACCAGCATGTGACCTTGGCCAAATGGCTTAACTGCTCTGAGCTCCTCAACGGTAAGGTGTTGTCAATGACCGCACCTACCCCCCTGGGTTGCTGTGAGGTCAAGTGAAGTAGTCCATGTAGAAGCACGAAGCACAGTGCCCAGCACAAAAGCAGGCCCTCAGTAAATGGCCGCCAGCATTTCCACGACCTCGGCTTTCTCAGGAAATACTAGTACCGTGGAGCCTTCGTTCTCGAACTTAATTCGTTTCAGAAGGCTGTTTGAGAAGCGATTTGTTTCGAAAACCGAATCATTTTTCCACATTAGAAATAATGTAAGTTGAATTAATCCATTCCAGACCCCCAAATGATTCCCTGTTTTAACCTTTTCCATATATAGTACATGTCTAATGTACTGTTTAATCTATAAACAAACACTTTTCTTAAAATTTATCTAAGTACCCCCTACTCGCCTTAAATGAATCATTTTTAGCATTTGGTCCAGGGGTGTCTTTCAGGTCAGCATGCAGCATCTTTGCTTGTTCATGTATCATTGCCTCCAAAATGCTAACTGCTTTTTGTTTATCCAAATCAACAACAGTTTTCTACCTCTTCAATTGTGATCATTGCTTCTTTCACACCTTTAGCAACATTAGCACTCTTGATCGCCTCTGTTTTAAAATTGTGCTAATCCTTGATTTCATCAGCAACAAAAGCATTCTCTCCTTTGTTGCCCGAGAGACGCTTTTTGTCATGCTGAGGTATCCGCTTGAAAGGGTTGTCGGTTCGAAAACCGAAGTTTGGTTCGACAACCGATACATTTTTTCTGTAAACAACTTGGTTGAGAACCAAATTGTTTGAGATGGGGGATGGTCCAGAAACAAGGTTTGACTGTATTGGACACACTGAACCCTGACGTCTTTGGGATGCTATGGGTCTCTTTGGAGAAAGATGTCAACTAAATGCCAAGTCCGGGCTGGGCTTACTTCCATGGGGTTTGAATCTGGGTCCCCACATGGAGACTGCTCCCCTGGATGCCCAGCTGTCGAGCCTTCCTCCTCTCGGATTTGAAAGGAGACATTTTTTGTTTAGAGGTATTTTCTTCCATTTCATATTGGCTCTATAAATTGGATTTTGTTGAGTGGTTTCTGACAAGCAAGTCGAACAGGCCTGTGTGTGGGTGAAACGCAAGACTGCCTCTGGCCACAGGGGTGGGTCTGAGGCCTTGGGTTTTGCTGGTTACTGGCCTCGAGCTCAGCCCTTGGGCAGCTGCATCCTGGGGAGAGTGTGTGTCCTGGGGATAATCTAGAAGTACTTCGTCCCCAGGGAATTCTTTCTAGTGGTTTCCCAGAACCTTCTCTTAGAAGGAAGGCCCCAGTGGCAAACGGCCTGGTTATCTTCCCCACCTCACCAACAAACCAGCACCCTGGATTCAGACTCGGTGGAGGGGAGTATCTCTGAGTCTCCTACCCCCAGCTCAGTCTCTTCCAGGATGACAGTCACGGACCATGAGAAGGATCACAGTGCTTTTTCACATCTTCAGCCATCCAAACTAAGGGGAAATTGACATAGTAAAGCAGGAGAGATTTCAGTTAGATAACAGGAAGGACTTCCTCCTTGCCAGATAGCTCACACCTGGGCTATGCATGACCTCGGAAAGAGCACGAAACTAGGAGTCAGGACAGCTTTGACTGATGAATTCTGCGGGACTTTAGGTGAGTGCCTTACTTTCTCCTTCCCTTGGTTTGCTCATCTACAACATTGGAGTTATAATTTCTAGTCACCGTGGAGGATTTTTTAAAATCCGCACCCAAGGAGTGAGGATATTTTTCCATTGATTTTTAGAGAAAGTGGAAGGGAGGGGGGAGGGGGAGGGGTACAGAGAGAGAGGGAAGAGAAAGAGACAGAGAGAAAGAGACATATGTGAGAGAGACACATTTATCAGTTGCCTCCTGCTGGCACCCTGACTGGGACTGGTGATTGAACCTGCAACCGAGGTACGTGCCCTTGACCAGGAATTGAACCCGAGACCCTTTTGTCCAAGGGCTGATGCTCTAACCACTGATCAAAACCGGCCAGGGCCACCTTGGAGGATTTCAAATGAAACAATGGGATGAGGCCTTGAGGCCAGTGGCAGGGAACTGGATCAAATTACCTTCCTAGGTTCCTTTTCCTCTCTTTTTAGAAAGAATTCCCAGAGCCACGGCCCGGCCCGGCTTTAGGCCCAGAGAAATGTGTGTGCATGTGTGTATGCATGCGTGCACACATGCACAGGACTCTGGGTCATATAGTAGGTGCTAAATTAATGTTTGATTTTTCTCCCCTTTCTCTTGGGCCACTCTCCAGGGCAGATAGAGCCTTGGCTGATGTGAAGAAGTCTGGGTTCTAACTCTGGGTCTGCCCCCAACTTGCTTTGACCTTGGCCCTGTCCTTATCCAACTGAATCTTGGTTTCCCCATCTGTATCAGAATGAGTACAGATGGAAGGATTACAAGATCCCTCCTTTCTCTCCTGAAACTGTGAAACCCATGACTAACCAGTACAGTCTCCCCTGCTCCTTCACCTCACCACCAGCCATTGGTTTCCGATACATTGAACTTCCTTTGCTTCCTTGAATTTGCCAGGGTCTTGAGAATGGTCTCAGGCCCCTATCACAAGCCATGTCACCCTGGACATGTCACTCCCTCCCACCCCAGGACCTTTGCTCAAACCCTCCTCTCTTGCCACAAGTTCATCTAATAAACTCCAACTCATCCAACAGCTCTCAGCTGAATTGTCACTTCCCCAAAACCCCTCCCTAAGATCATTCCCCTCCATGACTCACTCTCACGGAGGGTACTCTCCTGGGGTACTCCTCCATACCCCTCTTTGTAATACTTAACCACCTGTGCATTTTACATTTATGTGATTTCCTTGTTGATAGCTGTTCTCCCCTCGACTGTGAATTCTATGAAGACAGGGACTGGATCTGTCTTGATCCCAGCTACATCCCCAGTGCCCAGCACAGGGCCTGGCACAGAGTAGATGCTCAATAAATAGCTATCAAATGGATGGATGGATGGATGGATGGATGGATGGATGCCCTCCCCATTCTCTGCCAGGAGGTGAACTGCTGACAGGCCCTACCTTGAGAGGATGTTTGGGGGTGCATTGGGAGCCCCTGCATACAACTCACACCCATACCCAGGCTCTCATGGGAGTGAGGCTCTCCCAGCCATCCTGAGAACTCAAGAAAGGCAGTTACCATCAGCTCCACTAGCAGAAAAGGAAGCAGCCCTAAGGGACATGCTTGCTGCAGGAAGGTCACACAACAAACGTGTGACAGGGCTGGGACAGGACCCAGAGTTAAAGCTGAAGGGCTTTCTATTCTCCACTTGACTCAGGTGGAAGTTGAGGCATGGAAGGGAAACGGACTGGGCCAGGCAGCAGCAAGGGGGGGATGGGAAATGTGGTTCTTGAACTCACAGCCTTGGTTCCTGCTGGGCTGAGGGAGAGGATTCCTGGGCTTAACCCCAGGATGACCTTGTGGCTTCAGATGATGAATAATACCACAGGGTGATCTCTAGGAGTGGATGATGCTGGCGAGAAGCATCCTAAGGGTTTGGGTATTGGCACAGCACCAGGCTGCCTGGGTTTACACCCCAGCTCTACCACTTGCCAGCTGTGTGGCTTTGGCTGGGGCACGTTACCTCTCTGTGCCTCATCTGTGAGATGGAGGAAATCTGGGTTAGCACATAAATAGAACAAAGCAAGGAGTGGTCTGGGATCATTTCTAATACATGTGAACTGTAGAGCTGACCTGGCTAGAGCAGGAGGAAGTGATTCACTCCTTTCTGCATACCAAAGGGATGGGGCTTCTGCTTCTCGCCCTCGGGTCCACTGCGGAAAATGCATGAGAAGGGCTTCACTGCTCACACCGACCATTTTTACTCCTCCGGTACTTTATCACCCACTGAGTCCTCACAACCACCCTAGGAAGCAGACTCTACCATCATCCCATTTTACAGATGTGAAAATCAAGGCCTAGGCAAGTGACTGTCCAAGTCCCATAGCTTGTGACCTGCAGAAAGGAGGCTCTTGCCCAGAGCCTGCTCTGGTGATAGCTTGGCTCTGAAGGGCCTGGGGGCCAAAGGATGAAGAAAGATGTGTTGGCCTAGAGGGAGGTACTGGGTCAGGCCTTGTGGGCTGAGGAGAACTGGGCAGTTCTGCTAGAGCCCCCATGTCCCCTGGGGCAGGATCCTGACTGTGCCCTGCTTGGTAGTCACACCCAGTGCCCACGGGGCAAATTCGACTCTGAGGCAGGGCCGAGTCTCTCATCCCTACCGTCAGGACACCCAGTCCAGGCCCCAGGCAGGCAGGCGCTCAGTGGCTGCCAGACCTCTCTAGATCACAAACGCCATCCTGCAGGTGAAGAAACTGAATCAGAGCAGGAAAGGAACTGGCCCTAGGCCACACAGGTGTGTCGGAATCTTTACTCTCCTCCAGGGACCACGCTTCTCTCCTCCAGCAGCCAGCGCCTGCAACAGACCCAGCAGGCGGGGAAGACCAGGGGGAGTGGGGAACGTGAAGCATGTTTCCCAAGGTCCACCCAGGTATGAGCAGAGCAAAGAAGGGCAGCTTCTTCATGGCTCCCAAAGCCCCCACTTTTAGGATTCAACGAGCCCATGCTCCCCCTTTTACAGATGAAGAAACTGAGGCCTAGAAAAAAGATGAGTCACATCCAGGGCCACCAAACAAGAAGGGGCAGACCGGAATCCAGAAGAGCACGTACAAAGGCCCAAAGTATGAGCTAAGGGGAGCAGGCTGAGGGAGAGCAGGCTGAGGGAGAGCCGGCTGAGGGAGAGCCGGCTGAGGGAGAGGATTGGCCTCCAGGCCAGAGCAGTGGGAAGTCATTGGACTGGAAAGGTCTATCTGCCACCTGGCTTCAGTTCCTTAGAGACCCATCTGGCAGCCAGGAGGTGGGATGGGACTAGAGAGACCTGGGAGGGTGGCTGACGCTGGAACCAGTCTGCTCCTCTGCGACCTCCAGACCTGCTTGCCCACCTGCGGAGTTCCTGATTTCCATCCCCAAGTCTGCTCCCCCCATGCCTTCCCATCTCAGTAAACACAAAGTCCATTCTTCCTTGGGGTAAAAACCCGGGCGCTATCCTTGCCCCCATCCCCTTCTCTCCCCGACCCTTTGGCTCCACCTTCACAATATAACTGGAATCCGACCACCTCTCACCACCCTGGTCACCAGCAGGACAGTTGCACCAGCCTCTCCCTGCCCCCAGCATGGCCCCTGCAATCTGCCCTCTGTCAGGCAGCCACAGGGAAACAGCTAAAACACAAGTCAGATCATGTCCCTCCCCTGCTCTGAAGCCTTCTGTGGCTCCCACCTCCCTCAGGGTCGAGTCCTGACCTCAGCCCTGAGGGCCTCATGCTCTGGCCCTTTGACTCCAGCCTCTCTCCCTCACCTGGCTGTTGCTGCTGCACACTCTCCTCTTGTCTCAAGGCATTTGCACATGCTGTTCCCTCTGCCTGCAATGTCTGCAGGGCTGGCTCCATCACCTCCTTCAAGTCATCAGATGTTACCTTCTCAGAAAGTCTCCTGTGATCACCCTATTTAAAATGGCAGCCCCCCAATCAAGCACGCATCCCTTTCTCAGCTTCATTTTCTCCACAAATTTCATCTATGACACTAATTAGCCTGTTCGTACTGTTTCCTCTCACCCCACAGGAGGATGTCAGCTTCCTGAGGGCAAGAATCTTTGACTGGCCAGTGCCCGGAAGAGTGTCTGGTTCAGAGGTGTTAACTCCACTCACTTCTCATGGTTCCGACAACTCTGGGCGGGAGGCTGCCTTAGCCTCCTGTCGCAGAGAAGGGCACTGAGGCTCAGGGAAGGACATGACCTGCTTGAGGTGACGAGACCAGGACACAGTGGGTCTGGGACTTGGGCGCCTCCCACCCTGACCAGTTCGGGCTGAACATGGGCTGGAAGCAGGACCTCTGAGTTGGCTCCTGGGGAGGGCGGGGGAGCAGCCCCTGTGCAGCAGCCCCTGCGGTCAGTGCGCGGAGCAGAGAGCAGGCTCCTGGGTGGTGGTGTAAGAGGGGCGTTGGGAAAGGCCGGGGGCACCGGGTCCATTCTACGGTTGCCCAGTCCTCAGAGCCCGAACGGCCATGGGTGAGAAAGGAAGTCAGCAGGATCCAAAATAAGTCTATGTTTTGGGAAGTGAAACTGAGTGCTGGGACACGGCCAGAGGAAGACCTGGGCCTCCTGGGCTGAGGCTGCGGGGTGGGGGCTTGCCCTGCCTCCTCAGCCTGGGGAAGGGAGGTCTTGGGCATAGGCCCAGGCCTCTCTCACAAGCCATGTGACCTTGGACATGTCACTCCAGTTCCCTGACCTGCAAAATGGGAGTAAGGGTAATAAACTACCTCACTGGGGACTGGGAAGGTATGATAAGACCATGCCCTGAAGCCCAAAGCTGTTGCTCAAAAGATGGTGACAGTTACGCTCATGTTCCAGATCCATCTCTGGTGCCCCTTCCTCCAGGAAGTCTCCCCAGATCCTTAAATCAGAATGAATCTCTCCTTCCCAGTGTCCCAACCCCTTTCAACTTCTCTTTGTTCCTGTGTCTTTTCCATTAGAGGAGGCCAGGACCCATCCAAGTACTCTTAGCATCCCCATTGCCCAGGACAGGGCCTGACAGGGAGAGATGGCACATACTGGGGCTGAATAAGGGAACCAAGGGAACACTGATGCATGCCCTGGAGGGGCTGAGGTCTGCCCCCTGAGAGCCAGCCCATAGAGTGGCCTGGAGTTGTGGCAAGAGGAAGGCTCTGAAGGTAGGTATATTATGTTCCCTCTGAGCTTCAGTTTCCTCATTATTAAAATGGGGACACTTGGAAAATAGGACCCACAATTTCTCTGTCCCAGAGCAATAAAACATAGGCCACCAGATGCCACCCCAGACACCTCAGAGTGTGCCTGAGGCGGGGCTGCCCCAGGGTGGGACCCTTCTGACCCAGGTGACCCCGCATTCTACTTGTTCCAGCCCTTGCCCTGCCTGATGGCAAGCAGACCTCCAAAGCTGGAACACTTCCCTGGTATAGTTGGGGACTTGCCACCGAATAAAAGAAAGAAATTCTAAGTAATAATAAAGTTATCAGTTTGCAGGCTCCTTTACATCATCCAGGTTTTATAGGTAAAGCCCAGAGAGGTTAGGCTACTTGGTTAAGGTCACACAGCAAATTAAGGCAGAGCTGGTAGGGTGCCCAGTCCTCCTCACTCTCAATCCAGGGCTCACTCAGCACATCTTGCAGTCACCACAAAGTGAGAATCAGGACATCCATCGTACAGATGAAGGGCTTCGGCTTCGAGAAGAGAAGTATCTTTCCAGCACCTTCCCCATCCTCCAGAAGCCAGACCCTTGGAGCGTTGTAAGGGTTCCTGGGGTCCCTGGAGAAGGGCCTTCAAACCCAGGGACTAAACTCAGAGCTACGTCTCCTCCAAGAAGGGCCCAGAGGGGTCCATGTTCATCAGCCCTCTTGTCCTGCTTGGCTCACCCACGAGCCTGCGGCTGGTGCACATCTGGAAGTCCCACTGGGCATCCAACCAGGCAGATTCAGAAAAATGAGAACAAACACCGTACGTGGCATTTACTGGGTTTGGGGCCCCATTCTAAGGGCTTTACCTACATCATCTCCTTGCGTCACAATAACTCGGTGAGGTCAACTCTATGACCAGCGCCATTTTGCAGAGGGAAACGCATGCACATCCCAGACTGAGCTCAGCATCTTCTGAAAACCTGCTCCGCTCCCAGTTTCCAGCCCAGGCAGTGGCACCCGAAGCCCCAGGCCACCTCGCCGAGAACAGGAGTCACTCCTGACACCCCCCGCTGCCTCTTGGCCCCCATATCCTGTCAAATCAATGTCCCAATCTGGTCACTCAGCAGCTCTGTGAACTGAGACTAGTAACTGAACCTCTCTGGGCCTTATCTGTCAAACAGGAGAACGGGCCAGCCCGTGAAGGGTATGGCAGAGTTACGGAGATTTGCCATCACTGCCCAGCTGTGTGACCTGGGGCGGGAGCAGCTCTCCCCAGCTCTTAGGTCTCACCAGCTTTTGCCTGTCTACCAGCAGCCCTAACAGCATGCACACTGCAGGCTTTTCTCTTCAAACAGTGCTTCTCTGAGCCCACACCCTCGCTCCTCTCCCACCCTGCACAGGAGCTCGTGTCCCCACTCCTCCCTGAGCCCGGGTTTTCACGTCGCCCTCCCAGGAAACCGCGGACCTCCACACTGCTAGCCCTCTGCCCTTAGGCCGCTTCGGCAGTATTCCACGTGGTTGCTTCTGCTCCTCAGCGCCTGCCTTGCTGGCTGTCAGAACCTCCCGGTTTCCTCCTGCTTCTCTGGCTGCCCCTTCTCAGTCTCCTTTCTGCTTCTTCCTCCATCTTGCCCCCACCGCTCAGGAGCCACCTCCTCAGCTGCCCGGCTCAGCCCCTATCCTCTGTTTCTTTCCATCTACCCTCCTCCCTGCCTGACTTTAAAGCCCCCACACTGATGTCTCCCCTGAGCTCCAAAGCCTTGCATCCGCCGTTCTCCTCCACAGCCCCCCGCCCCCCGCAGCCTCTCTGGCCTGTTCTGAGATTTGCACAGTGGCCTGTTCCACCCTCAACCTTACTCATCCCACGAATGGCAACTCCCTTCTTCTCCAGGCCCACGCCAAAACACTGCTGCCACCCCGGATTCCTCCCTCCCCCTGATTCTGACTCTCTCGGTCTCATATCCCACATGGGAAACATCAGCTAGTCCTGCCGGCTCTAACTCCATCGCAGCTCCCAGCACTCCTCACCATCCCCTCAGCCTCCACCTGGACCGGCCTCCGTCGTCTCTTGCCTAGATCTTCACCCCAGCTGCCTCCCTGATCTCCCGGCTTCTGCCCCGCTGCCTGCAGTCTGTTCTCCACATGGCAGCCAGAGGGATCCTCTGGCTAGGAGAGTCCCACATAGTGCTCTCTACTCTGCAGTGGCCCACCCCGCAGAGGAGCCCAGTCCTTATAAAGACCTATGAAGCCCTGCATGGTCCCCTCCTGCTTCCCTCCCCCTCCCCATGTTCCCGCCACTCAGGCTCCTGCCTCAGGGTGTTTGCTTCCCGGAGCATCTTCCCCCAGCAGCACACATCTCCTTGGCCTTCCCTGGTGCCTTATCCGCAATTCCAACCTGCCACCTGCCCCTTTCTGTCCCCTCCCGCCATTGTTCTTCTTTCCCCTGAGCACTTGCTGACACTCTCACAGGCCATATATTTTACTTACTCACCATGTTTACAGTTGGACCCTGCTAGGAGGGCGGGGATTTCTGTCCTGGGCTCATGTGTTCCCACTGCCTCCCCTGGGTCTACAACAGGGCCTGGCTGGCAGTCGGGGGCTCAGATGCGCCTGGTGAATGAGTGAGTGGGAAGAGCACTATATGGACGCTGGGTGTGGGAGCTCTGCTTATGATAAATGCGACCCAATTCCTCCCCAGCCACACTGGGGCCTACTCGAGGCCTTCCTGCTCTCCCAGGGCCCTTCCCACTTCCCACTGTCCCTGCCTCCTGTCATCTGTCCCCCAGCCTCTCTCAGATCCACTCTATTCTCCTCAATGGACACCAGGAGGTTTTTTAAAAGCCTGGATCTAATCATGTTATCCACCCCCGCAAGCCCTTCAATGGCTGCCCATGGCCCCCAGTATAATGTCCTGACTCCCTATGGCATGGGAGCCCCTAAGAGCAGCCCCAGCCACCACCCCTTCCTCTTCCTCCGCTGCCAGCCCTCGCCACTTGGTGGCTCCTCCCTGGTCAGTGGACCCCCGTGGTGGTGGGTGCGCTTCCCAAGGGCCTCAGTGTGTGGCCCCATGTGAGAGGCTCTGTGGTGGTCCTAGTCCTCCAACTACCCACCCCACTGTGACAACGCCAGACTTACTGAGCACCTACTATGTGCTGGGTGCCAAGAATGGAGCAATCATGAAGACACTCTCGGTCCTTGCCCAGAGGAGGCACATTCTAGTGCCTCCGCCTTACTTTCCCACAGATCCCCAAACTCTGCCTCTTTGCTTCTTCAGGTCCCTGCTTCAATGTCACTGCCTCTGTGCGGCCCACCCCTCACCAAACTCCCTTCCTTCCCCCCCCTTTCTTTGTCTTTGTCTGTCTCCCCCACCAGGATGCACCCTCTGGGAAGGGCAGTCAGCGATTGTCTGCTCTATTCTCTGCTCTTCCCCACACCTAGGACAGTGCCAGGCACCAAGGAAATATGTGCTGACTACAGGGGTGCGATCTAGCAGTGCTGTGAGTACATGAAGCACGGGGAACAGATGCAGAGTGGGGGGGGGGGGGCTCTATTTTGACTGGGGTGGCCCAGGAGGCCTCTCTGAGGAGTTGTCATTGAGCAGAGACTCAGAAAATGAAGACTGAGTCTGAAGAAGAAAGTTCCAGGTGGAGGAAGCAGTGAATTACAAAGGCCCTGAGACAGGGCTGAGCTTGGGGCGCTGTGAAACAGTGAGTGAGGCAGAGCTGACTGAACCAGAGGCGAGGAGGGTCGGTGGGGACAGGGAGAGGAGTCTTCCTAGCCCCTTTTCCAGAAGGTCACCTGAGGCTCGGGGAAGCTAAGTGACTTGTCGAAGGCCACAAAACAAGAAAGTGGCAGAGTTGGGACTGGACTCGGGCCTGCTGGGATATGGGGCCAGAGACTCGGGGCTACCCTTCCCAAGTGGGGCCCTCCCTGCTGCTCCCTGGGGCTCACCCATGCTCTGCTCATTAATAGCTAACCTAGGTGGGGCCCTGCGGGGTCAGGAACCTCCAGGTATTGGCTCAGCTGCCTGGCCTCCGGAGCAAAGCCCAGTGAGTGAGTGAGTGGGCAAGGGGCCCGCTGGGGAGCCGCTGGGGCCATTGTCTCCGGCCCCCCTTGCATTGAGCCATTGCCATTCAGAGAGGCCCAATCACAGCCAAGGGCTTAGAGACGACACAGAAATCGGACCAGGTGGCTCCTGCTCAGATCCTTCCTGGGCAGGTGTGACTCCAGCTTCCTCCCCTTCCCTGGCCTCTGCTCATGCCCTGCTCCCAGATGAGGCAGGACATGCTCACGAGTTCCCCCAGGGGGCTTCTGCCCTTGATGGTCCCTCTGCCAGGGCTGCGTGGCTGGTTCCTGCTTAGCCTCGGGCATTAGTTCAAATGTGACCTTCCTCAGAGGGCTTTCCTGGCCTCCTGTCTAAAGCAGGTCAGCCCCCCACCCCCCACCTCTTACTCTCCATCAGAGGGCACTTCTAGGGTGCTGATGGCACCTAACAAAAATGACAGCCTATGTGTTGTTTACCTGTCTGTTGTCAGTGTGAGCTCCCATGTATCATGTTCCCCGGAGTCTCCTCGGGGCCTATACTGGGCCTGGCACACAGTAGAATGAGGGCATGAGCGTCTACCTCCTCATCGTTCGGAGGTAGCTATTGAGGTTCAGAGAAGGTGAGTAACTTGCCCAAAGTCACGCAGAAAATCAGAGGCAGAACCAAGGCAGCAGCCCAGCTCAGCGCACCTGGCACTGTGGCCGTGCTCTTCACCCTGCACCGTGACTAGCACACAGGGCTCAGCCAGTCCCGCCTCAGCCTTTCGGACAGGACCCCTCCTCCGCATTACCTTTCAGCGCGAGGGAGAAGGAAGAAGTGAGCAGAAACGATGGGAGGGGCAAACGCAGAGAGTGTCAGCGGTGATTGGGTCCCACCTGAGGGGGGCCAGAGAGGTCGGGCGCCTGGCCTGGGAACTCGGGGCCTCCAGGCCCACGGTCCAGGCTTGCCCTTGCCTGCCTGAGCTAGAAGGGGTTAAATTTCGTGCTTGGCTCCTGGCTCGCTGTGGACTGTGGCTGGGACAGAACATCTGTCTGTTGCTATGGTTGCCGTACACTTGAAGGGGATGGCTGGATAATTATGGCAAATGCTGCCGAGCGAGTGAGCGGTACCCAGAAGTGGCTCAGGACCCTTCAATGCAGTGGCAGGCCCAGGCCCCTCACCTGGCCCATTCACTGTGGGCCCTATCCCCGGGCCCTTGAACAATGAATGGGTCTAGCCATGGGGCTCCTGGGGACCCTAAAGCAGGGCAGATACTGGCAGCCGTGGGCACCGCAGCCTGAGGGCAGTGGGCCAGCTGGCACCAGTGGTGGGCTCTGATAATGCCCTAGTGCCTCTGTGTTCTCCCCTGGGGAGAAGCCCTGTCATCCTTCCCTGCCCCCACGGGTCCTGTGGAGCCCCGTGAGGCGCAGGCGGGGACTGGCCACCTAAGTCCTCTGTTCACAGGGCAACACAGGTGGCCCCCTGACCCCCAAGCTTCAGTCCTCATCTGCCCATGCAGGACAAGAGCGCCTCCCTGGCAGAGCTGAAGGAGCTCTCTGTGGACAGGGTCAGGGCAGAGGTGACTCTGGGGTGGGAAACGGTGCCCCACCCTGGTTCATCAGGCAGCTGTCACAGATTCACAGTCTGTAAAGTGTGGCCCCATGGAAGGGCTGGAGGCTGCTGGGCCCAGTGGCCAATCACAGGGTTTGTCCTTGGATCCAACCCCTGCCAGCCAAGCTGTGGGCAGGGCAGAGGGGCTTGTGCCAGGGAGGCTTCCCTGCCTCTGGCCCCGCCCCCTGCCCCCAAGGCTGGGAACCCAGCTTCTTGAAGGCTCCGTGCAAACTCACAGACCAGCAGACCCGAGAGGCTTGTATCTTCCAACTCCCTCTGCAAGGGGCCGGAGACTGGCCAGGGGCCTTCCTTCCTCAAGGTCGCCCTTACAGGTTCCTGGCTCTTCCCACACCAATGCCCCCTCCTCTGGCCACTTCTCTCCTCTCCTCCCATCGGCTTCCCTCACACACAGGTGCTGAGCTCTCTGCGTCACCTTATTTACTTCTTCCAACAGCCTATGAGGAAGGTGCCATTGCTGACGCTGTTTTCAGAGAGGGAGTATTGAGGCACAGGCCTTCCCGAGTTCCCCTGGCTGGTAAGTAGTATAACCCCAAACGCACTCCTCTCTGTCTCCCCTCTCCCTGAGGATGACGACCTTGATGTAGGAGACAGGCCTGGTTGTCCTGCTCCTCCAGCTCTGCCCAGAGGAGGCACACACACACACACACACACACACACACACACACACCACACACGCACACATGTTGAACGTTTCAGTCGTTCATTCATGCTTGCGTTCACTTATTCAAATCCTCTTATGGCCAGGCCCTGGGCTGGGGAAGCAATGGGTCCCCTTCCCCACACTTGCCAATCCAGAGGTCCCTGAGGACACCTGACCCTCGTGCACAGAGACTGACCCAGACGAAGCATCAAAGTCACTCACAGTCCGGACCTTCCCAATGGCCCGAGGGGAGCAGGGCCATGACACACCCTCCTGTTTCAGCTGAGGAAATGAAGTCCACTGAGATTAGGGGCCCTGCCCGAGGTCGCACCTCTATGTCCCAGGCAGTGGGGGGAGAGAGGGGCGGGGGAGCCCAGAGATTTTGTACACCACAGAGCTGATATTATGGGGATGGCTTTGGCCTTAACAGAGTGTTCACTGACTCCTTCTGATTTGCCCACTCAGACTCAGGCAAACTAGACAGTTAGTCACACTCACTCAGGACCTCCTAGGTCCAGACCCAGGCTTTGGAGTCCGGCTGCCTGGTCTGGGATCCAGGCTCCCTCCCTTCTGGGGGTGTGAGCCTGAAAAAGGAAAGGTCCCTCTAAGCCCGAGTTCTTTCCTGCCCCACCCAGAGACCTGTGGGCCCCACCCAGGCTGCCTTAACAGGTTGGAGCCAATAGTTTTCTGCCAGGGAGGACACCAGGCCTGCCCAGTTCCTATCCCTTAGGGAATGCTGACTGGGTAGGGAGGCCCAAGCCCTCCTTAAAGAGACAGGCTCAGGCCACAGCCCTGCTCCGCATATTTAATAGGCTTCTCCTGTGAGCTATGAATCAGCATCCCAGGGGCCCTCCTGGTGGCACAGAAGCATTTTCCCAGCCAGGCCCCTTCTGCAGCTGTTGGGTGTGTAGGGGGGTGGGACAAGGAGGTCTGCCAGGAGGGGCCTGTGGGCCCCAGAAGGCTGCTCCCCTCCCAGCTGCAAGGCCTCCTTGGGGAGTGACAGGTCCTTGGCAGGGTTTCCCGGAGACCTGCAAAAGGGGCTGCAGTGGGAGGCATGGGGGCCCTCTGGTTCCAAGCCCCATCCTCTTGCTTCCTGGCCATGTAACCTTGGATGGGGACCTGAACCTCTCCCAGGCTTCAGTGACCCTAGAGCGATGGCATCTGGCCTCTCTGACCTCTCTGGCCCCTTCCAGCCTTGCTAAGACCCTTTAACTGGATTCAGTGACAGCCTTTGCCTTGGGTATCAACACTCAGCCTGATACATGGTAGGTGCTGAGGAACACAGAATAGAAAGATAGATGGATGGATGGATGGATGGATGGATGGATGGATGGATGGATAAATGGATGTTTGGATGGATGGATGAGAGGATGGATGGATGGATGGATGGATGGATGGATGGAAGAATGGATGGATAAATGGATGTTTGGATGGATGGATGAGAGGGTGGATGGATGGATGGATGGAAGAATGGATGGATAAATGGATGGATGGATGGATGGATGGATGGATGGATGGATGGATGGATGGATTGGAGGGTGGGTGGATGGGGGGATAAATGGATGTTTGGATGGATGGATGGGAGGATAGATGGATGGATGGATGGATGGATGGATGGATGGATGGATGGATGGGAGGGTGGGGGGATGGGGGGATAAATGGATGTTTGTATGGATGATGGGAGGATGGATGGATGGATGGGAGGATGGATGGATGGATGGGAGGTTGGATGGATGGATGGATGGATGGATGGATGGATGGATGGATGGATGGATGAATGGGGAGAGGGACTCCTGGGCCAGTGGGCTCCTCATGCCCAGCAAGGGGCCTGCCTGACTCCACATGGAAAGGGGCAATTCAGTAAGTCCTTGACTTACTGTTAGTCTCACATCCACTCCATCTTCAGGGCCTTATATTTTACCTCTTACTTTCTCTGTCTCCCCTACTACCTTCCGGCTAAGGCCACTACCCTCTAGCCTGGATAACCAAAGCACTCTCGCCTCCCTCACCCCACTTCAGATCATTCTCCAAGAACGGAAGTTAGGTTGTTAATTAGCCCCCACTTTCCCCTTTCTCAAACCTCCCCTTGGCCCGGCTTACCCTGGTCCACAGACCTCACACAATCAAGCCCCAGTTACAATTGGTCCTCATTTCCAGCCGTCTCTCAATCTAGAGGCCTGTCACCCCCACAGTGACTGGGCTCCTTGCAGTTCCTCACCCGCACCACACTCCCACCCACCTCAGAGGCGTGGAACACTCTTCCTCCACTACCACCCACAGCCCCATGACCAGTGCACCCACACTTTACCCACTCAACTCCCACTCTCCTGAAGATCGCAGCTCAGGAAGCATGGCTTCCTCACAAAAGCCCTCCTTGACCTGTACTAGGCACTCCCATTGGATGCTCTCCTGGTCCCAATCTTTCCCTTCTAGCTCTCCTTACTGCTGCAGGCATGTGCTCTCGTGACTACTACACTCTATCCTCCTGGCAATGTGGACCTGCACAGGCTAGGGCCTTGTCTGTCTCATTCCCTACCGGGTCCCCTGCACCCAGCACATAGCCGGGACTCACTGAACATCTGTTAAATGAATAATGAACAAATGAATAGATGGAAGGATGGTTGGATGGGAGGCTGAGGGATGAACGGATGGAAGCAGAGTAAGTAGCCAGAAGGGGAAGGATGGGGTGATGGCTATTTAGAACAGCGGCTGGAGGCCGGGGGAGCCTTGTAAGGAGGTGACATTAGAGAACAGTCATGAAGGGGGGATATGTATCTAGGCAGAGTGAAGAACACTGCATAGACCTACAGGGAGCGAGCACACCCGATGTGTCCAAGGGACCCAGGAGAGAGTGGGGAGGACTACTGAGCCAGAGAGGGCAGAGAGAGGGCAGGCAGGTCTGGGAACCCTGGAGCTTGTCCCAAGTGAGATGGGAGGAGCCTTCCGAGTGGCACATACGCTCAGTGATGGCAGGCCCTGGTCTGCCTTGTTCCTGCAGTGCACACAGCCCCTGGTGTCCACACACAGTAGTAACTATGGTTGGGGGGGTGGCTGAGAAGTCCTTGCACAGGCACCTGAGGGGACAGCTGCCATCCCTCTCTCTGGTGCAGCCTGTTTTCCATCCATTCAGGTCATGTCCTCCCTCTGCTTAAAACCCTCCCGTGGCTCTTGGATCACTTGGAGCAAAGGCCAAAGGCCTTGCAATGGCCCACAGGCCCCACAGCAGGGCTCAGCACCTCGCACTAGTGACATCCCGGCCGCTGACTCTGGTGGAGCTGTCCTGCGCACCGCAGGATGCCAGTGCAGCAGCCCTGGGCTCTGCCCACCAGATGCCAGCAGCACCCCACCCCCAGCTGTGACAACCAAAACTCTGCAGGCACTGCCATGTCTGCCTCTTGGATGGGGTGCAAATTCTTCCCTGGTGGGGGTGGGGGCGGGGAAACCCCTGTGCTGCCCTACCGGATCTGCTCCATCCCCCATCTCCCCTCTCCCCCGCCACCTCCAGCACTTCCATTCCCACCCGCAGTGCTTTCTCCCTTAGCAGCATCCAACATTTCTTCTTTTGTTGTTTTGTTGTGTTTGTTTTTTTTTTACAGAGAGGAAGGGAGAGGGAGAGAGAGATAGAAACATCAATGATGAGAGAGAATCATTGATCAGGTGCCTCCTTTATGCCTCACACTGGGAATTAAGTCTGCAACCCAGGGATGTGCCCTAACTGGGAACTGAACCCTGACCTCCTGGTTTATTGGTCGACACTCAACCACTGAGCCACGCCGGCCAGGCGCATCCACCACTTCTTTAGTTCATTTGTGTGTTTAGCTGGCCTGACTCTGTACCTGGATGGAACTCCATGAGGGTGGGCACTGGCTTGGATCCCCCATGCCCAGCACAGGGCACTCTATGTATATGATGAGTGGTCATTTAAGAATACTGTTAATGACCAGGAACCATCTCATCACATTAGAATTCAGAACATCACTCCCTGCCTTATGAGAAAAAAAAAAAAACTGGATCAGGAAAAAATATTAGATCAGAGAGGTTTGTCTGATTAGCTAAGTCACTCAGCTGAGTCTGTGACACCATCAGGACTGGAACCTAGGGCTTCTGCCTCTATGTCCGTGTTCCTTAACTCTGTCTGCAGCCTTGGCAGCCAGGCCTGGGACAGGGTGGGCAATGCAGAGGGAGACAGAGAGTAGGTGGATCCCAGGAAACAGGATTCCGCTGGGACTCGAACCCGTGACGACCTGGTTATGAAGCAGATACGAGCTTTCCCCTGACCCCCCCTCCCCCACCTCCACAGCGTCACAGTGTGAGGCTGGGGGGAAGGGAAGGGGGTATTGCTGGAGGACGTGAGCAAAAAGATCTCCCAATGATTAATTCATTCTAATTGACAGGGTTTTATTGAATTCCTAAAAAGCCTGGGCTGGGCATTTGGGAAAACACGGTTGCAGTGTCTCCCCGGGAAATGTCCTCTGACATCAGGCAAGCAAGCAGATACTCTTTAAGATAAAAGTTTGTTGGTCTATGCCGTAAACATTTCAGCTGGGGTGGGGGAGGCGGTGCTCAGGAGAAGAGGGTGTGATTTCCTGAAGAGAACGCGAGTTTCATAAATTACCAGGAGGAAAATTGTGTGTGTCGGAATAAACTCTGTCAAGAAATATAGCAGGGCTGCCGGATAGTTAATAATTCAGAGCTGCTCCCCAGCACGATGCGGGATTTAAAAAAATATTTCCATGGGATCGTTGTTTAAAAATCCTGTTAATGGTCAGGAACTTGCTCATCACATTAGGTGACCGTAATGGGCCAGCCTGGGTAGGGCTCCTGGTGGAGGGCCAAGGGCAGTGACACAGGGACCCATTGTGGTGTGTGAGTAAAGCTGTGCTCCCCAGGAAAATACCAGGGACCCCCATGTCATTCTCCTCACAGTCCCCGGGGAGGGAGGCGAGGACTAGGGGGCTCAGAGAGGGAAGAGCACAGCCCCAGAGCTCACAGCTAGAAAATGCAAGGTGGGGCTCACATGAGAATCCAGATTGGGGTGGTTGAACTACAATGACTCCACCCTGACTTTGGGCAAGGGATTCCCTTCCTCTGTGCGTCAGTTTTCTCATCTTAAAATGGGGATCTGTCGCCCTAACCGGTTTGGCTCAGTGGATAGAGCGTCGGTCTGCGGGCTGAAGGGTCCCAGGTTCCATTCCCGTCAAGGGCATGTACCTTGGTTGTGGGCACATCCCCAGTTGGGGGTGTGTAGGAGGCAGCTGATTGATGTTTCTCTCTCATCGATGTTTCCAACTCTATCCCTCACTCTTCCTCTCTGTAAAAAAATCAATAAAACGTATTTTAAAAAAAAATAAAATAAAATGGGGATCTGTTTATTTACTCAAACAACACTTATTTATGAGTAATTGTTAAAATCCAGCTGTTGGGATGGAGTGTGACTATGACGACCAGTGCTCACTTCCATGGAGCTCAGTCTGGCGGAAGAGTCCAACGATGAACAAAAAATGCATCCCTGTGCTGGTTAGTGTGGCTCAATTGATTGAGCAATGTCCCATGAACCAAGTGATCACTGGTTCGATTCCAGATCAGGGCACATGCCCGGGTTGTGGGCTTGATCCCCAGTAGGGAACGTGTAGGAGGCAGCCAATTGACATTTCTCTCATTGATGTTTCTCTCTCTCTCTCCCTCTCCCTTCCTTTCTCTCTCAAATCAATAAAAATATATTTTTAAAAATTGCATCCCATTGCAAATGATAATAAATCCTATCAAGAAAAAGAAAGTTGAATAAGGGACAGGGTGGAAGGGTGGATACCCTTGTTAGGATAATCAGGGAGAGCCCCCCTGGGCAGGTGACAGTTGAGTAGAGACCCGAAGTAAAGAGAGGGAGATGAGAAGATTTATGGAGGAAGAAGGCAGAGGGAAAAGCAAGTGCAAAGGCCCTGGGCTGGGATTGTACCTGCTATATTGGAAGAGCAGTGAGGCGGTCATGTGCCTGGAGTGGAGTGATCTGGTGCCAGAGAGCTGGGAGGTGAGGTCAGAGATACCAGCAGTGGCCAGGTCACAGAGAACACTGTAGAACTTTGGATTTTATTCTGAGAATGCCGGGGACCCACCAGGGGGCTAGTTTGCAGGGGAAGGACCAGTTATAGTATATGCTTTAAAAAGAACCTCCTGAAAATTCTCTAGATTAGACTGTCAAGTGAAAAAAGCACGGGGCAGAACCATGTGCGCAGTATGCTACTGTGCGCTTAAAGAGAGAGAGAGAGATAAAGGTATGCATTGGCTTGTATATGCATAAAATTATCTTTGGCATGATAGATGAAAATAGGAGGAAACAGTGCTTGCCTCTGGGGAGGAGTTCTGGCTGGCTGGGACTGGGTGGGAGGGCTACTTTCTTCTTTCTGCATTTTTTTTCTAGCACCTTTTGAATTTTGAACAGGGCAAATTTGTTGCCTATTCAAAAAATAAACAAATTCTTTTTTGAAAGTAAAAGAAGAAAGAAAAGAAAAAGAAAAAGAAGGCCCCTCTGGCTGCATGTGGATAATGGATTATAGATACTTGGGGGGCAGCCAGGAGGGGAGTGGGGAGGAGGCTGGGGCTTTTGGCCAGTATTTTTAGCTCCAGTTTACAAATGAGGACCGTGGGGCTCAAAGAGGTCAAGTGCTCAGTCCCATACCGCATAGCTAGGAAATGGAGATTGGGCTTAAATGAGAAACCTAGCAGGTTTTGCTCAGTGGTTAGAGCGTCAGCCCATGGACTAAAGGGTCGCAGGTTCCATTCTGGTCAAGGACACGCACCTCGGTTGCAGGCTCAATCCCCAACCCCAGTCGGGGCATGTGCAAGAGGCAACCAATCGATCTCTCATTTCGATTCTCTCTCTCTCTGTCTCTGTCTCTCCCCCTCTCTTCCACTCTCTCTAAAAATCAATGGATAAAATATCCTCAGGTGAGGATTAACAACAACAACAAAAGAGAGAGAACCCAGGCCTGTCAGGCTCCTGACCGCCTCCCTTCGGTTCTCTGCTCCTGTCCTTGGCTCTTCTGCCTAGCAAGGTTCTCCTCGAGCCCAGGTGTGGGGGATTTGGTTCCCAGGCCTGTACCAACATCAAGATCAGGCCTCAGTAGGTGCTCATAAATGTTTGCTGCGTGATGAATCCGTTCACTGGCTCATTTGCTCACTCATTCCACGATTGTGCTTTCTCTGTGCCAGGCATTGTGCTAGGCCTCTGGATTTAGCCACAAACGAGACTGAGCCCCCACCTTCGTGGAACTCACATTCTCGGGGGGCAGGGTGTGAGGAGACAGATGGTTACATGGGAACTGAAATATGTGTAAGTGCTAGGAAGGGAACCAAAGCAAGGCAGAGGGGTAACAAGTGAGAGGGGAGAGGCCTTTAGGGGGTCAGCGAGGGCTCCTCTGAGGAGGGGCATTAGAGAGCGGCTTCGGGGGAATAGAGGAGTTCGCCCTGTGGGATCTGGGGGATGCACGTTGCAGGCAGAGGGAACAGTAAGTGCAAAGGCATGACTTGGGACCTTGCTTGGGGTGGTTGGGGGACAGCAAATGGTAGAGCAGAGTGCTTGTGGGGAGAGGCTGCCAGGCAGGGCTCTCAGGCACTGGACGACTCCAGGGATGATACAGACATTTTGGAGGGCTCTGAGCAGGGGCTTGGCACGCTCCAAATAGGGCTGGATATGAATAAGGCTGCCCCCTCAGTCCTGCTTGTGGGATGGACAGTGGTGGCCTAAGCTGCATGGGCTGCCTTGCAAAAGATTCCGAGAAGAGAAAATCTCAGCGTGGTGAGGCCGGCAGGAATGAGGACCCATTGAGGATCCCGGCATGTTCTGGAGAGGACCTGGCCACACTGACAGAAGCTAGCGCCCACGGCTAGAGCCTCAGCCGTCTGCCTCGTCACAGGGGGACAAGGCCAGGGACGGAGAAGGGCTCCAGCAGGCTGGTGACCCTTAGCGCCGGGATCAGCAGTCTTCCCGCCAGAGGTGGGGACTGAACCAGGCAGCTGAGGCCCACCAGGAGGAAGAGAGGGTGTGGAGGCTGGTGGAGGCCCCGGCACCTCCATTGCCTGTCCCACCGTCGTCAGGGCTCTGACTCGGCAGACCTGGGTCTGGCCTTCTGCGCTTTCACCATCTGTGCACCGCGGCTGGCCAGGCGTGGCCTGCTCTGGGGTGCCCATCTGGACGCCAAGCTGAGAGCACATCCGGCTCAAGCAGGGCACCTTACAAGCAGTCGTTCACAGATTCACCAGGCCTGCAGCGATTTTGTTTTGTTTTGTGTTCTGGCCCATCTCCTCTCCCAGTTGCACCGACAGGGAAAGGGAGGGGAGACAGGAGCTCGCACTCCCTGTCTATTTTGCAGGAACTGAGCTGGCCTTGATGTTCATCATCTCGTTCTCTCCTATACCAACCCCCCTCGACAGGTGCAGAAATTGAGGCTCTGAGAAAATGGTGACTTGTTCAAGGCCACCTAAGTGTTAAGAAGCAAAACCAAGATTTAAACCTGGGACTGGTAGACTCCAGGCCAGCACTTTCTACCAAATCCCAATTCCTGGTGGCACCAGAGGCCCAGAAGAGGTTTGGAGTGGGGTGGGGAGCTGACAAAACAACACTTTCATTCCAGGTCTGGGCCAGGGAAGGCCCTGGGCCACGGTTCCTCCATGGCCGGGAGGAAGTGGGCCAGCCGCCAGGCTGTGTGGGAACATGGCTCCCTCCTCCCCACGGAGCAGCCATGACCCGGGCTCAGGTGACACAGCACCTGCAGCTCGAGCCACCCACTGCCTGCCTGGATGCTGGCTACAATATTCCCAGAGCAGCGGGCAGGCAGGCCAGGGGCCTCCGCTCACTGGCTCAGCCTCGGGAAGTCCAGAGGGAGGTCAGGAATGCTGCTGCCAGGCTTCCAGAAGCTTCTCCAATTTCTGCAGCCCCAGCAACTTCTGGAATGGACCCAGGGCAGCCTGACCCCTGCCCAGACCCCCTCCCAAGTGCCGACTCCCACATGCACACACGCTGCCACCAAGGGCGATGCCTTCTGCCCTTGGCTTGTTAGGGGTCTTGGAGACGCCGGAAGCCCACAGTGGTGCATTGTGCCTGAAATGTCACCATCAGGCACCATCGTTTTGGGTTAAAAATCGCCTTGACCCAGCCACCTTTTTTTTTTTTTTTTTAAATACGCCTGCAATCTCACAAGGGAGAACATGCCAAGTCTTTTACATATCAGTGAAAGAATAACCGGCCAGAGGGGAGGAAAGAGCACCAACTTCCTGTTAGACTCATTGGACATGAACTCTAATCATGATCCATGCCTTCACGACACTGGCTTCTCTCCGCTCCCTCTGTCCTTACCCCTGCCTCTTGGGCCCCCTTAAAGGCATCCCTTCCCTTCCTTCCCCAGACACCTCCTTGGAGTCAAGCCCTCATCAGCTCTTACCTGGACTGTCACTCCACCCTCCACCGAGGTCACAGTGTCTTCTCTCACACACAGCTCTGACCTCTCTCTCCACATACTCTAAACCTTACTATAGTACTGCGGCCCTTCAGCAACCCAGGGACTGGGTCCTGACACTTTCGCTGGCCTTCAGGGCCTTTCATGGCCCAACTTGGACTGTCTGTCTAACCCCACCCCAGATGTTTGAGAACATGGGCTCTACGCTGTGTGACCTTGGGCAAGTTACTTAACTTATCTGAACTTCAATCCCTCATTCATAAAAGTGAAATAGGCCTCTGCCGCAAAGGGAGAAGGATTTTAATTGTGTGACTCCAAGGAGATCATGCTGGTAACCCTGTGCTGGGTATACAGTCAATACTCAATAAAGGTAGCTATTCTTATTTATCACTGGCCCTATGAAATAAAGTAAAACACACACACACAACTTTACCATGCTGTGCTATTTCCTGTCTCTGAGCCTGTGCAGGTGCTGTGTCTTCTGCCTTGGCAGCCTAGTGAACTCCTATTGATCCTTCAACACCTCTCTCAGGCAGTGCCCTAACTGGTGTCAGCTCTCTTTCCTCAGAACATTTCTCCACATTGGCCAAACAGTTGATCTGGAATTTTTCCATTTACTTGTTGAATCTCCACCATAAGACTGTGGGCTCCCAGGGCAGCAGCTGACAAATGATTGAACTGAACCAGCCTGGGAGGGCTGGGATGATGGGGGAGGAGGAAAAGTGGAGGGAGAAGGGCTCTGTGTAAACCAATGCAGAATAACACATCCATTCATTTAATCACTCATTCATTTAACATTCAATCCTAGGCGGCTCGCCCACCTCGGGCTCCCTGTCCCTCTCTGTTCCCCTCTGTGCTCTAGAACTCTGGCCTCCCTTCAGTTCCTGTTGTAGAATGCCCTTCTCCTGACCTTTCCAGGCCAGCCCCCTCAAGAGGCCCTTCCTGATCCTCTGTGTAAACGGAGCCTCACCCTGCCCAGCCCCGGCTGCATCTCAGCCCCGTGTGCATGTTCATCTCCTCCCTCACTCTTACAGGCCCATCCCAGACACACTTGTGGGATTAGGCGATTAACACCCGCCTCCTCACCAGGCTGTGAACTCCCCACTTCCCAGCTCGCCCATCCTGACTGGCGCCTGCTGGAGAGGCCTCGCCTTCAGAAAGCTGCCTGGGGCCAGAGCCAAAGGGGCCTTGGTGAGCATCTAGGTCTGCTTCCGTGTGTTGTAACAACAATAATAAAAATAATCATAACTCCAACAATAACAACAGCTAACACTTCCCACATGCCAGGTGCTGCACTTTTCATGCAGTTTTCTTTAGTACTCACAACTCCAAAGCGGAGGTTCAATTATATCTCCATTTTACAGAGGAAAAAACTGAGGCTGAGAGAGATTGCCTCATCACCCCCTCCCACTAGGACACAGCGACTACACTCAGCTAACCCCTGGGCGACACTGTTAGATGACAGAGGGATCGGAACAACCACATTGAACACATCAATGGCAGGGCGGTGACAACACTGAACTGGCTTGAGGCTCCACATTTTCAGCTGTGTGGCCTTAGACAGGTATCATGACTCTCTGCCTCAGTTTTCTCCTCTGTAAAACGGGGATAAACACAGTCCCCTTCATCAGATTGAATTTTATAGAACAGAGGCCAACAGGGCATCTACTACAGAGTAGAGCAAGATAGGTGCCATGAAGGCAGGATTCTGGGTGTCCCCAAACACTGGGACCCGGACCTCCGAGACAGGTGAACCCCCCACCCAAAGCCAGTGCTATCCAAGGCTACTCTGCCTCTGGCTCCAAGAGGATCCTGGGAGGGCGGGGAAGGGAGTCATAAACACCCTCCCTGGAGAGCACCCAGGACCACACGCCCCTCTCCGAAAAGGGAAGACAGCCTCCTGGGTGATTACACCCAGAGGACCTGGGTGTGCACCCGGGCGGGGGCATCAGTCCTCCTGACACCTGCTCAGGGGAGTGGGGCGTCTGCTGGAGCCTCCCCTGGAGCCTTCCCCGAGCCATGCCAACCTTCCTGTGCCCAGACAAGTCCCACCCCCTAGCCTCTGGGGAGGGGGCAGGCGGGTGAGGGAGCTGACAAAGAGAGCCAGTGGGACTGTGCTTGGGGCTCATGCCACCCCCTCCCGACCTGCCCAGAGCGCCCACACCCCCTCCTGCCACTTGGCCGCTCTGCTGGGGCGCCCGGCACCGTTGCTATGGCGGCAGCTCTGGGGAAGCTGCAGCTGGGTAATTATTGCGAACATCCATCCTGCCTCCTGCCCGCCCCAGAGAGCAGGGGAGCGAGCAGCCAGGCCAGGGTGGCCCCTCCTCACCCGCCGGGTGGCCGCACCCTGGCCTGGCACTGCGCCCACCTGAAGTATGAAGGGGAGGGAAGCGTGCAGGCAGCAGGGCAGACAGGCAGGCCAGCTGCAGCCGGGGCCAGCACGGGGCTGCCCGGGAGACCCCCACGTTCACCCCTGTCCCCCATCTCTGGCCCACCCCTGGAGCTGACCAACGAGCCCGGAACTTATTTTTTTCTAGCTATACACACGCACACCACACACACACAACCAGCCAGAAAGCCTCCTTTGTTCCAAGGGAGTCTTTCCTCAGCTTTTTGGGGGCAGTGGGAGCCAACAGCCACTGGTCTGGGCTCCGGCCTCTCACACAGGTCCCGAGATAAGAGGTTCCCCTGGGCCCTACTGTGGGCCGGCCACCTTCTCAGCCCCAGAAGCTCGCCCTGGCCCTGGTGTCTAAATATAGCTCAGCTGGCTGGGTTTGAGGTCACATGCACTCCCCACTGCCTGGGGTGGCCACGCGGAGGGCAGAGAACGACGTCCGTTCGTTTGGGAGCCCAGCGGCCATTTCGGGAGCCTCTGCTGGTCTGGGCACCATGCAGTCCAGCAGTGAAGCACGTGTGCCCCTGCCTTCCAGGGCTCACAGGCCCTTAGCGAGACAAAGCTGTGCCACAGGAGCTCACTCTGTGGAGGGGACGCAAGACTGGAAGCAGCATTGGAAGAGGGCCTGACTGAGGCCTGATGTAGGTGAGATGTCAGGACTGGGGTGGGGGGGCCTAGGCAGAGGGGAGATGGAGGGGCATGGTCTGGGCCTGGGACCATCTTGTGTGGGTGGGAGTGTGGGGTGCACCTCAAGCAGGACACAGGGTTCGGGAGCAGTGGGAGGTCACTCCAGCAGGCCACAGAGCAAGGGACACCCCTTTGCCCGCCTTTGGCCCCTGCCACCCTTGGGACTCTGTACAGGCTGACACTTAGCAGAGGGCTCCTGAGAGCTCAGCAGGAGAGATCCGCCAGATCCTTGATTTCCAAAGATCCCTGGTGGCCAGGGTAGAAATGGAGGGGCACCAGGGAGGTGGGAAGCTGACCATGGGTGAGGCTAGGGCCCCAGGGCAGCAGGTTAGAGGAGAAAAGAAGGAGAACAGACAGGCCTGGGGACAGAGGGGGGCTTGGCCTGTCTCTCCAGACCTACCCAGGGGTTCAGGCTGCCGGGGACCCCTCCCCGGACCTGGGTCATGTAGGTGCTGACCAGGGCCCTGCATGGGAACAGACATCCTATATAACAAAAGGGTAATATGCAAATTGACCCTAACGGCGAAATGACCAGAATGACTGCTCGACCAGTCACTATGAGGCACACTGACCACCTCTTGGTTCCTTTCCCTGGTCGGCAGGCTCCCATTGCCCAATGGCAAATGGGAACGGGGAACTGGGGGTGGGGGGGGGGGATGCGGGTGGCGCCAGGCCAAGGCCCCCGCCCCGCCGGTCACCCCACACACAGAGGGCGACCCACGGCAGGGGTGGGGCCTGCGAGGGGGTGGGAATGGCCAACTTCCTGGTCCCTCCCCCTGGCTGGCAGGCTCTGATCTCCCAATGGCGAATGCGGAACTGGGGGTGGGTGGCGGCGGGGGGCGGGGCCAGCTGCCAGCAGCCAGGGAAGATGTCCCTGATCGCAGGCCAGGCCTAGGGACCGTACCCGCACACGAATTTCATGTGCCAGGCCTCTATTCTAAACAAAAGGGGAAGTGAGGGCCAGCCCTGAGGTGCCGCCAGATGCCAGGACCTCTGGGAGAAGGCCATCCACCCCTCCTCTGCTGATGGGGGTTCCAGCACAGTCTCTGCGACCCAGTGGCCTTTGGACCTCATACTTGCAGGTACAGCAATAAATCTCCCCAATGGGCCGAGGTTTTCCGTCTGCAAAGCTCTTTTCCATCTAGGATCTTCCACTAGCTTCTAGCAGCCCTGGCGCGAGGCTGGGCCGGGAGGGGACTGAGGCTCGGAGAAGCAAGCTGATCTCCCCAGGAGGCAGAGGAGGAGAAGGGTCACAGTGTGGAGTACCCATTGAGTGGCGGGAAACGTGCACACAGCTAGAGCATGTGAGGAGCAGAACTTGAACTCACAGCCAACCCCTAGTCCAGGGACAAAGGCTAGCAGGAGCCTGAGGCTAGGCCAGGCTCCCCTCCCCTTAGCAGCACCTTTTCTAAGACTAGAAGCCAGAGGGGCAGAGGCCTAAGACAAAGGGGAATGCCCTTGGGAATTATCCAGTCCACTTCTATCTTACAGATGGGGAAACTGAGGCTCTGGCCAGGCCCAGACCCAAAGAGCCTGCTGTTTCACAGATCCAGGACTAGGTGGGTAAGTCCCATAGATCCCCAGAGCTCTGTGGGGTTCGGCTGCCCAGCAACATATGGGGTGCTCGTTTGGGATGTGGGAGAAAGAATTCCGGATGCAGCCTCAGGAGAGAGGGTTCTGAGCCACCCTGCACCTAGCGTCAGCCCTGGGCACTCGCAGGTTATTGGGTAACGTGACTTGAACCAGGAGGGCTGCGGAGGGCACATCACAGCCAGCCCCAGCCACCTGCAGGAGTGGTGGCACCCAGTGCAGGGTGTGTGCCTCAGGCATGGTGAGGTGCTGGGCGCACGGGAGGTACTTGTAAGGAACAGGCTGTTATTATGGTTCTATTTCTTTGGGTTCCCGTGTGCTTTCCAGCTCCCAAGCCCACCCTTCCTTGCTCCACGCTGCCTGTGTGGTAGGAAACCTTAGGCCAGAGGGCTCCCAAAGGGAACAGAGCCTTCACCAAACTGCCCACCTCCTGGAGGAATTTCAGGAGGGCTGACCTTTTGATGGGAGAGAAAGGTGGGGGTTGGGGGAACTCCCCCCCTTCTCCCTGAAATCACCCAGGCAGGAGACCATTCACCAGCAGGGCAAGCTAAGGTGGCTAGAAAGTTCTCTGTGGCCCAGGTTTCAAAGCCAGTCCAGTGGAGTGATTGGAGGCTTGGGGAGTGGGGATTATGCTGGGGAAAGATGGGCTGATGCTGATGCAGAAAAAAAAAAGTGGCTCTAGACAGCTCAGTGTTGGCGACATGCACGAAAATAGGCGTCCGTGTCCTGTGGCGGAGTGCTTAGCTCGGCTTTCTGGAGCAAAATTCGTTAGGACCTGTCACCAATTCAGTACCCACCCCCTCAGGAGTGCCTGGGGCTTAGCCAGTCCTATCCTGGAGAACGGCGCTTAGGAGGCCTGCCCAGGGCTGTCTGTGGAAGTGAAGCAATGGGGACTGGACCAAGACATGATGGGCCGGCTCATTGTGAAAGGAGGTGACTGTGTATGTACGGACCCAAATCATGACATGTTCAATGAAAAACAAGGTACCTTGCAAAACAAAACATATAGAATGTTACCATGTACAGGAGAAACACAAACACTGCACACATATCTACTAGTAATGCATAGTTACAGCTATAGATGATGTGGAGACAGATAAAGGTATAGTTATAAATAGAGTATAGAGATAGGGGTATAAATACAAATATAGAGAAATAGATATAGATACACGCATGTGGCGGTAAAACATTCGGAAAGAAACTTACAAGAATGCTGGAGGGGAATGGGGCTCAGGAAGTGCAGGGGGATCACTTGGCTTTTTTTTTTTTTTAACTAATGTTTGAGGTATTACAAGAATATTTTCCCAAAATATGTGTGTGATGCTAAAATTAAAAAAAGAAGAGCCTGCCACGTGGCTGGGAGCTCGAGGCAGCCTGGACGGACAGCTCGCCGGAGCCAGGGCCTGTGGGGTCAGGCCTGCTGGTCTGAGGCTGCGCCTGGAGCCTCTTCCTCAGCCAGCTTGGCTCCTTCTCCTGAAGGCCGCAGGCGGAGCGAACAGGCTTTGGCAGCGGCCGCAGCAGACACACATTTCCTAGCCGGGAGGTACGTGAAACCTGGACCATGTGCTCTGCGAGATGGGCCACCGCTGCCCCTGTCCGGGACCTGACGCAGGGCAACCTTGGACAAGCAGGCAGAGAAGTGGGTGAGGGACCCCGGGACCCCCAGGCCTGTGTGTGGATGACATGTGGAGCCCACAGGTGTCTCCCCAGACTGCACCTGCACCTGAGCCTGACAAACTCTGCATTAGAGGACTCAGCAGTCCCCTTGTGCCCCCACGCAACCCAGTGGTCGAAGAGGTCTTGGTTGGGAGAAGACTAGGCATGTTTCCTACTCTGTCACTTTGGCCTTTTAATTTTGTTTGGGGCAGGGGTGGGGGGATGACAAATATGGGAGAGATTTTTTTGGCTAGACAATGACAACAAAGGGTTAAAATAATCCCCGCCCTGGCCCGTGTGGCTCAGTTGGTTAGAGTGTCATCCTGTGCACAGAAGGGTCTCACAGGTTCAATTCCCAATCGGGGCACATACCCAGGTTGCAGGTTCAATCCCCAGTCTGGGTGCGTATGGGAGGCAACTGATCAATGTTTCTCTCTCTCTCTCTCTCTCATGTTTATCGTGTCCTTGGATGAGGATTAAAATAATAATAATCATCATAATAAAATAATCGCAACAATGCAAAAGAATGTAGAGTGAAAAGCAAACCTTCTTCCCACCGTTTCTCCCAGCTGCCAGCTCCCGCCCCAGAGAATCCACGCACCCACCAGCATGCGCGTGTGCATTCACACCCCTCCTCCGACACCAGCAGAAGCATACCCACTAAGTAGGCTGTACTTTGCCTTTTTCCCCTAAAATATGTATCTCAGAGCTTCTTCCAAAGCAGTACATGCGAGCTGGCTCATTCTGCTTCATGCCTGGATTTCCATGGCACTCCGCATCTTTACTCTAATGGATCCAGATCTGGAACGGTCCCATGGTTTTCCTCCCCTTCCCGTGTGCTTACTTCTGTTCTGCACATCAGCCCTGGGAGGCAGGCGGTTCTCCATGTCAGATAAGGAAACCAGGGTGACCAACCTCCTCGTTTCCCGGGGACGGTCTGGTTTTAGTGCAGAGAGTTCCTTATCCCCAGAAAACCCTCATTCCCAGGCAAATCAGGAGGGTTGGTCACCTTACAGGAAACTGAAGCTCAAGAGGGGAGGGACCTTGCGGTTGGTCAGCACAGCCCTGAGACAGCAACTAAAGTCCGTCTGATGAGGATGAGACCATAGGAGGACAATATAGCAGCTACTGTGCTGGTGCCTCATCCTCGTCGCACAACAGCCGCAGGACAAGGACCGCAGGGCCGCGGGGATGGAGCCTGTAACTACAGACCCGGGTTTGATCTCAGCTGCAGGGCTCACCGCATGTGTGGCTGGGGTGGCCAGCTCCTCCCTGGGCACAGGATAGACACAAAGCAAGTGTTTGTTAAGTGGGGAAAAAGAAGAGAAAAATGAATGTATGAATGAAGTACTTAAATTAATTACTCTCATTTTATAGATGGAGAAACTGAGGCACAGAGAAGCTAAATCACCAGTCAGGGTCACACAATTCATAAGCAGCAGGGTTAGGATTTGAACAGGGACAGAGGCTCGAGAGCCCATGACACCTTTCCCTCTTCTGGAATGTTCTTGTCTCCATTGCCCATTGGTGCCCCCTCCCTCTGACTCCTCAGGTCGGCCCTCCGGCTAGCCTCCTTCACTGCACTGTCCAGGCCCCTGGTCCCACCTCCCTTCACAGGAGCCTTGCCTGCCTGCTTCCCACTCCTGGCTCAGGGCCCTGCACGCACCCCACTGTGTTCCCCTAGACCAGTGGTTCTCAACCTTCCTAATGCCGCGACCCTTTAATACAGTTCCTCATGTTGTGGTGACCCCCAACCATAAAATTATTTTCGTTGCTACTTCATAACTGTAATTTTGCTACTGTTAATGAATCGTAATGTAAATATCTGTGTTTTCCGATGGTCTTAGGCTCTATAGCAGCGGTTCTCAACCTGTTGGTCGCGACCCACAGGTTGAGAACCGCTAGCAGGGTCACCTAAGACCACTGCCCGATGCTCACTGGAGCCCAAGGGCTGAGCTTCAGCCTTCTCTCGAGGATTTTGTTTCACTCGTTCAGTCATTTGTCCAACTCTTCACTCCTTTGCTCAATAAATATTTACTGAAACCAAAATGAGCCAGCTCAGCCCCTGGTGCTGAAAATTCAAAGATGAATCCAGCCTGGACCTTGTCCTCGGGGGACAAAGGAAACCAGACAAAGAAACGGCACTCGTAACCCAGCAAGACAGCAGCTCTGATGGAGCTGGTCCAGGCACAGCTGCCGAGACGGTGGGAGTGGGCGCTCCAGCCTGAGGTCTCGGGGAAAGCTCCCCGGAGAAGGTTGTGCCGAAATCTGGAGAGATGAGGAGGAGTTGGAGGAGAGAGAGTTGGGGGTGGGGGCTGTAACACCGGACAAACTGGCCTGGAGGTAAGAGAGAGTGTGAGGCATTCAGAAAGTGCAAGTTGTTCCTCAGAGCTGAGCTCCAGGCTGTCCTCAAGTGGGGACATGTGGTCCTGGGAAACCCACCCCCTCTCCTGGTTACCCGGCCAGCTCCGGGCCCGGCAGGCCTTCCAAGAATCTCATGTCCAGGAATCGATCAAAAAGAAACATGGGATTACGTATGTATGAAGGATGTTTATCACGGTGTCTTTGTTATGGCAAACAAGTGGAACCAGCCTCGGTGCCCAACCAGGAGAACGGCCATGTAGCCAAGATGCACCTCTGGCTGGAGTGATCCCCAAAGAAGCCAGGTTTTCAGAGACTACTCAATGGTTCTGGAAAATGCACCCTAAGTAATTTTAAGTAAGAAACAGCACAATGCACCCTATTTTATTATTCTAATTTAGGAGATATATATGATGATGATGTTAGGAAGAAATGTATCAAGTGCTTCACAGAGGTTATCTCTGGTGATGGGCTAATTTAGGGGTTGTACTTCCTTTTTAAAAATAATTTCCTGTGTTCTCTGATTTTGCAACAGTGGGCCAGTATCAATTTTATTTTCAGAGACCAATTCCAGGAGACCAGCTCCAGGAGGCCATGACTCCCCTTTCCAGCCTCCTGCAAACTAACTCCGGCTCAGGGCCACCAAGAACCCTCCATTGATCTACAAAGACCTGTTGCCCCAACGTCCCTGTGCCTCCAGCCTCCATGCTGTTGCCCCTGCTGTTCCTCTGTGCCAATGCCCTTCCCTTTCCCTCTCCATCTGGCTACACTCCCACAGCCTCCCAGCCTGCCCCGGGGCCCTTCCTCGGAGGACCTCATGAGCACTGGGCGCCCACGCGGTCTCCTCACTGGACCCTGAGCTGCTGGCAGGAAGAACCCTGCCTCAGCTCCACCCTCCCCGATGCTATATACGGGGCCCAGAATTTATTTTATTTATCCTCCAACATTTTATTTTGAAAATGTCTAAACCTACAGAAAATAGTACAACAAACACCCATATGCCCTTCACTTGGACTCGCCACTATTTGCTTTCTCTCCCTCGCTCTGTCTTGCTGACCCAGCACAGACATCTCGGCTGGGGCTGGAGACTTGGAAGGTGCTCAGTGCCCACTGGAATGAAGAAAAGAAGGAACAAGGACTCGGTATTGCTCCCTTCTCTGCCCTCTGCCCTTGCACAACAAAGCTCCTTCTAAAACGCAGATGCAACTAGCTTCAGGCCTCAGGGCTGGGCTCAGCCCTTTGGGGCTACCTCTCTGCTATAAGTTATCAAATGAAGTAAAACTTTCCTTAACAGATCAAAGGCTCTGGGTACCTAGGCTTCGCTTAGGGACTGGGCTGGGCCCTCAGGGACAAGGTTAGATTCTTCAGGGCTTGGCTCCGCCCTCGGGACTGGCCTAGGCTGTAGGTTAGGCTCTTTGGGGCTAGGCTTGGCCTTTGGGACTGGGCTTGGCTCTTAGGGCTGGGTTTTGCCCTTTGTGGCTAGGCTCAGACCTTTGGGGCTGGGCTCAACTCTTTGGGGTTAGCTCGGCTTTGGGGCTACACTCGGCTCTTTAGGGGTGGGGAGAGGGGTGCAAAGTAGAGTGTCCACGCCCAATCTGGTAGCCTGAGGGTGGGAGAGGCAGAGGCCAGGATAAGGACCCGAACAGCCATCATGCCTGGTTGTATGTGAGGCCAAGGACCTGGCATTTAGGGATGCGGCCTCTGGGGCAGGGCCCTGTGGACTGCCACAGCTCTAAAAGGCCAGGATCGTAGTAACCTTGGCCAGCATATAGTGAACACTTGCTAAGTCCCCAGCACTGTTCTGAGTTCTTGTATTTTTTCATTTAATTCTCAAATCTCTGAGGTGCAATTGTCCTCCTGTTTTGCAGATGAGAAGATTGAGGCTGGGGAGGCTGAGTAACTTTCTCAGGTGGCCACGTCGAGTAAGCAGAGTCAGAATTAGAATCTGGAACCCCTGCTGCACCGAAGGAAGGAGGGCGGGCTCATAGAGGTGAAGTCACTCCCTGAGGTCTGGGGGTGGGGGTGGGGGGCTGGGATTCACACCTGGGTCCACAGGACTCCAGAGACAGCTGTGCGCCCACCAGCTGACCAGCTTGGAGTTGACACTGAAGGTGACCAAAGGGAGGGGGACAGGGGAGGAGCACAAAGACCAGGGCCAGGTGGGCTGGAATCCATGGTCAAGGCCTGCAGAGCAGGGCCTGGGACAAGGGGACAGGAGAGACCTGGCCTGGCTGGGGGCATGGGGCAGACTTTTTAATGGAGATGAGCCCCCTCCCTCCTCTCTCCTGATAAATAGGTCTGAAAGCCATGGGTGAATGACTCATCGCCAGCCCTTCCTGTGGGCTGGCTGCCCGTGCACTGGGCTGAGAGAGAAGCGCACAAAAAGCTGGCGGGCGGCCCCCTTCCTGGGCCGCTCCTCCTGAGCTCCCTGCATTCACCACCTGACTCACCCTGGTGATAGCATAGCTTATCCCTGAGCCACTCAAGGTGCTCTGATTTCTCACACAGAGGCAATGGCCCTAGTCACCAGCAGAGGGGGATTCCAATCCTGGCCAACTCCAGAGCCTGTGCACTAACCCTCACCCGCTCCTGCCCCGCCAGCCTGTGCAGCGCAGGACACAGACGCCGCACTCCAGCCCCCGCTGCATCCCCACAGCCAGTGGAAGGCCCCTCACGCAGGAGGCACACACAAACACATCCTCGCGATTTGAAATCTAGGAGCAGCGACTTTCCCCTTCGGATGCCACCCTCCAGATCTGGGGGATAACAGCACAAGCCCTCACTCGGACAGGATTCAAGTATTTTCGAAGCCATCCCTTCCGGGGAGTATGGAGAAGTGACAAGAACACTGGCTTTTGACCAGGCAAACCTGGAAATGAACCCAGCCCCACCCTCAGCTGTTTGCAAAGGCAAGTCACTGTTTCCCCCTCTGTCAATGGGGTTGATCATGGTCATTGCGAGAAGACAACACGAGCCAGTGCCAGGCACACAGTAGGTTCTCAGGAAGGGTGGTTTATTTCCATTGAAGGTCATAACAGCCTCCAGGGCTCTCCCAGGGTCTGTCCCTGACACACACGCCCTACATTTTCTTTAATCCTCATCTGAGGATATGTTTATTGATTTATTTATTTTTATTTTTTAGAGAGGGGTTGGGGGAAGAGAAACATTGATGTGAGCAAGAATCATCAATTGGCTGCCTCCTCACACGCCCCGACTGGGGATCAAACCTGCAACTCTTTGGCGTACAGGACGCCACTCCCATGACTGAGCCACCCGGCCAGTGCCACACACCCCACTTTTAAACTACAGAATCTATGGTGTGTTTGAAACATAAGAGCAGCACAGAGATGAGCTGGCTCTGGATGGAGCACTCAATGCTGGCACAAAGGTCATCAGAGCAGGGCCTCCCCTTTTAGAGTGTTTTCCTCCAGCTGGTCTCTCCCAGGTGCTGTAGGTGTGTGATCTCCTTCCTTTTGTCCTCATGACTTCCTCTGGAGGTGGATCCTCCAGTTACTCCCCCCTTACAGATGGAGAGGTCCACAGCGAGTGAGTGGCGGGAACAAAGTTTGGTTTTTGTGTAGAAGTATATTTAGCGACATGGAAAGATAGCTACAATATATTAGTGAATGAAAATGTAATAGGCAACAGAGTGTAATTTGGGAGAGTATCATTAAAATGTAACAGTGGTTGTCTCTAGGTGGTAGGATTTGGACCTCATAAATTTTTTTCTTTTTTCTTCTATTTGTATTTTCTTTCTTTCTTTTTTATGTTTTTATTGATTTCAGGGAGAGGAAGGTAGAGGGAGAGAGGGATAGAAACATCTACACTAATAAAAGAGAAATATGCAAATTGATCGCACCTCCATGACACCCACCAGCCAATCAGGAGTTGGTATGCAAATTAACCCAACAAAGATGGTGGGTTAATTTGCATATGCAGGCACAGAGCTGCCGGGTGGGGCGGGACACCTGCTATGAGAGGGAAGGCGGGGGGCAGAGAGAGCTACAGGGGTGGTGCTCCGGCCAGAGCGGAGAAGAGTAAAGACTCTGGCTGGAGCGAAGATGGAAGGCAGCGGCCAGAGTGAAGGCCTGGGTCCTGAGTGCCAGAGGAAAACCGGTGCCAGCAGCCAGGGGAAGGAAGGCCTATTGCACAAATCTTCGTGCAACGGGCCTCTAGTCAATGATAAGAGCGAATCATTGATCGTCTGCCTCCTGCATGCTCCCTACTGGGGATCAAGCCTGCAACCCGGGCACGTGCCCTGACCAGGATCGAACTGGTGACCTCTTGGTTCACAGGCCTATGCTCAAGCACTGAGCCACACTGACTGGGCTATACTTCACTCCTTTTTATAGTGAATAAAATTCCATATTATATTTATCAATTTATCAGTTGAAAAACATTCATGTTATTTCCACTTTTGGACTATCTTACCTTATAATAGACAAATATGCAAATTGACCGCACCTTCGCCACACCCAAGCCACGCCCACCAGTCACGCCACGCCCACCAGCCACGCCCACCAGGAAACGGTTGCAGGGACGTTGGGGTGTGGTGGAGCCCAAGGCTGGGAAAGCCTCGGGCAGAGGCTTTCCTGGTCTTGGGCACCAGCAGGCAGCCTGCACGGATCGCAGGCAACGACCAGGGGGTCGGCTCCTACGATCCGTAGCAAGGACGCTGGGTCCGGTCGGGCGGAGGCTTTCCCGGCCTTGGGCACCAGCGGGGAGCCTGCACGGATCGCAGGAAACCACTGGGGGTCGGCTCCTGCGATCCCTAGCAGGGACGCTGGGTGCCACCGAGCCCAAGGCCACCGACCGGGGCCAAGCCCTGACCCTGAAAGAAGGCAGAAGGTGGTGGCCACAGCCAAGGCCTGGGTCCCCAGTGCCAGCAGAAAACTGGTGCAGGCAGCCAGGTGAATGAAGGTCTATTGCACGAATCTTCGTGCAAACGGGCTACTAGTTGAGAATAATGCTGCAAAGAAACCATCAACAAAACAACAAGAGAGCCCACGGAATGGGAGAACATATTTGCCAATGTTATCTCTGATAAGGGTTTAATCTCCAACATTTGCAGGGAACTCATACATCTTAATGAAAGAAAGATAACCAATCCAATAAAAAAAAATGGGCAAAGGACCTAAATAGACACTTTTTGAAAGAGGACATACAGAAGGCCAAGAGACATATGAAAACATGCTCAAAGTCACTAATCATCCAAGAGATGCAAATCAAAATGACAATGAGGTACCATCTCACACCTGTCAGAATGGCTATCATCAACAAATCAACAAATAAGTGCTGGTGAGGATGGGGAGAAAAAGGAACCCTCGTGCACTGCTGTTGGGAATGCAGACTGGTGAGCTACTGTGGAAAACCGTATGGAGTTTCCTCAAAAAATTAAAAATGGGACTCCCATTTGACCCAGTAATCCCAATTCTAGGGATATATCCCAAGAAAGATAGCTACAATATAATAGTGAATGAAAATTTAATAGGCAGAAACACCAATCAGAAAGGATATATGCACCCCTATTTCATAGCAGCATAATTTATAATAGCTAAGATTTGGAAACAGCCTAAGTGCCCATCAGCAGATGAGTGGATTAAAAATTGTGGTACATCTACACAATGGCATATTATGTTACTGGAAAAAAGAAGGAACTCTTACCATTTGAAACAGCATAAATGGACCTGGAGAGCATTATGCTAAGCAAAATAAGCCAGTCAGAGAAAGATAACTATCACATGATCTCACTAATTTGTGGAATATAATGAACAACATAAACTGATGAACAAAAATAGATCCAAAGACAAAGAAGCATTGAACAGACTGTCAAACCTCAGAGGGAAGGCAGGGGGGCAGAGGGGTGGGGCGCAGTAAGATCAACCAAAAGACCTGTATGCACGTATATAAGCATAAACCATGGACAAAGACAGTAGGGGGGTAAGAGCATATGCTGGGGGGTGGGAGTGGCTGGGGAGAGGTCAATGGGGGGAAAAGGAGACATATGTCATACTTTAATCAATAAAGAATAAATAAAAATAAAATTGAAATTTAATAGCAAAAAAAAATAATAAAATCACTCTGTTTTTTCTCAAACTGAAAAAAAAAAAGAATAATGCTGCTATTAGCATTGGTGTAATTTTTTGTGTAGATGTATGTTTTCAATTCCCTTGGGTGTATATAGGAGCAGAATTGCTGGGTCATATGGTAATTTTATATTTAACCTTTTAAGGAACTGACATACTGTTTTCCAAAATGATGGCACCATTTTACATTCCCACCAGCAGTGCATGAGGGTTCCAATATCTCCACAAACCTCCAACACTTGCTGTTATCTGTCTTTTTAACTGTAGCCACCTGAGTGGTGTGAAGTGGCACCTCCTTGTGGTTTTGATTTGCATTTCCCAGGTGGCTAATGATGTTGAACATCTTTCATGTGCTTGATGGCTGTTTATATACCTTCCTTGGAGAAATGTCTATTCAGATCCTTTGCTCATTTTAAAAACGGGGTTGTGTCTCTATTATTAAGTTGTTGGAAGTAGAATTTGAATCCAGGTCCTGCTCTACCATCTACCAACGAGACCTGGAAGCACCCTCGAGTCCTGCCCCCGCTCTGGGCGGGGAGGGCCGGCACAGCCACTACAGAAACAAGCCCAGTGAGGTGTCCAGTTGCTGTCTACAGGTGGACAGACAGCAAGCAGCTCTCTCTCTCTCTAAGAACCGATGAGCCAAAGCGGAAGAAATAACCCCAGGAACAAAAAGTCTGCACCCCAGAAGGAGGAAGCGACCGAGGCTCTGCTCCAGGAGGTAGAGATAAAGCCCCAAGAAGCCACCATGACAAGTGCCTCTTGCGTCCTCAGTGGTGGTGACCTATCTGCCTGTTTTTATGCTACTGACTGTTGGCCCACGTGAGGCTGGGAAGGGGATGCCTGGAGAGATTAGCAGGGTACCCAAGAGCGTATCTCTCAGGAGAGGGGACTGTAGTGAGTCTGCAGGGGCAGCAGCTAATCAGAGGAGAGCAGGGGCCTGATGGGGCATGGCCCTACAGCTGTGCCACTGCCCTGGCCCCAGAAACCCACAGCTTCATCACCAAGGGCACCCGTATCTTGATCATCCAGCTAGAGTCCAACTGCCTGGGTTCAAATCCCAGCCTCACCATCTCCTCGCTGTGTGACTGTGGGCAAGTTACTTCCCCTCTCTGAGCTTTGGTTCCCTTTTGAGCCTCTCCTGTGGAATGAAGATAATCAGGGTGAGGATGAAATAGACCATAACACAGCCTCTGGGAGGGACCAGGCTGCTGGTGGGGAAGCTGTGGACAGCAGGACTCACCCAGGGGGTGTCCCCAGCCTCTGGACTCAGAGCCAGAAAACTATTACCCTGTGAAATGGAAGCCACGGACTCTCCTGAGAACACGTGAGACCTTCTCCTTCCAGGAAACTTCACCCTAGGCCAGAAGCTTAAGTGTGCGACTGCCGAATTGGGGGGGATGGAGGGTGCAGGACACTTTGCATGCCTCCGTGGTGAAGGCAAGCTGCACAACGGGTATAAATGCAGCCCCTCACTCAGGCAGCCTGGGTTCAAATCCCAGCACCACCATGTACCAGCTGTGAACTGTGGGCAAGGACTGCCTCTCTGTGTCTCAGTTTACCCCCTGGAAAATGGAGAGGACAACGGTGTTCACTTTGTAGGGCCCTTGTGAAGATTAAAGCGTTAATACAGGTAAAATGAGGATTAAAGTCTCAGCTGTAAAATAAAGGCCGGAGCATCCTCTGAATCCTTTAAACGTATTTAAACCCCGGATTCCCCCAGAGACCTCCAGAGTCCCCAAGATGCCTCCAGCCGTGGTACGTGGAGGAGGGGGGAGTTTTCAACAATTTTGGCATTTCCCAAAGTGGCTTTCATAGCCTCTAAACTCGCAAGGTGCAGGGGACAATTGGAAGGGACACATCAAATAGGCCTGGCTGCTGGTGCGGGTGAGCCGCTGCCTCTCAGAACTTCACAAACGCACAAGAAAGGCTCCGAGAAACCCCACAGAGAAGAGCCCGTCAGATGTTTAAGCCGGTGTTCCCCAAATTTATTGGACCATGAACGCCCTTTTCTGCCCAATATCAATTTAACATCCTCCTGGAAAAACACTGATGGTCAAGGTCATTTCTAGCTCCTAGTTTCTGCCTCACAGAAAAGACGGGAGGTTTTCTGAAAATCATCTCTGCCTTTGAAAAGGCCCCTCCGTTTTGTAAGCACTTTCACACCCACCCACAGGAAAGCGCCAGCCCCTGCAACGCATTCTCAGCTCTGCACCAGGGGTCAGAGAGGGTGGGACAGGAAGGACCCCTCGAGGACACGGGGAAGACTGGCCCAGCTCCCTGCCACCCCTGCAGCTGCCTCCCACAGACTGGATAGAACACCCAGAACATTGTCGGGACAGAAGGCAGTGTCCTCCAGGAGCCTTCTAGAGAAAAGAGTTGCCCAAAAGAAGCCTTTGTGGGTAGAGCCAGCCCTGTCTCGGGCCAGGGAGTTGTGTGCAGGATCAGTCAGTCTCCTGGCGCCTGCAGAGCAGGCCCCATGGCCACCAGGCCCCATTAGCAGGGCCAGTGCCACTGGCAGCTAGTCTCTCCCACCTCCCTCTACATGTTTCAGCAATTCCAACATTTGGCAACAAAAGTACATCTCCCAGACGGCCCCGTGAACACGGGACAAGTGCCAAGGTTTGTCTCCAGGCCCCGTGGAGTTTGGAAAATGAGATTAATCAGCTAGTCAATGGAAGAGGAAGACATTTATCAAGCATCTACTACATATCGTGCATTGTTTCAGAAGCTCTATCGTTATGAGATTTCAAGTCTGATAACAACCCCATTTTACAGATGGGGAAACTGAGGCTCATGGTGGTGCATTAATTAACATGCCCAGGAATGCAGCAGAGCTGGGATTCAAACCCAAGCCTGGTTTTGCCTCGTCAGCCCCAGCGCTCCCCACTCCACTGTGCCTTCTGCGGCAGCCTGGCTGAGATGGAAACAAATGCCCCAAGACCATCCATACGTAGTCCCCAGGCCCTCTTCGCATCACTAATCCAGGGCCTCAGGGCAAGGGCTATGAAGAAGGGGATTGAAGGGAGGCTAATGTAGTCTGGCCCATGTTGTAGGGGAACAAACTAGCATTTGGGGTTGTCTCCATGTCCCGGAGAATCTGCCTGTTTCAGCCTCATAATCTGATCATCCTTGGGGGAGCTGGGGTGTGCAGGTAGATAATCTGTGCTCTGAGCCGCTGAGCTGAAGGCCAGCCCACCAGCCTGAGGTGACCTTGCAATGTGAAGACCTCCCTGGAAACCCAGCCTGAGCCGGCGCCTGGGCCTGGCCGCTCATCTCTGTGTCGCTCCTGCCTGCTCCTGCCTGTAGCCTCCTCCTGCGTCCTGTTCCACTGACCACCGCCTGGGGCGGGGGTAAGGACTGGGCACATGACCTTTGGGAAAAACCTCTGGAAACCCCTTTCCCTTTTCTGATTCCAAAGAATTCCTGGCTGGGCAGCATGTCTGTGAGCTGGGCAGGAGGTCAAGGAAGGGCAGGGGACTCCACCATCCCTCTCCCGGGGAAACCCCTCACCTGCTCTGTCTGCACACTGCAGGGTAGGAAGGCCCCCCCCCCCTGAGCTTCTGGCTCCCTGAATGTCCACCTGGCAGCACCCTTCTCCCTGCCCATCACAGGAAGAGGCCGTGGGAGAGGCAGGCTTCCTCTTTGTCCCGGCTGGGCAGCCAGATGACAGGGAAGACAGTGATTGCCCATGGCCATGCACCTAGGCAGTGACGGGCATCACTCCCAGGTCTGGCTGACTCCGATTTTGGGGGGTCCTTTCTCCCAGGACAGTGGGTTCTGAAGCAAGATTGCCAGACTCATTCAAGTCCTGGCTCCTCGACCTCCTTGCTGGGCCCACCGGGGCTGTCACTCACCTCCTCTGTGCCTTCCTTTTCTCATCTGTACAATGCTGCCAAAGGGTCCCCGAGTCCAAACCCGTGTTAGCTGTGTGACCTTGGGTAAGTGACTTAACCTGCCTGTGCCTCAGCTCATTCCAATGTAAAACAGAGAGCTCGATACGCATACAGCAAGGGTTGGTGGAGGATTAAGAGACCACCGTGAGCCTGCGGCTTTCTGGTCAGTGGCGCCTGGCGGCCCTCGGGGCCGGCTGACTGTTTACCGGTGTTGTGGTCCAGGTCCTGCCATCCAGACTGTGCATCCAGGAAAGATGCACAAGAAACAGGTCTCAGAGGGCATCTCTGGGGAGGGAAAGTGGGTGGCAGGGGAGTGGGGGAGGGGGAACTTGCCCCTGTATGTTATTTGTACATTCAGAATTGTGTATGATATGCGTGTAATGTTACCATTACTGAAGTTGATTATGTAACTTGTACAAAGATGCTCTCTGGCCCTGACACATGGTCTCATGCTGGCCAGAGACCCCCATCTCTTGGGTCGCCCTGCTCCCAGCTTGGCCCACGTTTCTGTAGCTCCACCCAGGCCTTGTCCTGGCCCTGCCTTTTAGCCACTCCCTGTCTCCCGGTAAGGCCCCAGGGTCCATGAGGTCTCTCCTTCCAAGCACAGGCCTGTCGCTTACCAGGTGACATGGGCTGATGGCTGCTCCTCCTCCATCTCCCCTGTGAATGAGATGATGGTACCTCCCTCACAGAGCAACTATAAGGACCAAGACGAGGTACAAATTCATGGGAAGTGCTAGATTCAGTTTCTGGCTGAGTCTCCCACCTCCTTCCTGTCCTTTGAAAGGACAAATGAGGTTGAGAGAGAGCTGCCTACTTCTTGGAGCTCATCTCTAGCCACCGAGCCGCCTCCTACCCCACAGTGGACCTCAAACCTCCTCAGCCAGGTCCTGCCTCCAGGCCTTTGTACTTGCTGCTCCCTCCTCCTATCAGCCCCTTCCCCGTCTCCTCGGGGCTGGCTCCTTCCCATTACTCAGTTTCTCACAAGTGCTGCCTCCTCAGGGAGGCCCTCCCAGACCAACCTGTCTGAAATGGCCACACATCTTCTTCTCTGTATCTCTTGCCTATTTATTTCCTTCATGGTTTGTACCATTACCCGCAATTGTATTTAAAAAAAAAAAAAAAGCTTTCTTGGGGAATAATTTTAGATACACAGAAAATCTGCAAAGACCGTACACAGGGTTTCTGTATACGCTTCACCCAGTTTTCCTAATTCCAGGACGTAACCGCCACACTTTTGTCAAAACTAAGAAATTAACGCTAATGAATTACCATGAACTAAACTGCACATGTTCCCCATATGAAATTGCATTTTTCCTTTATTTATTTACTTGTTTTCAGCTGCTTCCCCCACTGGAAGGAAAACTCTGAAAAGCAGGAGGTTACCTCTCTTTCTCATCACCAGCTCCCTCATACCTGGCAGTAAATATTGGGTCAAAGGAGGGGAAATAATGGCAAAACGGCCTATGGTTACAGAGGACTCTCAGGCACTGTTCTGAGTGCATTAAACATTGTAAATCATTTACTCCTCATGGCAACTCATGAGGTAGCTACTAATTGTGGGGAAATTGAGGCACGGTGCAGTTGGGTAGCTGACCAAGGGCGGGCGGATGGTCAGTTCCAGAGTGGATGAGCTCTAGCCCTTTCCTCAGGCACCAGAACAAATGCCGGTCCTTCCACAGACTTCATCCCTGTCAGAGCAGGAGGGTCTGACGCTGCTCTGCTGGCCCGCTGCGGCCCGTGCAGCTGATTTACCTGAAGCCACAGGATGGCTGGGGTGGAACCTGAGCTTCCTGCCTCCAGCTGGCTGCCACAGGCCATGGCTGCCAGGGCTCTGCCCAGAAGGGTGGGGACCTCTCCCAGGCCACCAACCCCGCCCTGCTTCCAGGAAACAGAGGGCAGCCGGTTCAGTCACAAACTGGGGCTCGCTCCTGTGTCCCTGACTCCCCGGGGCCCTGCAGACACACACCTGGGCTGACGGGCTGAGGCCCCCTTGGCCTGTGGCCTGGGCCTCCAGGATCTAGCTGCCGGAGATGGGGGTGGGGGTGGGCTCTCTCCATCCCCGAGGATTCAGCCTTCTCAGGGGGCCTGCTGGGCTCTGGGACGGGGGTGGGGAAGAAGAAATGCTCCTTTCTTTCTGGTTGTGGGGTGGAGCAACATGGAGGATTACTACTGTCTTTTCCCAACACCCTGGGACCAGCTGGAGAGATGTCCCAGCACCTCCCAGAGGGAAAAGCCATTCTCAGGCAATCAGATAGGCCCGAGGCCAGCCGCCTCTGTCCAGCCTGGGTTCTGCCCAGCGCCAGCCTGGAGCAGACTGGAGGCCCTAATAATGTTTGCTGGATGCTTTGAATACAAGCGTCAATGCCCAGAAGCTCCTTTAGGTTTCAGCCAGGCGTGCCTGCCCCATCCCCCAATCTGGGGAGCAGAGTAAGTATGGGGGGGGGGGGGGGGTGACAGGGGACACCATGAGGTGATGGCAGCATCCCTGAGAGAGGCAGGCTGCTCAACCCAGAGCTGGGGGGTAGGGGCGGCTAATTAAACAGTGACTGTGATGAATCGGGAGAGGCTGCTGCTTGCTAATTAAAGATGCAGGCGTCTTGCCTGGCAAGTACGGGAGGCAGGAGCAGCACTGGCACCATGTCCAGGGGCCAGGCCAGTGAGGACAGCGCTTGGCGAAAGCCCCCACCATGCTGGTTCCGGGCGTGCCTTCCATCCTCAGGCCCACACAGCAGGGCCCCAGGGCCCCCTCCCCACTTCCCTATCTCTCCTACCCACCTTGCCAGAGCCTGAGGCCTCAAACTTCCCCCTCCCCACCAACCCAAATTGCTTTCCAGATAAGGGCCCTGTGTTGGGAAGGAGGGGCCCGCTGGTGCCCAGCATCTGGGCTGGAGGGTGGGTTCATTTAGAGCCTTGAGGTGCTCTCTCCCACCCCCACTCCCAAGACCCCAAATTGGACAATGAGTCCAACCAAGACGGAGGCCGGCCATGCAAGTGAGGTCCCAAAACCACTTTTAGGGCCGTAGATCTGAGACTCTTGGGGGCTGTAGGCACTACCCAATTTTCCTGATGTTAGTGAGTCCTGCTTTGCCCTGGTGTGTGTGAGAGAGAGAGACAGAGAGCCAGCCCTCCCAGCCTCAGCACCCCAGTCTGGAAAAGGGGAGATTGGAATGAATGCTCCCTGACACCTGGAGATCCCTGAACAGTGACAGAAGGACCCCACAGCTGCCCATCCCTGCCCAGCATCAGCTCAAAGGGCTCAGTGGCTAAAAGCATGGGCTCCAGGGACCAGACATCTGGGTACAAGTCTCAGTCCCGCCCTTTGCCAGCTGTGTGACCTCAGCATCATAGCTAATTGCTCTGTGCCTCAGTTTCCCCATCTGCAAAGGTGGGGCAATAATTCTGCCTACTCAGAGGGTCACTGAGGGGATCAAGAGAGATCATCCAGGTAAGGTACTCAGCACAGTGTCTGGTCCACAGAACAAGCCAGGAAATGTCAGTCATTGTCATTTGACAACTTGGGGCACGTGAGCAGGCATGGCCACCCACCTCTCCTCCATGTGACATCCCTGACCTGACACAGGGAGAGCATGTCACCTTTCATACAAGGGCTCTAGCATCCTCCCTGACGCCGGCAACCTTTGGGGGGGTGGGGGGAGTACAATAGCAAAGAAGAAAACAAAGTGGATGCTCCGAGAGGTTACGTGACTGGCCCAAAGCCACACAGCTAAGTAAGGGACAACGGCAGCCTGAGGCCCTTGAGAGGGAGGAGAGGATGGGATTAGTGGAGCTCCACGATGACATTTGTTGACCTTCAACTGGACTCCAAGTCCTGAACCAGCCACCCTGGAAGGAACTGAGGAGAATGGGAAACCCAGTCTGGAAGGAGAGAGAAAACACCTACACAAGGAGTGAGAATGCAAGGCAAAATCAGCAGGCATCTGGAGGTCTCCGGGAAGGCAATCCTCTGAGCAGGGGCTGAGAAATGCTACTTTGTCTTGGAGCTCGATTTGCAAAACAAAGGTTCTGCTCGTATTTGGAGGGTAAATCAGTCTAGGGGAGCCTGCAGGGGGTGATAGAGCCCTTCACAAAGGGGGTGGGAGCCTCTGCTCTGGAAGTGCAAGTGGTCCCTGTTGTCCACGGTGCCTGCTTCTGTGACTCTGGGGTCTGTCACTCGAGGTCCCCAGGGATCCGGGAGGCTGTGGTTTCAGAGCCTACCTGTCCAGGACCCCCAGCAATGATCCATCCACATCTGAAATGGGTTGTGATGTGCCCTTTCCAGGACACCAGGCACCCACCAGGATGGGGGCTTCCGACTGCTGGACACTGCAGTGGAGAAAGAATGCAGTGCCTGTAAGAGGCCCAGAGACCGTGAAAACCTCTGAGACTGAGAAACTCGAGGCTGTTGGCCCTGACGCTGGGATGCCTGGCCTTAGGCAGCCAACCCAAAGCAGGCAGGGGTGAGTGCAAGGTCGTTGGCACTGGGGGCGATGCCTCCCACTTCCCTCCTTAGTGATCAGGGCTCAGCCGGAGGGCCCAGTCAGGTCTAGCCACAAGGAAGCCCGTTCAAGCAAAACTAGTGGCTCCTGGAAAACACGCCCTGCCTTTCAGCCTCCCAGGGCCCCTGCGCGGAGCTGGGCCAAATGCTGGTCTGCGGCGCCCTCTGGTGTCCACTATGGGCAGTGGTAGAAGCACCTGTGGGTTTAAGGGTGGGTCGTCAGAACTAGAGGACTTCCAACTGTACCAGCTCTCCCAAGGCACAGTTGGGAAAACGAAGACCCAAGGTCATAGAGCAACTCAGTGGCTGAGCCCAGAACAGAACCCAGACCTCTCTCCATACCAATAGCTGGCCTTGGTGGGTTTCAAGGCACCCCCAGGGGAGGTCAAAGACCCAGGGGAGGGAAAACTGGGTCTCCCCAGTGACTACGGACAGCTGTATGGTGAGGCAGGCAGCACTTTCCCTCCCTGGCCCTGGACTTCTCACCTCTAAAACTTGGGGCTACCGTGTTGCAATGGGGTGAGGGGACTGGGGTCCTCCTCATATGCAGCTAGTGGTGAGGCTGTAACCAGCCAATCTTTCAGGAAACACAAAAACAAGCCTTCCTACAGTAGTAGCATGTTTAATGATGAAACACTGGGTGCTTTCCCTCTGAAATCAGGAACAAGACAAGGATATCTGCTCTTCACTACTTCTATTCAACATAGTACTGTTGGTTCCAGCCAGGGCACTCAGGCAAGACAAAAGGCATCCATACTGCAAAGGAAGAAGAAATCCCAAAGAATCTACCGTGTGTGTGTGTGTGTGTGTGTGTGTGTAATATATATATTAGTGTTTATATATACTAATAAATGAGTTCAGCAAGGTTGCAAGGTACAAGATGAATAGACCAGTCAATTGTATGTCTATCCACTTGCAATGAACACTTCAAAATGTAATTAATAAAATAATTCCATTTACACTAGCATCAAGAAGAATGCTTAGGAATTACTTTAACAAAGAACTACAAAACTTATGCTCTGAAAACTACAAAATGTTGTTGAAAGAAATTAAAGAAAACCTAAATAAATGGGGAAACATTCCGTGGTCATGGGTGCAAAGACCTTAATATTGTTAAAATGACAAGACTCCCCAAATTGATCTTCAGATTCAACACAAGCCCCGTCAAAATTCCAACCTGCTTCTTTGCAGAAATTGACAAGCTGATCATAAAATTCATATGGAAATTCAGTGACTCCTAACAGCCAAAACAATATTGAAAAAAGAACAATGCCTCTCTCGGGTCCTCGTTTCCAAGATGACCGAGAAAAGAAGGAATAACGGTCGTGCCAAAAAAGGCCGAGGCCACGTGCAGCCTATTCGTTGCACCAACTGCGCCCGGTGCGTTCCCAAGGACAAGGCCATTAAGAAATTTGTCATTCGAAACATAGTAGAGGCCGCGGCCGTTAGGGACATCTCCGAAGCGAGTGTCTTCGACGCCTATGTGCTTCCCAAGCTGTATGTGAAGCTGCATTACTGTGTGAGCTGTGCCATTCACCGCCTCCACTGTGGGCGCAGTCATCTTGTGTTACGGGAACCCAACCTCTGCTGTGGGCGCAGCCATCTTGTGTTACAGGAACCCAACCTCTGCTGTGGGTGCAGCCATCTTGTGTTACGGGAACCCAGCCTCCGCTGTGTGCACTGCCATCTTGTGCATTACGGCATGAGGTCAATTTGCATATTACCTCTTTATTATGTAGTATATCCAAATAGGCAAATCTATAGAGACTAAAAACAGATTTTTTTCCTAACAGTGGTTGCCTAAGGCTGGGATTGGGGAGAAATGGGTAAGGGGTTCTTTATAGGATGATAAAAATGTTCTAAAATTGATTGTTGCATGACTCTGAATATAGAAAAAACTTACCAATTGTGTGCTTTACATGGGTGAATCATAACGCATGTGAATCATATCTCAATAAAACTATATATTTTTTAAAAAGATCCTATCTGCCCTAACTGGTTTGGCTCAGTGGATAGAGCGTCAGCCTGTGGACTGAAGGGTCCCAGGTTCGATTCCGGTCAAGGGCATGTACCTTGGTTGCAGGCACATCCCAGTAGGAGGTGTGCAAGAGGCAGCTGATCAATGTTTCTCTCTCATTGATGTTTCTAGCTCTCTATCCCTCTCCCTTCTTCTCTGTAAAACAATCAATAAAATATATTTTAAAAAAAAGAAAAAAAAAAAGAACCTATTCTTGGACCCAGGGCTCCACTTTTAGAAATTTTGTCTAGGAAAACCACTCACATGCACAAGGACATATACATGAAGATTTTCACCACGGTATTGTCTTAACATAAAAGTGTGAGAATAACCCAACTGCCCATCAATGGACCAGGTCAGTTATGTTCAACCCTGGGATGGAACAGTGGGGTCGTTAGAAAAAATTACAAATGAGAGTCACATTTACTTATATGGACAAGGTCTAAGACATACTGTCAAATTTTAAAGAATGTTAACAAAATAAACCGGTAGAGCCCTGGCCAGTGGCTCAATGGTTAGAGCATCAGCCCATGCACTGAAGATTCTCAGGTTTGATTCCCGGTCAAGGGCACGTACCTGGGTTGCAGTTTCGAATGTGTGTGAGGCAACCAATCAATGTATCTCTCTCGAATCACATCGATGTTTACTCTCTCCCTCCCCCACCCTCCCTTCTACTCTCTTTAAAAATCAATGGAAAAAATATCTTCAGGTGAGGATTAACAAAAATAAATACATAAATAAACCCGTAGATTGAAAAGGACTTAAAAGATTTTTTAGCCCTGGCAGAGTAGCTCAGTTAGAGCGCTGCCCCAATATGCCGAGATGGTGGGTTCAAGCCCCATCGGGGACATACAAGAATCAACCAATGAATGTATCAATTAAGTGGAACAACAAATCGATGTTTCTCTCTCTCCCTTGTTCTTGCACTCTAAAATTCAATTTAATTTTTTTAAAAGATTTCTTAAAAGAAGACAAAATTATAGCATCTAGGGATGCACACCTGGTTGATAAGCAAGAAAGTGATTACCTTTAAAGTCAGGATAATGGTAGTAACATTTTGGGAAGAGGTAGGGGAATGGGGCACGCTGAGGGCTTCGGGGTGGCTGTCAGAGTTCTTCACTGGGGCAGTGGTTACAAGAGTGTTTGTCTTATAATAACTTATCAACTGAATTCTTATTGTATGTGGTCTTTTTGTATGTCATATTTTATAATAAAAAAGTTAAAAATAAAGTATATTCATTACAATTTTTAAAAATTAAGTATTATAAGATTCTTTTTTTTTAATTCCCACCCAAGGGTATGTTTTGGAGATAGAGATAGAGATAGAGATAGAGATAGAGATAGAGATAGAGATAGAGATAGAGATAGAGATAGAGATAGAGATAGAAAGAGAGAGAGAGAGAGAGAGAGAGAGAGAGAGAGAGAGAATGAATCATTGATGGGTCACCTCCCCTACACACCCCGACCAGAGATGAAACCCTAAACCTAGGTATGTGCCCTAACTGGGAATTGAACTCAAGCTTTTGGTGTATGGGGATGACGCTCCAATCAATTGAGCCACCTGGTCAGGGCAGATTCCATTCTTGTGTGAAAAGTCCAGTTCATCCAAAGGTTAAATAGAATCACATATTTATGTGTATAGACACAGAAACACCTGGAAGTCTGGGATTTGGGGTGCTCTTAATGTATATTTTTCTGAATGTTCACATTATGTTTCTACAATGAACAAGAATTACTTTTATAGCTAGGAAAAAAGATAAAGCTATTTGCTGTGTTTAGAGGTTTTCTCTGGAGGTCTGACATTGTGTGAGCAGAAAGGTGGATGGTGAGCAGCTGCAGATGGCACAGGAGAAGACCAAGGTTCACTGCCTGCTCAGCCCCCCAGGGCCTGGCTACGACCCCCAAAGCCCAGTCCCCACCTCTGCTTCCAGGAGATTCTGCCCCCTGCAGGTTGTTGGTGGCAGAGCGGTCCCACCCACCAGATGCTGGAAATGCAGTTCTGGCCTGTGAGCTTGATGGAGATCACTCTGCTCCCATCTGTACAGGTTTCTGTCGTGAGCAAGGAGGAGACTTCTTAGGTAGAGAGTGAGTAGAGGTGGGAGCAAGTTCTCATCCTGGCTGGCTTTGCTACAACCAGCAAAAAAAAAAACCCATAATAATAGCTGAATGAGCAATTTCTACAATCCGGGCACTCTTGCTAGGTGGGTTATGTGGTTTGATCTCTTTTTTTTTTTTTTTTTTAATTGATTTTTTACAGAGAGGAAGGGAGAGGGATAGAGAGCTAGAAACATCGGTGAGAGAGAAACATCGATTCAGCTGCCTCTTGCACACCCTCCTCTGGGGACGTGCCCGCAACCAAAGTACATGCCCTTGACCGGAATCGAACCTGGGACCCTTCAGTCTGCAGGCCGACGCTCTATCCACTGAGCCAAACCAGTCAGGGCTGGTTTGATCTCTTGAGTCCTTCCAACGACCTGGGCGATGGGTGGGATCATCATCTGCATATTACAGATGGGCAAACTGAGGTCCTGAAAGCAGGGGTGCCTGGAGCAGTCACTGTCTCTGAGGCTAGACTTGGCCACACCCTTCCTGTGGCCTCAGTGGGTCCTCCCAGGCACCTGAAAGGGTGGCTGCCCACATTTTGCAGGTGAGAACTGAGGCCGAGAGAGGAAAGTCACTTGTGCACATCCCGCAGCAACCATGTGTCAGGGCCAGGCAGCCTCCCCCCCACCCCCTGCGGGGAGCCATGGGCAGGTCCCCCACCCTGTGGGCTGGCTCCTAGAAATGTTAATAGAGTTACTGTATTATAACCTCAGGAGCATGCCTGACAGTGGCCAAAGTGCTTTCATATACACCATCTCATTTGCTCCTCTCATCAGACCTGTAAATCTTCAGTCTGACTGTATTTCCTCCATTTTAAAGTCTGGAGGCCCAGAGAATTGAGTGACAGGTTAAGAGGGCCTGGGCCTCCATTATGCAGCTGCCATCCCTGCCCTGTGCGGGGGCAGCCTGGTGTGAAAGCTCTAAGAGGCTCCCCGTTGCAGAGGAGACAGGCGAGCTGCTCTCAGAGGACCACGCCCCCAGCTACCGTTTGTGCCTTCCCCGCAGGAGAAAGAACACTGAATGACAGAGCCAAGGGCAAGGTGCCAGGGACAGCTGCCAGGGCCTCAGGGGAACCATAACCCTCCACTGCCTCCTCTCCCAGCCCACGATCATCCGTGTCCCTCCATCAGTCAGTCGGCAACCGGTCAACCAGATCATCAGAGAGCTCACACCGGGGACAGAAGCCCAACCACTGCCAACAAGTGGGGCTGCTTCTGCACAAGTGCCCGCTACCTGCCAGGCACAGACTGTGCCCAGCAATCCAGCATCAAACCTCACAGAAATCCTTTCAGCCCCATTTTACCGAAGAGGCAATGGAGGCTCCGAGAGGTCGAGTGACTTTTCCAAAGTCACACAGCCAGGAAGCCTCAGAGGTTCCTGGTGGCCAGTTTCAACCAAGGAGGGGCAGGGGAAAGGACCATCCAAAACCCTTGTGGAGAGGAGGTGGGAGAGGGAGGGCCTGCATTGTGCGTTCTCTCTTGAGACATGACTTGCTCTTCAATCTATCAGTTCTCTGTTCGTTTACACATTCATGGACTCCTTCTACATGCCTGTCTCCTTTCTGGGCATTGAGGACTCAGGTCAATCAGGCTCACCTCTGCTTTCACAGAGCTCACTGCAAGGCAGAATGGAAAGGGAAAGGGAGGCAGGCAGAGGCCGCCACTTGCCTGGGTCTGCTAGTATTTACTGAGGGTCTGCTGTAGGCCAGCCCAGTGCTGGGCACTGAGGGTGCCAAGGAAATGAGAAACACAAGGCTCCTGCCCTCCTGAAGCATATGTTCCATCTGTGTTCAGCCCTGAGCCTCCAGAAACCCTGCTTGCATGACCTTGAGCCCTGAATACAATGGGGAACTTCTCTAGAAGGGTCGGGGGACACAGCAGACCTAGGGATCCTCCATGAGTCACACTCAGGCCTGGTTCCAAGCTACGGAGCAGAGATCCAGAAGGAGGGGAACCTGATTGGTGCCTTCCTTAGGGACTAAATCAGGGCCCTGAGGAGAATAGAGCTCTTCAAAGGGGTTTGAAGCCTGAACAACAGAAGGCCAACAAGGACCAGCCACTCAGAGTGCAGCCACAGACCCAAGGGGCAGGGGACACATCAGAGAATCTCAGAGCCGGGAGGGGCTCCATGGCTCTTACACCAGGCGCCACCATGCCTCTGTTCCCTTGCTCCTCACGACAGAAGACTGGCTCAGCGGCAGATTATGGCATTCGATTCCAGCCACAGCCTAGGAAATGACGAAGCAGAGCAGTGAAAGGACTTGCCTGAGATCACACTGTGGACTCGTGTCACAGGCAAAATGTGAACTGGGGACTGCCCAGCCCTTTCCACCAGCTCACACGCAGGGTGCCACCCAGGAGGACGGAACGGTGGTGATGCTGGACAGCACTCCAACCAGGGCCTCGCATGAGCTGCAGGCACATGCTAACCTTACACCTCCCCAGTGAGGGTGGGTTTTATATTTTGGTTTTACCAAATGTTCAACCTTTGCACTCAGATGTTAAACTGAGGGGTCCCTCTCAGTGTGAATGGTAAACAGGGCACCCCTGAACTGCCCCATCTTTGCAGCCAAAAAGTTGGACTTATATTGTTAAGTGAAAATGTTTAAACTGCCAAATTCCCTTGGTAAAAAAAGAGAGTCAAAATAAGAGAATGAGCCCAGCCAGGGCAGCTCAGTGGTTGAGCACTGACCTATGAACCAAGCGGTCAATGGTTCAATTCCAAGTCAGGGCACATGCTCAGGTTACTGGCATGCAGGGAGTGTGCAGGAGGCAGCCGATCAATGATTCTCTCCCATCATTGATGTTCCTATCTCTCTCTCCCTGTCCCTTCCCCTCTCGCTAAAATCAATAAAAATATATTTTTAAATAAGAGAATGAGAAAAAATGGCTAAATAAATTATTAATAGATATGATATAGCCATTAAATAACTTTAAAGAAAATTTTAATGCTGTGAGAAAATGTTCACAATATAATGTAATGTGGGGGATAAAAAGCCAGTTATAGAGTATGATTACAATTAAAATACACACACACACACATATAGATATAGATATATAGATATAGATGTATGATACTTATAGAAAAATAGACAAAATAGCAACCACAGTTATCTCTGGGCAGTGGGAAGACAGATGGTTTTAATTCTTTCCTTTCTACATTTCTGTAGTTTCCAAATTTACCATGAGTATGGATTGCTTTCATAACTGGACATAAACCAAAAAACAGAGTAGGGGGCTGCCCTTGCTTGAGCTCATCCCCCAACCTCCCTCCCCGTCCACCCTCCACGCTGAGCTGGGAGGTCGCTGGGCCCAGTGCCGGGTGCAGGCCCAGCCAGAGCTGCAGGACCCCCGCTGAGAGCACTGCCCAGCCACCTCTGCCCATGGAGGAGCCAGCAAGGGGGCACTGCCCTCTGGGAGCCAGGCTCTTCCCAGGCCCTCTGGAAGAGTCCACTGCAGCCTGTAAGTGTCCTCTGAAGGCTGAGATCAGAACATTCCTTATCAACTGTATGCGAGAAGCCGTCTTCTGTGTTCCCTGCGTGCAGCAGGAGGCCTGGAGGAGAGCTGGGCTCTGTCACCCTCTCCCGTGGGCCTCGGGCAGACTCTCAGCTTCCTGACGTGGGACAGGAGCACCAGGTCCATCTGGTCTCCCTGGCCCTTCCAGCCCCAATGTCCTGGGTTTCTTCTAACCTGAGAGGTGAAGGCCCAGGGGTGCTGCCCCTGGTCTTAGAAAAGCTGTCTGGGTCCATTCAAGATCAGTGTTTGGAAAAGGACAGAACCCAGTGTTTGCCCTCCCGAGTTGCTACACTCAGGGAAGGATCCAGCCCTGCCTCTGGCGGGCGCCTCCTCCTGCCCCATCCTGTCCTCACTCTCAGGGTCTCTCCACAGCAGAAAAGACGCTCCCTGATCTTCAGAGGCAGCCATCATGTTAGGCGAGTTCCAAGAACGGTGCCCTCACCTCCTTCCAGGGGTGATCCTGGACGCCGCCACCTGGTCCTGGCAGCTTCTGCTCTCCTCCTGGACTGGCTTCGTAATCAACTCACCTGCTGGCTCAAGCGAAGCTTACGGTCAACTAAAACCCACAGGCCTTTTTCACAGAAATAGTGGTATCTCTTCCTCCTCCTCCAGATCCTGCCAGAGTTGGGGTCCACAGGGTGAAAACAGGGAATGAGGTGGTGACTTGGGTCCTCCTGTAGCAGGGACCCTTTGCTCAGGGACCAAGGCCATGCATTCCTTCTGTCCCCACTGTGGCCAGCGTCCTGCAGAGGTGGCTGACGGAGGGGAGGGTGCTGTTCACGAGGATATTGGGAATGACCTGAGCACCTATGTGTCCCCATGCTCTGCCTCATGCTGTGCCCTTGGTGCTGGACACAGCCCTCCCTCTGGTCCTCACCGGCCCTCGGCAGGGAGCCGATCCTCATTTAGAGTGGAGCTGAATGACATACTAAGGTCACCCTGTGGTGAGCAGCAGGGCTGGGATGGAATCTGGGGCGCCTCAGCAAAGTCTAAGTTCACCTTGGCTGTACTGGGGCACAAGACACAGCAAAGCCCAAAGCCCCTCTCTTACAGCCCATGTGTTTCGCTTAGAGCCATTGATCACTGTTCCTGCTTCAGCTAAACCCTGGCCGGCAGCAGTAGGAAGAGCCCTCTGGCTGAAGACCCCTTCCCACTGACCCAGGCTGAGAAATTCGGGCCAGTTACCATCCTTCCTTCCCCTGGGGCCTCTGACTGTCAGCCTCCAGCCAGGTGCTGAGCCAAGAGCAGAGTGACTGCTGGGAGGGGTGGAGGTGGGGGCTCCACTCTATGGGGAAAAAAGACAATAAACATACAAAGGATAGGTAAAATTTTCCCTGAAGGTGCTATGGAGAAGCCTATGGGGAGGGGAGGCAACTGAAAGGGGATGGTGAGAAGAGCTGTGGGAAGAGGGATGCAAAGCCCTGCCTGAGACTGGAAGAGCCCGGTGGTCCAGGAACTGAAGGGAAGCCAGTGCACCTGGAACAGCGCCGTTCAATGGGAACAGAATGCAAGCCACACATGGAATTTACCATTTTCTAGTAGCCATAATAAAGAAGTAAAAAGATACAGGTGAGATTAATTTTAATAATATATTTTATTTAACCAATATATCTAAAACATTATATTTCAACATACAATCAATATAAAAATTGTTGAGGTATTTTACTTCCTCTTGTTCTGGTACTATGGCCTTGACATCCGGTGTGTATTTTACATGGACAAGCACATCTCACTTCGGACTGGCCTTATTTCAAGTGCTCAGCAGCCCCAGACAGCTAGTGGCCACTGGTTGGGACTGCACAGCCTAGGAGGCATGAGATGAGCTCAGAGAGGGGGGCTGGGGTCACCTTGGGTTTTATGCCAAGAAGCCATGGGAGGGCCTTAAGCAGAGGAGTGATGTGCTTTGATTACTGATTCCAGAGAGGAAGGCAGAGGGAGAGAGAGGTAGAAACATCAACGATGATAGAGAATCATCGGTTGGTTGCCTCCTCCATACTCCCCAGTGGGGGTTGAGCCTGCAACACAGGCAAAGGCCCTGACTGTAAGAATTGAACCGGTGACCTCTTCGTTCCTGGGTCGATGCTCAACTGCTGAGCCACACCTCGCTGGGCTCTATGGTTTGTTTTTGTTTGTTTTTTATTTAAATTCTTTATTATTTAAAGAATTACATGTGTCTCCTTTTTCCCCCATTGACCTCTTCCCAGCCATTCCCAGCCCCCAGCATATGCCCTCACCTCCCTAGTGTCTGTGTCCATGGGTTATGCTTATATGCATGCATACAAGTCCTTTGATTGATCTCTTACACTCCCCCTCCCCTGCCTTCCCTCTGAGGTTGGACAGTCTGTTCAATGCTTCTCTGTCTCTGGATCTATTTTTGTTCATCAGTTTATGTTGTTCATTATATTCCGCAAATTAGTGAGATCATGTGATATTTATCTTTCTCCGACTGGCTTATTTTGCTTAGCACAATGCTCTCCAGGTCCATCCATGCTGTTTCGAATGGTAAGAGTTCCTTCTTTTTTACAGCAGCATAGTATTCCATTGTGTAGATGTATCACAGTTTTTTAATCCACTCATCTGCTGATGGGCACTTAAGGCTGTTTCCAAATCTTAGCTATGGTAAATTGTGCCGCTATGAACATATCCTTTCTGATTGGTGTTTCTAGTTTCTTGGGATATATTCTTAGAAGTGGGATTAGTGGGTTAAATGGGAGCTCCATTTTTAGTTTTTTGAGGAAACTCCATACTGTTCTCCACAGTGGCTGCACCAGTCTGAATTCCCACCGGTAGTGCAGGAGGGTTCCTTTTTCTCCGCATCCTTGCCAGCACTTATCATTTGTTGATATGTTGATGATAGCCATTCTGACAGGTATGAGATGGTACCTCATTGTCATTTTGATTTGCATCTCTTGGATGATTAGTGACTTTGAGCATGTTTTCATGTGTCTCTTGGCCTTCTGTATGTCCTCTTTCGAAAAGTGTCTATTTACATCCTTTGCCCAGTTTTTTATTGGATTGTTTATCTTCCTTTTATTAAGTTTAATGAGTTCCCTGTAAATTTTGGAGATTAAACCCCTATCAAAAATAACATTGGCAAATATGTTCTCCCATGCAGTGGGCTCTCTTGTTATTTTGTTGATGGTTCCTCTGTTTTTTGGGTTTTTTTTTAATTAAATTTTTATTTGTGGAAGAAAGACAGACAGAGAGAGAGAGAGAGACCTGGGGATCAAACCTACAACATGGGGATATCAGGACAATGCTTTAACCCAGTGGTTGGCAAACTCATTAGTCAACAGAGCCAAATATCAACAGTACAACGATTGAAATTTCTTTTGAGAGCCAAATTTTTTAAAGATATTTTTTATATATATTTTATTGATTTTTTACAGAGAGGGAGAGGGATAGAGAGCTAGAAACATCGATGAGAGAGAAACATCGACCAGCTGCCTCCTGCACACACCCTACTGGGGATGTGCCCGCAACCAAGGTACATGCCCTTGACCGGAATCGAACCTGGGACCCTTCAGTCCGCAGACCGACGTTCTATCCACTGAGCCAAACCGGTTTTGGCAGAGAGAGAGAGCCAAATTTTTTAAACTTAAACTTCTTCTAACGCCACTTCTTCAAAATAGACTTGCCCAGGCCATGGTATTTTGTGGAAGAGCCACACTGAAGGGGCCAAAGAGCCGCATGTGGCTCCCAAGCCAGAGTTTGCCGACCACGGCTCTAACCAACTGACCACTAGGCCAGAGCTGTGATTGCTCTCTTTAGAGCTTGACTCCAGCACCACTTGGAATGCTTCGGAGCAGATGAGATTGGCTGCCTAGAAAGACGCCCAGGAGAGGGCCAAAGTGGTCTGCCTGGACCTTGTATTGAGGATGGCCATGGTGGACCGCAGGGAACACTGACATAGCCATGGAGAGGCCGTGAGACAGGCTTGGCCTCTTTTTTTCCTGCCTTTTTCCTCCCCTCTGCCAGAATTCCTTCCCAAGTAACCCTGTCCTAACAGTTGCCTTCCTTCTAGGGAGAGATCCGCATGGTTGCTATTTAACAAAGCCTAAGGAACTCAACCAGAAACATTTCGCCAAAGGCCTAGAATTGAAACGGCTGCCACTTCCTGTATCTCATAGAATCATTGCATTTCTGAGCAAGAAAAATAAATCTTCTAGATGCTCAGTATCATATAGTCATTAGGTGATCTCTGGGGCAGCCTGCCTGAGTTTGAATCTCTGATGCCCCTCTAACTAGCTGTGTGACAAGATACTTAAGTCCCCTGGCTTCTGTTTCCTCAGATGAGGCATTAATAATCTCTATATCTGGGAGTGGCTGGGAGGAACACATGGATTTATACCTATAAAAGTGCTTAAGTGCAAGCAGTGCCTGACACAGAGGAGGCACTCATTACATGCTATCTATTACTGCTGTTTTTATTAACAGATGAGATAGTTAAAGCCTGGGTTCCAGAAGGGACTTGTCCAATGTCACTCAGCAAACCTGAGGCGCAACAGGAAGCAGAATCTAAATTTAATTTCTAGCTCTTATTTACATGGTACAACCTCTCATTTGAAATTGCTGGCTATCCCTTCCTTTATGCATTACCAAGCCGGCAGCTTGGGAAGAAACTAAAATGGTACAAGCCCCACTAAGTTGGATTCAAACCACTTTTCAACCACTCTGGGCCACATGCTGAGAACAGGGCAATCAAAATAGGCTGGTGCAGCCTGGTCTGGTCAGTTGGTTGGTTGGGCGTTGCCACGTGCACCAAGAGGTTACTGGTTTGATTCCCAGTCAGGAACATGCCTGGGTTTTGGGCTCGATCCCTGGTGGGGTTATACGGGGGGGAGGGGGGCAGTTGATGGCTGTCTCTCTGTCTTCCTCTCCCTTACTCACTCTCTCTCTCTCTCTCTCTCTCTCTCTCTCTCTCTCAAATCAATAAAAACATATTTAAAAATACTTAAAAATGAAAAAACCACCAACAATTAGGAAGCACATCATCTCAGAATAAAGAATAGTCCTTCCAATTAAATAGCTTTGTTTTGTGAGGGAATACTAGCCATAGTGGGTATTTCTCTAGCTCTTGCTCCCCTTCTCTTTCCCTCTCCCTAATTTCTCATTGCACTAGGCCTTGTCTTTTGGAGTCTAGAGGAGGAAGCCATGGACTCTTCTCTGACTACCTCTCCTTCCACATCTTCCCCAAGTCCGAGGCACCTGGTACACTGTTCCAGAGAGATGCTTCTCTCTGACTTGGCCAGCTCTGCTGTCTTTCCACTGGGCTGTAAGCTTCAGAAGGCTGGGTAGGAGCCTCGTGAATATTGTTAGGTGAAAAATGGATTCTGACTGAGACATGCATCAGACCTGGGAGACTCAGAAAGACTTCAGAAGGGAAAGAACAGAACCCAGCAAAACAACAGGGCTGAAAAGGAATGTCCGTAAGAAGGGCACACACACCCAGGCCTCCTCCCCATGCCTCCCCCCGCCCCAGCTGCAAGACCCCTCTGCAGTGAGGGCCAGGCACCTCTCTGTCCCACCTCACAGTCTGTGGGGAGGATGAGGAGGATAGGGAGAGGAAGTGGGGAGGGTGTGAGAGGTTCTGGAAATAGTCTCTCCCGATTAGATCAGGGCTGGGACAAATGGTAGGAAGAGGCTGAGGTGGGCCTCAGAACAAGGGACAAACTGGAAGTTAGGAGGTCTGTGGTGCCTCCTAGGACAGTCCAGCTACCCCCTTCCACTCTCCTCAACACTGGCCTGAGATGTCTCAGCCCAAACAGCCAACCACAAGGAGAGCAAAGGGAGGAAGTGGCCGGTGCTTCAGCCCTAGCTGCTGGAGGTGGGCTCAAAGACCACATGCTCCCCACAGCTGGGGAACCCCAGCCACAGCAGGTCCTGTGGGCCAGGAGGCCCAGGTGGGGCCTGTGAGGGACAGGGAGCCTTAGCAGCTTCAAAAGCACACACTGATCTTCCCGCTCAGTCTTTCACTCAGTCACCCCCACTGCTTAAACGTCCTCATGGTCACCCCCTGCTCTGAGGATAGACAGGGGCTGTGCCTGGCAATGCAGACTCCCCTCACCTGCACTCATCTGTACCCTTGCTCCGACCATTTGGCTTTGTTTGCAATCATACGTTTATCTGTGAGATTCTTCAGGTGCACAGGGACACATCGCTTCTGCTCACCATGGCGTCCCCAACATGAAGAAGAGAGCCTGGCTACAGTAGGAGCCACTCAGAGCTGTTTGTTGGTGGAATGAATAAAGAAGCTGGGAATGGGAGGGAGGGGGCAGCAAAGAGTTTGGAGATGGGAGGCTTGGGAAGCAAAGCCAGATGAAACCCACTAACGTCATGACCTTGGGCAGGTCACTGCCTGGCAAGCCTCTCCCCACAGCTGTCTCCCCCAACTTTTACCGGCTCAGCTGTAGAGTGCAAAGCAGGGTCCCTGTTCTTTTTGTTGTTGTTGTTGTTATCCTCATTCGAGGATATTTTTCCATTTATTTTTAGAGAGAGTGGAAGGGAGGGGGAGAGAGAGAGAGAGAGAGAGAGAGAGAGAAGCATCCATGTAAGAGAGACAAATCGATTGTTTGCCTCCAAGAGGCCGGGGATCAAGCCTGCAACCGAGGTACGTGCCCTTGACCGGAATCGAACCCAAGACCCTTCAGTCTGTGGGCTGAACTCTATCCACTGAGCCAAACCGGCTAGGGCAGGGCCCATGTTCTTTAGAGAAGATTGGTTCCCTAACATTTTCTTCTTCTTCTTTTTTTTTTTTTTACATTTTTTTTTTAAAAATCCAGTCCTTTCATTTTATGGACAGGACACTGAGGGGAAGTGATCCATCCAGTCCCAAGTTGGTATTTACATTTATTTATTTTGATACATTTTCAATTGATTTCAGAGAGGAAGGGAATGGGAGAGAGAGCTAGAAACATCAATGATGAGAGAAAATTATTGATCATCTGCCTCCTGCACGCCCCACACTGGGGATTGAGCCTGTAACCTGGGCATGTGACCTGACTGGGAATTGAACCATAACCTCCTGATTCATAGGTCAACACTCAACCACTGAGCCATGCTGGCTGGGCTTGGTATTTATATTTAAATAAGCCAAAAAAGGAATGCCAATTGGTGCAAACTTTTTTTTTGAAAAGAGGCTTAAATGTAACCTACCTATGTTTAAAATGCTCATGTCCACAAATCCAGCCCTATTCTTCTAGGAATTTTCCCTACAGAAGACATGTTGTATTTGGATTTATTGGTTTGGTGCTCAGGAAAAAAAGTACAATGTATTGTTTTAATAGGGGAGAAAAAGCAAGCTAAAAAGTATTCAGTATTTTTAGAACTAACCAGTAGGGGGCGCCTTTAGGCCAGGGGATTGGTCAGGTTAGCCTAGCAAGCCTGGGTTTAAAAGACAAAAACAAATGCCAATACCCAGCCCTTCTCAAAGGACATCATCTCACCCTCAAAGTTTTTGTTATAGACAATTATCTACATGTTTTACATCCTTGTTGCCCTTCCTCACAATACCCTTTACCAAAAAAAGGCAATTCTAACTCCTAAATTCTTATATTGTTCTGCTGGCCTTATTTCTCTCCAGTTCATCTCTCAAACCTCCCCTGTCAGAATTCAGTTTGTTAGAATTTGAAAATTGACTTGTACAGTGTCTTTTGTGGGCTTCATGACAAACTGATGGTATAAATATTATTATTCCTACAAACAGATGAGGAAACTGATGCCCTGCACAGTCAAGGCCAAAAAATAGACAATGGCAGATCCAGGGGCCCAGAGTAACCTAAAGTAAATGAATTAAGTGCTGACCATGGGCTCCTGCTGCCTCCTCTGCTCTCTGCATTTTCGCCCATTTTCATGTCTCTAAATGCAATCTTTCCTTCCCATCTCCTGTGAGTCTACCACTTATCCTTTTCCTTGGCCCCTGTCTCTGTATCCTCTGGCTTCCTCAGGTTTAGGGCCCTCATGGTCGGCCACTCTTCACCCCGGCCTGCCTCTCCTGCTCCTCCCCACTTCCCCGAAACACACACACACACACACACTACTGTGTCTCCACCTCAAGGAGTCCAGGCAAGAGTTCTTCACCTCCATTGGAGGTTCCTTCCCACCCCCTACATCAGTGATGGCGAACCTATGACACGCGTGTCAGCACTGACACGTGTAGCCATTTCTGATGACATGCGGCCGCCTCAGCGGCCGCATGCCGAGGATGAAACATTTGCTGCTCCTGAGGATGAAACATTTGCGAAATAATCTCTTTTCCTCAAAGTGACACACTACCCGAGTTATGCTCAGTTTTTTGGCGAAGTTTGACACACCAAGCTCAAAGGTTGTCCATCACTGCCCTACATCCTCTGCTAAAGGCCTACCCATGTGGCTGGGACACTGAGGCTGAGAGCAGAGCAGGGGCTTGCCTAAAGCTAGTTAATAGCAGGACCCACCACTTGCCCAGGGAATCGGTCCAACTCCCACCCAGCCATAGGCAGTGAGGATGCTTCCTCACAGGACCCAGTCTCCCACAGGACAGTCCTGAATTTCTAGGCTTTCCCGCTGGCCTGGCGTGCTTCCTGCAGCACCTGCCCTTCCAGTTCGGCCAGACACACACTCCGTTCACTTTTCAATCACACTGTACAGCAGCACTCCCCACCCCCACCCCCACCCCCACCCCCACCCCACCCCGCTGAGGGGCAGGGCTGCTCGGCCCTGGGATGCCTCTCTCTGGGCCTGGGTTCTCAGTCTGGGTTCCCAGTCTAGAAGATCCACAGGCTCCGCTCAGCTCAGGTGCTGCACTTCTTCCTCCTCTATCCCCAGTGCAGCAGCTTTTCATTTAGCTAGTCTTTCAAGGAGGAGAAAAGAATTAAAAAGAATCTCCTGCCCCCGGGACATTTACAATGACAGTTCTTGAAGAACTGGGCTCTGAGCTGACAAAGTGCCATTCCAGAAAGGGTGAGACCTAGGAAGGAAGGAGGGAGAGAAGAAAGAGACTGGGGCAGGCTCAAGTCTGGGCTCCTGCCTTCCTCTCTCCCCACCCCTCAGGAGGTGACAGGAAACCTTTTAACAACACAATCCTGGTTGTGGTATTGTTGCCTCATTAAGATCCTGTTGGCTTCTCACCCTCCAGGAACAGCACTTGGTGTGGTGAGCAAGGCCACATGGGATTTGGCTCCTCGCTTGGGTTTTACCTCCAGTTTGTATTTATCCAAGTGAAGTATTCACTCATTCATTCAACAATCATTTATTCAGTGCCAAGCTCTGGGCTAAGGAGAGAAAGACAATGAAAGGGGTAACACATAAACATACTGTTGCACCTGATGCCAAGTGTCATAAAGAACAATGAGGAATGGGAGGGGCGGCCTCTTGGAGGAGATGGCACCTGTGCTGAGACTTGGTGAAGGAGGAGTTAGCCTGGGAGGCCACAGGAAGCCAGAGCAGCAGAGGAAATGATGGAGGGGCTGGCAAGACAAGGCAAAAGGAGAAGCCCAGCTTCCCCTCCTCCACCTGCTGAAACTGTCAGAACATCCATCCAACAGCAGTGTCTGCGGGGGGGGGGGGGGGGGGGGGGTGCACAGCCCTAGAATTCTAGGGCTTCCCAGCCTCGTTGGGAGACATGCATAAAGAAGCAAGCACAGTTCAGGCACTCAGATGGAAGTCCCATCAGGGTACTGTTGGCAGACAAAGGAGGTCGTCCATCCAAGGACAGTGTCCAAAACAATGCAGGAGGTGGGCCAGGCGAGGAGTGATGCCAACGACAATAACAGCCACCCTGTCACTGAGTGGCTCATGTAGGCGCCAAGAACACATACTGGCTTCATGTATTCCTCCAACAGCCCCAGAGTTGGCATTGCTCCCATTTCAGAGATGGGGAAACCGAGGCACAGAGGTGAGCAACTTGCCCACGGGCCCTCAGGCAGTAAGGATAGGTCTGGAAAAAGGAAAAGCCACATGCTGGATCCCAGGTAACACTGACAAGAGCTTCCAGGGACCCAGTGTGTGTAAACTTGCCAACTTGTTCCCTCTCATTTCCATCATCACCAGCCACCCTTGCTACTGCTGGCCCCTCTCCGCTAGCAGGGTGGGGCCTCTTCCCAGTGGTGAGGCACAAAGACCAGGATGAGGGGGCAGGCCTGACTCTGCCTGCAGACAATCCTGGGAGAAGACCTTGACCCAGATGCTCCTCAGCAACTAGATTTTCTAGACCCCCCAGAGGCGGCCTCCTCCCCTCTGCTCCCGCTGCCTGCAGTGGCCTGCAAATTGCTTCCAAGTGTTGATAATTACAGCAGGCCCAATCTAATCAACACCTGAGAGGGAGGGAACTGGGTGTGTCCCAGGGGCTTGGCGTCCTTATCTCCCCTGAGCCCTTAGGACAGAGGGGAGGCAGGGCATGAGCCATGGATCCCTTTCTCTGAGTCCTGAACAGGCCACTGGCTTTCCCAAGGTCATGCAGACCCTTCCAGGTAAAGCTGGGGTTAGGGCTCAGCTCCCGTTTACCAGCAGCACGTCTCCTTTCCTGAGCCGAGCGAGCCTTGGAGGGCAAGTGGAAGACTCACAGGAAGCTGTCCTGGTAGCCACAGCCGGTCAGGACTCTCAGACAAGCTAGCGTCAGCCCCCGTCAAAGTCTGGGGCTTGGTGAGGTGATCTCAGAAGGAAGATGTCAGCACCAGCGGGAATCTCAAGAGCACCTAGTTTAAAGCTTTGCTGGTGTGGATGGGGTAACAGAAGAGCAGAGAAAGGGCAGTCTGCCCAAGGCCACGCAGCAGGTTAGACTCAGGCTCCCACCCTGCACTCCTCATCTGGCAATGATAAGAGGGGCTCTTCCTCCAAATTCACCTTCTTCACAGGCTCTCCCTTCAGCGGGCAGGGAGTGAAGCCTGGGGGCGGGGTCTGAAGTCTCACTCTCCCACTTGGTTGCTGTGTAACTTCGGGCAAATGAATTCCCTTCTCTGAACTGTTTCTTCATATGTAAAATGGGAGAAATAATAACGGCTTCTTTAAGAACTTAATGAAATAACCCTACAGAATGGCAAGTTCTTCCTGGAACCCTGGCAGGAGATGACAGGTCTTGCCAATACCTACTGGGTGGTCAGACATCCATCCCACTGATTCTCTTCCCTCTCGGATGGCAAATACACCCAAGATCAGAGACACACATCTTCCGAGGCTTTGAGACAGGCTTAAAAATCCTCCCACCCTGGCCACAAGCACTGGGCTTCTCTGGAGTGGTTTCTCTGACCTAAGGGAGTTGACATAGCCAGCGAGGGAATTCTCTGGGGAGAGAGCTCTCAGGGGCTGGTGAATGGATGGAGAAGGCAGAATCCCTTCTCACCCTGCTGTCCTGATTCCTGAGAGCTCATCCAACCTCAGGAAAAGCCTCCTGGGTACAGAGGCTAGCAGGGCAGAGGGGTTCCTGGGGAGCAGCCTTCACCCCCCTCCCACAGACACACGTCTGCTGAAGGCAATGCCATATGAGGTGCAATGGAGCTGAAAGCTGCTGACAGGAGGCCTCTGAGGAGCGTGGTGGGGAGGAGCAGGGAGAAGGAAGAGAAAGAGGAGGAGGAGAGAGGCCAGGTGGGTCCTGCTCCCTCCCCCACAGCCCACCCCAGACAAGCTAAGAAAAGCTCTGGGCGAGAAAAACCGCCAAGGATGCACAGTTGTCCTCCCCACTGAGCTGGAGGCCCTTCCTTCCCTGAGCCAGCTGCCCCAGGCAGATTAGTATTCGGCTCCGGAAAAGCAGGCCCCACACACCAGCCCACGGGAGGCTGCCAGCTGAGTCAGCCTCTTTACCTGTCAGGAAATCATTCATAACATATGACACGTTCCCAACTCCCAGCCTCACCCCAACCACGGTCCCCAGCCAGCTACACAGCACATTGCCTGCAGCTCCCTCCCTCCCACCTTTCCCCCAGCCACTTGACACTTTTCTCCTGGGATAAAGAAGAATGAGACCACCCCGAAATAAGGCCAACTTGGCCTCAGTAAATCAGTATTTACTGGCCTGCCCTGGGGACAACAACAGAGTCAAGAAGAGCAACAACTTCACTCAATTATGAACAAATGTCAGCAACAGGACTTGCAAAAGGTTTTCACGGTCATGGCCACTCCGGAGGTGGCACTTCTTTATCTCCAGTTTATGTACAGATAACTAGAGGCTTTCAGGACCTTGCTAGACATAGGTCTCTGAGCCAATGGAAGACTGAGGCCCACAGAGGAGAAGTGACCTGCCCCAGGCCACATGTGAGTTCACACTTGAAGCCCACGTCCTTGAAATGTAAATGATACTCCATTTTGTTCTTTTCATTCTCCATCACTCCAACCCTGATGCACTTACCGGGGAGATAAACCGCAGGTTGCTCTCTTGCTGAAGAACTGAATGCCTGGACCTTGCTAACCTCCAACCTCATTACACTTCCCCTACTCACCTTCTCCAGCCAGTCTGGCCTCCTTGTTTCTCAAACACGGGAAGCATGCCTCAGGGTCACTGCACATGTCACCCCTGTTCTCTTTCATTCATTACAGGTCAGACTCCTCATCATCCTGCAGGACTAGGTTCCTTGTCACCTCCTCAGAGAGACCTTCCTTGACCACCATAAGAAGCCCCCCTCACACATTCCCTATCCTTGGGAGCATGTTAAAAACGCAGCTCCTCGGTTCACTCCTTGAAAACAGTTCCTATCCTAACCCATAGCCAGTGTACTTCTTTGCCTACCTACTGTCTGTCTCCACATGTAGAGTAAGCCTGTGAGGTTGGTTTTGCTCACATGGTACCCCCAAGGCCTAGCACATGCCTAGTGCCAAGCAGACCCTTGGTAAATACTTGTTATATGAAAACCAACTCCTGACTTGTGTGGCTCAGTTGACTGAGCATCATCTCATGCACCAGAAGGTCGCGGGTTCAATTCCCAGTTGGGGCACATACCTAGGTTGTGGGTTTGATCCCCAGTTAGGGAGCGCAAGAGGCAGCCAATCAATGTATCTCTCTCACATGGATGTTTCTCTCTCTCTCTCTCTCTCTCTCTCTCTCTCTCTCTCTCTATATATATATATATATATATATATATATATATATATCTCCCTTCCTCCCTTTCTAAAATCAATTTAAAAACAACAACACCTGAATAACTTCTCATTGTATATGATCCCCTCAAGATGGCAGTCAAGTCCTTCTATCTTCTCACCATACCACCAAGTCAACCAGTTAAATGAGCAAACTCACTCTCTTCATTCATCGTTCTTAGTTGATGTTCACGAGAGAGAGGCTCAGAAGAGCACTGGAGGGAGCCCAGGTAAGCATCGGACAGTGGATGGTGTGTGAGAGCATTCTGTAAGACACGCCACACAGTGTCAGTGTTTCTATTCTCTGCACCACCAGTAGTAGCAGAGTCATCAAACACTTGCTGCTTCATGAAAAGGGTTTCAAGTTGCGTCTGGGTCACCCTTCCGATCTATCTCTAATCAGCATTTACCAAGTACCCACCAGGACTACATTAGAAGCCAAGGCAAATATTCTCAAACTAGTGGCCTGGTGCACAAAATTCATGTACAGGGAAGCGGGGTGTCCCTCAGCCCAGCCTGCAACCTTTCCAATCTGGGACCCCTCAGACATCCCTCTCACAATCTGGGACTGCTGGCTCCTAACGACTCACCTGCCTGCCGTCCTGATCAGCCCTAACTACCCTACCTGATGGCCTGATCACTCCCAACTGCCCCCCACCACCAGCCTGCTCGTCCCCAACTGCCCCCCTGCCAGCCTGCTCGCCCCCAACTGCCCCTTTCACCAGCCTGCTTGCCCCCAACTGACCCCGCTGCTGGCCTGCTCGCCCCTAATGGCCTCTGCTTTGGCCCCACCACCATGGCTTTGTTTGGAAGGACGTCTGGAAGGTCTCCAGGAAGGTCTCCTGGTCTAATTAGCATATTACCCTTTTATTAGTATAGATGATAGGACTAAAGGGTTCTCAATTGTGTATGTACACTAAAATCACCTGGGGAGCATGTTAAAAACACAGCTGCCCTGATCCCTCCCATTTCACTCCATGCCGAGTTCATAGGTCTGAGCTGGGGTAAGGCAAATGACCAGGAAGACCCTGACACACAGCCAATGTTGTCAGTGATTCTAAACCTTGGCCATGCACTGGAACTACCTGAGGAGCTTCTGAAAACACGGATGCCAGGCCCCTCTGCTACCAGAGATCCTGTGCCAGATCCTTGCTTTCTAGACTATTCTAGTTGCCCCAAGTCAGAGGACCTGGGTCATCTTGTGGAAGGTGGATGTTTAGGGTCAAGGCCACCTGACTGCCACTGCCAGCACTGTTAGTGAACCCTGCCTGAACTCTTCTTATGGCTGTGCTGGGCACACCCCCTGCCCTTAATGCCTTCACTCCCACTGCAGCTGGGAGACAGCTAGGAGAAGGCAAGACCAGAGGGCAGGGCACGGGTGTTCTGTTACTCTTCTGCTTAATGCCTGTCCATGGTTCCTTTTAGGGCCAAGTTCTAAGGCTCGCCTGGCACATTCTGGCCCCCGACTGTCTCCCTGGACTCTTCTCCTGGCATTTTCCTCAACACTCACCCCAGGCAGCCTGTATCATCTTAATCTATGTCTAGTTCTTTCATAAGCGCCATGCCCCTTCCCACCTCCCTACAAGGCAACACTTTCCCCCATAGCAGCACCATCACCCATCTTGCCTGCTTGCCTCACTCATGCTGGTGCCTTGCCCCAGTCAATCAGACACGTTCCTTCTGGGCTCCTAGGTTGTGTGCCACACACCTCCTCCAGTGGGCATCTGTCACACTGCCTTGGAGTTGACGTCCACCTCCCTGAGGGCAAGGCTGTGTGTTCCCAGCATCTAAACACAGGCGCGTACACAGGCACATAGGAATCTGGGGGAGCAGAGGGTAAGCAAGGGTAAGTTGTGCTTTCAGGTGATTTTGGCCAGGTGCAAAATACTTTAGGCCCCTGGCTGGGTAGCTCAGTTTGTTAGAGCATTGTCTCAATACGCCAAAGTTTGGGGTTTGATTCCCAATCAGGGCACATACAAGAAGCAACCAATCTATATATATAAAACCAAACCCTAATATGCAAATAGACTGAACAGCAAAACAACCAACCAACCAACCAATCGGTCGCTATGACATGCGCTGACCACCCAGGGGGCGTATGCGGAACATAACGGGCGTTGGCAGCAGGTGGCAGAGCGCGGAACAAGTCGGGCATCTGCTGTGGCCATGGTGGGATGGTGGAACAGGTGAGCGGGGGCGCCAGACCAGGGTAGAGCACTGGTCGCTGTCATTGGGGCGAGCCTCTGGTGGTTACTGAAAATTCTTTGCTCCCATGTGCTGCAGTCCCGCCAGGCACTTGCACCTGCTGCCAGTGCTAGAGACACTGCTTACACCCACTGCCAGCACCCGGTGCTGGGCCCGATTGCTCGGTGCCATCAGCAGGTGCCCCTGAGGGTTTCTCCACCTCCCCCTGCTCCTAAGGGGTGATCGGGGCAGCAGCCACTGCTCGCACCTGCTGATGGCGCCGGCCCCAATAGCTCTGTGCCTTCAGCGGGTGCAAGCCGAGCTGGCACTGTCAGCGTGTGGGAGCAGTGGCAGCAGTAGTGGGGTTGCAGGCAGACAGGGGATGAAGACGGTGGCAGGATGGGCCGAGACCTGCCCCTGTGCCCACCGCAGTCTCGCGGCCCACAATTCCTTTCAAGGTGCACGAATTTGTGCACTGGGCCCCTAGTGATTACATAAATAAGTGGAACAACAAATCAATGTTTCTCTCTCTCTCCCTTCCTCTCTCTGTAACATCAATTTTAAGAAAAGATTTTTTTTAGAGAACAAGAGCCTCAAGCAGGGCAGTCAGAGTTTGGTACCAACCCAAGGACTAGAAAGTTGCCACAGAATGCAAATCCAGGAATTGACAGGCTAGAAATTACCAAGGGATGCCTTATCACTTGGTTAAAATCTACTGTACACCAGATGTGGGCCTTTAGGAAAGCTATTTAACTTATCTGCACCTCAGTTTCCTCATCTGTATAACAGCGATAAGTATAGTTTTAACTCAGAGTTGCTAAAGGCAGTAAAGTAAGCTAATGTACATAAAGTACTTAAAACAGTGCCTAGCATAGGGAATCACTCAGTAAGTGTCGGCAATTATTATTACTTATGAAACACCTGTGCTGAAAAGGCCTTAAGAAACCATTAAATTACTCCTGGATTTTAGAGCCAGGGAACCAACGCAGAACATAGGCAGGTCCCACTGGCACTTCTGTCCAGGCTTGGAAACCCAGAGCAGGGCCACTGAGAGCTGGTGAGGGGCTGCCAGGAGCCAGGTGATGGGCTGGCAGGATTCCAGCCTGGAGTTTCTAAGGACGTGGAGTCCCAACATCTCAGCTCTGTTTCAGGCAAAATCGCTGAGCATATTTTAGGATCAGCAAAAACCCACAATGCCTTTGGCTGAGCACTTTCCCTCTTCTTGTGGAAGCCCAGGGGTATTTTCTAGGAAATTGAGCCCATCTGTTTCTGATTCATTTGTACTTAACTCATCACCAGGCTGCTTTGTAAGAGTCCTTTGATGTGAAAGCCGCCTTATTCCATAAGCCTCTCTAAGCCTCTATTTAGTCAACAGTGGGTAAACGGGCCTCTCAGAAGAGGCCATAGACAGCTTCTTGATCTCCCTCAACACATGGGCCACGTGAAAGGGAAGTGCGCCCTAAGACACCCCCTCTTCGGGCCTGTCAGGGCCTGCAGTGAGGTCTCCCCAACCACTCACTCCCTCTCCTCACCAGGCACTGTAACCCGGAGTCCTCCTCGTCAGCCATTTACAGCCTGTCCACAGGGATTTACGATTTCCTGTGTGTTGCTTGAGTTTCTCGAAGTTGACTTCAAGTTCCTCAAGGATGAGACCAAGTCTCCGAATGCACTGGGCCCCCACAACCCTGACACCATGCCTTGCACATAGTTACAAAGACCATTACTTCCAAATCAAAAACCCATGAAAAAGATCTAACCAGTATAAGGGTTCTCAAAGGGACAAGGGCGCAAAATATTTGAAATTGGGCTGCCGTACACTAGCTGTGAGCGGCTCATAGCACTACTGGTTGAACTGAATGTACCAGACGTAAAGGGAAGAATCTCCCCTCCCCTCTGCTACCCTGACAAAGCACCCCAGGAAGTCTCAAATGTGCCATTTATTCAGCAAGATGATGAAAAAAGTGAAGAACCCCCAATTCAAAAGAGTAAGTAAAACTCTTGACTAAATTCAAGTGTGACTTGAGTCATAACAAGCTCCTGGGGAAAGCAGGGTGTTTTCAGGGATGTCCCCAACTTTGGGTTGATTTCAAGGCAGCACAACCCACGATCCAGCGGCATCGGTTAGAGGTAGAATCTTGGCAGGGTTCCCAGTAGGCTGGTCATAGTCTGTATTTATTAAAGACCTATCCAGGGGTCTAAGGCAGGAAATGGAGTGTATAGTTGAGTGGTTCTCAAATTGGAGTATGCATCAGAATCATCCTTTAAGGGTTAGTTAAAAACACGGATCACTGGGTGTCATCCAGAGTGTCTGACTCAGATCTAGAGTGGGGCCCAAGAATTTCTATTTCTAACAAGTTCCCAGGTAATCTGATGTTGTTGGTCTAGAGCAGTGGTCGACAAACCGAGGCTCTCGAGCCACATGCGGCTCTTTGGCCCCTTGAGTGTGGCTCGGCATTAGAACTACTTCTTCAAAATAGACTCGCCCAGGCCGAAAACCGACTTCTGCGCATGGGCCACGAAGTTTCAATCGCACTGTACGTGCGCGCCCGCACGTGGTATTTTGTGGAAGAGCCACACTCAAGGGGCCAAAGAGCCGCATGTGGCTCGCGAGCCACGATTTGCCGACCACTGGTCTAGAGCAAGCATGTCAAACTCGCTGCCTACAACAAATATGTTTGTAGCCCAGCCAATATAACTGTATGTAAGAAACATTTTAATAAAAATTTCATAACTTAATTTTTACAATATCCTGTTATACATAATTATTAATAATTAGTTCGCTAATGACTGATTACTATAATCGTGTTGCATTCATTTCCCTTACGCGCCTTACGTGCAGGCGCACCATTTCTCTCCACTAATACTAGCAGCGAATATTTTAGCAGCTGATTGCCACGCCATTAGTCTTGGACTGACTTGTTTGGTGTGCGCAACAGGAAATATTTCACTTTCGGAGAACAAGAAAAATAGATTTGCGTTACGCTTATTAATTTGTTCAGTTATTCAGTGTCTGGTAAGTTAATGTTCAAGAACAATATTAATTTTTATTAAAATGTTCTATTTCTTTGTTAATGATTACATATTTCAGCCCTTTGTATTCAGCATCTCTATCAAAATAAACCTACATTTTTATAAAAATTGAAGCTTTTGTTTTTTTGCAGCCCACATAAACTTAAACCTTGCTAGCCTTTGAGTTTGACATGCTTGGTGTAGAGACCACACTTTGAAAACCACTGGTCTAGCCATTCATTTAGTCCTGAGGTGAAAATTTCATTATGTTTCATTTTACTTTTTCTCCAAATACTGTGGTTTAAAACTAATGACCCAAAGATAGGTGATAGTGTTGATGGTGCACCACTCTGAAGTAGGCACTGGGCTTGGTGCCTTACAGAGACCACATCATTCAATCTTCACAATTATCCTGTGAGATGGATACTTTCTACATTTTATAGATGAACCTCAAAAGTGCAGAGAAGTGAAGCAAACCTCAAGGTACACACAGCTTAGCTCTGGAGCGGGTACACAGCGGGTGGCCAATACTCTCAATGAATGAGTACATTCGTGAACACAGATGGTAAGAAGTAGATTTGAACTAGAGTCTGACTTTAAAGCTCAACTCATTCTACCTTAGCAGGAAGCTAAGTTCTGGGAAGGAAAGAATTAAAGCTCCTTCCTTCCTTCCTTCCTTCCTTCCTTCCTTCCTTCCTTCCTTCCTTCCCTTCTTCCTTCCTTCCTTCTCCCTTCCTTCTTTCTTCCCTCCTTCCTTCCTTCCTTCCTTTCTTCCCTCCTTCCCTTCTTCCTTCCTTCCTTCTCCCTTCCTTCTTTCTTCCCTCCTTCCTTCCTTCCTTCCTTCTTCCCTCCTTCCTTCTTTCTTCCCTCCTTCCCTCCTTCCTTCCTTCCTTCCTTCCTTCCTTCCTTCCTTCCTTCCTTCCTTCCTTCCTCCTACCCTCCTTCCCTGGGTCACCCTTTCTTCTTCCCTCCTTCTCTCCCTTTCTTTTTTCCTTTCCTTCCATCCTCTCTTCCCCTTCCCTTCCTTTCCCTTTCTTTCTCCTCTGCCTCTTTTCCTTACTTCTGGATTTTATGAAAGTAGTGATATGACTAAAGCTTTTCTGTACCTAGTGTTGACTGTCAAGATGGGAGAGACAATGAAAAGAAATGGTAATGAGCTGGTTCCAGAGGGACCTTGAGAAGTGGGACACTGAAGACTCCCAGGTGTGGGCCCAGATCAGCCCTAGAAACAAGGCATTCAGGTGGTTGGTATGGAGGAAGTTCAGTTGCTTTGTTCGGAAAAAAAATTCTTTTACAAAAATAATAGATGTTCTTAGCAATTTGGGGGGCAGGGAAGAAAGTTTTTTAACTTTTTATCTTTTTTTCAGTTCAGTTTGAATGTTTTATTGTGCATCTTTCAGGTATTATCTCTATAAACAGAACACACTGATTTTTGCTTATGTTGAACAAGTTGGAAACTACAGATTAGCAAAAAGAAATATTAAAAATCTGTAATTCCATGGCCCAGAAATAGCTACCGATAATGTTTTCCTTTATATCCACTCTATCCATTTAGTTATTTCTATGTAAACATTTTTTTTAACAAGAGTAGGTTTACCTTGTTCTTACTGTTTTTTTTTAGCCTCACATTATGATCATGATCCTTTTCCTAATACTGTTTTCTTCAATATTAGTTTCAATGGCTACATGCTATTCCATTATATACCTACACCATAAAGTATATAACTAAACCTCCATTGCCTGATATTATGTTTTCAATTGTTTGCTAATATAAATTTTAGTTTATTATGGACTAGTGCATTTGATTCATTATAGGGTTACCCATGGTTCAAAAGAGCCCCATTTGAATCAAGAGATGATATTTTAAGATTCCTCCTGCTTTAAGAGGAATGTCCGACTGCCCGTTTAGGCCCGATCCCACCGGGTGAGAAATAAAATATTCTTGGTGATGTTTCAGTGGGGGTTTGATTTTGTAATACTTCTGAATTTATGTAAATTCTGTTAAAACCTTTCCAATTGGAATTTTATGGAATGTGGATTACATCTAAGTAAAAACACAAACAATATCCTTTCCAATTGGGAGTTAGAAGACCAAAATTCCGATTACTGTCATGTGACCTCACATAAGTGTAACGCCCTGTGTGTCCTTTTTCTCAGACACCAACTCTCAGGGGGTCCTGATCTTCAAACAAGATTATGTACATGGCCCAGCCAGTGTGACTAAATTGGTTGAGCATCGTACCATGCACCAAAATGTTGCAGGTTAGATTCCCAGTCAAGGCACATGCCTGGCTTGTTGGCTCAATCCCTAGTAGGGGGCATGCAGGAGGCAGCCAATCAATGTTACTCACATAGAAGTTTCTTTTTTTCTCTCTCCCTCCCCACCTCTCCCTTTCTCCCTCTCTAAAATCAATAAAAACATATTTGGAAAAAAATTATGTATATGATGAAACAAATGCCGGAAACTAGTTGTTTTTTATTCATAATCACCAAAGCAAGAAACAACCCAGTCCACTGGTCACAGGTAAATAAACAAAAAAACAAAACTGGGATGTAGCCATTCTATGAAATACAAGCCAGGCTTAAAAAGGAAAAAAAAAATACAAACTACTGATATGTCAATAACATAGATGGATCTAAAAAACATTATGCTGACCGCAGCCGGGGCCATGGGCTCGTGGGCGCCGCGGCAACTGCTGTGGCGGCAGCCGCGGACTCGGCGCAGCGGCTCTCGGTGAAGGAAGAGACCATCTTTCTGCGAGACGGGCTCACCCGCGTCACCAACCTGGCCCAGCTCCCCACTGAGATCCTCGGGGCCCCGGAGACCGCCAACACCGACTTGGAGGATTCTTAGGACTTCCTGTCTTACACTCGGGTCCTCTGGCCATTTTGGGAGAGGAGAACCGGGAGGGCAGCAGAGTCGAGCAAGGGAACTTCGCGCACAACAATTTCAAGGTTAAACAAAGGAACTTCGCGCGCACAGAGAGTCTGCCACCCAGAACCACAGGAGAGCAGGCTGAATGGTGGATTTACAGCTAAGAGAGAAGAGGAAAGAGCGAACTCTGGAGGAGCTGAGGTGCGGAGGCGCGTGGGTCGGGGGAAGGGAATTGTGGCTTTTGTTCCAAACCTAGGGGAGATTAGCGCCCCAGACGCCTGCGGGGAGAGGCGCGACTCTCGGCCTTCGGATCGGAGACTGGGAGTGACTTCCTTGCGGAGGCGCGCCCAGCAATCAGTGTTTGCTGCATTGGAGTGCGGAGCGAGGGGGCTTGGAAGCGTGGAGGGCAGAAGGAGCGGACTTGCAACCAGTGCGGTTCGCCACGCCATGGCCTGGTGGCGCCCTGAGGCCCCGCCCCGCCCTGAGACTCGCCCCGCCCTGGGACCCGCCCAGCTAGTTTTGCAGCTCCGCCCCGCACGTCTTGCAGGCACACCTGGGCTCCAAGCAACGGCTTTTGCATGTGGGTGGCCTGCCCTGTGGCAGCTTGACCAGATAAACTGCGGTTCTAGTCGGACTGCTCTAGGGACGCTCAGACAGGAGGAGGAAACTGCAGTTTTTGCCGCAAATCCTGCTGAGTGGTCTCAGGTAGTAGATGACCTACACACCATTGGAGACCCAGAAACGAGGGCATCTAGTGGTCGGTATGAGATGACACCAGATTTCAACCACTCACATAAAGGACACATTCTAGAGGCAGACTCAGTGAGCGCCAAAGCCTTGCTGCACCAAGCCCCGGCCCATAAATCTGTCTCCTACACAGCAACTCTTCCTTTATAGTCACAGAGGATCCGCACAGCCAATCGGCCTGGAGGACAATTCCTCCCAGCGACACCAACAACAATCAAGACTTAACTATACAAAGGAAGACCAAGATGGAGGCATAGGGCGGAAGCCTGATTGTTGCCTACCACAACAATTTTGAGTCTACGATGGGAGAGCAGAGCAGACACCATCCAGAACCACCGGAGGGCTGACTGAGCAGATGCTCTAATACTAGAATAAAAGAGAGGGGTACTCGGGACGATGCTGATGCCGGTGACCCAAAGATCACACTTTAAGAACTACGGCTCAGGCGACACAGTGGCGGCCTGGAACGTGCTCGGCGCAGTCCCTCCGGCGGTCTCCGGCTGAGGGGAAGGCCCCACTCGCTGCCGAGCGCGGACAGACGAGCCACTGGGAAACAAGGGGTGGGAGACTCCGCACTTGCTGACCTCCGAGTCCTTCAAGAATCTCAACGCCCTGGAAGCGGCCAGGTGCGCACGCTCGGTGACTGGCCACCGCTGCAGACCCAAGGGGCGACGCAGCCACCCTGGACCAGCCCGCCGCCGCGCACCGGGCACACCGGAGCTTCGCCGAGCCCGCCGCCCAACGAGTTCTGCGGTGGCTGCCCTGGAACTCTGAGAAAATGGCCGAAGGAATTACTGAGAATGAATGGACCAACAGGAAATGGGATCAAGAAGACGAAACCCCGCTGGGTCCCGGATCCGGGTGAAGCTGCGCACCTCTGGGTCCGGGTGAGGCTGGGAACTGGGTCAGGGTGAGTCTGGGTCCAGGGTCCGGGTGAGGCCGTGGGCCCCTGGAGCCGGGTGAGCCTGGCCCCGGGTCCGGGTGAGGCCGTGGGCCCCTGGATCCGGGTGAGCCTGGCCCCGGGTCCGGGTGAGGCCCTGGGCCCCTGGATCCGGGTGAGCCTGGCCCCGGGTCCGGGTGAGGCCGTGGGCCCCTGGATCCGGGTGAGCCTGGCCCCGGGTCCGGGTGAGCCTGGCCCTGGGTCCGGGTGAGGCCGTGGGCCCCTGGATCCGGGAGAGCCTGAACCTGGGTCCGGGTGAGGCCCTGGGCCCCTGGATCCGGGTGAGCCTGGCCCCGGGTCCGGGTGAGGCCGTGGGCCCCTAGATCCGGATGAGCCTGGCCCCGGGTCCGGGTGAGGCCCTGGGCCCCTGGATCCGGGTGAGCCTGGCCCCGGGTCCGGGTGAGGCCGTGGGCCCCAGGATCCGGGTGAGCCTGGCCCCGGGTCCGGGTGAGGCCGTGGGCCCCTGGATCCGGGTGAGCCTGGCCCCGGGTCCGGGTGGGGCCGTGGGCCCCTGGATCCGGGTGAGCCTGGCCCCGGTCCGGGTGAGGCCCTGGGCCCCTGGATCCGGGTGAGCCTGGCCCCGGGTCCGGGTGAGGCCGTGGGCCCCAGGATCCGGGTGAGCCTGGCCCCGGGTCCGGGTGAGGCCGTGGGCCCCTAGATCCGGGTGAGCCTGGCCCCGGGTCCGGGTGAGGCCGTGGGCCCCTGGATCCGGGTGAGCCTGGCCCCGGGTCCGGGTGAGGCCCTGGGCCCCTGGATCCGGGTGAGCCTGGCCCCGGGTCCGGGTGAGGCCGCGGGCCCCAGGATCCGGGTGAGCCTGGCCCCGGGTCCGGGTGGGGCCGCGGGCCCCTGGATCCGGGTGAGCCTGGCCCCGGGTCCGGGTGGGGCCGCGGGCCCCTGGATCCGGGTGAGCCTGGCCCCGGGTCCGGGTGAGGCCGCGGGCCCCTGGATCCGGGTGAGCCTGGCCCCGGGTCCGGGTGAGGCCGCGGGCCCCTGGATCCGGGAGAGCCTGGCCCCGGATCCGGGTGAGGCAGTGGGCCCCTGGATCCGGGTGAGCCTGGCCCCGGGTCCGGCCGAGACCAAACCAGAGGGAGTCGAACCTGCAATACCACCATTTGTCCACCATCCAGACCTGAGGGGTCAGTGCCAACATATACTCATAAGGAACTGGTGGACATTGATATTGGGTCTCAAAAGAACTGTTGGTCCAGAAAGAAACTCACTACTGACTGATTCATTTGCCTGTCAGCATAATTATTATTGCTCGTCGCACATTCAATTCTTATAAGTACATCTCTAGTGACACATGATTTTGCTCATCTAGGGGAAATGATGAACAACATGGACTGATGAACAAGAACAGAACCAGAAACAAGGAGACATCGATCGGACTATCGGGCCTCAGAGGGAGGATAGGGGAGGGTGGGGGGAGGGGGGAGAGATCAACCAAAGGTCTTGTGTGCATGCATAAGAGCCTAACCAATGGTTAAGTCCAACAGGGGGTTGGGGCATCCATGGGGAGGGATGTGGGATGGGAATGGGGGGATGAGGACAAATATGTGACACCTTAATCAATAAAGAAATTAAAAAAAAACAAAAAAAAAAAAACATTATGCTGCCCTGGTCAGTGTGGCTCAGTTGGTTGGAGTGTTGTCCCGTACACTGAAAGGTCATGGTTTGATTCCCGAATGGTGCAATCGATCAATGTTTCTCTCTCACATTCATGTTTCTCTTTCTCTCTTCCCAGTCCCTACCCTCTCTCTAAAAATCAATAAACATGTCCTCAGGTGAGGATTAAAGAAAAAAAAAAACACACCAAAAAACAATATGCTTTGTGGCAGAAGCTAAGCACACAAGACTACATGATGAATTATTCCATTTATACAACATTCTGAAAAGGCCAATTGTGGGACTAGAAATCAGGTCAGTGGTTGCTACGACTGGGGACGAGGGGAAGGGGCTAACTCTAAAGTCTTATGAGAGATCTTTTTTGGGGTGATGGATATTTTATATCTTTTTTTAAAAATATATTTTATTGATTTTTTTACAGAGAGGATGGGAGAGGAATAGAGAGAAACATCGATGAGAGAGAAACATTGATCAGCTGCCTCTTGCATACCCCCTACTGGGGATGTGCCCACAACCAAGGTACATGCCCTTGACCGGAATCAAACCTGGGACCCTTCAGTCCACAGGCCGACGCTCTAGCCACTGAGCCAAACTGGTTAGGGTGGATATTTTATATCTTGACTAGAGGCCCGGTGCACGAAATGAATGCATGGGTAGGGTCCCTAGGCCTGGCTGGCGATCAGGGCCAATTGGGGCCTTCTGGCTGCCAGCTGGGGCCTTCCTTCGTCCCGTGCCACCCCCTGGTGGTCAGCGCACATCATAGCGAGCGATAGCACTCCCAGTCTCCCGGTCGAACTCCTGTGGGGACACTGCATATTAGCCTTTTATATATATAAATTGTGGTAGTAGTATATAACTACTCATTTATCAAAACTCATTGAACTGTATACTTAAAAAGGGTGAATTTTGCTCTATGTAAAATATGCTTCAATAAACATGACTCCCCATAAAAATATAGTGCTGCCCAAATTACAAGGTACATTATCAGTAGCACTTTTCATAGAAATTCTGAAATACCTCTATGAAATATGACATTTGCAAAAATAAATACAATCCAGCCCTAGCTGGTTTGGTTCCATGGATAGAGCATCAGCCTGCAGACTGATGGGTCCCAGGTTCAATTCCAGTCAGGGGCACATGCCCGGGTTGTGGGCTCGATCCCCAGTGGGGGGCATGCAGGAGGCAGCCGATCGGTGATTCTCTTACACCATTGATGTGTCTATCTCTCCCTCTCCCTTCCTCTCTGAAGTCAATAAAAATATATTTTTAAAAAAGAAAATTATGAGTACAGAGTATGGCTCACAAGTCACTGCTCTTTCCAGTGCTGCATAGACCTGGTGTGAGGTATTTACAAAAAATAAAAAAATACAATCTGAAAGAGACCAAATATGCTTAGGAAAGTATTTGTTGTTGGGTTATCTGTGTTTGAAAAGTCCATTTCTACAGTCCAGCAAATGCTCATGTATTAGGTCCCCTTTGGGATCAACTGGCCATTTGGACTATTAGAATTTCCTTGTCATAACCTACATTTAAAAATAATCATCAGAGTAAATAGAAACAACAGTATCAGAACTGAACATTTTCCCCAACCCCAGCCAGACAGTCCTTTTTCCTCCAGGGAGAGAATATCCTCTCTTGGCCTGACCACTGCCATCTTAAGGAACACTATGCTCCAAAAGTAAGTAAAATATAAAATAATAACCTACAGCTAAAGACCAGATTAACAGACAGATTTCTAAGCAAAATAGTAGCAAGAGTGAATTGATGCAAAGACAAAGTGCTAATGGTAAGAAGGAACCTACCTCAAATCCCCCAGCATTGCAGCAAAATCCTTGCCTAACACTCTTGGGCCCTGATCAATGCTCCTTATTCAATAGGTTATAACTGTGACAACATTCCAATACAACAAAGGGGCTGGAATAGTTCCAGGAGTTCATAATGGGATCTGAACTATATAGCAAATGGGAGTAAGGATATAATCTCCTCTTGATAAAAATCAAACTGTTGGTTATCTCTGTCCTCAGCTTATCACCCTACTCCCAGGGCCCAATAGAGCCCTGCCCAAAGTAGGTGCTCCAAGAATGTTTGAGTCAGGTAGCAGGTGTTCCATTGCTCTTGGAAGGTGTCCTTTGGAAGATGGGTGCCCAGCCTGGCTGCCTTACACTAAAGACTCATCTATGATCTATGTTAAAACAGAGCAACCATCAAACCAACTTCCCCAGACTTATTCTTCTAAAGCCAGGCAGGTTTGTTTGTTAACAGTCCTGCCATGGCAGGTCTACCCACAGCCTCATTTCATTTCAACTAACAATAGGGTCTATTACCAGGTGGGGGTGGGGAGGAGTGGAACTGACTGATGCTAAGTGTTGGGGTTCCTGAGCTGTGGAAAAAAGAATCTTGAAAAAAAGAATTACAAAAATCTGATAATGATGAGTTCAGCTTTGGTTGAACAGCTGCCCAATAACCATGTAAGATAAGAACTATACCTGGTTTACAAATGGGGAAACTGAAGTTCTGAGAGGTTAGGAGTTTGCTTGAGGTCACAGGGTTGGTAGCACAGGGCCCAGAATTGGAACCCAAGCAGTCTGACTCTAGAGCCTCCACGCCTGGCCCCTGCGGCAGAGGTCTGGAGGAGACCCTTGAAATTTGTTATGGCGCAGAACTATCAGGTGGGCCTCAGAAGTGCCCTGGACACTTGCAGTGTGGGGAAGCACTGTAGGCCCAAGGGTAGAAGAGGCATATGGCTTCATGGTGTGCTGGTTGTCAGCATCTGGTAGACTGGATATTCTAGCACAGGACACATGTTAGGAGGCAGTGGAAATGGCAGTGGTCGAAGATGTAGGCAGGGCCACACAGTGGGGCTTGGTGTACTGAGTTTGAATTTTACCCTGGACATAATGCAGTCATGAGCGTTTGAATGACAGCTGACATGAAATTTTTCCGTAAGAATGCTCCTGCAGGAAGTAAGCCAGATTGTAGAGGCTGTGAGGCTGAAGACTGAAGAGCACGGGAAGGCAGACAGGGCGGGAGGGCCTGAACTGAGCAGCACAAGGAGCTCCTTGGTCAGAATCTGTCCAGTGGCCAACTAGGTGCAGCTCTTACAGAGAACCCTGATGGGAGCCTGATGTTTGCCAGGCTGAGTCCCCGCCAGGGCACTCAGGGTCCCATTTCCGAACCAAGCAGGACCCCACAGGTCATGGGCACACTGAGCATTGGCCAGCGACCGCATTACGGTTCCCCATCTATAATAATAAAAGCATAATATGCTAATTAGACCGGCCATCCTTCCTGACAACCTTCCAGATGAAGCCAGGGCTGCAAGGGAAGCCCGGGTCCCGGGTGCCAGAGGGAAGCCGGTGCTGGCAGCTGGGGGAGGAAGACCAACTCTTGCACAAATTTCGTGCATCGGGCCTCTAGTCTATAATATGAGTGAATTTAACTAGATTGTATTTTAGGTGCCTTCCTGTCCTGACATTCTATGAATTCTTTTTACAGTAGATTCTAGTGATCTCAGGCACATGAGACCCTCGGAAACCTCATGGGCATTCTTGGGATACTCTGTCTAAAGACACCAATTTGTTCTTCTTTGGTACTTGTGGACAGGAATCTTACATAAATTGGAATAATCTCTGTAGAGGTCAGTTTGGCACTGTGATGGTTAATTTTGTGTATTAACTTGGGCAGGCTACTATACCCAGATGTTTGGTCAAATATTATTCTGGATGTTTCTGTGAAAGTGCTCTGTTGTGGGGAAGCATGGGACTTGGTTGGAAAGTCTGTAAGGAGGAATCTCCAAAAGGTCGGGGGCCTCTAGGTGAACCTTGCCAAAGGCAGCAGAGCCTGCCTTGACTTTTCCAAACAAGTCTAAGCCCTTGGGTGTTTCACTAGAATCTTTATATTTAGACTTCAAAATGTCCTTGTTTTAAAGACACTACAGATACATTTGTTTTCTCAAGGATGCTTACCCTGCTGATAGTATCTAATAGTTAATACTAGTTCAAGCTGTTGTTATAATAAAAGTCTAAGGAGGTAGGTGAACGGGGCTGTTTTGGTTGCTATAGCCAAGCAGTCCCTTAGCCCTCTCTTTCACAGAAACGTGTCAGAGTAATCCATTCATCCATAGCTCAGGGTCTGCAGATCAGTCCTGGTACTTTGTGGATGAGATTAACATTTAAATTGGTAGACTTTTCAATCAGAGTAAAGCAAATTCCCCTTCATAGTGGGGTGGGCCTCCTCTAATCAGTTGAAGGTCTTACTAAAACAAATACTAACCGTCCTGTCTTCCACAGCAAGAAGGAATTCTGCCAGCTGACTGCTTTGGACTGGATCTGTAACTCCTCCCTGGGTCTTTAGTTGGCCAGCCTTCCCTGCAGATTTTGGACTTCTGAAGCCTCCAAAAGCATGTGAACCAATACTTTAAAATAAATAAACCTTGCACTGGCCGGGCAGCTCAGTTGGTTGGAGTGTCATCCTGATGCACCAAGGTTGTGGGTTCCATCCCAGGTGAGGGCACATATAAGAATCAACCAATGAGCCATAGCTAGTTTGGCTCAGTGGATAGAGCGTAGAGCATTGGCCTGCAAACTGAAGGGTCCTGAGTTTGATTCCGGCCAAGGGCACAAAGCTCGGTTGCAGGCTCCATCCCCAGCCCTGGTAAGGGTGGGTGCAGGAAGCAACCAATCGATGTGTCTCTCTCACATCAATGTTTCTCACTCTGTGTCTTTCCCCCTTCCTTCCACTCTCTCTAAAAATCAATGGAAAAATATCCTTGGGTGAGGATTAACAAGACAAACAAAAAGACTCAACGAATGAATGCATAAATAAGTGGAACCACAGATGGATGGCTCTCTCAAGAGATCGATGTTTCTCGCTCCCCTCCTCTCTAAAATCAATCAATAAATTAAAAGATAAATCTCTCTCTCTCTCCATACACACACACACACACACACACACACACACACACGCACCCTGTTGGCTCTGTTCTCTAGAGAGCCCTAATACTGGCTCTATTTAGCAAAATTGCAAGTGCTAGTTATGACCCATTCACATATGAGAATATGCTGCAACCACAGAAAAGGGTGTAGACTCGATGTACTGAAGGAAAGATCTCCAAAATGTATTAAAAATAATGTGAATAGCCCGGCTGGTATGGCTCAGTGATTGAACATCGACCCACAAATCAAAAGGATGCCAGTTTGATTCCCTGTCAGGGCACATGCTCAGGCTGTGGGCTTGATCCCCTGTGGGGGGTGTGCAGGAAGCACCTGATCAATGATTCTCTTCCATCATTGGTATTTCCCTTTTTTTTTTTTTTTACATATTTTTATTGATTTCAGAGAGAGGAAAGGGAGAGGGAAAGAGATAGAAACATCAGTGGTAAGAGAGAATCATTGATCAGCTGAGACTCCTGCATGCCCCCCACCGGGGATTGAGGCCACAACCCAGGCATGTGCCCTAACTGAAAATTGAACCATGACCTCCTGGTTCATAGGTCGACACTCAACCACTGAGCCACGCTGGCTGGGCCATCACTGATGTTTCTATCTCTCTCTCCCTCTTCCTTTCTCTCTGAAATCAATAAAAACAATTTTTTTTAAAAAGTATTTTAAAAAATAGTATGTATAGTATACAATCATCTGTGTAAACAGTAACAAAAAAGAGTAAAAATTTAAATTCCTACTGCTTATATGTGGGGGAAAACCCTGTAGAAGGGCACCTAAGAAACTAATAGCAGGGTTACCTGTTGGAGGGCAGTAGCGGAGCCCAGTAAATGGGAAACAAGGAAAGGAGACCTTTTTGCTTTACTCCTTTTAAAACTCTTTGATAAACACATATTTAGCTTAGGCCAATGTGGCTCAGTTGGTTGAAGTGTTGTCCTGTACACCGAAAGATGGCATGTTCAATTCCCAGTAAGGGCACATGTCCAGGTTGTGAGTTCAATCCCTGGTCAGGTCGGGTGCAGGAGGCAACTGATAGATGTTTCTCACATTGATGTCTCTCTCTCCCCGCACTTCCCCCCCCGCAACCGCCCCCTTCCCTTCCTCTCTAAAAAATAAAATAAAAAGGCGCATGTATTCTTTGGCTCAGCAATTCCACATTCACATATTTATCTTATAAATGTACTTCCACACATGCAAAATGATACATATACAAAAATATTCAGTTGCAGCATTGCTTATAAGAGAAAAAGAATAGAAATAACTTAAACACCCATCAGTAGGAAACTGGTTAAATAAACCATTCATTTGAAGAAACATGGTACATTTGTTATAAGGAATGAGGCTGCTCTCTCTGTTCTGATGTGGAATGATTTCCAAGTTAAGTGGAAAAAAGCAAGATGTGCATATAGTACAATATCATTTGTGTGGGGGGAAAAGTCAAACTCTATGCATATATTTTTGCAAATGCATGACATTACAGAAATACACAGAATAAACTAATAACAGTAGTTGCCGCTGGGGAGGGGAATTAGGTAACTGGGAAATGAGGGTAAGAAGGAATTACTTTACACTGTATCTCTTGAGTCATGGGTATATATTATCTATTCAAAAAATTTTGGCCTGGCGGGGTAGCTCAGTTGATTAGAGTGTCATTCTGCTATGCCAAGGCTGTGGGTTCAATACCTAGTTAGGGCACATACAAGAATCAACCAATTAATGCATGAATAAGTAGAACAATAAATTGATTGTTCCTCTCTCTCCTAAAATCAATCAGTAACGCCGAAACCGGTTTGGCTCAGTGGATAGAGCGTCGTCTTCGGACTGAGAGGTCCCGGGTTCGATTCCAGTCAAAGGGCACGTACCTTGGTTGCGGGCACATCCCCAGTAGGGGGTGTGCAGGAGGCAGCTGATTGATGTTTCTAACTCTCTATCCCTCTCCCTTCCTCTCTGTAAAAAATCAATAAAATTTATTTTTTAAAAATCAATCAATAAATAAAATTTAAAAAAAATTTTTTTTTAATTTCTGAGGGGAGAGGTAGGAGGAAGTCACATGCTAGAGTGGTGGCTAAGGTCATCTCAACACAAAGCAGTGATATGCTCCGCTTTTCATGTTTTTAACCCGAGTTTCCCCTGAACTGCTCTTACAAATTCCAACCTCGAACCACAGCTAATTTTACTGAAGACCCAGGGCCTTCACCAAAACCAGGGAAGTAATTTTTGAAAATCAGATCAGTAACTCTCTGCAAGGCAGAGGACTCTACTCCACACACAAAGACAACTGGATGCAGACCTTTTCTTTGGAACCTTTTTTATTAATCATATAACCAACAAAGGTGGTCAGCTTGAACCAAAAGTGGTCAGCTGTAACAGCCTCAAAAAAGGCCTGCTTCATTACAACACAATAGGGCAAAACCAGAAATGAAGACAGTCTAGCCTCCGTTCTTTTCAGAGTAGGCCAAACATGTATCTGTACATAGTTGCCCTATTAAAAACTGATTAGCAACATATGTAATACTTCCAACAATAAAGAAAAAAACACACCAAAAAACTGATTAGCAGTGCACCATCACCAAAACCACAGTGTGTAGAAATCCTGTTGGGGATTCCTAACGTGTCATTCTCAGAGCCAGCCTCTTCCTCAGCTATAAACAAGCCCTTGCTTTTTTAGGGAGAAAGAATAGAAATACAGGATGATCAGCCTGTATCTTCAGTGATGGCATCTGGAACTTTGATGGGGAGGGAACTCACTTATTTCCTCCCTGAATCTGAGATGCTAGCCTGTTTGAATATCAAACAAGTGTCCTGGGTGATAGGTGGTGGAGGTTCCCTTAACAAAGAGTTTACAGAACAATTGTGTAGGGCTCTTTAAGTACTTAATCCTGTTGTTTTTCAGAAGCCTTTGCACCTGGGCTCCCAAGAAGCAAGGAGGGCCAAATCAGTGCCCCACCAGCCTGTGAGTGAGGTGCTTCTCAGAGCAGTCAGCCACAGAAGCGGAGGCAGCAGGGGAGGGCAAAGGTGGAGATGCAGGGGGACAGAAATCAGCTGAAACACTCCATGCTGGTTCTGACTCGCTCCATCTCATGCAGGAAGCTGTAGAACTGAGGCAAGGTTAACTCTGGGGGAAGAAAAGTCAGCTTCAGGTAAATGTTTCCAACTCCACAGAATCATCCAAGAAAATTAATTTCCACCCAGAGAAATTTTTTTTTCTTTTTTGGCTTAGTACAACCAGGCAGCTTTTGATGGGTAATTGATCATAATAAAAAACTGAGAGCCTTGAATATAGGGAAGTTCTCAGCCCCATAAAAAAAGGAAGGAGGTTTAAAATGGCCCAACTCCAGGGCATAGAGATGAAAGGGCATTAGTAGGATGTACAATGACTTCTACTAGAAGAGCCTCTTGCTCTTCGATCTTTGCCATTCCTTTCCCCCCTTTTTCAGAAAGGTTCTTCAACTCTGGGGTCTCCAACTTGCCGGCGGCTTATTAAGTATCTTTGTACCATCTTTTATGAGAGGAAAGGCAGTGGTTATAATACAACTTAGTAATGACTTTTTCTACATGAGTCCATTGAGTGAAGAGAACAGAGAAAAAGGGGAAAGGTTCAAATGGGAATTTGAACTCACCTATATATAAATTTTCAGTCTGATTTCCTTTCTTAAGCACCAACTTTAACTGATTAAAAAGAAGAAATATAAAAATTTAAATTAAAATGACAATTGGGCAAAGAAATTTTTAAAACCTGAACTTTCACTTAAACATCAAAGCATCCAGTTTCTAACTTGAGGGCTTACAAGAGCAGTCTGGATTGTCCACCAAAACTTCTAAAAAGTCCCATGATTACAGGAGCAATCAAACTTTTAAAAATAATACCTGGATCCTATTAATCTGAAAGTAAACATGTTGATGACCATGTCTTTGGCTGACCACATTGCTCTGAGGCACTTCAGTGGAACATCCATTTAACTGGATATTTAAAGAAATCCAATGTAGGTTTAATAATTTTTAACCAGGTCAAAAATCTACCCATTTTCAACAATCAAGAGAAGACTTACTTGTAAAAAAATACTTCCCACTTTTTCCAGTTCACTGCTCCCAGAAGTCACTATGATACAAAGAAAAAACTAGTAAGCGGCTGGTTGAGGACCCACTCTGAAGACCCCCATCCTGCAGGTTGTGCAGCAGAAGCCACATGGGGGTGAGTATGAGGACAGCAAAATGTGTTTTTCAGGAAGTCAACACATCAACAGCGTGGGCAGAAACAGCTGCTGAATATGGACGGCAATACCAGAGGCAGGTGCTGGCCCCAACGGTGTTGGAGGATGGAGGGCACCTCTTCCCCATAGAAGCTCTCTAAAACAGGGGTCCTCAGACTTTTTAATCAGGGGGCCAGTTCACTGTCCCTCAGACCGTTGGAGGGCCGGACTATAGTTTAAAGAAAACTATGAACAAATTCCTATGCACACTGCACATATCTTATTTTAAAGTAAAAAAACAAAACGGCAAAAACACCCACATGTGGCCCGCGGGCCGTAGTTTGAGGACGCCTGATCTAAAAGCTTCTGCAACCCAACCCTACATCACCCAAAGGACCTGAGACTGGCTCTAACTAGTTACCTCCAAATTTCCACTCCATATCTATAAGCTGGTTAATCATCAGAGTCTGACCTATGGCCCATCGAGCAAGGGTGGGGGCATTCTGCTTCCACTGAAACAAAAACAAAAAGCCAAAGTCATAACAATGGGAAAAATTCTCCCTCTTCATTCCACCCCCCACAGCAATGTTTAGTTATTTATACTGACAGTGAGAAGAAAGCAGAACCAAGGGCTGGTCTATATACACAGATCTGGGTGGTGGGGGAGTGTAGAGGGCGCAGAAGTTAATATAAATTTTTTCTTTCATTCTCAGATTTAATCTATGTTGGAACAACAGTATGACATTAATACTTAATCAGATCAATGGGGTACACTAAAAAATGCACAAAAAATACAAATGTGTTAAATAGTGCAATTTAAAAGCTGGATGTATGTCATTTGCATGAAACCAAATAAAAAAACATTAAGCTGGGGAAATGACACATAATGATTGATGACTTTTCCTTAGTTGGCATTTTCCATTTGTTTCTTTTCATGAAATAAAAGCAAGTGATCTTAATTAACCTTGATTAAGAGGAATTATGATACCTTTTCAGAAAAGTAAGTGGCTTTCTCTTCACTAAGACCTATGAGAGAACATAGGGAGACATTAATATACGAAAGAGTTGCAAGGCCTATCATTCTGAGGAACCTTGGTAATGACCTACCCAGAGTTATGAAATCAGCCCGGACCTGCTCAGCTGTGAGACTCTTCTTCAAGGCACCTGGAAAAAAGGGGAGAAATCCGTTACAAAGGACAAATCAATTAATCAGTTAATAGTATTTATTGGGCACAACTTATACAACACAGATGACACAAGGAATAGGCAAAACTCAGTTGCTCCATGAAGATCTCAATTCAGCTGGGGGAAAAAGTCACATTGAGACAAGTGGAGAACAAGACAGACTATTTTGTTTATTGTACAACACAAGTGTTTACCTCCCACCTTCCCTGAAAGTATAGAGGACATTAGAGACAGAAGAAAGGGTTTTGTGAAGTTAGGGGTAGGGTACCTGATCTGAGGAAAGAAGAAGGCCACAGATTCCTGGAGCAAAGTGGAGGAAGCTCAATGCTGGGCTGGGCACAGGGGCAACAACCTAGAACTGTACTGTGCCATACATAACCACTAAACACGTGTGGTTAAATTTATTAAAATTAGCCCTAACCGGGTTGGCTCAGTGGATAGAGTGTCAGCCTGCGGACTGAAACGTCCCAGGTTCGATTCCGGTCAAGGGCATGTACCTTGGTTGCAGGCACATCTTCAGTAGGGGGTGTGTAGGAGGCAGCTGATCGATGTTTCTCTCACATCGATGTTTCTAACTCTCTATCCCTCTCCCTTCCTCTCTGTAAAAAATCAATAAAATACATTAAAAATTTTTATTAAAATTAAATAAAATTTTAAATTCTGTTCCTTGGCCCCACTAGCTATTTCAAATGCTTAATAGCCATATGGCTCCAGTGGCCATAATACATACTGGAAAGTGCAGATTACAGACCATTTCCATCTATAAACGAAGTTCTAGCCTGGCCAGCGTGGCTCAGTAGTTGAGCTTTGACCTATGAACCAGGAGGTCGCAGTTTGATTCTGGTCAAGACACATGCCGGGGTTGTGGGTTCAATCCCCAGTGTGGGGTGCGCAGGAGGCAGCTGATCAATGATTCTCTCTCATCATTGATGTTTCCATCTCTCTTCTCCCTCTCCCTTCCTCTCTGAAATCAATAAAAATATTAAAACACACACAAACAAAACAAAGTTCTATTGGACAGTGCTGCCCTAGAAAACCAGCTTTCAGGAAGTACACCCAGATGGGCTCAATATTTGGCCTTTAGAATTCACAAGTCCCTTCCAAGAGGCGTATCAAACCTTCCCCTCAGAAATTCTGGAACACTCCCCAGTGGGGGCTGCTTTGTTCTTTCTGCCCACAAGCTCCAATTCCTGAAAACTAAGTATTGCCAGCAATCTGAATGTCTCAATGTTTAACCTGCAGGCTACAGCCTAGAGTCACAATTTGGCAACGGGTCTAAAAATTTCCACTTCTTAGTCTTCCAGAAGATGAATAAAGAATAAGGAGGGCTCTGAAGTAATTCCCTAACACCAAGTCCCCACCCCACCCTCATCTCACTCCAGAAAAACAATCCTAAAGGCTGTTGTGCCTGAAAAATAAACCATGTAAACAAAGGGAGGAAATCTTTTATCTCCAAAATCAGTCGGAGCAAGGAAGCCAAAAAAGGAAATAAAAAAAGGCAAGACCTGAGGAAACTGTGGCCATAAAGGCCTTCCAAGCAGGGGGTCACTTCCTAGCCAATCCAATGAACTCAAACTATCACATGTACAACTCCTTCATATTCATCCAGTTAAAACCCACATTCCGCTTGATTATCCCAAATACTCTGAAGTGGGCATTATTAAAACCTTTATCAGGAACATAAATAGCAAGCTTTTGGGGGAGAAAATTTATAAAATGTACATAGTCAACAATTGCACTGCCAAGAATTCACCCAACCGATTCACTCCAAAAGTATCCGGAGGCCCTAGCTGGCTTGGCTCAGTGAATAGAGCGTTGGCCTGTGTACTGAAGGCTCCCGGGTTTGATTCTGGTCAAGGGCACATGCCCGGGTTGCAGGCTCAATCCCCAGCAGGAGGCTTGCAGGAGGCAGCTGATCAATGATTCTCTCTCTCACCATTAATGTTTCTATCTCTCTCTCCCTCTCCCTTATTTATAGCTTTAATTATATCCTCATCCAAGAGTAAGTAGGCAGCCCTAACCGGTTTGGCTCAGTGGATAGAGCGTCGGCCTTCAGACTGAAGGGTCCCAGGTTTGATTCCGGTCAAGGGCACATGCCTGCCTGGTGTGCAGACTCAACCCCTTGTAGGGGACCTGCAGAAGGCAGCCAATCAATGATTCTCTCTTATCATTGATGTTTCTATAGCGCTTTTCCTGCCCGGGTTGTGGGCTCCATCCCTATCGGGGGGCATGCAGGAGGCAGCCGATCAATGATTCTCTCTCATCATTGATGTTTCCATCTCTTCTCCTTCTCTCTTCCTCTAGTTAGCATTGGAATTTCCAACAGGACCCAAGCAAAGAATTCAAGGAAGATTATAATTGCAGCAAGGTACACACTTGGTCGGCCAAAGCCTTCTTGCCCGCATCCGCCGCCAGCGGGCGCCGCGCCGCTGCCCGCCACGCCCTCCCGCGCACCCGCGCCCCCGGCCATGGCTCCCGCCGCAGGCCGCGCTGGCTCCAGATCGCTGGCGCCATCGCATTACTACATCACGCGCCCGCGCCCTCTTGGGCTCCGAGCCTACGCCTGCGGGCCCACGGCCCAGGTGGAGGCATCTGAGGTCTGAAGCCCCAAAGAATTTTTTTAAAGCAATTAAATGAATTGTCCAGGGCCACAAGAGCTGGCAAATGGCAGAGACAATTAGCTTTTGGCTCTTTCCACATCGTCATTCTGAGATGCTGTCCCAGTGAAGCTATACCTTGACGGTGACCACGAAAGCTCCCAACTGCAGGGACCAAAGGGCTAGTTTTCCATCCTGTATTACTCTGCCAGGCAAACTTAAAAAGTTTCTCAGTGGGTACTGAAGGGTCGTGGATTTAATTCCCTGTCAAGGACATTTTTTTAATTGATTGATTGAGTTGCAAGTTTGATCCCTGGCCCCCTCCGGGGTGTATACAGGAGGCAATCAATCAATGTCTCTCCCTTACATCGATATTTCTCTCTCTTTCTTCCTCCCTTGTGCTCTCTCTAAAAATCAATGAAAAAAATATCCTTGGGTGAGATTAACAACACAAATATATATGCATCACACTAGGCCTAAGTCCTTAACTAATTTCTTTCCTCCTCCAGTTCCTCCCTCCATCTTTCTTAAAAAATATATTTGCATCGTGCTAGCCTTAAACCCTTAACCCATCTCTTCCTTCCATTCCTTCATTTGTGAGATCTAATTGACATATGGCATTGTAATTTTAAGGTGTTAATTTGACACACTTATATATTGCAATATGGTTACCACTATAACATCAGCCAACACTTCTATCAGGTCACATAATTATCATTTCATTTTTGTGGTGAGAACATTTAAGATCTAGTTTCTCAGCAATTTTAGAATTCATAATATAGTATAGTTGGCTATAACTCTTAACTTCCTTTTCAGCTTTTTCCTTTGGTGACTCCTTTGCCCTAACCACAAGACAGGCCTGCAGCCTAGATCCTATACCAGACAGAAAACTGTGAATTCCAGAGCTGGAATCACCAGAACATGTTAATTGGTGGAAATTGAGAATGTCCTTTTTTTAGAATATATTTTTACTGATTTCAGATAGGAAGGGACAGGGGAAGAGAGATAGAAATATCAATGATGAGAGAGAATCATTGATCGACTGCCTCCTGCATCCCCCTACTGAGGATCAAGGCCACAACCCAGGCATGTGCCCTGACCAGGAATTGAACTGAGATCTCCTGGATCATGGGTCAATGCTCAATCACTGAGCGAGAATGTCCTTTAAACACAGATAACCATCTGGGATAGTTTATAAATTCCTTGAACACAAATTTCCAATGGAATGGCAAAATTTCATTGCCATTATACAGTATGGTGGACAAGACAGAGATGTATGTGAGGGTGAGAATTTCAGTTTTGCCGGGGAACAATTGGAAAATGAGCAAACATTGTTCTTCTAACCAAAAAATCTATGTAAGCTTATTCAGTGTAATAAGAAAAGCCCAAGGAACAGAACTAAGCCTTGGTGAAAATTCCTGGAGGGATATGAGAGAGGAGGGTGAGCTGTATTCATTCAGTGATTATAGACCCTGAAGGTTGACCAGCTGAATCCACCCCTACAAGGCTCGTGAGGGAACAGTATCTGGATTTACTGAGCACCTGCTATTGCCAGCACTGTGCTGGACACTGGGAAACATCAATGCACCAAACAGACAACAACTCTTAGGCCTCATTAGGTCTACATTCTATTGGGAGGAGAAAACCATAACTATAACAAATAAGTAAGCCATGTATAAGATGAAAAGTGCCACAGAGCAAAGTAATAAAGCAGGTTAAGAATGGAAATCCTGCCCTAACCGGTTTGGCTCAGTGGATAGAGCGTCTGCCTGCAGACTGAATGGTCCCAGGTTCGATTCTGGTCAAGGGCATGTACCTTGGTTGCAGGCACATCCCCAGTGTGGGGTGTGCAGGAGGCAACTGATTGATGTTTCTAACTCTCTATCCCTCTCCCTTCCTCTCTGTAAAAAATCACTAAGATATATATTTTTTTTTAATGGAAATCCTGGGGAACTTTGTTCAACAGTTGATTAAATACTATTTGTAGCTATTTTTCAATGCTGATCGTTCCTCCCAAACACACACAGAGAAATAATTCCTTTGGGAGTTGGAAAAGGGAGTTAACACCTTTTCTTTAAAAAAACAAAACAAAACAAAATATAAAAAATCAGTTAGTGAGTACCCACAATAGGGAAGGAGGAAAAGAGGCAGGGTTCAGGCTCACAAGGGAAAGGCGAATGGGAAGGGGACGGTGGGAGGAGTAAGAAGGAGACAGACATGGAAAATGAAGGGAGAGAGGGGCCGCAGGAGGTTCAAAGGGAGGGAGGGAAAGAAAGCAGGAAAGAGAAGGATCCTAAAATGGGGTGAGGCCAGGAAAATAGTTCAATAAAAAGAAGAAACAGAATGTGAGAGTGAGGGGAGTTAGTAAGAAAATTAAGTACACCTGGCCCCGGGTCCGGGTGGGGCCGCGGGCCCCTGGATCCGGGTGGGCCTGGCCCCGGGTCCGGGTGGGGCCGCGGGCCCCTGGATCCGGGTGGGCCTGGCCCCGGGTCCGGGGGGGGCCGTGGGCCCCTGGATCCGGGTGAGCCTGGCCCCGGGTCCGGGTGAGGCCGTGGGCCCCTGTATCCGGGTGAGCCTGGCCCCGGGTCCGGGTGAGGCCGTGGGTCCCTGGATCCGGGTGAGCCTGGCCCCGGGTCCGGGTGAGGCCGTGGGCCCCTGGATCCGGGTGAGCCTGGCCCCGGGTCCGGGTGAGGCCGTGGGCCCCTGGATCCGGGTGAATCAGTGCCCCTGGGTCCGGCCGAGACCAAACCAGAGGGAGTCGGACCTGCATTACCACCATTTGTCCACCATCCAGAGCTGAGGGGTCAGTGCCGACATGTACTCATAGCGAACTGGTGGACATTGATATTGGGTCTCAAAAGAACTGTTGGTCCAGAAAGAAACTCACTACAGACTGATTCATTTGCCTGTCAGCATAACTATTATTGCTCGTCGCACATTCAATTCTTATAAGTATATCTCTAGTGACACATGATTTCGCTCATCTAGGGGAAATGATGAACAACATAGACTGATGAACAAGAACAGAACCAGAAACAAGGAGGCATCGATCGGACTATCGGGCCTCAGAGGGAGGATAGGGGAGGGTGGGGGGAGGGGGGAGAGATCAACCAAAGGTCTTGTGTGCATGCATATGAGCCTAACCAATGCTTAAGTTCAAGGGAGGGTTGGGGCATCCAAGGGGAGGGGTGTGGGATGGGAATGGGGGGATGAGGACAAATATGTGACACCTTAATCAATAAAGAAATTAAAAAAAAAAAAAAAAAAGAAAATTAAGTACAGGGTGATTTTTAAAAAATGTAGTCAGACATCCCCTGAGGGCTCCCGAACTGTGAAAGGGAGCAGGCTTGGCTGAGCTCCCCTCTCCCCCGCACCCCATGCACGAATTTCATGCACCAGGCCTCTAGTTTTAGATATGATAATGGCATTGTAGTTGATAAGGGTTTGGAAAAGTCCTTTCAGAGATACAAAACTAGGTATTTAGGAATTCATTCATCATGATATGATGTCTGAGAGATTTAGATTTGCTTTAAAATAATCCAGTTTATAGAGCAGCAGGTGAAGTGGGTGGGATACAGATGAAACAATTTGGACATGAGTTGAGTAACTGAAGTCAGGGTTTTTAGAATTACATACTAAATAGTGTAAGATAAACATTAAAAAATTCCACTAGACTTTAACTCAATCAAGGGAGGTTCTAGCTCCAGTTTTTGCACTACAAGATCTTAAATCAAGTTGCTTTCCTTCTGTTAGGACTCTGTTTCTTTATCTCCAAGACCAAGACTAGACTAGATTAGCACTTTATAAAGCTTTTACTTGACCCCCATCCTGACAAAACAAAAAACGAGTTCCATGATTAACTGTTTCACAGATACTGGTTAAGCAGGTCCCAAGGCTGCAGAGGTGGAGAGACAGTATATTCTGACTGTCTGGCTGCTGAAACCTTTTCTGAATGAAAATACAAACTTTGGACCCTGGCCAGTGTTTCACAGTGGTTAGAGCATTGGCCCATGCACTGAAGGGTCGCAGGTTTGATTTTCAGTCAAGGGCACGCACTTGGGTTGCAGGTTTGATCCCTGGCCCTGGTAGAGCGTGTGTGGGAGGAAACCAATCAATGTGTCTCTCTCGCCCAGGCCGGTTTGGATCAGTAAAGAGCATCGATCTGCAGACGGAAGGGTCAAGGGTTTGATGCCGTTCAAGGGCACATGCCTGGGTTGAGACTCGATCCCCAGTAGGGGGCGTGCAGGAGGCAGCCGATCAATAATTCTCTCTCATTATTGATGTTTCTATCTCTCCCTCTCCCTTCCTCTCTGAAATCAATAAAAAAATATATTTCAAAAAAATCTCTCTCTCTCTCTCTCACATTGATATCTCTCTCTCTCTCTTCCTCCCTCCCACTATCTCTAAAAATCAACGGAAAAAATACCCTCAGCTGAGGATTAACAAAACAAAGAAAAGAAAAGAAAACACAAATTTGGGGAAGACTGATCTGGAGGGTCCTTGAGGCCCCTTCAGCTCTAATAAGCTCTGATTCTACAGTGAGGTCTAACTGCACAGGCAGAAAGAGGATGAGGGAAGTGGAAGAGGATGAGGGTCTTACATTTCAGATTTAAAAAGGCCTTGAATACCAAATTAAGGACTGCAGACTTCATTATGTAAAGTAAATAGTTGAGAGGAGCAGCATGTTCCGAGTTGTACGGTATAAGCGTGCTTCCAGGGCAAACTGGAATCTGGGATGGGAGAACGGAAGTGAAGCTGTTACTGCCACAATAAGGTACAAAGGGCCAAGACCTTGCTCTGGGATGGCAGACTCTGGGACTGGAAAGAAAATGACACACAAGACCAAGATTTGAGGAAGAGGCCAAGAGACTTACAAGCTACAATAGCAAATGATTAGGAGTCACTCTAGAAGAAACGGAGAATTCAAGTAGGAAAACTCTGCAGGAAGACAAAAGTCAGATTGCATGGGAACAAAAAGAACAGTAAAAAAATCTGTTGAGAGCTGAGAAGTACAGCAAACCTGAGACTTCAGTACTAAAATTTAAAAAGCTTGAAAGCTTTGGAGCATCAACAGACAAGAAGTGAATTCAGGTTCTCTCCATTAAGTGAAGGAAAATTTTATTGCATAACCTGATATTGAGGCATGGGGCTGAAACTAACTGAACTATCAACAAATAAAACTAAAATTTAGCAAGTACTGTATTAAGTTCTTTACACATATTAACCCACTTATTCCTAATGCCACTGCCATAATCTGCTCTTATTACTTCATTTTTTCAGATAAGAAACTGAGCCTCCAAGAGGCTGGTTTGTCCAAGGTCAAATAATTGCATTAGGTGATATGAACAACAGTCAAATCCAGTGAGCCTCCAAAGCCCAGGTCTGGACTGACATGCTATGAGTTCTTCAGTGTTCTCTACATCTATAGAAAATGACCTTCTATAATCATTCCTGCTTAAAAAACACCCAGCCACAGGATACCTCAAATTCAGTTCAACTCACCCAGCATGTACTAAGCACTTGTTCTATGTCATTAAATTGTAACCCTAAGTTCAGAAAGTAGTACAAGACCAGCCCGACTTCAAGGAATTAGCTATCTGTGAGAGCCACGAGACAAATACATACAAAGCAGTATGAACAATAGAAAAGTAAATGATTATGTTCAAAATGAGAGATGCAAGTAAACAACAACAACACCCAGATCTGTTGCTGAGCGGAACAAAGGTCACTGCAGACTGAGGAAGGCTTTCTGAAGGAGACAGCGCAGGGGCTGGAGCCCAGAGGCTGGGAAGGACTGGAGGCAGTTTGACAGGATGGAGTGGAGTAGGGAGCAGAGATGAGAAAAAAGACAGGAAAGAATGGAGGCAGGGACACCAGACAGAGGTCTCCAGAAAATCAGTGTCCATAACAGTTACTGTATAAACAGGTCTCCACCTGCAGACAAACCCATTTCCATGGGTATAGACTTGACAATGACAGCAAAGTGCTGGTTCTGCACTCTGGGCACCTGTCCTACAGAAATGCTCACACACGGTGAGCACACAAACGTTCACTGGCCTTGTTTCTAAGAGTGAGAAGTTAGAACAACTCAAAGTCCAGCAATAGGAAATGGATTCACTAAAAAATGAGACTTTTAGTCCAAGGTATTACAGTTATCAGAAGAATGCAGTTGATGTGGAGATATCTCCATGATAGGTATGAAAAAAAATGCAAGCTGCATATCTATTCTATGGTTTGCTACCATCACTGCATGTAAGTTTGTCAGTGTATGTAAAAATACAAAAGGACATACATCAAAATTATATTGTGATTATTTCTAGAGACAAGAGTGGGATGACAGTAAAAGGGAATTTTCACTTTTGACTCTCCATAGCTCTGCACTGTTTTAAGTTTGCAATGAAAATTTAGTCCTGTGTTTAAAAGACTGCAAGTTCCCATCCAGCCTTGTGGTTCACATGCCTTTAACCTTCCATGAGGGTATTGGGGGGAAAAGGGAGAAATCTGTAATACTTTCAACATTTATAAAGATAAAATAAAAAAATAAAAAAAGAATGTAAGAATCACACAAACAAAGGTTCATAAAATCTCACAGTTGAAAACCTCAGGGATGTTTTGATTCAAGCCTCCAGAACTTCTGGAGCACAAGACAGGCAAAGGAAAGGGATGTGCACTAAGATACGGGAAGACACCCAAAAGGAACAAACAAATTTAAGCCCCCAACTTTTAGTGCACCATTTGGCTGAATCCTGGGAAGATCAGCTTATTCATGATTTTTAAACTGTGCAAACGCAAACAAGGGATGCTGTTTTACTCCTTTCAGTCTTGTCAACATTTATTGGTTCTTTCAGACTGGGCTCAAATGTTGCCTCTCTTTAAATAAAGTTAATTTTAAATTACCAATTTAATTCTAGCAAATTTTTAGACAGTACATAGGCAAAAATAAACAAAACCACCTACAGTCTTACCGCCTAGATATAGCCACAGTTAACATTCACTTCCTTCCTTTCATCCTTCCTCCCTTCCTTTACAAAAAATACCACTGTGGTAGAAAGTTTTGTAAACTACTACTTTAAACAGTATATTGTGAAAGGTTTTCCAAATCATTACATTTTCCTCAAGAGCATCTTTTTAAATGACTACATAATTTGAAAAATAAGAGCAACTTTTACTGAGGTACTGTGCTAAGTATTTTATTTACACGATCTCAATCTTCAAAGCAAGCCTCCCCTTCGCCCCCCCCCCCCATACACACCAAAAAAAAGCCTTAGCTTGGGGTGGGGGGAATGTTGGTAGGGGTTGGGATTCACACCCAGGTCCATCTAACTCAGAACTGTGAATTCTTTTTTTTTTTTTAGAACTGTGAATTCTTGACCACCATAATGTCCCCTGGTAAAAATAGACCACAACTTACACCAATCTCCAGTTGCCAATTTAATGGTTTCTAATTTCTCTCTATCATATACAGTGCTACAATGGACATCCCTGCAGCCACACCTTTCTCACCTCCTCCCTCCTGGCTAGAAACTTCCCAACTGGCCTAGGCAAACTCTGTTTATCAAACTACCTGCACCTTTTTTGTTTTCAATCTATCACAGATCAATATTTTTGTAAAATACAACCAAAATTAATTCCTAGAAATGGGAAATGAGCCCTTGCCGGTTTGGCTAAGTGGTTAGAGCATCAGGCCTTGATAGTAGGGCCTCGGGTTCTGGGCACATACATGGGCTTTGGTTCAATCCCCGGCCCTGATCAGGCAAGTTGGGGAGGCAACCAATCGATGTGTCTCTCACATTGATGTTTCTCTCTCTCTCTCTCTCTCTCTCTCTCTCTCTCTCTCTCTCTCTCTCTCCCTCCCTCCCTCTCTCTCTCTCTCTCTCTCCCCGCCCGCCACCTTTCCTTCCTTCCCACTCTAAGAACCAATGGACATAGAAACCCACACCTTAAACCTATATAATCATGCTGACCAATGTACTCCAATAAACTTAAAAAAAAAAGCATCAATGGAAAAAATATCCTCTGGTAAGGATTAAAAAAAGAAAGAAAGAAAACATACAAGCCCCATATGATTAAAATAATAAAGTTTGTTACATATATTTTACCACATTTAAAAAAAACCCACCAAGCACCATTTTAAAAAACTGTATTAGACTTAAGAGACTTTGTCAAATTGCTTTAAAAGTTTCTAAATGCTTACTCTCAAAAGTTTCTAAATGTTTACTGTGTAGAGGACTAGATAACATTTTGGGGACTGAAGCCGGGATGCAGACTACACTTTGAACTGCAACTCTATTATACTCTACCAGGGTTATCTATCGACCTGGCTTCCCTCCCGTGTCTGTGATTCCCGCCCATGTCTAGTTTACTACTGAATGCTCTGGCTCAGTGCCCAGAGCACGCTTGCCTACTCTGTGGACTGAAGGAATGTTCAAGTAATGTCTCTGACCTCAGCTGCTGACAGAGGCTACTCACCGTTTGGAACCAGAAGGAAGCTTTTCACGATGCTTCTGAGGGGGCCAACACTGATCTGATTGATGGTGGCAAATTCAGAGAGCTGAGCCAGAAACCTTTCCACCTGCAGAAAGGGAACGGCACAAATGAGGCTGTCACTTGCTAAGCATCTCAGGACTGTAGACCCACACCCAGAAACTCCCCTTATCACAAAATACTTTACCTCTTTAGGCTCAGTTAGGAAGTGAAAAAGCACTTCTGTCAGGGCTGAGAACTGCTGTGAAGAGAATAACACAGAACATCAGTAAAATTCTACGCCTGGTCAGTGTTCCCACATTCCATCCAACCATAGACCATTAAGAGAGAAAGAATAACATGCAGGTTTTGATCATCTTAGAGTTAAAAAATATTTACAATATCCACCACCAATGTCAATATACGTGTCACTATATTCTCTGAAAAACTTGTATATTTTATTGGGATACTTGGGAGGTATATATTGAGAGAGTGTGAGTGTGTGTGCACAGGTGCACACATACATCTCAAGGGCCCAAATATACGAAAGAATGAACACTCTTCCCCGCCCCCCCCCCCCCCCACAGCCTAAAAGGAAAGTTCACTGGAACATTAATAGCAGTTACTTCTGTTTGTTTGTTTATACTTACACATACTTATTCAAACATAAGCCAATCCAAATATACAAATTCTCCCCCCCCCCAAAAAAAAAAGATAATATACCCTATAAACTTTTTCTGTACCTTTTCAAAAGCAGTTACTTTTGTGCGGTGAGATTTGGAGTAATTTTTATTTTCTTCTGTTTTGTCTATCTATCTTTCTAGTGGCTTACCCCATAGAAAGATCGTGTGTGTGTGTGTGTGTGTGTGTGTGTGTGTAATATATATATATATATTATTTGTAATATATATAATAAAACAGTAAAGTTTAACAGTTTATTTTACATTGTCTTAGACCAGTCTCTTATTATTTTGTGCATGTAAATCTTCTCTTTATTGGTATTGTACTTTTAAGGACTGAATGTTTGTGTCCCACAAAATTCATATATTGAATTTATTACTGTATTTGGAGATAGAGCCTGTGAAGAGGTAAAGAAGGTTAGAAGAGGTCATAAAGGTAGGGCCCTAAATTCCTTGGAAGAGGAAGAGACACCAGAGCTCACTCTCTCTAAGACACATGAGAAGGCAGCCATCTGCAAGCCAGGAAGAGGGCTCTCACCAGAAACTAAATCTGTTCGCACCTTGATCTTGGATTTAACATCCCCCAGAACTGTGAGAAATAAATTTCTGTTGTTAAAGCCATCCAGTCTGAGGTATTTTGTTATAGCAGCCCAAGCAGACTGACACATTTACCATAACTTTACCATGTTCTCTCCCAATGGACAGTGTGTGCACAGTGTGGGAAAGAGTTTAAAAGACCCAGATGTGAATCAGTGTTTTGCTACTTACCCCACCATGTGCTTCTGGGCAAGTCACTTAGCCTCTCTGTGTCTCAGTCCCCAGAGGGAAAACAAAGGTAATAATACATAGCTTCCAGAACATACTAAAGGTGGCATATGCAAAGCCTCCAGCACAGTGCCAAGCTAGAGGCTAAACAAACGGTAGCAATTATAATAGCCACTAGAGGCCCGGCGCACAAAATTCGTGCACGGAGGGGGGTTGTTCCCTCAGCCCAGCCTGTACCCTCTCCAATATGGGACCCCTCAAGGGATGTCCGACTGCCCGTTTAGGCCCGATCCCACTATGGGATCGGGCCTAAACGGGCAGTCGGACATCCCTCTCACAATCCAGGACTGCTGGCTCCCAACTGCTTGCCTGCCTGCCTTCCTGAATTGCCCCTAACCGCTTCTGCCTGCCAGCCTGATCACCCCCTAACCACTCTGCTGCCAGCCTGTTTGCCCCCAACTTCCCTCCTCTGCCAGCCTGGTCACCCCTAACTGCCCTCTCCTGCAGGGTTGATCACCTCCAACTGCCCTCCCTTGCAGGCCTGGTCCCTCTCAACTGCCCTCCCTTGCAGGCTGGGTGCCTCCCAACTGCCCTCTCCTGCTGGCCATCTTGTGGTGGCCATCTTGTGTCCACATGGGGGCAGGATCTTTGACCACATGGGGGCAGCTATATTGTTGGAGTGATGGTCAATCTGCATATTACTTTTTTATTAGATAGGATAGAGGCCTGGTACAGGGGTGGGGGCCAGCTGGTTTGTCCTGAAGGGTGTCCTGGATCAGGTGGGGGTTCCCTTGGGGCGTGGGGCGGCCTGAGCGAGGGGCCTGTGGTGGTTTGCAGGCCGGCCACGCCCCCTGGCAACCCAAGGGGAGGCCCTGGTATCTGGAATTTATTTTCCTTCTACAATTGAAACTTTGTAGCCTGGAGCGGAGCCAAGCCTGGGGCTCCCTCCGCAGCGGCAGCTATTTCTGTTGGGGTTATAATTGAAACTTTGTTGCCTTAAGCGGGTGGGCCTGGCCAGGGTGTGCGGAAAGCTTTGCTTCCCATTGCCGGCGGCAACCCTGGCCTGCTCTCTCAAGCTCCATTCTGCCGCCATTTGTTTGAATTTGTTTACCTTCTATAATTGAAACTTTGTAGATTGAGTGGAGGCTTAGGCCTGGCAAGGGCAGGCGGAAAGCTTGGCTTCCTCTGTTACCTAGGAAACCTTGCTCTCTGTGGCTGTAGCCATCTTGGTTTGGGTTAATTTGCATACTCGCTCTGATTGGATGGTGGGCGTGGCTTGTGGGCGTGTCGGAGGTATGGTCAATTTGCAAATTTGTCTATTATTAGGTAGGATAATTAGAGTCACTATACCACTTGATCCACCTTCAAGAAACAATACAACTTAAACAAAATTATATGCAGAAACTTCAGCTCAAAGTCCCTAAAGCTGTACATGTAATATGATTATCAAATGCACCTAACCCTTTTGCATGAGCCACTAAATTCCACACAAACCCCTGGTATAGCTCTGTATTATTTTATTCTAAAATGTATTATGTTTAAAAACTAGTCTTTGAGGCCCTGGCCAGGTAGCTAAGTTAAAGCATTGTCCCAATATACCAAGGTTCTAGGGTTGACCCCCAGTCAGAATGCACAAATAAGTGGAACAACAAATCAATGTTTTTCTCTCTCTCTCTCTCTCCCTCTCTTTCCCTTTCTCTCTCTCTAAAATTAATAAAAAACAAACAAAAACCGCCAAAGCCAGTTTGGCTCAGTGGATAGAGTGTCGGCCTGCAGACTGAAAGGTCCCAGGTTCAATTCCGGTCAAGGGCATGTACCTTGGTTGCGGGCACATCCCCAGTATGGGGTGTGCAGGAGGCAGCTGATCGATGTTTCTCTCTCATCGATGTTTCTAACTCTCTATCCCTCTCCCTTCCTCTCTGTAAAAAATCAATATATTAAAAAAAAAAAAAAACTACCACACTAGCCTTTTGAAAATATAAGACCAATATATGTGCAAGGTTTTGAAAAGACCCAACTAGTATAAAAGATTATAAACATTTCTCTTTCTCCCTGCCCACACCTCCGTCCCACTCCCCACAAGTAGTTACTGCTAACACCTCTGTGGCTTTCCCATCATTTTATTTTCATTTATTTTAAATACAAACTGACTCCCAGCACTATGCCTTTTTTCACTCAATTTTATCATAGAGATCAATCATGTCAGCAGATATAAATGTAGCCAACTCTTTTAACAACTGCATGGCATTCAACATAAGTTAGCTTCCTAAAGAGGCACATTAGTGTGTGTGTATGTGTGTATCTTGTTGGTATTATTAAACAACTAGAGGCCCAGTGCACAAAATTTGTGCACTGGGGGGCGGGGGGCCCTCAGCCTGGATTGCGAGAGGGCACAGGCCAGGCTGAGGGATCCCACCTGTGCACAATTGGGGCCGGGAAGGGACACGGGAGGTTGGCCAGCCAGGGAGGGATCATGGGAAGGCTCCAGGCTTGTCTTGCTCAGTCCCGATCGGCAGGACCCTAGCAGCAAGTAACCTACTGGTTGGAGCATCTGCCCCTGGTGGTCAGTGCACATCACAGCAAGCGGTTGAGCAGCCTTAGCATATCATTAGGATATTACGCTGTGATTGGTTGTTCGGTTGTTCTGCCATTCAGTTTATTTGCATATTACTCTTTTATTATATAGTATATAGATAAATTCTTAAAACATATCCTAGGTCAGAGGATATATGCATTTTTTTAAATTCTGAGAAAATTTTGCCAAACTGCTTTGCAAAGAAGTTGTACAGATTTACACTCCTGGAAGTGTCTATTGTCTTGAAATTTTAATATACCCTGGAAACATGTTAACCAATGTTGATCCAGGCATTGTCTTTCTCCAGTATTTGTGATATTGGGTAGTAGCCTTGCTTAACTGCTGATTCTACAAAGTAAACACAACAGGATGGGCTGGAGAATGTGTCCTCAAACTATTCATGAGTTTTTATTTCTTTACATTTCTGCTGCAAATCTGTGGAACTATCAGATCTTTGGCCAACTGTATTTCCTGATACCCAGGGCCTTAAAAATAAACAAAAAATAGGGCAGCTGAGAAGCCCTCCAACTGCTTTTCCATTTCCAGGCCTCAGCCTAGCAGTCAGGCTCAATCCCCTTGTGAGGTCTCATCGCCCACTTCTCAAGAGGGGCCTCAAGCTAATCTGGTCTGTCAGTTGTTACAGACCCCCATCCCTATCTTTATTTGCCCAAACCCTCTTTGTCCTTCAAAACCTAGGACAAGATACCAGGACACTCCCAACAAGAAAGGGACCTATCCAGATTCTTAATCTCTGAGGCTCCCCCTTGGAACTTTACCTGGGGGAACTTAGAATTTTCAATCCAGATAAGGAACAAGAACAAGTCTTCCCAGAGATTCCTTGTATGGCTTTGTATGGTCACAGCACCTTAACCATTGTAAGGGCACAGTAAGTATTTATAGAATAAATCTCTGAATATTTTCCCCCATTCTTTGCCTTTGTACCTGCATAGCTACCTCTCCCTGGAATGCTCACCTGCCTGTGACTATCCACTAAATCAATATCTTAACTATTCTCACCAGTAAACATATGAAAAGATGCTCAAGATCATTCCAGATTAAAGAAATGCAAATTAGTAAAACATGGAAATATGATTGTTGTTGTTTTCTTATGAGATCTTCAAAAATAAAAGTTAAAAATAATAAAAGTTTGATGACATCAGTTCTGGTCGAAGTGCAAGGAAATACACATGTTCACACACTGCTGATGAGAGGATAAGATAGAGCAACATTTCTGGAGGGCAATTTGGCAATCTGCATCTAATTTTTAAAGTTTATTTATTTATTTATTTATGAGAAATGGGAGGGAAGGAAAGAGATATCAATTTGTTGTTCCACTTATTTATGAATTAATTGGTTGATTCTTGCATGTGCCCTGACTGGATCGAACCTACAATCTTGGCATATCAGGACAAAATTCTCTTTTTTAAAAAAATATATTTTATTGATTTTTAGAGAGGAAGAGAGAGGGAGAGAGAGGGAGAGAGAGATAGAAACATCAATGATGAGAGAGAATCATTGATTGGCTGCCTCCTGCATGCCCCCTAATGGGTATCGAGCCCGCAACCCAGGCATGTGCCCTTGGCAGGAATCGAACCCAGGACCCTTCATTCCGCAGGCTGAAGCTCTATCCATTGAGCCAAACCAGCTAGGGCCAGGACAAAATTCTTAACCAGTGGAGCTACCTAGCTAGGGCTGCATCTAATTTTTAAATGACCATGCCCCTTGACCTAGTAATTTCATTGCAAGTACATCCTTCAGATATGTTCAAAAAGTAATCCCAGACACATTTACACAAAGCAGTTCTTTGACAGCATTGTTCATAAAAACTGAAAACAACTTAAGTGTCAAATAGGGGACAGGCTAAATAAATTATGGTAGATCCATTTAAAGGAATATCACACAATCCCTTTAATGCCAAAAAAAATATTTTTTAAGGATACCTACATGTGGTGACAGATGCAGACATTTTTCCTCCATAGGTACACAAGAAACTATTAAAATGACTATTTCTGGGGACAAGATAAATAGGTGTTTTGTTTTTTATTTTATACCTTCAGATACTGTTTGAATTTTCTAATGTGTGTGTATTGCTTTTGTTTATAGGTAGGTGAGAGGCTTGCAGGCCATTTATTTTCTTCTTTATATTTTTCTAAATTTCCTCTCTCATAACCACTCTAAAAATGAATATTTTTTAAAATCCCACCTACTTTCAAGGCTCCACATTACCCAGAACTGATTATAGGCATTACAGAGCACATGCAGATACACTTAGTACTATATTGCATCTCCATTTTTGACCTGCTCTCTCAGATCACAACTGCCCCAGCACAATAGGTTGCATCCACTAAGCCTTTGTAAACCTCACTGGGTTTAGTGGCTAGTTGGTATGCAGTGAGCGTTCAGATAAATATCCACTGAATGAACAATAAATGGTGATGCCAATATTAATAAAATGATTCCTTTTCTCCTTTAGCCCTAGGCCATGGACTTCAAAATAAATTCAGATAATAGAGTGGGTACTAGAAAATGTCTGATCACTCAACAAAAGAAGAAAAAATGGCCCAAAGTTGGTAAGTTGCTTATCAGGAAAAAGCTTTCTGTATTAAAAACAAAGGTAAAGGTGTAGAGTATGTTTCAAAGTTAGAGAATGTGTCAAACCCTGGTCTTAAAGGAAATGGTTTGTATTTTCCATAACTGCCAAGTTGGAGGTGACCTTAGGGATCATATAATCCAGTAGCTTAAAGTTTTGTGGGTGTTTTTTTTATTTTTATTAAAGTACAGTTGGTATACAATATTATATTAGCTTCAGGTGGATGCTTAAAGTTTTTTGGATGCAGAATCTATTTTATTCTCCAAATGGAAGCCTTCCAGAAAACACCTACATATAAATAACAGCTAAGATACTTAGTTTGGGAGTTCATCTACAAAGCTCTGTTCCAGTGTGTTTAATTCCCCAGGATCTTAAATCAGATGTCTGGTCCTGAATTACTGACTCCATCACTTCCGAGCTGCCTGACTTTAAACTGGTCATTTTAGCGCTGCCGGATGTGGCTCAGTTGGTTGAGTGTCTTCCAGTGCACCCCAAGGTCAGGGCACATGCCTAGGTTTTGGGCTCCATCCTCGTTAAGGGTGTGTGCATGTGGGAGGCAATTGATGGATGTTTCTTGCTCTCTCTACTTTCCTCTCTCTCTACAAATCAATAAAAAACAAAAAGAAAAAAAATATTACAAAACACACAAATAAAAACTGGTCCCTTTATTTCCCTGAACCATTTTTCTTATCTGTAAAACCGGAATAAAGCTAGTAACTGACTTTTAGGGTTGTTAAGACATAAAGCACCTGAAACAGTGCTTGGCTCAGTAAATGACAGGTATTTTAACTGTTCCGTGGCTCTGCTTCCTCATCTGTAAAATGGGATTTATAATAGTACCTACCTGAGAGGGTGGTTGCAAGGACTCAATGAGTTAATGTACATAAAAGCACTTAGTCCTATGCTGTGCAGTACAGTAACCACATGCCACATCTATATTATAAAAGGCCAGTGGCTGTAACACCATAATGCTGTAACGACCAAACAACCAGTCACCAGGAGGTGCATGGAGCACCTCTTGGGCCCTCGCTCCCACACCCCCGGGGCGCCGGCAGAGTCCACGGAGCATGCGAGGTGTGGCAAGGTGGCGGACATGGCCCTGATGGCAGGCTAGGTCTAAGGGAACCTACACGCACACGATTTAATCGTGTGCTGGGCCTCTAGTATAGCTATAAAGGACTTAAAAGGGCTGGTCTAATTTGAGACATGCTATAAATGGAAATACATACCAGAATCAGAAAACTTAGTACCAAAAAGTAAAATATCTGATTGATATTTTTATGAGGATTACATGTTGAAATAATATTTTGACATAGTGGATTTAAAAAAACATTAAGATTAATTCCCTGTTTCTTTTTAATTTTTAAATGTGGCTGTTAGAAAATGTAAAATTAGACATGTGGCTTGCAATTTATTTCTTTTTATTTAAAAAAATGTATATTTTTTTATTTCAGAGAGGAGGGAGAGGGAGAGATAGACACATGAATGATGAGAGAACCACAGGCCAGAATGCCTCCTGCACAACCCCCACTGGGGATGGAGCCTACCACCCGGCATGTGCCCTGACCCCAGACTCGAATTGTGACCCCCTGGTTCATAGGTCAACGGCCAACCACTGGGCCACACCGGCCGGGCTTGCCATTTATTTCTATCAGACACCACCGCCTGAGAACATGCCTGGCATTATATGTCACTTTAACCTTTTTACTTAGCCGCCTTGGTGGCATCAAAGGGGCATCATCCCAGCCGGCACAGGCACCGGAAGCCTCCAAGGCGGGCGGGCTGGCACCCGAGGCCGGGCCCCGCGCGGTGGAGGGACAGTACGCGGGTTCTCCCTTTGGGACCCCCAGGCGGCTCCTCAGCTGGGGGTGCGGGCGGTGCCCGTCCTCACCAGCCTCGGCCCGGCCCCGCCCCGCCCGCAGCCCTCAGGCCCGCAGCCCAGGCCGGCCGGCTACTCCGGCCGCCACGTCCGAGCCCCGCCTCCCGGCCCCGCCCCTCCCCTCGGGAAGCTGGGACCGCTCCGTCCCCCAGGCCCCGCGCCGCCCTTTGCACGTCTCAGTCCCTCCCCGACCCCAACCCCTGCGCTCCCCCGGAGCCCCTCCGCCTCCCGGCGCCCTCGGTCTAGTCCTTAGTTCCCCAAACTCCCTTCCGCCTCGCCAGGACGCCCCTCAGTCCCTCTTCTGGGACCCCTCACGCTCAGCTCGTCCCGGAAGTGCCCGACCCCACCTCCACCCCGAGCCCCTCAGCGGGCCCTCAGGCCCCCCGAGCTCGCCGCAGACCCCAATTCCTCTCAGCCCCTCCCGGAGTCGCCACAACGCACACCGGACGCGGCTCGGCCTGGTTCCCCCAAACGCTCCTCGACGCCAGGCGGCCCTCAACCCGGCCGGCGCCCCCTCGGGCCGCCCCGCAGGCCCCCGCCCGCCCGCTGGGCCCACCTGCGCGCCCAGCTGGTTCAGCTGCTGCATGTCGCCGCCCACAGCCTCCGGCACCGGGCCCTGCGTGCAGAGCAGGCGGCCCATGGCGTCCTCCCGGCCCGCGGCCTCGCAGCTCCCGCCGCCGCCACCCCCCGCTTCCTCCTCGCCCGCTGCCTCCTCGCCGCGCTTCCGCAGCCGCACTTTCGCCACGGCCCCCGCCGCCTCGCTCCGCCCCCGCGGAGCCGCGGACACGCGCGAACTGCGGGGCGTGGGGCGGGGCGCCCCCGCGGACACGCGCAGACCCCGGGGGCGGGGCGCCTGGGTGGCCGCTGCGCCCGTGGATGTCCCTGAGGAACCAGCGATCAGACAAGGGATTCCCTACCGGCTCTCCCGCTGGGGGACCCCCCCCCCCCGGGCGCAGCTTGGCCTTGCAGAACCCCCGTTTCACTATCCCTAAAATGACCCCTGGGGTGGCTAGTCCGCCGGCGTTGTGTAGAACACAGCCTGACACACAGGAGGTCCTAGCCGCTATCGTTATCGTCGTTATTCAGCAGATTCCCATTGCCAGTGCCTCCCGGGGCCCGGCCCGGTGATGGGGAGGTGACCGGGAGGGCTTCCTCGGAGTAGGGAGAGCCGTGCGTCTCCAGCTGGAACTTGCATAAGCACCGTCTGGGGGGCTTGCTCCAGGGCAGATTGCTGGGTCCCATCCCCAGTGTCAGATTAGAAGAGCCTGGGTGGAGTCTGAGAATTTGCATTTCCAACCAGCTCCCTGGGACCACACTTGGAGAACATCCGGAGTGGAGGAACTGACCCAAAGAAGTGCAAGGGCTACCCTGGCCCTGGTCGGGAGGCATGCGGGAGGCAACCAATCAACACATCCATGTTTCTCTCTCTCCCTTACACTCTCTCTAAAAAAAACACACACAAACAATGGAAAATATTAGGTGAGGATTAACAAAACACAGAAGTGCAAGGGCTGTGCTAGTGCCAGGGAGGGCAGTGACCAGGTGGGTGAGAGGAGGTTACTGGGACAGTTGATCATCACTGCAGCCCTGTTAACCCCCAGGCTCTCTTCCCAAGGACCCCTCGAATTCTCCAGCTCCCCATTGGAAAATGGAGGCATGCTCCTTGCAATCTAGAACCTGATCTCCAAGCGCGAGAGCTTTTTCACCTTCTGGGAGGGTATGAACAAGATGTCTTCCACCTTCCCTAACCGGTTTGGCTCAGTGGATAGAGCGTTGGCCTGCAGACTGAAGGGTCCCAGGTTCAATTCCCGTCAAGGGCACATCCCCGGTGAGGAGTGTGCAGGAGGCCGCTGATCCATGTTTCTAACTCTCTATCCCTCTCCCTTCCTCTCTGTAAAAAATCAATAAAATATATATATATTTTAAAAAAAGATGTCTTCCACCCAGCCCTAGCTGGTTTGGCTCAGTGGGTAGAGTATTGGCCTGCAGACTGAAGGGTCCTGGGTTCGATTCTGGTCAAGGGCACATGCCTGGGTTGCGGGTTCGATCCCCAGTAGGGGGCATAGTAAATCAATGATTCTCTCTCATCATTGATGTTTCTTTCCCTTCCTCCCTGAAATCAATAAAAAATATATATTTTTTTCTAAAAATGTCTTCTACCCAGAGGCCAAGCTCCTCACATTTAATCATTATTTCATTCATGCATTCATTCAACAAATAATATTGAGTGCCTACTGTGAGGCAGATGCCAGGACAGGTGCTGGGACCCCTTGTGACAAAACCAGATGCAGAGCCTGGCCTGGGAGAAGTGAGTTTAGTCAGGAAGGCATACCCACACATGTGAAATTCATGTGTGTATGAAATCATTAACTGATGCCAAGAAGTACAAAGTGTTTCCAAGTTCAAGGTACCTGGAAGAGAGTAAACCTTCCAGTCACAGACAGACAGGGAGTGAACTCAGACTTCCTGACTCACCATCCAGGAATTTTTATTTTAAAATGTTTTTAACCTTTTAAAAAAAGATCCCTGTCAGAGCATTATATTTACTTATATCTTTAAGTGTTAAATCAACTTTGTTGAGTTATGACTTATATACAATTAAATGCACCCATTTTAAGTGTGTTTCTTTAAATTATTTTAGCCTTTTTTTTTTTTAAACATCCTTGAGGAAACCACTGGATTTCCTTTATTTCTACTCCTACGGTGCTGAGCCACTTAATAAATACTTGTGGAATTTGATTAGCCTATGTGACAGAAAACAGGGAAAGGGAAAGAAATTCATTCGAAACTGTAGGCCAACACTGCAATGAGTAACTATTATCTTATAGTCTTTTTCCATATGACAGGTCATTGGGGTTTCAGTGATATGTCTTGTTTTTATATATTCAGGGCTCTCCCACGCCCTGAATTCAAAATGTCGTCCTTGGACCAGCAGTAAGGACATTACCCGGGAATCTGTTAGAAATGCAGGCTCTTAGGCCTACCCTAGACCTGCTGATTCAGGACCTGCATTTTTAAACAAGATCTCCAGGTGATCACTGGGAACATTTAAGTTTGAGGTACAAATAATAAGCATTTTGTAAATGCCTACCATGTATAGGGCTTTATTTTAAGCACCCAAATATATAGCATGTGTAATGTTAACACTTTGCATTGCCTACCTACTGTTGCCCATATTATTTTTATGTTAATGCTTATCCCATTGTGTTATTGCTGTTGTTTACACATTTGTCTTCCCCACTTACTAATTATGTTGTCTTGGGCAAATTACTAACCTTTCTGTTCCTCCATTTCTTTTTACAATTGTAAAAAAAAGAAATATTTAATAGAACCTACTTGAAAAGATGAAATGAGATAATATTTGTAAAACAGCACAGCAACTGGCCCATGGTAAGTGCTCAATACATGTTTGTTATTATTATTCCAATTTTCCAATCTTATAAACAGAACAAGTCAAAAAGCATCCCTGTACACAATTCTTTTGCCATATCTGTTTCTTTGGGAGAAACTCCTAGAAGGGTCAAGGGATACTATGTTCCCAGTTTCTGGGTTCAAAACAGCACAAGGATGGACAAACTTCCAAGGTAGGGAGAGGCTAGGCCATCATTGATCTCTCCGAGAACACCCAGAAATTAGCATTTCAGCCTGAACAGGCACCTGGCAGCAGGTTGATCCTGCCCACAACCCACATTCCCTGAGCCTCAAGGAGAAGTTCAAGTGCTCCAAAAGAAGGCAAGAAGGCCTCAGAATCTCAGACAACCCCATTCTTGGCTTCAATTGTAAGTAGTACAAAAACATCATAAAATGCCACTGCGTACCCACACAGAATTCCCATGGTTGCCTATTTAGGTCTTTATGATTTTTTCAGTTTTATTAAGAACGTCTCAACTGACAAAGACAATAGATAAAAATGGTGTTTCCAACATTCTCGGTCACAGTCCACTCTTGGATAGAGGAAGGAGCAGTGATTACCGTTAATGTGACATTGTAGCAGGAAATGCAGACCTGGGGCCAGGCCACCCTTCTAAAGAACCCTGCCCCCAACAGTTCCCATTTCATCCTTAATGAGGGACCTTGCTCCCTTCATTCACTTTAAAATGTCCCCAAAGAAAGCAAAGGAACCCCCCTCCCCCAATCCCTGCAAGTGAAAGAAGTTCATTAAGAAGTCCTTTCTCAGGCGTGAGGATTCCTGCTGGGAATTTCACCAAGGGGCAGATTCTCTCCAGGAGAAGAGTTGTCCCTTCACTCTGAAAGGCCAAAGGACAGTTTATAAAACGAAACTTTTTATTTTGAGATAATTGTGACTCATACACAGTTGTAAGAAATCATACAGCGAGGTCTCTGTACCCAGTCTCACAACCAGGAGATTGACATTGAAACAGGTGAGATACAGAAGGATCCTGCGTGTTGCCCAAGGGTATTTTTTATTTAAAAAATGTTATTTTTAATGTTGACATAATTGAAGGTGTCCCTCTTTTTCCCCCTTTTGCCCACTTCCATTCACCCCCAACTCTCCCTCCTTTGGCCTTCACCAAACTATTGTCTGTGTCCAAGCAGTATGCATATATGGTCTTTAGCTAATCCCTGCACCTTCAAACTATACCACAAGGCCATTATAGTCAAAGCAGCCTGATACTGGCACAAGAACAGGCACATAGACCAATGGGACACAATAGAGAGCCCAGGAATCAACCTATGCCTCTATGTTCAATTAATATTTGACAAAGGAGTCAAGAGCATATAATGGAATAAAGATAGTCTCTTCAATAAATAGTGCTGGGAAAATTGGACAGGCACATGCAAAAAAAAAAAAATGAAAGAAAGAAAAGGAACTAGACCACCATACACAAGAATAAGTTCAAAATGGATAAAAGACTTAAATGTAAGTCGCAAAACAATACAAATCCTAGAAGAAAACATAAGCAATAAAATCTCAGCTATCTCTCACAGCAATATTTCTCTGCTCTATCTCCAAGGGTAAGGAAAACTCAGGAAAAGATAAACAAATAGGACGACATCAAGCTATTCTCATCATTGATGTTTCTACCTCTCTCTCCCTCTCCCTTCCTCTCTGAAATCAATAAAAACATATTTTAAAAAAAATAAGTACATGCTAGAAGTATTTAAGGTAAAGGAAGATAAAATGTTCCCAAAAAATTGAGGGGGTAGTGCAAATATGGCACATGTTAACAATTGGTGACATTGACTTTGTATTATTCTTGTAGCTCTTTTGTAAATTTGAATTCATTTACAAAATAAATTTTAAAGTGGTGGTTAAAAAAAGTGAAATGATCTTTGTTCCCATCCTGTCGTAAGGGAAATCATTTTCTATTTGAACAAATATCTGTGTACTCACTCAGGGAGAGGTGCTGGCCATTTACATGCATTTTCTCCCTTAATCCTCTCAGTAACACCACCAGGAGGTGTTAACTCTTATCCTTGTTTTCTGTAGCAGGGGATATGGGGCTTAGAGAGGTGTTACCCAGTCACTTGTTGGTTAGGGGCACATCAGGATCACTCTGGAATGATTAGCTTTTTCTCCATATTATTATTATTTTTTTGAACCATGGACTCGTACGTGCACTGTTTACACTATTTGTAGCATCTTGCCTTTTCACTTAGCGGTATATCTTGGAGCTCTCGCCTTATCAGCACTTTCAGATTTGCTAGTTCTTTTCCAGCTGCACAGTGTTTCATTGTATGGAAAAGTCCTATCTGATTTAACCACTTAGGGTTTGCCCGGGTTTTCACTATTACAAATGCTGGAGAGAACATTTCTGCATATACAGATATCTGATGAAGAGAGTTACTCGGTCTTAGAATGGAATTGCTAGGTCAGTACCTTCCATTTTGGTTGGAGTTGCCAAGTTGCCCAAGAAGATTTGAGTTCAGCCTTGTAGATACTTTAGTCCATTCATGCAGCATGTCTTAGTTGAACACCTACTATGCACCCCCACATCTTGCTGGGTGCTGGGACAAAACAGTGAGCCAGATTAAAACTCCCTTGTTGGGAGGCTGTTAGGCAGAGAAGATGAGACAGGTAAAAAAGGAGTCTGAAAAAATAAAAACAGTAAATCCGGACCAGGTTGGATGCAAGCTCACCATCATATGGAGCTGTGGCGAGATTACTGATTAGTTGTCAAATTGACTATAGAGCTTGCTGGAAGCTGGGGAAGAGGAGGCAATTCCATGTTTAGTTTTTTTTATCTTTATACAGGCAAATTAATACAAACACTATTCTATTGTTGGATTTCTAAGGCAGCTCCAATTCTGATATTTTCATAGGCTGGGGTGATGAATTCGCTTCTCTGCTTAAAAATATTCTTCCAAATCTCAAGATTTTTTCCTTGAGACAAATTTGAGATATGTAATTCCTGGAGTAAAGTTTAAGTCTTTTCAAGATCCTTGGCCTAAACTTCAATGGACATTTAAACCGTCCCCTCTAGAAATTTGCTCTTTAAAGGACCTTTTGGTAATTCCTAGTTTGGAGGGTGGGGGTGATAATGACTCCAACCTTTTGGATATCTCACCCTTTATTTCAAATTCAAGGGAGGACTCCTTTGCCTAAGAAAATGAGGGCTCAGATCTCTATTGTCCGCTTTGTTTTTCTCCTCAGGAATGCCTGGTCTGGCCCAGATTAAGACTGCAATGCAAATTGCTGCTGGGTGCTGTGAACACAACCTTGGGGTATAACCTTGGAGGATTTACCTGAAGAACTTTCTCTTCTAGACCATTTTTATTATCTTAAAGATTAAGGAGTCCACTCGTTCATTCATTCAGGCAGCACTTATTTATTGAGCACCTACTATGTGCCGGGCCCATTGCCAGGTGCTAGGGACACATCAGTGAACAACACAGACTACTGCTCCTCACCCATGCAGCTCACAATCTAATGGAGGGGACAGACTGTATTTGAAGACATTAAAAAGGGATAAATACTAGGAAAGAGTGGGGATTGTGAGCAGGTTCAAACATAACCTTGGGAGGGGGGAGAGGAAGCCAGGTGTAGGTAGACCTGAAAGATGAATAAAAAAAGTTAAGCAGACTGAGTTGTCAGGCCCTGAACAAAATAATATAACAATCAAGGGGGAAGCCCGGGGTCTTGGGCATGCCACCTTGCCTTCTCTCATTACTGCCCAGCTCAACAGAACTGAGTACAGCAGTTCCCACTTATCTGCAGTTTTGCTTTCCACGGTTTCAGTTACCCATGGTCAATCATGGTCTAAAAATATTAAATGGAAAATTCTAGAAATAAACAATTCATACGTTTTAAATTGTGCACCATTCTGAGTAGCCTGACAAAATCTCACACCATCCTGCTCAGGGCGTGGGTCATCCCTTTGTCCAGCATCCCCAGGCTGAGTATGCTTCCCGCCCCTTAGTCACTTTAGTAGCCAACCTTGCAATGCTTCTGTTCATTTTACTTAATATTGGCCCAAAAGCGCAAGAATAGCGATGCTGGCAATTCAGATATGTCCAAGAAGCCATAAAATGCTTCCTTTAAGTGAAAAGGTGAAAGTTCTTGACTTAATAAAGAAAGAAAAAAAATCATAAGCTGAGGTTGCTAAGATCTAGGGTAAGAATAAATCTATCATTGAAATTTTGAAGAAGGAAAGAAAAATTTGTGTTAGTTTTGCTATCGTACCTCAAACTTTAAAAGTTATGGCCACAACCCTGGCCAGGTTTTCTCAGTGGTTAGAGCATTGGCCTGAGGACTGAAGGGTCCCTGGTTTGATTCTGGTCAAGGGCACGTACCATGTACGTTGGTTGCAGGCTTGATCCCTGGACCCCCGGTCGGGGCATGCAGGATGTAACCAGTGGATGTCTCTCTGTCTCGGTCTCTCTTTCTCCCTTCCATTCTCTCTAAAAAAATCAATGGAAAAAATATCCTTGGGTAAGGATTAACAACAGCAAAAAAGTTATGGCCACAGTACATAATAAATGCTTAGTTAATATAGAAAAGACATTAAATTTGTGGGTGGAGGACATGAACAGAAAAAGTGTTGATGAATAGCTTCGGACAGCATTGAACCCCACCCGACATTAAGAGGAAATGCTTTTAATGACTTTCTCAAAGCTTTGGTCATTGAACAGTTTTAAAGGCTGTATACAGTATCTACAATAATGATAACCCTGCACCCAAACATTGTTTTTCATTAATAAACTCTGTAACACTTGTTCTTGGTATAGCTATTTAAAATCCTGGAGGAAAATCAAGAGAATAAAGAGCATGGTAGTTAGAAAAAAAGAAAGAAAGAGAGAGAGAGAGAGAGAGAGAGAGAGAGAGAGAGAGAGAGAGAGAGAGAAAGAGAGAGAGAGAGAAAGAGAGAGAGAAAGAAAGAAAGAAAGAAAGAAAGAAAGAAAGAAAGAAAGAAAGAAAGAAAGAAAGAAAGAAAGAAAGAAAGAAAGGAAGGGTTGATATTGAGGGCAATGTGTTGCACCAGAAAGCATTGAGCCTGTATGAAGACTTCAGCAAGGGTTCCGCTGAAACAAGTGACACCGAGCAATTTACTGCAAGTAAAGGCTGGTTACACAGACTCAGGAATAGGTATGGCATTTTATCATCTCACATCATCACAAGAAGAAGAAGGGTGAGTATAGAACAAGGTATTTTGAGAGAGAGAGAGAGAGAGAGAGAGAGAGAGAGAGAGAGAGAGAGACAGACTACATTCACATAACTTTTATTACAGTATATTATTATAATTGTTCTATTTTAATCTTAGTGTTACTAAGAATCTCTTACTGTGCCTAATTTATTAGTTAAACTTTATCATGGGTGTGTCTAGGAAAAAACATAGTATAATGGGGTTCAGTAGTATTAGAGGTTTCAGGCATCTACTGGGGTCTTGAAATGCATCCCCTGGGAGTAAAGGGGGAGCACTACTGTAATCACTTTCCAAAGCCCAGCCTGCAGGCAGGGTTATCAGCATGCTGTGTACGTGCACTTCCTGAAGCTTTGAGCAAGAGGGCCTGCCCAGAAGAGATAAGGACAGGTCTGCACTAGGGGGTCCATCCCCTCTATTTTATCCCACAACGAAAGAGGAGGCAGAGTCCGGATCCACAGCAAATCCAGGAAGTGGAATCCTTCCTTTCCAGTCCCTCAACAACAATGACAGTAGTTAATATTACTGCATATCAGGCATTGAGTTCAGTTTCCACAGGGCTTCTTATCTAACCCTCAGTAAACTTCTGAAGCAGATACTAGTTGGGCCAGGGAATTTGAGTGACCTTTCCAAGGTCACACAGACGTCAGAAGCCAATGTCCTAAGCCATAGGACCTCTTCACTAGCAACACTTGGGCAGTATTCTACAACGTGCATTTCCACGTACCGTGTAACGTATCATAACAACACAATGAGGAAAACTTTGGGAGCCCCCTTTTAAGGAAGAAATTCAAGCCTTAGAGAAGGTAAGTGCTATAGGTAAGTCCCAAACCTGTGTTCTCTCACTCATCAACTAATATTTATTGAGCACCCACTATGACAGTGGTCGACAAACTCATTAGTCAACAGAACCAAATATCAACAGTACAACGATTGAAATTTCTTTTGAGAGCCAAATTTTTTAAACTTAAACTTCTTCTAACGCCACTTCTTCAAAATAGACTCGCCCAGGCCGTGGTATTCTGTGGAAGAGCCACACTCAAGGGGCCAAAGAGCCGCATGTGGCTCGCGAGCCGCAGTTTGCCGACCACGGCACTATGAGCTAGGCCCTATTTTAGGTCCCAATGAACAACAGATAGCAGTGGTCAAACATATAAATAAGCTGTCCCTCAAAGACTTATTCTAGTCAGGTAGACAATAATAAGTAAATACATTGCATATTGGACGAAGATATATGGAAGGAGGATGGAAAGTGCATAAATAAGTGGAACAACAAATTGATATCTCTCTCTCTCTCTCTCTTCCTCCCTCTCGCTCTCTTTCTGTCTCTCTCTTATCAATAAATAGGCCCTAGCCAGTGTGGCTCAGTTGGCTAAGCATCGTCCTGTGCACCCAAAGGTTGCCGGTTCATTTCAGGTCAGGGCACATGCCCAGGTTGCAGGTTGGGTCCCGGTTGGGGTGTGGGGGAGAGGCAACCTATAAATGTTTCTCTCTCCATCTCTCTCTAAAATCAATTTTTAAAAAAATTCAAATCAATAAAAAGTTTTTTAAAATAATGAAGCAGAAAGGAATTCCTTCTAATGGTTACAGGATGTTCCTGTTGAAAATGAAAGGTGAGAAAAAAAGGAAAAGAAAATGAAAGGTGAGGAACCTACTTTGCAAATGAACATGACCTCTAATGACACTGCAATTAAGACTGAGTACTTTACAATGAGGTTCTTTCACATACTTGGGCTCTGTGAATCCCTCAGTCATTCTGGGAAGTAGGCATTAGGATTATTATTATTATTCCAATTAGATGAGGAGATGACTGAGGTCCAAACTCCTTAGCATAATACACTCAGAGCTACTCAGAGTAGGGGGGTGGGGCTGGAGCTCGGCGTCTAGTCCCAGCTTTGCCACCAACTAGCTGTGGCTTCCAGGCAAACTGCCTTCCCTTGCGGAGCCTCTGTTTCCTCGACTATAAAATGGGGCTCATGATACTAGACAGTGCTTGTAGACCTAGGGGTGAGCTGGGCTTGCCTTAGAAGCTGGGAGCCCAAGAGATTGCGAAGGCAGGGAGAGGGCCATCTCCAAGCCTGCCAAAAGCTGGGACAGCCGGGAGAGCAGAGCAGCATGTATTCATTATTATTAACAACAATGTATGTTTGTAATTTAACAAGCTCTTTTTTGGTATTTTTGCACGTACCAGGAACTGTTCAAAATGCCTTACATGTATTAACTCATATAATTCTCACAAAAATCCTATGGAGTTGGTACTGCTATTACCTCTTTTACAGATGAAGACATTGAGGCACAGAAAAATGAAGTCACTTGCTCATATAAACACCTACCATATATGCAGTATCTATAATGCATCAGGCATTGTGTTAAGCACTTTGCATGTGTTGTTAAAAACCTGTACCTGCCCTAGCGAATTTGGCTCAATGGATAGAGCATCGGCCTGCGGACTGAAGGGTCATGGGTTCAATTTTGGTCAAAACTGATTGCACGTGCCTTGATTGCAGGCTCGATTTTTGGGTCAGGGTGCATGTGGGAGGCAACCAATCGATGTGTCTCTCTCTCATGATGTTTCTCTCTGTCTCTCCCCCTCCCTTCCACTCTCTCTAAAAAAAAATCAATGGAAAAATATCCTTGGGTGAGGATTGACAACAACGAAACAAACAAACAAAAACCTGTAGCTGCTCCAAGCATTGCAAAGATGATGGCATAATTCAACACAAATATAATATTTAACCACAACATAGGTGTAAGTTCAATGTCTTGACTTACTAGCATGAGAGCTGGTTAAAGAGTTCACCTACCTCAAGCAGGCAACTGAGAACAAGTGCTGGGCACTCCAGGAGTTGAACAAGGCCTACCGCTGAACGTTGGCAGGCCAGGAGGCATGGCTTGCACATTGGCACTGCCTCCTCCTCTTCCTGCTAAAAGGACTCCCCGCCCCCACCCCCCAGGGCCATCTTCACTCAAGGGAGTGTGGGGACACTTGCTTAAAAACACTGCAGTCATTGAGGCACCCTCTTGGTTTCCCTTCTTCTTAAAAAAAGAAATATATATATATATATATATATATCAGGCGTCCTCAAACTACGGCCCGCAGGCCACATGTGGGTGTTTTTGCCGTATTGTTTTTTTACTTCGAAATAAGATATGTGCAGTGTGCATAGGAATTTGTTCATAGTTTTTTTAAAACTATAGTCCAGCCCTCCAACAGTCTGAGGGACAGTGAACTGGCCCCCTGTTTAAAAAGTTTGAGGACCCTTGATATATATATATACATATATATATGTATATATACTTTTTATCTAGATCAGAGAGGAATGGAAGACAGAGATGGAAACATCAATGATGAGAAAGAATCATCAATCAGCTGCCTCCTGCACACCCTCCACTGGAGATCAAGCCCACAACCCGGGCATGTGCCCTAACCTGGAATCGGGAATCAAACTGTGACCTCCTAGTTCATAGATTGATGCTCACCCACTGAGCAATGTTGACCAGGCCTGGTTTCCCTTTTTTGTTTACATGATTGAATCTCTTCTGGAAAAGGTAGCAGATTTATATAATTCTATGTACAGCTATTTTTAAAAACATTTTTAGGTATGTATTGATTTTAGAGAAAAAAAACATCAATTTGTTGTTCCACTTATTTATGCATTCATTGGTTGATACTTGTATGTGCCCTGACTGGGGATTGAACTCACAACCTTGGTGCATTGGGATGACACTCCAACCAACCGAGCTACCCGGCAGGGCTATGTACAACTATTTTTCAGTGTCAGCTCTGTATTGTATTTTATTATCTCCTGAATAAAGTGATGATATTGAGTCTTTTAAAAAGTTTTTTTTTTTTAAGTATATTGATTTGAGAGAGAGAGAGAAAGGAAGGAGGAGGGAGAGATCGAAAGAGAAACATCAATTTTGTTGTTTTACTTGTTAATGCATTCATTGGCTGATTTTTGTATGTGCCCTGACCAGGGATCAAACCCACAACCTTGGTATATCAGAAAGATGTTCTAGCCAACTGAACTACCTGGGCAGGGCAACATCAATTTGGAGGTGGGGGGGGAGGAGAGAATGGGAACCTTTTTAATCAATATAATCTCTAATTTATGGAAGTGTTGTAATACTAGTACTAGTACAAGGAACTCTCAAAATGTCTTTTTAATCAGATTCACCATTTATTTACATTTTGCCCATTTGCTTTATAGTCTCCCTCTCCCATATATATATATATATATATATATATATATATATATATATATATGCATCTTATTGTTTCTGAACCATTTAAGGGCAAATTGGTGACATTGTGTCCTTTACTCCTAATAAATACTTTAGTGTTTATTTCCTAACAGCAAGGACATTCTCTTATCTGTGTGTTTTTGGGTGATGAAACAAATGACCTTTAATCACAGAATTTTTGTTGTTTCCTTTATAAACATTGATTTCCATCACGATTACCATGATTATGATGTTACAATAAGATTTTAAGTAAATGCCGTTTTATCAATATGCAACCAGAGGAATATTTGAAGTCAGTCTAGAAACAAAAGTTTTTTTCTAACTTTCCATGTTCTCTGCTGCCTTTGTGTGTATATAGTAATACCGATATATTTTTTAAACATTAAAAAGCAAAATCTTGCTGGCGGGGGAGGGGGAAACGGTGAAAATAAAAGCAAAATCTTTCCTTTAAAATTTTTTTTCCAATTACAGACAAACAAAATCTTTCATAGAAATATTTCTGCCCTAGCCGGGTGGCTCAATTAGTTGGAGTGTTGTCCCCTACACCAAAAGGTTGTGGGTTTGATTCCTGGTCATGGCACATACCTAGGTTGCAGGTTCAATTCCTGGTCGAGGTGTGTATGAGATGTAATCAATTGATGTTTCTTTTTTTTTTTTCTCTCTCTCTCTCTCTGTTAAAATCAATAAAAATGTGTCCTTGGATAAGGATTAAAAATACAGGGTGTCCCAAAAAAATGCATACACACTTAACAGCTGATAGCTCAATTGATGTTTCTTTCTTTTCAGATTTAACCCATTGGAATTATTAATTATTCAAAGTGTATATATATTTTTTGGAACACCGTGTGTGTGTGTGTGTGTGTGTGTGTGTGTTTCTTTGGGGGCCGGAGCTTTGTCTGCCCAACTGGGTAATCCAGCATCAATGTTTCATTTAAGTGCATTCCATTGTCCCAGTAGCAATTCTGTGAAGGATTCTTTTTCTATGGCTGAGGAAACTGAGGCTCAGAGAAACGAGGTGATTTATCAGAGTCATGTGATCTTGGAGGTGGAATTCAAACCACAGTCTGATAAAAAGCCTCCCCCCTCTCCCCCAGGACATAGAGTCAGTCCCTCTAGGAATGCATGCTGGAGGAGAGGGTGTGGTGTGGGAGATATATATGGTATGTCCTACCACCCAGACAGTAAGAGGAACACTAGAAATGAGAGGCAGGGGACCTGGGCGTTAGCCCTGCACACAGTGGGTGTGACTCCACATTCACATTTACAGTCACATGGCCAAAGCAGATCTACTGAACTCCCCTCCAAATGCACATTCTGGGAGCCTTCCTCATTCAGTTAATGAACCTCCCTTCCCATGGGTGCTCAGGGTAAATCATCCACTCTTCCCTTTTTACCCCTGGAACCATCAGCACCACTTGACTCAATCTCCACCACCTATCCCAAATCCAGTCACCTTTCCACTTCCTTTGGTCCCACCATGGTCCAGGCCACCACATTCTCAGTCTTCCTGTTCAGGTACCAGCCTCCTCCTCATCCACCTCCCTACTTGGGTCTGTTTGATATATGAGTTGGATCATGGTTCAAATGGTGACATCCAAAGTCCAAAGTCACCAAAACTTATTAGACCCTGCAAAATCTTCTCCCATCCCCAGTTATTTCTCCCTTCCTCACGCCCTCTGCTCTGGCCACACTGGCCTCTAGGCTGTCCTTCCCACATGCCAAGCTGAATCCTGACCTGACTCAGGCTGCATCACTTCAGTCTCCATGTTATCTTCTTCCCAGATGTGTCTATACCCGCCATTCTCTTATTTCTTTATGTTTATTGTTTGACACTCCCCAACCAGCATGTAAGCCCTGGGCCTCCCTGTCTGAATTCATAGTCAGGTACATGCCACACAGCAGGTGCTCAGCCAAGGTCAGGCTGCCTGACAGACTTACTTTGTACAGTCCCTCTCTTCCCTAGACGCTAACGCCCAGGTCCCCAAGTAGGGACCTCAGTCTCCTCATCTGAAAAGGGGCCCTTCATTCTCCATGCCCTGACTCCTCCTGGAGTGGCTGTGAAGCTCAAATGAGATGGTGACTATGACCAATTTTTTTTTTTCCAAATTATAAAGTTTTGTGCCCATGGAGACATCATGCCTTTTTTCTTTCATGGTTCTCCTGGTGTTCACGCTCCTTTCCAAATGACAGGACTGAGGCAGCTTGCGCATTTGGACCCTCTATTTTTTATTTCTTGGAGTTAGGTTGTCTACTGTTCCCAGAAATGTGGGCCATGTCCCAGAAAACTCAACACTCGGGCATCTTAACTAGGCCTCCCAGGCATTCCTGGTGGGGCATAGACGTCCTTTACCACATGGCAGGTCTTAGCTTATGATCAGAAAACAGAGGCCCGGCAGCCTGCCCAGAGGCCCACCAGCTCATATATGTTTTCTTTCCTCTAAAGACATACCTCTTCTTCCTGTACCAACTGACGGGAACCCAATTTTGGATGTCTGTGCCCGGGGTCAAGGAGTTCCTGCTGCCCTTTCACACGAGGCTCCACTGGTTGCTGAGCGCGTTCACTTTTGTATCTCCCTAGCCTCTCTTCAGTTCCCTAGGTTGAACAAAAGCCAGTAAGTTTAGAAGCACTCGCAGCTTCCAGAGAATTTGCCACTTACTTATTTGCAAATACCTGGTAAGAGATGAAGGGAGAAAGCTGTGGTTTTACTCAGAGCCTAGAGCCCAGGAGGCAGGAAACCTGTGCTCATTCATTCATTCATTCATTCATCAAACTTGTATTGAACTCCTTGTAGGCACTGGAAATAAAGCTTGAAACAAGACAGACAGGTGTTTTCTGCCCTCATGAAGTAGAGTTGATTGATTGTGTGTGTGTGTGTGTGTGTGTGTGTGTGTGTGTAACAAGAAAACAAAGATGTGAACAAGGAATTATGCAAAATTATTCAAACAGCTGTAAGTGCTACAAAGAGAATGAAATAGGAGTGATGGAGAGGTAGACTGTTCTGGTGGCATGGTCAGGAAAAGCCTCTCCAGAAGGAGAGAGAACTGAATGGTGAGAAGCTGGCCCTGCAGAGATCTGGGCAAAGAATGTCCAGGAACATGCTTAATGTGTTTGAGGGACAGCAAAGAGGTGAGAAGATTAGAGTGATGTGAGGGAGGGTGAGGGTAGGAGGTGCTTAGAAAGGCAGGCAGGAGCCAGCTATAAGGCTTTGAAGGCCATCATGTCATCATTCATTTGTTCTTTCATTCATGCAACACATTTATTGAGCACCTACTGTGTGCTAAGACACACTGAGACCCTGTCTTCACAGTCTAATGTGTAGATACACATAAGCAGGTAAAAAACAAAACAAAAAACCCAACCCCAAAACAAATACAGGGCAGGGCAAAAGTAGGTTTACAGTTGTTTGTATGGAAAATAATACCATAATTAATAAATAATAATACAGGAATAAACTTTCATTTACTTAAAACTATAAATCTACTTTTGCCCCACCCTGTAAGAAGTATAAATACCAGGTATGATAAATATTAGGAAGTGCGGTTTTCCAGTAGTTTAGTGCCCCTTTAAGGGTAGAGGAAGTTGAGACCTGCGAACAGAATGAGGCTTCTCCGGTTCCTGAGGCGAGCAGATCCAAGAACCCAGGCAGCCAGGGACCGGACCGCCTTTCCTCCCCTGCTCTCCCCCCTCCCCTCTAAGATGGCTGATAAAGGCTGAGCCCGGAGGAAGGAAGGACTGACTAGTCAGCCTGCGAGTCCAGAACGGGGTGGCTGGCTGGCAGGGGCACCGCAGCGCCCAGGTGACCTTGCAGCTGGAGGTGGGGGTAAATGGCTGCTGGGGAACGGCTCCTTCTCTGGGCCCCCGTATCCAGACCCAGAACTCTGTTTCTGGGTCCGGGACCGGGGTAGGGGGCAGAGAGGAGACTCAGAAGGACTCTCGGGTATTGGGGGGACCTCTGCGAACTCCCTGTTAAGTCTTGGTATCTCTGCGGGTGACTTAACTGGCCCGGGTACGAGAGGCGGCGCCTGTGCAGGAGGGGCGGGGGGGAGGCTCCGGAGTGATTTCAAATTTCCCTCGTCCCCACCCCTCGCTCCCCCCGGCGCCGGAGGCGGGCTCTGAGTGGCTGCGGCGGGGGCGCCCCAGGGCGGGGGCGGGGCGAGCGCCGGGCCGGGGCTACAAGGGGACGCGGCACCGCCCCCAGCCCACCCTGTCCCGCAGCCCCGCCCGGCCCGCGCGGCTCCCTCGCCGCAGCTGCCCCGGCCGCAGCCCGCGTGGAGCTCCGCGAGTCCCCGGCCCGACACCACCGGCCCGCTGGCCCGCCGACGAGCGAGAGGCCGCGCCCGGCCGGCAGCGCGGGGGTTAAGTGGCCCAAGTAAACGCAGCTCCGCGATCGGCGCCGGAGATTCGCGAGCCGAGTGCCCTGCACGGCCGCCCGCCGGCCTCCCGCCCGCCTGTCGGGACCTGCGGCTGGACCTCGGAGCCGCGTCCGAGTCGGGTTCTCGGCAGGTGAGCGCCCCGTGGTGCGGAGGGGGCTGGCCCGTCCCGAGGCGCCGGGGCTGGTGGGGGAGGGGGGGCACCCCAGCGGTGCCGGGACTGCGAGGAGGAACCCGGTCCTGGGTATCTGCCGGGACAGCGGCTCCCATCCGGCTGGAGACCAGGCGTGCCAGGGGCGGAGAGGTCCCCTGGCCCTACTTGGGGGAAGCGCGCGAGAAGGGCAAAACGGGGTGGGGGGTGGAGGGCGGAGTACGTGTCTCCCAGGGATTCGAGTGGCAGGGCTACCCTTGCTGGACCCCAGGTCCCCGAGGAGAGAAGTTCATTCCAAGGGAGGCAGACCGGGCGGCCTTCCTGGGGTCTGGAGTCGAGTGGAGGAGGTGTCCCTATGGAGAAAAGGGGAGCTCAGTGGGAGGGGGTGCCCTTACCTAGCCTCGGCTTGTGAGGGATCCTCCTTGGGGAGGGGGAAGCGGAATAGGAGAGAGTTCTGCCTAGGAGGGGGGCATCCGGCGTCCGTTCTTCTGACCTGGACCTGGGGGTTCAGCTGAGAGAACTTGTTTTATTTCCCCTACGAGGGGTAGAAAAGAAGTGTTGTGCGTGGGTGCCGGCGAGCAGGTGGGCCGGGGTGTGCGCGCCGCCGGGGAGGGGCGGGCTCCCGGGGTCCTCCCTTGATGAACCGCGGGGGGTGAGGCGCAGCGGGGCTGCAGGGATGCCCGGAGGGGGTCCGGGGGGGGAAGGCTGCCCTCTCCCAGTGCACACCTGGCCGAGAGGAGCGGCCCGGGGGCGGCGCCTCCCTGCCTGGCCGCTGCCTGCCCTGGGGGCTCACTTTCCATTTTTTTTTACCCCTCTTCTGGAATGAGGCTGGTCCCACTTCCCTAACCTGTAAGCTGAGGCCTCAAGACTGCTATCTAGCACCACCTCCTAGAAGACGGGCTTCTTGACCAGGGTGACGGTTTGGCGAGGGAAGGTGGATGTTGAGTCCCACTTCACAGGTGAGAAAGTGGAAGACGGAAGACGGAGGGCGGACTTAGCAAGGTAGCAACCAGGAGCAGCTCTGGGGCCCAGCTTTTCCTGCTGGAGTTACTCACCTGTGGCAGGGAGAGGCTGCAGGAGTTCTGGGCCCAGCCCCAGGCCTGTGCTTCCAGCCGGCCTCCTTCCTTTACCCCCTGGGCTGAGAGGTAGGCTGGGCCTTTGTGCTTCCACCTCCCCCCACCTGCGTCCCCATCCCCCCAAGCCCAAAGGTTCATGAATCAAACAGAATTAAAGACAGTGTAAACCTTGAACTGCCTCCTGATTTCTGGATGCTGTGGATTTTTGGCCAACTGGTGGCAATTGTTTTTGGGAAGCAAATCCCTGCTGGGGCTCTCACTTAAAGTGCCCAGGAGGCTGACCTGCCTCTGCCCTCTAGGAGGCCTGCTTTGCTTCTTGAGTGGAGGCCATTGGACTCCCCAGGTGCAGACTTGATTATTTTCTGGAGTCGGGATGGTGGTACCATTTTGATAGGGATTGCATAGAGTAATCCCTCAATCGCAATAAAAGTTTGCCACTGTTGGCATCCTTATCTAGCACCTGGGCTAAGCAGGCTGCCCTGTTTGGGGGGATGCATGAATCTTTGGCCAGTGTTTAAATCCGCCCCAATCAGTCCCTTGTTTTCTATGTCCATGTTATTACTTCTGTGAAATGGGAACATGCAAAATAACCCCAGATTGTGTAAATGAAGCCAGTATGAGTGATTTAACCTCTAACCCCCAAAGCTCCTGAGATATCTGATGGGTGGAGTAGTCCTTATCACATACCATAGTAGGCTCGGGTGGAGACTCAATGAGATAGTGCTGGACAAAGCAGGTGGTGAATATTGACATCTGTATTAAGTAACCAGTAGCTCCTCTTTTAAGGGTAACCATTAATAAAACTTGGGGATGAGGGGAGGCACCCCTAATCATCATCCCTGATTTGGGAGTTGGCAGGAAGGAGTGCCTTTGTTCCTTTTTGAAAGGAGCCATGGTTTTTTTCTTTGAATGGGTTGGGGACATTTTAAACTGCCCATCTTCCTCCTCCCCCCAGCTTGGGGCCTTGAATTCTTAATTTCAAGCCAAGGAAGGTCCTTTACCTTGCCCCTTTGGGGTGGAGAGGGCTGAGACAAAGGGGCCAGGTTGGTGCTAGCTGCATCCTGCTCCTTAAAACCATAGGCATAATCTCCACCCCTTGCAAATGTTTGAAGGTGGGGGGGAAGCATCTGGGAGCTGCAGGGGTCTAAGGGGAGGAGCTAAGGAGAAGAAGTTGGGGGAGGCTGCTTCCCTTTCTTCCCTTCCTCCAGCCACGTGGGGGGGGGGGTGCCCTATGACCCAGAAGTGCCTGTCGCCCCTTATTATTGCAACCCCAGAGACCTGCTTCTGATGTTGGGTTTGGGCAAGTTCTTCTGGGAAAACTTACCTTGAGATTGAGTCCTTTGTCTCAGACCAGCTCTCATGTCAGTTGCCGCGCCTCCAGGCTCAGACCCCCTTTCCAATTTCATCGGAGATGGTCCTGGCTGAATCTGAAACTCTGGGTCCTACCCTATAGCAAGTGTCCCCTCCCCAGAGCCCTTGATAGGTACAGGGCCTCAGTTTAGAAATGCCCTTGTGTTGAGCAAGTTTTTTAAAAATCGCACTTGATTTTCAGTTTCTTGGTGGACCAGGGCTGAAGGAGTCCAGAATACCTCCTTTTCCTTGCAGGCTACCCTCTTTGTAAAGTGATGGATGGACTTGCCTCTCTTCTTGGGGTGGGGGGTGATGTTCTCACTGGGCCCCGTTTGCAGCTGATGGGACTGAGGGCCTGGGATATCCAGTCACTTTCAAAATTTGGTGGTTCTTTTCAGAACGCTTTTACATCTGCCACTATCTCAGGACAGAGTTTGGGAGGGAAAATGCCTGGAAAATGGCAGAGGAAGCCTGCACACAGGGCTGCTGCATCCTGCTCTTTAAAACCACAGGCAAAACCCCTCCCTTTCTCGATTTTTGTTTCCATCTGTGTAATGGGTACAAGCACACACCTACCCAGTAGAGTGCCTAGGAGGACTAAATGGAATCCAGGGGCCTTTTAGCTTAGCAAACCGTAGTTGCTCATTCACAATAAGTTGGCGGGGAGGAGGGGCTCTAAATATTGTAAAGATTCTGTTATTTGTTGGGTCATGTTATTTGTCCCAGACAACAGACTAAAGGGGTTTGGGCTTTGAAATTAACTTTTGATTTAGAGTCCTATTTGCTTCATTTATAAACCAGTGACCTGAGCCTCAGTTGTTCCATCTGAAAAATAACAATTGTTGGCCAATCCCAGGGGATATTGAAGTTTAAATAGAGTTGCTACAGATTAAAAAACGCACATACTGAGGGTTCAATAAATGTTGCATGTTATGTAGTAAACACTCAAATATTGGTAAGTGGTTGTGATTCACTTCCTGAAAGAAATGCAGTCTCAGTTAGTTAGCATTCCCGAGTTTTCCAGGTAATAAAGAATTTGGGGACTGTTTTGTGTAGAGAATTTGAATATTTCAAAAAGTGATATTCACTGTATTTCATACAAATAAAAGTCAAATTCACCTTCTGATGCTAAAAAGAAACAGATCATTACCTGTGAGCTCAGTCCCAAAGTACCTCACGTTTCTCCTCAGCATGGAGAACAGGGTAGTCAGGGCCAGGAGCCCTACCTAAACGAAGGGACAAGAACCCCGGAAAGGACAGATGGGGAAGAGGGGTGAAGTCTTAGATTTAGAAGGCACTGCTGTCACGTTGGGCCTGATGGAAGGTAGTTTGGGGTAACAGTGGGAAGAGATTCTTTGGAATCTGCAAAGCTTTGACCAGCTTGCCTGACCAAAGCACTTAAGTCACATCACCCACAGAGATTTCCATTCATTCAGTGTGGTCTACGGCCTCTGCCCTTGCAAACCCCGGCCTGTGCCCCACACCCCAACCACTCTGCTTTTTAGTTTTGCGACATAAGAATTAAACTTAAAATTTCCAGAAAATTGACTTTTACAGCCTTTGAAATTTGTGGGAGAGCGGTAGCCATTGAAAAGATTATGAGCAGGAAATTAGAAATGCATTTCCAAAAATGCCTGAGTGGATGGGTGGGAGATAAATAGTTGTCAGTGGGGAAAGGTTCTTAACCAATAACTTTCCTTTTGGGGACAGGTTGATGCTGATCAGATGTGTGAAAGAAGGGGGTGTGGAGGGAGAAGGGAGGGGGACCCTATCTTAAGGTTGAGGGAATAAATTTTCTTGGATCATCATCTTCCTTGTTTTTTTTCCTGCTCTCATTCTATAATTCTTATTCAGATGTTGCCTCTCCTGGCCTGGTGGAATTTTCCGTGATCATTTGTTGATTTCAGAGAGGGAGAGTAAGAGAGAAATGGAAACAATGATGAGAGAATCATCTGTTGGCTGCTTCCTGCACGCCCCCTACTGGATGGAGCCCGCCACCCCCCAGGCATGTGCCCTGACCAGGAATCGAACCATGACCTCCTGGTTCATAGGTCCACGCTCAACCACTGAGCCATACTCGCTGAGTGACCATTGGCCCTTACTGTTTTATTTTCTGGGTGATATCCTCAGCTACCAACCCTCTGTTTGAACTTTTGTTCTGTGTTTTGAAGAGTTCTTATTCTACAAATTGCATTTGTAATGGTATCTTCATCTTGTTTTGATCTCCCTGAGAAGATTAATTCTAGTGTTTAGTGATCCCTTTAATATTTATTTCTGAATATAGTTGTGTTTTTGGTGTTTTGTTTTTTATTTTTTACTGTTCAAACTTTATCGCTGTATTTGAGAGCAACCAAAATTGTCTGGGACTTGAGTACTGAAGGATTTCTTTGTGAGACAATGCCTTGAACTTGTCTTTTGGTTTCCCAAGATCTGAAGGAACTTCTTGGCTGTTGGGTCTGTCTTATTTCCCAGAGCAAAGGAATCTTCTGGTGCCCTGCCTAGGAGGTACAGGCCTGGCTGTAGGGGAAGGGTACTGCGGGGTAGGGGGGTGGAGGGGGGGCAGGGGGTGTCAGCCCGGCGGGAGGTCTCAGTTTGCCCTCAGAAGTCTTCAGCTGTTGCATGCTGGGTAGAGGACTGGTGGCCTCTAGAACAGGCTGGAGAAGGGGACGTGGGGCGTACCTATTTTCCATTCTTCCCTGCAGCCCCATGTTAGGTTAATTGGGCCTCTTCCTAAGTAGCATTTGTTTCCAGTTGCATTTGCTTCCTGTGGCAAGTAAACATGCTTGGGCCACCGCTGGGGCTGGTTCCCAGGCATTCACTGGGCCCCTGGCCCCTGGCTCCTTGGCTGTGTTCTGTAACTTGGCTAAAGCAGCAGAAGCAGGCATTGCTCTGCCATGTAGCTGCAGCAATGGAACCCACAGGAGACATTGAGAGTGAGTGGAAGGAAACCAGCTCACCGGGGATGCGGTGAGAAATGGAGTGTTAACTAGGCTGGATGCCTGAACAGGCAGGTGCTGTTGACAGATTTTCAGGGTTGTTCTGGGTTTTCTTGGGTTACTTGGGAGGCAGTGTGTAACTGGGTAGTAGGATTTGGAAAATTCTGAGCAAATGTGTAGAATCTCGTCTTGAGCTCTTGGCAAAAGGGTATCTGTAGTGTAAGAATAGTGTAGATTTTGGGGTGAACCAACCTTGTTATCGTAACTGTCTCCTAGCTTTCTTTTCCCTACACCCTCTCTGAACCCACTGGCAGCTGCATGAAGACAGGGGCTATCTGGCCTTCATCGATTCTCAGTACCGAGCATGGTTCCTGAAGCTTAGCAGGAACCTCCTATCTGATGAATGGGTAAGAGTGGCCTTTCCCAGTGTCTTGAACTGTCCTAGGATGTTATGTGTGAAGCTATAAGCACAGTTATATTAAATATTAACATATTACCCTAACCGGTTTGGCTCAGTGGATAGAGCGTCGGCCTGCGGACTCAAGGGTCCCAGGTTCGATTCTGGTCAAGGGCATGTACCTTGGTTGCGGGCACATCCCCGGAGGGGAGTGTGCAGGAGGCAGCTGATCGATGTTTCTCTCCCATCGATGTTTCTAACTCTCTATCCCTCTCCCTTCCTCTCTGTAAAAAAGCAATAAAAAAAAAATATATATATTAAAAAAAATAAATATTAACATATTATTGCTCTAATATTAAATAGTCAACATTACATAAGGCCACACAGCTAGTGAGGAGTGGAATCTTGATTGAAATGCTGTTAAATTTGAGACCCTAGTCTCCACTGGGCTTGGAGCCACAGAACTGGTATGATGCACAGATGTGTTGGGTTAAGATGCTTTGTCTGCAGGCCTGCTACCCTGCACCACTGCTGAGGTGGGTAGACCTGAAACCTGTTACCCTATCTATCATCAGGTAACTTTTTGGTTTTTCAAAAAATATATATTTTAAAAAATATTTTATTGATTTTTTTTTTTTTTTTTTATAGAGAGGAAGAGAGAGGGATAAAGAGTTAGAAACACTGGTGAGAGAGAAACACCAATCAGCTGCCTCCTGCACACCCCCTACTGGGGATGTGCACGCAACCAAGGTACATGCCTTTGACCGGAATTGAACCTGGCACCCTTTAGTCCGCAGGCCGATGCTCTATCCACTGAGCCAAACTGGTTAGGGCTCAAAAAATATTTTAAGCCTTAGCCAGTTTGGCTCAGTGAATAGAGCATCAGCCTGCGGACTAAAGGGTCCCGGGTTCTATTCCGGTCAAGGGCACATGCCCAGGTTGCCGGCTTGATTCCCAGTAGGGGGTGGGCAGGAGGCAGCCAACCATTGATCTCTCTCATCATTGATGTTTCTATCTCTCTTTTCCTCTCCCCTTCCTCTCTGAAATCAATAAAAATATATTTTAAAAATTGATTTTTAGAGAAAGGAAGAGAGGGAGAGAAACATCCATGCAAGAGCAAAGCATCAATTGGCTACCTCCAGCACACCCTTTACTCAGGATCCAGCCTGCAACCCCAGCACGTGCCCTAACCAGGAATAGAACCTGACCTCCTGGTTCCTAGCTCGATGTTCAGCCACCAAGCTAAGCTGGCAGGGCTAGTTACCTCATTCTTTTCTTTCTTTTTTAAAAATATATTTTTAATGATTTCAGAGAGGAAGGGAGAGAGATAGAAACATCAGTGATGAGAATCATTGATCAGCTGCCTCCTGCATGCCCCCTACTGACAATCGAGCCTGCAACCCGGGCGTTGTGCCCTTGGTCAGAATCAAACCCGGGACCCTTCAGGCTGCAGGCCAACGCTCTATCCACTAAGCCTAACCGGCTAAGGCGGGATCAATTCTTTTGATAATTCTGATCAATATTCCAAGGCATGGTGTTTACTGTACAAAGACCTAGAGGCACTGAGCAATTCTCAAATGCCTTCTGAGTCATCAGGGATGAAGGGATACTTTGCTTTGTGTGAGGCATAGCTGGGAAGTCTGGCAAGATCGCATAGAATGCGTTATTTCCATGTCTCAGGATTTTGTCACCTACTTTGGGATCCTTAGCACCAATTACCTAGGGCAGTGGTGGGAAAACTCATTAGTCAACAGAGCCAAATATCAACAGTACAACGATTGAAATTTCTTTTGAGAGCCAAATTTTTTAAACTTAAACTATATAGGTAGGTACATTGTTATTAACTTAATTAGGGTCCTCCTAAGCTGGCCTTTGCTAAAAACTCAAGGGGCCAAAGAGCCACATGTGGCTCGCGAGCCGCAGTTTTTGAGCCGCAGTTTGCCGACCACGGACCCAGGGAATTAATTAGGCAGGGTCACTTCATTTTACAGATGATAACACTGGGGTTTGAGAAGAACATTGGAGGCTTTTGCTTTCCTGCGAGCCTGTTCTCTTCTGGAATTTAGGGGTTATTTCCTTATCAAGCAAAGGCAATGCACTGGGACCTTGTGCTCTGCCTCCTGGGCCCCCTGCCTGGTGCCTCCCTGTTTTCTACGCACGTGGGTGGTGTTCTTCCTGGGGCTTAACTTTATAACTGTATTTGCCACATTGTTTTAAAGATGTTTTCAAGTTCTGTCCCTTGGATGAGGCCTAAATCGCCATCATTTTGTTGCTGTGTGAGCCTGGACAGGGGGTCGGCTGATCTGCTTCCACTGAGATTCAGTGTACTCCTCTGTAAAGTGGGACAATCAGAAGTCGCTTGTTTTTTGGTGAGGTACATAATGAGTGGTCCATCTCAGCTCTTCTTTTGGAATCTTGGACAGTGGGAACAGCTCAAAAAGACCTGAGCCCTTCGAGGGGAGATTCAGAAGGCTAGATTCCCCGCCCGTAGGTTTTAAAATAGGGGAGGTGGGAAGATCTTCCAACCTCTCCCTTTTTATTTCAGTCTCACTTCCTAGTAATACCCTCCAGCCTCCCTTTCTGCATTGTGAGTTTAATTAATGCAATTAACATTTACAAGGTGCTGCTGCCAGCCTACAGGAAATGAATGACATCACTTCTCAGCTTTATAGAAGGCTTGGGGGGAGTTCCTGGGCCTCCTCCCAGGGTCTAATTGGGGGTGCCACTCATCCTTAATGTCTGCCACGTCTCATTTGGACACATCTGACCTGGTTCAGTTTGAACACAAGCACCGTTCACTAATGAGGCAGGGCCTTGCAGGAAGAACCTTGAGGGTGAGCCCACCTCGCACGGCTGCACACCCCTCAATCACATGCTGGACCCCAGCCTCTGGGAAAGGGTCAGAGTTCACCCTGCCTCAGGAGGTTGGATCACCACCTCCTGTCTAGCTAAACACTCAGTTGGTATATCATGTCCCTCAGCCAAAAAAAACTATAGCTCCTGGGATGGAGGATGCATTGTCAGAACTTTAATATATTCTCCGTGGCCTTGTTTCCTGTACAGCAGTTACAGGCACGTGCCCTGGACTGCCTGGGCATGAGTCTTGGTGCTGCCACTTTGTTGAGTGACTTAACTAATCTGAGCCTGTTGAGAGCAGATTGATAACAGGACCTGCCTCAGGATGGGGTACAGGATAAGAGATGTTTGTACTGCCTTTAGCTTAAGTAGGAACTGGGGAACTGTTACTACAACAGTGGAATGACGAGGTGCAGTTCGAAAGCTGGTATGCCAGCCATTCTGGAAAAATCTCATAGGAAGGTGCCACCTCTTCCAATGAGGTAACCCAGCCAATTTTTCCTCTAGCCCTGGCATGATCACACTAGATAAAGCAGTTGGCTTGTGTTGGGAGAACACATTATCCGGAAAATGCCAATCTTTGAATCACCAGAAGCCAAACTGAGATAACATGGGATGAGGTGAGGGAGGTGTGTATCTGTCCTTACCCACCAGTCCCTGGTGCTAATTTATTCCTGTTGCCAAGGGCATGTATTTTTCTTATTTAACTTCCCTGGACGATTGCACTTCAAGGCACATTGATCAAGTATGTCTTACGTTACTTAACCTATCTGTCTCAGTTTATCCATCTATACAATAGGGATAACAGTATTCACCACATTTAAGGATTAAATGAATTAATACAGGCGAAGCACAGAAGAATGCCTGGCATCTGGTAAACACTGAAAAAGTTAGTCTATTATCAGGTGAGAGGGTTTGTATATTTACTTGAGGAGCAGAGAGGCCTGTGGGAGAAACCTTCCCGGCTTTTGAGATGTGGTTTCTGAAACCTGAGTAATAAGGAGGCAGGTGATAGGGAGATGGAAGGACTTCAGCAGCAGTCCACACCTGGAGGCTGGCTTTATTTGTCGCTGTAGAGTGTGGACGGGAGAGAGGAAATGGGCTGGGTGCAGGTTGTGGCAGAAAGGCAGCCCAGGGTAGTTAATGTTATCACAAACCCTCTGATGAAAACTACAGAGAGCGAATATATATATATATATATATATATTTAAATATATTTTATTGACTTTTTTACAGAGAGGAAGACAGAGGGATAGAGAGTTAGAAACATCGATCAGCTGCCTCCTGCACACCCCCTACTGGGGATGTGCCCGCAACCAAGGTACATGCCCTTAACTGGAATTGAACCTGGGACCCTTCAGTCCGCAGGCCGACGCTCTATCCACTGAGCCAAATCAGCTAGGGCGAGAGCGAATATTTTATGAAATCACATTGAATTATGTAACTGGAAAGAGTATTTTTACCTGCCCAGCTCACCCTGGGGCACCCAGGTAGCTGGTTGGTTTTCTTCCCTGAATCTTCCTTCAGGTCCCATGGATCTGGTTCTAGGGACAGATGTTTCCTGAATGTTGAGATCTGGCTTTGGGAAGGTGCTCTGCTCACACGTCCCTCAGGCAGGCCTGCAGCACAAATTGGCAGTGCTGAGCCCTGGGGGGAAGCCTGAGGTGGTTAATCATTGCTGGCTCTGGGCAGCAGGCTCACCTGGGCCTGTCTAGTTAATTGACCCCGTTAGGAGCTGTCTGAGGGAACTCTGGGTCCCCCAGATGAGAGGGAAGTCATGCACTTTGATTCAGCATATGATCTGCTACCAGCTCCTGATTTAGAAACCATGTCTACCCCTCCACAGGGCTCCTGGTGTCTTACACTCAATGGCCCAGCCTCCCACCTTTTGCCAGGTTACTTAGTTCACTGGTTTGGCCTGGAGTGAAATGCAGGGAATTATTACTTTGAACCACACTCCAGCAGTTTTCCTGGGATTCTGCCTGTTTGATCTCACCGGAACTGGCCATAGGTCAGGTAGCCTGTTCTAATTCCAGGTCAGGGCTTGGTAGGGAAAGGTACTGAGAAGCAGCCTATTAGGCCGGGTCAGGCATTCTTTTTCCCTGGGGCTGGTGAGATTCCTTAACATGTGTTGAGGAACTGTGAACCTGCACAGCCTAGAACCAACGGGTGTGTGTGTGTGCATGTGTAAATATTACATTGTACTCTCTATCAGTATATACATTTATAACCAGAACAGTATCTTTTTTTTTTAAACCTCACCTGAGGATATTTTTTTTTTATAGCTATTTAGAGAGAGTGGAAGGACTTTTTTTTTCCTCATTGATTTTTTGAGAAAGTGGAAGGGAGGGGAGAGGGAGAGACAGAGAGAGACACATAGATTGGTTGCTCCCACATGTGCCCCGACAAGGGCTGGGGATTGAGCCTGCAACCTAGGTATGTGCCCTTGACTGGAATCGAACCTGGGACCTTCAGTCCGCAGGCCCACTCTCTATCCACTTAGCCATATGGCTATGGCCAGAACCTTGCCCCTTTAACTTGCATATTAATCATCCATGGATCTTGTGAAAAGGTCTGTCCTGATTTAGTAGGTCTGGGATGGTGCCCGAGATTCTTCAGTTCTAACTGGCTCCAGGTGATGCGAAGGGCACTGGTCCTTGGGCCATGTGGAGAATAGCAGAGGTCTAGTTGCCCTACACCAGTGGTCGGCAAACTCATTAGTCAACAGAGCCAAATATCAGCAGTACGACGATTGAAATTTCTTTTGAGAGCGGAAAACCAACTTCTGCGCATGGGCCCCGAAGTTTCAATCGCACTGTACGTGAGCGCCTGCACGTGGTATTTTGTGGAAGAGCCACACTCAAGGGGCCAAAGAGCCGCATGTGGCTCGCGAGACGCGGTTTGCCGATCACTGCCCTACACCCAAGCCTGGGGAATGGACAGTTGCAGAGGATGGGATCTGGGACCCCCCTCCAGGTGACATTGGGAATCCGCCTGGGGGCGCTATAGGCCCCTCAGACTGAGCCCCACAGCGCCCCCTGGTGGGCACGGCACCAGCGTCACCACTGCAGCCCTATATACTAGATGCTTCTAGAAGGAACCCCGGGATGCTAGCGTGAGTCGTCTGGCATTTCATGTCATCTGGCTTCCTGTGTAATCTGTCACTACATGGTAAGTCCCTGAGACAGGACTCTGGGGCTGAGACAGGGCTCCGGGTCCGGAGTGTCTGTAGGCAGCCATTTGCTGGGGAAGCTTTCCCAGGCCTGGTTCCACGTCATGAAGGTGTGGTACCAGATACTTCTGGAATTGTTTTTGGGAAACTAAGAAATAGGTTAGTTTCCAACTGAGCCAGATAGCTCAGTTGGTTAGAAGGCCGTCCCAATAAGCCAAGGTTGTGGGTTTGAGTCCTGGTCAGGGCACATATAAGATTCAACCAATGAATGCATAAGTAACTGGAACAACAAATGAATGTTTCTATTTCTCAAAAAAATCAATAAAGTAAAATAAAATAAATTAAAAATATTTTAAACAAAGAAAAAAAAGAGAAAGAAAAAATATCAGTCTGAGGGCCTCACCCTGTACTTACGCTCTCGTTTTGCATTGGCCCCACTTCTTAGATGGGATTTTTGACTTAACAGTAGTAAGGTCTGTGTGTCAGTTTCCCTCTTCTATAAAATGGGCCCACAATGACATTAGGAGGGATAAATGAAAGGTACAGGTTCTTGCTGCCAACATGTTATAGGTGGTGGGCCAAGTCGAAGGTCACATAGCCCTTGAACCCATCTGTGAAGATCTGGCCTGAGCTGGTCTTAGCTGAGTAAGTGATGGTGCATTTACCAGGAGGAGCAGCAGTAGGAAGACAAAGGCCCAGAGTGGGGTAAGGCTGGAGCAGATTGGGGACATGCCTCCTGTTAACTGTCCCAGTCCTTTGCCTGTGCGTCCTCTTATCCCTTCCCTTCTTGGGAACTTGGGACTCTCAGCCTCAGCTGGTGAGGGTGGAGAGGAGAGAGCGACAGGCAAGCAGACCAATGGGTCCCTGAGGTTGGGGTGGGGCGGGGCTTGTGCTGCCATGGAGAAGAGAGAAGCTGTTCTGTGGGGGAGGAGGGGGCGGTGGGAAGAGGACCTGGAGATTGAGGGAAAGGGAGAGAGAGCAAACAAAGGGGTCAGGAGGGAAAATAATGCACTGGCTTCCCGAGGCCCCACAGAAGCTGGGCAGGGAGAAGGGGCCAGGGGCAGAGGGGACCAAGGCCAGCGGCAGTCAAGGCTGAGGCAGGCGGTTATTAGATGGCATTGTTTGAAGTGGCCAGCTAATTGCACAGAGCAGCCCGGGCCTCAGACCAAGGCCCAGCCTCCTGGGTGCTGGCGTCTGAGCCTTCGGGCAGCCTGGTCACATGGAACCAAGTCCTGAGCCTCCGAGTTTGGTGAGGGGGGCAGGCTGTGGGGGCAGTCTGGGTGGGGTCCTGGGGAAAGGAGTATCGCCCTGAGCCTATGTCCTAGGGTTTCTCTTGCCCCGAGGGCAAAGAACCATAGGTGGGACGTTTGGGGGCATGCTGCCCCCTCTAGCCCTTGCTTCACTGCTACCCTATCCATTCTGACCCTCTCACAGGAAACAATGAAGGGAGACACCAGGCCACTCAGCAGAGAGGAGGATGCCAGCGGGAGGGAAGACTCCATCATCACCAATGGGGACTGCAGCAACCAGTCTTCTGACTCCAAGGACGCGCCGTCACCCCCGATCTTGGAGGCCATCAGCACCCCGGAGATCAGAGGTGGCCGGGCCTGTGGGGAGGTGGGGTGGCACAGACACTGGACCGCAGCTGGGACATGAGCCTCCCTTTGAGCAGGCTGCAGGCAGATTGTGGGGAGAGGGTCTGGTCCCCGACTACCTCCCAGGGAAGGGAAGAGGAGGATACAGGCAGAGCCAAGCCCGCTTGTCACCCCTGCCACAGCCCTTGGCCTCCTTCCTCTCCTCACCTCAGTGGAGACTTTGAGGAGGCGACGATCCCTGTTTTTTTTCCAGTCACAATGCGGGTGGTTGCAGCATAGCCTAGGGTCTTTGGCTCTTCTGGGACCCTGTTCCCTGGCATCTGGGACTGTGACTGGGAAGAAAATCACTCAGGCTGGAGGGGCTGAGGCTTCTTTCCACCTTTCCCTTGCCTCAGCAGTTCCCCAGGTCAGATGACCTGGGATCCACCTCACTGAGCTTTTCTAACCCAGATGGTTAAAAAAATCCTGTATTGCCCCGTCCTATTATTGACAGCTCCTCACACTGTACTGTCTGATAGAACTTTGCAAGGGTGAAAGTGTTCTATTTCTGTATTCACTACAATAGCCAGTAGCCACATATGAGCACTTAAAATGTGGCTGATGTGGGAGGCAGTGGACTGTTCATTTAAGTGTGGTTAGTGCCACTGAATTGGGCAGCACAGTTCTGGAAGGAATTTTTGATGCCTTCTCTCATGGGAACCTCTAGTTTTGTTTTGGATCGTATAATGTGCCTGGCCCTGTACCCTGTTGCCTTATGAATACATTGAGGTGACTACAGGTCCTGAGTGGATAGGCGTTAACCCTTGAGGATGCCAGCAGCTTAAGTGAGATCCCATCAGCCCAAAGAGGAAGCTACAGAAGGTTGCCCATGAGCAAAGGAAGACATGGCTCCTGACCAGCCCCGGCTGCCCCTTCCACAAAACAAGCTGCGTTCTCTTTCCTCCACAGGCCGCAGATCAAGCTCACGATTGTCCAAGAGAGAGGTCTCCAGCCTGCTAAGTTATACTCAGGTATGGGCTCTGCTCTGCCTCTTCCAGGATTCAGGGGGATTCCCTTTAGCTTTCATTAAGTGGGGTACACAAGGCCCACCCAAATATTTGTGTGTTTTTTTGTTTGTTTTTTTAAATATATATTTTATTGATTTCAGAGAGGGAGGGAGAGGGAGAGGGAGAGAGAGAGAGACATAGAAACATCAATGATGAGAGAGAATCATTGACCGGCTGCCTCCTGCACGCTCCCCACCGGGGACAGAGCTCGCAACCCCAGGCATGTGCCCTCGACCAGAATCGAACCTGGGATCCCCTCAGTCCCCAGGCCGATGCTCCATCCACTGAGCCAAACCAGCCAGGGCCCAAATATTTGTTGAATGATGAGTTGTGGACTGCTAGGCACACAGTACTTTGAACAACCTCACACTTAGAATGGCATGTGCTGCCGTTGTATGCCAAGTTTTTAAAAAATCATAAACATTTATTTTACTAAATTATGAAGTTTTTTACTAGCTGCTTCCTGCATAATTTTTGAAATCACTTTTTTTCTCAACCTGAATAATCAGTTACTTAAATCGACAAATTCCTAATGAAGCAAATTGTCCTTTTATTCCTGGAATGAGTTCAACTTCAACTTGGGCACGTTATGTTTTGAATTTGATTTATGTTTTAGCATCTATTCCATGAATTAGATGTATGATTTTATTTCTCATATAATGTATCTGTGTCTGGCTTTGATGCACATTGGAAATAACTCACCTGGCTTGTTCTAGGGAATTTTTTCGCAGTCATTGCAATATCAGAGTTTCTACTTGAGTTTTTTCCCCAAGTTACAGTTTTCCTGACATTATTTATGCCTTCTGTCTTGTTAATTCCCTTAGAGTTTTGTCAACTTGGTTAACTTTTTTCAAAGAACCAGTGTCAGGCATAAGGGACAACGTCATGATAAAAGTGCATAAATGAAAGCTCGCCCTTTATTACAGCTTCTATTCTGGGGGGCACCCAGCTGCTGGGGACAGTGTGCTGGATGAGAGGCTCAGGGCAGCTGTTTTGGTCGATAGTTACCAGTAATAGCAATGAAGTCTCCTCCCTGGGCAATTTCTCAGTGCTGGCCTTGGGTGAAATGTGCTATAACCCTGTTGTTTTATAAGGGAAGTACTGTTGCTCCAATTTTATTTTATCCTCCCCTGAAGGTATGTTTTATTTTATCCTCCCCTGAAGGTACTGGTGAGAGAGAGACAGAGAGAGAGAGAGAGAGAGAAACATCAATGTATGAGAGAAACATTGATCAGTTGCCTCCCCATACACATCCCCACTGAGGATGTACCCTGACTGGGAATTGAACCAACAACCTTTCACTGTAGGAGACAACGCTCCAACCAGCTGAGCCACACCACCCAGGGAATGGACACACTGAAGGCCACACAGTTGAGACTGGGGTCCGGTCTCCCTGCTAGAGATAGCCAAATTAGTCTAAGGCGTAGACAAAGAAGTCTTCGTGATGTATATTGCCGTCACACAATTTCTTTGGTTTTCTGATTCTACTGGGGTTTTATCTTTCATGTCTTGACTTCATGATCCTATGGTTTGAGCTATTGTAAAATTTGTTTGGAACCTAATTAGATAGTTGAAAATATTTTTAGGTCTCTTGGACCAATATTAAGATTGCTTGTTTTTAATATGATTGACTTCATTTTTAAGCTATTTTGGTTTTATAACCTGTTCATGATATCCTGAAGCAGCACATGTTTCATTTATAAAGGATCTGACGGGTGATGGAGATGGCGATGAGGAAGATGGAGATGGCTCCGATACTCCAATAATGCCAAAACTCTTCCGGGAAACCAGGACTCGGTCTGAAAGCCCAGCTGTAAGTCCCCACCCCTGAGCCAAGGCACCATCTCAAACCACTCATAGGCCTGTGGTAAAAAAACAACACATGTTTAGGACCTAGGGGGACTTGGAAGAGAAGTAAACAGTTTTGAAAGTAGAAAAATGATAGCAAGGCTTATGAAATATCATTGTTTTCTTTCACATGGTAGTTTTTAAACTCTTAAAACACTGTTGGATGTGCCCAAGGGTGATAGAGTTGGCAGGTGGTTGGCTCAGTGCCAGTTACCTATGAGAGTCACTTCTGTGGGTGGATTCTGTGAATGGAAGATACTTATTGCTCTCGGGCAACCCAGTATGTTAGCCGGCTAACCCTTGGTGACCATTGCAGGTGCAGTTTATAATCACACTCTGCTCTAGGATATGATGTGTATCATCCCCCTTTTTACGGACGAGAGAAGATTCTGGTAACTTACCAATGGTTCAACATTAACTCTTCTGTAGGATTCCAACACAGGTCTGCAACCCCCAAGTTCATGCCACTTTGAGAAAGAAGCCCAAGGCTTTCCATCCATCTTGAGGATCCAGTACCTTCCTGAAGAATGCAATAATTATTCTAATGCTTTTTGGGGAAAAACATGTTTCGTTGAGAGTAAACTTGGATTTTATTTTTCAATCCAATTTACAGGTGCCAGTTTCAGCTGTGACAGGCAGTGGGGTCTGCTGTGGATTGTCTGTCAGCCCTGCTGGCTACCCTAACGCCTTATCGCACGAGCTGGGGAGTGTCTGAGTGGGAAGTTGGCAGTCTTCTCTACCCCCACTCACATACCTCATGCACTTCTGTTGACCTGAAACTGCCTCTTAAGCCCAGTCCTCTGGGCCCCCTGCGCGACACCACATGCCTACAGTCACCAAAGGCCTCGTGCTTATCCTCTCTTGCTTCTAGGTCCGAACCCGAAATAACATCAGTGCCTCTGGCCGGGAGAGGCACAGGCTCTCCCTCCGTTCCACCCGAGGCCGGCAGGGCCGCAATCACATGGACGAGTCCCCAGTGGAGTTCTCAACTACCAGGGTTGGTTCCCGGATGCTCAGACCCCTGTCCCCACTTCTACTTGGAAGATCACCATGAAAGTACCCAGTGTCTAACCCTAACTGGCTTCTGTTCTTCACACTCCTCTGCTTTTCAGGGTCTTGCCTTTCCTTTCTCTCCTGGGTGCTGGGTAAGCTTCTCTTAAGCCTGATGACCTCTCTGGCCTGATCCCGGATGGAACTGTGGTGGGAATGCAAGAATTACCTGATGACTGGGTTCTTTCCCCTCCTTGGAAACGAGCTATAAGCCACTGACTTCCAAAAATCTCTTGTCTCCCTGGTATCTTCACTGACTGTCTTGAGAACACCCGCAGGGGTTACAGCAACTCTCCGCTCCTGTTGCAAGTTTGGGCACACAGTGTAAGCACTTAGGAAGTCAGTGGTCCTCTCTGAGCGTGGCTCAGAGCCTCTACGTGAGCATCACTCATTCTATGCCTCTGTCCTCAACTGTCTGTTTTGATGGGCGTGGCTTTGCTTTCTCTCACCACTTAAGGGATACTTGGTCACGGAAAACCATTCTTGTTGGTCTCTGTACTTTTTAACTTACGTCTTTGTCTTCATTTTCTCTGCTTGCCTGGGAAGCAATCGGGGTGACGCTTATCTCTGGTCATCTACCTGGTTTGCTGTGGCCCAAGCTGTGTGTCTTTCTGTCCACAGTCCCTGAGGCGGCGCACGGCATCGTTGGCAGGCACACCGTGGCCGTCCCCCGAGAGCCCCTACCCCACCATCGACCTCACAGATGACAGTGTGGTGCCCCAGAGCAGTAGTACCCCTTACACCCGCCTGGCTCAGGACAGCCAACAGGAGAACTTGGACTCCCCACAGATGTATACAGAGGGCAGAGATACAGACGGCACTGAGTATCAGGTACCGCCAGGAAGGGGTGAATTTAGGAGACAAAAGCACACTGTTACTGGAGGGGACTGTTTCTACAATTTTGGGTCACTCTTGGCATAATATTTGAATTGATTCAAGTACATTTCCCACATGTAACATGCTCCTTTACCCTACTTGTCTCCCAGATATCTCAAGCACATGATTCCTGATTTTCTGAACATGACATAGTTACACCTAGAAATACATATACTTTGTATACATAGCGCATGATTCTGTTCATCATTGTATAGTATACATACAAGTGTTAATTGGCTTTTTTCACATATTAGGAAAATGAGTTGTCTTTCATGTCTGTAATCAACAAACTGAGCTTGTTTTCACTCAAGCACTGCTGTATAGTTAGTACATATCTACGTACACATATCGTGTAGAAATCCTTTTTTCACCATACATTACTTCAGAGTAGATTACACCATATATTTTAATAAGTTGCTTATTTTTATGGGCACCTCACATTTTATGGCAAGCTATGTGTAAATGGCCAACTTTATTTTTTTTGCATTTTAATGGCTTTGTGCTACCCCATCTGATGGCCTGTGGTGGAATATTCAGCTGATTGTCATTATTTTACTCTGATCTATTTCCTGTTCGTTTTCAGTCAACATTCTTGCATGCCTAAATGCTAGGTTAAATGTTACAGATCTAATATAATAAACCCCACATTCCTATCAAACAACCAATCCTGCCCATCCATTGCCCCTTATATTTTTAAATTTCTTGATTCTAATTTCATTTTTTAAAGATTATTTTAAATTTTATATTGAGAGAGAGAGGGGAAAAGATTGATTTTTGTTGTTGTTAAGAAACTGGTTTCTTCCACTTGTTTATGTATTCATTGGTATTCATTGGGTGGAAGTTTGACCAGGACAATGCTCTAACCAACTGAGCTACCTGGAAAGGGCCCACTGCCTCTTGTTTTCAGCCATTCTCACTCAGACTTTTCCTACCATGAAGTGTTGGAGGCGGGTAGGTAATGTCCCGAGGCGTTCTGGCAGGCACTCCAAGGAAGCCCTGGGTGGCTCGCTCAGGCAGTTGCTTGCCATTGGGGTCAGTGGGGCTGCAGGAGTTTCGCTTGGCCCAGGTCGTCCGTCTCATTAGGATTCCTTCATGTGGTTTGTCTTGCAGGATGGGAAGGAGTTTGGAATAGGGGACCTTGTGTGGGGAAAGATCAAGGGCTTCTCCTGGTGGCCTGCCATGGTAGTGTCTTGGAAGGTCACCTCCAAGCGCCAGGCCATGTCCGGCATGCGGTGGGTCCAGTGGTTTGGCGATGGCAAGTTCTCTGAGGTGAGTCCAGGGAAGGGCAGGCTGTCATGGGCCTGCAGACCCACAGCGTCTCTGTCCTTTCTTTTTGCAGTTGCCTTTTGAGATAAGGGCCTGTGCCTTGCTATTTCCAGATGGGTGAGACTATCTTTGACTCTGTATCCAGGAGTAATAACAAATCTTGCTTGTAAAATGGCTTAAAGAGACACACACAGGGTCTTGTGGGCCAGAGCTCAGTCTACCCTTACAGGAGACACATGGATGGGAAGTCCTCTGGGTCCATGGCCACTTGGTCTCTGGGGCAGAAACAGGAAGGGTGAACCTAATTTAGCCCTGCAGAGGTGGCAGGTAGGCGCCTCTAGGTAGCCTGGAGATGGTCTGGAGTTGCATGGTGATGGTAATCAACTTTGCAGAGTTGGTTATTTCAGGGTTTTTCAATTATTGGGGTTAGTCATTTTAAGTTCATCTTTCTTGAGAGTCTGCCCCATAAGAGTGGTGTTAGAGACAAATGAATTAGGCTGTTGTGATTCTTCTATTTTGAAGGCACATGCTGAAATCTCCAGGTGTTTTGTTTTGTTAATCCTCACCTGAGGATATTTAGTCCATTGATTTTAGAGAGAGTGGAAGGGAGGAGAGATGGAGGAGAAACATTGATGTGAGAGAGACACATCGATTGGTTGCCTCCCACACGAGCCCTCGGGCTGATGCTCTAACCACTGAGCACCCGGCTGGGGCTGAAGTCTCCAGGATTTGAGTAGAATGTTGCAGACAATAGTTTTCCTGGAGTGGTCTCTTTTTGAAATGTTCCTTTAACCTTCAGTATGCCCAGAGATTAGGTGAGGATACAGAACAAATTAGATGGAGGCAGATGTGGGAATGAAGGACCTCTAGTACATTTGTGGGACTTGGCCTCAAGTTGAGGTTTTGGTTTCCTAGGAATTGGGCTTCCTTTGGGCCATTTGCTATAAACACATTGAAGTTCCCACAGGGCAAGTCTCCCTGCATGCTGATGTCCTCATTGGCCAGCAGAGGGAGCAGGATAAGTGTCCTTGTCGCTGCTTGCCTTGAAGCATCTAAAGGCAGGGATGTGGGCAATGAATTCTGTGAAATGAAGAAGCATGGATTATTTGTGATTGCTTTGGCTTGGTGAGACATAAAATGCACTTTGCAAGACTGAGCCTGATGCTAATAAGATAAAGTGTGGGGCTGTAAGCATTAAGGAAGGTATTACCATGTGAGGTCTGGTGCTAAGCCCTTGTGCTACATTGGAGCAGCTTGGCGTTGGGAACAGCATTTGCATTCAGTATACAACTGTGTTGAGCCCCAGTTTCTTCTAGCCCTAGATATGGATGTAGAGTTGCCTGGTGACAGGAACCCCCACCTCGTGGGACCTTGGGCTAGAGGTGTATGTGAGTGCGAGCATGTTCCGTGGAAAATGAAGCATCGTGTGTGTCTTTCAGTCTGATCAGCACCCCAAACACCCAGTTCCATCCCTTCCTGATTGGTTCCTGCATGGCCTTGGAACTTGGGGCATGAGATTTTATGGATCTTTAGCCCCAGTGGAAGGAAGATAGGAACAAATAGAAAAAAAAAATCCTTACATTGTGCCAAACACTGTTCTCTAAACATATACTAAGTTCAACTAACAAATTAATAGAAGGCTAAGTAGTAATCATAGCTATTTGTCACATTTACAAAGGAGAGGGAAGAACATGTGCAAAACCCCAATGTTGGAGCATCCACAGAGAATTTCAAGACTCACCTGCAAGGGGCCCACACCAGGGACCATGTGGGTCATGTGCCCTTAAAATACGTACAAATACAGGTTGCTTCTAATTGTATCCACTTGGAGCAGAGACTTTCTCACACTGGGAGCGTCAACCATGCTTCTGGCTGTTGGGTGCATCGGGAGTATATATCATTTCTATTTTCTCTTTTACTCTTTCCCCTTTTTTTGAATCTGAACTTGATCCCCTGGAATAACCCTGTGAGAGATAGGTCACCCCAGATGCAGGGTAGGTGGATGTTGATGATGTCTTTCTCTTTTAGGTCTCTGCAGATAAGCTGGTGGCCTTGGGGCTATTCAGCCAGCACTTTAACCTGGCGACCTTCAATAAGCTGGTCTCTTATAGGAAGGCCATGTACCACGCTCTGGAGGTAACACGGTGGTGGGTGGTTAGACCTGGCCCCCAGAGCAGGATTAAGGCAAGAGACATACAGAAAGCCAGCTCAGGCCACAGTGTAACCAAGGATGGCTTGGAAGGGACAGGGCCACCAGGCAGGAGGTGAATGCAAACCTGTTGGCCTAAGGGCCAGACTGGGAAGGGAAGGAAGGGATTTGAGCCTTCCATATGACTCTGAGTACTAATTACTTCAGCTTCTCCCTGGTGGTTCTCAGTATTGCTGATTGAATTAAGAAGGAGGAGCACTGGAAAGTGGGGGACAATGTTTACAACAGTGAATAATGCTTTTCCAGAGCTAGCAAAACCTCCTTTATTTATTAAAAAAAATTTTTTTTATTGATGTCAGAAATGAAGGGGGAGGGGGAGAGAGATAGAAAGAAACATCCATGATGAGAGAGAATCATTGATCAGCTGCCTCCTACATGCCCCCCACGGGGATCAAGCCCGCAACCCAGCATGCGCCCTAACTGGTTGACAGGTTGACGCTCAATCACTGAGCCACACCAGCTGGGCAAAACCTCCTTCCTTTAAATGGCGTTGTTCAAGGCCAACACAGGGCAGCCGCTGAGGACAGCTGCCTTTTTCCCCTTGTCTGTGGGATCCATCAGGCTCTATCTATCTTTCCCGTTCCCTTGACTTAGAACTGAAAAGATCAGTGGCCTTTGCCCAGCATTTATGAACCAGCCTCTGCTTAGTTAGGAATCCTAGTGCTTCTTAAATAAGACCTAAAACTTGACACCTCGCCATCTTCATTAGGAAAATAAACCAAGAAATCTGGAGCATTCTCAGAGTTGGTGATACTTCTGTATCTAAAAGTAGCAGTGCTAATTCTGATCCTCTGCTCTCTGAGAGGGAGCTGACCACTCAAGTTCTCTACAGGGAAGAGGTCATATTTGGTGCCGGCATGGCCTCCCGCCCGTCCCCTGCACAGGCCCCTCCCTGTCACATACCATGCCCAGGACAGCTGCCTGGTTATGAAAGGGCCCAGAGTGAAGGGGAATGCAGGCCCCAGCTGCGGGAATCCCTGGGTGCCACCTGGCCAGCACCCACCCCTGCTGTTCATCACAGACTCGCCTTTATCTCGCCAGAAAGCCAGGGTGCGGGCTGGCAAGACCTTCCCCAGCAGCCCCGGAGACTCATTGGAGGACCAGCTGAAGCCCATGTTGGAGTGGGCCCATGGGGGCTTCAAGCCCACCGGGATCGAGGGCCTCAAACCCAACAACAAGCTAACAGGTGGGAATGGGTCCCTGTGACAGCCCTGACTGCCATTGCTAGTGGGAGCACCCTTGGGAGATGCAGCCACCTCTCCTACCCCTTGCCCCACCCCAGCTTTTCAGCAACCAGTCAGTCTTGGAGACCTGCTCTGTCACCCTGTGAACCCCAGGGCTATGGGAAAACAAGCAGCCCAACCTTTTCTGGCTTCGCTGGTCTGCGATGGAATCTGTTCTGTAAACTTGAGTCAACAGGAGATAAAGATGGAATCTTCACTAGCACCTTTACTTTTAAAAGGAAAAATTAAGCTCTGCTCATTGGTGAAAACTTGGAAAGTATTTTAAAAAACCTCCAAAACCCTGAAACCATGAGCCATCTCCAAAAGAGGCATAACCTTACTCTAACATTTTGACCAATAGCATAATTCCTCCATTATAAGCTATGTATAGTTTCCCATTATCACTTTCTAGAAATCCAGGATGCCTGAAATCCATGATTTGTCTACTAATTCATACATTTAACATAGTGTTTTCTGTTTTGTTTTGTCTCCCCCATTAAAAGTGGTTAATAAGTCGAAGGTGCGTCGTGCAGGCAGTATGAAATTAGAATCAAGGAAATACGGTATTCCCTTCCCATCCTTTGACTATGCACTATTTTCTCTGCACTTTTCTTTCAATTTCTTTGCCTATACAGTGGTCACTGGAAAAGAAATCTCAACCTGAACTCTCATCCCCCACTTCACTCTCAACCTTCACAAGTCCTCCATCCAGGTTCATCTTGTTGGGTGTGCACATCCTTCCAACTTTTTTTGTACACTAGTTGGATTCCTGCTTTCCCTTCTTGATATTAATCATATGGCCACTGACAGATGTCACTAAAGAGTCCTTATGATTTTTAATGACTGCATAATTTTCTTTCCTAGGAACAGAGTCGAACTTAACCATGCCCCTTTTAGATTATACTGTATATATACATATTGGAGCTAGAATATATATAAGTGGAATTTAAAGAAATGTAAAGAATTGCCACATCATATACTTTAAAGAATGTTCTAATAGCCACATTGAAAAGAGTAAAAGAAACAAAGACAGTTAGTATTAATTATGTGTTTAATTTAGTCCAGTATTTCCAACATTTTTAAGCAGTCCTAACAGTCAGTATGAAAATTAAGTTATTTTACATTTCCTTTTAGCACTGTTTTCAAAATCTCATATTTTGTATGTTTTACAACATCTCAATTTGGATGTGAAATTTTTGTTAGAAAAACTTGATCTGTATTTTCACAGATGTATGTTCCAAATTTTCACTTGACCAAGTTCCAAATGAACTACTTAATTGGAGCAATCTTAAAATTTACATTAAAATTAAATGCATTCAAGTTACATTTTAAGTGCTCAGTAGCTTTAAGTGACCGACAGTCACTGTGTTGGGCATCGGAGACAAATGTTTCAGGGTTTCAGCTATGGGTTAGCCTTTGCCTAATGTTTGTGCTGGGTCTAAAGCTCTTTAAAACCCTATAAACATGTTAGATATGTGAGGGATTTTGACTTATGTCCCATAGTGGGACCATATGGCGGACCCAGTGTGGACCCTGTCATGGCCCAAAAGCATCCGTCACCCAGGCCTAGCATGGTCCTGTCCCAGGCCCATGTTCGCCCTGCACCTCCTACCAGCCCCGGCTGCTATGTCCTTCCCTTTCACAGAGAACAAGAAGCGCAGACGCACAGCTGATGACTTGTCCACCTCCACGGACTACTGCCCCCAACCGAAGCGCCTCAAGACAAACTATAACAATGGCAAAGACCGAGGAGAGGAGGACCAGACCCGAGGTGATTTACGGCGCCGTGAACACCCATTACTGGGAGGGCACATCGTGAGGACTGCTCAGCAGGGGTTAATTGATCAGTAAGAGGCTCCCTGACCCCATGTCACACCTTCTTTTCTCAACAGAGCAAATGGCTTTGGATGTTGCCAACAACAAGAGTAGTCTGGAAGGTAATGGTAATACTCTCCCTCAAAGTCCTCACTTCCCGTCCTGGGTAGTTCCAGGCCTTTCCTGCTTGTCTATCCTGTCCTGCCTGCTGATAATGAAGGGAAGTCAGGGTAGCCCAATAGTTAACCACCTGGGGTCTGAAACTGTGATTATGGCTGTGTGTAGAGTCTGGTCATTGGAAAGTCCTTTCCTGATGTGACAGTGAGCCAATTGGTGTCACCACGAATTGTCCCAAAGTCCTAGTCTTTGAAGAGTCTCAGATTTGTGTGCCAGGCCTTTGCAGCTTGTCCTTGTGCTGGAGGTGCCCTGGCTCAGTGTGTGTCCCACGTCGGGAGTGGGTCTGTTAACGGGTCTGTTAGCGTGGAAGAATTGTTGAAAGGAATAAAGCATGAAGAGACCTTGGTATATTGCTAGCATGGAATAAATGTTCAGGAACCGTAGACACGAGGCTTTAGCAGCTGTTATTGGTCCTGAGGTGTCACAAGCTGCGTGCATGCTTTCTTACAGACAGCTGTTTGTCCTGTGGTCGGAAAAACCCCGTGTCCTTCCATCCTCTCTTTGAGGGGGGACTCTGTCAGACATGTCGGGTAAGTCCTGTCCTCTCCCTGGACTTTATTGCCCCTTCTCTCCACACAACTTCCCTGTCGTTCCCCCGAGAAAAGCACCTGCAGGTCGCCATTGGGGGAGGTTCTAGTGAAGCCCTCCCTGGCCACCATCACCCCATCCTCCCCTCTGAGGGCAGGTGCTGCCACAGAGGAAGTCATCTGCAGTGGCACGCACACCCCAGCCAGTTGTTCCTGTAACGGGAACCAAGCCACCAGTGACCTGTCCGTCGAGCCAGCGGGCCCGGTGGTCCCTGGTCTCAGTTTTATGAGTTTCTCTCTGGCCGCCAGGACCGGTTCCTCGAGCTGTTCTACATGTATGACGATGATGGCTATCAGTCCTACTGCACCGTGTGCTGTGAGGGGCGCGAGCTGCTCTTGTGCAGCAACACAAGCTGCTGCCGGTGAGCTTCAGACCAGCCGTGTGGGTGAGACCCAGCAGGGCCCTGAGGCTCCCACGTCATATCTGTGATTCCTACAGCCCAAAAAAACTCTGGCCCAGGGACTGGGAATCCAGTGGACCTGAGGACAGGGGCCCAGAGTTACTACTGCTCTGCAGGGGTTGTGGTTCTCATCTGTTTGAGACAGAAATGGCTGAGGGTGGTGCCTGAGTTGTGGAAGCCTCCCGGGAGAATGGCCACTTTGGGGGGTAGAGATCCTTTGCTGTGCAGAGCCTGTGCACTGAGGGTACTGATATCCTAGGAAAAACAGGTTAGTGTATCCCACATCACACTGTAGGGCCCTTCTGCCCATGGGGAGAAGCAACCGGTTCTTAGCCAGTGCATTACTATCTACCTGGGAAGGCGGGCTATGGATGTAGGAGAAAGGCCTGATGTCTTCTCTCCACTCCCGGCCGCAGGTGCTTCTGTGTGGAGTGCCTGGATTTGCTGGTGGGCGCGGGCACAGCAGCCGATGCCAAGCTGCAGGAGCCCTGGAGCTGCTACATGTGCCTCCCGCAGCGCTGTCACGGGGTCCTGCAGCGCCGGAAGGACTGGAATGTTCGCCTGCAGTCCTTTTTCACCAGTGACCCTGGGCTCGAATACGTAAGCCACAGGTTCCTTCTAGCACCACCTACCCCAGAGAGTCAGGGGACTGCAATGCTCTCGAAGTCTGTTGGCAAGATTTCATAAAGAGGTCCATTATACAAATGACTGGCTGGGTCGCTCCTACTTCAGAGACGGGGCCAATTCATATGTCCTTTGTACAGTCCTCGGCCTTCCCCTGTGGCCTTTCTCTCCTTTGTGGCCTTCCGTGGATTTTCTAAGGAAAGAGCAGCCCGTGACTTAGTCTTTAATTGTAGTGGGAGTGGATCTTCCTGGGCTCCATTCTACCAGTTCTGTGAGGCAGGCCCAGGTCTTCCTGTTTAGGGTGTCGTGTCCTTTTGTGTGTGTGCATCTGTCTCAGAGTCTCTGTGTTCCATGTCTTAAGGGTAGACTAGCCAGTCTGTGCCAAATCTCTTAAGGGGATCCCTGCTAAGAAATGGCTGAACACAGGGTTTGAGTTCCTCAAAGGAAGGTCAGCTCGCCCCTCGCCCAGAGGTTGATCCTTTTCCCCTGCACCCTGACCTCCATGACCTTCTTTAACCTGGCAGGAAGCCCCCAAGTTATACCCTGCGATTCCTGCAGCCAGAAGGCGGCCCATTCGAGTCTTGTCCCTGTTTGATGGAATTGCCACAGGTGAGTTTGGAATTCACCTTGGGATGCTCACCTGGACCAGGTGTCTGTCCTGAATGCCAAGCAAGACCCCTGGGATTATCTGTCTGTCAACAGTTTTGAGAAAACCAGTGGCTTCTTGTTTCTCTCCTCAAATCCTCTTCACGTATTTCACCTGCGTTGGTCCTCTTGTTCCTTTTAAAAGTCTTATACATATTTCATATCTTACATTTTACTTGTATTATATGTAGATATCTTGGAAAATTATTTTTACTCCATAAACATGGATATATTGGAGATTAATAGACAATTCCTATTAATATCCATTTTTTTCTCTCCCATTCCTCCAGTTTCCACATGTGTAGAATAAGCATAACCAACAAGCATGTCGCCCTTGGGGAGCTTTGCCTAATTTAACACATTTAATACTCAAAATTGCTTTGGAATGTAGGAATATCTCCATTTTACCAGAGCAGGAAGCAGTGGGGATGAGGTGCTATGCATTTAGCATCATTTGTACTTGTGTGTGTCTACCAGTGTCCACCTGCCTAAAGCGGACAGTTTTTAATGATTCTCAGGGTCATGGCTAGCTGCTTGTTTTCCCCACCCTGCTGCATCCTCACACCTGTGTATGCTGGCACAGGTAACAATAGAAAATGGAGTCTTGGCCATTGTCCCCTGACTTTGAGGTTATTTTCTAAACACGGTTTTGGTGAAGATCCCTGTCCTTGTGTCTGTGCTTGACTATGCTGGGCCAATGGTTGTAAACCTGTCAGGTTTGTGTGTGTGTGTGTGTGTGTGTGTGTGTGTGTGTGTGTGTTTTGTTTTCTTAATCCTCACCTAAGGATATTTTTCCATTGATTTTTATTTTTATTTTATTTTAAATAGAGTGGAAGGGATGGGGAGGGTGAAAAGAGGGAGAGAGACATGAGAGAGTCACATCCACTGGTTCCTCCCGCTACCCCAATCTGGGCCAGGGATCAAGCCTGCAAACGAGGTACATGTCCTTGACCAGAACTGAACCTCGGAACCTTTAGACTGCATGCCTACAACTATCCTCTGAACCAAACCAGCCAGTGCTAGACATGCCAGTTTTAATTAGTCCTACCAGTGGGCTGTACCAGTTGATACATACCTATTTCCTTCACAAAACTCTCTACTCTGCAGACCCTGCTGTTTCAGCTAGTTTGTGCCATATGCAGGGTTGCACGTGAGGACTATAATGTACTTTTTGGGTCTGGTGTGAGTTCTTAGATATGATGTAGAATCACAGGAGTCAAGATGAGCCTGAGTGTATTTTATGTCTCCCCAATCCCACACAGGGTACTTGGTCCTCAAAGAATTGGGGATCAAAGTAGAGAAGTATGTCGCCTCTGAAGTGTGTGAAGAGTCCATCGCCGTTGGAACTGTTAAGCACGAAGGCAATATTAAATACGTGAATGACGTCAGGAACATCACAAAGAAAAATGTGAGGACAGCCTGCACCCCTGGGGGCTTTGTAACACCCTCCTCCTCCAGGCCCTGAGCCCCATACAACCTCACAGCCGTACCCAGGGTTGTGGGAAAAGGTAACCTGTGGTCATAGCATCAAGCTATCTTGACAGGTTACCTGGAACCCAGGCTGTCTGTCCCTCCATCCTTGATCCTATCCTCCTGTGAGAATACTGGTTTTTTTTCCCACAGGTTGAAGAATGGGGTCCCTTTGACTTGGTAATTGGTGGGAGCCCATGCAATGATCTCTCAAATGTGAACCCCGCCAGGAAAGGCCTATATGGTGAGTATCCCTTCGTTTGGTAGCCCCAGAAGACCCTATGTCAGTGGTCGGCAAACTCATTAGTCAACAGAGCGGTAAACCACGGCTCTCGAGCCGCAGTTTGCCGACCACTGCCTTATATCAACTGAGTGTTGGTCTAAGAGTGCGTTGAGAAAGAGCTCTTAGCTTCTTGCCAGCCTTACCTGTCAGCTCTGTCCATGTCACATTGTGAAGCCTCAATCCCACAAGATACTTAAAAATATTGCACTGCCGATTAAGGGAATGTAGGAATGTAGAGCACCAGCCTCAGTTAGTTAATCTCTGGGAACCCATTGGTTGCAATGTGGAGGGGTGGTTTTGACCCCAGCCAGCCATCTTCTTTTGTGGGCTCAGAGGGCACAGGCCGACTTTTCTTCGAGTTCTACCACCTGCTGAATTACGCACGGCCCAAGGAAGGTGACGACCGGCCCTTCTTCTGGATGTTTGAGAATGTGGTAGCCATGAAGGTTGGCGACAAGAGGGACATCTGTCGGTTCCTGGAGGTGAGGGGACCTAGGGTCCTGATTGTCAAGGCGACATGGGCGGGGAGGCCCTGCTGGCAATGAGAGTGGGGATTTCTATGTTGTGAATTATTTTTGGGATTTTGACTGAAGACCTGGCAAGATCCCAGAATCTTGGAGTCAAGTTGGTTGAGTCTCTTGTTCAATCTCCTTTGGTTCAAATATTTTTGAGGGGAAAAGTAAATGATCTCTAAGTTCATCACGAACCTATTGAAGTTGGATGATGAAACAAACCATCACTTTTAGAGATCTCATGAGATTTGACTCCGATTTTTACTCTATAGAGAGTTTTTTAATCCTTACTCTGAGAATTGTTTCTTTAGGGCACATAGATAGGTTCATTATCCAATCCTTAATATGCATTAAACGTTGTAGTAATACTTTTTATACACTTACAACGTCATTTAATTTTCCCCAAAGCTTTACAGCTTAAGTTCTGTGATAACGATTATAGAACTGGCTAGTTAGTTCTCTCATGCTGTGTGAACCTGACAGTTGGGTGTCATGGGGCATATGTTGCCAACACTGCATTCCCACACTAGGGCCTTGATTTGCCAGATTTTTGTTTTGAGCTGTTTTTGTCACCTGTGCATCATAATAATCTGGTGCGCCCCAGCCCATACCTTCTCAGAACTTGCAGGTCTGATCTGGTCTCTTTTCCCACCATTAATATGGGGCACTAGCTATGCCTCCAGCCAGATTCTTGCTGAGAATTGGTCTGTCCCTTGGTTGGCAGGAATCGTGTGTCCTCGATAGCTAAGGAGCAGCCCTGTCACCTGCCCCACTCTGGTTACTACCTGGATTCTGCTGTGGGCTCCTAGCAGAGTTGTTCTTCTGTCTCCCTACAGTGTAATCCAGTGATGATTGATGCCATCAAAGTGTCTGCTGCTCACAGGGCCCGATACTTCTGGGGCAACCTGCCCGGGATGAACAGGTAACACAGGGCTCTGAGTGGGACAGATAACCACCAAGTGAAATGCATCTAATGGTGTGAGCTCTGACTGGTTTACTCACGAGACAGAGCCACCCTGGGCTTCAGACCAATCTCTGGTGTTACAGATTGACATCTGGTAAGACGTACAGCTACCTGGAAATCTCAGGCCCAGATTCCTCAGTCTGCTCCAACTTGTTTCCTGCTCTGCCCAGGGGCCTGGTGCTTACAGTGCCATGTGCTGGAGCAGACAGGCGTCTTCTCCCCGCTGGAGATGCTCATGCTTTATACCCCACCTCTTCTCCTAATGCCTGTCCCATTGGGAAATGGAGGAGAGTGTTAGACATGCCCTTCTCCCTGATAATGACCAAGCAGGTGGCAGAGCTGAGATGACAATTGGGAGCCCAAAGCCTGTCATCCTTGGATTTTCTTAGCCAAGAACTTTTCCCAGTTTTTCATTAGTCCATTCATATTACTGAGGATTAGTTATATTCTATATGTGGTTTCAGGGCTATGTGGTGTTCTAATTAAGATACAAAACGTGATGGTAATTTGATTTCCCGGACTGGCAAATAAGTTTTAAGCTTATAAAGATTCTCCTTTAGAAGGAAGAGTTGGAAGCATAAATAACTCTGGCCATTTAGCAAAATGTAGACCGAGGTGAGAAGGTACTGGTATAGCTTGGAGGATTTCTGCTTGGACATCTTGGCATTTAAAAAAATTTTTTTAAATATATTTATTGATTTTAGAGAGAAATATCGATAGGTTACTTCCTGCGTGCTCCCCACTTGGGATGGAACCCAAAACCCAGGCATGTGCTCAACATGGTACATGGGCCAATGTTCAACCACTAAGCCACAATGGCCAGGCATCTTGCAGTTTTATTCGGTAGTCACCCAATCAGATAGTGCAATGCCATCTGAATTTGGAGTCAAGTGGGCTCATTCACTGACCTCTCCTTCTGTAGCAGTCACTGTTGTACATGCTGTCAGTTTACTGGTGAACACATCAGATGTAAGTCTTCTTTCAGAGTTAACATGCTAGTGGGGGATGGGTAGAGAAGACAGTAAATGATTTCAGGGTCATGGCTGGAGCGGGCAGGGCATTGGAAGAATTGATGGGAAGGCTTCTCATTCCAGAAAAGACCTACAGTAGGAATGGAGCCATAGTTATTTGAGAGAACATTCTAGGCAAAAGGAAGAGGGTAAGGGGGTGGGGTTGCAGGGCACTGTGTTCCTCATTTAGTGAGGGGCTGTGAGAGGAGGACAGAGAACTCATTAGTATGGGCCAAATTATGTGGGGCCTATGGGTCCACTTAGATCTACTTTTGGAATTCTAAGAAGTTTTAAGCTGACGAGTTGTATCCTAGATTCATGGTAGTTTCTGGTAAAATAGATGATAGTGGGATGAGGGCAGAAATGAAGAGAAACTTGAGATGGTCATGGTCCTTTAGAGGAGGAGTCTAATTATTGTTGATGGCCCAGGAAGTGCCATTCATACACACATTGCACCTTGGGGCGTTGTATTTCCCTCCAGTGCTGTGAAACTTAGCAGGAGGGATTAGATTCTAGATAATGTGAGTGTTGGACTTTCAGGATTTGCTGAGGCACTGGATGTGCTGCAATAAAAGACGATAATCAGAGTCAGCAAAGATGCCACCAAGTTTTCTGTCTGAGCTGTGATAAGAATCAAGCTGTAGTACTATAGCCGACGCTACAGGGTTCTAGAATGATGACTCGAGCACTAACCAGGGGTCACAGACCCAAATCCAGCCTGGAGGTGGAAAACCTCAGATGTGCTCTGTCCTTTTCTCCAAGTCCCTCAGCCCCCTTGGATTATAAGAAAAGCTGGGAATGGGAATAGAGTGGCATTGGAAATGTGGAAGGTAAGGTCAAGGAAGATTGAATTTTAACGGAATGTTTTGTGTGATTCAATGGCCTCTCTTGTGGGCACTTGTTTCCATTCTTATGTCTGTTTCATTTGTGACCTTGAAGTTCCTTACACGGGAGCTGCTGAGGTATTGATCAAGTGTGGATACAGAGCTCTTCACTGTTTCTGCTCTTGAACTGCTCAACCACTTCGGTTCTAAAGCTCTATCCCCCTCTGGACACCTGTTTGCCTTTCTCTGCATTTGCAGGTTTGTTTGATGGTGAAAGGTACAAGGATAATTAGGGTTTTTTGAACCACCTCCTGTCTTTCCTACCTGCATCCACTTTTAGTCCTGAGACCCTCCCGTGGCTGCATCCCAAGCAGTAAGCCACCAAATCATGGCTTTGCAATGCTCTTTGTAGCAGGTAGACCCACAAAGATCTAATCCAAGCTCCTGAGACACTAGGTCCTGTGTAACTGCTCAGATCATCACTCGGTTAGTAATCGGGCTGGGATCGCATAGGGTCTCCCGACTCTTTCCAGCGTGCGTCCCCATTCCTGCTCTATTCAATGAGAGCCTAATTTGACTAATATTAAAATTTGAGGTAGAGGATCATTTGTTCCTCAACATTGATCTTGCCCCCTGAAGGGGCTAGTCTGTCCCTGACTTTGGCACACAGCTTTGTGCTTATGCCAGGATCTTTTTCACCATATAATTTATTTGTAACAGTTCGCTGCCAGAGCACATTTTGCAGGCTTAGGCCCTCACTCCCACCTTGGGAGGTGCCTAGCTATGGCCCATTGGCAGATGGTAGAAAGTAATGGGTTTTGGCTGTTCCCAGGCCCGTGATAGCATCAAAGAATGATAAACTCGAGCTGCAGGACTGCTTGGAGTTCAATAGGACAGCAAAGGTAAGATGTGCTCACAAACAGTCTGCGGAAAATGCACTTGGTGACCTCCAAGCGGGACTTGATCTTGGTACCGTTTGTTCCTGTCCCCTCTCCCTCACATGTAACTCCTTGGTGCTGGGACTCTTTCCCCACATAATTGTTCTGTCCTGCCTGTTAAGTACAGAGTAGGAGAGGTACTTGATAAACAATAATCACTATATGAGAAAAGGCAACTAGACTTTCTAATTTTGAATGCACATGCCATAGAGACACACATATAATTTCAGCTGGTCCTCCCAAGAAGTGATTAATACTTTGGCCAAAGGAAAAATTACCTGCTGGCAAGTCATAGATAATTATATTAAGATGTCCATAAACTTAATCCTTAATGTTTACATCAAGCCAAAATCCTGGTTTGGCTAACTATTCCCTATAATCTTGGGTGGACTGTTACATTTCGCTTAATGTTGCTTGATCAGTTGTGTTCTCTTGGCACCCATGTGATCTCATTCATGGGCACATTTTTATCTCTTGTCCTGAGGCTGATCCTTTCTGTGCATTAACTTCTTGGTGCTTGTGGGAAGCACAAAATGTCCTTGTCTTTCCAACTCTCCTTTTCTTATTCTCTCTGTGAGCCCAGCACTGCCACCTTCTCTCCCTCACCTGCCTCCATCCCGCATCTTCCCTCGGTGCTTCTGAGTCTTGACTCATCCCCAGAATCCTTCATTCCGTGCTCACTGCATGATGTCATTTTGTTCTCCAGTTAAAGAAAGTACAGACAATAACCACCAAGTCGAACTCGATCAGACAGGGGAAAAACCAACTTTTCCCTGTTGTCATGAATGGCAAAGAAGATGTTTTGTGGTGCACTGAGCTAGAAAGGTGAGCGAGGCTGCATGTGGAAAGGGAATGATGCAGACAGAGAGGAAGGGGAAGAAATGTGGTCAAGGCCAGCAACAAAAATTAGGCTTGCTTGCCTTCATGCTACATGGACCCACTGACCTTCCATGTTAGCGGGGCTGGGAGGAATACCTTTTCAGAGTTAGTCCTTATTTCCTGCCATAAATGGCGGAAGGGTGGTGGTGAGGAGGAATCTGAAACATGAGGTCATTAGACAGCACAGTGTGTGTGTGTGTTGGCTGTGCTGCCCTGGCATCTGCCTGCCTCAACATGCTGGGACACTAGGATGTAAGGAACCAGCTAAAGAAAACCCCACCAGCATGCCATTGCTCTTTCTCAGAAGACTTCCTTCTGCCAAGTTGCTCTTCTATAGCTGATTCCCACTGAGCCACAAATCTCTGTGTTTGGCTAAGTTTGGTAGCTTATCTATTTTGATTCAAAGAACCAACTTCTAAGTTTCAGTTCTCCTATTCTGGTTTCAATTTGTTCTCATTCCTTTTGTTTTTCTTGTTTATTATCTTATTTTTGTTAGACTATTGTTAAAGATGTAAGAAGGGCTATAGATATTCCCTCTACATTTTTGGCTTTGTCTTGAAGGATTTGATAGGCAGTATTTTCATTCCTGATATTTCAGTTCTACAACTACTTTTATTCTTTACTAAACATTAGTTTTCTTAGTACAAAAGTTCTCATTAGTAAAAACAAACTGGTCCTGTGGATTATTCTGTACAGTTGATCCTTGAACAACATAAGTTTGAACTACGTGGGTCCATTTATATCCAGATTATTTTCAATAAATATTGGAACATTTTCAGAAATTTGTGAGAGGTCCAAGCCTAACATGTTTGTGCCAGACCTGTGATACAGAATTGGTGCAGATGGCTCTCCATTATGTAGACAAATTAAGACAGAAGCCTCTGGAGCTGCAACGTTACATATTTCTTTTGATACCCATTCAGCATTGGCCCATTGATGAGAATTTTAGTGTTTGTTAAAAAGGTAAACCTGGATAAGAATAAGGTCCTCCTTGCCAGGCCTGATAAAATCCCATAAGGGAGGCTTTTGGTTTATTTGGTTGTTATCTACCATGGGGAAATGCTGGGATGCACATAGCAGGTACCCTCCTGGAGGGGCCATGCCCTCATGACTTAACATTTGTGTTCTGAAAGAAGCCTGCTCCTGACCTCTGGGGGTCAAGAGATGCTCATGTGCAAATGAGTAAAGGGGGCATAACGTATATTCTTTTCCAAAAATTTTAATTTCCAATAAAAATGAAAAAGTAAAAATAATAAAATAGTGTCTTTCTAAAATAAGAGGGCTCATAGAGTGGGCCCGGACAAAGGGCAGAGAGAGTGGCGCCTGGTGCCATCTTGGCCATGGTGAGGATCTCCCAGGGGCACTAAGTAGCTGCAGGTGGCAGTTGTGACTCCTGTCTTTTTACTCTGGTGCCCCCAGGATCTTCGGCTTTCCTGTACACTACACGGATGTGTCCAACATGGGCCGTGTTGCCCGCCAGAAGCTGCTCGGGAGGTCCTGGAGTGTGCCTGTCATCCGACACCTCTTCGCCCCCCTGAAGGACTACTTTGCCTGTGAATAGTCCCCCAGCCACTCTGGGGCACTGGGGTGTGTGGGACAGAGCTGGGACCCCGGAGGTACATCCCAGGCTCTGTCCTTTCTTAGCTCAACTGTGTGGGGCCACAGCCACCTGACACCCTCCTGGCAGAGGGTGCCCAGGTGCCACCTCCTTGCGCACAATTCAACTTGGCCCTCTTGGAATGGCCAAACACGGTGCTCATATTATCTTCTAAAACTTTGAAACTTGAAGTAGTTAGTAAAGATTGCTTTTTTTCCCCTCCTCCTGGGTTTACCGCTCAGAAACAATAGCTAATATACCAAAACCACAGTGCTGACTGCTCTCCCATACTCAGGTTAAGGCTGAAAAGTTAACCGAGACAGTGACTGCAATACTTTATTTTTTAAGCGTCTGCAGCAGCTTGTTTCCAGGAGTGTACAGTGGTAGACATGTTGTAGCTGAGGGACATTTTAAGGGACCAGGATGCTTTTTTCTAGGGCAGATTTGGAAATGATGTCTGCCATTATTGAATTTTACCCAGCATGTTCCCCTCACCTTAGTATAAAGGGCTGGGATGCACTGTTGGGGCCCATTGAGAGTTATTGTTCACACTGGTGATAATTTCAGGGCTATTTTCCCCTCTAGACTCAAGGGAAGGAAGGGTCTCCCTTAGCTAAATCCTTCCCAGTGACTGCAATAAGAACCCTTTAGGCAGTTCAGGAAGGAAGGAGTGGGCTGGGTCATATTATGTAGGTAGGTATGGCCTCTCACTATCTCTTCCCCATGTGAGGAGTGAAAGAGGATGCTTGGGTAAGGACTCCCCCCCCCCCCCCCCACACACACACACAGATGCACCCTCCTGACATCACAGATACAAGTCCCCCAGATTGGAAGTATGACCCTAGCTCCTCAGTCTTTCTCAAAACGCAGAAGCAGTGATAGCCAGGGGCAGAAGCACATTCCTCGCATCTAAGAGATTGCAGGGGGAAACTGATTAAAAGCGTGACCCTCCTTCCAGAGATTTTTAAAGTCCTTTTTTATTCCATGATAATTCTTTTGTAGGGATAACATGAGGTGAACAAGCTGCATTTCAGAAATGCTGTCGTAATGGTTTTTAACACCTTTTACTCTTCTTACTGGTGCTATTTTGTAGAATAAGGAATAATATTGACAGGTTTTGTGGGCGTTTTTTTTAATACATTTTTTTAAAACTCAGACTTCTATTTTTGTTTTACAATTTTCATAGAAATTTTTTGTGTGTGACTGGAGTCACATAACAAAAATGGGGGTAAATTGTGCCTTGTTTCAACAGTTTTTTGTTAATTTTTAGGCTGAAAGATAAAGGGTGCCTATTGTTTACCTTATGTTGGATTAAAATCAGTATTTCTCTATAACGGTCTGGTGTCCTTTGTGTTCTTCTGCAGGTCAGATGGGTGGGGATGGTGGGCTGCTGAAGTAGGTCAGTCATCCGAAGCACAGTGAATACCTTGGTGACTAAGCAGGCCAGCTCTAGGGCCCTGGTCTCCAAGCTCCAGTGTAGTCCCCGACAGGCTTATTCAAGAGATTTCTGGACCCCACCTTGTTTGCGATGCATTGAATGTGTATAGTGGAGACAGAATTCCATGCCTCTGGGTCAGAGATCACACTGGGCTAGTAAATGGGTTTCTAAATCTTGGCTTCAAACATAAGTGACTGGAATCTTAAAGGCTTGTTGTCTCCCAGTTCTTTATGCTACTCTAGCACCTCTTTCCACTGTTCCCGTGTTGCAGTTCAGCCACATTCATGGGGGGACTTGGCCCAGGGAAAGGACTGGTTGGGATGGCCCCATGATTCTAAAATAGCTGCCCATGGCTTTAGCTTTTTGGGAGGAGTGTGTGCCTGTTGCTCTTCTAAATTTAACATTGCAACTCCCTTCAGTAGTTCTGTCTTCAACCACTTAGCCTGGTGTCCCAAGACCAGAGTATGCCATAATCCCAGTGTCTCACTGAGGTAGGATAGTAAGAAGCTAGAAAAATTCCTTGGCAAGTGGAACAGGGAAACGGTTCAATGACCAGTTTGCATCCATCTCGTAAATCCTATCTTCCTTAAACCAAGAACACAATGGCTTAATCCCTGGCCAGATGGGTTTAGTTGGTTTGAGAATTGTACTGATACACTAAGGTTGTGGGTTCAATTCCTCGTGAGGACACATAAGAATCAACCAATAAATGGATAAGTGGAGGAACAAAATGGATGTTTCTCCCCCTAAAAATAAGTTTTTTGGAAGCTTTTTAAAGAATATTTTTATTGATTTCAGAGAGAAAGAGATAGAAACATCAATGATGTGAGAATCATCGATTGGCTGCCTCCTGCACACCCACTACTGGGGAAGATCGAGCCTGTAATTTAGGCATGTGCCCTTGGCTGGAATTGAACCTGGGACCCTTTAGTCCGCAGACTGACACTATCCATAAATAAATTTTTTTAAATGTAAATTTTGAAAGTAAATGGTTTATACACTTCTCCCCAATACCTTAAATCACAGTACTCAGAGATAACAGAAATAACAATCTGCCATTTGTGCCAACCACAGCCAAGGACAGATGAAGTTAAGGGAATAAATTTCATTTTAGCATATCAGCATAAGACATGAATATTCTATTGGGAATATGAAAGAGCTTAGCATAGACGCTAAGCTCCCTTAAGACCTCCCCAAAACTCCCAGCCTTTAAAAACCCTCAAAATGAAGGTCCCAGGTGAGCCTGTGCCTTCCTCTCACCCCTCAGGCAGGCATCTTCTAAACTCTAAGGGACCCCAGGAGACTCAACCAGGGGAGTAATGGGCAGCGGCTAACCCCCTAAACCAGTCTCCAAAGCCCCCTTTCCTCTGACTTCGCGGTGAGCTAAAGCAGCCACGCCTCAGCTCATTTCTCCCCTGTAACTTAGAGAACCAAAGCAGCCCAGCTTAGGCTCTCCTGTTCTATGCTAAGCCTTCCTTGTTTCACTGTCCCCACCTTTAATAAGTGTACCCTCAAAATCACCAAGACTTCCTCTACCTGGTTTGGTTCAGTGGATAGAGCATCGGCCTGTGGACTGAAGGGTCCCACCCGGGTTCTATTCCGGTCCAGGGCACATTCCCAGGTTGCAGGCTCGATCCCCAGTGGGGGATGGCAGCCGATCAATGGTTCTCATCATTGATGTTTCTATCTCCCTCTCCCTTACTCTCAAATCAATACAAATATATTATTTTTTAAAAATCACTTAGACTTTTGTTGTGAAATTATTTCCTGCATGAATTCAAGAACCCACACACCACCGGCCAGCCCTAGGCAGACCCTCTAAGGGCCAGGCCCCCTTTCGGTAATATCACTACCTCTCGCCTAGTCAGGGAAAAGGAGTCTACAAAGACTTAAGGGAGAAAGGTGTGTAAATGGGTGATGCCTGTGTAGTGTATTTGTTGAGCATTACTTAGACTTGGTAACTCTGAGCCTCTGTTACTTCACATGTAAGATAGATTATAACCCTAGCCACCTCCCATGATTGTAGTTGTGTGCCTTCAGATTGAGTTCCTAAATGATATGGCTCAGATTTGGAGTGGAGAATGGGAAACCAAATATGTTTTTAAATGCTGCTGGGCTTGAAACAGCCCAGGTGTGAGTTGCTATGGTGAGACAGTTGGCAATTAGTGAGCTGGTTGGCACTCCTCTCTGAGGTACTGAGACCCCAGGGACCTTAGGTGCCCTGTTAAGCCATCTTGTGTACAGTGCTGCATCAAATGCCAGGACAGGATGAAGCAAAATAAACAGCCCCGACCTCGAAACTCCAAGAGAGGAGATGGACGAGCCTTCCAGGTGAGGGGCCTTGGTGCTAGCCTGCTTGTGGGGCAGACTAGGGGAGGCCTGTTCTATGGGGGCAGTTCTTTTTTTTTTTTTTTTAATATATTTTATTGATTTTTTTACAGAGAGGAAGGGAGAGGGACAGAGAGTTAGAAACATCAATGAGAGAGAAACATCGATCAGCTGCCTCCTGCACACACCCTACTGGGGATGTGCCCGTAACCAAAGTACATGCCCTTTTCTGGAATCGAACCTGGGACCCTTGAGTCCGCAGGCCGACGCTCTATCCACTGAGCCAAACCGGTTAGGGCAGGGGGGCAGTTCTTTATGAGTTTTCTCAAGATGGCGAGAGTTGGTAACAAGTGATCGCAGGCTCAGTGGCAAGGGGATGAATGTTCCGCACTTGAGGGCCTTTGATGAAGCAATCTTCCAGGGTCTGGCATGTTTCCAGGATCACTTTGGGCAGGTGACGCTTGGACTTTTTGTTTGGTTTTCTTTTTATCTCTAAAAGGTGGGGATCATAAAGCCTATCTACTTCCTAGGGCTACTGTGAGCGTTCTTGGGCATGATCTGGGTAAAGTGCTTTGCCTGGTGCCTGGCATGAGCAAGCCCTCACATGCATTGGATGGTATTGTAATATGGCAAGCCATTAACACAGTGTGAATGACTGGGTGCCGGAAGTGATGGTAACACGCAATATTTACTAACATTATTTATTATGTATTAACTAGAGGCCCGGGGCACGAAATTTGGGCAGGGGGGAGGGCCTCCGCCAAGCCTGCACCCTTTCACAGTCCGGGAGTCCTCAGGGGATGTCTGACTACATTTTTAAAAAATCACCCTGTACTTAATTTTCTTACTAACTCCCCTCACACTCACATGCTGTTTCTTCTTTTTATTTAACTATTTTCCTGGCCTCACCCCATTTTAGCATCCTCTTTCCTGCTTTCTTTCCCTCCCTCCCTTTGAACCTCCCATGGCCCCTCTTCCTCCCTCCCTCCCTCCCTCCTCCCTTCTCTCCCTTCATTCCCCGTGTCTGGTGTCTGTCTCCTTCTTACTCCTCCCCTCCCCCCCATTCACCTTTCCCCTTGTGAGCCTGAACCCTGCCTCCCTCCCTCCTTCCCTATTATTACTCCCTCCGCCCCCCGCCATGTTCACTGGTTTTTCTTTTAAACCTTCCCCTTTCCTCTCTGGGACCTGCTTCTAGCCCCGCCTGAGCACACTTTGATATTAAAGCTTCCATTTGGGGGGCATTAACCCCCAGCCCAGGGCCCAGCCCCAGCCAGGCCTTCGCAGTCCCCCCTTCCCTGACCTCCCCACCACCACCCTCCTCCCATTCCCTGCCTGGGATGCCCCAACTTCTAGTCAACAAAGTACAATTAACGCGCCACCAACCTAATCCTGGCCAGTGTCTTTGGGGTCCAGCCCTCAGGGACGAACGTGGAACCCTCCTTAGTGTCCAACTCCGCCCCAGCTAAGCTGCGAGGGTGGCCGAGGCCGGTGCCGCCCGGGCACTGCTGCCATAGAGCAGGAGCACCTCCGCCTGGAAGGCCTTGGACCGTCCGTCCCAACGGCCTGCGCAGGGGGCCACTGCCCTCCTCCCACGTCTGGGCGGGGCTCCGCTCCACACTGCCTGGGCCCTGCCCCTCGCCAGGCACAGCTGCTCCCACCCCCGCGGTCGCCACCCCCTCCCGTGTGCAGCCCTGCATTTTCTTCCCTTTTCCATTCCTGTGTCTTTTTCTTGTTCTCTTTCTGTATTTGTTTCTCCTCTCGGCCTGTCTGCATGCAGGCCTGCCTTCCTCTCCCTCTCCTTTCTTATCCCCTCCTATTGTATCCTATCCTACCTACCCTGGGCCTCGCAGCTGCCTGAGCAGGGGGCGGGGACGCAGCCTGCTGAATGGTCGTTATGTAACGGCGTCCTGGACAATTTGCATATTCCTCTATTATTAGTATAGATAATAAAAGTTAAACAAAAGGACAGGGTAATGATCCCCCAGATGTTGCAGAGGAGCTGGGCTGTAGCAACAGCAGCGTCTGGTATTGAAGTTGTGTCCATCACAACACCCCACAGGGTTCCCTTGCTCCTTGTTAGGGAGAGTATATGGGGTGGACAGGATCTTTCTTGGGGGTATAGGGACTGGCCTCTGGATAGCACCAAACAAACAGGGCCTGCCACTGGACCTCAGTTCCTAAGGTTTTCTTGCCAACTGCTACTTCTTGAATGATCCTCTGTTCCCGGCCTGGGTTGGTTCTTGATTCCTCTCTGCAGCCAGGCTGGGTGCCCATTCTAGCTTTATCCCCTCCTGAGTTATGACCTTAGGTGTTTTCATAGCCTCTCTGCCTCAGTTTATCCAACTGTAAAACAGTGATAAATGATATCAACCTCTTAAGGCTGATGTGTGAATCAAATGATTCAGCATATGTGAAGCACATAGAAGAGTGCTGAGCAAACGGCACTGCTTTATTGCTATGCTAGAGAACCCTCCTAGCAACCCGGGAGTGAGGCTGTGATCACCATGATTATAGGTAAGAGAATTGAGACTGAGGACTCCCATAATAAACCCAAGCCACCCAGCTAGTGGAAAAGGAGTTGTGAGGTGGAATCTGTTTTGTGAAGCCAACATCTATTACTATTTCTCCTTGGTCTTACTTGCATCTACTTATTTATTTACTTATTTATTTATTGTATGTGTAGTTTTATTTTTTGTTTTGCTGGAGTTTGAAATTACTTGCTAACCTTTGCAGCATGTGATGCAATTTGCCTATTTCCCTTTCTTCCTTCCCTACTTTCTTCCAGCTTACCTTCCCACCTCCCCTCCATCCTTTCTACCTTCTGTTTAACTTCATTGATTTCTTAAATTTATTTTTAAAAAATTTTATTGAATTTATTAGGGTGACATTGGTTAATAAAATTATATAGGTTTCATCAGAAAAATACCCTTCACCCAAATTCTTCAAGTGTTAACATTTTGACACATTTGGTTTGTCATCCTCTCTATTATTTTTTTTTCTGAACTATTTGAGAGTAAGTTGCAGACATGAGGTCTCTTTACCCTTAAATCCTTCACTGTGTATTTCCTAAAGACCAGAACATTGTCTTACATAACCACAGTACATTTATCACAATCAGGTAATGAATATTCATTCACTTCTTTATCTAGTCTACAGACCTTATTTACATTTTGCCAATTGCTCCAATAATGCCTTTATAGAAGAAGAAAAAAGAAATATAAATAAGTAAACATATTTTGACTAGTATCTATTCCAGAATCATACATTGCACTTGGTTATTTTTTTACTCTTAAAACTTTTAATTAATTGTGAAATATACAAACAGAACAGTGTACATACAAGTCCTGGTGCTTCAGGCCTTATAACCTACCTGTGCTCTCTGACCTGAGGTTCATCTGAAGCTCTCAGCATTGTGTTAAAGGCAGGGGGAACCAGGTGTTAAACGGTGGGGTCAGACCAGACATGGGTTCAGCAACCTTGGTACTTGAATTCTGGCTAGGAAAGAATTCAGAGCCAAGAGTCCAACTATAAGAGAACATTTATTTGGTAAGTCACAGAGGTAGAAAAAGTGATTCCTAGAAGAACTGGGCTTAGGAAACAAGTTATAGAGGTAAAGGAAGGGCCCCTGGAGCTTGGGAAGGTAATGGTATCACACCTGGGGGTGGGGTGAGGGAAAGGTGCTGGGTCCTCCTTCAGGGTGATCTTAGGGGCAGTCCCAGGGGAAAATCTTAACAGAATATTCAGCAGCTTTCTAGGTGTGTCCTTTCAGGGCCTAGGTCTCCACTGATTGATTGGTGGGCACCAGGGCAGGGGATCATTATTCAATGAAGCTGGTCCCCTGAGGTCAGCCGTGGGGTCACTGGTCTGGTTTTGTCGCTCTTCTGGGCTTGGAACTAAAATACAACAAAGGCCTAGGTGCTGTCTCTAGGGAGCAAAGGTTAGGGGTCCAAACCACATGACCAGTGATATGCTAGGGGAGGAAAGGTCACCGTGGGGGCAAGGTCCCACCTTACATTTGTCCTTTGCTGAGCACCCAGGACTTTGCACCCTGATGACCTTCTGTACTTGGCCCATCATCCTTGCTCTGCTCATGTCTGTCTAACTGCCTACCACAATTGCAGAAACAAAGCAGAGGTTGGCATTACTAGAATTAGTAACTGCTTACTCTGAGTGTTTGCACATGCTGTTCTCTGGCTGGAACAGCCCTCTCCCCTTTGCCTGACTAGTCCTCTGGTTCTAACCTCTCCCAGGAAGCCTTCTTTGCCCCCATTCCAAAGTAGGATTACGAGCCATTCCCTAATCTGAGTTCTTCTCTGTGGATAGATGGAAGAATCTATCTCAGCACAAAGCTCTCTGCGTTATAATTTATTTTTGTAGTTGTGTTCTTTATGAACTAGAGGTCCTCAAAGCAGCTGAGACCTCCTAACACCATTTTTGAGTTCAATAAACTTGTAATACATTTGGAAAACTCAGGCCTTGAATTTTAGTTTTCTGTTTGTTTTTGGAGAGGAGACTCACAATTTGTTTCTGTGATAATGAGATTACATATTAAAACAGTTGCTTAAAGATGCCTATTACAGTCTCTAAAGCTATTTCTCCTTCTGGATGGAAATTCTTTTTTTTTTTTCTTTTTAGTCTTTGGCTCTTTGTAGTCAAGGCTTAATCTGACCCAGATGACCTTGGCTAGCTCCCTCTCAGGGACAAGAATGTACTGTGAGCCTATCACATGCCCCTGTCTCACCTCTCTGGGAGCTGTCTCCTGGGAGGGTAGATGAGTTTGATTTCAGAGGCCCTTGCTCAGAAACCTCCTGTCATGCGCTGTGTTTGCAGAACCAGGACCAAACTCCTGGTCTAGCACTCAATGCTCTTCTTGACTTGGCTTTCTCCACTGATTTCATCCACCACACTAATGTTCTGTCCTCCAGCCAAAATGGCCTTCAGGTAATGCTGACAATAACGGACATTAATTGAATATTGACATTAATCAAAAGGGACTCAGAAATCACTAACATTTATTGAGCACATACTAGTGTGCTAGGAGTGTCAAGAACTTTATAAATCTCATTTAATTCTAATTCCTAGCAGAGTCAGGATTTGAACCCGGACCTGCTGGCTTTGCTACTTATGACATTCACTTAGCCTGTTGGAAACTTAATGTCCTCATGTATAAAATGAGGACACTTTTCTTTTTAAACATTTTTTAAAAACTGATTTCAGAGAGGGAGAGGGAAAGAGAGATAGAAATTTCAATGATGAGAGAGAATCATTGATTGGCTGCCTCCTGAATGCTCCACTTGGGAATCGAGCCCACAACCTGGGCAAATGTCCTGACTGGGAATTGAACTGTGACTTCTTGATTCATAGGTTGACGCTCAACCACTGAGCCATGTTGGCCAGGCAAGGGTAATACATTTTGACATGAAGCATGAGTGATTGACTAACGATACTCCTAAATGCATTTGAATATCTTTACTCGATTATCCATGCTTCCTATCAATTCACTATAATGCTAATGTTACTAATATTGCCGTAATCACTTGGGTACAGGGCTCTTGCTATATCCTCTTGCTTGCTCTTTCCTAACCTAATGTTTTTGCCAGGTTACGCCTAATCTTTTAGGGCAAAGATCATCTCTGAGAAAAGCCTTCCTATACTACTCAGGTGAAGTTAGGTCTCCTTGTGATGTACTCTTGGAGTACTACATACCAGATAACCAGCAGTACTCATATTTAAATGCCTCCAGACTGATTGGTAAACAGCTCCCGCCACAGCTCCCCACCTCACATGCTGCCCTGAACATCTTTCCAGGAATCTGCAACTAATTGGGTGAGACCCTGGCCCGGAAGGGGTCTCCAGGAGCCTATTCCATGCAGTGATGTGCCATCACCCTTGCCACACACTGCTCCTGCATAACACTGAGTCTGCTTTGTAACTAAACAGTGATTTGTGTCATTAGTTATGATTTGCGCTTCCCCTGCCAGACTGGAAACTTGAAGAGCTCACAGGTTGTCTAGTTTTTGCTCACCATCAAATCCCTAGGACCCGACTGGCCAGATTATTATGACCACCTGACGTTGTAGGCACATCCTATCTAATAATAGCGTACCATGTAAATTACCATCACTCCGCTACGCCCACGATTGGGTGGCGGGAGGCTGGGGGCGGGACTCGGGGTGGCCTATCCGGCCATTGAGAGGCACGGATCCGCTGCCACTGACAGGCGCTACCCTGCTGATGAGAGACGCAGGGGGCGGGACTCCCGCCCCCTGCGCCTCTCAATGGCCAGATCCACGGCCGCTGAGGGGGCCTGCCGCGGACACCCAGCGGTGCCTCTCAATGGCAGGGTGCTGGCTGCTGGCACAGGGACGGGCCTGCAGAACATGCCGCTATCCTCACACCAGCTGGGAGGCCGCGGAGCCCCCTGGTCAGAGGAAGCATGGCCTTAACAGACCCGCTGAGCCAGCGTCGGCCAGTCCACGAAGTTAGTCGCCCCAAGAGCCAGGAAGTCAACCCTCGGAACAGAACTGCAAACGTGCGTCACGAAAGCGTGCACAAGGCCGCTCCAGGCAGCGCCCACGGGAGCCGGAACACGGATGCTCCAGGCAGCGCCCACAGGAGCCGGAACAGAAACCCAGCGTCCCCGGGACAGGCGGGTGAGAACCGGGTGCGTTAATTCACGCACCGACTGCTCAGGTACGGGGCCGGAACGTCCCGGACTCCGGTGGCTGCTGGCTGCTGGCACAGGGACGGGCCTGCGGAACATGCCGCTGTCCTTACACCAGCTGGGAGGCCGCGGAGCCCCCTGGTCAGAGGAAGCGTGGCCTTAACAGACCCGCTCCCACCCGCCAGGGGGCCACGCCGTCGCCGCTCGCCGAGGTGGTCCTGGGGGTGCTGCTGTGACGTCACCTCTGGAAGCTCTCTGTGGTTTAATGATCCGGAAGCTCAACCAGAAACAGCCGGTGGCAGATGTACCAGAGGAGACAGGGCAGGGCTGTACGTCCCTGCCGGCCAGCTGCGCCTCTCAACAGCAGGGTAGGCCCCATCAGCGGCCGCGGACCATCAAAAGTGGGGGAGCTGGGTGACTGTCTGCTCTGACACCAGGCCTTTCAGAAGCTAGCCGGAGGTTTCTGAAAGGCTTGGTGCACCAGCAGACAGGCACCCAGCTCCACCTTGAAAAGCGAAAGCATGTAGGGGACCCTAGACGTGCATGATTCAATCATGCACTGGGCCTCTAGTTAGCTATAATTTCGCGCTGAAGTTGCTAGAGGGCCAGACCGTTATAAATAGGGAAGCAGGTTGTTTACCATGACAGTAGAAGTGATTTTTTTCTGAAGACAGTGCTATTCATGAGGCATGGTGTCAGATTCCTCACATCACCTTTCAACATCTCTGTGGAGTCAATGCCAAGAAGAATCGCTGCAGTATTGAAGGCAAAAGGTGGCCCAACGAAGTCCTGATGGGGTGGTCATAATAATCTGGCCACTCAGTGTATATGTTTGTTGAATACATAAAGAAATGATATCTAGACCAGAAAACTAGCTCGAAACCTGGATCAGCCTCTGATGCCTAGCCAGTCAAGTGACCCACTGAGCCTCAGTTTCCTCTTCTGTCAAGTGGGTGTAATTCATTCCTTCAACAAGTCTCTAAGAACCTATGTATCAGGCACTGGGACCCAGGTGGAACAGGACTGAGAAGATTTCTGCTTCCATGGGACTTAGGAAAAGGCAGACAAAAAGGCGTAAACAAACAAGATGGCTTTATATTAACAAGAAAATAAATGCATGTCGATAACAGGGTGACAGAATGTGTCCCTGAGGTGACTTTTTACAGTTTTTCCTTAAAGTTCCTATCAAGGATCTTTACTTAATAACCTATTTTTGTATTAATTCATTGTAAAACCTAATTTTTTGGAGGGTGGGAGGGGAGGCTTACCGGGGCGGAGAGTTTGTAGCTGGATCCCGCCTTCCAGGCGGAGTCACACTTCGCTCGAGGAGAGATACCATTGGATGTGGCAGACCACGTGGCTGCGAAGACTCGGCAGTCTTGCCCCGCCCCTTGGGTGCCTCAGCTGTCGATCAAGGGTACTGGGTTCCGCCCCGGGCGCGCGCTGAGTCTCTATAAAAGGAGCCGGCGGACGATGACGAGCTTTTACGTCGATGCGTAACGGGGGGGTGCGTGTGAGGTCATCGCGCGGGCGGGCGGGGTCGGACGGTTTGAACGAGACGAAGACGGAACCGAAGCCGGGCACGGCAGTGGACGTGGTTCCGCCGCGAGCCGGTGAGCCGGCTAGCGGGCACGGGGCAGCGGGCACGGGGCGGCAGCCGGGGGGGGGGGGGCGGCTGTGTGGGCCTTGGGCTGGGCAGACGCCGGCGGGTCCTGCGGACGGTGCTCGGGCCGCTCCTCGCGGCGGTACGGTTCGGCCGGGTTGGGGGGAAGGGCGGGGCCCTGACCCGGCGCGCGCGGACTGGGGGGCGCGCGCTTCTCTATGCCCAGGGGGCGGGGTTTCGGACCGGAAGCGGGGCTGCCCCACGGCGCGTGGGGGCTTCTGGGTCGTGGCGGAGGTGTGGAATCCGGCCCGAGGTGTGGAATCGGGCCCGAGGTGGCGGGAGGTTCCGGGGTGGCCAACTCGGTTAGGGGGTATGTGTTGTTGAAGTGAGGCCTGCCCGGAGCTCTGGGGACCCCCACTGTAGTAGGCGGTGTTGCCTGATGATTAAAAGTTCGGGTTTTGATTCAGACCTGGGTTCGATTCCCTGCTGTGTAACCTTGGGCAGGTGCTCTAACCTCTCTGGGCTTCCGTTTCCTCATCTGTGAAATGGGGAAAAGGATAATACAGAAAACTGTAACGCAGTGCATAACAGAAACCAAGCCAGCTCAATGGACTCCTTCCTTTCTTAATTGGGTATTTGTTGAGTGCCTAAAAGGTACTAGGCACTGTGCTAAGCTCTGGCTATACACCAGGAGCAGAGGGCAAAGGCCTGAAACTCCTCTCCAGGAGTCTACATTGTGGTGGGGAGACAGACAGGAAGTAGAAGATGCATACATGGACAAGATAATTTCATATAACTACTAGGAAGACAATATATGAACAGCGTTTTTTCCAATTTCTGCTTCACAGCTGCCCTAGGGCGCTACAGGGCAGAGCTTGGCCTCTGCCCCATTTGGCGGATGAGGATCCTGAGGCCCATTGAAGGATACACCACGCCTGGCATCCACCTCTAATGGGGTGTCTCAAAGAGTAGTAATAATAATAATTATTTGCTAATTGGGCACTTGCTAAGTGTCCGGTATCGTGTAAAGTGCTTGATGGGGCATTATGTCATTTAATATATCACTCTGTCTCTAAGAGATAGCATCTTCATTTTATAAATGAATGGACTTAAGATTCTTAGAGGAGGAGAGATTTGCTTTATGCTGTCCAGCAAGTGGCTAAACCCACTTCTGCGACTCGCAAGTCCAGGCTCTTAACGTCTATATTCCACTGCCTCTCTGAGGTCCGGACCTAGAGAGAGCATGTTTCATACCATTGTGTCCTTTTTCCTGGTTTGTCAGTGACTAGCACAGTTTCTGGTACGTAGGAAAGCCTAGGACATGATGTACTTTTCACTGGAATGTTTTCAATTAGATCCTCATTTAATCCCCATTGCAATGTTTTGCAGAAGATATTGTTCACCTTTGACAGGTGAGCCATTTTGATCCAAAAGGTGAGGTGTTTATTCAGGGTCACATCACTTTTTTTCTGGTGGTATCTCCTCCCTCTTTATATAGCACTCGGTATGGTGCCTTGAAAGTAAGAGGGTGCTCATAGCTAGCATTGGATCAAAATGAGTTTGGGAGCCTTCTAGAAGAACTGGGGAAGGAGGAGAGCTACCTGGGTGAGGCAAGAGGAAGCTTCTTCATGGCAGTCGAAACTTGGTTGGAGGAGGCATTTAAGGGTGAAGTTTGTGGGGTGGTCATGGGGTCCATCCATTGAGACCAAGCAATGGTATCCTTATGGAGGAAGGGGAGCTGTAGCTCTAAGAACTGGGCTCTGTTTTGACTGCCTGGAAAAGCCAGTTAATTGGTTAAGTCAGTAGATGTTTATGGCACATCCACAGAGTGCCTAACCTCACGTATTTAGTGGCTGCAGAGTTTTCAAGCACATAGGACCCGGTATTAATGTACTGCTAATGAAGAGTTTAAAATTATATGATGATGAAAGGCCACTAATGTTTTCTGAGCTGGGGTGTGGTCAGCAGTCACACGTGGCTTAACCAGCTGCTTACATTTTATGGTAGCATGACACACACAATACCTGATGTATGTATGAATGTCACCAAAATAGATTACAAATGCTCAGTCTGGGACCATGTTTTTTGTTTGGATGTGCCCTTTGGTACCTGATAATAGTGTTTTGCACACAACACAGTATTCATGTCATTTATTTGTTCATTCAAGTATTTTAAACAGGGAGACCCTTGATCTGATTTGTGATTCAGAAAATTATCTGTGGCTGCTTGTAAGAATAGATTGAGACTAATTTGAACGCTGTGGCAGTTGATCCAGATGAGAGATGGTGGTGACAGGTCTTTGTTTTTGGCACTGAAGTTAGGATGAATGAGACAAGATCCCTCCCTGCCCTGGACCTAATGTTCTGAGTTAGATTGCATGCCAAGTATTTTATGTAGGTACATAAAATTTCATTTAAACCTCATCCTTCTCAAGTAGGTGGCATTAACTCATAACTGAGGTGCATTGAAGCTAAGTAACTTACCCAAGGTCATACAGCTAATGAATGACATCCTCAAGTTCAAATTCAGGTCCTTCTTGGTTGAAATCCTCAGTTCTTTGCATAGAGCAAATTGCTTTCTGGCCCAAATCTGGTCCTGGAGTGATTCAGAAATGAAGAGATAATGATAGTGCAGTGCAATAATGCCTATCATAGAGGTTTGAATGAAGTGCTGTGGGAATGTGGGGATTAATTTCCCAATGGAATCAGGAGCTAAATTATGCTGGTTCTTTTTTTTTTTTTTTTTTAATATATTTTATTTATTTTTTACAGAGAGGAAGAGAGAGGGATAGAGAGTTAGAAACATCGATCAGCTGCCTCCTGCACGTCACCCACCGGGGGACGTGCCCGCAACCAATGTACATGCCCTTGACCGGAATCGAACCTGGGACCTTCCAGTCCGCAGGCCGACACTCTATCCACTGAGCCAACCCGGTTTCGGCTATGCTGGTTCTTTATTACAGCTTTATCATTTGAGTTTAAGATTGTAAAAGTGTTGATGGTTTGCTTCTGAAAAAAGTTTACATAGATATATATATTTTTCTCTTTGACACTGTCCTGCCAACCTGAAAAAACAAGTAACTTTTAATGAGCGCCTACTGTATGCAAGGCACTCTGCCTAGAGTTGTGTGGGATGTGAGGGCACAAACTTGGTAAGTCATTTACCTCTCCAGACCTCAGTCACCCTGCTCATAAAAAGGGGTTGAATGGGTAGATCTCTATCTCTTCCAGCCTTCACATTCTGGAGCTATGTCGTGAGGCTTGCAGCAGCCTAGTGCAAAAGACAGGGGTGGGTGGGAAGAACAACTCATATACTGGTCACTGGGTGGAGGGAATGAAGTGCCAAATGGGATCTTATGGTGGTTCTGAGTCCCCCGTTCCCGCTTCCCATTGGTAATATTGGTGTCTCATGAAATGAGGAAATTATTAAGTGCCATCACTATGAAATCCAGTGTTTGACAGTGTGTGCCCTCATGGTAATTGCCCCAGGATTTCACTTAGATCTGGATTAGCTCATCCTTAGCTCACATCCCTTCCCACTGTCTATTTTCTACCAGCAGTTAGGGTGGTCATTTTCAAACTTAAATGAGAGTTTGATTTTATCCCATAACCCTTAACAGTAAATCCTTACCATGGCCTGCAGAGTCCTAACATGATCTGACTTCTTCGCTTTCTCCACTTCTGTTCTGCTCTCCCTCTTGCCCACTGGGATAGCCACACTTCTTCCAGATCTCTCCATGGCTGCTTCCTTCTAATTCTTAAGCTCAAACGTCTACTCAGAGAGGCTTTCCCTGCCAACATTCCCACCACCCCCATTGCCTTGGTGGTTGGTATGAAATGACATTTGTTTGAGTACTTGCTCTGTAAGACTTCCACTACTAGAATGTGAACTCTGAGGACAAGTCACTTGTCTCTACTGGTTATTTGTTTCCTGGTGCCTAGAACAGTGCTTGGTAAATGTTTGTAGATTGAATGAGGATGATGATGGCACTCGCATTTAATAGCGTTTCAAGTTGATTTGTTTTTGTGTGTTGTTTTGAATTTCAAAGCCTGGCAGAACGATGAGGGGTGGCACTTTCTAGGCTAGGGGAAAGAGTGCTGACGATGGTGCTGGGCAGGCTTGGCACCATCCGCTTCTCTGTGATCGACGCCTATGGTTTCTATGCTGAAACTCTCTTTCCTCCTCTGTAAAATGAGGAGAATCAAGGGAACCTTGGAGAGAGTTGTCAGGGTTAAAGAACAAGTGTCTGTGAAGCTCCTGGTACTTAGTAGGCTATCAGATGCCCTCCTGTGACCAGGTGGCTCAGCAGAGAATTAGTACCAAGGACTCTTCATTGTAAGGTCATTTGCCACAACCTTTGTAGTACTTAAGTTATTGAAAAGCTTACTTTTGATTTTAAAAGAGTGAAAACTATAAAGAGGAATTAATAAGCCATTATGGAAAACAGTATGGAGTTTCTTCAAAAAATTAAATATGGAACTGCTATTTGACCCAGTGTTCCCACTTCTAGGAATATATTCTAAGACACCCAAAACACCAGTCAGAAAGAATGTATGTACCCTATGTGCATAGCAGCACAATTTACAATAACTAAGATCTGGAAACAGCCCAAGTGCCCATCAGTAGATGAGTGGAGAAAAACGCTGTGGTACATTTATACTATGGAATACTACTCAGCAGTAAAAAAGAAGCATGTCTTATCCTTTGAGACCGCATGGAGGGACCTGGAGAGTATCATGCTAAGTGAAATAAGTCAGTAAGAGAAAGAAGTGAAATAAGTCAGTAAGAGAAAGACAAGTATCACATGATCTCTCTCTTATGTGGAACCTAGGTAACAAAATAAACTGGTGGATCCAGAGACATGGAAGCATGGAACAGAGTGGAATCTCAGAGGGAAGGACGGGGGAGGGTGGGAGGTAATCAACCAAGGACCTTGTATGCATGTATGCATGGCCCATGGACACAGACAATGGGGCGGTAAGGGCCTGGTTTGGGGCAGGTGGGCTGGAGAGGATCAATGGGGGAAAAAGGGGGACATATGTAACACTTCAACAATAAAGAATTATTTTTTAAAAATTTAAAAAAAGAAGAATTGCCGAAACCGGTTTGGCTCAGTGGATAGAGCGTCGGCCTGCGGACTCAAGGGTCCCAGGTTCGGTTCCAGTCAAGGGCATGTACCTTGTTTGCGGGCACATCCCCAGTAGGGGGTGTGTAGGAGGCAGCTGATCGATGTTTCTCTCTCATCGATGTTTCTAACTCTCTGTCCCTCTCTCTTCCTCTCTGTAAAAAATCAATAAAATATATTAAAAAAAATAAATAAATAAAATAAAAAAGAGGAATTAATAAAAAGCCCACCATTTGAAGAATACTTCTGTAAGCATATATATATACTAGAGGCCCAGTGCATGATTTAATCATGCACCTGGTGCACCAGCGGGCTGGCTGTCCGCCGGTGCCCCAGGCCATCCGAAAGCCTCCGGCTGCTGCGGAGGCTTTCGAAAGGCCTTGCGCCGGAGCAGACAGCCGGCCAGGTCCCCCGCTTTGGCCTTTGATCGCGGGGGACCTGGCCGGCTGTCCGCCGGTGCCCCAGGCCTTCCGAAAGCCTCCAGGGCAGCCATGGCACAGACGCTGAGCTCGCGGCACCAGTGGCGCCGCGAGCTCAGCGTCCTGCTGGCCCAATCAGCTACCCTGGCCACCCTGAGTCCCGCCCCCTGCGCCTCCTGCTGGCCCAATCGTGGGCATAGCGGAGTGATGGTAATTTACATATTACCATTTTATTATGTAGGATATGTATAAAAGCCTAAGCGACCATTACAACCGAAAGACTGGTCGACTGGTTGCTATGACGCATACTGACACCAGGGGGCAGACGCTCAACGCAGGAGCTGCCCCCTGGTTAGTGCGCTCCCATAGCCAACCTCCCACGGTCCCTCCCCCCTGCTGGCCAGCCAACCTCCCTCAGTCCCTCCCCCCGGCCAGCTGGCCCCCAATCGGTCCCGATTGGGACTGGGCGAGATGGCCCCAATCGGCCCCAATAGCCAGCCAGGCCGAGGGACCCCACCTATGCACGAATTCGTGCACCGGGCCTCTAGTTTTAATATGTTAATGGATAAGCTTGAACTGATGGTTTCTAAATAGAACGTTGTTGTTTGTACATCAGCCTCCCTTCATAAAACATTTAACCTTCCCTTTACTTAGTGTTCATTGTAGCTTAAAATTTTATACCAATCACATTAAAATGGGGCCTAAATTTTAGGCTGGCTGTTGTTGGGCAAGTCATGTTTATTCCAGGCTCATGGCTAGAATGCTGGTGTCTCAGATTTGGCCTTTTGGGAAAGAAGGTGAGGCTTAAAAAAAATTGAGAGTTCCCACAAGTCTTGTATGATGTGTAGGAAGGAAATGCTTGCTCTCCCTTGCGTGCTTAATAATGCAAACCCTTTTCTTTTCCTCACATGCTATAGAAGATGGCAGTGAACGTATATTCAACGTCAGTCACCAGTGATAACCTAAGTCGACATGACATGCTGGCCTGGATCAATGAGTCCCTGCAGTTGAATCTGACAAAGGTCGAACAGTTGTGCTCAGGTAAAGAGAAATCCACTAGACCACTTTTCCAGGAAAGCCTGTAGGTCCTTCAGGAATGTGCAGGTCTGTATTTGACTACAAAAGCCACAGGTTCAGATTTTATGTTGGGGCTGCCCCATTTCTTCTCAGCCCTGCCCTGGTTTCACTTCTGAAAGAAATGCGCTTAAAAAGAGCACGCTTCTGGCTGGCCTGTGAGTCCTCCATCTCCGGCCTTAGAAACTGAATTCTGAGGCCTGCAGCTTAGCCCCAAGTCTCCTTTGTGCTCTTTCACGTTTAGATTTGAGATGTTTTGAGGACAGTAATTATAATTGTTCTAATTAATTTATCAGTGGCATTTCTTTTTTTTGTTTTGAATTTTATTGATTGATTTTAGGGAAAGAGACAGGTAAGGAGGGAGGGAGGGGGAAGAAAAGGAACATCGATTTGTTGTTCCACTTATTTATGCATTCATTGGTTGATTCTTGTATGTGCCCTGACTGGGGATCATACCTGCAACCTTGGCATATCGGGATGACACTCTAACTAACTTAGCCTCTCGGCCAGGGCCTATCTATGGCATTTCTTATTCCAAGTAGCACAAGACCAAAGTCGGACAAATGCCATTTCAGCCACAATTTTATTGAACTTCTATTTAATAAAATTTGGCAGAGAGGTAATGATTTAAAAAAAGAAGAAAAACATGTTTTGTTTCTGTATATACGAATAATATAACATTTAGAAAACTAGAAGAAGAAAAAAATGCTGGTAGTTTATTATTATTCAGAGAAAGCCACTGTTCAGATGTTTTACTTTTCTGTGCACTTTTTCTGCTTAGCTTTGTATTGTGGATATTCTTTAGTGTCACTCTCTTTATATTAGTTATTTTTAACGACTATATGCTATTTCTTTCTATAGCTATGCTGCAGTTTTTTAATATCTTTCCAATTTTTGGACATTTTAGGTTATTTCTAATTTTTCCATTGTGACTATGGCTAGGTTAAGAATCCTTTAGCATAAATCTTATCTCTGTTTATCTCCTCAGTGATTCCTATAAATGGAATTAACTAGTTAAGAGGGTATGAACTTTAGGTTCTTGGTAATTATTTTTCATAAAGACCTTATCAGTTTCTACCCCCCCCCCCCCTGCTTTTTTTTGTTTGCTTGAAATAATAGAAATGTATTATTCTGTCACTGTTCTGGAAGCTCAAGTTCAAAATCAGGGTGTTGACAGGGTTAGTTCCTTCTGACTGTCTCACCTTTTGAGAGTTCTGCTGTCTACCCCTGATTGTCCTGACATAAGGAATGTGTTAGGGTTATCAAAACTGAATTTACTACAGGATAGGAGGTGAAGTCAAGAATATGCCAGAAGAAAGATGAGACATGTATTCTCTGCTACTTAAATTCTTTGATTGTTTGTGGGATAGAGAATTAGAATCCTTAGATTCTCCTAGAAATGAAAGCAGTCATTTAATTGAACACTTGTGTTCCAGGGTTATGTAAATGCTTTTTAAGTATATCTTCATTTAATTCTTACTATACCTCCAAGAGATAGGGATGTTTATTAATCTTACTTTACAGATGAGGAAATGGGCTTAGGGAAATTGAGTAGTAAGTCCAGAGTTATAGAGCTAAGAACAAAATTGAGACTTGAACATTCATTCAAGTGAAGAGCCCGGGCTCTTCAACCCCTGTACCCTACTTACTCTAGACTTTTCCTTTACTGACCAGTGCTATTTGGATCAATTTAAAATTATTGCTCTCATTTATACGATCTAAAAAAATTAATTCAGCTTGTACTTCCTTATTTTATAACTGTGTCCTAGTCTTGGTTTCATTAGCTCGTTTTGTTATTTCCCCTGTGAAGCTTAATCTCAGTTTTACAAATGGTCAGAGGAAGCTCCATGTGAAGTTGTTCAGTGAAACACTGGTGCCCGAGAGTCATGCTGATTAAACATGAGTTACTTTGTTAGGCAGAAGCGCAGGTTGTTAGCCTTAAATCTGGACTGCTTTTTCCCCATTTCCTATTAGTTTCCTCAGTTTTATCACCACATTTCTATTTGAGGCTTTTAAAGCACTTGTTTGACCCGTGATTTATGACTAATGTGTGGATGAGGTCATCTTAGTTTTCATTGGAGCTGGCCTTTTCACCAATTTCCCCCTAAAATTTACTTCTTTCTGTAAATATATACCAAAGTATATTTCACTTAGTTAATTAGAAAGTTAGCTCTCTTTTCATGTGTAAATAAGTTGTGCATGTGCTGATCTGGCTCCAGATTTATCTCATTCAGACAGGAAGCTGTCATGATAGGACGAGGCTTAGGTCTGCTCTGAGCCTTTTGACTTTGGAGTCCCTTAATGTTCTAGTTCTTCATTTGTAATCTGGGGTAGTAGGACCTTTTGGGCTGTTGTGAGGCTCACCTGTAAAAAGAGCTGTCAGATACGAGTTCTTTACTAGACTCCGGGGGTAGGTGTAGACTTTGTTTTACAGTATGGGGAATGTCCATGGGGCATGGCTGGTTTTGAACCCAGATTTTTCTGACTACACAGCCCACACTTTTTCTGATGTATACACATTATATCTTTTTTTTTTAAAGCATTTGAAAGAGTTAAATGTAGATTACATATAATTAATTACAATGATATTATCTCATTAAAAATCTGTGACAAGCCTGCCCCGGTGTGGCTCAGTAGTTGAGCATCGACCTATGAACCAGGAGGTCACAGTTTGATTCCCCCGTCAGGGCACATGCCCAGGTTGTGGGCTCGATCTCCAGTAAGGGGGCATGCAGCCTATCAATGATTCTCTCTCATCATTGATGTTTCTCTCTCTCTCCCTTTCCCTCTCCCTCTCCCTTTCTCTGAAATCAATAAAAATATATTAAAAAAATTATGTGAAGAATTTTAACTTGCCTGTTGGTTGTTACTTTTCTTGCTCTAGATAAAATGCTTTTCCCCAGTACAAAGTGGTAAGTGCAGGACACTTAACTGTTATTTGTAAGCAAACCTTTATTCATTCATACCATTTCTCCTCTTGTCAGCTGCATAGGGCTTCTCTCAGAGTATGTAGATGGTTGCATTGTGTTTCATGTTAATGCTTAGAAAACCTGGTCTCAGCTTCTAGTCGGAGACCCAACAGGATAAGCTACAGACACTGTTGGGTCCCTGAAGAAGGCCTGCTGCCAGGGGGTTGGAGTCATAGAAAAAGTGAGGCTCCTCAGATCCTTGTGTGTGCTGAGGCCAAAGCAGAATCCCAAGAGTCTTTAACTCTGGTGCCTAGTACTTCCTCCTGTTCTTAGCTAGATGAGAAGAGGATCAAGCAGATTTAAATTCCCTGCCAAACACCAGCTTTAGAAGGTAGGAATAGGTTTTCCTCTTGGGGGCCTATACTATTAATGTGCTGGCTACCTGTGAAATGGCTGAGTTTTGTCAGTATTGTGGACTCCCCTTCCCCTCCCACAATCAGTGAAATGAGCCTTGGCTTGGCTCTTGTAAGTGAGATATGGTGAGGATAACTTTCAGTGACAGAGTTGGTAGGTTGTTCAAGATTCACTACATTCTGTAGTTCCCTGCTTTGGAAAGCTAGACATCAAGAAAACAAACCTGATCACAGAGAATGATTTTGATGAGGGATTGCTTATTTCAAAAAGGGATACTGGTTGCCTTTTGTCACCCATTCTCTTTTTCCTCAGGTCTGTTCCCATATTCAGGCCCCTCCGCACTTTTCCAGGGGCCCAGCATCGTGCTTTGAACATGCCAGTTGTCCCTCGCTGAAAGAGTTCTTGGCTCCCCTCTCTTCTGCCTTCTCCGCCCCAGCCTGGCCTCTCCATTGTTCCTGTGCTGCACTGAATAGGAGAGGTGTTCACATGCTCCCAGGCAAATGCTAGCTTTCCTTTTCCCCCAGCTATAAAACAACTTGTCAGTTACCACATTCTTAACCAGGCCTACCCCACTTTTTCTCTTCAAGTTGACTCACTTTTTCAGACACTCCAGTTGGGGCCATGATTTCACCATTCTAGTGTCGCAGGCCTGAGAATCATCTGAGTCTAATTCACAAAGTTCTGTATGTCTTCTGAAGGGTGTTTCAGATCCAGCCCCTTATCAGTTTGCCCACTGCTGCCACAGTGGCCCCTGACTGGGCACTAGGTTCCCTCTGAGTTCCCCCACCCTCACTTCTCTCTTGTTCTACCACATTAGTCTGCAGCCTTTCTAAGAGACCTTTTATTTTTTAAAATCCTCACTGGAAGATAGATATATATATATTTAAAAAAATTTTTAAATTGACTTGTAGAGAGAGAGGAAGGGAGAGGGAGAGAGAGAAACATCAGTGTGAGACAGAAACATTGATCAGTTGCCTCCCAAGAAACTTTTCTTCTGATTATAAGTGATTAAGTCTTTGTTATTGAAACATTAAGAAAATCATAACCATATTCCACTGTAATGCCACAAGTTAGTGACAGTTACTGTTATCTTTTAGCTGCATTTTTTCTTAGTTATGGCTTTATTTATTGAGTGCTTATAGGCCAGGCACTTTCCAAAGTGCTTTACATCTATCACCTGGGAGGTCAGGAATATCCATACCATTTTACACATAGATAAGTGAAGCAAAGAGAGGTTAAACGACTTGCCCAAGGTTACTCATTTTAGTTGTACTTTCAGTATTTTCCTATAATTTTTAAATTTAATTGACATAATGTATATATGATTTTTATTTTTTTGAATAACTCAAAGTCTTAAAATGGTTTAAAATTCAAAAGGAACAAAAAGATAAAACAATGATAAGTCTTCCTCTTAACTGGGTCTACCAGCTACCCAGTTCCTCTCCCAGAGGAAACCAGTGTTATCAGCTGGGTAGCCAGCCTTGAGAGAGAGTCTATAGTCTGTGTGTGTGTTTGTGTGTGTTGTGCACCTATTCTCCCTTTCTCACAAATGGTAGCATATTTAATCACAGTGTGTATTCTGGAGAGTGTGCCATATCCATATATCATCAGATGCCATGTTAATTTCTTTTATGGCTGGAGTACTGTAATTTTCCTTGGATCTGTTCATGTTAATGGACATTTAGTTTGTTTCCAGTCTGTTGGTATTACAAATTGTTGCAGTAACATATACAAACATGTGTCGTACAGTTTTGTTTCCTACTTTTAAACTTACAATAGGATTATTTTTCCCACATTAATTTTCTTGATGACTTTTAATGTCTGCATTAATGACTCCTCACAGTCCTTTTTTTCCACACTAGAGGCCCGGTGCACGAATTCGTGCACAGGTGGGGTCCCTCTGGGTGGCCTGCAGGGATTGGGCTGAAATCCACAGTCCAACGCCACCTGCAGCTCCTTCCTGCCGCTCCCGCTCATCCCGGGCCCACTGTGCCTGCCACAGGCTCATGCCCAATCAGTCTGGATCAGGAGAGGCTCGCGCTGCCACAGCAGTGCTCACCAGCCATGAGCCCTGCGTCTGGTGCCTCCCAAGGGGAGTGGTCTGTGGGATCGGGCTGAAATCAGCTCTCCGACATCCCCCGAGGGGTCCTGGATTGTGAGAGGGTGCAGGCCAGGCTGAGGGACCCCACTGGTGCACAATCAGGGCATGTCCAGCCCATCTCGCTCAGTCCTGATCGGCTGGTCCCCAGCAGCAGTGTTATCAGTGTTGGAGCATCTGCCCCCTGGTGGTCAGTGAATGTCATAGCGACTGGTTGACCAGTTGACTATCTGTCCCCTGGTGGTCAGTGCATGTCATAGCGAATGGTTGAGCAACTTTAGCATATCATTTGCATATTATGCTTTGATTGGTTATTCGGTTGTTCTGCTGTTTGATCTATTTGCATATTACCCTTTTATTATGTAGGATTAAAACATATTTGTTTTTATTGATTTCAGAGAGGAAGGGAGAGGGGGAGAGAGATAGAAACACCAATGATGAGAAAATAATCATTGATCGGCTGCCTCCTGCACACCCTGTACTGGGGATGGAACCCACAACCCGGACATGTGCCCTGACCGGGAATTGAACCGTGACCTCCTGGTTCACAGGTTGAAGCTCAACCACTGAGCCAGGCCAGCTATTTCCACACTTTATTCATCCTCTAATGACTCAAGCCTTACCTACTCCCTTAAGCCTGAATACTCATACATTTAGTAGTCATCTATTTCCTGCCTGTTTGAGTTAAAACATTGAGAGTTCTTAACCTGGAGTTTTCTGGTAGGGGAGCATCTGTTCTGTGTAGAATGTTGGCTGCAGCTTTCATCTACTTCTCCAAGGGACCCTTGACCCAAAAGGGCTGAGAGCCAGTGCCCTTGATAATATTGCAAGCTTTTGGAGCAGGGGCCACACAGTGCCCTCGTTTTGTGTTCTCTGCTTGCAGCACAGATCCTGGTAGGGTGAGGCTGTGGAGGTTAGTGAGATTTGATAGTTGATGCCATGACACAGCTAGTCCTACCTACCCTAAGTCTGTCTGCATCTTTAAGCCACAAATTATGTGGGCCTGTTCTGTGGAACATAGTTGGGACAGTGGCCATTTAAGAGGAGTCCTCTTCTAGCCCTGCTTGGGTTGCCAGCCTTTGTTATTAAGGCAGAGCCTAGAAGGAAATCCTCTTCTATTGATGAGCACCTAGATTTCTTCCATATATTGGCTTTTGTAAATAATGCTGTAATGAACATAATTAAATTTATTTAGAAATGTAAAAAGCTCAGGAAGACAGACATCTTAGAAAAAAATTCTTTTAAACCCCAGAACATGGATCTTTGAAATACTTGGGAAATCCCTCCTCCTGCTCATGAGGATGAGGTTATGTCCTTGGGAAAAATCAGAAAATGTCAACCTCTGTTTCCCTTTTCTCAATTCTATGCATTCTTTAAAAAATATATATATTTTTTGCAGTGGTCATTTTATTATGTTTCTAATAAAAGAGTAGTTTTAAAATTTCATAGAAACATATTCCTTTTCCTCTCATTGCCTTCTAAGTCCCTTCACTGTCTTCCAAGTTGCAAGTGTGTTGAAGAACCGATCAGGCAAAACCACAGTCTTGTTATAGATTTTAAAAATGACTTCGAAGTCAAGTGGTATTGAAGCTTTTAGGTATTGTAGGTCCACTTTACAACTTTTAAAATTGTACCTGGGTTAAGGGGCTTTGGGGTAAATTTCCCCTGCTGCTTTAATAATAACGTTTAATGACTTATTGCATATTTTGTTCTTCTGTTGTTCATTCAGGGGCTGCCTATTGTCAGTTTATGGACATGCTGTTCCCTGGCTCCATTGCCTTGAAGAAAGTGAAATTTCAAGCAAAGCTAGAACATGAATACATCCAGAACTTCAAAATACTACAAGCAGGTTTTAAGAGGATGGGTGTTGACAAAGTAGGTAAATTTTATTCTTTCATATAAGGTTGTTTCTTGACTAGTGATTGTTACTAAGGATATAGCTGCTGGCCCATGACTTTGGCATGTTCTTTTCCCATTTAAAAAAAATATATATTTTATTGATTTTTTACAGAGAGGAAGGGAGAGGGAGAGAGAGTTAGAAACATCAATGAGAGAGAAACATCTATCAGCTGCCTCCTGCACCCCCCCCACTGGGGATGTGCCCACAACCAAGGAACATGCCCTTGACCGGAATCAAATCCGGAACCCTTGAGTCTGCAGGCCAACACTCGATCCATTGAGCCAAACTGGATAGGGCTCTTTTTCCAATTTATATATTTTCCTTTTCTCCAGTTATCATAGAATTTACTGGGAGCAAAGTTTTCCTCTATCCTCTCCTACCCCAGTTCCCTTGCTATGTTCTTTCTTCATAGTGAAGTTAGCAACCATCTATAGGAGTCAACCTGTTTAATCTCTGTTACTGAGATCTAACTCTTTAATATCTGGATTTAATTCTGTAAAGCATAGAGAAGATTCTAGAAATACTTGCTTTGTAAAAGCAGGATACAGGGACGATCCCTGTGGGTTGGGAAGTTTCCTCTTGCCCCCCAGGTTTTTGAAGATACCCTCAACCAGGCTTCATTAGGACAAATATTATCCCTGTTTTAGCAGATAATAGATTAGAGTCATGCGTGACATAATGAAGGACCACCTATTGACATGACAAAGCTAGGTGAGAAGTCCCTGTCTCTTAGTGACATTGCAGCATGTAGTACAATGCATTAAGTGTTGGTGGTGCTGGTGTAAATAAACCTACTGCTCTGCCAGTCGTATAAAAGTCTAGTATGTAGTACATATAATTATGAATAGTACATAATCCTTGATAATGATAATAAATGACTCTGTTACTGGTTTATGTATATACTATACTATTTAATGGTTATTTTAGAGTGTACATACTCTTTCTACTAAAAAAGTTTGCTGTGAACAGTATGCTGTGTCATGCCTGCAGCAGCTTCATACATCCTGTGTTTACCACATCTCTTGCATCATTCTCTCTTGTGCTTGATTTGATCTGTGAGGTTTTGTATATTTACGTTCTGTGCAGGCTTATAGCCTAGGAGCAATAGGCTATACCATATAGCCAAGGTGTGTAGTCAGCTGTATCATTTAGGTTTGTGTAAGTGTACGCTGTGCTGTTTGCACAGTGATGAAATTGTCTAACGATGCATTTCTTTGAGCGTATCTCCATGGTTAAATAATGTGTAATAATTGCAAAATTAAGCAATTTCTCTCCTCACCCATTAGAAGGGTTTTTCCTTTTAAGCCGTTTCTTGGGGAAAATTCGTTTTTAGTAAAGCTTGTAATCACCCCCTAATTATTTTGCTTGTGTGTCTGGTTTTTGTTTACTTTGAAATCAGTCTTTATTTTAGTTTTGTCTCTGCACTATATAAAATACTCATGTGTATTGTAAGAATATCATTTAGTTGCCAGGCATAGTGTAACTAGGTGCAGCTTATTATATACAGTAATCTATCTTTTTCTTTTTGTAGAATTTAAATTTTTTTGAATAAGGTAAATTTCTAAAGTAAAAAGAGTATGGTGCATTGATCCCCCATGTACCTCAACAATTATCGACTCATGTCTAGTTTTGTTTCAACTATACCTCTACCCCATACAAAGTAATTTTATATTTATTTGCTCAGAGGGGTGGATATATTTCAGATTATTACATATATTATTTATAAAAATACCATTGCAACTGGAATCGTTGAACGTAAACTCTGGCTAGTAGTCCAATGACTTAAAGTAATATCTGATAACACAGTATTCTTGTATAATAACAAAACTTACAGAATCCTTAAAGTGTGCTTTAATAGGATTGTATTTACTTGAAAAATACACCATTTTGTAGAAATCTGTCCTCAGACTGATTTTGTGTCTTGACTTACTTTTAAGACAATTAATTTTTTTTTAACACAGTTTATTATAGATACCTGTGGTTAGTTTATGCTCTGGGTTTTATATTTTATGACAGGCACTGTGGCCATGCAAGTTACACAGGAGACTTACTTTTTATAGTGAAATGACATGTCTTAGGATGTGCTTGGAATTGTGCTTGTCTATGATACTTGTTCCATTTGCATTTCTGATTCCTTTTGATGGACTTGGAGGGGGCGTGGTAGGTAGAACTATTCTGTGGAAGGCAAACTGGTTAAAATTTGCTCTATAAACGTTCAGGGGCTTACTTTATAGTAAGTTCTTGCCTCTAAACTATATTTTTTTCCTTGGCAGGCAGAGCTTTATATTGATTGATGCATTGACATGTTTGACGCTTTCCAAGCCTCTTGCTTTGAGCTAAACAGTCTTGATGTTTCTTTGCAGATAATTCCTGTGGACAGATTAGTAAAAGGAAAGTTTCAGGACAATTTTGAATTCGTTCAGTGGTTCAAGAAGTTTTTTGATGCAAACTATGATGGAAAAGACTATGACCCTGTAGCTGCCAGACAAGGTCAAGAAACTGCAGTGGCTCCCTCCCTTGTTGCTCCAGCTATGAACAAACCGAAGAAACCTCTCAGCTCTACCAGTGCAGGTAAAAAACCATATAGAAATATCAATTCCAAATAATAGTTTTGCAGGTATTTATTCATTCATTCAACATTTAACCAGAATTTTTGAGTAGCCATAGGCTTAGGGAGCTTAAGGATAAGCCTAGTCACAGCCATGTGGCAAGACCATGGAATGTGGCATCAGGCTGACCTGTGGTTGTTTTTAGGTCTCTGTAACCCTGTGTGAGCTACTTGACCTGCCCTATAGTTTCCTCCTATATAGAACAGGAATTTGAATATGTGCCCCAGAGAGTTGCTTTTGAGGCCTGGATGAGTTATTGTATGCAATTTTGCCAAGGCTCTCTAGTTGTATGGAGTAGAAACCCTTCAGGTTAACTCACATAAAAGAGCTTCGAACACAAGGACATTATACAGAGCCCAATAACAGTAAGACCTGAGCTCCCAGGAACTGAAGGAGCTTTCTAGGTCTCTCAGGGACTGTTCTTGGCTCTCTGCATCATTATTCTGTCTGCAGATCAGCTTCCTGTACATTACTTACAGCTTTCCTGCCCTCCCAAGAACTTTAGCTGTTAAGTGGCTTTGGCTTGCTGTGATGCCAGCAGAATCTGGGAGGCAGGGGTGGGGGTGGGGGGCTGTTTTTTAGAGACCTTCTCTAAAAAGTCTTGGCCTGGAGGTTTCCCAAAATGTGTTTGTAGTAGAATAGTTATAGAGTACTAGAGGCCTGGTGCATGAAATTCGTGCACATTCATAAAAATTACCTGTCAGTCACCCTGGTCCCCTCATTCCAGCCTGCGCCCTCTCCAATCCAGGACCCCTTGGGGGATGTCTGACTGCCAGTTTAGGCCCGATCCCCTGCAGTCTGGATGTTAAACCGGCAGTCGGACATCCCTCTCACAATCCGGGACCATTGACTCCTAACTGCTCACCTGCCTGTCTGCCTGATCGCCCCTAACCGCCTCTGCTTGCCGGCCTGATTGCTCCTAACTGCCCCCCCGACCCCCGCCGGCCTGGTCACCCCTAACTGTCTCTCCCCCCCAGCCTAGTCGCCCCCAACTGCCCTGCTCTGCTGGCCTGGTCGCCCCTAACTCCGCGCCGCCCCCCCCACCCCCCCACGCCGGTCTGGTCACTCCCAACTGCCCCCCCCCCGCTGGCCTGGTCACCCCTCACTACCCCCCTCTGCCGGCCTGGTCGCCCCTCACTGCCCCCACTGCCGGGCTGCTCACCCCACGCAGCCTGCTTGTTCAGTCGTTTGGCGTCCCTCACTAACCCCACTGCTGGCCTGGTCACCCCACGCAGGCTGCTGTTCGGTCGTTTGGTTGTCCCTCACTAACCCCCCTGCCGGCCTTGTTGCCCCATGCAGCCTGCTGTTCAGTCGTTACTGTGAGGGCATCCTGACCAATTTGCATATTACCCTTTTATTAGTATAGATACATATACTTTGGGGGCAGGGTGGATGTTCTACAGATGCTAATGCCTCCTTTTCAAGAATATCAGATAAGGTCCCATTATACCTTGAGAAAGAGGCTGATCCATCTGGTAGGAAGAGAAGAACATTGAGTACATTTAAATTTTTATATGATCTGATATAAATGGGATCATAGAATATGTGTCTTTTGTGTCTGTTTTTTTCATTTAGCATGTTTTCAACATTTATCCATGTTGTAGCATGTATCAATACTTTATCCCTTTTTATGGGTGAATAGTATTCCATTGTATGACTAGACCACAATTTTATATATTCATCAGTTGATTATTTGTGTTGTTTCCACTAACTATTATGAATAATGCTGCTATGAAGATTCCTATACAAGTTTCTTTGTAGACATGTGTTTTCATTTCTCTTGGGTATAATGAGATCTGGGAGTATATACTCTTAGAGCATAATTATTGGGTCATATGGTAACTCTGTGTTTAACGTTTTGCAGAAATACCTGTTTTCCAAAGTGGCTGAGCATTTTGCATTCCCATAAGCAGAGTATATGAAAATTCTGATTTCTCCAAGTACTTTTATTTCTTAGCTACTTAGAATGGGGAACTGCATAGATAAACCTGTGCATTTCACATTTCAGATGTGGCTAACAGGCAAGTGGAGACTTGCATTAAGCATTTAGTCTTTGGGATAAACTTATTAGTGATAAACATACTTGAGATGATACTAGAGATCATCCAGAGGTAATGCCTATTACCATATGGTTATTGAATAATTTGGGGTATCAGGAAAATAAGATATTTCTAAGTCTGGCATAATGTATAAGCTTTCCAGAATGATTGCTGAATGAATGAATAAAATCATGAATTATACATTTGCCGTGAGGTAGCCCAGTCTTGATTATTTTAACTTGTAGATAGGTTGGCTCCTTTACTACTTTCTCCTTATCTGCTTTCGGCTACTACCACTGAGAGAAGTTTGTAAATCCTGGTCACTGTGCTCCTTTTCTCTCCTAATCCTTCTAACCACCTTCTAAAAGGTGAGCAAGATATGGGCTTTGAAGTAATTACTTGTAAGAGCAGTCTACCACCCCGCTCTTCCAATACAAGGAGTCTGACGTTCTGAGTTCGGAGGCATCTTACTTTCCAAGTGGGGAACTGTGAGTGCAGAGCAACAGCTGGAACTGTGAGCTCACTACTGGCATGAAGTATGCTTTTGTGCTATGAAGCTGACCTGCTGGTGGATTTGGTTGGAACTGGATTAAGGTACATCAACTGTGTGTGCCTCTTTCAGATATAGTTCTATTCACCACAGCACAAAAAGACCTCATAGGAGGACTTACTCCCAGCACAAGAGATTGTGGCTAAAATTGGTACTTTGCTACCAGGATAAAAAACCATTTTGGGCAAACTTGGGGGTATTGTCATACATGCCGGGCTCTCCACATTGGGTTCCTGCATTACTGTGAAGGGAAGCCTCCTCTTGTCATCTGGTGTTTTGTTGTTGTTGTTTTTTAATCCTTACTCGAGGATATGTTTATTGATTTTAGAGAGAGGGAGAGAGGGAGGGAAAGAGAAACATTGATTGGTTGCCTCCCATATGTGCCTCAACTGGGAATGAAACTGGAAACCTTTTGGTGTACAGCTGATGCTCCAGCCACCTGAGCCACCTGGCCAGGGCTGGCAGGTTCTTTTTGGTTTTGAAATTTCTGCTCTTAAAAAAACCTCTGATCTCTCAGCTCCACAGAGGCCCATTGCAACACACAGAACTACTGCAACCCCTAAGGCTGGCCCAGGTGTGGTGCGAAAGAATCCTGGTGTGGGCAATGGGGACGACGAAGCAGCTGAATTGATGCAGCAGGTAGGTCCCTCCTGTATCCCAGACTGGAGTCATGTTGGTGGAAAGGATACTTGCTGCACTAGCCAGAAAAGGCTTGTTTGTGTTCTTGTAGGAAGACCCACTTTGTCTGCTTGCTGAAACAGTCATCGTCCTGACATGTGTGAGCCTGTCAGGTGCTATGTGGGGAGCAGTGTGAGTGTGGAGGTAGAAGAGGGGTGTCAGGCATTTCTGAGATCTGTTAGTGTGACAGAAACCAATGTCTTAGTTTGGAAACCCACCTATACAATAGAACCCTGTTGAATGTCTCTGGAATGCTGTTAGGATTCCGTGGGATTCAGAGTATCTTGAATTTTTTGTTCTGAGAAAGATAAAGGAGATTTTCTTTCTGAGTAATATTTAAAAAGGATTTTACAGTTTCTCTGCTGAAATCCAAGTTGAGAGTGGAACTGATATGAAAAGCCTATTCTTCTGTTCTTAATAGGTCAGTGGTTTGAAATGTCTTCTTTAGGATTAATTAATATCCTGAAGATACATGTCAGGTCTATAGATCAGAACAAATTTTAGATTTTTAAACATTTTCTCACAAATCCTGGTAGTTATTTTGTTTGTTTGCTTTTGAATGATTCTCTTGATTAACCCCACTTTTAAAATTGCAATGCTTTGTCATCTTAGTGAATTTGAGTTTGGACTCTTTTACTTTCCCAAAAGCCACGTCCTAAAACCTGGGGGTCACAACTTCATGTTAATCCTGACCCAGTCCCTGCATCTAGGAAACCAGGATAGAAACGCCTGCCCAAAGATCATGTTTTCTAATTTATTCTCTAATTTGCATGTGGTTCATGGTCCTAGGTGCCTGAGGAGTGTCAAGGTGACTGGGTCACCAGCCCCATTAGTGTGGCTGCTTTGAGCATCCCCTCTGGGTGCTGTCACTAAAGTGTAGAAGTTCTGGAGACTAAGGAGACTTCCCTGTAACTGTCGGTGTTCAGGCCTGGATGTACACAGGAAGCAGTCTCAGAAGACTGGGTGACCAGCACAAGGCTGATCTCGAACCCTCAGGAGAAGAGGCAGAGGCGCAGCGGTGTCCTGTATGAGGGAGCGCAGGCTTTGGGATGCATAGATTTGAGGACTATCCTGGCTCTGCCACTTGGAGCAAGTCAGTTAATCTCTCTGAACTTACTGCCTCCTGTGAAGTGGGCTCATCATACTTTGCTCACGAGAGTTGAGTGGATTCCATGAGCTGATGTTATGTCAGGTGCCTGGAATGGTGTTGGGATAAATAGGGTAATGGCAGTTGTGGTTATTATGGTTCCTGTTCCTTGTCTTGATACAGTGAGATAGATCTTGAAGTGTTTTTTAAAAGTTCACAGGAATAAAATATTTTGCGTATGAAATAAGTACACAAGTGTTAATACCCTGTATGGAACACTCGAACATTAATAGCAAAACCAAAAATAGTTCACACTTTTAGAGTGCGCATGCCATTATGTTATTAAGCACTTTAATTTCACTTTTACATTAGCCCTATGAGGTTTTACAGATAAGGATAGTGTGGCTCGGAGAGGTTAAGTAACCTGAGCTGGGATTTGAACCCAGCTCATACTCAGCTGGTTCAGCCCTGTCTCAGAAATATTTTGGTCTGCACAGGGTTATTATTATTATTATTATTTTTAATACATATTTTTTATTGATTTCAGAGAGGAAAGGAGAGGGAGAGAGAGATAGAAACATCAATGCTGAGAGAGAATCATTGATTGGCTGCCTCCCGCACAACCCCCACTGGGGATCGAGCCGCAACCCAGGCATGTGCCCTTAACTGGAATTGAACCTGGGACCCTTCAGTCCAAGGCCAGTGCTTATCTACTGAGCCAAACCACTAGGCTGCACAAGGTTTTAATTAATTTTTTTTTTTTTTAATATAAAAGATTTTAGCTTCTCTCTAGGTTGCCAAAGGCTTTCCCACACCCTGTTACTCCCTTGGTTCATTACATGAACTTTCTGGCCCCTGAAAATATTTGAATTTGTGGCCCTAACAAAGGTGTGGAGGTCTGGGGTTATGACCAATAGGAGAAATAGAGCCAGATGAGTTTGTTAGGATAAGAGAAGAGTCTATTCTATACAAATTACCTTGTACTGTTCATATCATTGGGAGATCTGCAGCAATTCCACATTCTTAAGTCATTCTTGAGAAATTTACCTTTATTTGATTTTATTCCAGAGCAACACTGTTCAGTAGAAACAGAATGTGAACCAGAAATGTGAGGCACATATATAATTTGAAATTTTCTGATAGCCACATTAAAAAAAGGAAAAAGAAACAAGGTTAAATTAACTCTAATAACACATTACCCCATATATCCAAAATATCATTCTGACATAATCAGTATAAATAATTATCAATGAGATGTTTTACATTTGGAAGCCCACATTTCAAGGGTTTAGATAGCCACGTGTGGCTCATAGCTGCCAAATTGGCCAGTGCAAGTCCTAAGCATTCTTCTTGGGGGCTTCTTAGATTATGGCTATTACTTTACTACAAGAGAATGTTCTAAGAGTGACATTGATTAGTAGCCACAGATTTTTAATAACCTCATAAAGAAGCATTTAGAGGAGTGCCAAGTGACATAGTGTGTACTTCTGAGTGTTTCTTGTGGAATCGTAGTTACTGAGTGATAGTGAGGAGGAACGCTGCTTTGGTCTTATAGGTGGGGCCCAGAAGGCTGGGTTCCGGTGCCCTGGATGATGTGTAGGCCAGAGAAGGTTTTAATGATTTGTGAGGAAGGCACTAGTGAAATATGAGCCAGCATACCTTTTTAAGGTATTTTGGTTTCCCTTTCCTTCTTGGTCACTAATGTGATTAGAAGGCCTCTTCCCAGGCTTTTGGATCTTGCAACTGAAGATCCAAGGCAGCTTCCTATTGCTGGGGTTGGTCAACTCTTGCCCTTCTATCCCTTTTTGTATTGCACTTTGAGGTAACTGATAGTTTAAGGAAAGGCAACCGGCAGCAGTTAAAAGCAGGGGTGGGGAGAATTGAGGGAAATGGACAATTTAGTTTTGTTTTTTGTTTTTGTTTATCTTTTTTTTGAACAGTTTAGTGTAATCTGGTTATGGGTAATGGTAGTACTTTATTGAAACTTTCATTTATTTTAAAAAGTGATTTCTGTGGTTGATAAAGGTATTTCTTTATTTTTCTGATGTGGTCTGTTCAGGCCTTTTATGATGAACATTAACATTAAATCTTTGATAGCCCTAGCCAGTTTGGCTCAGTGGATAGAGCGTCGGCCTGCAGACTGAAGGGTCCCAGGTTCGATTTCAGTCAAGGGCATATGTCCGGGTTGTGGGCTCGATCCCCAGTGTGGGTGTGCAGGAGGCAGCTGATCAATGATTTTCTCTCATAATTGATGTTTCTCTCTCTCTCTCCCTCTCCCTTCCTCTCTGAAATTAAAAAGAAGTCTTTGATAGAATGGTCTTGCTGGTTCTAGTCTTCTGCTCCACATCTCGGGATGATTCTTGACTGCAGGTTATGAAGGGGGAACTAGATAGGGCCAGTACTGATCCCTCTGGTTTTGTCTGGCTTCTTCATCAGGCTGTAGGGAAGCTAGATCAGCTGTTCACTTCAGTTTTTGCAGCTATGAGTTCAGACTAGATTTCTGTAGTGCCTTCTGGCTCTCAGATTCCCTGCTATCCAAATTGTTCCCATCTGCTTTACCTTTGATTTCCTGGCTTGGTTTTCCATGTGCCCCTAGCCTGTAAGTTCCATGAGGATTTTATGCTGCACAGTAAGCCTTGTAATTTACATTTAGTGAGAGTTAAAGTGAATTCACATGTCATAGATTTAAATATACTGGAATGAAGCTGCACCATGCTAAAAATACATAAAGGACCGGGAAAATGGTTATGACTTTTATTACTCTTGGCTAGTTAAGAGTCCTGGCCTAAGCACTGAGATGGATTTCTTTGTTGTCCCTTTGTGGAACTGAGAGCCCCTCAGTGGAGCTCCTAGAAGCTCCTGCTGCATGTGTGGTGAGCAGATGAGATGCTCAGTGGAGGGAGCTAGCAGTGGAATGTGGTGGGGTTTGTTCCCTCCCTCCGCTGTCTTCTCTCCCTTTTCAGACTCTTCAGAGAGAGACGGGGGCCAGGACACTCCACAGAAGATGTTTTTCTTTTGAGTTAAGGATCCCCCTCCCCCCAGTATACAGGAGGGGTGGAAGGGAAAAACCACTGAGTTTTCTGTGCCCAGGCCTCCCTAAGTCCTAGCTGTCTTTGGCTAGTATTAGTCATCTTTAACTAGTCTTCCCCTCCTGGCTTGCCATTTCTACTCTGTCCCCTGGACCAGGCCCTCTGTTTCCATTGACCACCACATGCAAAAATATATGAACTTGATTGATCGATGGTAAGGACTCAATTTATGATTGAGTCCTGGTGGGGTGGATTTTGCTTCTATAATTGTCTCAGGCTCCCATAGTTTCTTCTCCTAGATCTTTTCTCAATCCCTAAGAAGTTCCTGAATGTTCATGGCGGTATCTGCCCTTTTGTGAGAATTATTATATTTAAGGTGGCCATGAACAAGCCCGTGTTATTTATCTGGGCCTGGAGAAAATTGATACTAAACTGAAATGGGTTTTTGTCCATATTAGAGAATTTGATGAAAGACCACATCTCCTTTTGGGTTAGATGTTTGTGTGATATGTTACTGGTACATGAATGCCAAGTTTCTCACCCTTCTTAATGTCTTGTGCAGGTCAACGTATTGAAACTTACTGTCGAAGACTTGGAGAAAGAAAGAGATTTCTACTTTGGAAAGCTAAGGAACATTGAATTGATTTGCCAGGAGAACGAGGGGGAAAACAACCCTGTATTGCAGAGGATTGTGGACATTCTCTATGCCACAGATGTACGTTTTGACATGAGGATATTTGCCATTTTGCCACCTAAGAGAAAATGAATTTTATCTGGTTGGTTTTGGCAAACTCAGTGCTGATGCTTGTCGAGTTCCACCATAGCGTTCACAAAGGACTTCATCTTTGACTCTTCAAAGTCAGCCCGAGGGCACTTCTGCCAGCTCCAGCCTTTGCCTTGAGGTCTGTGAGCCCTTGAGGCAGGAATAGGAAGAAGTAGGTGGCTGGTTTGCCCTGCTTCTGTAGTTTGTGGCTACTGATAGGTAATGAGTGCCACTAAATGATCATGCTGCACCATCCCCTCTCCACACCCTGCAGCTTAGAACTCTCAGCCTGAGTTGTTGCCTCCATTTTATCAGGGCTCCTTGCATGCTCTGGAGAACCGAACCAGGCACGTGGCTCCTTTTTTGTGTGTGCTGCCCACAGCTGTCAGAGTTTACCTTTGCTCCTCCCTCCCAAGATTGTGTCTGATTCCCATTTCCTCAAAGTGCTTTGTGGTCAGGTTTATTGGGAATCTATGTGTTTACACAGCCAAATCTGCATATAAATTAAATATATATATATATACACACACACACATACATATACACACACACACACACATTATTGATTTCAGAGGGGAAGGGAGAAGGAAAGAGAGATAGAAACATCAATGATGAGAATCATTGCTCAACTGCCTCCTGTATGGCCCCCACTGGGGATCGAGCCCACAACCTGGGCATGCGCCTGGACTGGGAATCGAGCCGTGACCTCCGGGTTCATAGGTCTATGCTCAACCTCTGAGCCATGTTGGCTGGCTGAATCTGCTGATATTATTATATTAGCTGACCAGGGAAGACTGATTTTTCTTCGATTTAGGTTTTGGTATCTTGATGTATCCACTGTTTAGTGGCTATATTATAATTTTTCTGCATTCCTAGCAAGGTCTATAGTATATGTCTAAGTACTTTGTAGTATATATGTAGTATACTAGTACAGACAGAAGGTTTATGCTGTTATTAATACTGTTCTCCAAACATATCAAGTGAATTTGAGGGATTAAAATGACTGAAAAGTGAATAATTTGTTAAATAAATTCTTATTTCAGGCTTGCTCTGTGCCAGATAATGAAAACAAAGATGAGGATATAGGGGTTCTTGTTCTAGTCTGAGTATTTTTTTTTAAAATATATATTTTATTGATTTTTTACCGAGAGGAAGAGAGAGGGATAGAGAGTTAGAAACATCGATGAGAGAGAAACATTGATCAGCTGCCTCTTGCACACCCCCCACCGGGGATGTGCCCGCAACCAAGGCACATGCCCTTGACCGGAATCGAACCTGGGACCCTTGAGTCCACAGGCCGACGCTCTATCCACTGAGCCAAACCGGTTTCGGCTAGTCTGAGTATTAATTTTATTTTATTTATTTATTTTTTGAGTATTATTTTACTTGAGTCATATCTAAGTAAATTTGGCCATAGAGATTTGTTAAAAAAAATAAGATGATGGTTGAAGGGAAGTCTAATTTTTTAAAATATATTGATTTTAGAGAGGAAGGGAGAGGGAGAGAGATAGAAACATCAATGATGAGAGAGAATCATTGATTGGCTGCCTCCTACATGACCCATACTGGGCATTGAGCCCGCAACCCAGGCATGTGCCCGTGGCCAGAATCGATCCTGGGACCCTTCAGTCTGCAGGCTGATGCTCTATCCATTGAGCCAAACCAGCTAGGGTGGGAAGTCTAATTTTTATGTTATTGCAGCCATTAGTATATGCCAGAATGCCCTAGAGCTGGTGTGAGGTGGGAGCCCCAAATCTGATTTCCCATGATACTAGTGTTGGGTCAGTCTTGCAGCTATTTTTGTACAGACATGTTTATGTGTAAACACTTAAAACACCCACAACACTCCTACATAGCAGGCATAGTTTCTAAATGCAGTCAAAGGAATGTATAAAGGAAAAGCTGCCTATAGACAGTTTATTGAGTAGTGATGGTAGTAATGAAATTTATGGTGACCTTAGGGATTGTTGAGGGTAACTTTTTTTTTCATTTTCTTTTTTTTTTTTTTTAATTTCAGAAAGAGGAAGGGAGAGGGGGAGAGAGAGAGGGGTAGAAGCATCAGTCATGAGAGAGAATCACGGATCGGCTGCCTCCTGCACACCCCTTACCGGGGATCAAGCCCACAACCCAGGCATGTGCCCTGACCAGGAATCAACCATGACCTGGGTTGACACTCAACCACTGAGCCACACCAGCCAGGCTAACTTTTTTTTTTTTAAACAATCTTATTGAAGTAGAATTGACATAATGAACTGCACATATTTAAGTACAACTTGACGTGAAATCATCATCATAATCAAGCCAATGTATAAATGTCCATCACCATTTGATTGTGCTCAGTGTTTGTATTTTGTGAGATGTGATTCCTCTGCCTGAGGAATAAAATAGGGGTTCCCTGGCCTTAGGCCATTAAATGCCAAGTGTGTGGTAGAGGCAGGACTTTAAATTTGAGGAAAGTGAACCCACATTAGAAGCTTATCATTCACTGTTGAGTAATAGCTTTTCCTCTCATTTTCCTATTTTAGGAAGGCTTTGTGATACCTGATGAAGGGGGCCCACAGGAGGAACAAGAAGAGTATTAACAGCTTGGACCAGCAGAGCAACATCCTAATTCTTCACTCCAAATCATGTGCTTAACTGTAAAATACTCCCTTTTATTATTTTTAGAGGACTCACTGGTTTCTTTTCATAAGCAAAAAGTACCTCTTCTTAAAGTGCACTTTGCAGAAGTTTCACTCTTTTTTCAATAAGTTTGAGTTAGGAGCTTTTACCTTGTAGCAGAGCAGTATTAACATCTAGTTGTTCACTTATGGAACAAAGAGGCTGACCATGGGCTCACCATATGGATGCTGGTAACACTGATTGCTGGAGAAGGTGTTTTTATGTGATACGCTGAGGTGGATACCTCAGTAGCGAAATGTAAAGATTGATTTTAATTTTAAGCTAATGTGAAATCTTGGCAGAGAACGTTTTAATAAATGAATGCCTTAAGAGTATTTAAATTACGTTTGCATATTTTAAAATATAAATTTTAACCTGACAGGAGAGTTTGTGTGTTGCCCTTGTGTCTGGGAAGGAAGGGCCAGACCTTGGAACCTTTAGAACTTGCTGTTCACAGGCCTTGCAGGGCTGCTTGAATCTTCATAGGCCTAACCTTGGCCCAGAAGGAAAATTTAAAAAGTTGCTCTCTAAAGCCATTTGGTGTCCTTGACCAATTGCATCTCTGCTAAGAAGCAAGAGGCATTGTTGGCTGAATGAATAGAGGGTATGTTTCAGCCCTGAGATATTTGAGTTGAATAGCTTGATATTCATTGAGCATTTCTCTGATGATTTTTCCAGTTACCCCTGAAATTTCTGTGTATTGTGTTTTTGGGAAATGAGGTGTGTTCAGTTTTAAAATCTAACAACTACTTTTGGGGACTTGCCCACATCTCTGGGATTTGAATGGGGGTTTGTGTCCCACTTTGCTGTCTTTTAAGTTTACATTTAACACGTTTTTCTGCATCCCTTGCCCACTGGGGACTCCTCTTTGGCTCCTTAAAGTTTGCTGCTTAGAGTGAAAGCTCAGCAGGCAGGTGATCATGCTGCAAGTTCTTTTTGGACTTCTGACAAAGGGAGTGATCAGTGAAGGCCATCGCTACCTTGAGATCTGCAAGGCTGGGTGTTTTTGGTACCTGCTGTCCACAGCCCTCCACTGATACCAGAATACTTTGCCAGTGCACTAATCTCTTTGGAGATGAAATTCGTTAGTGTGTTACTAAATGTTAAGTTTCTTTTGCAGAAAATACAGTACCATGTCTGAATTAATTATTAATATTTAAACTATTTCATTCCTTAACACCCCTAATTTGCTTTGCCTACAGCCTATTCAGTTCCTTTGTTTGGCAGAATTCTGCAAAATGTGTGTCACCCACTACTGAGCTTGTTCAGCCCCTGATGTAATTGTATTGATTTGTTGATGGTGGTAGTTTGTCTAAAATGTGTGTAGAAAGCAGGTATTTTATAATAAATTGTTGTGTAGTGCATGCTCTGTGTGAAATTCAGAGAGAAACCCAGATTCAGTGATTAACAATGCCAAAAATGCAAGTAACTAGCCATTGTTCAAATAACAGTGGTGCTATTTCTCTTTTGTGGCCTTTAGACTTTTGTTGCCCTAAAATTCCATTTTATTGGGAACCCATTTTCCACCTGGTCTTTCTTGACAGGGTTTTTTTTTTTTTTTCTACTTTAAGCAGTTTCTAAATAAAATTCTGTATTTCAAGAGTGTCATGTCTTCTGAAATTTGTCTTGCCCTGGTATGTGTTCTTTTAGGTTCAAATGATAAGGTACTGATACTTCTTTCTTAAATTAGTATTGATCTTTTAAAAATCTTTTACTGTTTTTCAAATGTGCTTATTTCTCAGCCTATTCCTTTCTTCTCTAGTCTTCATATTATATTTTTCAGCCTCCTGCTGTTGTAAATTCTCATAATACTGTGAGAGGTCTTTCAGAAGTCAAGGATTGGCCAAGCTCCTGTGAAAATAGCCTTTTTAGTTTATTTCCTCCTGAGATATACAGCAGGACCATGGGGAGATACTTCTTTTTTTTTCTTTTTCTTGAAAGTATATTTCAGAGGCCGGGAGCACAATCTTAATCTATAAAATAAACATGAAAATTTTCACCATTTTTTTAAAAAATAAATATATTTTATTGATTTTTTGCAGAGAGGAAGAGAGAGAGATAGAGAGTTAGGAACATTGTTCAGCTGCCTCCTGCACACCCCCCACTGGGGATGCACCTGCAACCAAGATACATGCCCTTGACCAGAATCGAACCTGGGACCCTTGAGACCGCAGGCTGACGCTCTATCCACTGAGCCAAACCAGTTTCGGCAATTTTCACCATTTTTTTCTCCTTTTTAAAATTCTCTCCTGTAAGAAATGAATTCAAAAGGAGACTTGCTCCCATTTTCAATACGAAATAACAAGTTAAATGGGTAGAGGGCAGTTTTTTTGTATGATCTTTAGAGTATACCTACCACAATTTGGATGCTATGTAAACCCAACTTGATGATTTTGACTAGGGTTACACCCACATTACTTCCTCTAGAAGTTAATGGTGTTATGTATGCATCTTCAGAAGGAATTTGACACCTTATGTGTTGGTAATCTAAAAGAAGATACCTCCAGGAGTGCATGGAGTTTGTGAAGATACTGTTGGGTAATGTCAACTGAGAAGTTAACTTGGAAAGAGTGAAGCTGAAACTGTACCTCTGACCTAAGTCCATTGACCTGGCTCTTTAGGCTGAGGCACATAAAGTCTTTTGCTGTGACTAACTCAGGTTAGGTCACTGGTACAGTAAATTTGAATAAGCTGCTTGGTTTGCTTGGCAAGTTCTGTGGTGCATGGAGGATAGGTAAACAAATGGGTTTTCTGGCTTGGATTTAGGATTCATTCATGTTGGTGATCCTCAAACTGATGGTCTTCAGGATCACCTGGGGAACTTGATTGACAACATATTTCTGTAGTCCATCCCCAGAAATTTCAAGTCAGGACATTAAAAATCTGCCTTTTACTATGTACCTCAGGTCACCTGGGCTTGATGTAGTCCTCAGACCTGTACTTTGACCTTACGTATATACCTGCAAGTTAAAGTCTAATTCTGGCAGGGTTGGGCAGGCAAGGGGATTAGTCCTTCTAGGTTGCTCCTAGCTTTGTGACTTTTGAGCTAATTGACCTCTCTTCTTGTTCTGACCTGCAAAACAGGGATGATGATGTTGAAGTGCTTCCCTCACCGGGTGCTTTTTGGGATCAGAATGAGCTGACAGAGCAACTATGACGTTAGATGGCCCTGCATGGGTTCTTAGATCCAATCTGAAATTCTGTTTCTAGATCAGAAAAGCTTAGGGCAGGGTTTTGTATCCTGAAAAATCAGGATTCCTTAAGATAGGCTTTGAGTATTTGTAAAATAAGTAATAGGCTCTTTCAATGTTTCTTTTTCAGCTTGGTGGTATTGATGAGCCTCGCTCCTTTCACTTTTCAGACTATGATTTTCATTGTTTTTCCAAGTGAGATCAAGGTCTAAACAACTCAACTGTTTTCTTTTAAATGAAGATTCATGGATTTAAAAAATTGTGTTTTCTTTAAGAATATAATACCGTGTTTGAAAGGAAGCATTTTCTTTTGCTACAACCAAAGAGAATAGAGAAGTTTTTCTTTAAGGATTGTTTTTAAGATTTGGAATGAGGAACTCCCTTTGTGATGTTTACCATAGTTTACAATAGTCCACAAATAAAACCTAGGAATTAAGCCTGGTCAACTTTTATCAAATTAGCTTGCAAGAATGTGGGTGACCTAAATCTGACTGCTGTTAAGAGAGTGGGAGTAATTGCTTTGGAGCAAGCTGAACCTGAGCCTGTGGTCAGTGTTTGTGAATGACCAGTCATTTTGCTGGTCTGACTCTGTTGCTATTGATTTCAAGTGAATAGGTCATAACTTTTTTTTTTTAAAACATTTTTATTTTTTTAAAATATGTTTTTATTGATTTCAGAGGGGAAGGAAGAGAGAGAGAAACATCAATGATGAAAAAGAATCATTGATTGGCTGCCTCCTGCATGCTTCCTACTGGGGATCGAGCCTGCAACCCAGGCATGTGCCCTTGACCGGAATTGAACTGGGTTCCCTTCAGTCTGCAGGCCGACGCTCTATCCACTGAGCCATACTGGCTAGGGCAATATGTCATACTTTTGAATTCATACTTTCCATTTATAAAATTTTAAAACCAGATGAGTTCATATTTATTTCTGATGCTTGGTATTTTTTCGCATAGTTTTCACCTGTGAGGATATACCTGAGAATGCAGAGTCCTTGTCTGAAAGAAAGCCCAGGGAGGGTTTCCGTACGCTCACATCGAACTTAACTATAGTTAGAACCATTAACCCGAAGACTTAAAGCCAGATTGTTACACAGTTATAACTCGTGAAGGTCTCTTTCCCTTTTGGCTTAATCTGAATTGGAAAGTAATGTTACCTTAGTTCTTGGAGCATAGAAACTTTCTGTTGAGATTGTAGTCAGATGGCTTTATTATTTTGGTTAGGTAAGCAGGTCTAGCGTAGAGTCGGATTTCTAGGCTCCTCAATCCAGGATCTTAAGTAATGTGTGTGTGTGTGTGTGTGTGTGTGTGTGTGTGTGTGTGTGAAAATTTAAATAATCTGTATTTTCTTTTTTTTGGAGGCTTTGAGGTTCTGAAATGTAAAATGAAAATAGCCTTCACAGTCATAGCTAGTTTGGCTCAGTGGATAGAGCGTCGGCCTGCATACTGAAGGGAACCCGGTTCAGTTCCCGTCAAGGGCATATGCCTGGGTTGCAGGCTCGATCCCCAATATGGGGCATGCAGGAGGCAGCAGATAGATGATTTTCTCTCATCACTGATGTTTCTCTCTCTTTCTCCCTCCCTTTCTCTCTGAAATCAATAAAAATATTTTCAAAAAAGAAGATAGCCTTCACAGACATATTTTTGCAGATAAAGAGAGGCAAATCTTTGTCCTGTGACCATTTGAAAGCAAACCAGGTTAGCAACCAAAGTCTAGAGAACGTTGTATCAAGAGAGAGATTTAAAATTGCAAAGTGATCTGTCAGCACTTTGGAATTCTATGTCTTACCTCAAAAAAAAAAAATTAATCCCTTAACTCTTTCCTGGTTTACTTTGGTTTCACAGTCTGCAGGAATTATTACTGGTGGGGATAGGGTGGACATGGGTATGAGGAAGAGGAGGAATAGTAATTCTATTTACTGATGTCTTTAACTTTCAGTTTTGTTGGTAGAATGAGATTTGGGAAGCTGGTAGGTGAGATTCAGTCCATCAGGGAAAGTCTTAACAAAGCTGGCTTTATAGCTTTTACTAGTTTCCACTGGGAACAGAGTTGATTCAGTCTTAAGGAATGATTCACAACTTGTAGTGTAGACAAGTCAAGTCCAAGGTTAAATAAGCATGCAGTGGGTAGGCAGAATATATAACGGGAGCCTGTGGCTAGGGCCCTTCTCTGACCTTTACCAAAATGAATGAGGGAGACTTATGGTCAGGAGGCCAAGGACCATGAGTTGAGACAGGGTCCTCTTCCAGGTTGTGTATTCCTGGTCTGCAGAACACGGCTTTTCATTGGCTCAGTGAGACGGTTCCTCTTTCCTCCCTTCTGAGCCAGAAAAAATTACTTCTGTCTATAAAAGCCAATAGGATACTGGACCAGGAAAGAGTGGGGGAGTGCCTAGTTCTGGCAACTGTTGCCTCTGGAGGCAAATTTTCATCAGTTGAAGGACAATTAGGTTCAAAGGCCAGTGTTTCTCAGCATCAGCTACATATATTTTACATGAGAAATTTAGAAAAAATTCTCCTTGACAATGAAATTGTAAAGTGTATAGCTTTTGTGTTTCAATGAAAGTTTTGACTCTAAAAGAAAAGGCTTTGACAGAAGTAACAAGTGGTTCAACAAATACGTTTGGCTTTCCTTCTGCAGGCTGTAGCAAACTGCAGGGAGAGCTTTGCCAATACATTCATCTCTGATCGCCGTTTAGTGCAAGAATCTAGATGTATTGTACCCAGGTCTGTCATGGTTCATCCTAGTTTAACCCTTTGCACTCGCTTGCTTTTTTCTCGATTCCTTTATTCTACTCAGGATTTAATTTTTAAAATACCCCAGATTTTACAAAGCGCGGCAGTAGAATAAAAAACTGGAGTTTCTTTTCATACAAACTTATTTATTTGGATTTTTTAATATTTCAAATTATTGATACATTCAAAAAGTTTTATAAAAAGAGCTGCTACCGATGCTAACTGTGTCGAGTCACACTCGACATTCGAATGCAAAATTAAGCTTGAGTGACCTTCAGATTTCTTTTCTCTCTTGCTTGCTTCACAGTTGTTTTATCATGTTGCTATTTATATTTCTCCTAAAGGGGCCCGTTTATATATTTTGATTTTAAGCATACCTCAAGGTCGTCTGGATTTTAGCATTCTAAAGGTTTCTAACCTGATACTGCCATTTGGGGGTGGGGGGTATTTTATATGTTTTTCTACAAAATAGTGTGAGAATTAACCATGTGTAATTATATATGACTGTTGTTTTTACTTTGATATTTTAAATGCTGCTTGGAAAAATGGAATAAACTATTTGTGTGTTTTACTACAGGTAGTTATAGGCTGTCCCAGTTTGTCCCTGTGTGTGCACCTCCCTGCCAGTTAATTTTTAATGGGTGAGAAATGAAATAATTCAATGTCAAATGAAATAATTATTTTTAAAAATTTCCTAAGAATTTTTAACTCTCTGCTCCCCTTACCCCCCATCTTTAAGAAGTACTTTTCTTTCTTTTTTGGGGGAGGAGATAGGTAAGTAGCCACATTGAGAATCTGCCTTTTTTCTTAAATTACAGCATTTTGAAATCGATCTCGTTTGTGTTTGAAAAGGAAAAAGCCTCTGTTCTTGGCTAACGTGTTTGCCTGAGATCGAAGTCTGAACAGGAGAGCATCTCCTACCCATTTCTAGGACAGTTTTACCTGCCTTTGGCCTTAAGTCATCTGCCCCTACAAATTCTTACAAACTATTCAGCAAACCAAGTTGTATATTACAAATTTTGAAAAATTCTATAAAAGTTGAGGATATGAGTTTGTTTTTTAAACTTTATTGAGGAATAATTAACATATAATTGTATATTAGGATACAGGTATTAATGTTTTAAAACTCACAGTGGTAAAGTTAGAGAGGACAATATTGGCATTGCTGCTGAGGGGAGTGGAGGTGCCTTCCCTGGAGCAGGTAACTGTCTGCCTCCCTGCAGCCCTCGCACCACACGCTAGGGATGGAAGGAGAATAATTGGTTGGCTGGATAATTACTTTGTAAGAATCTGTAGGGGCAGGTGACTTCAGGCAGGTACAGTTGTCCCTCTGGCAGCATCCCATCTGCACTCTTAGGGATCAGAATCTCCTTGGGATTGGCAGTTGATGCCTGAACTAGTCTCAAGTGGGACTTGGAACTTTTTTTTCAGAATTACTTTTGTGCAGAGGTTTATCTGGGAGATTTTTTTCTTCCAAATGCCCTCCCCTCCTATTTTTAAAATTTTATTTAAATTTACGTTCTTTTTAGGTGGGAGTGTTCTGAACTTTTCCTTACCTAAAAGAATGCATCTTAATATTTCTCCTCTTTTTCTCATGTTTTGTGCCAGCGAAGGAAAAGTGTATTTATTATGACAGAATTTAGCATAGTTAGCCTGTATAAAAATATTGATAAATGCAGGAACTGCTGTAAGTAGAAATGATAACATTGAATTGGAAATGAAAGCACTGAGCCAAATCATACACCACACTGGTGAACAGTCAAATGTAGAACCATCAGCCTTGTTTTTAAAAAATAAACACTCCTAGCTTATTAAGACCTCGTTTAGTAAAACTGATTTAAAAGACCTGTATCTTTTATGACATTTCATTGAACCACTCTACTTTTAGTGTTCTACAATGTGACAAAATCTTTTCTTTATTGATGAAATGGGAGCAGAAATTTTTCCTGTATGTTGGTGTTCTCCTTTGTGGTATAGGTCTGGGGAGTGTCTTGTGTGGTGATCAGTTCCATGTCAGTGATATGTAGGTCACTATGAAATGCGAGTTAGCTGGATATCTTTAAATCCAGACTCCATGTCCCTGGTTGAAATTCCCCAAGAGATTTACCTTTGGCCAGCCTATCCTCCTGTATTGTGCCATGGACCGAGTGAATAATGCTGCACCAAGTCCAGGCCTGCTCTGAAGTCTGCATTTGTAGGACCCCCATCTCACATACAATGCTCTTGTAGCCTTCTTTTCAAAGAATTGGCACTCACGCAGAGGACATGTTAAGAGAGCTGCTGTGCCCTTTCCTGTCCCAACTATGGGGGCCAGTTGGCCTTTTGGTTTTGGTGAACCCTGCTTTATCACAAGGCTCTCTGGCATTTCCACATTTTCCATGAGAATGGGCATTCTGTGCTGTATTTGTCCTCTGGGACATTTTGTACTCATACTTGTCCTGGCTATGTGTGCTGTAGCTCCTGTCACTGTCTGCTGTAAGTTCAACTTCATCAATAAAAAGATTGTCTCAAATTGGATGAAAAATGGCTGCGTTGTTATGGTTTGTGGGATGGATTCTGTTGTTCCATTTTGTGTTCTGCACATGGAATTCTGTCTCCTTTCCTGGTTGTCAGCGTGGCCAGCTGACTCTGCAGTTAGGTGGAAGCCCCCGGAGTTCCACGGCAACTTCCGAGAGGAGCTGCTTTGGATACAGGGACAGCTGCCAAGATGTCTTCCTTGAGATGGAGGGGGAAAACCAGTAAACTTCTGTCAGATGTGTCCTTCAACATTAACTGGGGAGATCATTTTGGTTTAGGGTGAGTAAGGGTTTGGGGATAAAGTAATTTCTAAAAGATTGGACACCTGGGCCCTAACATACGTTTGCCTGAGATCAAAAGCTGAACAGGAGAGCATTTCTTACCCATTTCCAGGACAGCTTTACCTGTCTTTGGCCTTAGTCAAGTGCCTCTACAGATTCTTAAAAACGAATTATTCAGCAACCCAATTATTCTCCTTCCATCCCTAGTGTGTGGTGCTAGTGGCTGTTCAAGCTCCACTCCTTTGTCCAGGTTTGTCCAGTTCCTGGCTCCTGCCCCAGAGCAGGTAAACTTTAGGGAATAGATTTAGGCCAATGGGTTTGTCTTTCCTGATCTTACTCGTTCTCTATTCTAAAGAGAAATTTAATTCTACATCTGAAGTTTCCTTCTCGCCAGTATTGGAAGACTACTCTCTGCTTCTTACTCTTTTCCTTATTATCTCTTGGGTATCTCTGTTGCCCTCCACCAATATGTTTTTCCACTTGTTGCCTCAGTCCATGAACATAGGGTTCTCTCTCTTCTGATTAAACACATTTTTCTAAAAAATATTTTGTTTTGAAATAATTAGCATTTTCTAAATAGTGTAAGAATGGTGTGAAGAACTCTTTGCCCATTTTGGCTAATTGTGAACATTTTGCCATGCTTGCTTTGTCGTCATATATGTTTGTTGAACCATTGGGAATAAATTAGATGCTGCCCCTTTACCCTGAAATGCTCAAGTATATTATTTCCTAACAGCAGGGACATTCCCTTATAACCACAGCACAACAGTCAAAAGCAGGGAATGTTAATTCAGTAATATCTGAGAATGTAGAGCTCACTTCCAGCTGTCAACAATGGTCCTAATGGCCCTTCGAGGGTTTTTTTTTTGTGTGTTGTTGTTTTGTTTTATTGTTGAAACTATTACATATGTCCCCCTTTTATCCCCATTGACCCCTCTAGCCTTTAGAGTCCCCCCCTTCCACCTCCTCTTTCAGTCTGGGATCCAATTCGGGTCATTGCCTTTAGTTGTTGGCTCTCTTCAGTCACCTTTAATCTGGAACAGTTCTTAGCCTTTCTTTGTTTTTCATGACTCTGACATTTTTAGAGTAAAACCCAGTTATTTGGTAGAATGGCCTGCAGTTTCAGTTTGTCTCGTTTCTCCAGACTTGATTCAGGTTACACGTGTTTGTCAGTAATACCACCTGTCAGTGATGGGTCCTGAGTGCGGCACCCAGGAGGCATGCAGTGGCCTTTTGCTCCCTCGTTGGTGATGTTACTCTAATTGTCAAGACTTTAAAGCAAAACAAAACATGCTTATTTCTTTCAAACTTACCCATGCTTTCCTGCTTTATATAAATGTGTTGATACATGTGCCTTTTGTTAGTGCAGACTTTTTTGTATTCCTTTATTCTTTGCCCACCTTTTGCCACATTAGCCCCCAACTCCCCATAACCCATATCAACACCTAGTGTGTATCCTTTGGTGCTTTTCTCTTGTACTCATGCCTTTGAACATATTGACAGTACAGTCCCTCTCTTAGACCCAGACAAGAAGGCTGTGGGTTGCCACATCCCTCTCCACCTGTTAAAGAGCCCAGGGGGCCAAGAGGATACGGCCATGCAGAGGCTCCCCTCCCCCACTGCTCTACGTACTGGTATTTTCTACCCAGATGTCTTTGAACCTGATTCCAGGGTCTGTGGGTGCCTGCTTCCTAGTGAATCCGTTTTGAGGCAGCTCGCCTTAGGCTTGAGGTGGCTGTGGAGCGGTGTAGGTGACGGGGAGGTCAGCCTGGGTGTGTGGGTTGGGGTGTCCATGTACATGCCACCATCTTTAAGCCCCTTGAGCAGGACAGAGAGGGCACGGGGAGGCGGGCAGGGAGCTTAGTGGCTGGCCCTCCCCACTCTGCCAAATTTTGGCACTGAGCTGAGGAGTTTCAAGAATTCTAAATTTGAAACTGGTTGTCCAGGTTGTTTTGAAAGTGTATTTATCAAGGTAGGAGAATAGAGTATTTTATTTAATAGTATATTAACTTGACATTTAAAGTGTTGAGACTTCCTATGTGGACCTATATTCTTTGGCCTTAGTCCCATAATTACTAAGGGTAGTCCTATTTACAAATGTAGTGTGCATAACGTGTGTGTGCACGATGTCCTTATTTGTGTAAACATACCTCTTGTATAAAAATTGGTATCATACGTGCACTCTTTAGCATCTTTTCTTAGTTATTTGTATCTCATGGAAGTCCCTCCTAGTTGTCTGCTGGAACTTAGGCTCCTCCTTTGAGTGCTTGAGTGAGGATCTGAGTACAGGTGTACTGATTTTTCAGACATCCCTCTTCTGATAGCCATTCACTTTATTTTTTGCCACTATGATCAGTGCTGCAGCAATTACTCTTGTACAGTGGTCTTTCACAGGTTAGTAAAGTACATCGCCACCCACCATTGAAATAAATTTTAAAGATTGCCATGGCCCTTTTCTGAATTAAAAAATAGAGATTTAGAAATCCTTTGTAATCTCACCTGCCAGAAATAATTGCCATTACAACTGGAGCATAATTCCCAGGCACTCTCTGTGCTTGTGCTAACACACACATGCTTAACAGCAGTGGACGTAGAAGTCCACTTCTGCAGCCTTTTTTTACTAGGAACCTTTAATGGCCATGTTCCGTGGCCTTTTCGTTTTCTTATCTTGGCCCACTTTGAAGCATCCCATCCTCCTCGCTGACTCATCCTGTTTTGTCTATGTTTCTCCTCTTTCTGTCTCTAAAAGTAGCCACTCCTCAAGTGTTAGTCCCATATTTCCAGGTATTGGGTTTTTTTTAATTTTTTTTATTTCTAATTGGACAGTTCAACATAACATGCATTAGGCTACTTTCCTTCTTTGTTCGCTTTTCTAAAAATGTTTCTGGCATTTCCCTCATTTACCCTGAGATTTGGCTTCCAAATCTCCTTTCCTTTGGCTCATCTTTCTCCGATGGTCCTTACATCTGAGCTGCTGCCAAGACACTGTTAGGTTAGGACTCTGTTGGCCAGTCTTCAGTCCCCCGCCCCCACCCCCCACCCCCCGCCCTTTTTTCTCTCTTGCTGACGAATGTTCATAATTGCCCTTCATCCTATTCAGCCTCCCTGGCAAGGTAATTTAAAATGCTACATTCTACTTGCATTTTTCTTTTTTCTCTTCTCTCCCACTCTTCCTCCCCTCCCCTCCCCCAGGAGCCCTTCGCCAAGCCAAGCTGGCTCATTTGCTCTACTGGGTGTGTGTGGGGCTTGACTCCTTCCTGACCATTCCCCTGCCATCCTAGAGTACCCTCTCTGTTCCTGCTGGTGGGACTTGCTAAAGAGGTGAACTCACCGGCTCCCATCTTCCATGGAGGTGCCACTGATCCAGTGGAAACATGTCATTTATATTCTCAGATCTGAGCTCCAGGGAACAGACCTCTACACATTCTCCCCTGACCCTTTGCTACTGTGAGGAGGGTTCTGTCACCTCTCCCAAAGAAGTCCTGTCTCGGAGGGCATCAGAGGGCAGTGTCGGGGGAGGTGTAGGAGGTGGACAGTTGGGTCCTCCTGCTTCCCTTCTGGTGCATGTCTTCTTTTAAAAAATATATATTTTTACTGATTTTTTACAGAGAGGAAGGGGGAGGGATAGAGAGTTAGAAACATGGATGAGAGCGAAACATCGATCAGCTGCCTCCTGCACACCTCCTGCTGGGGATGTGCCCGCAACCAAGGTACATGCCCTTGACTGGAATCAAACCTGGGACCTTTCAGTCCACAGGCCAGTGCTCCATCCACCGAGCCAAACTGGTTAGGGCTCTGGTGCATGTCTTTGACCCTTTGGACACAGGCCTGTTCCTGGGCCTTATTTTCCTAATCTCTGAATTGTAGTTGGGTCACCTCATGGCCTCCTAATTCTGTAAAAAGGGTGACCCCTTTAGGAAGCCCCTGGCTATAATCCAGAAGTATAGTAACTTGAGAAGCCCCAGGGCTTCAGAAGGGACAACTTTCCATCAGCGGGAAGAAAACTCAGGTGTAAGCTTGGAAAAGCTTCCTACTGGAGAAGCCCCTATGGGAAAAGGGATGCTCATCAAATGCGTGCTGGGGTGTCCATCGGCACGGCTCAGCCACCCCTGCCTTAACCCTGACTTCTTTCCCCGCTTCCTTTGACTCAGCTAGGTCAGCCTCCCACAGAGCCCTTACAAAGACTGGACTTAAAGTGACTATGATTCCCTATTCTAGGTCAAAATCAGAATCAGAATCTTCCGAGGACTTAAGAGAGGTAAGAAAACCAGAGTTGGTGATGGGAGGGGGTATTCTAGCGCCACCCAGACATCACTCATAGGCATAGAATAGAAGTCTACATTGGTTATCAGCCTCTCACCAGGGGTTGCAAACTCAGATATTTACAAGGCCAGATAGGAAACTGAAGTGTGTGCTAAGGCAGGCTGGTTCTTCCTTTTTAAAGCACTGCATGGGCCAAATGCAGCAAATCTGAGGCTACCCAATGGCAGCCTCTCCATGGACTAGACTTAATTTTCTTCAGCCCAGTTATAATGGTGTGATGGGCTGTACAAATTACTATCAAGCCAGATAAGTATTTAGTGTCTACTATGAACTTGGGGCTAGGAAATTGTAGAGATAATTGGTATAAATTAAATTAAGATTAAATTAAGATCAATATGCCCTTGCTCACTATGAGGAGTAATAACAGGAGCCACCATTTATTGTGTGACTGCAGTTTGCTGGGCCTTTGCATGTGTTCAGATGTTGTTTAAATTTCACCACAACCGCCCTGACCGGTTTGGCTCAGTGGATAGAGCGTCGGCCTGGGGACTGAAGGGTCCCAGGTTCGAATCCAGTCAAGGGCATGTACCTTGGTTGCGGGCACATCCCCAATAGGGGGTGTGCAGGAGGCAGCTGATCAATGTTTCTCTCTCATCGATGTTTCTAACTCTCTATCCCTCTCCCTTCTTCTCTGTAAAAAATCAATAAAATACATTTTAAAAAAATATATAAATTTCACCACAACCCTGCAAAGTGGGTATCGTGGATCTCTTTTGCCGATGAAGACACTTGTGGCTCATAGAAGCGATGTAATATGCTCAAGATAATTTGCTCTGAAGTAGGGAGCCAAGCAGAATTCTATCCCATGCTGTCTACATGTATGGACACGTGCACTAGTATAACACATGCATGGCAGATATGAACAAAGAGTTTGGGAGTACAAAGGTGGCAGTGGTGACTCCTTGGAGGAGGTGCCTTTTGAGCCAGACTGTGAAGAATGGGTAGGAGTTCACCTCTGGGCGAGATGGTCAGTAATACATAGAGGGAACAGTGTAAGTAAAAGTGGAATGCTTGCTGTGTTGGGATGTTGGAGAGCCCTTGGTGTGCCTGGACTATGCTGTGTGCATTGAAACTAGAAAGATAGGTCAGGGCTGCATTGCAAGGGGTTTTGAATGCCACACTCAGTAGTTGGAGGTGGTGGGAATACCCTGGAAATGTCAGAGCTGATCAGATTTGCCTTTCAGAAAGATGATTGGTGCCAGTGTTGGGAGGTGGATTGATAGGGAAAGCCAAATTCTGGTCCCAGGTAGTGGAGGCCACTGTACTTGTTCCAGCAAAAGGCCAGGGTTCAGGGTGGAGCAGGGATATCATGAGAGGAGGGTTTAGATGTAGGAGATGGATCACAGTAAGAACTAATAGGAGGGGCAGCAAGAATGTGTAGGAGGAAGAGGGAAGAGCCAAAGATGGTGCTCAGATTTCTAATCTGTGGGCCTGCAGGGCTGGTGAGAGATTAACTAGTTTATCTGCCTGGCCCCATGAAGGCAGGTTTCCACTCTGTTCACTTATGTGTCCACAGTGCCTGGCACTCAACAAATGTGTGTAGATATTGAGGGAATGGATGAAAGTTTACAGGAGATGAGCATTTTGCCTGGTTGGTGGGGTTGGGAGAGTGAATAGTCCAAACTCCACTAAAGTTTTCTTGTCCGAAAAAGCCCAAAAAGCAGCACGTCTCAGTGAGCACCACTTAGTGGTTATCATGTCCTAGTCCACACCTACAGTCTTTTGGGTGCGGCAGACTTTGAGAACCTGAGCCTTTGGCAACCTGAAGCATTGTGCCAAGTATCAGAATGAGTAGGAGCTAAAGAGAGGAAGCATTGTTGATTGTTGAGGGATGGAGGGGTGGGGAAGGCTTTTAGTGGGATGTGGGAGGTGAGTAGGAGGAAGCTGTGAGTCCCTGATGGAGGGAGGGGACTCACAAGAGCTTCCAAGTGTGTGCAAATAAATTGTCTGGGCTAGTCAGAACCACATCAAATTGTCTGGGGAACATAGAGCTGGATTTCTTGGGGGCTTGAATTCTGACAACTGAAGATTTGAAACAATGTAGTTACTGAACTGAAGCACCTTATAAATTAGAGCCCTGTTATGTGTCAGGTGGGACATTGGCACATCTGCTAAACTCACTGAGCCTCAGTAGGGGAATCTGTAAAAGAGGAATTTGCCAAAGCCAGGAGAAGCAGGCTAGCTCTTTCTTGGTCTTCCTAGGTCTGAAAGTGGCCAGTTAGTAACATACCATAACACTGCATGCTCTGTCCTTTCCCCAAGGCTCTCTCTCTCTCTTTTTCTTGTTTGTTGCTAACCCTCACCCCAGGATATTTTTCCATTGATTTTTAGGGAGAGTGGGAGAGAGAGGGAAAGACAGAGAAAACCATCAATGTGAGAGAAACACATCGATTGGTTGCCTCCTGTATGAGCCCCAATCAGGGCCTGGGCCAGGGAGCCAGGGAGGAGCCTGCAACCAAGGTATGTGCCCTTGACCGGAATTGAACCTGGGACCCTTTGGTCCACAGGCTGAGGCTCTATCTATTGAGCCAAACTGGCTAGGGCAAGGCTCTCTCTTTTAATCAGATGTGCTTAAAAATATTCAGAGCAGGAAATCAACCTTCTCAGTCTTGTAGTCATATTTGTTCCAGTCACCCACCCTAGGTAGATCCCCGTCATCATCCGTCACCTTTAGCCAGACGTCCACCGTCCAAGATGAGTCTCAGCCATTTTCAGAGCTACACCTGGCCAAGATTAAGAGAATATTTGAGGACGGCATAGACTCGACTAGAGGTAAAGTTGCACTGTGGGCTTAGTCTCTTGGCTTTTGCACAGTGGGGGATCCAGTACCTGTGGTGTTTGGACAAACATTTTTGCATCCAGTGTCTCCTTTATTGTTAAACTAGTGGCCCGATGCACGAAATTCGTGCACAGGGGCAGCAGGGGGGAAGGGAGGGTGGGAGTTCCCTCAGCCCAGCCTGCATCCTCTCCAATTGGGATCCCTTGGGGGATGTCCAACCACCGGTTTAGGGATAGGGCCTAAACCGGTGGTCAGATATCCCTCTCACAATCTGGGACCACTGGCTCCTAACTGCTCACCTGCCTGCCTGCCTGATCACCCCTAACTGCCTCTGCCCATATGCACTATACTGCCAAACTGGTCATTAAAAAATTGAACCACTTTTGTTCACCTTATACCAAACAGCTGTTGCCCTTAAACCCCCTTGTCAGCCCCCACCTTAGGTTCTGCCTTTGCACTTCACTCAAATTTGGTTCTGATTGGTCGGTTTCTATGCCAGTCAGCGTCTCTGGGCCTATCAACAGGCCTGATCAGAGGGGCGGGGCTGATCAGCAGCCCCAGCAGAGGCCTGAGAGAGAGGTACAGCTGCTGGCCAGGCCCTGAGAGAAAGAGAGAGGCAAGGGCTGATCAACAGCTGCCACGGAGGCTATGGATCAGACCCTGCTTCTCTCTCCAGGCCTCTCTTTGGGCCTGATCCGCAGCCCCCTCCGCAGTCAGTGCTGGGTCACCCAGCATTGACTTCTGGTTGGTCGAGCCTTTGGTCATTTTGGATGTTACAGACCCTAGGTTTTTTTATATTAGGATAAATATTGTAAGTATATTGGAAGCTACTTGGGATGTAGAAAAAAAAAATCCCTAATCCAAATACCTAAATGTAACCACTGTCAGCACTTTGGTATATATTTTTTCAAATAATTTTATATGTATGGCTTATTACCTATTGCTATGTAACAGTATTCCCACAAACTTACTGACTTAAATGACCACATTTCTTATCTCACACTTTTAGTGGGTTAAGAGTCTAGGCATAGCTTAGCTGGATCCTCTCCTCAAGGTCTCACTACCATGCAATGAAGGTGTTAGCTGGGGTTGTGATGCCATCTGGGGTTTGACTGGGCAAGAATCCACTTCTGAGCTCATTCAGGTTGTTGGCAGAATCCAGTTCCTTACAGCTGGAGGACTGAGGGCTTCTGTTTCTTGGCTGGAAGCTGCCTTCAACTTCTGAAGCTGCCTACAGTTCCCGGCCATGTGGGATTCTCCAACATGGCTGATTTCAAGGCTCAAGCCAGCTAGGGAGATAGAAACTCCACCAAGATGGGTGCTACAGTCTTATCACATAGTAATGTAATCATGTACATGTGGTCCTGTACATCCCATCACCTTTGCCATATTGGTTAGAAGTGAGCCACAGGTCCCACCACCCTCAAGGGGAGAGGATTGCAGGGAGGCATGAACACTAGGGAGGCAGACCTCATGGGGCCTCTTACACATATGGCTGTGTGTTCTTACATGTCTATAATTGTACTACATATGTAATTCCAGACCCTTTTGTTGGTACCCTTTAAGGGCGGTTTCATACTGCTATGTGGTCTTCCAAGCCATCATTACCAATAAACGCAAGTGTTCTACTGGTTGACCAATCCCTTCCTTTATATTTGGACACTTAGGTTTATTGAGTTTAAAAACATTGTGAAGAACATCCTTTGTGTATCAAATGTTTTCTCTTTACACCTTGATTTTTCCCCTTGGGATGATACACATAAAATAAAATAGTAGGGATACTTAAAGACATTTATATCCACTAAACTATGAACATCAATGCTAGGGCCCTGTCTACTCAACCCATCAACCCATGGGTTCGATGCCTTTTGAGTTTTACAGCCTCACTGTAATGTGGGCAGGAAAGGATAGCAAATCTTGTTTACAAATAAGGAACGTGAGTCTGGAGAGGGACCATTTGTGTCTGACCTGAAGATGAGATGATTCCTAATTGGAGTTCTTTCATGTTTGTGCTTGGCAGCCAGGAGTTGCCACCTGTGTCTTGGAGGACCCCGACAGCGCCAATTTTGGCCACGATTTTGAGTGTTTGTTTTGAATAGGTAATATAGTCATGCAGTTCAAAATTCAAAATGCCCCTTCCAGTGATCCTTTTTTGTTATAGAGAAAAATGTCTCCCTCTGCTGGACAAGCACAGAAGTGGGTATAGTTGCTTCCTCCTTTTTACAATGTGCAGTGGGAGCCAACTCCCCATAATTCTACTTGTTATTTTTTTCAGCTTTATTGAGGTATAATTGACAAATAAAATTATAATGCATTTAAAGTATACACTGTGATGATTTGATACTGGTATACATTATAAAAGGATCCCCACAATTGCCTGTTCCTTGCTTTGTCAAAAAATAATTTTTACAAAAAAAAAAAATTTTTTTTACCAAAGTTTCCCCTCTTGCTTTTTACTTACTATGTCTTGGTAATCTTTTCATATCAGTGTAAAAGAGAGGCTCTTCATTTTTAAAAAACTGGTCATGGTTTTAAATGGAAGGGAGGAAAATTCACCTTAGCTGATGTATAGGGTAAAGGAAAATAGGATAGTTTTCCTCCATTAAAAGTCTTTAAAACAGATGGATTCTGGCATGGGCTCGATGCCTTTGCTCGGGAACCCTGACCAACTCTGCCTGCCTCGGTGGAAGGGGGAGAGGACAGGGCTCTCCTCCCTGTTCTGCAAGTTCCCTTCCCGGCCTTAGTTTTTCTGTTGGTTGAACCGAGGTCTTTGAGGTATGTGGGTCTGTGGTGCTTTAAGAGGAGTGCTGACCCATCTTTGGTAGGTTTGGAAAGTGTCCATGAACCCACAGCCCCAGCACCCTCTGCCTGGGGAGCCTGCAGGCTGCTCAGGGGTTGAGGGATTAGCACTGAGCGGCAGCCTGCAGCTCCCTGCCTGGACCCCGTGTGGACCTTACCTTTAGTGCAGGTGCTCCAGGGTGGACGTCAGTGGCACAGGGTCCCCAGCAGACATTTTGCCAGGCATGATAAAATCAGCGTTGGGGCAGTCTTCTGGGTTGTAAAGCCCTGTCAGACTTTATTCAGTTCTCACGAGGGCTCTGCAGAGGTGGCGGTAGTGTCCTGGCTGGCTGTGTGAGGAGTCTGGCCCTTTCTTTGCTCACATGCCCAAATGGAGTGGCCCGGAGCCTCTGACACCAAAGCCTGGGCTTTTGTGGGCACCCCATACCATGCGTAGCACCCCAGATGCCAGAGTGAGTGAAGGAAGAGTGGATCAGGCAGCGTAGGGGCCAGTCTGTGATTGCGATGGAGGACTGTTTATGACACGTGCTTATTTCCCCCAGAGGGCAGAGGGGAGGTTAGGAAACAACATTTTTTCCTTAAATAGTTTTCATGTAGCACTTAAAAAAATATTTTTATTGATTTCAGAGAGGAAGGAAGAGGGAGAGAGAGAAACATCTATGATGAGAGAGAATCATTAATTGGCTGCCTCCTGTGCGCCCCACACTGGGGATCGAGCCCGCAACCCGGTCATGTGTCCTGACCAGGAATCGAACCATGACCTTCTGGTTCATAGGTCAATGCTCAACCACTGAGCCACGCCGGCTGGGCAGATAGCATTTATTTTTAAAAATACTTATAAGTATATAAAAATAGTCATTACAAAGAAAGGAAGAGAAAGGGGTGGAGGTGGGGTGTGGTGTTGGGAGGCACTTGGGAATAGAAGTGTGTATGGCTAGAAACCTGCCTGGGAAGGTGAAGTAGAAGTTTCCCAGGACATGGGGAGGAGGGCAAAGGCAGAAGAGAGGTGCAGGGGGGTTGCTGTGCTAGAAGGAGAAGGGATGTCCTGGGGCAAGGTGGGGAAGAAGGGGTCATGGCAGGGGGACTCAAGTCAGGAGGGGCCCTGGACCCCAGCAGTGGGACTGACGGGGAGGTGGCACATGCAGACCTGTTTGAGGAGGTTGGGTGGATATGGGAGGGCTTGGCTGTAAGAGGCCCAGCCCTACAGAGGGGAGTGGAGATTATGACAGAGAGAAGAGAACGCTTCGTTTTCAATCCCTGCTGCGCCACTGTGTGTCCTCAGGCAGGTCCCTGAGCTGCTCCGTGCCTCTGTGTCCTCACCTGTGTGATGGGAGAAAGACAGTGCCTCCATTCTAGGGTCATAGGATTCTTACGAGGATTTAGGAGGGAGGACATTGAAAACCCCCCTCAGGTGTTCAGCCTGGGTGACTTGGGGGAAGTGGCACCACGAGCAAAGGAGGCAAACACAGGAAAGGGGAGCACACTTTGTGATCAAGATAAGTTGGATGTAAAACATTGAGTTGGAGGGGCCGGGGGACTTGGAAATGGAGTTAGGGACATGGGGGAGAAATCCTCTCCTGAGATGGAGAGAGGGGTGAGTAGATGAGGTCACTCAGAGCTTCAAGCAGCAAAGCAAAGGACAGTGATGAGAAGAGGCAGACACAGGGTGACAGGCAGGGCAGGCAACAGCGCCCGGAGGAGGCGGGGCTGCCCAGGAGGCACTGTCAGGTGTGGTTGGTTAGAGGTCACTGGTGGCTCACTGGAGTGGGCTGGCAGAAGTTAGGGGACCCCCTCCCCCCAAAAAAGTTCCTGCCTGCCTGATCCTAGTAGTGATCCCTCCCCAGGGAAGTGATATTGTTACATTTAAGCTTTGAGAGCTTTTAATTAACCATTTGGGACAAGATGGTGAGTGTTTCCTTTCAGAGGTGATGAGCCGGGGTCTTGCCTGCCCCCACAGTGTACATTTCCTTTCTAGAATACCTCTGTGTCTACTCTCTTGTTTTCTCAAAAATTGGGTTATGAGAAGAAGTATATTGAAATAATATGGCCGTGAACAGTGTCTATGGTTTCTGAAACACGGTGAAAAGACTCGATCCCGGGGGCGCTGTCCCGAGGAGTGTTTTCATTAACCACGGCACAAAGGCGCGCTGACTCCAGCTCTGTCCGCAGGGGAAGGCTGCTGCTCACGGGCCGTCACCTGATGTCTGTGTTGTGCACGGAAGGACTGGGAAGTGCCACTCAAAACGCGTGAGCCTCTGGGCTCTAGCTTCAGATAAATACAGTGGATCCTTCTTTAGGCAGGGCATGTTTTGTTCCAGCTTTCGTTTGTTCCTCAATGCAGCAATAAGCAATAACCATCGTTACTGCTGTAGCACGATTGCCCAGGAGCATAGAGGGGGGTGAAACAGGACCTCTGGAGCCAGATTGCTGGGCTCAGTCTCAGGCACCACCCCTTCGCAGCTGTGTGCCCTTGGGCATGGGACCTCACCTCTGTGTGCTGTAGTTTCCTCACAAGCCCCTCTCATTAGGTGGTCAGTAGGCATAAACAGATGAGACTGGCACCCAGTGTCATTGCCATCACATCCTAGTGCTGGCAGAAGCCCTCAGGGGACACAGTCATGGAGGGACAGGCTCAGCCCTGCTCTCCTGGAGCTCACGGGCTGGAGTGGTGATGAGGAATGTCGGGAGGACAGTAGCGTCGGGTGTGGGGGTCGGGGGCCTCCTTAGTCTCAGGAAGGCTTCCCTGGATCAGGGAACCAGACAGTGCAAAGGCCCTCAAGTGGGAGTGTGCTCAGTGGTTTTAGAAATAGTGTGGGGACTTCATGGCTGGACCAGAGAATGCAAGGGGACTCTGGTCGGAGGTGAGGATGAGAAGAGCAGGATGATGCACGGCCTTCAGGCCACGGCAAGGACTCCAAATACTTGGAGGGCTTTTATTTGTTATTTATTTATTTAAAAAAATCTTCATCTGAGGTTATGCATATTGATTTTAGACAGAGGGGAAAAGAGAGGTGGGGAGAGAGAGAGAGAGAGAGGAGAGAGAGAGAGAGAGAGAGAGAGAGAGAGAGAGAGAGAGATACATTGATCTGGGAGAACATTGATTGGTTGTCTTCTGTACATGTCCCGACCCAGGATCCAACCCACAACCCAGGTGTATGCCTGGACCGGGAATTAAACCCTCAACTTTTTGGTGCACAGGACGCTGCTCCAACCAGCTGAGCCACACCGGCCAGGGCTGGAGAGGGTTTTAGAAGCACATTATAAATACTGTGCTTGTTTTTTAAAATCTAGACAGAGGTTATCGACTTACTCGTAGACAGAGAACCTTAGAACCACAAGACGCAGCACAGGAGATATTTCATCCCTTCTCTCTCCTCCTCACCTCTCCCCATCTTTCCCTCCAGCCAAGTTTATATTTTAATTGCCTTTAAAAGATGCACGTCACCTCTCCCTCTATATTTTTAAATTTATGTCTCATTGTTGCAATTCTTTATTTTTAGTTTTTATCAGTTTTCTTTGTCTCGATGCCTGGTCAGTCTTATTTGTTGAGTAATGATATCTGATCTTTTTAGTACACCCCCCTACCCCCAGCAGTGGGGCCAACATAGTGCTATTGCGTGGAAGGTGTGCAGCCAGTATTTGTGGGATGGTTGAATGTTGAACAGGCGATACAACAGATAACCTGGCAAATGTGAACCTCCCTGTGTCACCCCCTTAGCACCCAGACACCCCAAAACGCTGTGGTCAGTGGTGGGTTGTGATAAAGTAGACAATATTCTTTCCTCTCTCTCTTGAAGCCCTGGACAAGATGGCCTTCATGAAAGCCATGAGGAATAATCTGAGCAATGTGTCAGATGATGTGCTAGAGGCGCTGTTTTTGAAGATGGACCTAGACGGCACTGGCGTCATCACCTGGGTGAGGCGGGCAGCCCTGCTGCCTCGGTAGTTGGAGGGAGGCTGGGGGCACAGGGCTTGGCGGGTCAGTGAAGCACATGGAGGGTTGAAGATGGGGGCAGTCACAACATTAGAAAGCCTCCTGTGGATTCTGGGATACATGCTGAATGGAGGGAACCCTCACAGTCCTCAAGGGGGCCCTCCTGAGACTTTGGGGAGCTTATCACAGCTCATTTCCCTCCTGGGATTCAGGAAAGTGTATGACGAATGTCAGTGGTCTCTGCCTGCAATGAACTGTGTGCACAGCAGTGAGCAGCTCACCAGCCCCGAGTTCAGCTCAGGGGATTTCAGCCAGTGCCACAACCATCTCATGGCCCTTTACGCTCACTCAGGAACAGGCAAACCTGTGGCTGTTAAATCCAAAAATGTCAGGGTTTAGAGCATGTTATTACTCATGCTTTTGTTTTTTTTCTGATTCTATCTCTTCTACAATGAGCAAATACTGTACAGCATTAAGAATACAAAATACAGAAAAGTAAAAAAAAAAAGTCTGTCATTGATGTCATGAGGATGACAATGATAACTAGCATTTACACCGGGCATTGTGCTAAGCACTTTATGCATTGTTTTCCTTAAACCTCACAGGAATCCCATGGGGTAGGTGCTATTGTAGACCTCCACTTGATAGGCTGGGAAACTGAGGCACAGAGAAGTTAAGAACCTTGCCCAGGATTGTAGAGCTAGTTAGCAGGTGAGCCTGTCTCAGGCCCAGGGAGTTTGTCTCAAGAGCCCGTCCATTAACTGCTCTATCATACACCCCCCACCCCTTGGCTTAGGGGTACATTCTGGGTCTCTTTTTTTTCTTTTGGCTTTCATCTCCCTTAATAGCCTATATAATAAAGAGGTAATATGCAAATTAACCCTCACACCCTCACAAGATGGCTGCCTACGACCAGGCTGGCAGGGGGTTAGTGAGGGAAGACCAAACGACTGAACAAGCAGGCTGTGTGGGGTGACCAGGCTGGTGGGGGCGGGGTACAGTTGGGGATGACCAGGCCGGCAGAGGGGAGCAGTTGGGGGCAACCAGGTTGGCAGGGGGGGCGGCAGTTAGGAGCAACCAGGCTGACAGGTAGGGGGCAGTTGGGGGTGACCTGGCCAGTGGGGGGGGGAGGACAATTAGGGGCAACTAGGCCAGCAAGAGGGGCAGTTAGGGGCCATCAGGTCAGCACGCAGAGGCAGAGAGGGGCGATGAGGTCAGCAGGGGGGGTAGTTAGGGGCAACCAGGCAAGCAGGCAGGTGAGCAATTAGGAGCCAGCAGTCCAGGATTGTGAGAGGGATGTCCGACTGCTGGTTTAGGCCCGATCCTGGCAGTTGGACATCCCCCAAGGGGTCCCGGATTGGAGAGGGTGCAAGCTGGGCTGAGGGGACGAATTTCATGCACCAGGCCTCTAGTTCTGCAATAAACATGTTTCCAGCATTCTCTGCTATCAACACAATGATCTTTCTTTTTTTTTATTATTATTTAAAGTATTATAAATAGTAGTACATATGTCTCCTTTTCCCCCCATCGACCTCCCCCCAGGCTCCCCTACCCCCAGGCACATGCCTTTATCCCGCCCCCCCCCACCCCCCTACCCCTCCAGTGTCTGTGTCCATTGGTTATGCTTATATGCATGCATACAAGTCCTTTGGTTGATCTCTTACCCCCTCCCCTCCCCCTCCCCTGCTTTCCCACTGTAGTTTGACAGTCTGTTCGATGCTTCTTTGTCTCTGTATCTATTTTTGTTAATCAGTTTATGATGTTCTTTATATTCTACAAATGAGTGAGATCTTGTGATATTTATCTTTCTCTGACTGGCTTATTTTGCTTAGCATAATGCTTTCCACTTCCATCCATGCTGTTGCAAATGGTAAGAATTCCTTACTTTTCACAGCAGTGTAGTATTCCATTGTGTAGATGTACCACAGTTTTTTTAATCCACTCATCTGCTGATGGGCACTTAGGCTGTTTCCAAATCTTAGCTATTGTAAATTGTGCTGCTATGAACATAGGGGTGCATATATCCTTTCTGATTGGTGTTTCTGGTTTCTTGGGATATATTCCTAGAAGTGGGATTACTGGGTCAAATGGGAGTTCCATTTTCAGTTTTTTGAGGAAACTCCATACTGTTCTCCACAGTGGCTGCACCAGTCTGCATTCCCACCAGCAGTGCACGAGAGTTCCTTTTTCTCCACATCCTCGAGAGCACTTGTTGTTTGTTGATTTGTTGGCTGAACAGTAGAGTCTAGAGTTGCCAATGAGATGGTACCTCATTGTTGTTTTGATTTGAATCTCTCAGATGATTAGTGACTTTGAGCATGTTTTCATATGTCTCTTGTCCTTCTGTATGTCCTCTTTCAAAAAGTGTCTATTTAGGTCCTTTGCCCATTTTTTGATTGGAGTTTATCTTCCTTTTGTTAAATTGTATGAGCTCCCTATAAATGTTGGAGGTTAAACCCTTATCGGAGATAACATTGGGAAATATGTTCTCCCATGCAGTGGGCTTTCTTGTTGTTTTGTTGATGGTTTCCTTTGCTGTGCAGAAGCTTTTTATTTTGATGTAGTCCCATTTGTTTATTTTCTCCTTAGTTTTCATTTCCCTAGGAGCTGTATCAGTAAAGATATTGCTACGACGAATGTCTGCTATTTTGGTGCCTATGGCTTCTTTTAAGATTTTTATGGTTTCCTATCTGACGTTTAAGTCCTTTATCCATTTTGAGTTTATTTTTATGTATGGTGTAAGTTGTTGGTCTAGTTTCATTTTTTTGCATGTATCTGTCCAATTTCCCCAACATCATTTATTGGAGAGACTGTCTTCACTCCATTGTATGCTCTTGCCTCCTTTGTCAAATATTACAGTGATATTTCTTAATAACTCCCTATTACTTGTCATAGATTCAGCTGGGGCCCGTTTTGGCCTTGGCCATATTTTCATGAGGCTGAACAGTAGAGTCTAGAGTTGCCCTAGTGGCCTGGCTTATGGGCCCTCCCTTGCTGTTAATGTGATAGATGATCTGGGGCAACTCATCTGTACTTATCTGGGCACAGTCTTATTGTCCGTAAAGTAGGGTGAATAAACACTCAGATGAGATGCCAGGCGTGGAAGTGATGTGAAGATGTATATAGCACAGTGATTTCAACCAGTGGCTCACAAGAATTTAAACCAGATGCAATACGTGACTGTTAGTCAGGGGCACTGCCTTTTTCCTCTTGGGTTGTAAAAAACAACAAACAAACAACAGCCAACACAACAATAGCCATCTGGTGTGAATGAATCAAAATTATGCCTATTTTTCTTGTCAGATTGGCAAAATATATATATTTTTAGTGTGCTGCGGAATTTTAGTAATTAGTTTATGTGTGCCATGAGATGGAAAAGTTGAAACTTGGTGATCGAGCCTTAAGAAAAAGCTTTAAAGAGATCAACCAAAGGACTTGTATGCATGCAAATAAGCCTAACCAGTGGTCACGGACAACAGGGTGGTGGGGGCATGCGTGGGGAGGGGTTTGAGAATGGGGGGATGAGGACAAATATGTGATACCTTAATCAATAAAGAAATTTAAAAAAAAAGAGAAAAAAAGAAAAAGCTTTAAGGAGGGAGGAGCTGCTATGCTGTCTTCACAAATACTTGCCAATTCAGATGCAATAGCAGCACTGCTGCTAGGCTGCTTCCCTTTGCCAGCCTGGGTGGGGGTGGGGCTCGCAGAGCCCCTTGGAAGGGGCTGGGAGAGTTGGGGGAGAATACTGGAAGCTGAGCTTGGGTTCCCAAAGCCCAGTGCTCAGACCATTGGGCCAACACCCTCCCTGCCTCGTCTTTCTTCTCGAGGCAGTCGAACTGTGTGGATTATATGATGCATGAGTTCCGGGGAAAGGAGTTGATGAGGAAGAGCCAGTACCACCTGCACTTCCAGCTGCCCATGAAGATCATCCCCCTGTAAGGAGCCTCTCCCTGGGCCGAAAGGGCGGGTCTGCACAAGGCCGTGCCGGCCACGCAGCTAGTGCTCTTCCTAAATCCCTGAGCCACCTTGGTGGGGCCACCAAGGGTCTGGCACCCGGCCTGGTGCTTGATGCCCTTTAGCTCCTATCAGCCTTACAACTGGTAGGTGGGCAAGAGCATTAGGTAAGTGATTTGTCCCCATTTTACAGATGAGGACATTGAGGTTCAGAGAGGTCAAATGGAAGTAGTGGGTGGTTCTGTTTGCCCCTCTCAGCCTTCAGCTTCCTCAACACGGCTCCTCCTGCTTCCTCCTGGGGCCGGGGCTGAATACACCTGGCAGTTTCATCCACAGGACACAGATGCCTCACACAGTGGGGACAGGGATTAAGAGGCACAGCAGGAAACTGCTCCTTCTGCTTGCCCAGGCCTGGGGGCAGGGGAGGGCGGCCCCTCTGCCACTCCTGCAGCATGCAGCTGTCCCTGCCTTGACTTCAGCCTGACCCTGCCTGCTGGATGCTCCTGCGGCTCCTCCCCTGCTGTGCCCTCTGGCACTTCTCATCCTCTCTCTGTGCTGTGGCCTGTTAGCCCCTACCCTTCAAAACACCCTAAGAGTGAGGAGTGCTGGGCCGCTGGCTCCCTTCCCAGAGCGCACCTTGTGTGGGAGCAACAGCTGCCTGGTGCAGGTGGCTGGGGCCAGGAGCCAGGTCCTGTGAGACATGCATCTGTGGCCTGGTCAGGAAGGGCCATGGTGGATCTGTCCTCAGGGGAACATCCCCAGAGCAGGCCGTGGGGAGCACCACGAACTAGAAGGCAGCCCCTGCCCTCAGCAACCTGGAGTTGAATAGAGAAGATGGTTTAAAGGAAAAGCACGAAAGGGCACATTAAACAAATTTCGGTCAAGATTTACTTGAGGAATAGCCCATGTACATGAGTGATGAAAGATTTTATAATCTTAAATTTTGACCTGGAAACTTCGCTTGATGTAGCCAAGCCTTCACCAGTCTGTTTCCTTGGACATTTGAATTCCCGAGGGTGCTTAAAAGGCCTGGACCAGAAATGCCAAGAAGCTTGCCCCTCTGTTCTCCTGTTTATACGCTCAACCCACAATCCCGGAGGACATTTCCAGATTGTTGGAGAAAATAGCCAAATCATGTTCAATTACCTTCATGAAAGGGTAGCCTGGGCCCAGTTCACCAAATGCACCATCTTGTTCCCACTGCAGTCCTAGGAGGTGGAGGTGCTGCCATTGTGGGGATGGGGAGACCAAGACTCCATGATGGGGTGACACTTCCCAGGGTGCTCCTCACTTCATAGCTCTCACCTATTGTGTCTGTTCCTCACACTCTGGGGCCTGACAGACGAGGCAGAATGGGAGGTGACAGCTGGAGGGGTGACTGAGAATATTCATGAGGATCTGGACAGAGCTATGGACTGATGGCAGGAGAGAGAGGACAGCACCTCCCTCTCTCTTCCGCAGAGGTAGTAACGGGTAGAATTTCACGGTGACTGGGTTATTTTTAGGCCATGGGTCACATCATTTGGAAAGGGCTGTGGCTGGAGTGGGGGTGAAGGTCCCAGCTCTGTTGGTAACCAGGACATAATTCCAAGCACCAGGTGAGATAACATCACCTGCCCTGCTGGGCCCAGAAGTGAGGGTACATCAAATGGGAGAGTGTGTGCTGTGTCGGAAAGTCAAAATGTTAGTGCCCTTTAATTGCCAGATCTCTGGCTTAGCCAGCTTTGCGGCAGGAAAGAAGCCATTGGAAGGCAGCGTTGAGGTTTGCTGGGGAGGCTGAGTGAGGCCTGGCATGCTCCAGAAGCTGTTTTCTGGGCTCAGGGCAGGTCCTTGGAGAGGAAGAGCTGTGCAAAGGGGCCCTGATGTCTCATAGCACCCTCGCCCACATTCCCCCTCTCCATCCTGGAGCGCTAGAGCAGTTGCTGGAATCAATATTATAAAGTTTCCAGTCAAGTCCTACTCCACCCACCTTCTGTGGGCCATTTTCCCAATAAAAGGTCTGCAAAAGCCGCTGCTCCCTGTCTCATCTCCCCATCCATGATGGAGGCTGACTGGCTCTTTCACAGGACAGGCTTCCTGCTTTGGGAGCCCCGTCTCATACCAGCATCATACGTGGGTATCTTCCTTTTTTTTTTTTTAAATATATTTTATTGATTTTTTACAGAGAGGAAGAGAGAGGGATAGAGAGTTAGAAACATCGATGAGAGAGAAACATCGATCAGCTGCCTCCTGCACACCCCCCACTGGGGATGTGCCCGCAACCAAGGTACATGCCCTTGACCGGAATCGAACCTGGGACCCTTGAGTCCGCAGGCCGACGCTCTATCCACTGAGCCAAACCGGTTTCGGCGGTATCTTCCTTTTGGACGCTGTTGATAATGGAGGCAATCTGTGTGGAGGGGCAGGGGCCCACGTCTCATGGAGCCTGATGGAGTTTCTCAGTGGTGGGTCTGGTGCATGTGTGCGTGCGTGTGTGTGAGCGAAGCCCTCCTGCTTGCTTTCCCTTCCTTCTCTGAGTCTGTTCTGTGTTTGGTTGGGCTCTTCCCTCTCTCATTACCTCCCACAGGAATCACGGTTGTGAGGTTGTGAAAGTGGAGTTTTTAATACAGCGGTTCAAGAAGATTGGGCATTTCCTGACTGTCACTAAGGACGGGAACCTGCAGTTCTGGACAGAGTCCTTCTCTCTGATCAGCTCCTGTAAGGTGAGTGGGGCCCACATGGGGAGCACAGATGGGGTGGTCAGAGAGCCTCTGCCTTCCCACTCTGGTTCAGGGTGGTTCCTTCTCAGGGTTTGTGGACTAGCCAGTCCGCACTTGCAGTCACACTCCTGGTTCCGGGTTCTGGCTTCACCGTGGGACCATGAGCCTCATAGTCCTCCTCTGTAAGCAAGATTCCACCTGATGTCCATTCTACGTGATGTCCAACAGGCACCTCAAACCCAGTTTGTCCAGACTAAATGTCACTGTGGCCCTCCCTGCCCACCAGGCTTCTCCTGTACCCCCACCTCAGTGAGAGGTGTCTGTGTTGGAGAGCAGCCCCCTTTCCTTTCTTTGCTACACCCACTCCATCACCAAGTCCTGCCCAGGCAGGAAATCACCGTGGTTGTGAGCCTGGCTGCTGGAGCCTGACTATCTCGCTTAGAACCCCAGTGCACCACCTTCCAGCTCTGTGACCTCGGACCAGTTACTATAGAGCTCTCCGTGCCTCATTTTCCTCATCTGTCAATGGAGGAGTAATCCCTCAAGGGCAGTGGGAGGATTTAATGACATGATACATGCATGGTGCTTGGAGCAGGGCAAGCCACACAGCAAGTGCCTGATGAACAAAAGCTGACCTCGTCATTGTCTTTGTGCCGTCAGTTTCTGGCCAAGTGCAGTGAGTGACAAAACACTCAGGCAAACCCACTGTGTGTGTGTGTGTGTTGTGTGTGTGTGTGTTGCCAGGCCGGTCTAGCAAATGAGGAAGGCACAGCCCTCTGGAGAATGAAGCCTTACTGAGACGCTGCCAGCAGCATGAGGGCTGTTACCAGCTCTGTGTAACTGCAGTGTTTCCAGTTGCATCAGGGGTTATGCCTTGGGCAGGAGGGCTCTGGGTGGTCTCCCCCACTGCCTCCCACTTGCCTATGGTGGGAACTAAAGTCAGGGGCTGTCCAGTGACTCCCCTGGGTGCTGTTGGTAGCCCAGGACCAAGGGGGATTTGTACTGTGTTCCTGAGGCTGGAGTTTTGGGCACACTCCACACACTTTTTCTCTGGGTGTTTATGGGGAGAGGGGGCACAGTATAGCCTGAGCTCCTGGTTGTGGCTGCTACATGGTCCCCTTAGTGTCCTTCCAGGGCCAGAGCCTGGGGGGAGAAGGGGGCGTGGGCCAAGGAGGACAGAGGGAGGCTCCTCCGGAAGGTCCAACAGAGCTGGGCATTCATTCTTCCCTGAGGGGCTGCTTTTAAGTAGATGTTGTCGAGTGAGTCATCATCCGTGACCAGCAGCTGCACACCCATGGTCACGCAAATGGAAGGCCCCGGATGTGGGGCTGGGTCTGGGCTTCACCTATGAGTTGTGCAACCTCAGGCAGGCCACTGAGACTCCCTAGAGCTCTCTCTCTCTCATCTAAACATGGGGTGATGGATGTTACTGTCACCTCCCTTGTGTGCAGGCTAGACCCCAGCCCTGGGCAAGAGAGGGGCCTCCGGGGGCCCTGGTCCGTTGTCCTCGCTGCCCAGCCAGTGGTGCAGGCCTCTGCTTTTCATGCTCTGAGTTTTGTTAGAACATGGTGCTTCTGCCTCCGCCTTTGCCATCCCTTCTGGATATCCACCTACAGGAGCGGCCTTAAAATGCCCCCTCCCTTCTTTTTCAGATGGGACCCCTCTCTTTCTTCAGTTCAGAGCCTGTGTTATTCAGGGAATAAAATACAAGTTTCTCAGCTGGCTACCCCTAAAGCCATCTCCCATCTCCTCCCACCCAAGCCTGTCGGGCCGGCCTCCTCTTCCCTGGACATAGCAGTTCATTTCTGCCGACATGCCTTTGCTCATAGTGTCCCCCGCCTGGAGTGCCAGCTCAAATCTGCCTGCATGTGTGAAGTGAGGCTGGCACCAGAGCGTGGAAGGGCTCCCAAGCCTGCCACGCTCCTACCAAGGGCACTCTAGACAGTTTAGCTTTTATGATTCCATTACTTCCTCACAGCCTGACAGGATGATTTCTCCTTAATAAGCCACGGTGACCAGGTGACACCAGCAGGTGGCAAACAAGGGTCAGACGAAACAAAACAAATACACTGTTATATGTCAATTATATCTCAGTAAAACTGGGGGGTGGGGAGGGGAAGATTCAGGCATCCAGAGGGACAGATAGTGGAAAGTCGGTCTTCCTCCCCCAGACCCTAATTCCTCTCCTGGGAGGCAACTGCTGTGACTAGTTTTGGGTGCTCTTCCATGGATAGCCTGTACATATACCACCCCCTTTCTTTTTAAATATGCAAATGGTAGCACATTTTATTGGTGCTTTTCACCTTGCTTTTTCACTTAGTAATATATCTTGGCAGCTACTCTTTATTGGTATGTACACAGCTCCCTCACAGCTAATGTCTGGGTGGTGTCCCTTGCATATATGTCTCAGTGAATACATGTGAACATGTCCATAGCTGTGTCCTGGAAATGGATCCCAGGATCACAAACTGCACATTGAAAACTTGGACGAGCTTGTCAAACTGCTCTAAAAAGGGGTTGTAAAGATACCAGTTTTTTTAAAGCCCATTTTATAGACATGGAAATGAGACTCAGCGAGGATAGGGCGTTTATCTAAAGCGCCATTGTTAGTAGTTGGTGGTCATACTAGGCTCCATGACCAGGTCTCTGCCTGGGCCCAGGGCCTCGGCTGTCAGGGTGGGTGCTCCGGGGGCAGCCTCCCCAGCCCAGGTCTCTGCTCTTCCTCTGGCCAGCTTAACCATATACCGCCGCTCCACAACCAGCAGATGTGGGTCATCGACATGGTATGTCTCCACAACATGAACCTCGTTGCGATTGCGTCCACTGACCAGAAGATAGGTGAGTCCCTGGTGGCTGCCCCGCCTGCTCTTGGCCATTGGGAGTCATGCACCTGCACTTGGGGAGATCTGTCCCTGAGCCATCTTTGAGCACGAATTCAAGTCCTCGGGGGTATTGTCGGGTGGTGAGCAGTGACTGCTCATTGTCACCAGAGACCCCGAGGCCTGGGATGTGGCTTCGGGTTCTATGCATGCCTCTCCTCTGTCTTTCCCCAGAGTTCTTTGATATTACTAATCGTAACTGTTCCCGGGCCTTCACCTTCATCGATCTGGACAGCTGCCCTCTGGTTATGAACTACTGGTGAGTCTCCCGGGAGGTCGGGGCAGGGTCTTGGCAGCGGCCACAGCACTCAGTGGGGTTGGAACCCACAGAAAGCCTTGCTGGAAACAGTCCTGGAGCGATTCCCATCCTGTGTGCCTGTGTCCTCTTTCCCCCGAGCTGCCTCTCTCCCAGCGTCACCTTTCACCGTCACTCAGACCACAGCGTCATCGTCAGCTCTCTTCCTCTCCCTCTCCCACCACGTCAGAGGCTTGTCCCACTGCGGGTGAGGACTCTGGAAGGATCACATCTACCGCTAGGGGTGACTTGACAAAGAGCAGCTGGAGGACCAGGGACTTACTTATTTTGGTTTTTAAAAAATGCTGATTTCTTTTGGATCTGGTTCACTGATGTTTTGGATCTGGGTAGCTGGGCCCATGTTCATCGGCTGTTGAGAGCAAGAACTGCCTCAGTCCCTGGGTGGACATAGGCGTGGAGCACGGGGAGGGGGTGAGGGCTGCGGCTGGGTGCGCCCAGCTGGCTCCATGGCTTCTCTGTCTCCATCTTTCCCAGGTCTGACTATCACAGAGGTGTGTTCTGCTTCGGAGACACCAAAGGCAACGTCATCGTCTTCACCTCCGACAATGTGGCCAATGGGCTGTTCAATCCCCGAATCCTCCCCAGGACCTCCAAGTGGGGTAGCTAACACATTGTGGAATCGCTCTGCCCTGGGGTGTTCTTCCCTCTCCCCACCTCCCTGCTCAAGGGCCCCTGGCTCCTTCAGAAGCTCGGGCGACAGTGCACTACATGCTCAGCTCAGAGCAGCCTGTGGGAACCGAGGAGATGGGGTGACAGCAAGAGATGGGGGAACTGAGGAGGTAGGCAATCACTCTGAGGGTGGGAAGTTGTACAGGTAAGGGCCAGGGAGTGGGGCTTCAGGACCCTCCTCATCCCAGGAAGAATGAACCCACGCCAGCTGTGTGACCTTGGAAAAGTCACTCACCTGCTCTGGGCCCTGGGCTGATGGTGCTAACTTCCTCCATCAATGTGAGGAGGGTTCTGCTCTCCTTGGCTGTGAGCTGCCTTTGGGTGGTTAGGGGACAGTGGAGCAGCTGCCCTGAAAGTGAGCCCTCCTGTAGTTCCCCACCCACTGCCTGGAGGGAGCTGCTGTTGCCACAGCCCTTGAAGAGAGGAGGAGCAGAGGTTTACAGGGTGGAGCTCTTGCACAGGCCCCCACAGGGCTAAGTGGTGGCTGGGATCAGAGCAGGCAGTCTGCTCCGGAGTCTGCACTTGAACCACTTGCTAAGCTGCATACCAGACTCACCAAATATTGAAGGATGCTGTTTGGGATGCTCTTCCAAGGGGCACTAGATCCTGAAGCCCTGGGGCCTGGGGCATTTGGGGGCTCATCTGAGCTGGATCAAACCTCCAATTCACAGTGTCAGTCTTCCAGGTAGCTCCATCCAGACCACCAGAGTGGCCCCTTGGGCTTCCAGTCAGAGTTTCTGAACAGGATATCCTCCTGGGCTCCCAGGCCTCAGTGACACCTCCTGCCATGCTTGTTGGGGCAGTGTCCCTCCTGGTTGGACAGAAAACGCATCCTGCCCTGGATGCAGCAGTGGGCTGGCACCCTGCTATGTTCTTGCCTCATCAGCCTCTGCTCTGGTCACTGTTTGCCACCCTGGGAATTGGCATGGGCGGGCATGGTAGTCTTTGAGCTGAGGTGACGAATGGGAAGTTAGGTGGTGGATGGGAGCAGATGAAGCTGGAGTGTTGGACGGGCGTCCTTCCATGCCACATGCTGACTGAAGGCTGGGGACAAACACGAAGGTAGGCCCAGCAGCGTGTTGACTTGGGAGGAGTTGGACAGACCAGCTCTGTGTGACCTTGATCCCATTGCCTAACCTCTTTGTGCCTCAGTTCCCTTATCCAATAGGGATGAGCACACTCAGTCTATAGCTTTGCTGTGAGATGGAAAGAGAGTACCTAGTGTGAGGCATATGGCCAGTGTCCAGTGACGGTCTCCCCTGCTCTCTGGGGCTCTCCCAGCCCAGGGGGCCTAGTGGCAGCCACAGGCAGGCTATGTTCACCGCACGGCCCAGCCAGAACTAAGCTTCCTTCCTCCCACACGCATGCAGGGCCTGCCCCATTTTAGTGGGCAACACTCCATCCCTTGGGATTTCCTTTTCAAGCCTCTTCCGGCCCTGGCGAGATGGGGCTGGCGACCTGGCAGCAGAAAATGCTTGTCATAAGGCCCTGGATCTCTCTCCATTTCACCTGGAAGCTTCTCTCACACCTGAGCCCAGACTGTCCTGGCCCATCTGACCTACCTCCTTAAACCCTGCTTTGTCCCCTGTCACTGCTGCCTCCACCTGTCAGTGTCCAGCTGTGCAGCTGGCACCAGGGGCCGGCGAGTGCTTCCCCAGAGGCTCCCCAGCAGCCTTCCGTGGGAGGTCTCCAGAGCCAGGAGACCTAAGGTCCCCGAGGGCAGGCTGCACCTCGTGCGGTTGCCCCTGATGTGCTCAGTTTGCAATGCTCGTGTTTGCTGGGCAAAGGGGGGCCTACAGTTTGAAGCATGATGGGAAACCCCCAAAGGACTGTTTTCAGAGTGAATAGAGCCTAGGACCGTAATTCATTTTCCCCATCAGGAAATTTGGTGTTAACTCACAGAATCAACTTGTTTAGATTGTAGCCGCTAGGGAGAGTGGGGAACCCGGAAACCTGGTTCCAGCTCTGCCGTGAGCTGGCGGGGGACTCTGGGCGGTAGTGTTAACCTGCTGGCTCTGTTTTCTGGATGTTGAGTTCACCCCATGAACTCATCAGAACACAGTGAGGGTTGAACGAGCATTTGGATGGAAACGGCTTTTGAGATGCATAGAATTGCAAACAGACTCCGGTGTCTTCTGAGGTTTTGCTTGCCTGGCAAAAGGGGAGAACTGGTGGCATGGACCTCGGTTTTCTCTCCTAACAGATCACTGGACCAGTATTTCCACAAAGAAGCTCTTAAATGAGAAGTCCCCTTTGTATAAAAGTTACCGACTGAAGGTAAGTTGTAGCTTTCCTCAGCCTGTTACCATGATAATGATTTGTACACACACCTGTCAAAAATAAATGCAGAGAGCCCTGGCCAGTTTGCTCAGTGGTGAGAGTGTCGGCCCATGGACAGAAGGGTCACGGGTTCGATTCCTGGTCAAGGGCATGTACCTCGGCTGCAGGCTCATTCCCCGGCCCCGGTCAGGGTGTGAGAGGGAGGCAATTAATCAATGTGTCTCTCTTGCATCAGTGTTTCTCTTTCCCCTTCTCCCTTCCCTCCACTCTCTTAAAAAAAAAAAATCAATGGAAAAAATATCCTCAGGTGAAGATTTTAAAAATGCATTAAAAAAAATAAATGCAGAGAGTGAATTTGGCCCCTGGGTTCAGTCATGGGCCGTGGGGCTTGGTCTCTAGGAATCTGGATCCTACCAGCTTTTTCTGTGTCCCAGACATGGCCATCTCTCTCAGCGCCTCCCTTGCTCAGCCCTGGTTCCCGCAGACACCGCCTCTCTCCTGGATGGCTGCAGTGGCTCCTAGCTGTTCCCCATGTCCTTTCTTCACTCAGTGCTTTCTCCAGCAGCCAGTGGAATTATGAGATGGAAATACAGTCATGTCACCGCTTTGCTCAAAATCCCCAGTAGCTTCTCTCTGAAACACACTAAGCCCTTTCCTACCTCAGGGCCTTGACACCTGCTGTTCCTTCAGGCTGCATGCTCTTCTCTAGGTACCTGTACGCCCGCCTCTCTATTTCCTTCAATTCCCCAACCTACCCGCCTGGAACAGCCCTGCTGCCTGCCTCTGCCTTTATTCCTTCACCCTGCAGAATCCTGACACCAACTACAGTGTGTGTGTGTGTGTGTGTGTGTGTGTGTGTGTGTGTGTGTGTTTCCCACACCACCATGCAATTCTCTAACCGGCTGTCCTAGAGCTCAACACAGTTCCTGCAGGTGAAGGTCCGTCCCACAAAGCTGCCCTCCATTTCAGGTGCCAGTCACCAGTCCAGGGTGTTATCTGTGCTTCTGACTTGCTGGCTATGGAAAGTAGATTCCCATGATCCCCTCCCTCCTGGGGTTTGATTAATTTGCTGGAGCTGCTCACAGAACTCACAGAAACATTGTGCTTACTAGATCACCGATTATATTTTAAAAAGCTGTAATCCAGGAGCAGTCAGATGGAAGAGATTTGTAGACCGAGGTCTGTGGGAAGGCACGTGGAGCTCCATGGCCTCTCTGAGAGCACCACTCTCCTAAAATCTCCATGTTCACCAACCTGGAAGCTCTCTGAACGTTTTATGAAGGCTTCGTTACAGAGGCCTGATTGCTGCCATCATTGGTTATTGGTGACTAAATTCAGCCTCCACTTCTCTTCTCTCCCTGGAACTCAAGGTTCCACCTATCCAGTCACATGGCTGGTTCCCCTGGTAACCAGCCCCATCCTTAGGTGCTTTCCAAAAGTCACCTCCTTAACATAAACTGGGGTATGGTTGAAAGGGGCTTGCTATGACTACAAAACACCTTTATAGCTCTTATTATTTAGGAAATTCCCAGCGTTTCAGGAACTCTGTGCCAGAACCAGAGGCAAAACCCAGAATCTATATTTCTCATTATGAATCACAGCATCACAGCTGCCACCTCTCACCTTGGTATTGTCCTGCCTCTCCCATGGGAGTGCAGATCCTGGAGGAAGGCACTTAGTTGGTTCTCTTCTCTGTTCCGTCTCCAGTGCCTGGGGCTTGTGGGCTCCTAGCACATTTGTTAAACAAATGAGTGAATAAATCCAACACTCAGGAAAGTCTGCGTTGGGTGGTCCAGGCTCTCCGTGCTTCCTTGGCAGCAGGTTGGGTCGTGCAGGCCCTGGGAGCCCCTCAGAAAGAGTCCCAGGCTAGTCCTCCATCTCCCGTGGGATTCTCATCTTGGGCTTGGTTTCCCTCCAAGTTGCTAAGTGACCCAGGCTCCGTTTAGTGCCTTGGATTTGGTGCCCCACTGTGATACTCAGTGAGATAGGCCTGCAAAACCTAGTCAGGGCCTGACGACCCTCCAACCCGCTTCTTCCATTCCTGTCCCGGGAAGGAAGATGGATGGATGGGGAGGCCAAGCTCTGGGTCAGACCACAGGGCTGGAGCTGGAGTATTTCAGCCTGTGCAGCCAGAACACCCCCGTGACCTGTGGGTCGTGGCCTTTGTTGCCCAAGTGCACCAGGTAGCGTTCTCACTATCCCACGCCATGTCCTGACAAAGACGGAGGGCAGCGGAGGGGCCAGGAAGCAGAGGTTAATCTGCGCTGGGGCTCCTGCAGATAACAGAACTCACAGACTCAAATCCATCCTTTCTCCTGTCTTGGGGAGGGGGCGACAAACAATATTAGTTTTGGCCTGACTTGCCTGTCCTCTAAATGATAAGCAAGCGTTCACATGACAGCAGCCTTTTCACTGACAAGCAATGGCCACACCCTCCTGGTCATGGGGTCTGGGCTAGGGCGGGGGCCATATCACTTTGTCAGAGCTGTGGTCATTAGAAGCCACTGGACTCAGCGATCCTGGGTCCCTCTAGTCCCCAACACCTGCCACGTCCCAGAGGCTGGGCTGAAAGGCTGTCCTCGGGTGGGCTCCACCACTGCCGCTCTCTTCCCAGGCTCTGCATCGCAACTGGTGCCAACAGGTCAGGTTCATCCCCGAGATGAACCTGGTGGCCTCCTGTTCAGCCATCGGAAAGTCCTCTCTGGTGCTGGCAATATTGCCATCCAAAGCCTCCGAGACCACCAGGTAAGAAGCACCGTTCTCTAGGCTAAGGTGGTGGGGCTGGAAGGGAGGTGGGTAGGGTCTGGCTTCACTTCATTCAAAAGGGGCCATCCCTACCGAGGGTGGGCCCACCTCTGAGACGGTGGCATTGCCTGTGGGCAGCTCACTGTCTACGAACCACACCGGGTCCAAGGAAGCTCCACCTGTTCTAAGGGCCAACAGCGGGTTGTTACAACATGGGCTCTGGAGTCTGAGTTATTTTTTTTGTTTTTTAAATTGAGACATAATTGATATAACATTATATTTCAGGTATACAACGTAATATTTTCACACACACACACACACACACACACACACACACACACACACTAGTGGCCCGGTGCACAAAATTCATGCATGGGGTGGGGGGTGTCCCTCAGCCTGGCCTGCACCCTCTCCAATCTAGGACCCCTCGGGGGATGCCTGACTGACCAGCAGTCAGACATCCCTCTTGCAATCCAGGACTGCTGGCTCCTAACAGCTCACCTGCCTGCCTGCCTGCCTGATTGCTCCTAACCACTCTGCCTGCCGGCCTGCTAGCCCCCAACTGCCCCCCCGCCAGCCTGTTCGCCCCCAACTGCCCCCCCCACCACGGCCTGCTCACCCCCAACTGCCCCCCTTCTGGCCTGATCACCCCCAACTGCCCCTCTCTGCCAGCCTGTTTGCCCCCAATACCACCCCCCCCCACCACGGCCTGCTCGCCCCCAACTGCCCCCTCCCTGCTGGCCTGATCGCTCCCAACTGCCCCTCACTGCCAGCCTGCTTGCCCTTAACTGCACCCCCCCCCCCGCTGGCCTGCTTGCCCCCAACTGCCCCCCACCCCGCTGGCCTGATCGCCCTCAACTGCCTTCCTCTCCTGGCCTGATCACTCCTAACCACCTCTGCCTCGGCCCCACCACCATGGCTTTGTCTGGAAGTCCGGAAGGTCTCCCGGACTAATTAGCATATTATCCTTTTATTAGTATAGATTGCAAAATCATTACTACAATAAGTCTAAGTAACATCTGTCACCACAGTTACACTTTTTTTTTCTTGTGAGAACTTTTATGGAGTGTGTTTTTTTAAAATATATTTTTTATTGATTTCAGAGAGGAAGGGAGGGGGGAGAGAGATAGAAACATCAATGATGAGAGAATCATTGATTGGCTGCCTCCTGCACGTCCCAACAGGATGGAGCCCACAACCTGGACATGTGCCCTGACCAGGAATCGAACTGTGACCTCCTGGTTCATAGGTCAATGCTCAACCACTGAGCTACGCTGGTCAGGTGTGGAGTGTGGTTTTAATCATCATTCTGGCATGCCATCAGCAGCAAAATTAAAATAGGGTTTCTTTTACCCAACAATTTATATACAAAACTCAGCACAGGAGTCTGCATGTAGTATCAGCAGGCATTCAGAAAAATATTTTCTGACCAAAGGAATGAATGCAGATTGCTTCCCTGTGAGCCTCAGTTTCCTCCTCTGTAAAAAGGTGGTAACTGCACTTCACTTACCTCAAGGATTATTCTGATGAACATGGTTTGTGGTATGTGTTCAGTGACTGGCAGAACTTATTTTTTTTGGAGACAGTTCTAGTCTATTTCTTTCATTCTAGATTATTCTACCCCAAAGTGAATTTTCTCCCCTTTCTTCCTTCCCTTCCCTTCTTTAAAATCAGCTGATTTTCCACAGAAGTGTATGTATATACATTGTCCTTGTAAAAAGTTAAAACGTGATAAGTAAAATTGGAATCCTGCAGCCCTCTTCCCCTTACCTAACCCCATTGTCTCACTCCATTATCAAAAGCCCCAATTCTGTGGTTTTGGTGTTCACCTAGCACTTGGCACTTTGCAGTAGGTACTTTCTCCTGAGGATTCCTGCAGCTGGGTTTCCCTGCCTCCGCAGTGTTCTTATTGTCCCACCTTTTAACATCTGGCGCCTTTGGCCTGTGACATTTTGCTCCTGAACGGGCTGAATAATGAGCTGTAGCTCCCTGGTCTTGGGGGAACAGGAGGAGATTTGAGGCTTGTATTAGGGGTGCAGCTGGGTCAGGTACAGTGTGGAGAATGAGGGCCATTTTGGTCCCAGCTTGGTGTGTTTCTTCTTATCCTGTTCCTTCTTATTCCCTGTTTTCCAGAGGGAATCCAATCCTGGGATGGTAGCGCTAATTTAGGTCCAGCTCCTCATTTTACACTGGAAACTTGAGGCTTTGGGAAGGCAGGGGAGGTGACTGGCTTGGAGCAGACCTTTGAGGTGGGGTTGTGTCCCAGGCCTCATTGTAAGTCCACTGTCTTGTTAACCAGAGTATTCTGTGCACATTCCCACCCAAGTCCTGGAACTAACTGCAGGTTAGGGCGGGGAGCCTCGGAGAATGTCTGATGGGGCGGGGGCATTTCAGTCTTGGCTTCAGTGCCTTTTGTGGGGCTGTGGGGTGGGATTTTGATCGGAGCTGGTTGGCTGAGTGTCATCTCTCTGCTTTGGTGGTGGTATTATCTCATGTCTGTGATAATGTGTTTCATCAGCTTCTTGTTTTATTGGGTCTCAACAGCAGGAGGCTATCAGGAGGGTCACCTCACTGTGGCCCCGAGGCCTTCTCTGGTCAGGCCCTGCTGCCTTCCTGAGCACACCCCTCCACCTTTCCACTCTAGCCACACTGGCCCCCTTGTGGTTCGGGCGCGCTCCTGCCCCAGGGCCTTTGCATCACTCCTCTCTAGTGATATGCTCTTTTTTAAAAAATAGTTTTTGTTTTTTAAACATTTTTTACTATGAAAAATTTCAAACACATACAAAAGTAGAGATAATAGTATAATACTTTAATATCACCAGTACCTAGTCTAAGTTAATCTCTCCCCGAGTGTCTCAAAAATATCTTTTTACAATTATTGGGAATCATATATAAACAGGGTTCTAGAATGGGTTTGAGCAGAGGAATGGCGTGGTCTGACGTGTAGGAGCATCCTTCAGCTGTTCTGTTGCAAGTAGAGTGCATGTGGACAGGAGTTGAGATGGGGACCCAGTGAGGATGCCATTGCAATAATTCAGCGTACATATAATAGCAGCCCACAGTCGACCAGTTGGGTGGAGATGGAGGGTTTTGAGATATATTTTAGGGTTGGTTGGAGAATATATACACTGGTGCCCACACACACCTTTCCTTCCTGTCTGAATGCAGTACACATATTTTCTGGTAGGTGGCGCCATTGACTGCTTGCTGGTTTCCAGTTACTGGGGATGGCCTCGTAGGGCGTGGCCTTCTGCAGTGTGGCCTGGCACTGCCAACCTAACCCTGCAGTGGGCCTCAGCCTCTGAGGCAGTGTGGGCCCACAGGGCTGACTTCCCAGCAGCCGGCCTGCACTGAGTTTCCAGGTGGTTGGAGCCAGCAGTGAATCAGATGGAGGAGCTAGGGTCGCGGTGGAAGGGACCTGTGGACTGACCCACAGCATCTCCCCTGCTTCCCACCTCTTCTCTCACTTCTGCCCCCACCACCTCATTGAAGCCACTGTTATCTGCCACCTAAACTGCTCGCAGTGGCCTTGTTCCCTGCATGCCCCCTGACCTTCCAGGCCCTTCTCTGCACCGCAGCAGCCATCTGCAGACCTGGTCTCCTCCTGCTATCCTGTCAAAGCCACTGTTTATTTCCCTGCAGGACTTGCCATGATCTATAAATGTCCGTCTCCCACCTCTGTTCATGTACTTGCCCATGCTGCTGCCCTCTAGAAGGAAGTCCCAGGAAGGCCAGGGCATCACATCCACGCCTCTGGCAATCCTGGAAGGGAGTAGGAGCCAGTAACTCTTTGGTGAAGGAGGGGGTGAATCAGCCTGAAGTAATTTATAGTGACGTTTTGGGACCATTCTTCCGGAAGATTTCTCTGCACATATATGTGTGGAGAAGGATGTATCTGGTTTGACAATAAATGACATACATGGATTCAGTTGCTCTTCCTGACATTTTGATTGTTTGAGGCATCCTTCTGCTGTGGAGGGGAGAGCAGGTTGGAGGGAAGTAAGACTGGAGGTTTAGAGACCCCCTGGGAGGCTGACAGAAATGAAGGGGGGTCTGAACTAAGCAGAGGCCAGGGCTGTGCGGGGGATGTGGGGGAGTACAGGAGAGGGAGCCTCCAGAATGATATTCAGGAGGCTTGGGCCCCCAGGGAGTGGTGGAGGAGCCAGTTCAAAGGCAAGTTCAGTGAGGGCATGCTGCACTAGAGGGTTGGAGGCCTTTGAGTTGAGTTTTGAAGGGAGAGTTCAAGAAGAAGCAGCTGGCAGGGCAGGATGTGTGGATAAGAGGGAACAGCATGTGCAAAGGCGCTGAGTTTTCAGGGCTGTTGGGTCTGCGAGGGCTGCTGGGCCTGACCTTTCCACAAATCCTGCCTGGGTCACCCTGGCTCTTCCAAGCCCCAGCCATGCTGCCACCCCTCTTCCTTTCCTGGAGCTGAGCCTTCTGCCTCCTCCTGCCGTGCCCATCCTGGCTCTGACCCCTGACCTCTTGCCCTACCAGCCACGTGACCTTGGGCAAGCTCCCTAGCTTCTCCTTTCCATGTCTTCTTCATGGCACAGAGCTGATGACACTCTTCAGGGTTATGTGAGGGGTCCAGGGGGCCCACGAGACAGCACCCAGCACTGGGAGCAGCATGGAGCAAGGCCATGACCCCAGGAGCTGTCTTCCCCTTTCCCTGGCCCGGAAATCCTTCGCTTTGGATTTGTGCTGTGGGTGGGGAGACACCTGTCCCACTGAGGTTGAGGTGAAGATGAAGTGAAGTTTGCCCGTGGAGTGAGGCAAATGTTATAACTGTAAGTAGCTGCTCCTGTGGGCTGCTTTCATCTATAAGTGAGAGGTGGGTGCCTCTACCATGAGCTGCTGGTTTGGGGCTGAGGCCCAAGGCCTGGACTCAGCTGCAGGGTGTGCTCTGGGCAGGGGTTCTGGGGCGCTCCTCTCCTTGGGTGGAGAGGTAGTGACTTCTCCTGGCCTCCCCCCAGCCCTGCCTCCAGTTCTTCCACACCCCACGCTCAGAGGCTCCCCGAGGCCTCTCCCAGCCCCACAGCCTTTGTTCTTTGCTGTTGTAGGTTTTCGGTGCTGAATTTAAGAAAAGGAATTCTTTGCTTTGATTACTGCGCAGACAAGAACTTCCTGGGTAAGTAATCTTCATGTCACGCAGAATCTGTTGGCCTGGCAGAACTGGGGTGAGGGCTGCTGGAGGCATGGGGACCATCAGAGCCAAGGAGGAGGCCTTGCAGCCTTCTGCCTCTGTCTGGCCTCCTCTCTTGCCACTCTGGCCCCCACTCATGGGTACGTGGGGTAGTGTTATGGCACGGGCTGTGCTTAGCATGGGTGGGGAGCAGAGGGTTGATTGGTAGCATTGCCCGCCCATCTGCCAAGCCTGGCTGGAATTGATCCCTGGCCCCAGGAAAAGGTCCCAGCATAAGCCCCCAGTGGCTGATGCTCATTTTTTTTCACCCCAGTGACTGGTGGCTATGACCCCCACATCTGCCTGTGGAGCCCCTTCTTCTCGAAAAAGCCCGTGTGGCTGTTGAAGGGGCATCAGACCTCGGTGATGCACATCGTGGTGAACACCAAGAACAGCAACATCCTCATCAGCATCTCCAAGGACAAGGTGCTGCCCTGGTGGAGCATGGCCCTCCGCCCCCCAAGCCAGAGACACTTTCCTGGGGACAGTGGTCTAGCTTGGGCAGCGGGGAGGCTGGCAGTTGGCAGGAGCCTGAGGCCAGGGGAATGGTGTGACCTCCCTGCCTGTGGTCTCTCGCCTGGCCTAAGGCCTAGAGGGAGATGCCCCGGGGGGAGTCACCATGCGGGGCCTGAGCCCAGCTCCAAGCAGTCCACTGGAGCTGGCTTCTCGGGTGCCCAGCCTGGCTGTGGTCCTGGGCCACACCCTTCCCTTTCATATATCCGAGTGTGGGACCTGCAGGAGTATGTATGCCCCTTCCATGGAATGGTTGTCAGTGGCTTAGAGGAAAATGGGGGGTAAAAGAGTAATGCCATGTCTGGCACATAGTAGGTATACAATACATCTGAGTCTTTCCCTGCTTCCACCCTCCCCCCAACCCAAACTTGTACCCCCAGCTCTCCAGGGGCCTCTCTAGGGACACTTTCTCAACCTGAGATAAACTCGAGGGGGATCCTCTCGGGACAGGTGGGCCTTTTGGGCAGCAATGTTGGTAGCCACTCTGCGTTCTACCTGGTTGTGTTTGAGGAGGCTGGAGGGGCAGCCGTGAGGTCTGCAGGGGTGCGTGCTGCCTGGCATGGTCCTCCACCACTGAATGGCGTCCGCTCAAGCAGGGGAGAGGTCCTGGGTGAAGGCTGGGACAGGGGGAGAGAGCCGGGCCACGGTTTATTCTTAGAGCACAGGAACAACCTCTCTGTCGTAGGGTCAGGATCGGAGGCAGACACTAAGCGCAGTGGGTGTGCATTGGAAGTGCTTGCATCGTGGGCCCCTGACCTGCTCACATCCCAAGGCCTCCGTTGCCAGCTGCATCCCACTCTGAGCCTCTCTGTTTTTTACCTCCTAGAATATCCGCGTGTGGGACCTGCAGGAGTATATATGCATCCAGTCCTTCTGTGGGAGGCTTTTTGCCCTGGGAAACTGTCCCATCACCAGCATCTACCTCCGGGAGAACGACAACACCCTCATCTGCAGCACCTATTCAGTGAGTGCCGTGCAGGAGGCGGCGGCATCGTGGCTGCACGTAGAGGGTGGCCACTGTGGCCGGGTCTGAAGTCCCACAGGACAACCAAGGGATGGTCACAGACTGTCCCTCCCCGACTGCTCTTCATGGTGCTGTGCGGCTGAAGCTGCTAGACTCTGTGGCCTCGCCCACGACTTTCTCATCTCTTGGGATTTCCTAGAAGCCGTTTCTAGGCCCCCAGCTGTCAGCCTCTATGTTGCGGCTCCGTCTGTTCTGTTCCTGACCTGTACATCCTGCCCCCAGGCTGAGTTAGGGGCTCCCCCTCCGAGCTCCCTTGGACCTGTGCCTCCCCATGATCACAGCCCTTACAACTCTGTCCTGGAACTCTTACGGGGATTTCTTGACAAACTGTGAACTCCAGGAAGGCAGGACCACACCTGAGAAGCCCTTCTAAAGGAGAGAACCTGGAGAGACCAGATGTGAGACCATCTGTAGCTCACCTTCCCTGGTGCCTTCCCTGGTGCACCTTCCCTGGTGCAGTCTGTCTTGACCCTGACCCTGGAGAACAGCACAGACCGGGAGAAGCACAAGGGGCTGACTGAGCAGGGTGGCGGTGGGGCCTGTGACAAGATGGGAGTTTGGGGAGCTGTGAGGACAACCAGCAGCCAAGATGGGAAGGGAGACAAGGGTGTCATTTGTGGCTAAGATTAGGGGTACTTCCACTGAGGCCTTGTACCCCCTGTTGGCCAGGCCACCCTGGCCGGGGACACGTATATTGTTCTTGTGTCCTTGGCCGGCTCTCCCCCACATGGGAGGTTTCTTGAGATGGGAGGTGGTGGGTTCCTTCATCTCTGCTGAGTGCCAGATTGGCTGCCAGCATTTGTTGAATTAAATAGACCTTTGAAGGTCATTTCATGTCATCAAACATTATCAACCCCCTGCTCTTTGTTAGGGGCAGAGAATATATTAATTAGACACTGTCCGATCCCTGGAGGAACCTATGGGGTAGAAGGGAATGTAGAAAATGCAATGTATTATGATGGGCATTATGCTAGGTGCTTCACGGAGCACAGGAAAAAGATCCTTAGCCTAGCCTGGGGTAGGGAGAGCCTGGAAGAGAGGACACTGGACTGAGGCTGTATGCTTCTCAGAAGTTATAAGAGGGACCTTGGACTTTGGGGGTCCTAGGAGCACTGAGGTTTGGGAGCCCCGACCTCAGAGAGGGGTGACAGGGAGTAGGGATTAGAGGAGTCTTGCTAGGCTCAGTCCTATGTGTATTAGTAGTTAGGTTGTCTTGATGTCTCAATTTACTGCAAGTTTCTCCCTGGGGCCAGTCAATGAGGGCAGAGCCCTTTGGACTGTCCAGTTGTCTGCCCCTCTCTTCATTACAGATTGGGATCCTAAAAGGGTACATGGAGACCGAGGGGCCTGGGAAAACCGGGGAGAAGACCACGACTTACAGCGCGCCCCTGTGTGCTGTCCTCTACAGCAAGGTTTTTAAGCAGGTGAGTGGGCCAGCTGGTCTCTGGGACTGGCAGGAGAGCTGGGCAGCATGGGGCAGGTCCCAGACCTCCTGGGTAATCAGGACAGGTGGCCGGGTGGTGCGGACTCTCATAGCCGCCATGGTGGTGGGGGCAGCGGGGTCTGGATGAGAAACAGCCCTGCAGAGGGGCTGGCCCACGATGAGACTGGAGCCCCGCCCCTTGGCCAGTGGATTGCCTGCCTCCTCTGAGCCTGTGCACTCCTGGCTGCTGCCCCAGGTCAGTTCTGACAGGCAGCCTTCTTTACGTGAGTGTGAGATGGGACAGTAGGGGTGGGCTGCTCTGCAGGGTTCCTGGGCATCAATTTCTAGGGAAGCCCTAGTTCAACTTTGTCCACTAAGGGAAGGGAGGGAGGCCCAGGCCACGGGAAGTACCCTGGTCCTGAGTGGAGACCTCTGGGCTGGTCAGGGCAACTGGGCACATGGTGTCTGAGGTGTAGGGACAGAAAGGGCCCCCAGGCCTTCTGCCAGTTTCTACTTGGACCCCTGTTCTGGCCTGGGTTCTGGGCAGGGAAGGCTGTGTCTGCTACAGAGGTGGCCTTGGCTACATGAAGCCGGAGCTCATCTCTCAGCACTTCCCTCTCATCTTGGCTCCTGGCACCACCATCCTGCATACTTTGGGCTCCTCAATGCTTTCCAACAGTTATAACCCCCAACCCCAGCTTTTCTAGATGTCCTCAGCAGGAGGGTTGGTCTAAAATATAGGCTCACGGCTCCCGTTGCATTGGAATGCTTGTCATGGCAGCAAAAGGTTGCACTGAGTGGAGCAGGCGTCCTCAAACTACGGCCCGCGGGCCACATGCGGGTGTTTTTGCCGTTTTGTTTTTTTACTTCAAAATAAGATATGTGCAGTGTGCATAGGAATTTGTTCATCGTTTTTTTTAAACTATAGTCCGGCCCTCCAACGGTCTGAGGGACAGTGAACTGGCCCCCTGTTTAAAAAGTTTGAGGACCCCTGGAGTGGAGTGACTATCTTCTACTCTCTGCACTTTCCTTCTTAGTGGCCAGTTACTATATTTCCTGTGCCACCCTCATTATTAATGATGCTTCAATAAAAGTTTTTTTCTGAATTAGAGATTATTTTCTCTGGATAGATTCTTTTAAGCCATTTCTGAGTTAAAGGGAATTTCACCAAACTGGCTCCTTCTAAGAGCTGTGCCAGGCTGCACTGCCCCGAGGAAGGCCTGTTTTCCAGAGGGGGTGATCTGGCAGCCGGGGTCCGTGAATGCCCGTCTTCTCAGTGCATGGTGGGGGGCCGGGTGAGGCCTAGCTATGACACTCGCCTCTGCGGGAGCCCCAGACGGTGCACTCCCCGCAGGTGGTGAGTGGCTGTGTGACCGGCGTGGTGAGTGTGTGGGAGATCGTCACAGGCAAGAGGATGATGGAGTTCTCTGTGAGTCGTGACCAGCAAGTGGAGCTGACTGCCATGTCCCTGGATGAGCCCGAGCGGTGCCTGCTCACGGGTTCGCGTGACGGCACCATAAAGATGTGGAACTACAGCACTGGCGAACCCCTGCTCACCTTCCCCAACCCCGACAAGCTGGAGGTCAGTCTGGTCCATCGGATGGGGTCAGAGGGCCTCTTGAGAAGCTAAGCACAACTCCTGTGGCTCTGGGGCCCACCATTTCATATGCCCCCCTGCGTGCTGTCCACGGGGACTGTGCGGCTTCACGCCTCCCCAAGCCGCTGTGTCCTCGCGTGGAAGGTGAAGACAGGCAATAGCACCTGTCCTCAATAAGCGTTCTACAAAGGTTAGCTTCGCTGGCTTTTAGTTTGTTAGCATTTCTTACCCCACGTACGTACGAGAGCTCGGGATCCTAGCAGTGGCGGCAGGTGATTCAGAGCCACCCATGCTTGACTCTATTTGAGAAATGCCTGACAGAGACAGTTTGTGGGTGTGGCATCGGGCAAAGCCAGCAGTCCCACTGGGGGACTTGAGGCCACTCCTAACGCCTATGGCACAGTCCTTTAACCAACTCAGAAGGAGCACATGGTCAAGAAGCCAGGGGTTTGAGTACTAGTCCAGGTCTTATCACTCAGCCACTTGACCTTAGCCAAGTCACTTGTCTGTTTTCAGTCATCTCCTAGAAAGTGGACATGGATTCCCACCCTATTTGCTTTCTCTAAGTCCACCAACTGATGGGATGTGAGGAAACCTTGAGAAAAATGTGATGGTATCACCTCTAGAGAGTTCTCCTCACATGGAGAGTGTTGGCTTCTTGTTTGGTATGACTAGGAAGACATTCCAGGCCCAGAACTGTTTTCACTGAGTTACCTTAGAGTTCTGTTTTCTTTCATCTTCCACAGATTAGTGGGATTATCCATATGAATAAAGTGTTCTACGTGAGCGGGTGGAATAAGAGAATCACTTGTTACAAGTGAGTAGCAAGGGTGCATGTGGGTCGGTGGGCTCCTCCATTCCTGGCTTTGCAGGTGGTTAGAACACCAGCAGGACATTAGTGGTGGGTAATGTCCAAGGCTTCATCTGCTCATCCACCCATTTATTCACCACTCCCTAAGGCGATAGGCTCTAGGCTTTTCGGTAGGTGCTGGGGATGGGTATAAACAAGAACGATGCATTCTCTGTCCTCCTGGAGCCTCTGTGGGGTTGAGCTGATCAAATAACTTCATTTAGAATGCTACATTCTATTGAGTAGAGATTTCTATGGGAAAGAGACAGAAATATGATTTAGTCTGAGGGGTAGTCAGAAAAAGCTCATCTAAGGATTTTATGGGTAGGGGAGTGGGATCTGAAGAGTGAGCAGAGGGGTCTTACTGAAGCAGCTAAGAGCTTGGGATAGGAGGAACATTCCAGGCAGAGGGAAGAAATATATGTGCAAGACCCCTTCCTCCTCAGAGGGCCTTTTTAGGGCAATGGTTTCCTCTTCTCTAAACCTGAATCCTTACTCAGGTGCCTGAGTGATGCAAATCTATAAGATTAGTTTACGTGAAGCCCTAGGACAGGGCCTTCACAGTAGGCGCATTATAGGTGCTTAGTAAATGAGGTCAGCAGGGCAGAGCATCAGCCCTGTTCTGACTCCATGTGCCCTCCTCCGAGTCCGTGCTCCTGCAATGGAGCATGAAGGCTAAGCTCTCAGCGCCCCTGCCTCTGGCCGTGTGTACAGGTTCCACAAGACCAAGCCGGTGCTCTTGTGCGACCACTGGCAGACCTTCCACACCGAGGATATCCTGAGTGTGTCCAAGTACCAGAACCAGTTCCTCGGAACCTCCTCCTACAACGGGGACATCCTCTTCTGGAACGTCAATATGCTCAAGCCCGTCCTCAAATTCAACGCCTCTCAGAGCCCCTCACCCTTGCTGCCTAAGAGGGTATGGTCAATAGGAACATGCTGTTATCTCCTCTTTCTCTTAGCTGTGGGCCAGAATCACACTGGACCTGGGGAAGGAGGGTGTAGGGAGCATCCTGGGAAGTAGAGAGGATGGTGGTGACTTGTTCTGCAGGAGGTTGGGAGCTAGGTAGGGAGTAGTTTCTATACTTATCCTCATTCGACAAATAAGGAAACTAAGGCACACAGAGGTTATGCATCTTGCCCAAGGCCACACAGCCAGAAGTGATGGGTCAAACCCAGGCAGTTTGACTCCAGAGCCTTGGAGTTCTAGTCGTGTTCTCTCCATAGATTACTCTGTCCTGAAAGATGGCTCACACCTTACATGTCACTAGTACACATGACCACTCTGGGCTCACTGAGCTCATGGCAAGGCCTTAGGAAACACACACAGTCTCTGAATTGCCATATCTTTGCACCTTAAAGCTGGAGGGGCCTCCGGGGTCACCTCATGCAGTAGCTTTTGGAACATGTTGGGGAAAGATGCTTGGAAGCTATTGCAGAGGCTTCTCCCAGAGCAGCCCAGCTTTCTATTGATTTTATACTTTGGAGCTTCCCTTAAGATGAAAAACATCCTAAAAAATATTTGGAAACCACTGTCCATTTTAGAGATGGGAAGACTGAGTTCCTCGTAGCAGCAGTCTCCTGCCTATGGGTACTCAGGGCATTAGCGGTTGGCCCAGGGACAGGGTCATAGGTGCTGGGTTGATGCCTCTAAGGGTGCTCGGTTTCTGGGAAGCATGCTCTGGGCACCTGGAGAGCCCTGTGCTGTTGGTGTTAGACTGGGAGACCCTGCGTTTCCCTCTGGGACACTGCCGAGTCCCAGGGGCTGCTCTCTCTCTGGCACAGGTGCAAAGAGACGACGAGAGCTTGATCGAGGGCCACAGGACCAGCAGCCCCTGTGTGGAGCCAAAGTGGGCACGCAAATCCTCCGTGCATCCTCTGGACCACAGCACCAAGACTGTGGCCAACAACAAACTGAGGCGGAACCTGATGTCAGCGCCCCCTGTGATGAGACACTCCATGACCAAGGAGTCAGAGGAGCCTGAGTTCCTGCAGGTGGGAGCAAGAACTGACCCAGGCATCCACCCTTACTCTCTAGACCAGTGGCCGCCAGTCTTTCGGACCTCACAGACACCTCTAGACACCTCAGCTTGCCTCATGTGTATGTGATTCCTTATTAGGAGGCACTTTACCCAGAATGCCTTTAGGTCCATTAACACACTTTTCTTGAGTGTGGTGGACGGGTCAGGCACCTCCCTGATTATGCCCATGGTATCTAACCCACTCTGTTGCCTCGTGCCTGGCCATGGTCCCTTCCCAGAGAGCGGCTAATACCAGACCTGATGTCTGCAAGCTCAGGGGCAGGACCTGGAGGCAAGACAACCAGAGAACCTGCACCTGGAGGTTAGATCCTGGGCTGCTTTCTCTGTCTTCCAGCTCCTGTTGCCCCAGCAGAGATGAGCCATAAGGCTCCCCTGCCTCCCCAACAAGACTTAGCTCCCTGGAGACCAGACTCCTAGGTGCAAACCAGTCCTCTCCTCCTCTGAGCCCTGGTGTCGGCCCCAGGATCAACCCTTCCAGGCTTGACTGATGGTCCTATTTGGGGTGGGTGGAGTAGGGAGAAAGAGCCAGGGGGCTGCTCTCTCCCTACTTGCTGGGTGTGGTTTGGCCTCAGACCCTACAGTGGAGACAGTAATCTCTTGAATGGGGCTTGGAAGCCAGTCAGATAGTCTTAGCCATTGAAGTCTGACTCCTGGGAACTGAGGCACACAATACCTGTCAGGTACCAGGTAGTCTAGAACCGGATCCCAGATGACCTGCTGGGAGTCAGTTCTGCTATAAGGGGCAGCCACTGGATAACACTACAAGGCACTGATACCATCACCGAGTATTGGGGTTGTACCACTATCTTCAAATCTAGAACAATGGCCTATAGACACTGCTTTATTCTTACCTTTAGCCCGGGTATCTCTTCCAGGGCAAAGGGAGGGTCTTCCCCCAAAGCAAACTCAACTCTCGTAGGCTCAGGGCCTGTTAGACCCCAGCTGTGCCTTTCACAGGGTGGTGCATCTACTGAATGGGGCTGGGGGCTGCTCCTTCAGCACCTGCCTCTAGTCTCTGTTCCCCATTAGCCAGGGAGACCCCCTTATGATGACCTGGGAGGCCCATTTTATTTTTTCCAGAAACAACGCAGTGTTGGCAGCCTCAAACTCTTAAGAATGTACTATGAGAGACAGTCACTCCTCCAAGAGACAGAAAGGACTAAAGGGGAAGAGCAGAAGAGGGAGTTCCAGCAGTCTAATGCGTCGGTGGAGAAGGTTGGCCATGCTCAGGCAGGGTCTGGGGTGTGAGCCGGGGTGGACAGTGGGTGGGGCTGGGAAATGCAGTGCCTGTGGGGGTCTGGGGCCCAGCCTGGTTCTCCCCAGGGTCTGGAGAGGTGTGGTGGAGATGATGGTAATGCTCAGGATTTGGGTTCAGGACTGCTGTGTCTGGGGGGAAGCTCCACGGGTATGGGGGGTTGTCTAGGGAGATAAACAGTGTCCCCTCCTGGTTGGGGGTGCCGGCCTGGGAGGGAGGAAAAGTAGCATGTCCAGAATCCAGTGTTAAATGCCCTCCTGTGCTCCGGTGAGGTGTTTTGTATGACATGTGAGGGGGATTGGGTCATATCTGTTCTCATTTCCTCCTGTGCCTCTCCCCTTTCAGGCCTGATCACCCCTCACTGTGCTGTCATCTAAGGCCCCTTCCAGCTTTCATCTGCAAAGACAGGGTCATTAAGAGACTGTATGGGTTTCCTAAATTCCTGCGATGAGCCAGTGAAAACCAGAGTCATAGCTGTGTTAGGAAAGGCAGGGCTGCCCCCTTACCCAGGGGACCAGGGCCTCGAGCAGGGGAGCAGGGCCTGCAGAGCTGGGTCCTGTGCGCTGGAGCGGAGACTGGTGAGCCTCTGCACATTCTCTCCTCCAGGTTCTGAATGTGCTTTCCTCTCCTTTAAAAGTTTTGTTTTGGTAGAAAACGAAAAAGAAGTGTGCATGAAGTGAAAAGTAAAGGTCCCCGATGTATCCTTTCTGCCCCACCCCCCACCCCCATTCCATCCCAAAAGTAATGGTCACTATCACTGATAATGGATTGGTTTAGCCTTAGCCTTTTATTTTTAGACCAATGATGTAAAATTATAGCTAGATTATAGCTAAATTATAGTCCTGCCATTTGCTGTTTTTATTTTTCTTAAAGATATTTTTATTGATTTCAGAAAGGAAGGAGAGGGACCTGGGCTGCTTTCTCTGTCTTCCAGTTCATTGATTGGCTACCTCCTAAACCCCCCTCACCTCCCACTGGGGACTGAGCCCACAACTCAGACATGTGCCCTGACGGGGAATCCAGGAATCGAACCGTAATCTCCTGGTTCATAGGTTGACACTCAACCACTGAGCCACGCTGTCTGGGCTATTTGCTGTTTTTAAAAAATTTAACTATATACCATGGATATGTCTTCATAGCAGTAATTTAGATTCAGCTTATTCTTTGACGTTTACTTATTCTTTTTTAATCACTGCATAGTGCCCCATAGTTTGAATGTATCATAAACGATGAAGCCAGCCTTCCACTGATAGACTGGCAGGTTAGTTCCTGCATGGAACTTTTACGTGCAGCACTGCACTGGACATCCTTGTATATGCGTTCCTGTGCACTTACGGGAATATATTGAAAGCATGGGTTCCTGGGAGCAGAATTGCCAACAGACCCCAGTCCTTTCAATCTGTGACTCTGAGTGAGGGAGATGACTCAAAGCCCCACCTTTTGGGTCAGTGACTTAGTTCTGTCGGAGCACAGACAGTTAGTTATCCGTTGAGCACTTACCGCGTGCCAGGCACTGGGGGTGGGGGCAGCAGTGAGGGACAAGAACCCCTGCCCTAATGGAGCTGACATTCTAGTTAAGTGAGTAAAATAAATGATAGGCCACAGGGCGAGCCAGCACAGCAGAGAACAAGAACACTGGGAAGAAGGCAGGGAGAATGGCACAGGAGGTGAAGAGGACACTACTGTTTTAATAGGGTGGTCAGGGGTGGCTTCACAGAGGAGGTGGCCATTAGCCTTCCATTTCTGCTAGTCTGGTGAGTGGAAAACAGCATTTTGGGGGGCTATTTATTTAATTATTTGTGATATTGAGCTTTCTGTATATTTGTCATATATTTGTATTTCTTTAATGAAATAAATGTCTATTCATCTACTTTTTAAATTCTTTTTATTAATTTCTTGGTCTCTTTATATGCTCTAGAAATTAATCCTTTGCCTGTTTGTGTATTAAAAATATTTTCACCTCATCTGCCTTTGTGGTATCACACTGAGGCTTAGGGTCACAGAAAAATTTGTTATATTTTCTTTAAAAAATATATTTTTATTGATTTCAGAGAGGAAGGGAGAAGGAGAGAGAGAAACAACAATGATGAGAGAGAATCAGCTGCTTCCTGCAAACACCTCCCCTCCCCCCGCACTGGGGATCTAGCCTGAAACCCAGCCATGTGCCCTGACTGGGAATTGAACTGGGACCTCCTGGTTCATAGGTTGATGCTTAACCACTGAGTCATGCTGGTCAGGTTTGTTATATTTTCTTCTAGACATTTATGATTTTAAATATTTTTAGTCAGCTTGTTTTTCATCTAAGTAACTTTGTGTATATATGAATCTAGTTGTTCTTTTTTTTCTAAATTGGTAGCCAGTTACTCAAATACCATTTATTGAATAGTTTATCTTTTCTCTACTATCTTGAAATTCTATCATTATTATATCTGATAATCTGTAATCTATTTCTGGATCCTCTTTATTGTTCAATTGGCATATTTGTCTATTCTTGCATGGATGTTTTACATTTTTAAGAAATATGATAAAAGTCTTTATAGACGATGCAATTAGAAAAAAAATCTGGAGGAAATGCATTAAAATCGTAGTATGATTATTTCCGGTTATTGGGATCCTGTAAGTGATTTAATCTTTTCTCATCGACCTGTGCTGTCCACATTTTGTGCAGTGCACAAGTACACTTGCAAAAATGGGGAAATGCTTGCCTTTTTCTTTGGTTTAGGAACTCTTGGTTCTGTGACCCTGGCACCTGGGCCAATGGGAAGCAGGTTGAGCATTTTGTTTTGGACCCCAGGACGAGAATAAATGAGATTTCTATTGTTGTTGTTGAAGGCATGTTGTGAGAACCACAAGCCACCACTGTAATTTCTGACAGTCTGAGTCAGGAAGCCTCCTGCCTGGCCTGACTTAGTTTGTATCCCTAACTGTGCTCTCTCTGCCTCATGTGAGGCGGGCCCCAGGCGAGCAGCTCTCTTCACATGCTCCTCGTACAGAGTAACTCCACACCGTGGCCCCATGCAAACCACAGGGATGACCATGTAAGTGAAAGTGAGCGCAAGGGGGAATTAGCAAAGGGCATGATCCAAATAAGACCTGAAGAAGAATTTGGTCAAAATGCCTTTTTGGCAATTGGCTGGAAAATAGAACTGTTTCACTGTAGTGATATATGAAAGGGAATGAACTCATCCTCCAAATAGCTTTGGGTTGAGTTACAGGTCTTAGAAAATCTTGTTTGAGCCTTAGGACAATTCAACATCTATTCACTGATCATGTACCGCACGCCAGGCATCACCTTAGTTACTGAGGATAAAGTCATGAACAAAAACAGACACAAATCCTTGCCATCTAGAAGCTCATAGTTCAGCAAAATGTTCCTGGTTACCACTGAGATAGGAAGTGTGGTTACCCCATCACCATTCTCACTGGGCATCTAGTTTATTGGGGGCCAGATCAGTGTGGTGACTTGCCAGGCAGGCCCCTCAGCACCGTGTGACAGCGGCCAGCTGAGCAGGCCCACCTCTCTTGCACAGATAATCTTCCTGCAAAGCAGGCCTCGCCTGCCACAGACGGCCGCCCTGCTGAGCAGCTGCATTGACGGCTACATCTACGCCTGGTCCATCTATGGGTACGGAGGCCTGCTGGGGAAGTTCCGCGTGGACTCTGGAGGCCTCGGAGACGTGGTTGTGGGTGCCATGGCCACTGACGAAAATGACTGCATTCTTGTCACAGGGGACAGTAAAGGGTACATCAAGGTGAGGAAGGTGGCACTGAGATCGAGAGGCTGGTGTCAGCCAAATTCTAGCCCCCTCTTTGCCACAGGTGGCCCTAGCCCAGTCCCTACTCCCTCAGGGTATGTTTTCATTTGTGAAGTAGTGGGCAGTAGGATGGGCTACCTTAGAAGTCCTCTCCTGCGCTGGCTGGTGTGCCCAGTGAAGTGACTGAGGGTTTGGCTCAAAAGGCCCCTCGAAGAAGCCTTCCCCAGTGAATCCTGTGCTCCATCCTTGTCTCCCTAAAACTCTCTCCCCCCCCAGCCATGCATCTTACCTGTGGCCAATTGTTTCAGGAACGGATTTCATGCTTTGTGGTGAGACACAAGGCAAGAGTGTCTTGTCCTGGGGCCAGTCTCACCTTCTCTGCATGCTAGTGAGGGGTCTGACCTAGAAGATGACCTGGGCCCCTTCTGGGCCTGACCATCTGGTTATCTTAGAGGTGTGAATAAGAACCGCCCCGCTGAAGTGAGGAGCAGTGGTCTGGGAGGGGTCCAGAGTGAGTTTGTGCTGGAGTGAAGTGGTGCTGGGCCACTAACTCACATTTTGTGCCTAGATCTGGGACATCGATGATTACTGCACAGTCACTGATGGACAGTCATCTCAACTCAGTGGAACAAACAAGTTCCAGTTCTTAATTCCTAAACTGATCCAGTCCAACCTCGAATACAGCATCCCCTCGGACAAGAAGGAGGTAGGAAGAGTACTGGATACGCTCTACTAAATAGCTGGGCCACGATGCTTGCACTGAGATTCTGAGTCTCTCATGTTTCCTGTTCCAGGTTGACTGGTTGATTGGGACAAATTTTTGTTAACCAGAAGTCACCATTAACCAGTAAAACACAAGCATGCACACATCAAATACACCCACATGAGTACACTTTCACATGTGTACAAACATACACACACACCCCTTTGATGGGCTTTGATTGTTGCAGTGAGGGCTCTGGAGTCATGCATTAAAAAAAATTTTTTTTTTAACAAAACAATTTTAATTGATTTCAGAGAAGATGGGAGAGGGAGAGAGAGAAACATCAATGATGAGAGAGAATAATTGATTGGCTATCTCTTGCATGCCCCACACTGGGGATCAAGCCCGCAACCTGAGCATGTGTCTTGACTGGGAGTTAAACTGTGACCTCCTGGTCGATGTTCAACCACTGAGCCAGGCCGGTTGGGCAATCATGCATTCTTTTTAAAAATAATAAAAATATTTATGTATTTTCTTGAGCAGGGAATACATTTATATAGTTCAAAAATCAGTATTTCTCTGGTGACTAATGAAGTTGAGCACCTTTTCATTAGTTATCAGGAAAATGCAAATTAAAGCCACAATGTGATACTACTGCACACCCACTAGAATGACTAAAACTAAAAAGACAGGCAATACCAAATGTTGGCAAGGATACAGACCAACTGGAATTTCCACTGCTGGTAGGAATGTAAATTGGTAAAATCACTTTGGAGAACTATAGCTACTAAAGCTGGATGTGCCTATTCCATAAGTCAGCAGTTCTACCCCTAGGTTTATCTCCAAGAGAAATCTATGCTCTAAGAAATATGAATAAGACTGTTGATAGGATTACTATTTGTAATAACTTCACATTTGAAATAACCCAAATGCCCATCAATGTAGATTGGAAAAATACATTGTGGTATATATACTGTACAGAATAATATCTGGTATTGGGAATGAATGGTTTACATGTATTTGCTATTATCCTATATAATAAAGAGGTAATATGCAAATTTACACTCACACCATAACACCCTCACAAGATGGCCGGGCACACAGCGGGGGCGGGGCAATGGGGGCAGGGCCGGCAGCTGCTCAGTGCAGCTTCTGCTGGGGTTTCCACGGCCCTGCATGCACACCACGGGGCGGGGCATCGGCACAGCACTCCAGGACAAAGGAATGAAGTACTGATGCATGTTACAACATGAGGAACCTTGTAGACATTATGTTAAGTGAAGGAAGACAGTCACATACTATATGATTCCATTTATACAAACTATGGGGTGATGAAATGGTCTAAATTTGATTGTGATGGTGATGGCAAACTCTGTGAATATACTAAAAACCATTGAAGTGAGCACTGTAAATGAGTAAATTGTATGTGAATTATATTTTAATAAAAATGTTTTTAATAGTATAAATTATAGAGCAAAATTTTTTCCCCATGAATCTTTTTTATTTGTTTGTAGCTGTTTATCTGCACATCTGGTAATTTATCCCAAGGAGATAGTATGCAAAAGAACATAAATCTTAAATGGAACTGCCTATGACCCAGTGATTCTACTTTGGGAATATAAAAAGAATAAAATTTTACCTTTTGTGACAGCATGGATGGACCTAGAGTGTATTATGCTAAGTGAAATAAGTCAGTCAGAGAAAGACAAATACCATATGATTTCACTTATATGAAATCTAAAGAACAATGTAAGTGAACAAACAAGATAGCAACAGACTCATAGTTACAGAGAACGGACTGGTGGTTGCCAGAGGGGAGAGGGGTTGGAGGACTGGGTAAAAAAGGTGAAGATATGGAGAAATACAGGTTGGTTGTTACAAAATAGTCATGGGGATGTCTACAGCATAGGAACTATAGTCAATAATATTGTAATAACTATGTATGGTGCCAGGTGGGTACCGGAAATATCAGGGGGAATACTTTATAAAGTAAATGATTGTCTAACCACTAAGTTGTACACCTGAAACTAATACAAAATGATATTGAATGTAAATTGGGAAAAAAAAGCATTAAATAGAAAAATAGAACATCAACCTTTCTAAGACCTTTAACGGATACTGCCAAACTGCATTCCAGAAACTTCATACAATTTTGCACTTTATTAGCCTGTTTTGCTTTATCTTTCACAGCGTAAGGTATTAGTGGCATTCATCTGAGTGAAGGACCACTGGGTCAATCAGAGTGCCTTGCTTAGAGAAGGCATTCAATACATAAATAAATGTTTGAAGTGAAACACACACACACACACACACACACCCACACCCCAAACACTTTTGGCTGATTTATAGATACAAATTGTTTCTTTTGATTTTAACGAAGATAACTTTGCTTGTTAATGATGTTGACACCTTTCCTTATTTTATTGACCATGTATAATTTTGTGAATTACCTCTTCGTGTCCTTTGCCCATTTTTCTGTTGTGGTAACCATCTTTTGTAAATGACATATACTTATTTAAAATATATATTAAAAGGTATTAACTCACCATCTGTCACATATATTGCAGATATTTCCCCCAATTTGTCATTTGCCTTTTAATTTTATTTATGAAGGTATTGACTTGCTAGTGACTCCAAATTTGAATCTCCAGACTTATTTTCTCTTTTAAGCTTATTCAGAGGTAAGATAAATATTCACTCATAATTTCTTTTAGATGTTTTATGGTTTCATTGAAAATAATTCTTTGATGCATCTACAGTTTATTTAGTTGTAAGATATATGAGTTTAATTTAAGTTTCTCTTAGTAGTTCATCAGGTATTCCAGCACAGCCTACTGGGTCCTGCTCTATATTACCACAGCTTTCCTGCCACTTTTATCATATACCAAAGTTTATTTGAGTTGGTTTTTGAGCTCTATTGTCTTCCATTGTTTTGTTTAAAGTTTGTACTATTGTGACTTAACATATGTGAATATGGTAAAATATGTTCCCCTTCATTAATCTTTTTTAAAATTGTAATAGCATAAAGTTGTTATAATGGTGTTTTTAAATCTTTATTGTTGAAAGTATTACATATTTTAATATTTTTAAAAATATCTTTTAATTGATTTCAGAGAGGAAGGAAGAGAGAGACCGGAACATCAATGATGAGAGAGAATTATTGATTGGCTGCCTCCTGCACACCCCCTACTGGGGATTGAGCCTGCAACCTGGGCATGTGCCCTAACTGGGAATCAGACCAGTGACCTCTTGGTTCCTGGATTGACGTTCAACTACTGAGCCACACCCGGCTGGGCCCCCTTAATTAATCTTGTTAAATTTTTTTTACAATGGTCTTGGATATTTTCACTCATTTCCCTGTTAAGAACAGTTTATTTTTTCATACTATAACATGACATGCCATCTCCTACTCACCCTATTCTACTACCAATGCCCAAGTGAATAACTTTAGAAGACCTGGGTTCTTGTCCTAACCCCATCACTGTCTCGGCATGTGGCTTGGGCTGGTTACTGAACATTTCTGACTCACTTCTCTTCTTTGTGAAATGGTGAGACTCATACACATCCCCTAAGGTTGTTGTGTTCAAATGGAATAATCTATAGGGAGGGCATTGGTAAGTAATATAGTAACATGCCTGGCCAGTGTTGCTCAGTGGCTGAGCATCAACCCATGAACCAGGAGGTCAGGGTTTGATTCCCGGTCAGGGCACATGCCCAGGGAGTGGGCTTGATCCCCAGTCAGGGGGCGTGCAGGAGGCAGCCAATCAATGATTCTCTCTCAACATTTATGTCTATTCCCCTCTCTCTCTCCCCCCTTCCTTTCTCTGAAATTAATAAAAACATTAAAAGTCACCATAACCATTATTGCTTGTCTCATTTTCGGTTCTTATAAGTGTATTTCTAATAGCACATGATCTCACTCATCTAGTGGAAATAATGAACAACATAGACTGATGATCAAGAACAGACCCAGAAACAAGGAGGCATGGATCAGCTGTCCGGCCTCAGAGGGAGGGTAGGGGAGGGTGGGGGTAAAGGGGAGAGATCAACCAAAGGACTTGTGTGCAAGCATATGCGCCTAACCAGCGGTTGGGGACAACAGGGGGGTGGGGGCATGTGTGGGGAGGGGTGTGGGATGGGAATGGGGGCATGAGGACAAATATGTGATACCTTAATCAATAAAGAAATTTAAAAAAAATAATATAACAATATGTAAATCCTTTTTAAAAATATATTTTTATTGATTTCAGAGAGGAAGAGAGAGATAGAAATGTCAATGATGAGAGAGAATCATTGATCAGCTGCCTCCTGCATGCCCTCTCCTGGGGGTCGAGCCTACAACCAGAGCATGTGCCCTTGACCGGAATCAAACCTGGGACCCTTTAGTCCGGAGGCCAATTCTCTATCCACTGAGCCAAACCAGCTAGGGCTGTAAATGCTTTTTATGATTTTACCAAAGGGGCAGTGAGGGCCAGAGAAGTGTGGGAACTTAACTAAGGTCACCAGAAGTTCATGTAGGAGTGTGTCCTGGCCCTGAGGGCTCTGCTTCGTCTCGTCCTGGGTGCCCCCTGATGAGCCTTTGCGATGGTCTTGCTGTAAGTAATTATCCTGTACGGTCTCCTGTAGGTCATTGATGGCCAGACCATTTCCGTGGCTCCCCCCATGCTTCTGGCGACCTGGAAGGGCCATTTGGATAGTGTGGCAGACATCCTGTATGTGGACAACTATGAGCTGGTGATTAGTGCTGGCAACGACCGGGACGTCAAGGCTTGGAGACTCTCCGGCGATCCCATTGGTATGGGTCCTGCTGAAGTTCAGCCATGCCCCATGGCCCTTCCTGTCCCTGTCCCTGTCAGAACATAAATTGACATAAACCTTATAATCCATGGGATGGGGGTTTCAGACCACAGCAGCTTTCTTTGTTCAAATAGTTTTACAGGATATGAATCTATTCAATTGCACATCTGGCAGTCTGTCCACCCATCCATCAACTATCTGTTCACCCATCCACCCACTCACATTATTATTTGTCTTTGTATTTTTTTTTTTGCAAATCATATATCTGATAAGATATATTCCTTTCTCTTCTTAAAAATAAACTTAATTCTTACATTATAACATGCAGAAAAGTGCCCAAATCTAGAGGTTCATCTTGGTGAATTTTCACAAAGTTTATACCCATATAGCCTCCATTATATAAAGAAACAGGACATTACCAGTCCTTGCGGCTCCCCTCATCCCCCCAACCCGACCATCTCTACCTACCCCTCCAAAAGCAATCACTATCCTGTTTTCCAAATACAGAGCTTGGTTTCACCTGGTTTTGAACTTCGTATACATGAAACAATGTGACAGGTTATCCTTTGTGTCTGGCTTCTTTCTCTCAACATTATTGTTTGTGCAATTCAGCCATTTGTTGAAGGTAGTAGTTCATTTGTTCTCATTGCTCAATAGTAATTGGTTGTTTATATACCATAATTTCTTCATCTGTGCTACTGTTGGTGGTCATTGGAGTTGTTTCTGGCTATTTTGTTCTATTAACTATAACACTGCTATGAATATTCATACACAGATTTTTTTGGTGAACAAATGTATGCATTTCTGTTGGATATATATCTAGGACTGGAACTGTCGAACCACAAGGTATATACATTGAGTCTCAGTAGATTCTGCTAAACAGTCTTTCAAAGTGCTTGGTAGTAGCTGCAGACTAGCTCTGTGGCTGGAATCTTCTGGATTATAATCTGTCATGCCATATGAGGTTGGTTAAAGTTCATTAAAAATTCATCTGGTTTATTCTCATCTTGTCTATGGAGGATTCATCCTCCTTGCATTATGTTGGTCTCTTTTCTCCTATCACAGGATTATTACTTTCTTAAATTCACTTAGGTTTTCTTGAATTTTCATCTCTTACGGGTTTACATTAAAAATATTTTAAATTTAGCCGAAACCGGTTTGGCTCAGTGGATAGAGCATCGGCCTGCGGACTCAAGGGTCCCAGGTTCGATTCCGGTCAAGGGCATGTGCCTTGGTTGCGGGCACATCCCCAGTAGGGGGTGTGCAAGAGGCAGCTGATCGATGTTTCTCTCTCATTGATGTTTCTCTCTCATTGATGTTTCTGACTCTCTATCCCTCTCTCTTCCTCTCTGTAAAAAATCAATAAAATATATTTTAAAAAATATTTTAAATTTATACCTGTTCTACAATGAAATGCCTCATTTTATTTTTTTTAAAAAAGATTTTTTTTAAAAAAATTGATTTTTAGAGAGAGAGGAAGGGAGGGGGAGAGAGAAACATCTATGTGAGAATGAAACATCGATCAGCTGCCTCCTGCATGCCCCTACTGGGGATGGAACCCATAAGCTGGGCATGTGACCTGACTGGAAATCGAACCGGCAAACTTTTGGTGCATGGGATGATGCCCAACCAACAGCTACACCAGCCAGGTCAATATACTTTATATTCTTGAATATTCTTTGTATTCTTGATTATTTATACCGAGCCTTATTTTATCATTCTGTTGACAATCTTTGCCTTTTAATTGGATGTCTAGCCCATTTAAATATTAATGAAATTACTTTCATGGTTTAAGTCTATCATCCGATATTTGTTTTCTGTTTATTCCATCTGTTCTTTCTTTCTTCTTCTTCTTATTTTGGCCTTCTTTTGGATCAATCAAGTATTAAAAAATTATCCTGTTTTATTCCCCTGTTAGTTTTTAGTGACGTGTTTTTGTATTATTCTTTTAGTGGTTACCCTTTAGATAGTAACATGCACTCTTGACCTGATACCACTTCCTATGCAAGAACCTTACACTCCCTTTCCTGTTTGTGCTAATGCTCCCATATGTTTTACTCCTACAGATGGTACCCCTTCCAGCAAGGCACTGTTATTAACGCTCCTGTGAGCAGTTATATTCACCCTCTCATTTCCCATTTCTCCTGCTCTTCGTTCCTTCCTGAAGTGCCGGGGTTCTGTATGCAATCCTTTTCCTTTGTTATTTCTTATAGAGTTGATTTGCTAATGATAAATTCTTTAAGCTCTTATTTTTCTGAAAACATCCTTATTTTGCCTTAAAAGTTTATTATTTTACTAGACATAGAATTCTCAGCTGACAGTTTATTTTCTTTCAGTACTTAAAAAAGACCATTCCATTGTCTTCTGTTTTCTCTTGAAAAGTCAGTTGTAAGTTGATACTTTGAAGGTAATATTTCTTTTTTCTCTGACTGCTTTTTTTTTTTGGGCAGTTTGACTATGATGTGCCAAATTGTGATTTCATTTGTATTTATCCTCCTTGGAGTTCACTGATCTTTTTTAATCTGGAGTCTTTCATTCATTTTGAAAAATCCTCAGATATTATCTCTTCAATATTTCTTTTGCCCATGCTCTCTCTCCTCTCATTGTGTGGTTCCAATTACGTGTATATCAGAACATTTGACTTTGTCACGTGTCACGGATGCTCTGTTCTTTCCATTTTTCTTTCTTTTTTTTGTAATAAAATATGCATATATATTTAAAAAAATATATATATTATTGATTTTTTACAGAGAGGAAGAGAGAGGGATAGAGAGTTAGAAACATCGATGAGAGAGAAACATCTATCAGCTGCCTCCTGCACACCTCCTACTGGGGATGTGCCCGCAACCAAGGTACATGCCCTTGACCGGAATCGAACCTGGGACCTTTCAGTCCACAGGCCGACGCTCTATCCACTGAGCCAAACCAGTTAGGGCAAAATATGCATATTTTATTACAGCTCTAGGAAATGAAAAAAGAGGACAGGGAACATATCCTTTCACAAACCATTCTAATTTAGCTGATATTAATTAGAAAAAGCTAAAGCAAGTATATGTGTGTATAAGCACTGAGATATACACATACATATATTTTTCAGATCTTAGTCTCATAAGTGTTCCCATATTTACTCTATATTTTTGTTTATAAACACCCTTCAGTCATCAAATGCATCCTAATACTATTACCTCTGTCTCTTCGCCAATCATTTAATATCATTTGGATTGTATTTGCTGTTTGTGTTTTAATCACTTATGTGATTGGTCAAACTATACATTAGAAGATGAAAGGGAGATACATTTGCTTTGTTATGCTGTATGTGTCACAAATACCCATGACATGATCCCCTCCCCATTATTATTTGAAATTTCACACATCTTGTAGTTCTCTCTGTACACTATTTCAGCTTCTAGTGCTGTACATGTCTACATCTTCTGGGTGGGACTGCCTGAGATCCTCGAGCTTGGGGTCAGGCATAAGCTGTGTAGCACCTGAGGTGGACTCTGATTTGGTCTTCGTTTCAGAACTGAGTTCTGTTGACAAAGCCGTTGAGTATTTCAGGTCGTGAGCTGTTTTCACAGGTATTTCTATTTCAGCATAACTTCCCAGCTTAGTTTTTCCTTTAGGTTCAGGAAGTGACTCTTTTTTGTTGTTTTTGTGTGTACGATGATTTAACTGCTTCATAAATTTGCTGGCTCGTACCATATGCCTTTCCCCAGGTTACCTTTGCAATTATTATGGACTGAACTGGGTAACAAACAGTTGCTCCTTAAGTAGCCAGCCCCGATGGATAAGCAATTTTCTTAAATCTAGAACCTTTTCTTGCTGAAACCAAGCCTACCAATCCTGAAACTGTAATCACGGCAATTTCCAGAAGAAACTTTCACGGTGAAATCTTCAGATAAACATAATGCATCTTTTTCCAAATTGAACTGTCTCCATTATCCCATATTTCACAAAGAACATATGCACCAGCGAATATAACAACCAGTTGTAGTGCGGACGGAGACAAAGCCCATTTGTAAGTTTCCAGGGTGCTCTTCAACATAGTTAGACTGGAGAGGTGGTAGAGTATATATGGGAAGCTTCTCTGGTTTCATTAGCTGCTCTTTGAATTTCTTTCCTTTGGCTGCATGCACACTTAGAGATGCACATATCAGACCTGCAGGCATGGCTGTTAGCTTTCCCATTAGTTTTAACTCTATACCCGTCCATCCAAGGCACACACTCTGACCCTATGGCCATCACGTCTGTGACTCTCTCCACCGAAACTTTCATCTCCAGTTTTTCTTCAATCTCCCCATTCCAGTTTGGATCTTTTCCACGGACCTGCCTTCCAGTTTATTAATTCTGTCTCCTATATGCAGTCTGCTATTAAATCTGGAATATTTAATATTAAATCTGGAATATTTAATATTTAACAAACTCATGGCTGCTATTCTATGTGATAAATCTATCTGATCAATTCTTGTATTTTTATATTTGTTAGCTCTAGAATACTCATTTGGTCCTTTTCTATAAATTCCAATTCACTGTTGAAATTCTCCCCCCTTTTCTTCCTCCATTTTGTTCTATCTTCCTTTATTGTATTTAACATTACTTATAATAGTTATTTTAAAGTGTTTATCTGCTAACTCAAATGTCTGAATTATCTGTGGGTCTGATTCTAATGCCTATTTCTTCTTTTGATTATCGGTTACATTTTCCTATCTTTTCACATGTCATATGCATTAAAAACCCCCAAAACAGAAATACTTCAAAATAAAACTTTTCTGAACTTTGTATAAAGGACCATAGAGAGTAAAGTTGATAATGATTTTCCTCCATTACATTTGCTCTTTTCTGTGTATAGGGCTGCTCATCCTAATGCAACCAGGAACTGAGCTGGGTTGGGACTGAACTGCATCTTTAGGTAGATTGAGCTTACTTCTGTCTTCAATGGTCTCTGGGGTTAAGTCTATTGTGTTTGTTATAGGCTTCTTCCTCCAGTGGGACACTGTCTCTCAATGATCTCACTCTGTCTTTCTAGCCTAACCCCAGACTCTCATCTCCCCCAGTACTAAGTAAACGTCCGGTGGGAAAAAGATCTATGCATTTGGAACTCCCCTGGACTTAATCCATCATGCCAGCCAGAATGGCTGTCAGAGGCTCTGCTGCTTTCTCTTCCTTCCAGTAGCTTCCTTCTGCTAAGCTGAGCCTGATTCTCACCCAGCCTGAGTCCTGATTCAGAAAAATGTTCCCAGAAAAGAAAGCAGGTCCTGATTTCAGTTCTTCTTGGAAAGACATTTTCCTTTCTGTAATTTAGTTCATCTATTTTTTTTGCTTCTATAGCTCTCCAATGGTTTTATAGAAATACTAGAGGCCCAGTGCATGATTGAATCATGCACGTGTAGGGTCCCCTACACGCTTTCGCTTTCGATCACGGGGAGCTGGGTACCTGTCCGCTGGTGCACCAGGCGCCGGAGGCTTCTGAAAGGTCTGCTGCCTGAGCGGACAGGCACTCAGCTCCCCCACTTTTGATGGTCCGTGCGGCGGGAAGTCAGCTTCCTGCCCCAGAGGCCCCTTCTGTGCCGCAGCATAGCCATGGCGCAGACGCTGAGCTAGTGCTGCTGCTGGCAACGCAGCTCAGCGTCCCGCCGGCCCAATCAGCTACCCCGGCCACCCCGAGTCCCGCCCCCCCGCGCCTCCTGGCCAATCATGGGCATAGCGAAGGTACGGTCAATTTGCATATTTGTCTATTATAGAAATATGGTTTTGTAACATACCTGTTTTGTTTTTCTTAATTAAAAAAAGTCTGCAACAGGGCAATGGCCTACTACTATACTCTGCCCCTGCCCAGAAGTAGTAGGACTCATGTTTCTCTGTGCTCACTACCTGCTTTCTACTCCAGGCCTGTTTCTCCCCAGCCCCATGTCTGGTACCCCTGATCATTTTGTATCATTGCCATTTCATACATGAGCTACTTGAAACCCAACTGAGGATCACTCAGTCCTTGCCCTAATACTCTCTCCTACATGTGGGGCAGGATGCCTTAGGCCTGAGCTCCAAGTATATACTAGGGCTAGCATCTGATTCCTTCGGATATTTGTTGAGTAGCCAGCATAATGCCTGACATATGGTGGGCATCAGGAAGTGTGGGACAGGCGTAAGGGATTGCTGAGTGACTCGAGGGTGGAGGGTGAGGGGCAGAGGTTCAGAGTGGGGGAGGCTAGGCCAGTCATTGTCACTGAGTTGAGTCTGCTTAAATCACAGGGACATTTGGCCTGAAAGTTTGGAGCAGGCTGAAGGATATCCAGAATCTTGATGATGATGAACTACATAAAAGCTTAAAGAAAAAGAGTGAATCCATACATGCCTCCAAGAAGATCTATCCAGGGCTGCAGTGAGTTACCTGGTTTCCTCTGGCCCAGGGAGGGGGTGCTGGGAGCCTCTCCAGGTCCCAGGCAACCTCACCTGCATTGGGTGGTGCTGGGCACATTCAGGGAAAGCCCTGGAAGGCCAAAGGCTGGGGACCTGCTGGAAACTTGGCTCCATAGGTGGCAGCTGTGGCCTAAGAGCCCGAGGCTCTGTTCTTGCAGCTCAGCTCAGCTGAAAGATTGAGCATTTGACTTTGCCACATAAAAACCCACGTCCTTAGATGGGACCCTGCCCCAGAGCCAGATTCAGATTTGCCAGTGCTGGCTTCCCATCTCTATGTGGCCACAGGGCCCTGGCAGGAGAGTGCCCAGGGCTTTGGTCCTGAACAGACACTGGATTCTTTTTCTGAGTCACGGGGAAGGCAGAACGCTTGCTACCTGTTCTTTCCTCTATAGGTTCCTCCTCCCCCCATGCTCTACCCTTATCCCTGACCAAATCTTGGATAATTTTGGGTTATTCAAAAATTATTGATTAAGGCCCTGCTGGTTGCCAGGCCCTGTAATAGGTTCTAGAGATCCCAAACAATCCAAGCATGGATCCTGCTTCTGATAACTCCCAGTGCACTGGGGAGGTGGACATGCAAACTCATGGCTGCCATTCTATGTGATAAGTGATGGATATTAAGAACAGGGATGGGCCTGCCCGGCGTGGCTCAGTGGTTGAGCATTGACCTATGAACCAGGAGGTCGTGGTTTGATTCCCAGTCAGGCCAAATGCCTGAGTTGCAGGCTTGATCCCCAGTGTGGGGTGTGCAGGAGGCAGCTGATCAATGATTCTCATCATTGATGTTTCTTTTTTTTAAAATATATTTTATTGATTTTTTACAGAGAGGAAGAGAGAGGAATAGAGAGTTAGAAACATCGATGAGAGAGAAACATCGATCAGCTGCCTCTTGCACACCCCCTGCTGGGGATGTGCCCGCAACCAAGGTACATGCCCTTGACCGGAATCGAACCCGGGACCTTTGAGTCTGCAGGCCGATGCTCTATCCACTGAGCCAAACCGGTTTCGGCTCATCATTGATGTTTCTATCTCCCTCTCCCTCTCCCTTCATCTCTGAAATCAATATATATATATAATAGGGATGGCTGAGGACAGTCCTCTGATTGGGTGGATTAACTAAGGAAGGCTTCATAGGAGAAGAGATTTGGGAGTTGGGTTTTGACATGTAAGTAGTAGTTTTCCAGGCACCCATAGAGTCCGTGTGGCTCCTATGCTTCTGTCAAGGCATGCGTCTTTATAGTCCTATGGGAGGGTATCAAACAAGGCAGAGGCAGGGTTTCCCTGGGAGAGGATATTTAAGTACTCCAAAGGGGAAGTAGAGGTAAGGTCAGGATGGGGTGTCAGACTGCCACGGGGGAGAGCACAGTGTCATGGGAAGAATCAGGACTTGTTGGGAACCAGTTTAATCTGGGCTTTGCTAACGTCAGTGATGTGCCCTGGGCATATTGCCGTATGGGAGGAATGAGAAGGTTGGAGAGGATCAGATCCAGGAGGGAGAAACCCTCTTGGGGTTCCTGGGAGGGCTTCCCTGACTTGTGGTGTGGCGGGCATCTTACGAAGGAAAGCCCCTCACATTAGGGAGGAGCGGGATTTTGCTGAGGCCCTGGTGTACCAGCGGCGGGAGGAGGTGGCACTGCTGGCTCTCCTGAACGGGAATGCAGACACGGAGGCGGAGGCTTGGGCCAACCTGCAGAAGATAACCCTGACGTCCCCATGGGCTGGAGAGCGCTCCCTGGAAGATATTGAGAACACCTGGCACAAGTGGGAGTCCAAGGACAAGCAGGTCAGGCTTGATAGGGGACACGGGGGTGGGGTGAGGGGGTGGGGATTTGATGGGCCCACAGCTCTCCGTCCTGAGCCTTCACTCTTGCCCATGACTCTTGCAGGTGAGCAAAATTCTGGGAGCAGCGTACAAGCCCAAGGAGCGGTTGCGGAGTCCTGGACTCCTGTCCACCAACGTGCAGCTTGGCTTGATGAAGCACCAGGTGTGGCAGGGTGGGGCGCTCCCTGGGATGCTGGGCTGGAGGCTCCATCAGTGCCCACAGGGGCCTCCAGTGGGGTGAGGGGAACATGGGTCCTTTAATGGGATTCTGAGCAGGACAATTGCAGCATGACATTGTTTGCCAAAGCTCCGGTTGAAACCATGGACACAGGTTTTGTCCTTGCGGACAAGCCTCATTGGGTCTATGGGAGGATGTCCTCCATGGGCCTGGCACCTTCATCGCCTTCAAAGCATTTCCCAGGGTCTGGCTATTAGTTTGTCAGTGTGTCTACTGCGCGTGTCTCCACACTGTGGGCTCCTCCTGAGCAGACACAGGTGTGATGGTGCCAGGGGAACCCAGTCAGTAAGAGGCAGAGGGAATGGAAGGGGGCTCTCCTGGGGAGAGAAAGGAGTCGAGACTTGGGAGGGACCCGCTTTGAGCCCCATCCTGTCTCTTACTCGGGCAGATCCCAGCCTCTCTTAGCCTCTCCCTCCTCATCTGCCAGAGGGGCATTACGGGAGCGCCCAGCCTCTGTGGCGGGGACTCAGAATAAGCGAGGTAGCTCTCTGTCCCGGGCTGGGGGAAGGTCAAGGAGAAAAGGGACCGTTTGGCCTCCCTACCCTCTCCTGGAGGTGGGACTCCAAGTGCATCTTGGCGAGAGCTAATGGCAGGTGTGGGAGCACGCTGGGAGCTCCTTGTACCTGAGCCCCACTCGGTCCAGCCTGAGGTCTCATTCCAAGGTGGGGCCAGCCCAGGGCCAGCCTCACAGGAGGGCTGTCAGCACCAAGAGGAGGGCTGACGGGCCTCGGCACAGTGGCTTGTGGGCCCAGAAGGCTGTGGCCATCAGCGACAACCAGAGTACCTGGAGATTCGTTGGCCTGGAAGGACCCCTGGCCCATCCTGCTTTCGAGCCTGATCTTGGTCCAGGTGCCCCCTGCCTGTCCCCACACGCCCTGCTCTGTTCCCCACAGTTCTCACCTCAGGTCTACCAAAACCTGTACTTCAACGAACTGGCACCCACCCACCAGCCTGACTTCATGATACATAAGGTCATAGACCAGCATGGCCGGCTGATCCGCATGGTGACCCACAATGTCTCGAAGGACCTGCATCCTAGCAAGGAGACGGCCAGCCTGCACACGAACATCTCCTCCCCGTCTTCCTTGTTCTCATCAGCCTCGGGCTCTGGGTTCATGGCCAGCAGGTTCGCCTCCCCGGGGCTCCAGTCCTCCTCTGCCTTGCAGCGGCCCTAGTTAGCCTCCATGGCCCAGTCGGCCCGCTCAGCCCTGACCCAGGCATCCAGGCACAACCTGCAGAGATCGGCAGTGCCCACGCCGGCCGGCCGCCTCCTCCCTGAAGCAGGTCTCCCAGCCTCTGAAGGACGCCCCTCTGCGCTCTGTGAAGAAGGGCTTTCACGTCAGGTGCTGAGGTGGCGCAGCCTTCTCTGCTGTCCTCTGGCAGGACGACCAGGTCCTGTCTGTCCCTGGCATACCCCTGCCAGGCCCAGAGGATATGCTACTTCCCCTGGCTGTCCGCGCTCTGCCTGTGTGGTGACGTTGACCTTCTTCACCAGAGGCCTAGAAAAGAAAATAAATGTTCACTGATGTTGGAGTCCATGAGTCTGGGCTGTGTCCCTCGCCCCCTTAGGCACCAGGCTGTCTCTCTGATCGGGTCACGTTGCCCCTGGCAGGGGCCAGGGAGGAGAGTCCTTCCCACCGGACATGGGCTGCAGCTGTCTGGCCCGAGATAGGTGAAGTAGTGGTTGGGTAACGATGCTGGGGTGAGCTGTGGAACTTGGTTCAGTCTCCCACAAGAGTGAGACCAGCAGCCATCTGTCTGTCTCCGGCCCCTGCCGTGTGTCTGTCCCCCATCACTGTCACCGCAGAGAATCCTGTGTTTATACCCTGGCTGGCCCTTGTGCGAGGGAGAGCTGGGAGTGTGGTGGGTGGCACCTTGGCCTGGCTCTGCCACGGTCTGGCTTTGGAGTTCCTCCTCATCTCTGAGCTCATTGTCCCCCTCTGGCCCAGAGGCACCTGTCAAGGCCTCTGCTGGGCTACCAGCCCTCTCGGCAGCTCCCCATCCTGTTCTGGGGAACGTGCGGACTCTGGACACCTGCCCTACGACCTGCAGAAAGTCAGAGCGGCCACCGCTGCTGTGCCATGGTACCCACAGCGCCGCCCTCAGCGGGGGCTTGCCGGAGCGGCAGGAGGTGGACTGCGGGCTTGGGTTCCTGGAGGTCTCTGTGACTCGTGTTTTCCATGGCCCCTTCTACCCAGCCCAAGGCTCAGCCCTGCGGGGCCAATGTGGGGCTTCACATCTCTCCCCACTGCTTCTCCCTTTCACATTTCCAGCCTGCAAGCCGGCTTCTCTCTACTCGCCCCCTGTTCGCAGTGCCTCCTCCCAGGGGCACCATGTTCTCTGCTGCGGAGAACCAAACCCTCCAAGGCTTGGCTCTTAGGTAAAGGGGTCATCCAGGAGCCAGGATTAGTGAGGCCAAAACACACTTGCATGCTATACCCCAATATCATCCCCGCATCCGTTTCCTAGGCCCCCTGTAACAAAGCACCATAAACAACAGAGATGTATTGTCTCACAGGGCTGGGGCCACTGGAGGTGTGGGCAGGGCCAGCTTCTCTGAAAGCCGAGGTGGGGGAAGGCGAGAGGAGGCGGCGTGGCAATATCCAGGCCTCTCTGCACAGCCCTGACCTGGAGGGAGACTCGGGGTCCCCTCTAAGTCCCAAGATCTTGACATGGCCAGGACATGCCAACCTCTAGGGGAGCTTCCTCCTGATTCCGGGACTTGGGAGCCCTCTCTCAATAGACCCAGCCCTTTACAACAGACTTACTGCATTTCAGTTTTGGCACGTTGTAGGCACTTAAAATAATTGTAGAGCCTACACTCTGCCTCTTACCCCAACTGCAGCGCATCATGGAGATTTGTCTCTGGACACCAAGCTTGAACTTGTAGGCAGCCCCTCCAGGCACCAGGCACCCAAGATGTGGAATCTCAGGCCCCAGGACAAAAGGTGGCGCTGAACTTAGCCAAGATATGTTCCACCTGTCTCTCAGGCTGCCCACACCCAGCCCCTCCTGGCCCAGGCCCTACCTGAATACCGGGCAGATAACTCAGGAGCATCGGGGTCCGAAGGAGCTGAGATTCCCAATGGGGCAAAGAAGGCAATTTCACACAGGAGGTGGGTGTGAGGAAGCGGGGTTGGAGGCCCTGCCTCTCTCTGGTCACCCACAGCACCTGTCCTCCTGCCCAGGCCCAGGTGCCTGCAGAGCTACAGCTGTCTCCTTGTCGTCTGTCCTCTGCCTTTTGCACCCATGGCCTTAAAGAATGACGTTTTCTTTTTTTAAAGACTTATATTAGCTCTTTTCTGATTCTAAAAGTAGCACAGGCTGAGCATAGAAAATTAGGAAAATACAGAAAAACACAGAAGCCAATAAAAACCATCTGGATTCTCTCTCCCAGAGATCATTTTGGTGCATTTTCTTCTAGATCGTTTTTCTGCCTTCCTGTGCACTCGTGCACACATGCGCCCACACCCTCATATCCGCTCACACTCCACTCATCCAGTCTCTCAGGTACTCACACCCACACAACCCACCACCTTGGCGTTCAAGCTTCCCTCATGTGATGTGCAAATGGTCTGTCGCTGCAATTCCTTGTAGACCAACCACGAGGGTCACCTTCTCCAGGATCTAGGGCCACTGCCAGCTGCTCTCGAGAGGAGCAGGAAGGCCAGGCCTCCAGTTTCCCCCTGCCAATGTACTGCTAACAATCAGAGCAAGGAGCAGCCATTTATCTCTGGGGAGCAGAAACATTTTCCTGGGCCCTGCTGGGCTGAGGGGTCATGACCCCACTGATAGACTGAGGGTGGGTGTCTCTCCACCAGGAGATGGGGCGCCAGGGCACTGAGGGGAGTTGGGGAAGCCTTGTCCTCAGAGAGAAGCCATCATTGACCTTATTTTCTGGCACCACTTCCATATGTCTGGCACCACTTACTGAGCACCTGCTGTATGCCAGGCACTGTCCCGGGCACTGGGGACATCAGAGTAGGAGCACCCAGCCATCTCCCCTTGGCGACACAGATCGCTCCTCTGTTGTGTGAATTCATCTTCTCATCCATTTATCCTCCAGATGATCTTATTGAGCACAAGCATCCAGGGTGAGGCAGGTGAAGCTCACGGAATAGTGTGCAGGTGCACTGGGGACCAGGAGAAGCAATCCAAGATGGCTTTCAGGAGGAGGAAGCCTTTAAGCCCAGAGCCACCCAGACCATTGTGTTTGCTGTCTTCTCTGAGAGAGGCATCCGGTCGATCAAATGGCCTCTCCTTCATGCCCTGCTCAAACATCCCCTCAATGCCCAACCTCCTGCCCTCTCTAAGCCCTGCCCTGCTTTCTTCTAATCTCAGTATTTATGTCTATCACTGTGTCCTCTTCCCCCAGGGCAGGACAAGGTCTGCCCTGTTTACGGTTCCCACCCCTGGCGGGGTGCTTGGCACATTGCAGGTACTGGGTAGCTATTTGTCCAATAAATACTCATAACTTAGCTCAAAGCATGGCTCCCCTGGGAGATCTTCGGAGGTTGATCTCACTGTGTTTTCCCTCATTTGGGGATGTGTGTCCTCTATTCGCTGGTCCTGGCTGGGTGTTGGAGTTTCCCTCCCGACAGGGACTGCAGACCCTGTGAGCCCCCAGCCTTTGGTGAAGATGCTGGAAGGGGTAGTGGATCCCACTGGCTCTGGGTAACCAGGCTTCGTTGTGGATTCAATGCTGGGTGGGTCTTGACAGGGGTCTGGAAGGGCGAGTAGGTCTTGGATTGGCAGGTGGTGGGGAGTAAGGGATGGTGTCAGGCAAGGACACTGCAGGGCCCTGGCTGGGTGGCTCAGTTTGTTGGAGCATCGTCCTGTGCACCAAAAGGTTGCAGGGTCGATTCCCAGTCAAGGCACATACCCAGATTGCGCCAAATGATCTAGAAGAAAATGCACCAATCCCTGGTTGAGTCGCATTTGGGAGGCAACCAATCGATGTTTCTTTCTCATATGGATGTTTCTCTAAACATCCTCTCTAAAAATCAGTAAAAAACAAGAAATATATCCTCAGGTGAGGATTAAAAAAAGAAAAAGAATACTTCTGTAATCTACTAAGCTTACTCTATGTAAGTTCAGTTCCAACTTCTTCACTTTGGAAAAAAAAAGGGGCCACTGCAGGGACAAAGGTCAAGGGGTGGGCAATGGGAGTTGCTTGGCAGGTGGGGCCCTCCTACTAGTCAGCCAAGGGGCCCAAGAGGATATGGGGGCTGCTGGGTATTCTGTGTGGCTGAGCTCCCCAAGGGGACAGCACCACCAGCATCCGTGCTCTGGGCTCAGAGAGCAGATCCCCCGGGTCATGCACGTCCCTCACGAGTCCAGGGCCCAAGACAGCAGCCTGGGACTCAAGAAGGGGAGATGCTCAGCTTACAGTCACAGGTGCTTTTGTGGTGCATGGGGTACCTGGGCTTTGTGACAGCTGCTTCCAGACCAGTGCCTGCTGCCCCCTTTTTTTGAGGGGCGGGGGTGCAGTCTTCCAGCAGAGGGAACGGCCAGGAAGAAGCCCCAAGGTGGGGATGAACTGGCATTTTCAGAGAGCAGCAAAGAGGCCAGGGTGGCTCAGGGGAGTGGCAGAGGGAAGAAGGACCCGTGGGGAGGCCCTGTGTGGGTCGGGGTCACACCAGGCTCTTTTCTCTTGGGAATCCTGAGGGCATTTTAATAAGGGGGTGCAATACACTCTCATTGAAAAGCTCCCTCTGGCTGCCTAGTGGGGATGGGCTATAGGGACAGGAGTGGTTCTGGGAGGCCAGGGGTTGGGATGGAGGTTGGGGAGGGGGGCCTGGACCAGAGGGAGGCAGACACCGATGGCCGAGAGCCGGCTGTGGGAGCCTGAGGTACGCAGGAGAGGAGCTCGGAGTTTCCCTGGCTTCTTCCCATTAGAAACCGTTTTCCCCCTTTTTATTTCAGTTTCAACACTATCCGATTTCCTCAATTCTCAGACATAATTTTTTCTTTAAAAAATAAAAAAGGTATATTGAAGGAAGAACAAGCACTGTGGGGCCTGGGTGATTGAATCAAAGGCTACTCTCTCAGACAGAAAGTTAAAAACAAATTTAAAAAGGTCTAAGAATGTAATGCTTTCAACAATAAAGATTTATAAAAAAAAAGGTTTAAGAAATTGGATGTGCCTCACAATTGATGGTTATATTCAATGAATCTTTCCCCCTTGGCAAGCTGGCATTCTGTGGATGGTGTATTCTAGAACAGAAACAAGGCAATAAGTGATCAGGGCAATCCTGCTGGGGAGGGAGCGCCCCCTGGCGGAATGGGATTCTCACAAGGTTGATGTTTCTCAACAGGCAGAGCTGGTTTTACTCTGGAGCCTGGGGTCCTCATGGCCCCTCCCCTGCTCTGCTCCCCACCCCCAGGTAGAGAAGGCACAGGCTTGGGTTATACCCAGCCTTTCTCTACAGATCTGAAGACAGGAAATGTTGGTAAGGCAGGTGAAATCCAAACACACAGGGAGACCTTCAGACACGGGGAGGGGGGTGGAGGGGGGTTGGGGGGTGGAGAGAGAGGAGAAAGGTGGCTCCGGGAGGGTTGATGGAACAAGAGAGATGGTTGTTAAATAAGCAGAGATTTGTAGGGAGGAAGACGGCTGGAGCTGGGCAAGGCAGCTGGGCCCAGCCTGCACGAACACTCGGCCCTGGTAGGCTGCCTGGTGCCAGGGATGCTTCTGTCCAGTGTCCTGGATGTCAGGCTGGTGGCGTCACTGTGGAGATTGTCCGAGTCAGCCCCCGTGGCATGAGCACCCTCGGCCTCTCGGCCTACCTGCACACAGGAGATCGGGGCTCGCTCTCTTACCGCCCGGCCCATTGTGCCTCCTTCTCCTGGATGAGAAACAGCAGCATTCGGCCTCTCCGAGGGCCCTTCCTACCTCTCATCAGCCAGATCTGTTGTGGAGACGGAATAACTGAGGTCAGAGGGGGACTTGGCTGGGTCCCAGCCTCCCACTTTCCAGCCCTTGTTTCCCTCCTGCCCATGTGAGCCACCATGTTCCCCAGGGAATGCTGCTCCTGTGACAACGACCAAGGAGTGTCCCCTTGGGACTTGGGGGAGCCCAGGCCAAGCCAGCCCTGCTCATCCTTAATGATCCTCACGCTACATCAGTGCCCTATTGCTAATAATCGTCCTTGTTTGTTCCTTGATCCCGAGAGTCCGAGCCTGCTGGCTCCACTGGTGGGCAGTTCGGGGTGTCAGCACCCCTCCAGTGTGCCGTCTGTTCATCCAGTTGGTGTTTATGGAGCACAACTGGATGACAGGCTCTGTGCTAGGCTCTGGGGACACAGTGTGGATAAGACCAACATGGTACTTGCCCTCAGGGACCTCACATGCAACAAACAAGGAAAATAGTAAAACGATCAACTAATGTCTGTTATAGAAACTAATAAAGCAGGGGTGGGAAGTGACAGGGAGTTAAGTAGGACACACGATCAGGGAAGAAGTCCCTGCTGGTGTTCAAATAAATGCCAGCATCCCAATGGGTAGCACTCAATAGACAGTCCAGGGCCGAGGGCCCCTCCGCGAGGAGGAGGAAGGAGCCACATCGAAGCCGGGTTAGAGAATCCACAGAATTTTGTAGCCCAGCTTGATCTGGGCTTGCCACCTCCTTGGGCAGAGGGCTCAGTCCCTGCAGAGCTGAACTGTTAGGAAGTCCTTCCTTGGGTGGCATCCACTTTGACCTCCTGCTCTGGCCCCGCTCTGCCCAGGAGGTGGACTGTTCCCTTAGCTTCTCACAGGGGCTACAGGAAAGACCTAGCTAGGCCAGCTTGCAGGGGCCCCAAAGCCTGCCTCACCCTCCCTGTGGACCCACAGCCACAGACCCCTCTCCCTACCAGCTCCTTTCCCCAGACAGGCCACCGGCAGCGACTCCAGAGCCAGCCAGTCAACCTTAAACTCCTCCCTGCAGTTTCCAAGTTGTGTGACCACACGCAGCCCACTTCCCCTCATTTCCTCCCATTGCGCCTCCCTCCCAGGGCTGTGGGAGAAGTGGACTTGGGGATATGCAGCAAGCCCTAGCCCCGGGCCCAGCAGGGCGAGCCTTCAGTGAAGGGTGCTGGTTATATGTCGGGTTTATTTCTCTCTCAGCCTATAAAGCCCAGGGCCTCAGAGCCTCCTGGGATGATGCCTGGCACTTCCGTGTTCATTGGAAAGGGCCATCTGGGGACTTCTGTCCTGTCCCAGAGGTGATGTCTCACTTGGCCACAGGGCTAGTTGGTGGCACTGATGGTGACAAGCTGGCAGTGTCAGAAGGAAGGGGTCACTGGCGAGCTATGCTTTCTGAGCCCTGAGGGGTGGACCAGGCCTCTCCTTCCTCCCCTTTCCCATCTAGACCCACCAACAAAGCTGAGGGTCTCAATGGACGTGGGCTGTGTACAGGGGGCAGAAGCTCACTGACCCTGGGCAGGGGCTGGCCTCGCCTCTCCTTCCCCAGGTCTGACCCCTCCTGCTCCAGGTAACTGCCCCAGGCCAGTGCCTGAGAGCTGAACAGAGCGGGAGGTTCTTTGCCCCACTGAGGGGCAGGGGCAGCTTCTTAGTGTCCACAGACCCAGGAGAGGTGGGTGGGGTCTGGGGGCAGCAGTGTCTGTGCCAATCTTCCAGGCCACCTAGAGCTTCCCATAAACACTTGGATCCCATGGTCAAAAACAGGAGTGGATCTTGGGGACCTTCATCCACCTCTGGCCGGAAGAGGTGAGGACTAGCATCTCTTGGGTGCATATGGGGAAACCGAGGCTAAGAGGGTGACTCCCTGCAGGTCATACAGCGAGGGAGCACAGGGCAGGGGTGGGGCCTAATTCTCTGACTTGTCACTGGTCCAGGATCTCTGAGGCTCAGAGAAGCTGTGGTCCTGCCTGCCTGCCCCAGCCCTGCCCGGCCTGGTGTCCAGGGATTAGCGGATTAGCTCAGATCATGGGGCTCCTGGTAGGATTATCAGAGGCGCCACTCTGGGGCCGTTGGGGGTGGTTTGGTGCTCAGTACCTCCGGCTCTGCCTTGGTCACCACAGATTGCTGACTCCCACCCTGGCTGGCTGCCCGCCCACTCCTCTGCTTCCGTCCGGTGGGCGGGCCGAATGGCGGGCAGGTGGCCAGCCTCGTGCATTGTGGACCTGGAATGAGGGCGAAGAGTGTGGCCTAGGGGCAACCTTTTTTATCTGCGGGATGCTGCCCCGGAAAAGAGCCTCCCTGGGCTGGAGCAGGTCCCTGCCGTGCTGTCAGGCTTCCGATGTAGGCCTTGGGTGGGACTGGGTTCCTCTCGGAGCCTGTCCCCTATTCACAAGCACTGTGAGCTGTGGTGCCCAACCCACGGCCTATTGACCTTGGAGGGCAGGGTCTGTGGGGTGTGGGGTGCACATATGGGGCAGGTGAAAGGGGACCTTTGGTGAATGAAGGGGAGCCTGGTAGCCCAGGCAGGGCTGAGCCACATGTAGGGGGGTTCCTCAGGAGGAACAAGGCTTCCCGTGGACTGGCTCTGCCCTTGCCTGTGGTCTGTACGTGGCCTCAGTGGTCCTGTGGTGGGGGTGGGGGTCAGCCTGCTCCCCACGGCGCCGCTGGGATCCTGCTCTCCACTCGCAGCTCCACAGCTGGTGCACCTGAACCTACAAGAATCTGACAAGCCTGTGGGAAGGTTGGAGGGGAGAGCAGGCACCTTGGGGCCTGGGTGTTGAAGCCGCGGCAGGACTCGTTGTGTGACCTTAGGAAGGTGCTCCGCCTCTCCGTGCCTCAGTTTCCTCATCTGTGAGGGTGCTCCATTCCTGTAGTGAGGAGGAGATGAGGTGATGGGTGTGAACACACCTGTGCATTATGAAATGCTTGTGGGGGGAATTCACTTGAACCCTCAAGAGGGTGAAGAATGCGTGTGGGGGTGGTGGGGTGGGCGAGTGCCAAATGAGTGTCAAACAAACTGAATTTCTTCCACAGCAGCTCTAACCACAGAAAATGACAATGAGGGCAAAGATCCCATTACAACCCCCTAAAGCTTGTAAAATATCCAGGATTAAACCTGATAAGGAAAGTGCAGGATTCATATGAAGGAAAACTAGAGGACATGGAGAGAAGAGTCCACCTCCCAGAGAGAGAAGGGCTGACATGGCCAAGAAATGTATGCTCCACACACGAACCCATACAACCAGTGCAAGTTTAGCTGTTAAAAAATGCAACTTGACACGCTGCTTCTAAAGTTCGCCTGAAAGGGAAGTGTATGAGAAACAGAGTAATCAAGAGGAAGGCACTCACATATTCCCAAACTAGAGAAACTCGAGGAGTCCCGTGCTGGTGCAGGACGAGGCAGGGGCTCAGTGAAGTGGAAAAGAGACCAGAAGCTGTGCATTGATTCTGTTTCCAAGCTACAGAGGAAGATGGGCTCTTCAATAATGATACGGTAGTGTGGCCTTTGGGAAATAATTTAGCAAAAATTAAACTAGATCCCTACCTCACACCATGCACAAAAATAAAGTCCTGATGCATTAAAGTTTTCTACATCCAGCCCAGCTGGCATGGCTCAGTGGTTGAGCATCAACCTATAAACTAGGAGGTCATGGTTTGATTCCCAGGCAGGGCACATGCCTGGGTTGTGGGCTTGATCCCCAGTGTGGGGCATGCAGAAGGCGGCCGATCAATGATCATCTCTCATCATTGATGTTTCTAGCTCTCTCTCTCTCTCCCTTCCTCTCTGAAATCAATAAAAAATATTTTTAAAAGTTTTTCTACATCCAAATCTTGTGCATGCACTAAAGAGCATTTCTACCTATCCTATAGAATAACAGGCTAATATGCAAATAGACCCAACAGCAGAACAACCAAACAAATGGTCACTATGACATGCGCTGACCACCAGGGGGCATGCACGGAACATGGCGGGCATCAGTTGCGGCAGGATGGTGGAGCAGGTGAGCAGGAGTGCCCGACCAAGACCGGGCACCGGTCGCTGTCATCGGGGCAAGCCTCTGGTGGTTAATAAAAATTCTTTGCTCCCGTGCACCGCAGTCCCACCCAGCAATCACACCTGCTGCTGGTGCTGGCCTCGATCGCTTGGTGTCATCAGTGGGTGCAAGTGGTGGCTGCCAGCCCCGATCACCCCTGAGGACTTCTCCACCTCTCCTTGCTCCTGAGGGGCAATCGGGGCAGCAGCTGCCACTCACACCCACTGCAGGTGTGAGCAGGGCCAGTGCCGTGAGCATGTGGGAACTGCGGGAGCGGGGCTGCCGGCAGACAGGGGACTGGGGGCCACGGCAAGAGGGGCCGGGCGGGGGTGTGGAGGATGGGCCGAGACCCGGCTCTGTGCCCACTGCAGCCTCACAGCCCACAGTTCCTTTCAAGGTGCACGAATTTGTGCACGGGGAACCTAGTATATAATATATATGATAAAATTGGTAGAAGAAAATATAGGAGTATATTGCTATAATCTTAAAACTGTGCAGGCTCTTCCTGCAATGTATACAAGTTATCAGCCATAAAGGAAAAGAATGGTTTAGCTACATAAAATTTTTCAAAAAAAAAATTTGTTGAACAAAAGCACTTTAAACAAAATTAAAGGGCAAATGATGGGAAGAAAAGTTAGAGGAGTAAGACTGGGACGGGCATTTGGGGAGGAAGTGGTCTGCCTATGGGTTTGCTTTTCAACAAATCTCAGTATGGTGTGGCTTTTTAATGACAAAAATGGTTCTTCTAAAATTATGGAAATAATGCCAGGTTGAGCACGTGTGGCTCCCAGGCCCACTGATTGCTGGGGAGGGGAAGGGAGCAATGAGAGGCGGGAGAATGGGGTGATCCCTTGAAGCCCACCCACTCTGGAGACCATTGGAGGGCTGGGTGCTGGAGGGTTCCAGGGGCTGGTGCGGAGCCTGGCAAATGACTAGAGGGGTGGGTTCTGCACCGGAGCAGGGCCTGTCCAGTGTGCCCTGCCAGGAAACAAGCGTATTTCCGATGTATCCGCCCTTCTAATGCCCAGCTGGACCTGTGCCAGCCTCCCCATCTGCCTGCCCCTGCCCGTATGAATTCCCTCCCTTACAGGCTCCAGTCCGTGCCCTTTCCAGCTTGGCCAGCCTGCCCCAATCTGGGGCCCTGCCACTCCCTCCCAGAGGACTGATCTCCTGTCACCTGCCTGGGGCCGGGGTTTTGGTGATCATTCACCCAGCACCTATTGTGTGCCCTGCTCTGTGCTGACAGCTTGTGGGTGAAGTCATAGTGGATTCTGGCAGTAGAGACTGTTTTTAGCACTTCTGTAAGCTCAAATACAGAACAGGTGGGACTCAGCTATGGCAAAGGTTATGCATGCAAAATGAGTGACTAGTATAACTCTCCCCCCCAGATTTTATTGTGGTAAAACACATGTAACATAAAATGCACCATCTTAACCATTTTTAAGTGTACAGTTCAATTGTTTTAAATGCATTCATAATATTGTGCAACCATCACCACCATTCATCTCCACAGCTCTTTTCCTCCTGTAAAACTGTCAGAATTTCTTTCCTTTTTAAGATCAAATAAGACTTCATGGCATGTACATTTTTTGTTATCCATCTGTTGATGGACACCTGATTGGTTCCACATTTTAGCTACTGTGAATAATGCTGGGAATGTGGGTGTACAAATACCTCCTTGAGACCATCTTCAATTCTTCTGGGTATATACCAAGTGGAATTCCTGGATCACATGGTAATTGCATTTTTAACTTTTTGAGGAATCACCATACTGTTTTCTATAATGGTTGAACCATTTTTCATTCCCACAACATGCCCAAGGGTACCAGTTTCTCCACATCCTCCTCAACTTACTATTTTCTGTTTTTTGATAGTAGCCATTTGTAATAGGTGTGAGGTAGTATCTCACTGTAGTTTAGATGTTCATTTCCCTAATGATCAGTGATATTGAGCATCTTTTTATGTGATTATTGGTCATTTGTATATATCTTTGGAGAAATGTCTGTATCTTTGGTACAGTCCTTACTTCATTTTTGAATTTTTTTTTTTTGTGTGGTTGAGTTTTAGGAATTCTTTTTGTTCGTGTTTTTGTTGTTGTTGTTTATTGTTTAAAGTTTTACATATGTCTCCTTTTTCTCCAATTGACCTCCCCACCCCAGCCATTCCCACCCTGGGCAAGCCCCTAACGCCCCAGTGTCTGTGTCCATTGGTTATGCTAATGTGCATGCATACAAGTCCTTGGGTTGCTCTCTAATCCCCCCCGCCCCCACCTTCTCTGCCATTTGTCTCTGGATCTATTTTTGTTCATCAAATTATGTTATTATATCCCACATATGAGTGAGATCATGTGATATTTATCTTTCTCCCACTAACTTATTTCGCTTAGCATAACGCTCTCCAGTTCCATCCATGCTGTTGCAAATGGTAAAAGTTCCTTCTTTTTTATAGCAGTGTAGTATTCCATTGTGTAGATGTACCACAGTTTTTTTAATCCACTCATCTGCTGATGGGCACTTAAGGCTGTTTCCAAATCTTAGCTATTGTAAATTGTGCTGCTATGAACATAGGGGTGCATATATCCTTTCTGATTGGTGTTTCTGGTTTCTTGGGATATATTCCTAGAAGTGGGATTACTGGGTCAAATGGGAGTTCCATTTTTAGTTTTTTTGAGGAAACTCCATACTGTCTCCCACAGTGGCTCACCAGTCTACATTACCACCAGCAGTGCACGAGGGTTCCTTTTTCTCTACATCCTCGCCAGCACTTGTCGTTTGTTGATTTGATGATAGCCATTCTGACACGTGTGAGATGGTATCTCATTGTTGTTTTGATTTGCATCTCTCGGATGATTAGTGACTTTGAGCATGTTTTCATAGGTCTCTTGGCCTTCTGTATGTCCTCTTTAAAAAAGTATCTATTTAGGTCCTTTGCCCATTTTTTGATTGGGTTGTTTATCTTCATTTTGTTAAGTTGTATGAGTTCTCAGTAAATTTTGGAGATTAAACCCTTATCTGAAATAGCATTGGGAAATATGTTCTCCCATGCAGTGGGCTTTCTTGTTTTGTTGATGGTTTCTTTTGTAGGAATTCTTTATATAATCTGGTTATTAATCTTTTATCAGGTACGTGATTCACAAATATTTTCTCCCATTCTGTGGGTTGCCACTTTGTCGATGTTATGTTTTGATGCACAAAAGGGAAAATAAATGTTTCTTTATACCTGGAAAAACTGAGGTCCGGTGCGGGTGTGTCCTTGCCTAATGCCACACAGCAAACCATCTGTAAGATGCTGAAACACTCCAAGGTGGGCCGGGGTGAGATTTCCCATCTTCCACCTTATCTGGTAGAACAGCCATACTCCTGTCCCCATTGTACTGTTGGGGAGACTGAGGCCCTGAGAGAGCTGGGTCTTGCCCAAGGTCATGCCTGAGTCAAGGGCGGAGCTCGCCTTGGAGCAAGGGAGATGACTTACGTACAGCCGTCAGACAGTTTGAGTCCCGATGCTGCCATTTTCTGGCTGTGACCTCTGGCAAGTCACTTTGTTCCTGGGAGCCTTCACTGTCCCCTCTGTGAAATGGGGCCCCATGGGGCTGTGGTGAGGATGCCTGTGCACCCAGTACATGATCAATAATTGCTACATCAAATGCTAGCCCACCCTTAATCTTTGGGGCCAAAGACGCGTAGACTTGGGCTGGGTCATGAAGAATAAACTTTAATCTCTCTCGGGGTGGGGGATCAGTTAGGCTGCTCCCTGGGTGGGGTCACAGAGCCGTGCACTCGCACGCGGTATAGGCAGGTAAAGCGTGGGTTCCCCCAGTTGCTTGATATCTTCACCTTGACTGCCCCAAAGGTCCGCGTGGGCTGGTTCTGAAAGAGAGTCACAGGCACGGGGCAGTTCTCCCCTAGGCCCCCACTCTGCCTGTTCAGAAGGGCGTTTGGGAGTGGCAGGGACCCATTTCATAGGAGGGGAAACTGAGGCCCAGAGAGGGGAATGGACAGTTCCAAGGCCACACAGCAAGTCGGTACTCAGGGGCTGGGATGGAAGATGCTAAGGCCAGAAGGACACGCACACTGATCAGGAAGGCGTGCCAGCTTTGGGGCCCTGGCACCTATGTGCTGTGGGGCCCTGAGTAAATGGCCATCCCTCTCTGGGCTTTAGTTCCCCGCCCTGTGAAACCGGAGTGGTAACATCCGTGTCCCACGGTTGCTGTGAGCATGAAATGAGATCTCGGAGCTGGACGACTCACTGGCACCTGGAACACAGTAGATGTAGGAGGCTGGATTGTCTCTATCTCCCAGGGAATTATACAAGGGGAAACTGAGGCCCAGCGAGGGAGGGAATGACCCAGATCACGCAGAATTTGTGGTTGGGTCAGGATTTGGACCAGTGTCAGCTCCCAAGCCTAGCTATTCCACCAAGTCTCTGGGCCATCCCAGCAGCTACTCGTCGAGTCCTGCTTCTGTCTCCAGCTCCCTCCCCTCCAGCCTCCCCACCTATGGTTGGACCAGGTGCTGATAACGGAACGGCCAGCACGCAGATGCTACGTTGGAAGCCAGCATTCCTAGCCTGATGGGCCCTTCCCGCTCAACATCTGCTGCCCCTGGGAGGGCTCCTGGGCCGACGAGGGAAACTGGGAACTTCCAGCGGCTGCATGGATCTCCTCAGGGGCCCACCCTTGTCCCGGCAGCAGGTCCCTCACTCTGAGCCTCAGTTTCCTTCTCTGTCAAGTGGGTTAGTGACAATCGTGCACCTCCTGGGGCTGTTGGGAGATGAAGTGGGGTCCCCTGGGTAAAGCCCGGCACACAGTGCATTTAGTAGGTGCTCAGCAAGGCAGCTTTTCCCAGGTACCTGGAGCTGGAACGTCTGAATGATGTTTTCTGGCTGGAACTGAAACGCCCCCAGGAATACCTCCTCCCTGGGGGAGCCTTCCATGCCCTGTGGAATCAGAACCAAGAAGAAAGTGTCAGGCACAGGCAGGACCTTCAGAGAGTGCTGCCACTCTCCAGCTGAGGCTTGCCCCCCCGCCCCCCAGATGGGGAGCTGCCTACCTCTTGGGGGACCATTCTGTTACAGTACAGAATAATGGATAGAAAAGAGCTCTGGCCTGGGACTCAGGAGGCTGAGGGTCCACCTCTACTCGGCCATTGACTTGTAGGTCTTGGGTGTTTCCCTTACCCTTCTCCGGACCTCAGTCTCCTTATCAGTGAAATGGGTCTCTGAGAACTAAACTAGCTGTGAAAAGCTTGGGTTGATATACACTGAGTGGCCAGATTATTATGATCTCTGAACGCATAATAATCTGGCCAACTCGGTGTGTGTGTGTGTGTGTGTGTGTGTGTGTGTGTGTGTGTATTAGAGGCCCGGTGCATGAATTTGTGCATGGGTGGGGTCCGGCCAGCCTGGCTAGGGGGAGGGGACATGGGCAGTTGGCTGGCCTGCCTGCTGGTCAAACTCCTGGTTGAGGGGACAATTTGCTTATTAGCCTTTTATTATATAGGATATACACTGAGTGGCCAGATTATTGTGCGTTCAGAGATCATAATAATCTGGCCACTCAGACAGAAAAGCTGTTTATCTCCTGTCCTTGAAGGCTGCGATCTGACCCTGACCCTGGCCATGTCCCACCTTATCAGAGCCTCCCCCAGGCCCACCAGCCTGCATGAGTTGTGCAGTTCACCACAGAGCCTGGCATGCTGCCATTACGAGGCCATCCCCTAGGTCAGTGGTCAGCAAACTCATTAGTCAACAGAGCCAAATATCAACAGTACAACGATTGAAATTTCTTTTGAGAGCCAAAGTTTTTAAACTTAAGCTTCTTCTAACGCCACTTCTTCAAAATAGACCCGCCCAGGCCGTGGTATTTTGTGGAAGAGCCACACTCAGGGGCCAAAGAGCCGCATGTGGCTCGCAAGCCGCGGTTTGCCGACCATGGCCCTAGGTAAACATTGCTCCCTGCCAGGGCTTGCTCACGTAGATGACAAAGTCCTTGGGGGCCGTGTCCAGGCTGCCCGACAGTGAGATGGTCTTGGGGATATGCTGCAGGGTGAGGTTGAACAGGTAGACCTTCTGGGCCAGTCGGATGGTCACCTGGCCGCGGTCACCCGAGAAGGCCCAGCAGTTGCCAGGTGTCACGTTGGGCTGGAGGGGCAGGTGCAAGGGAGGTTATGCTGGGTGGGTGGATGAGGACAGACTCCTCACCCCATCCTAGCTTCCCTAGACCTCCTCTGCCCTCCTGGGTGAGCCAGAGCCTGCCTGTCTACCAAGCTTGGCTTGAGCGCCCCCAACTCCAGGAAGCTCCCCTGACTGCAGGCAGCAAGATGAGTCTTCCCCTCAGCCCAACGCAGTGAGGACAGGGGCCTGTTTAGGCCCTTCGGGGTTCCCTGACCCTCAGTCTTGAGGGCTGGGTAAGGCCCCTTCTAGCTAAAGCAGGTTGTCCCCCTATCCCTGTGCCTGTCTCCTGCTGCTGCCCAGCCCCCTAGTGGTCCCTGCTGTCTGCTCTTGCCTCCTGCCCTTGCCCCTGATTTCTCCACCCCCACCACCCCCACCAATTGCCACTTTTGTCTGCCTCCTGCCCTGCCCCTGCCCCAGGCTCCATCCCCTTTACTCTCACCCCCAACCTCCGATTTCAGTGAAGACCCCCAGACCCCTGCCCACACCCCTGCCACTCTCCCCCATTCCCCCTGCCTCGAGGATCACGTCCGGGGGCTGTGCATAGTTCCACAGCCGGATCCAGTTCCAGTAGGAGCGAGCCTTGTCGTGGTTGTATGTGGGTGATGTTTGCTCAAAGTCAATAGAGGCTCCTGTATGAAAGGTGGGGGATGGAGGGTCTCAGCTGAGTAGCCCCCCCCCACTTCTGCCTGGTGGAGGGGAGCCTCACTGATTGGACACTGACTCTGGACTTCAGTGTTCTCTGGGAAATGGGAATAATAATAACAATAATAGAAGGAATGATAGATAACATCCACCTCACAGGGTTGTTGTGAGGTTGGAATGAATGAATACCTCAGTGTTTGTCCAGCAGTGCCTGGCACCGAGTCAGCCCTCACTTATGTCATCATCATTGTTATGGCTATTCTTACTAGTACACCCATTTCCCAGAAGAGAAATGGATGTAAGAATTACACGAGTAATACTTACACCCAGTAATTCTTACACCCATTACTCCAGCCCTGGGAGGTTAAGCTGATGCCCTCTGACCTCACATCTGCTTGGGCCTGGGGGTGCCTGGGCCAGTTGGTGGCTGCCGGACAGAGGCAATCGGCCCTGCTGGCCCCAGCTCACTTCCTCCTGCATGCCCTCACTCGATACTGCCGTGTCCTTGCAGGGGCACCTTTCAAATCGGTTCCCTTGGTCTGGAATGCTTTTTCTTCCTCACCAGGTTACAGCCCAAACACTCCCTGCTCTGCCCAGGTCCCCTCCCTCCCAGCCACCTGCTTTATTTTTCCGAAGCACCAATCCCCAACCGTAATCGGGCCTGTGTTGGTTTTTAACGTGGTCCGTCTTCCCCACCTGGGGCAAGGGCAGCTCTGCTGACCCCTAGGTTGGAGGACAGGGAGTGGGAGGAGGGGGGTGGAGGGCCTCCCCTCCCCACGTCAGCCTCCATGAAAGATTCCAGCTGGGGAGCAGGGTTAGCTCTGAAGATGAACTCCCCAGCAGCAGAGGGTGCACCAGACCAGCCCTGAGATCCACCCTCGGAAGAGTTTCTGAGGAAACTTGAGGTGCGCACATTGGGGGAGGTGATCACTTACCGATAGACTTCAGGGCGAAGTCCGGCTTTTCAATGTAATCTCCTTGTATCATCTTCATTATCTTCTGGGCCATTTTTTGCTGAAGAGGCAGAAACCATAAGCTGTGCACTAGTGTGTTCTTACAGAGCACGGTCCACAGGTGTGTTCACGCCAAGTGACGGGCCGTTCTCCCCTAACTGCTGACCCTGCCTGTGGAAGCCATGGCTGGTCCCCAGTCACGACTAGTGTGTTGTGAGGGAGCCCAGGCGACACAGAGCCACCCCATCCCACCCACTGGGTTTACGCAGAGCTTTTATCCCCACTGTGACAGGGGGTCACACGTGGGAACGGAGTCTCCGTGAAGTTAAGGGCAGGGGCCCTGAAGTTAGACAGACTTTTACTGCTGTGGGGTGTTGGGCTGGTTACTGCCCATCTCAGTCTCACTTTTCTCATCTGTAAGATGGGATGACAATCATGTCCACTCCCATTGTTGTGAGGATTAGACTTAAGAGGTACAAAGTCGCTACTATGTGCCAGGGCTACTTAGCATCACATACTGAGTTCACTCTAATTTCCTCACTCTAGGAGGTAGGTACTATCATCATCCCCATTTTAAAGATGAGAATACCGAGGCACAAAAGGATAACTTGTCCAAGGTCACACAGCTCATGAGAGGCAGAGCCAGGCAGTTTGGTTCCAGAGTTCCAGCTTTTTAGCCACTACTCTCCACTGCTGGCTCAGTATATGCTGGCTGTTATTTTGATTAGGCTTTTTACAGCTTTGGCAGATTGTACTTTCCAAAAATGGCTACAACAAGGTCTCCCATCCCAAGCTCTTCTTTTGTGACTTTGACACTCTTCCCATTGAGGTGGGACTTAATTTCTCTCCCCATAAGTCTGAGTGGGACTGTGATTATGGCAGAAGTGATGTTGTATAACTTCTGAACTAAGTCCTAAGGTGATTCAGCACTGCCTGGTTCTCTGGAGACACCAGCCACCCTGTTGTGAAGAAGCCCAGACCACATGGAGAGGCCACGTTTGGGTGCTTTAGTCAACAGCCTTGAGTTCCAATTGACAGCCAGCATCAACCTCCAGACATGAGTGATAACATCCCACAGTTAATTGCAGGCCCAGGTCTCGAGTCAGCCCTAGCCTTCAAGTCTCCCCCACTGAGGCCTCAGACATCATGGAACACTGATAAACCATCCTTGCTTTGCCCTATCTGAATCCTTGACCCACAGAATCTCTGAACATAAGCATCTACACTGAGTGGCCAGATTATTATGATCTCTGAACGCATAATAATCTGGCCACTCAGTGTATGTCTACACTAATAAAAGAGAAACATGCAAATTGACCATCACTCCACTACACCAACCAGCCAATCAGAGAGAGTATGCAAATTAACCCAACCAAGATGGCAGTGGCCATGGAGCTAGAGGGAGCAGGAGGCTTGGGTTCCCCCCGGCAATGGAAGAAACCAAGCTTCCCACCTGCCCTGGCTGGCCCTGGCCTCCGCTCAAGGCTACAAAGTTTCAATTGTAGAAGATAAATAAATCCCAGATACCAGGACCTCCATTTGGGTTGCCAGGGAGCATGGCCGGCCTGCAAACCACCACAGGCCCCTCACTCAGGCCGCCCCACGCCCCAAGGGAACCCCCACCCTGATCTGGGACACCCTTCAGGGCAAACCAGCCGGCCCCCACCCGTGTACCAGGCCTCTATCCTATCTAATAAAAGAGTAATATGCAAATTGACCATCACTCCAACACACAAGGTGGCTGCCCCCATGTGGTCAAAGATGGCTGCCCCCATGTGGACTCAAGATGGCCGCCACAAGATAGCCAGCAGGCGAGGGCAGTTGGGAGAGATCAGGCCTGCAAGGGAGGGCAGTTGGGGGCAATCAAGCCTGCAGGGGAGGGCAGTTAGGGGTGACCAGGCCGGCAGAGGAGGGAAGTTGGGGGTGACCAGGCCTGCAGGGAAGGGCAGTTGGGGGGGACCCAGGACTGCAGGGGAGGGCAGTTGGGGGTGACCAGGCCTGCAGGGGAGAGCAGTTGTGGGGGGACCAGGCCTGCATGGGAGGGCAGTTGGGGGGTGACCAGGCCTGCAGGGGAGAGCAGTTGGGGGTGACCAGGCCTTCAGGGGAGGGCAGTTAGGGGCAATCAGGCTGGCAGGGAGCAGTTAGGCATCAATCAGGCTGGCAGGGGAGTGGTTAGGGGTGATCAGGCTGGCAGGCAGAAGCAGTTAGGGGCAATCAGGAAGGCAGGCAGGCAGTTGGGAGCTAGCAGTCCTGGATTGTGAGAGGGATGTCCAACTGCCTATTTAGGTCCGATCCTATTGGCATTGGGCCTAAACAGTCAGTTGGGCATCCCTCCAAGGGTCCCAGATTGGAGAGGGTGCAGGCTGGGCTGAGGGACACCACCTCTCCCTCCCACCTCCGTGCACAAATTTTGTGCACTGGGCCTCTAGTCCTATATAATAAAAACTTAATTGCAAATAGACCAAATGGTGGAACGACTGGTCACTATGCTGCATACTGACCACCAGGGGGCAGATGCTCAACGCAGGAGCTGCCCCCTGGTGGTCAGTGCACTTCCACAGGGGGAGCACCGCTCAGCCAGAAGCCGGCCTCACAGCTAGTGAGCGCAGTGGCAGTGGCGGGAGCCTCTCCTGACTCCGCTGCAGGCAGACGATAAGGAGCGAGGGGTCCTGTACTGTGAGAGCCCCGGACTGTGAGAGAGATGTCTGACTGCTGGCAGGCAGACATTCCCCGATGGGTCGTGGACTGCAAGAGAGTGCAGGCCATGCTGAGGGACACTCGCCCCTCCCCTCTCTCCCCTGTGCATGAATCTCATGCACCGGGCCTCCAGTGTTAAATAAAATAAAGGAAAAGATGGACAACACAGGTGAAATGTTGAAGTTTCACCATAGAGTTAAAAATCTATGAAAAAGAATCAAATGTATGTTCTAGAACTAAACAATGCAATATATGAAATTAACGTAATGGAAAGATTTAACAGTAGACTGAACAGAAAAGAATATAAGATTATTAATTAGCTTAAAGAAATGTGAATAGAAAATATAAAAACTTAAGCAACTAGAAAAAAAGAATAAAAAACCAAACCAATCAAGTAATAGCATAACAGTTATGTGGAATAAATTCTAAAGGTCTAGCATAGATATAGTTGAAGTCCCAGGAGAGGACACAGATAATAAGAAGCAATATTTTAAGAGATAATAGCTAAGAATTTTCCAAAACTATTGAAAAATATTAATCCATAGATTCTGATAAACTCAGCATCCCCCAAGTGGGTTAAATATAGAACACTGAGGAAAAAAAGAATATCTTATAAATTCTCATGGAGTTTGTAAGACCACACTTAAAGGACCAATAATAAAAGTTAGGCTTCTCAACAGCAATAATATAAACTAGAACAAAATACTGGGCTTCCTTCAAAATTCTCAGAGGGAAGTACTTTCTACCTATAATTCTATACCCAGACAAATTACAATCAAGTATAAGGGTAGGATGAAGATATTTTTAAACATGCAAGTTCATAAATTATAAATTGTACATCTTATTTCACTCTTTTTCAGGAAGTTATTGGGGAATATACTTCATCAAAACTTGGGGTATAGGAAACAGGGCATCAAACAGAGAAGTTAGGTGTTTGGGGGCAGAATGGCCAGCACCTCACCTCATCTGACATGGCTTCCATCTCCTGGAGCTTGGCAGTGAGCTGATTTATGATACCTCGGAGAACCTGGATTTCCCCTGTGTGATGTCGCACCTTCTCCTGGTACAGCCTTACGAGGAAGGGGTAAGAACATGGATTGACTGATCTGTGGTACTATTGTCACCCTTGGCTTCTACCTTTGCCAGTCAGCCCATTAAGAACTAGCTTCACATTTTTCTACTCTCCTGGGCCTATCCCCATCGTATCTCTAAAATACTGCTCATGCTCTTCCTCCTGCTTGGAATATTCTTTAACCTACCTCATTCCTTCCAAATATTCCTGAGTATTTTGTCTGCAATTAAGGATAATGCCACCAGGTAGTATCTTGTTGGTTAAAATTCTTTTCAGCTGTCTTTTGCTGAGCACTAACTATAGGCCAGGAATTATTCAAGACAGTTTATATCTTCTTTAACACCCATAATTACCCAGAGCAAGGTGGGTGTTACGCCTCATCTAATAAATGAGGAATCAAAGACCCAGAGAGGTAAAGTGTATTGCATAAGTTTAGCCAGGTAGAGAGTACTGGAGCAGGGATTTAAACTCAGGTTGGTCTGACTTCAGAGCCCACATTGTTAGTCAATACATACTAGGTCCTAGCTATAACTCTGGTTTTTAGGTGTTAATAGAACTTCTTACCTCAAGCTCTGCAGTGGAGTATTTATGCTGTCATCCTGGTGGGGTGTTGAGAAAGCAAGAAATCTCTTTCAGATGGTCGAATCTGGGCCCAATAGAGCTTCATCCATCCATTTTCCCACAACCATAAATCTGTTCATTCATCTACCTTCTTGTTTACTCTTTCATAATCTACCTATCTACCATCTATCCAAAATCCAATTTACCTTCCTTTTTATCCATCCATCCATCCATCCATCCATCCATCCATCTATCCATCCACATTCACACTCATCTATCCTCCCTTCCATCCACCATCCCATCCATTTACCCTCTTCTATCCATCTACTCCATTTATCCAACCTTTCTCATCCCTCTACACTTCTATCCATCTACCGCACCTTATCCATGTGCCCTTTCATCAATCCACTTATCCCATCCATCCATCCATTCACCATCCCAACTATCTATCCTTCCATTCAACCATCCATCCATCCATCCACCCACCCACCCATATAGTCCATCTGCCTCCCTACCTATTCACTTTTTCATCCATCCACTTTCCATTCATCCATTCATCTTCCAAACAGTTCCCCCAACCCCTACATCCATCACTTTCATTCTCCCACCCATTCTCTCTCCATTCATACTCCCGTGTGGCCATCCTATCACCCAACATTGATAGTGGCAACCTGGTGCCTAGTCCTGAGGTAGATATTGCGGGAATGAATAAGCTCTGCCTTCAAGGGCTGCCAGTACAGCTGAGGAAATAGTAATGATTACAGAAACTCATATTAGTGATTACGGAAAATTGTGGGAGGAGAGAAGGGAATGTGACCACCTCTGCCTGGGTGTTTCTGAAGGAAGTGACATATTAGCTGGATCTCGAAGGAGATGAAAGAATTCATAAGAGAAGAAGAAAGAGGGAGGGACAGGCTCATCAAATATCCGTTCTCTCTAGGCCTTCTGAGCCTCTTTGCAGTCCTCAGACTGGGAGCTCTTGTCATTGGTTTCCTCCTCCTTCTTCCCCAGGAACCACATAGCAAACGATCGCGTCTTATTGGAGCAGAACAAACTGCCTTGAGTGGAGTGAGTCCCTGTCCTCATCATCCCATTTTATGTGGGAGCCTTGATAAAGAAGAGATGTGTTATCTCTGGGAGTGAGTGATAGGAGAGGCATGCTGGAGGAGAGAATATTGCATCTGGTCTTTGAAAGTCACATTTTGGTGGGAGAGATGGGTTCCAGGTGAGTGGCATGGCAAAGGCAGAGATTTGGAGCTGGGGTGGGTCAGGAATTGATTAGGATCCAGGAGTGGTGACAGTGAGAGAAGCTTATAGAGGTGACATTGAATGGGGAAGGTCAGTCAGCAGTGTGCCTGAAGAGAGCACACACTCACCTGCCAGACTTCCACTTTGGATGGTAAGTGCATCATAAACACCCAGAATCCTGTGGGGCCAGAGGAATGAGGAGGAACCATTTAAGATGAAAGGTTAAGAGCTTAGGGTCTGGAGTAAAGGCATCTAGCTTCAAATCCCAACTTTGCCCCTTGCTAACATTGTGCAACTTTGGGAGAAGTTACGTTACCTTTCTACAACTCATTTGTAAGATGGGATAATAGTGATGTCTACTTTATTCCTGAATGATTTCAAAAATGCAAAGTGTCTTGCATAAATCAAATAATCCCTGTCCCCTCCCCCTCCCCTGTCCCAATCCTATTGGGGATAATTTGCAAAGAGAAGAAAAGGAGGTAGTCATTTTATGATATTGTGTTGCCTGAAATCTTACTGTTTAAGCCATTAATAAAATCCTTCAATCCAGCTGGCGTGGCTCAGTGGTTGACCGTCAACCTATAAACTAGGAGGTCATGGTTTGACTCCCAGTCAGGGCACATGCCCGGGTTGTGGGCTTGACCCCCCAGTAGGGGGTGTGCAGGAGGCAGTCAATCAATGTTTTTATTTCTCTCTCCCTTCTCCCTTTCCCTTCCTCTCTCTCTAAAAATCAATGAAACATATATTTCCAAAAACCTTATTTGTTGGGTTAAGTGTTCTAGGAATTTCTAAGAAATCCAACCCTGTCCCCATACATTTGAGGGGAGGAAGGAGATTCCTTTGCTTGAGAAAGCAGAGCTGTGATGTGGGAGGTGGTGGTGGCGGCTGGAAGGAAGTCACAGAAATCCAGAGAGAGGGAGTAGTAATTATCATAACATGGTTTGGAAAAAGCTTTACAGTTTTCAAAGCTTTCAAAAAATTTTCTTGGTCATTATTACATTTAATCCTCCCAGCAACACTCATTAGACAGATGGGAAACTGGGGCTCATAGAGGGGCTGTGTTGCCTAGTCAGTGCCAGAACCCCCAGTCTTTCCCTCTACAGAATGGGCGAGAGCTAGGGACTCCTCCACCTGGGATGGGCCGGGGCCCTGGGGACGCACCAAAAAGAAAGAGGACCAAGACACCCGTCTTTTCCATGAGCTTCTGGAAGAGCGGTTTGCATCTGGAAGACAGAGAAGTAGTGGTCAAGGTGAGGCAGGGCTTGCACAGGCTGGCCAGTCCCTGCCTGGCCTCCAGCTCTTCCCCACCCTGAGGGGCAGGCCCCTCTCTGGGCAGCGACACCCTCTCCAGGCTGTTGGCATGTTCCTTGGCTCCATCGCATGACAGAGGGAAGAAAGCTCTTACCCCAGCACTTGGGGCCATCAGAGGTCAATTCCCGATGGCTGCTGCGTTCTCAGCACTCCCTTTCTCCACCTGCACACTGATTGTCCCCTCCTGTCTTCGCTCCTGGTGAATCCACCCTTCAGGGTTCAGCTCAAATGTCCCCTCCTGCCACAACCTCCAGACTCTCACTCCCCACACTCACACTGTTCCTGGTGTCTGCCTTCCCCACTCAACTGGAAGCTCATGAGTGGCGAGGGCCAAGGCTGAGCCCCGAGTAGGCATGAAGGAAACATTTAGCATGTAGACTTCAAGTGAATGAATGAAGTGAAAGCTCTTCAGGAATTCAGGGAGTCTGACGGGCAGGGAAGGGAAGGGAAGGGACGGGATGGACATTCCAGGCAGGAAGAACAGAGTGTACAAAGGTGTGGAGGTGGGAATAGAAAAAGTGGGTCCAGGAAGTGGGAACCCTAGCCTTGCTGGCCCAACGAGTCCACCGCAGGAAGCAGAATGAGGGCAGTTCGCAAAGAAAGGTGGGGCAGGATTTCAAAGGGCTGCAGGCTGAGGTGATGGATCAATGGGGAGCCATAGTATGTTCTGGGGTGAGGGTATCTGAGAAAAGCCAGGTGTGGGACAGCTTGTCTGGTCTGGAGATCAAGGGGGAGGTTCAAACCAGTGAGGAGGCTGCCATGGTTACCAGCTGCATGGTTCCAACTCCGATCAGCCTTCCCTCTCCTGCCCTGCTTACCTGAAGGTGTTGAATAGGATTTGGTGGCCCTGAGTCCTCAGGAAGCAGGCCAGGCAGGTGATCCAGGCTGCAGAGGAGACAGAAGACCAGTGAGTCGTTGCACCCTTGTTCTTATTCTCCAACGACTTGCTGACTCCCTGGGGGGTGTGGGTGTGTCGGGGTGGGGTGGGGAAGAGGAACTGGAGCTGGGAGACCCCCTCAACTTGCTAGTTAAGCCCAGGGCAACCCCACTCTGCTTATGGGTAAGTGCCAGCTTGGAGTGAGTATGAGGCCTATAGGTGATTACTGCTCGCAATGGGCAGTTAATAGATACTTAATAGCGACACAGGAGCCCTAGGATGCGTGAATGCCCATTTCTAGACACTGGGAGCTTCTCAAGGACAGGGTCCTTGTCTGGTTCATCCTGGTGCCTAGCACTGCCCAGCGTGGAGCTAGGCAAAAAGTAGGAAATCAGGACGATGAGCAGGCAGAAGGAGACACAGAGGGATGGGAGAAGGGGTTTGGAAGATAGATGAATAGGAAGATGGCTGAGTGGACGGGGAAAGAGAGGAAGGGTGGAAGGATGGATGGGTTGATGAGTGGATGGTTGTGAATATTAACAAAGGTATGGATAGCTCAGCGAATGAATGGATGGAGGGCCAGTTGCATCACACCATTCCCATGACTTCACCAGCGCTCTCCTGACCCAGTGGCCAGGCCTCTGTCAGAGTAGGCGAGGGCTGGCAGTTAGCTCCTCCTCCAAGCTGCAAGCCTCCCTCCCGGTCCCTCTGTCCAACCACCGAAGAGATCCTGGCTGGAATGACACCCCTGACACCTCGGAGGGGAAGACCTCCAGAGCTCAACCTGTGCTCTCTCCCGCCCCTGCAACCCAGCCCAGGCTCACACCCCTCCCCCACCTCCAAGGTCAGCCTGGCCTGAGGCAGCCCTTCAGGATACACTTACACATACATCCCACCACGAACTGAACCAGGCCTGGGGATGGGCCGTTGAGACGGAGCGGAAACAGGAAGGCATCATCTGCAGAGAACACAGGGCTGTCATGTCACCGCTGGCTTGTGGGACATGGTGCCTGCAGACACCTGGGCGCACCCAGAGTTTGGTGTGAGCACCCCTGCCCCATGCCCTGCCCCTTCACAGGTCACCCTGGGCTGCCCATCCGACATCTCAGCCCCTCAGCCCCTAGCTGCCCACGAAGATCCCAGGGCTCCCCTCTCCCCTCCCTGCTTACTCATGTTTGGCGAGGACTCCTCCGTCACTCTGCAGGGGTTCCGGCCTCGCTGGACCGCTCTGGGGCTGACAAGATTCACAGTGGCATTTTACAATTCACAAGAAACATGGTCCCCATGTTCCAGGCTGAGAAACTGAGTTGCAGAGAAGTTTGCCCAAGACCACCAGCCTGGGAATCAGCGACAGACCTGGGTCTGCTGACCCCAAATCCAACACTGTGCTCCCAGCAATCCACTCGGTGCTTGGCACACAGTAGCAGCCCAATAAACACAGGCTGAAAGGATGCCTGCTGCACCACTTCCTGGCCGGGAGGCTCGAGGGAAGCCACTGTCAAACCTCTGACCTCAGTTGCTGCACCTGTAACCTGCAGGTGGTAATGCCTGTTCACCTCCAAGGTGAGGGCTGAGGGGCACCATTTTGTAAATCATAAAGGGCTGCTGTCCTCACCTCCTGGGCCTGGGATCCCTGCAGAAGTAGGCCACATCGTCGAGGGGGTCACCCTGGTCCCGGGGGCTCCTTGAGGGCCGTGGCATTGGTTTCCTTCTCTAGGATGGGGAATGGAGGGAGGCTCTCTGGGAGTTGGCGAGGAGGAACTGGCTGCTACCTCAGCCTCCTATCATTCCCTGAAAGGAGTCATGCGGAATCTGCTGGGGTCAAGTGGAGCTATTGGCACTGTGACCTCACAGAGGGGGGGGGGGGGAGTGTAGAGGTGGGGGAGGGGCCTACCTAGTCTCCAGCTTGGCCTTGGAACTTCCTCATTGGAGGAGCCCATTCCGACCAACTTTCCACCTTTAATGTGGGGAAACTGAGGCCTCGAGACAGGAAGGGTCATGCCGGGGCCTCAGGGGCGAGGCAGGGGTGAGAGCTGAGGCTCCAATATCCAGGCCCTGCTTTTTCTTGCTCCAGACCCCTTCTTGTTCCAAGTTTCCCAGCCTTGCCACTTTCTTCGGTTGTATCTGAATACATTTTAGAACGCCGAGCTTCTCACTGGTGGGCATTTTGTGTAATACGAACTAATATATGTGTGTCGATGTTTGAATAAAGTTCTGCTTTTTACTGGGGAAAAGCAACGGCCTAGCAGAGTGGAAATGTCTGGTTTCATTTTTTCCCCCTGCCTCTGGAGAGAGCCTAAACTGGGTTGTGAAGCTGAAATGAATTCACTTTGCCCCCTGGTGGCTATTGCTCAAATTGCAGGCTAAGTACCTGTGGGGAGCAGAAGAAATGGTTCCCCAAAGAGGCCTGTGTACTAAAACTTGAACATGTGAATGTGTTTGGTTTCATACAAAGGGCAATTAAAGCTTGCAGATGGAATGAAGGCTGCTAATCAGCTGACCCTGAGATGGGAGAAGACCTAGATTGTCCAGGTGGGCCCAGGGTGGTCAGGAGTCCTTATAAGTGGAAGAGGAAGGCAAGGGAGGAGAGAGGTGGCAGCCCGGGGCACGCTCAGCCCAGCTTGCTGGCTGTGAAGGTGGAGGAAGGGGCCATGGGCCAAGGAGTGAAGGCAAGGAAACAGAGTCTCTGGAAAGGAACAAAGCCCTGCCGATGCCCCCATTCTAGCCCAGGGAGACCCCGTTTGGACTTCTGGCCTCCAGAACTATAAGATAGTTCGAGTTTTAAGTCACTAAGTCTGTTATTTTTGTAGCAGTACTAGGAAACTAATACAGTACCCTCAAGAATACTTGGTGAAGGGGAAGCCCTGAAAATGTTGCCATTATCATTGTTACAAGGGTCTTAACAATTGTACATTCATTTATTAACTCAACCAATACTTACGAAGCACCTCAATGTTCCAGGCACTGGCTGCAGGAGTGAGCGGCTCCCATCCCTGGGGGTGAGGGTAAAGGCAGGACACCTTGCACATAGGGTGCCACTGAACGTGCTTGCCCGGCTGTAGGGAGGAGGGGCTGGTGGGAATCTCCCTCTCTGTGTCTCCTGTCTGTCCCTCAGTGTCCCCGGTGCTGGAAATGCCGAGGAAGAGGAAATGTTCACCCTAAGAGCAAACACTGAGAGTGGCTTCTGTCAATATTTGCGCCCCTCTCCACTGAGTCTGCTGTTTGTCTCCGCTACGGTCAGGGCCAGGAGGGCTGGTCTTATGCACGGGTGGACACACGGAGGCTAGGAGTAGGGTGTTAGGGAGTGTGCAACTGGAGCTTCTCATTCCTTTTGCCTATAGAATAGGATAGGGACCCTGGCTGGAGACAGGGCTGGTCCACGTGAGCTCTGGCCTCTCAAGGGAGAGCTCACTGGTGTCTGTGGGCTCTAGTGGGGACCCAGCACAGGGTGGGCCCGGGCGCTGGGCCTGGGATTTGGGCTGGTATGGAGGCAATGGGAGCCATGGAGGACTCTGGAGAGGGGGAAGGCCCAGGTTCCTTGTATCTGTATCCCAGGTGAGCCATACAGAGAAATGAAGGGGCCTTGCCTGCAGTCATGCGATCACCTCCTATGTCCACATGTATGTATACACACAAACACACATACACTCCCAATACCATGGAACAGTCTGCTATACATATGTACACATACACACATGCACTTAACACCATGTACACACAGACCCACATACATACTCAGTATACAAAGCCCATATATACATACTGTACACAGAACTCTCCACATCTGCACATGTGTAAGGTCATGTAAACAGGCATGTAACACCATAAACCAATGTGTCAAATGCCCATTCCATGTTTACACTCACAAACACACTTTCCTCTGATGCTAGTATTTATGACCAATAATTGCATTTGGAGAGAGTTTGGGGTGTTAAGTAGTGGGGACTGGATCATCCACACCTCTTGTCTGTTGTCTTCTGAGTTAGGGCTCAGTGCCTGATGAGGATCAGGGCTCAGTTTATGACAAGGGTCAGGGCTCAGCCAGTCACTGGGGCTGGGGCTCAGGCAGCCTCCTGCTCCCCCTAAAAGGATCATGTTTCTGGGCCAGCTTGGAGGCACCGGGCTTGAGAGGTTACTGCAGCCACCCCCTGACCTTGAGCATTCTCTCCTTCCTGGGCCTGGCCAGGCCTGCCTGGAGTGATGAGAGGACCCACCTGGGAGCAGAGCTCCTTCCAGAGATCTCTTGCCATTCAAGGCCCCACAGCTGCCCAACCCAGGGTCTTGCCGTGGTTGGCATCCAGGGCAGGCTACGTGGCAGCCCCACTGCCCAAGTGGGATAAGACACTTTGGCACAGGCCATGTTTGCAGGGAAAACACTTGCAACCACAAGCAAACCTGTCCCTCCCCACATCCCTTCCCAGTAGGCCTTGCATACCAGGGAGCCTATAAAGCAGCTTCCAGACCTGCCCGGGGCAGATGAGGGCTTGTCTGGGGCTGGCAGTCCACCTGTCCCAGGAACTGCCTGAGGTAGGACTCAGGATGGGCTGGCACTCTTCCAAGGAGGAACCTCAACTTCTCCATCTGTTCAATGGGGACACTACTTTCAACCGCCTTCTGCAGAAGGGCCCATCCCTGCTCTTGCTGTGGGACTCTGGGGAAGTGCTCCCCCCTGGGACTCAGCCCTCATTCCCGCCTAGCTTCCTCTCCCCGAATTGGACACAGATCTGCCCACTTGGCTGGGCTGGGGTTGGGAGGGGCAAGAGGTGGTGAAGAGGCCCACTTCTTGGACAAGATGGGGACAGGAGCCACCCCAGGTCCCCCCCTGGCTGGGGTTGGACAGCTGGACCCCAGAATGGGCTGTCACACTGGCATCTGGTGACCCAGCCCTGGGCCGCAGGGTGGTGGCCTGGGCTTCAGTCTCCCCATCTGTGAGTCTCCCCATCCCCCTCGGCATGGCTTGGGTCCTGCAGCAGCCCTATTTTTTCTGTGTGGCTGTAGGCAAGGCCATGTCTTCCCTGGGCCTAGGGGCCATTTCCAAACCAGATCCCTCGTGGTTCCTGACAAAGTAGGCTGGGGAAGGTGATTCTTCCAATGCAGAGACGCAAGCCTGTGCGTGGGGCCCGGGGTAGGGCTGGGATCACCATTCAGGGCTTTTGACCTCTGGCTGGGAGTGGGATCTGGACAAGCTCCCTGATGCTTGTCCCCACCCCAGCCCGCAGATTTTTGGGGGGCAGCGGCCAGGACAAGGACTGCCATGGCTCAGGCATGCAGGCTGGGCCTGCTGCTGGCGCTGCTGTTGCCCGTGGTCGGCGCCTCCTTGCCGAGCACCGTGGTCAGACTCAACAAGGCGATGCTGAGCTACGGTAAGAGATGTGCCACTGTGCTGTCCCACGTGTGTCTGTCACGAGCATGTGCGAGTGAGTCCATGTCAGCATGTATGTACAATTCTAAGTGTGTGCATGTCCCTGTGAACTCAAAAGCCCCCGAGGACCCGGATCTTATCTGTCACTGTGTCCCTGGCTCCCAGTTTCTGACACAGCGCTTCTCAACCAATGTTACATGAATGCATGAGTGGGGCGTATGTGGTGCCCCATATGCAAGTGTGCTGCGTGATTGTGCTCACGGGCCTAAGTGGGGTAGGCATGGGTCAGTTTGGCAACTTTGGCTTGTGTGTGTCTGTGTGTAAGTTTGAAAATTCATGGAGATGTATCCACATATGTACTCGAGTGTCGGGTGGGTGCCTAACCATGGGCATGTGTGCAAATGCCATGGTGCATGGAGGTGTGTGTGGCTGCGCGCCATATGTGTGCATGGGGGTGTCTGTGTGTACATGCGTGCTGGGGAAGGCATGTCTAGCACGGCACTGGGGGAGCGTCCTGGAGTTAGATCCCTGCTGGGCTCACAGTGAGAACTATCCCCTCACCCGGCCCAACCTAGGCCTCTGTCCTATGACCCCACCTCATCCCCTGGGGAAGGCACAGTGAGGAAACCTAGGCCCAGGGCGGGACCAGCGCTGCCCCCCAGCTGCCCCTGGGAGGCTTTCGAGGTCTTGAAGCTGGGCTAGGGGTGAGACATCAGAAGCTGCTTCTCCTGAGGCCAGACTACAGGGTGAGGGACTCGGGCCAGAGGGTCGGAAGGACGGTCAGTGGCCGCGGCCACGAAGCAGTGAGGCAGTGGCTCAGGGAAGCAGCAGGGTCCCCTGGTGCGGACACAGCCTTTCAGCACCTTGTATCTGGGCAGATAGGCAGGTGAGGAAAGGGGTCAGTGATCCATGTTACAGAGTGGCTGGCACGCGGCCCCAGGCACGGATGCCTGCGGGTGGGGACAGGAGGCCACTGCCCTCCGCCGGCCACCTTCTCTCCACCTCGCCCATGTGAGCCTCCTTTGTCCAGGAGCCTCCAGGTGCACCTGCCTGTGTTTGTTTTGTTCTGGGCGGAAATCTGGCAGGAGGCCCATGCCCTACACACCTTTCCACGGCCAGGCCGCCTGGCTTCTTAACAGGGTCCTCCATCTCCTGCCAAACCCCCTAGAGGTCAAGAACGCATTGTAGAGGAGGTCCAGAGGCCTGGGTGTGAGTCTCGGCTCGGCCACGGAGGGTCAGGCTGGAGAGTAGGGCATTGGGGACCTAGAGACCACTGCCTTTATGCTTGGGTCTGGGGAAACCGAGGCCCAGAGGCCCAGGGACTTCTCCAGGTCCCACAGTGAGTCTGAGCGGAGTTCGGGCCTCTCAACCCTTCATTTGATGGTGCTTTCTCGCAGCTCCACCCCCCTCTTTTAATTCCACTCACATTTAGTCAGCACCTCCCCCGGCCCAGCAGGACAGGTGTGAGGAAACCCAGGGCTTTGGGCGCCAGGGGTTTCGGCCCTGATCTGACTTCTCCTCTCCAGGTGTCCTCACCTCTTGGTAAACTGGGCATCATTCAGTACCTACGGCATAGAGCTGTGAGGAGCAGCCTGGCACAAAGGAGGCACAATAGAATGGCAGCCACTGCTATCCCCAAAAATACACAGCAACGGGGAGAGCTACCATTAATTGTGTGCTGAGTCGTCACAAGGACCCTATGGGATGGGTACCATTATAATCGCTGCAAACTTAAAGGCAAGGAAACTGAGGCACAGAGCAGCCACACAGATAGTAGCAGAGCTGAGATTTGCACCCAGAACCTGAGGGACTCCAGAGTTCTCAGCCTCCAGCCCTCAGACCTTCCCGCCCCTGTTTGATGGGGAGGCCCCTTGGTTTGGGGCACCAGAGGAGGTGGGACCCATTCAGAGTCTTGCAAAAGGGCAAAGGCTGTTATTGTTTCTGAGGAGCAGCGTAGAACAAGTAGGATCTGGAGAGACAGAGAGAGGGGGAAAGGCATGCCTTTTGGGGCTGGTGTGAGAAGTCCCCCCGAGGAGGGCTTGTGGGGAGGCAGCCGGCTCCCGTCCATCAGCCCCGTGACAAGCCTTCCCATTCCAGTCTCTGAGGCCTCTCCGCTCAGGCCTCGGGGCAGATGGTGGGTGGTGTGGTCTCCCTGGGTGGCTCCGGAGAGCAGCCTAACCTCGCCCTGCTCTGGCCTCACAGTGTCCGAAATGGGGAAAGCCCCCCTCCAGCGGGCCCTGCAGGTCACTGTCCCGCATTTCCTGGACCGGAGCGGAGAGGTGCTCCAGCCCACCAGGTGAGTGCTCCCGTCCTCCGGATGAGGTACGCCCGCCACCAGGCGAGCAGTCCCACCTGGCAGGTGCGTGCTCTCACCACCGGGAACACTGGGAAGATTGCTCCAGCCTCCTAGTCTATAGGGAGTGCTTCCCTCACCAGGCTGGATACTCCCACCCACTAGGTGAGTGGCCACAGGGGGACTTAGGAGATGGGCCCCAGGTGGAGACATAGGGGACTCGTGCCTCTGAATTGGTAGATTTCTGCCGCGAGGAGCCAAGACTGGGTCCCCAGAGCTGGCAGGACTCTTGGCTCCTTCCTCCGAAAGCTAGGCACTGAATTTAGGGCACAGGCCTGAGCCTACCTTACCTCCACACCCCCTTGTAGTGCATAGAGACTCAATGACAGAGACAGGGAGGGGCTGGGCCAGTTGACCCCATCCATGTGGGCGCACAGACGCACTCTTGCCAGATCTTTGGATTCCCAAGGGAAGTTGTAAAATCTATTAATCTTTGAATGATGGCAACTAAGTAAACATTTTTAGACTTTAAAACACTGGGTGGGTAAAAGAGCAGCTGGAGAGACTCCCAGTTTGAGGCCCTGCAGCTGGTTGGTAATGGTGGAGAACTGGGCACGACATCAATACCCAAAATCAAGATGCCTACATGATTTGTACTCTGGTGACACCACAGACAGTGCGCTGCTATCCCATCTAATAAAAGAGTAATATGCAAATTGACCATCACTCCAACACACAAGATGGCTGCCCCCATGTGGTCAAAGATGGCTCCCCCATGTGAACACAAGATGGCCAGCAGGAGAGGGCAGTTGGGGGGGGACCCAGGCCTGCAGGGGAGAGCAGTTGGGGGGGGGACCAGGCCTGCAGGGGAGGGCAGTTAGGGGTGACCAGGCGGGCAGGGGAGGGCAGTTAGGGGCAATCAGGCTGGCAGGGGAGCAGTTAGGGGGTGATCAGGCTGGCAGGCAGAAGCAGTTAGGGGCAATCAGGAAGTCAGGCAGGCGAGCAGTTGGGAGCCAGCACTCCTGGATTGTGAGAGGGATGTCCGACTGCCCGTTTAGGCCAAATGGTCAGTTGGACATCCCTCAAGGGGTCCCAGATTGGAGAGGGTGCAAGCTGGGCTGAGGGACACCCCCCCCTGTGCATGAATTTCGTGCACCAGGCCTCTAGTTTAAATATAATGCTAAGAGTCCTTGCTTGTAGATGTGGGAACACACCTAGGGCGGTTGTCAAGTGAAAAGATTCAGGTTCTAGGTCAGCCTGTGGCCTAAGGATGGAGGGATGTTACCCAAGTGCTAACAGTGAGAGTTTCTGAGGGTGGAGTTTTGATGTGACTTTTAAAATTTATACCATTTGTAGTGTCTGAATCACCTGCCCCTCACTACTATGCAGGGAAAAAAATGACTTTCATTTAGAAAAAAAGAGAAATTTTAGGCTAGTTGAAAAGTGCTGAGCAATCAGAACAGACAGCTTTGAAGGGAGTGAGTTTTCCGTTGCTGGAGGGCTCCAAGCCCAAGTGATTGACTGGAATGGTATAGGGGGAGTTCTGCCTTCTGTGGATCTTGAAGTCTTTCTTTCCCCACCTTCCCAGCTTTCTAGACCTCAGTCAGACACTAAAATCCCTCCAAGACCTGAGAAATCGTCTCACCCAATTCCTGTCCAGGGCTAGGGTCCTCTCTGCATCTTTTTCTTACAACCGGGCTGCCCATCCATGGCTTGCATGCCCCTAAGACGGAGAACTCACTGCCTATCCCTCACCCCATGTTTCCAAAGGCGTTCTTTATAACACCGACAGTGTGGATACGGATATGGCTCAGAGTGCCCACCCCAGAGTCCGTTCCATGGTTTCATGGGAGCTGCCTTGTCACCTCCACTCCTACCTGCAGGGTCCAGATTCTGAATGTCCAGGTGCTCCGCCTTCAGCTGAAATTCGTTGATGATTTTGGGGTACGCTTGTTTGCAGCAGCCAATTTTACTATCAAGGTCTTTCGGTGAGTGAGTCTCCTTGTTGCGGGGGGCAGGGAAGGAGGATTTTCAGGGACAATCAGAGTCATTTCACTTTTCCAGCCCTCAGTTTTCTCCTCTGTAAAATGGGATGAATCTTCACAGCAAGACTACGAGGGTTGAAGGGAAGGGATTCGTTGCTGTAATGAAAATTACGCCTCCCTTTCACAGTGCAAGGCACATACTAGGTGCTCAATAAACATAACTATTAGAATTATTTCTGTGCATCAGTCACTGCATATTCATTTAAGTTTCAAACTACGAGCTGGGCCTTCAGAGAGATCTCTTACTGGTATTCTGACTCCTCTGTCCTGACACTACCATTTTAATTAGGCTTCCTGTGGGCCAGGCTGCAGGAGGGTGTTTTCACATGACTCCCTCATGGAAAACTCAGCACAGCCTTCGAGATCGGTACCCCCAGTCTTATGTCCACTTTGCAGAAGAGGAAACTGAGGCTCAGCATGGGGAATGACTGGCCCAGGGTCTTGTGGTGAGAGTTACGGGGAACCAGAGTTCAAACCTATCCACTAGGTATAGGTGTGACCCTGAGTGGAGTTTGGGGCACTCAGGTGGGGTCATTTTGTGCTGAGTGGGGGTCCTGCCTGTATCAAGTCGGGGGGAGGCAGGCTTGGTCTGTGGGTTTACAGGATCTCGCATTGGTCAAGGGGGGCTCTGCTGGGCGGTGCTGCTGGGGCTCAAGAATGGCATCTCCGTAGAGTCCCAGAGCCCCTGGAGCTGGTCCTGCCCGTGGTACTGCTGGCTGATGCCCGTGTGGACCAGGGCTCCATCGGGACCCCCGTGGTCAGCATCTCCTCCTGCTTCTCACTCTTCAACAACGCCGTCGTGTTAGATGGCGGTCACAGGTGGGTGCCTGGGCTGCGGTCATTTCTTGAGCTTCCTACTCAAGCCTTCATCCGATCGCCACCACGGGCCTAGAGATCTCCAGTGTCACACCTGTTTTATGGCTGAGCACACTGAGCCTCAGAGAGGGGGAAGGACTTGCCAAGGTCACACAGTGAGTATGCAGCCCCTGCCCGTGTCCCCTCCGCCTCCCGGCCCTGCACCATGTGACAATGCACACAAACATACTATTTTTGGAAGGGTTCTGGGCTGATGCCTCTTTTAGGGACTGCAGAGATGGGGAGCCTGAGGCTCAGGGGGACTGGCTCCTGCCCAGCTCTCACCTGTCCTCACCTGCAGCTAGCAGCAGCTCCCGCCTCCTGAGCGCCTGCTGCGTGCTGGGTCCGGTCCAGGCCCTTTCTGTCTCACAGTAATCCCACCAGGAGGGTGCCGGTATCGCCCTCATTTTGCAGAATGACAAACTGAGGCACAGAGCAGTTAAGTGACTTGCCTCAGATCACACAGCTGGCAAACGGTGGAGTTCAATCCCCCACAGGCTGACTAACCTACGGCTTGGGAATCCCCTGCATTACGCCTACACCTTCCCACATGTGGGCAGGGCTCACTGAGGCGGGTGAGCATTTCAGAGGGACTTTTTCCCAGGGAAGAGTTGGGTATAAATTCATTCATGCTTATGTCCCATGATCACCGTGTGGAACTCACATCCCTTCGCAGTCCTCCCGGGTGGTGGCTGTTCACAGAAATGGAAACCCCGAGGTGGATGGCATTAAAAGCACCAATGCCGTTCTTCCACCTCCCCCAGGGGCACTTGAGTGAATTTGGGCGGCAGCTTGGAGCAACATTTTAGCAGGTTTCCTAGGAATCCCTGTTAGACCCACCTCTCATTGCTCAGAGGGGACGGGCCCAGAGCCAGGAGGGGACGTTCTAAACGTGCCGCAGAGAACTGGAGCCCAAGCAGGCGGCAGCCCCCCTTCACTGGGCTCCGAGTAGCCACGGAGCCAGGTGGCCACGGACATGGCGGGGCCCAGCTTTCCCAACGCCCTGTCTCTCTCCCCCCAAACGTAGCCTCATTTTCACGTCTCAAACCTTGAGCCACTTCCAAACCTTGAGACCAACGACCTCTTCTGTGAGGCTCAGTTTCCTCATCTCTGGGGGCACTTGTGCCAGCGCTGTGTCCAGCCCCTGGCAGGTGTGGAGTGGGAATCGCTGGCCCCTGACCGAGGGGAGAGACTCGGCTCCCGGACTGTGGCTCTGCCAAAGGAGACAGGCCCCCGCACTGGCCCGGAGCTCAGGGGCCTTGTCTGTGTCTCTCCCTTAGTGCGGCCCCTGCGCTGCTGGCCCGGGTGCAGAAACACATCAAAGCCGTCCTGCGCAACAAGGTAAAGGACTCCTGGCGGGTCTCTGGGGAAGGAAAGCATCGCTGTCCTCAGCAGGCGTGTGAATGCAGGGGGAGGCAGGCACAGGGGGGAGCAGGCACAGGGGGGAGGCAGGCACAGGGGGAGGCAGGCACAGGGGGAGGCAGGCACAGGGGGAGGCAGGCACAGGGGGGGGGAGGCAGGCACAGGGGGGAGGCAGGCACAGGGGGGATTGCAGGTACATGGGGGAGGCAGGCACAGGGGGGAGGCAGGCACAGGGGGGAGGCAGGCACAGGGGGAGGCAGGCACAGGGGGAGGCAGGCACAGGGGGGAGGCAGGCACAGGGGGGAGGCAGGCACAGGGGGAGGCAGGCACAGGGGGGAGGCAGGCACAGGGGGGAGGCAGGCACAGGGGGAGGCAGGCACAGGGGGGAGGCAGGCACAGGGGGAGGCAGGCACAGGGGGAGGCAGGCACAGGGGTATTGCAGGCACAGGGGAGGCAGGCACAGGGGGGAGGCAGGCACCGGGGGGATTGTGATGGTTGCTGCTTGTTTTTCTTTAGAAGGCCCTGAGGGGGCTCCTCGACTTTCCCCATCAGAGTAGGAAAGAGGTGTCCAGAGCAGTGATGGGGGAGCCCAAAAAGGGTGGGTTTGGGGGTGGCAGGGGAAGGAGGCTCACTCTCTTGGGCCAGCCCCTACTTCATGCGAGAGGGTGGGATGGGGACAGTGCTCTCGGGGCCACGTGGCTGTGAAAATGAGGATGGACAAGGGCATGGGCCCGGAGCCAGATGTGGCCTGGGTTCGAATTCCTCTTCCCCTCAGCTGTGATCCTTGGACAAGTTGCCCAACCTCCCTCTGCCCCCGACTCCACACCTGCAAGGCAGAGAGAGGGGCTGGCTGTGGGGTGAAGTGCATTAACACCCATGGAGAGGTTGGGACCGTCTGGGCGGTGTGAGTGGTGCTGTCACTGTTACTGTTCTAGCTCTTGTCATGAGCTGCCTGTGGCTGACGTGGGCCCACTGCTGACAGAGAGCCAGTGCTCCATGCTGCCCCTCCTGCCCCATCCCCCCTCCTTTAAGAGGCAGGAGTAGAGACTAAGCTAACCCTCTGTGTGCCATCCCCCCATCTTGCAGATGAGAAAACTGAGGTTCGAGGGTGGAGGAGGCACAGCCTGACCTGGCCCTCTCCTCTGTCTCCTGGCCATGCCTGGCCAGCCTCACCAGCTCTAGCCTGGAGCAGACAGTGGCCACCCCAGGCCTTGCAGTCTCTCCCCTGCCCCACCTTCTATCACAGTGACCCCAGCTTAATACGCTTCTCTGGCTGCCCACTCTGCCCAGGAGAGCACTGGGCTCCCTGGCCTGCCTCCACCATGGATACCATCCTTCCACCAGTTGGTCCTCTATGCAGCAGGCTCCCTGCCTCTATTGCCCAGGCCCTGCTCTGGCCACCTCTGCTGTACCCCACAGTCCTGTTCTTTCCTCGATACCCAGGGGGCCCAGCTCCCCCTCTGACTCTCTGGTGCTCACATGAGGTGCCTGAAGATGCCCACTGGTGGTGGAGGAAGGCAGGGATTCCAAGCCTTGGGGTCCAGTTTGGGGAGACTTCCAGACTGGGACCCTAGATCCTCCCGACTTGCCTCCTCCAGCCCTGAGTGCCGCCCTAACCCAGGCTCCTCTGTCTTGTCGCAGATGTGTCTGAGCGTCTCCAACCTCGTGCAGGGCCTCAATGTCCACCTGGGAACTTTAATTGGTAAGACCTGGGAGTCCAGGGGGAGAGGGAGGGGGACATCTGAGACCCTCTGAGGCCCTTATCACCCATCAAAATCCCCCTCTGGGTCAGGGTAGACTGCTGGGAGGTCAATTGTAGGATGACTGAACTATTATTATTATTATTATTATTATTATTATTATTATTTTAAATATATTTTTATTGATTTCATAGAGGAAGGGAGAGGGAAAGAGAGATAGAAATATTAATGATGCGAGAGAATCATTGGTCGGCTGCCTATTGCACGCCCCCTACAGGGGATTGAGCCCACAACCTGGGCACATGCCCTGACCGGGAATCGAACCATGATCTCCTGGTTCATAGGTCGATGCTCAACCACTGAGACACGCAGGCCAGGCTGACTAAACAATTATTGATGGAATCTGGGGGAATCTCAAAAAATTCTAGAATGTCTTTGAATGTTTAGTGCATGTATGCGTGTGTGTGTGTGTGTGTGTGTGTGTGTGTGTGTGTGTGTGTAGGGTAGTGCATGCTATTTGCAATGGCCTCCTCCCCAGTCTGGAGAGTCAGAGACCCCTGCTCCCCTGGTGGTGCTCCCACATCTCCCACATTCTTTGCTGGACTCTCTACCTCTCCCCCTTTCAGGGCTCAGGTCCTTATATTCCATTTCCTCCTGGAGGTCCCACAGGCTCCTCCCACTCAGCACGTGCTCAACAGAACTCAAGCTCTTCTGCTCCCAAGTGCCCCTCTCCTGTTTCCCCTCAGGGGCCACCACTGTCCGGAGTCACAGCTCCTTCTCTCCACTTTCCACGGGGCTTGTCCCACCTCTGGTTTTCCCAGGGGTCCTCATTACCAGGGAGTACTAGGAGCGCACTAGCGGAGACCCTGTCTTAGGCTAACCCCCCAGGAACAGATCCTGAGATGAGATTTTAGTGTAAGTGGCTCACTGGGGGTGGTTCCAGGTGCACTGGTTGGGGAGGGGAGCAGTCAGACAGGGGAGGCCTGTTAATGAGCAGGCACTGCCCTTGGGGAGCTCCTGACACTGAGCAGCACACCTCTAACATCCTCCCCGTGTGTCTACCAGCTCCCACCAGTCACTGGTCTCTTCCCCACCACCCCGCACCTTCCCCTCCCTCAGATGAAGTCCCAGGTGCTGGCAGCCACAAAGCACAGTCCACTTAGAAAGGTGGCCACAGTTCACCTTAAACAAGGCCCCATCAGGACTTCATCTTACAATCTGAAACTAAAAGCTATGAAAGCAGGTCAGCCTCATTTTCTTTTTAGCAGTTTAAATATTTATCAACGTTTAAGAACTATCTGGCAATGACCTGCCTGCCCATCTCCACACAGATCAAGGAATGCATCCTTGTTGACAGGTTCTCAGGGAGCCCTGCGGACAATCCAGGGCTTCCTCTGTCCGCCCCCCTTCCCCTGCCCCCCGCCCCCCCGCCCCAGCCTCTTTGGAAGCTGCTCCTATCTGAAGCACACTTTCTCCTGTCCGATGGCTTTGCCTGGGATTCTGGTGTTTCTCCCATGCTGCTGTCATGGACTGCGAGGTCCAGAGCTGGTGACTATTGGCAGCTGCACTTGGCAGTTGGTTTGCTTTGCCTTTGAGACAGGGGTTTGCATCTAACACAACCCTGGGGCCGGTGCTGTGCCTTTTGAGTGCCTGTAGGAGGCAGTATGATTAGGGGGAGAGAGGGTAGCTTTGGAGTTGGATGGACCTGGTATACAATCCTGGACAGAGTTGAACTCACCAAACTTTGTGCGCGCACACGTGTGTGTGTGTGTGTGTGTGTGTGTGTGTGTGTGTGTGTGTACGTGTGTGAGAAATGGGCTCCTAACCTTACAGCTGTGGTGAGGATAGAACGAGAGAGTGTAAGTCTAATGTCTGGACCTTGGTAAACGTGAACTCTCTTCCTTTTCCGTGGCTCCTTCTTGCCTTCGGCAGGGGGTGTTTGTACCTAGTGTGACCCGTCTCCTTCCTTCTAATCTGCGGTCTTCGGTCTTCCATTGATTGGGAGAGCGGACACTAAAACTGTTAGAATTGTGTCTGAACTAAGAATCAACAGGTGGTGAGTGGCCGAATCCTTGGTGTGTGCACTTTGCAACTTAAGTTTGCTTACTCAGGGGCCTTTTCCCACCGCGTTTGTTCCTTGGCCTGGGTCTGGCTAAACAAGGTAGTCAGGTGGTTGAGTTTTCTGGGTAGATTAGACTAAGTGTGCCGTCTGTTCTTCTTCATTCTGGTTTCATTCAGGCCTGAAGCCTGTGGGTCCGGAGTCCCAGATTCGCTACTTCATGGTCAATAAGCCCACCATCACGAAGGACTACATTTCCTTGGATATCAACGTAAGTGCCTCCTTGCCATCCCAGAGCCGGAGGCTGGTTGCCTCTGGAGTCCTTGGTGTTCTGGAAGATTCCTAAAAGAGCAGGGGAGCTGAGGAGAGAAGGCCTGGAATGGCATTCCTGGTGTGCACAGGACACATGGCATCCTGGGCTGGGTGGCATCTCAGAGCCCGGGTTCTGTGATGGAGCCCTCTCATCTCCCTGCGGACGCCCCGCTGCTTGTTCCTTCTCCCCCCACCCCCACAGGCTGTTCTCTTCCTTCTGGGCAAGCCCATCGTCCTGCCTGTGAATGCCACCCGCTTTACGCTGCCAGAGCACGTGGGCACCAATGGTGCCATGGCAACCGTGGGCCTCTCCCAGGACCTGTTTGACTCTGCCCTCCTGCTGCTGCAGAAGGCTGGTTCCCTCAACATGGACATCACAGGAGAGCTGGTGAGGGTCAACCTGCTGTCTGGGGCATGTGGGGTAGGTGTGCCCCTGTGGTCCAGCCTGGGGAGACCCCCCACAGAGGCCAAAGCATGAGTGGGTGAGGTGGCTGGAGCGTTGGGGCCAGAGGGAGGCCGTTAGAAGGTTTACATGAGGGTTGAGGGGAGGCAAGTCATGGCCTAGCTTGGGGAGCTGCCACCCTAAAAGCTGTCATGCGTGGGGGACTGATTTCAGAAGTCGGATGACAACCTGCTGACCACCTCTGTGCTGGGCCAGATCATCCCCGAGGTTGGTAACATTTCTGGTCATTTTGGGAGTCAAGACTCAGGATTGGGATGGGGGACTCTCTAGGCTGTGGGATCTCTGCTGGCTCATATCTATCCCAAGTGGGGTTCAGCTGCACTCCCCCCCATCTCAGGCATGGCCCCTCCTGCTCAGACACCGTGCTATTTCCTCCTCTATGGAGGAATGCCCACGCACTGTCTCTGCTTGTCATGTTCTTTCTGCTTCCATTTCCTTACCCATCTTTAAAACCACGCCAGGGAATTACCTCCTGGAGGAGGACCCCATGCCTCCTCTTGTCCTGGAGGCTCCTGGAGCTTCCATGGCTCCCGAGCTTCCCTCCCTCCTGGCACATCTTCCCTCCCTCCTGGCACAGGCCATGCCTCTCTTTATGCTTATCATCCCATCAGACCCGCATGCCTGAGGGCAGGGGCCTCGGATGGTCCCACCCCTGAGAACCAGTAATGTACAAATGATGGCTTGATCAGCATCAGAGGAATGATGAGTGGAGAGCCCACCCAGCCTTTGCCGCCAGGTGGCCTTCTCTCTCTCTCCCCCCTGGCTCCCCAGGTGGCCCGTCAGTTCCCTGAGCCCATGCCCGTGGTGCTCAAGGTGCGGCTGGGTGGCACGCCTGTGGCCACACTCCATCCCAACAATGCTACACTGCAGCTGCAGCCCTTAGTGGAGGTCCTGGCCTCCGCCTCCAACTCGGCTTTCCACTCCCTTTTCTCCCTCGATGTGGTGAGTGAGGTGGGCTGGGTGGGGCTGGCAGGGAGGGATTGTCAGGGAGACCTCACTTCCTGCCCCAGGCTCCTCATTTGCTCTGCTCTATCCACACTGGCCTCCTTGTTATTCCTTCAATGTTCCAGAATATTTCTGCCTCAGGACCTTTGCACGGGCCATACCCTGTGCCTAGGATACTCTTCCCCTGGCTCTTGCTAGGGCTGGCTTCTCTTCTTTCAGGTTTCAGCCTAAATGTTGTAGCCTTCCTCTAGGTGGCCTTTCGGGACCACCCTGAGAAAGATGGTCCCTATCAGCCTGTTGGCACCCACTACTCTCTGAAGGGATTCCATCTGGTTGCGTTGGTTATTGTTCACCACTGGCCAGGGAAGTGGGGGACCTGAATGAGTGGGGGCATGGGTGGGAGGTGGGGTCACTGGTGGCCCGCGGAAAGGTCTCACTTGGCCCTGTGCCCTTTGACCCTGCTCTCCCCACTCACCCAGGCAGTAAACCTTAGCCTCCAGCTCTCTGTGTCCAAGGTGAAGCTTCAGGGGACCACATCTGTGTTGGGGTAAGTGAGGCCTCCTGGGCCTAGCAACCTCAGTGTGTTCCTCTGTGCAATGGCTCACAACTACCCATCACAGAGCCTTGGATGTGGCAGTCATGGTACTGGGGTGCTGGGCACCAGGCCTCTTCCTTAACCCTCCTGCTTCCCTTTCAGGGAAGTCAAGCTCACTGTGGCCTCCTCCAATGTGGGCTTCATTGACGTAAGTATGGGGCCAGGGTCTCCAGAGTGGGGCAGGCCATGAGCCTGGGAAAGGGGTACATGTGTTCGTGTACTTGTGCACGCATGCATCTGTGTGTGCTACCACAACCAGGCTTCCTCCTGGGTGCTTGGCGACAGTGGTCAGTCAGAGTCCACCCATCGGCAGTCTTTCCCATGATGCCTGTCAGCCGGTCAGCCGGTCAGTCAGCCTTGGTTCTTCAGTGGGGTCAGTGTCAGTCAGTTGGCCTGCCTGTCACTCTGCCTGGTGGTCGATGACCTGTCAGCCCAGGAACCACTGAAACCATGGGTAAACTGGACAAGCCAGCATCCGATGGTGTTGGCTGCTCCGTCCGTCACGTGACATGGCTGGGCCAGCAGCCACCATGCATCCCTTTGTCCGTTGGCCTGCAAGTCTATATGCTCCATCAGTCTATCTATTGGTCAGTCCATCTGTCTGCCAGTCAGCACCAACAGGGCAGCCAGTCACCATGAGCAAGTGTCCGTCGGTCAGGCGCTGATCTCTCAGCCTCCTCTCAGGCTAGCGGTTCCTGGGTGCCTAGTGCTCAGAAGGCTGACCCAACCCTGGGGGTAGCTGGGCTCTGCCTGAAGCCAGGACAAGGGTGACCTGCCCTCCTCCCTCCCCCTGTGCCTCTGCCATCTATGCGTTCATCGGTGTGTTCATGTGTGGCCTGCCTGTCCATCTCTCCCGGACCCTTGCTGGGGTGGACCTACGGTCCTCCACTTCCCTGGCTCCGCGGCTGCAGACGGATCAAATACAGGCACTCGTGGGCAACGTGTTTGAGAAGCCCCTGCTGGACCACCTCAATGGTGAGCCCTGCCCTCCCCTCCGTGTGGTCCCGTTAGACCCCTCCTGTCCACCCCCACCCCAGGCCCCATCCGGCCCCTTTCCACCTCCCAGGCTCAGAGGGTCAGAGGGTGGCCACTGGAGTCCAGCTGCCTCTGTGCACACCTTGGCTCTGCTGTTTAGCAGCTGTGTGATCTTAGCCGAATTCCTTTCCCTTCCTAAGACTCCATTTTGCCTTCTGTAAAGTGGGTATAAACACGAGGACTTCAGCACAGACCTGGTTCCAGGCAGTGCTCTGTCACTGCCTTCCGGCTGAACTTGGTTTCTCTTTTCCTGCCTGTAGCTCTCTTGGGCATGGGGGTTGCCCTTCCCAACGTGGTCAACCTTCACTACGTCACTCCTGAGGTCTTTGTCCACCAGGTGAGAGATGGTGGTGGTGACCAGAGGGGTCTCCTCAGCCTGTGGAGGGAGGCTGGGCTTCGAGACATGGGGATCACCTCGTCCCTCTCTTCCCGCTAATGCAAACAGTGGGATCTCAGGGTCAGCCAGGCCTGGGGGTGCCCCCTGCTTCTGCCACGACCACCCCATGAATCCTTAGTTGCAATGAGATGGAAAACCCAGGATGTCAAGAGACACTGGTGGGAGGGTTTCACACACCCTTTAGTCCTCATCAAATATCATAGCAGGCCACAATCAGGGGCCTTCAATGTCCCTTGATTCTGTGCCCTGGGGGGGTTACAGCCCCTTTGGTGTCTGGGGAGGATGACAAAGGGGCTCCTTCTGGCTTTGTACATAAACCTCTGCAGGCTGGATGGGAGAAGGAACTCGGGAACCTTCTAAAATCACTTTCCTTGATCAGAAATTGTGGGCCCAGAGTGAAACTACGGTAAATCAAAACAGCTGCCTGGGTGAGATCCCACAGCTTCTTTCTGTTTCACCTGGGGCATAAAAGTTTAATATTCCTCCTAATTCACTCAACAAGACATGCATAGGACAGAAAGCTTAGCCAAGGTTCCTCAAGCCCAAAATCTGTATGTTATTCACCACCCTCCTCCCCAAGTGAGACCCACTGATGTCTCTCCGGAGAGGATATGCTTATTGCTTAAGAACTACGATACCAAGGCACTTGTGTGATCCACCTCCCTAAGAAGGAGCACAGAGAGCCAGGGCTATTAGTGGGGATTTCCCCAACGTTTCTCCAAACAAGCATGGTCAGTGCTGACCCACAAATCCTGGCAGCTGGGTCTTAGGTCAGAGGTCCCTAGACCAGTGCTGTTCGATAGAACTTTCTTCAAGGAGGGAACTCTGCACTGTCCAACACAGTAGCCACTATCAGCCACTGGGCATATGTGGCTCTTGGGCACTTGAAATGTGGCCAGTACAACAGAGGAGCTGAATTTTACATTTTATTTAATTTTAATTAATTTAAATGTAATGTGGCTAATGGCTACCATATTGGACCACATCAGAGCTACAGATGGGTAGGGACTTGGTCTGGCTTGTTGTCTGCTGGGTCCCCCAGCACCTGACACAGGGCTTGGCTCACAGTAAAGGCTCAGTGAAGATTTGCCGAATGAGTGAATGAATGAATGATCAGCAGGCCTCCAGGACATTTCTGCAGTGCGTTGTAGAGAGCAGAGGACCTATGGGGAGTGCCTGGCTCTGCTGGGAGACTTGGATTTGGAGGAGATACTCAATGGTCTGGACTCCCAATCATAAAACAGAGATGGTGCTGACCATGTATGGAGGGCTCTGTCCGCGTGGTCTCACAGCATCCTCATAGTAGCATTTTTGAGGTGGGTGCTGTTAGTGACAGAGTAGAAAACTGAGCCCAGAGACACACAGCAAGAGTGACAGAGCGTGAACTCAGAGCCAGGCTGACGGGATAGCTGGGGGTCCTACAGGTCCTTGTGTGGCCTCTGACTTGGCTCATGGTTTTCTCTGCCTTGCAGGGCTACGTGGTGATATCCAGCGGACTCTTCTACCTAAACTGAGGCAGGACCACGGGGAGGGCTGAGTGGGCCAGCTGTTTGCCCTGGGGATTCTCTTGCTTCAAGCCACTTAGGAAACCGAGGCAAAGCCACACCCAGTCCTCTCCTGCCAGCTGGATGGCCCAGGCGGGGTTGTTTAATCTCTGCTGCACGCCTGGGTTCCCCTCCTTCACTTCCTCCCATCCTGCCCCTCCCCCTCCTTTCTCCCCTCCCTCTTTCCTTACCTACCCGCTCCTTCCTCCTACCCCCTTCTTAGTGGGGAGCAAATTGCTTCTCCAGGCTGTACAGACCTATCCCCTCTTGCATTAAACATCTTCCCTTGAGCTGCAACTTTCAGCCACGCCCAGAGAACTCTTTGCATAACGGGGGCCAGTTCTCTACATGCAGTCCTGGGTCCTGTCTCTCCTTGGAGCCCCCAAAACTGCTCTGGAGAGGAAGAAGATAAGACCACATCTCTATTGACCTCATCTGTGGACTCCATTACCTCCTTGCCAAGGGGAGCTCATATTTTGAACGAGGACCCTGGAAGGCAACACAGATGACCTGGAAGTTTTGAACGCCACAGTGACACGTTAAGCACTGGGCCTACCTGGTGACATGCCCCATGCCTCTCCCCCTCTACAGTGTCACATCCATCTTGCTGCTAGGACCTCATAAGAGCCCTGTGAGTCAGGCAGGCAGGGTGTGGAGTCCCATGTCACAGATGCGGGAACGGAGGCCCAGTGAGGAAAGAAATGCACCCAGAGTCTCACCACTGGTGGCGGCTGATCCCTAGGACTCTTCGATCTTCCTAGAATCCAGACATAAAATGTCCAGTTCTCTCTTCCATTCACCAGCACCCCCACCTGGAGTTTGTCCTTGAGTCATGAGCCTCAGGTGACAGGGACTTCCCTGCCTTCTCATGTGGCTTCTCCATCTTTGGTTTACTCGGGTCATGAGAGAGTTTTGTTTTTTTTTTTTTGTCTGGAGGAGGCAGGATCCACCTCCTGAGCCTGAGGCCTCACTGAACATGTCTAAGTCCCTTTCCCTCTGGAAGCTCTTCGAAGTCAGTGGGTCACACATGATAGGATGGCTCAGGGCAGACCGAGGGATGCAAACACTAGCAACCAAAGCCCTGTGGTTTTCTCCCTAGCGATAAGCTAATCTCCTAGATACAGGGCTCCTGCTTTATGTTTCCCGGGGGAGGAAAGGGTGTCCCAATTTCCACCATCAGAAAGCGAAATCGTTGATACTGTCTGACACTAACCTCTCCCCCTGTATGCGTTATAGGCTCACCCCTAAAGTCTCAGTGTGAGACAGGCTGGGGGCTTGGACCAGCCCAGAGGCTTGGTGGGGAGGAGGTGATGGGGATGGGGCTGAAGGAGTGGAAAGGGGCGGACTGTGAAACCCAACCTCATTATTTCGCTCAGGATAGCATGGCCTTTATTTCATTTGGTTGCTTGTTAATTACTGAATGAATCCCACTTTTATTGGGACTTAATATAGGCTCAGCCCAAGGCTGAGGTGGTTTGGAATATGGGAGACAAAAGTTTTGAGACACAGACTGTTAGGTCCATGCCGAAAGGAGCCAAGAGATGTTGTGAGAGTTTAAGGAGTGAAAGGTGAGCATGGTGGGTGGTGCCCGCGGGCAGGCTAAATAGCCATCTCAGTCGGTGATGAAAGAACATTGAATTTATTTAAGGGAAGGGGCTGAGGGATGGGACACCCAAAGGGAAGGGCTGCACAGCACTGAGCCGAGGGGACACTGGGTCCATGACGGCAGCACCCCGGAGCTGGAGTTTCATCCTTCTATGCCGTCACTGGTGGGAAACTTGTGTCAGTGGGTCTGGGGGCTGAGCTGGCGGGCCTGGACGGCGGATGGAATGCAGGTGTGCAATCAGGTTCCTTCAAGACAGTTTCCATTCCTTGCATGGCCTGACTCCTGGTCTCCAGCAAGTTTTTCCTGGTCCTTCTTCTCTTGTGGCAGGAAGCTTCCGAATGGCCCTTAAGGATGGTATTGCCTACCGCCCTAACACAGACCCAGCCCATCAAGGTAGTAACAACCTATAAAAAGATCATGAGCTCAATATTTAAGGTCCATCTATTAAGCAGTCAGACCCATGATCCAATCTTCCTTCCATCTATTCATCTGCCCACCTTTCAATCCATACACCCACCCATCCATTTGTCGATTCATTCATTCATCTATCCTGACATTCATTTATTCAATCACTTTTCCCCAACCAGCTAGGTCTTTGTTTGCATATTACACAACATGATGTACTCTGTTGTATAATGTACTTTTAGGAGGAGGGGGTGAAGCGCCAGAGTCACGCTCTGTGCCGAGAAGGAAGCCGTGGTCTGTGGAAAGAGAGCTGGCCTAGTCCCTGAGGGACACGACTCAGTCCTTCAGTTAGAAATCACATAGCTTAAACAGGGGACGTTTAGTATGAAGAATGAGGAACTATGGGAAAAGAGTAACTCTAAGCTAGAAGGAAACTGTATGGGACTCAAGAGCTGAGGGAGAGAACCCAGGAAGGAAAAACCTGGAAGGGCTCAGACCTCCCTGGAGAGGGTGTTGCTCAGCCCCCTGGAGAGCAGAGGAGTTCGCTGTTTGGCCTGGTTGGAGCTGGCCCATGGCTGCTGGGCAAACCATGGGCAGCTAAGACCTTCAGAGAGCAGGTGCAAGGGCAGGGAGGTGGGGGGGGGGGTGGAGAGGGAGGAGCCCTGGGGACTGGTGGGGGTTGTGCTTGTTTTAGCATCTGTTCTGTGTGTGACTATGCAGAGGCACCGACACAGGGGTGGGGTACTGGATGGGCAAGAGGCCTTCAGCGTGGGTGGGCCAGGGGTGGGGGTGTGGTCTCTGTTCCCAAGGGTGGCATGGGGCTGAGGCTGCCAGGTTACAGAGGGATCTCATTCTGGGCCCCAGGAAAGACTGTTTCCTTAAAATAATTTTATTTATGTCTGGCCATTGGATCTTGGTTGGACCACTTTACTTCGAATTTAGGATAAGGGAGAATGGCATGCCTGTCCTTTTCCTGCTCAGAATTGCCCTTATTACTCGGCCCCCTCAGTATAAAGAGGATACAACAACAGCCCAGAGAGGCTGAGGGAGCGGGCCACACAGATCCCTGAACCCATGCAAGTAGGTTTCTCCAGCTTCCCATTACCCCATATCCGTCCTGCTCTCCCTCACCCCCCAATACCAGGATGGCTCTGGGAGGAGGCAGGGGGGGACAGATGAGCAGAGGCACCCTGGGTAGATTTGCATGCAGCAGGAGGGGAGGCCTGCCTGGCCCTCTGTCGGTTGGGTGAGGATCCGCAGGGATAAATCAATGCTGTCTGTAGACTTGCTGCTCCAGCTCAGGGCCCAGATCAGGATGCAGACTGGCTGGGCCAGCCTGGGTCCTCTTCCCCGGTCCCAACCCTGGTTTCAACCCCGCTGACCTCAGACAGGACCTTGCCCCAAACCCCCACCTCAGTGGCCCCAGGGGCACAATGGACGCAGTAGCTTCCTCAATCTTTCAGACCTGGGGGCTCCCTGTGGGTGGATGAGGAAAACCCCAGTCATTCAGAAGCACCCCCTTAAAGTACCCCAGTCAGGCCTCCCAAGGGCTTCGTGGAGAGCAGAGTAGAGGCTGGGCACCCCCGGCCTGGGTTCCAGCCCCAGCTCTGTGGCCAGCTCTCTGTGTGGCATGGAGCCACCCAGCCTTCACTGCCCTTCAGCTCTGGACACAGAGAGGAGCTCCCCAGCCCCTGGGTTCTCCTCCAGGAGCTGCCCCACCAGACAAGTAGCTCCTCGTGCCCCTTGTGAGTCTCAGGGGGCGCAGGCCTGATGGTCCAGCCTACCCCTGCCAGGCATTGGCACTTGACGGCCCCTCCTGAAACACCTTCCCCTGCCTTGCAGAGCTAGCTCTGCTCACCCTCAGACATCAGCTCCAACAGCCCCTGCTTCAGAGGCCCTTGGCTCCGATGATAACCCTGTTTTTCCCTTCCCACCATCCCCCTGGCTCAATGGCTTCCACCTCCCCAGAAATGACCTGGCTTTGTGGTTGGTGACCTGCAGAGTGCTCACCTCCCCCTGTCGTTGCTAGGAGCCCTCTCAGGACAAGAACCTCAACTGCCTGTTCACTGAAGCAACCCCACAGCCCTGCATAGGCCTGGCACACAGTAGGTGCTCGATAAATGTTTGTGGAAGGAATGTAAGAGTACCAACTGTGTGTCCAGCCTTGTGGGAGGCACTGGGTCCAGGGGAGGGAACAGGTGAGCCCTGATACGTGCTCCTGTGACCACTCCATCTCCCCCCTCCTCCCTCCTGCCCCGTCAGCACCTGCCCTCCTGTAGCCACCTAGGCTTCCCAACCGTCCTCCGTGCTATTTACATTGGAACAGATTAAAGGGTCACGTGAGCATCAGGGCTCCTATTCTTCAGGCCTCTAGATAATTATCTGGGCCTTATTAAACCCTTCATTATTCAAGCAGCTAATCAGGCTCCCGAATATAAGGGCTTCCTCTTCCCAGGGTCCAGAAGCAGGGGTCAGTCATCTGCAGGACGTCCCCAGACTCAGCAAGGTAAGGACAGGCCCCGCCTGTGGCTCTCTCCCCAGAGTGCCAGCGCTGTCATTTTACAGGTGAGAACACTGAGGCCCAGAGAAGGGAAGGGACTTGTCTGAGATGGCACAGCAAGCCAGCAAGTGGGTGGCAGGGCCAGGGCTTAGTTCTATGTCCTGATCCTCAGCCAGGGCTCCCCACTTGCCAGGAAGCCACTGGGCCTTGCAATCTTTAGGTTTTGTAGGACGGGCAAGATCAACGTGACAGCAGGTCTGAGGGGTCTCCTGCAGCTCCGTCGGAGGCCGAGGGAAGACCAGAGAAGCCCTGCTTTGCAGGAGCTCAGAGCTGAGCTGGGGCGACGGGGCAGGGATGTGGGGATGAAGGGGAGGTTTGGTGCATCTAGGAGCATCTGAAAATGTTACGCAAAGAGTGCTGGTGGGGACAACAGGAAGCACTCATTTGGGGGTAGAATGGATTAGGTATACAGTCAGGTGCAAACTGTGATCCTGGGGATGGGGGCAGTGGGAGGGTGGAGGGCAAGCTTCCTGGTGGGGAAGCAAAGACTGAGGGATAAGCAGATTACGGGTGGGGGGGGAGGGCCTTCTAAGAGGGAGAGACAGCGTAGGCAAAAGCACAAGCACTGTCAGAAACAAAACGCTGACACGGACCTTCTCAGAAACACCTACCCGACCATGTTACCCTAAGCCACTTAGTATTTTAAGAGGGCAAGGAATCCTGCCCAGAATGGCCTAACCGCCTGCCATCAGTTCTGGCCTGGAAATAGGGGGGCAGGGGTGGTGTTCAAGTCTCTGGGTTCAGCCTTCCAAACTGGGAGACCTAGCTGGGGCTAGAGGAGACCTTCACCAGGCCCCTCCCAGCTCCGTTACCCTGGCACTGAACTTCACTGTCCCTCCGGGCATGATTTTCAAAGAAATTTGACACTGGGCATGCGTATGGCCTGGCACATTCCCATGGCACATATGTGTGTTCATAGGGGTTGAGGAAACACCAAGATTGCTTATTTTCAAACCAAGATAGACGTTTAAAAATAAGTGGGATGAGAGAGAAACATATACTTTCATTGAGCAGATATTGGTTGTAGGCTTGAATGGTCTGACCTGGCTTTTTAAATGCTGGCTGCTTCTTATCCTTTAGTCTCAGCGTAAATATCTCCTCTTCATAGAGTCCTTCTCTGCTCACCTCCACCCCCCACCCCTTCGACACACACACTGTATCCCATTCTATTGCTTCTCTTTAAGATTCAGGAGGAGTAGGACTATCTCTGCCATGTCTACCTTGTAGCCTGGTCTGCCTGTCACATTCAATAAATGTGAGTTGAATGAGTGAGTGAATGAATGAATGAATGAATGAGTGCATGAGCTCAAAATAGGCGCCCCTCTCTGTGTGTGGAGCAGTGGGGCCTGAGCTGCTGTCAGCAGGCCCAGCTGGAGCTCTCCCTCTCTGGGTGACACAGGCCAGGCCCTGTGGCCCCTCCTTGGTTCTTTTCATCCACAGCTCAAACCTGAACCAAACACGTGGCCTCTGGTTGGGAGAATTTGAGGTCTTGGTAAGTAGGAGAAAGGGATTTCTGGGGGTTTGGGGTGGGAAGGGAACTTTGAGGGGTCTGGGTTGGGAAGTCCTCACCCAGCTCTCTACTCACTGGCTGTGAGACCCTGGGTATGTGTCTCAATTTCCTTATTGATAAAGGGATGTCTCAAGAGGCCTTAAGGGGCTCTGAGTTGAGATGTCTGGAAGTGAGACGGAGCTGGAGGAAGTGGGGGATGCCATTGGCTGTAGCGGCGAGGTGGGGGAAAGGGGGTTCCCTGAGTCAGACCAGGTTGGAATCCCCTGCAAGGCCCCAGCATTGCCTGGAACTGAGCCACATTTGAACTTAGAAAAAACTGCAGCTGAACCTCCAGCAACCTCACAGTGCAGGCTGGTCAGAATGCATCATGCCCACAGATGAGGAAACTGAAGCTTAGAGAGGGAAGTGACCTGCAAGGGGTGACTCCAGAGGTCCTGTGTTTAATCTGGACACTCTGACCCCTCTGGAAGGCAGTAATGAAGTTTGCTTAACTGGCTAGATTCCCAAGGCTCCCGGGCCCTGGATATCATCCCGAGGGCCGATCTGCTCTGGAGCTCGGGAGGTCTCCAGGGGACACAGGGCCTGGTGGGCTGCACCCAATCCAGGCTCTGTGGCCCAGGTGGAGCCATGCTGCAGATCCTGTGTCTGGTGCTCTGTGGCCTACTGACCCGCACACGAGCCGAGCCCGGGGCGCTGCTGCGGTTGGGCATGGACATCCTGAACCACGGTGAGCTGGTCGGCCCAGGTGGGAGGCTGGGGTGGGAGGGGCAGGGAGTAGGTAGTAAGTACGCAGTGGTTACTCATGTTTGCATGGCTTCGAGCGTCCTATGATCCTCATAATACACTTATAAGCAAAATGGGGTGACTTGTCCAAGGTCCCTCCACAAGTTGGAGGCACAGCTGAAAATCCTGTTTCCTTGGAGTCTCTCCTTGGCTCTGGTGGCAGGGGTTGGGGGCCACAATTAGGCTGTGTGCGTGACAGACATATATAAACCAAATCCCAGGTCAGCCAATAATTTGCTGTGTGATCTCAGGCAATTCACTTACCCTCTGAAGGTAAATGTAAAGAAATGTAAAATAAGGTGGCCCGTCTTTACTGAGCAGGATCAAATAAATATGAAGCTAAAAATCACCTCGGGGGACTTGAGTACAAATTTATTTCCTACCTTTGAGCTCTGTGACTTCCAGGAAAATGAAGTCACATCCAGGTGTAAAGGGCTAATGACAGTTCAGTCAGCTCAGCATTTGTCCCCTCTCTGGGAATTAGCCTGTGAACATTATGGAGGTGTTTCTGGAAGTGTGATTTGGGGTTGGGGCCTCCAGGCCTGGGGAATCAGAATGTCTTGGCGTTAGGCACAGAATCTGCATTTTAACAAAATCCCAGACGAGTTCCAGGTGTGAGAGTGGCTTGGGGTCTGTCATGTCCCTTCCCACTCTCCAGCCATGCTGTGCTTCTCACTCGTCCCTCACCATGCCACCTCCATCCCCACTTCCCCACCTTTGCCCTTGCTGTGCCCTCTGCCTGGAGAGGCCCCCTTTTCCCTTTGCTTCCTGGTGAAAACCCCCAGTCCTCTCTCAAGGACCAACGAACAGGTCACCTCCTCCTGGAAGCCTTCCTCAGGTCTTCTTTTCCTGGCCCAAACCCTCCTGTGGTTGCTCTAGCTGCCTGTGCTTCCTATGACTCCTGCCACTCATGCTGACATTGCCGGTGACTCGGTCTTCTCCGGGAGGCTTGAGGAGGGCATGGCATGACCCATCGCTGGGTCCCTGGGCCCCCAGCTCAGAGTGGGGCACAGTGACTGTGCGGCACATAGTGGTGCCCCTTGTAAGTGGCCTGGGCCGAGGATGCCAGAGAAATTGGCCCTGGGCAGGGAAGCAGTGAGGAGCCCAGCTGAGTGTCTCTTCAGATCCCGCCCCTTTCCAGAGGTCCAGAGTGCTATGAATGAGAGTCATATCCTGGAGAAGATGGCAGCTGAGGCGGGCAAGAAACGTCCGGGGGTGAAACCCATCAAGGGCATCACTGAGTGAGTAGGGCAGGGGCTTTGTGTGTGTGTGGGGGGTGATGGCCAGGGCAGAAGTGGGGAGGAATGCCGTGCCAGGACCTGAGAAGGCAGGTGGGACAGTTAGTGCAGGGTGTGGGGCCTCTTCCCTGCCTTGTTGCTGGCTTGCTCTGTGACCCTGGGCACGTCACTGCTCCTGCCTGGGTCTCAGTCTCCACAGTCATCCACTGAGGACAATTCCTGCTCTGTTGTGAGCAGGGTCATTGGGAGGAGGAAGTGAGGTTGAAAGTCAGACTCCAATTGCCTGCCTGCAGCAGGAGCTCACTGAAGGTATGTGCAATTGAAAGAAAAACCCTCAAATGGCAAAGCTGGAAAGGTATCAACAGCCTTCTAATGACAGGGTCGGTTCCTTTGCAAGTGCCATATAGAGCTGATTGGTAGGGGCTGCCTGGAATGATGTACTGGGAAGGCACTCTCTGAGCAGGAAATAGGACTGTGATCACTTAGCAATGTCTGCCAAAAGCCCAGGATGGGCAGGTAAAGGTAGACATGCCACATCCCTGTTACCCCAAACCTCAGACTGGTGGTTCTCAACCAGTGTCTGGAGACATTTTTGGTTGTCATGACTTGCTGGGCTCGGGGTAGGGAGGTGCCTCTGAGGCCTCTCATGGGTAGAAGCCAGGGATGCTACTAAACATCCTGCAATGCACAGGACAGCTCCCCACAACACAGAATTATCCTGCCCAAGAGGTCAATAGGGCTGAGGGTGAGAAACCCAGATCCTAGCAAACCTCCCCATTTTGCCAATGGGGAAACGGGCTCAGAGAAGGGAACGGTGTAGCCCAAGGGCACACAGTCAGCCAGGTGTCTTTCTGTGTACAAATGGGCTCATGTCCAGCTTTTTGTTTGCTTCACAATGGCCCCACAAGGCAGGCTTATCCCTATGACGTGGGAGAGGGGACTTACCTAAGAACTCCCAAGCAAGGTGGTGGAGGAGTGGATTGAGCAGCTGGCAAGGTCTCACCTGTCCGCTTGTCATTGCTGTGGATGTCTGTCCCTCCCAGTATGAAGGTGAAGGATGTGCAGCTGCCTGTCATCACACTGAGCTTCACACCAGGGGTGGGCATCTTTCAGTGTGTATCCACCGGCATGACCATCACTGGCAAAAGGTGAGCATGGCAGGGGAGGAGAGGAGGTGCCCTCGTCTCAGTCTTACATGCCCATTTATTGAGTACCTACTGTTTACCATCTGGACGCTGTGGTTTAAGATGATGCAAACTTGATTCCTACCTCTGATGGGAACCAGACCTGAGCACAGACGATCACCTATTGAATGACTAACCCAGGACAGAGGAAGCATTGGCAAGATGAAGGGATCAGAAAAAGCTTTTTGGAGATTATGACAGCTGAGCAGGGTTTTGAAGGATGTATAAGAGTTTACCAAAGCAAGAGGGAAGAGGAAAGACTGGTTTTGTGATGTTGGGCAGGTCCCATCCCCTTTTTTGTCCTGTGTGGGTGGTGCCCCATCCCTTCCCCCTTCCAGAGCTGCAGAGAATGCAGGCAGAGAGGAGATAAGGATAGTGGCCACCGTGGCAGATATGCCCATGATGCCTGCCTACCCTCTCTTCCAGCTTCATGGGTAAGAACATGGAGATCATCATAGTCTTGAACATCACAGCCACCAACCGGATTTTGCAGGACGAGGAGACAGGCCTCCCCCTATTCAAGAGCGAGGGCTGTGAGGTCATCCTGGTCAGCGTGAAGACCAACCTGCCTAGCAAGTGAGGGGGTCTGCAGCTGGGGAGGCAGGCTGGGTTCACATTGCCACCCAGCTCAGCACCCACTTCCTGAGCCATGACACTTCCTTAGCCATGCCCGTGTTTGTCCTGTGCCTAACTTCCTGCTATTGTGCCCCTGTCCCCATTTTCTGTGACCAGAATGATGCCTAATGTTGTCAACAAGTTCCTGGACAGCACCCTACACAAAGTTCTCCCTGGCATGGTGAGTGCCCAGAGCAAGCCTCTACCCCAAGCATGTCAAACTCGCGGCCAGTGGGCCGCATGCCTCCCTTCATCCACGGGAGTGCTTAGACCAGGGCTGGCAGGTGATTTTATCTCAGGTGCTGACCCTGATTGGCTGATAGTGGCTGAGGAGGATTCCGAGGCGGTGGCTGCCTCAGCAGGAGACAGTGCTGTGATCATCTAGTGATGTCTGCCATGAGCACAGGAGAAAGAAAAGAGAGCCTGCACATTACAGCTTGCCAACCCTGCCCTGATTACCAATTACTGGGACATGAATCCTCACTTATTTTTGCAGGCCGGGGTCAGGAGATCTGGATTCTAGTCCCAGCTCTACCATTGACTTTCCATGTAACTGTGGCCTTGGTTGCCTCTCCAGTCCCTGTTCCACCAGGGCTTTTGGGACGCCCCATGGAGTACCATTCATCTGTGAAGCGTGAGGTCCTCCACGCAGGGGCCCTTTTATCCCAGCACCTTCTCTGCTTCCAGATGTGTCCAGCCATTGATGCAGTCCTGGTGTATGTAAACAAGAAGTGGGCCAACTTGAATGGTGAGTGGTCCTAGCCATGCCTTGCTTCCACATGGGGACATCAGGATGGGTGGACTTTGATGCCCCACTTCCCATTCAAGTGCCTGCTCCCAGCCCAGCCTTGGGACTAGAGGAGGAGTGAGGTAATGGTGTCTGTCTATCCCCCGACTGTCCAGATGGGAAGCCTGAGACCCTGAGGGACTCTGGGGTCCTTGCCTCTTAGATCTTCATCCATTATTTTATCCTTCACCCCAGACTCCAAGGACAGCAGCTATTGTGGGCTATCCTCACTCTGCAATCTGAATAGTAATCCCCAGGAAAGTGGTGATACCTCTTTTCCTTTGCCAAGAGCATCTGCTGCCTCCCTCATCTTGGGATTCACAGGACTCTGCAGTGTGGGGGAGAGGAAAGCCCAACAGCTGGGAATGAAGAGGGTGGGTTTCTGTGCCCAGCAGTGTGGCCTGGGGCAAATCACATCTCTCCTACAAGCCCCAGTTTGCTCATCTGTAAAACAGAGCTGATAATCCTAACCTCACCCTTTTGTGGTGAGAACTGAGCTGTGACAACCCTTGGTAAACTCTCAAGCTCTGTGCCTGCAGAGTGATGGGAGCGGGCATGGTTTTCCAGGTTAGGCCCATTGCCTCCATTCTACAGGTGAAATTACTGAGGCCCAGAGATGCTAAATAATTTGCCTTGGGTCACATAGAGGGTCAGGATTCCTGGCACGTAGGTCAGGCCCAGGTGGAAGTTGGCTGATGCTGGCTTCTCTGAGCTGCTTCTGGGTTGGTGCCTCTCTAAATGCAACCTCCTCTTCACACAGCCCCCATGCCCATAGGCCAGATGGGCACCGTGAAGTATATCCTGACATCCATACCGTCCACCACAGCCAGCTACATCCAAGTGGACTTCAGTGTAAGCACCAGGGTCACCAGAGGCCTGGGGCCTCAAGTTCACTGGCCTGAGTGGTGGGGGTTGTCTGGGGCTGTGGTCCTTGCAGACCAGGCTCACCTATGCAAGTATTTCCTGACACTGGGGTCCTCTTCCTCTTTCTGCTCTCAACTTGAACCCTGAGTCCCTTAGCTGATTTCCCCGGACTGCTGACTCCACACTCACACCGTCTCCCAAGGCTGTCTGCTCCTCCCCATGAGTGGCTCACCCAGTTGTACCCCGCAATTGCACAGACGGGGACACTGAGGCCTGGGAGGAGGCAAGGCTTAGCTAGGGTCCCACCGTAAGTTGGTGGTTGAGGTGGGTCCTCACCCACGTTTCCAGAGCTGCAGGGGACTAGGTGAGATGCATCTTTAAGGAAGGGAAGAAAAACCCCAAGAAGTTATCTCCCTGCAAAGTCTCCTTCCAGCGTGTTTCTTACAGGCCCTATATTATTTTCCACTCACCCCTTTCTTCTGAGAATAAAACAGAAACTATGTTCTGCATAAATGAGGGCTCAGGCAGTCAAAGTTAGATGAACTGAGGTTACTTAAGTAATCCTAGGAGAAACCGCCAGTGGTTTAGTGACTGACTTCCCTATCCGATCAGCCTCCGTCTACCCACCTGTACCCTGGGCGGGTTGGGCTCTGACTCTAACAGCTGATGGCTTGCTGACTTAGGGCTGGCTTGAGTGCCATTAGTTTGGAGAACTGAGACGCACCCTTAGCCACAGTCCCTCATGGCCAAGGCTGACTGTCTCTTTTCTGCTGTCCCACAGCCTGTGGTCCAGCAGCAAGAGGGCAACACCATCCAGCTTGCTGATGACGGGGAGGCCCCAGAGTTCCCCGAAGACTATGATGAAGGCTCTTCACAGCTGCTGCTCTCGGCTGCCTTCCTCACAGCAGAGCTTGCCCTTCTGCAGAAGTCCTTTGATGTGAACATCCAGGATACCATGGTGAGCTGTCCAGTGCCACGCCCCCTGTAATGACAGTCCCTGTCTGATGTGTCCATTCTTAGATTTATCCTGGGGTTGTGGGCAATGCTAGGACGGGGGGATGCCAGAACTGATTTAGGTTTCTATCATTAGTTAACCCCACCACCCACCATCTCTGTCCATGTAACCACCATCTACTCATCCATCCATCCATCCATCCATCCCCTCTGATCCATTCATTCATCCTCCCAACCATGCACCCACCATCCATTCATGTACCTTCCCATCCTTCCTCATGCCCATTAATCCATACATCATCCATTCTTTCATCCATTTATCATACCTTTCCACCATCTTTGCATCCACCCACCCTTCTATTCATTATTCTTTTCATTCTTTCACCTACCCATCCACCTGCTCATCTTCTATTATTCATTCTCCTATACATTCTTCATCCAAGCATCCTCCCATCCACTCACTCACTCCTCTCTTTGTCCATTTTCCCCATCCATCTATCTATCTATCCATTCATTCCCCATCCCCATTACATCTACTCATTTCCTTCTATCTGCCCGCCTTTCACCCAACATTTTCTCAGTATTTCACCATGTACTAAGAACTATGGGCATCAGAATGTGTAAGCCACAGTCTGGGCTACCCAGGAGCTCATTATCTGGTTGTTAGGATGGGTTAAGGAAGGCTTCAGTAATCCTAAACTTGACTTGCATTTTGTAGGTTGGTGAGCTGCCCCCACAAACCACTAAGACACTGTCTGGCTTCATCCCTGAAGTGAGTACCCGGACTACCCATGATCACCACGTCCTGCTCTGCCCTGCTCTCCTCTAGTCAAAGGGACAAGAAACTGGGGAGGCAGCTTTTCAATGCTCATCTCCCTTGTCCAGGGTGGAATCATTTGGACGTCTCCATAAAGTACTCTTTGGGTCCGCATGCGTACGCTGTGCCAATATAGAAACAGCCAGATTGTCTGGTTTGTTCCTTTTATTTCCTGACAGACACACCCCAGCCTTTGCATGTTGTACTTCCTGTGCCCAAGGTGGAATCACCTAGTTCATGGCAGACTCCTGGTTTCAACGGAAGCCATCAGTCTGAGGGCTGGCTCTGAGGGGAGTTTCCTGGTTTCTGTAGGTGGCTCAGGCCTATCCCAAGCCGAAGCCCTTGGTGACTCAGATTAGGATAAACAAGCCCCCCAAGGTCACCATGGAGACAGGCAAGAGCCTGCTGCACCTCCATGGCACCCTGGAGATGTTCGCAGCTCGGCGGCGGGGCAAGGCTCCTGTGTCCCTCTTTCTCCTGGAAGCTGTGAGTGGAATCTCTTCCCTATCTAAGCCTAACCTCTTGGAAGGTGGGATTTTAGTTGATACCCACGTAACGGACGGAAGGGTTCTTTGTTCATCTCAATTGTGTGGTCTTACCTTCCCAGACTTTGTCACCTGATGTCTGATCCTTGGCTCTGCCATAGAAACTTTGAATGGATAGGAAGATCAACAAATGGAGGGTCAATAGTGTAGTCCTTCCTTTTCCTCTCCTCTCCACCCTATGCCTCCCTTCAACATCCAATAACATTTATAAGGGCAGTGAAGGCCTTAACCTGGGGACTGTGGGAGCCTGGAGAGATTCCAAATCCAGTAGAGGAAATCACAAAGGACTTCCCAGAGGAGGTGATATCCAAGCAGGCAGTTGAAAGTTGAGCAGGAACTGGCCTGGAAAGGGGTTGGGCTGGTGATGGAGGGCACTCCAGGCAGAGGTTACAGGATGTGCAAAGGCCTGGAGAAATTACATGACGTGTGCAGGAATCTACAAACATGCCAGGTATTTTTAAGGGTGCTGTCCTGAGCCAGGTACAGGGAGGGATGAGCCTGGGCTGGGGTCATGGGGAGACTGCTGGGCTCAGTTCCTGAAGATGGGATGGGCAGAGAGGAAGACCACTGCTGTCTTGGCAGTGGTGGTGGTGTTGGGAAAGTGGTAAAACCTCTGGTTTTGCCAGCCCTGATGGGGGCTCACTGCCTTCTCCCTGCTTCCCCTCATGCCAGCACTTCAACCTGAACATTCAGTACTCAGTGCGTGAGAACCAGTTGCACATGACCACCTCTCTGAACAGGTATGCGTCTGCTGCCAACACTGGCATCCTTGGTATTACCAGCACCATTTGTTTCCCTGCTCCAGGGTCTTTCTCTGATCCATCCAGCATGGGCCACACTGTCAGGTCAATCTGGTCACTATTCTTGCTCCAGAACCCTCAATTACTCCCCATTGTCTAAATGATCTTCTCTCAGATCTTGGCTTGGCACTCAAGGCTCTTCTCAAAATTCATAAATATATATATATATATTCTCTCACCACTGCTATATATATATATATATATATATATATATATATATATATAATTATATATATAATATTTAGAGTGAGAGGAAGGGAGAGGGATAGAGAGAAACATCAATGAGACAGGAACATCACTGATCAGCTTCGCCTGCATGCCCCACACTGGGGATCGAGCCCACAACCCAGGAATGTGCCCTGACTGGGAATCAAACTGGAAACATCTTGGGTTGACGCTCAACCGCTGAGCCACACCGGCCAGGCAATTCCACTAGGTCTTGACATTGGCTCTGATGGTGAGACCATGTTCCTTTTTTCATTTAATAAGCCTTGGTCCACACTGTCCAAAGGCCATTTATCAGTGCCCAGCTCAAATGATAACTCATCCAGGCAGCTTTGTCTTAGGCAAATAGCAGCCACATTTTTAGAGCTCTGTCTACATGTTAGGCACTGGCTACCTAAATTATATTCATTATTCCACTTCAACATTCTAGTTTTACTGTTAGTTGTTCATTCATTTTTGTATTTGCTTTAATCTTTCATCTGACTTGCATTAGGCCAGGATTCTTTCAGTTGCAAGAGAAAATTCCAACTTTAACTGACTTAAGCTCCAAAGGGAATCTCTTGGCTTATGTAATTGAAAATTCTAGAGGTAGACTTGCTTTCCGGAATGGCTAGATCTAGGTATGCAAATGAAGTCCTCAAGACTCTGTCTCATTCCTCCCTTGGCCCTTGCTGTCCACTTTATTGGCTGAATTCTCAAGCAGTCTCTCCCCAGGTGGTGGCAAAGTGACCCTAACATCAAGAGAGGCCTCTTGTTCAATAGTTCTAACAAAATTACCAAGGCTGCTTCTTATTGGTCTACCATGGAGCACATGACCAACCCTAAGCTAATCACCACACTGCTCTGACTGGAATGCTCTGATTAGCCAGGTCTGATTCACGTGCTTAGGCTGAATTCAGCCCCACCTGAATGTCTTGGAATAAGAGGAGAAAATGGAGCACCTGCTACTGGAATAGAGAATAGATGCTGGGATGATAAAGCCACCAGATGACCATCGCATGGTCTCTTCTGGTGCCAACATGTATTAGTGCCTATTAGAGATTGTCCAGGGGATGAGCTGGGTGTGTGTGTGTGTGTGTGGGGGGGCATCCTAACTCCATGTCTTTCAAGGATTTGGGACTAATTAGTTGGCTTGCAAATCTCTGCATACGTGGCCTTAGGAAGAAGCAATAGACATGACTTGGGGTCCCTGAGGAAAGAATCAGGACCAATGAGAGGAGGCAGTGGCTTGAGCTTGTGGGAAACAGAATGGGCTATAATGAAAGGTAGTGAGCGCCCCATCAAAGGTAGCAAGCAAGCACAGACTTACAAACACCTGATAGGAAGGCATTGAGGAAACCTCTGCATGAGGGTGGGAGAGGTGTTTGAGATCCCCTTTCTCCAGGGCCAGGGGCAGTGGTTCTGACTGCCCTCTCCCCACCTTGTTTCTTTCTCCTGCACAGATTACTGAGCCTGTCCCGGGAGACCTCATCAGTTGGTGCCTTCCAGGTAAGTGTCCCAAGTGTTACTGCCTAGTCTGGCAAGACTGGGCTTATTCTCCCTTGGGACTGCAGGGACTGGCCTCAAAATGGAGGCAAAGTACATAGAGCAGGTCCCTGTGGGATTTGGAGATCCAGACTTGCTATTTGACCTTGGGAAAGTCACTTAGCCTCTGAGTCCCTGTTTTCTTTTCTGGGTAGAATCTGGACATCTCTTTAGATTGATTTTAAAAAAAAACCTTGCCATGCATAGCAGCAGCCTGAGCTGACTCGGATGACCCAGATGTTCTTTTTATTAGTCTCTGTAGCCTCAGAGCCCAACACAGAACCTGACCCAATAGGTGCTAAAAATAATAATCCCGACCATAGTTCTTACTAAACACTTACTCTGTGCTTTACCCAAATTCATTGAAGCCATGTGAGTGGGTGCTATTATATTATATTTTCACAGATGGGGAAACTGAGGTACAGGCAGGTAGTGAATGAATGAATGATCAAAATTTTCTGTAGGAGCAGGAATGGGGTCCACAGGCCACCCAGTGTCTCCTGAATTCCCCCATGCCTGGACCATGACCCAAGGCCCACATGTCACCTGAATGGGACTAAGCAGAGGTGAAAGGCATCAGCCTACAGTTAAACAGGGTCAGGCCCAGTTTTGATGTTAGCTGGACAGATTATTTGCTGTCTCTAATATTCATTCCTGTGGTCCTCAGACCCAGTTGGAGTGAGGGTTGAAAATTTTGTTGAATTGAATTGAACGATGGAATGTGGGTATTTTCTCTCTTTCTTTCTCTCCCCCAGGAGAAGAAACTGACTGGCTTTATCACTAATTTTCTTCAAGAAGCCTTCATCCCGGCTGTCAATGGTGAGAGCTCCAACAGGCGTTGATTTGCTGGTGCCCAGAAGCACTCCGAGCAGGAAACGATGCCACCTGGTGGTCTCAAAGCCCCGCCACTGGCTCCAGATGGGGGAGGCTAACAGGGAATGGATGATCTTTGCTGAATCTTTGAGGTTAATGTAGTCTTAATGTCACCTGTCTACGGACAAAGGCACCTCCCACAATTTTGGACACTTGATTCTTGACCCCACACCATGAGTTAGATCTTAACCCAGACCTGGGATGTGAATACATAGTGATCTGGCCTATGCTCTCTATGCCTGTGCAGCTGGCAGACATCATGAATCAATCACAGCACTATTTCCCACTCCTCTGCTCCAGGCATCCACTCCCTTAATCAACTGCAGAGTAATCAGGCTGAAATGACTCTTACTGTATTTCTCAGATGTGCTCCGGGTTGGACTTCCACTTCCAGACTTTCTGGACATGAATTACAACCTGGCAGAGCTGGACATAGTAGAGGTAAGGAAAGGAACTGGGCAAGGCCATGTCAGTCAACACTTTTGGCCAATGAGTGAAGAGCAAAAGCCTGCCTCTCTCATCCTGGAGGGAGCAGGGCTGAGGAGGGCTGTGGCCATCAATACTATCTTGCCAATCCTTTGAGCAGTGCCCCCTCGCCCCCTTCAGAACCTGGCCCCTCTTGGCCAGGGAGTCCCTAGAAGGAAACGTGAATTCTGCCACTCTCTTTCCCTGCCTTCTCAGGCAAATTACCTCACCTTTCTCTACGCCTCGATTTTTCTGTGCTGAAAATGGGGATGATAATATGGGTACTTGCCCCCGAGAACCGTTGTGATGATTCATTGAGATAATTCATCTAAAGGTATACAGTAAGCACTCAATAAATATTAGCTTTTCACTCCATGCCAAGCATTGCACATAGAGCATTCAACGTGCATTTCGCGCATTCTGTCTCTCCAATCTGGGAGGAAGGGGTGCTTGTCCGAACTTGACCATTGAGAGAATGGAAGCTTAGAGAGGTGAAGGGTCATAGGGCGGGTCTCGTTCATCCTCTGCTCTCAAACGCTGGCTTCCATTTCCTGGCCACGGCTTGGTCTATCCCATTCTGCACCAGGGTGGCCCCATCATTGCTCCACCCATCTACACCTGGCCCTTTATCTCCTGCCAGAACGCCCTGGTGATGGACTTGAATCTGGACTGACCAGGACAGGATTCAGCTGCCAACGCCCACACACCACCATTGGCTGTGCGCCGTGGAGGAGCCCCTGATCGGAGCCTGGCCCCCTATCACCACTGGCTGCTTCCTTTAACAAGAAGTGAAGCGGGCAGGCCTGGGCTGGGGCCTTGGCAATAAACAGGAGGAAGGCCATTACAAACATCTAATGTCTTGACCTCATTGTTTGTAGCAAATCGATGTGTGGCTTTTCTCCCCCTTTGGTGGGTTTTGGGGTCTAAGAGCAGCTTGGGGTCTGAGGGAAGCTGGTCACAGTCTTGGGGCAGGCCTGAGCATATATTGAATACCTGCTGAATGTCATGCTCAGGGTTTTACTTGTACCATCTCATTTAATACACAATAACCGGATAAAAAGAGAGCAACATCGCCGTCCCCACTTTACAGATGAGGAAACTAAGGCACAATGAGGTCAACTCCCTTGCCCAAGGTTACACAGTCTAGCAAGTGGCAAAGCTCTCCCCACCCACCTTGGTTGCCCCCAAATCTTGGTAACTTGAAGATGGCTCTGTTCAGAGGGAGCCAATGACATAGCAGGCTCCTAGGCGTCCTGCCTACGTCACCTCCTTTAATCCTCACAGAACAATTGAGAGAGATGAAGACTGTCCTCATTCCACAGATGAAGAGACTAAGGCTCAGAGAAGTGGAACAATTGGCCCAAGGCCACCTGGCAAGTCTGGAGACAGAGCTGGGGATTGGAATTCTGGAGCCAGCCTGCCTCGGTCCAAATCCTGCCTCTCCCTCCTCAGTGCTGTGTGCCCTGGGCAAGTTCACTTCACTCTGAGCCTCCGTTTCCTAACCGGTAAAATGGGAATAATGATAGCACTGACTTCAGCAGGGTTTCTTGAGGATTAAATTAATTAAATAATGAAAAAGAGCTTAGCACAGGGCCTGGCACAAAGTACGTGCTCAAAAACTGTTAGCCACAGGCAAGTGTTTGAGGCCAAGAGGGATGTGAACAGGTATGTCTATGCTGGAGTGTGTGTGTGTGGCGGGGGGGGGGGGGGGGGGGGGGGGAGGGCGGGGACAGCTGTGCCAGACCGGTGCCAGAATGTGCAGTTTTGAGCAGCTGTCAGTATAAATGGCCTATGGATCCGGGCGGCCGGGGGCATCTGTGCAGATGCAGGTGTCCAGCTGTGGAGGTTTGTCCGTGAAAAGACATGGTGTCCGTCCATGTCTGCGTGCGCCTGCGTCCCATGGTCACTTGTATGTCGACTGTGCTGAGGGTGTTTCCACGTCGCACAGATGACATTCATGTGAGGATCAGCTCCCGATATTGGTCACATCTGCCCCATCTCCTCTCTGGGATTGACACTGGTACTGGTCTTTAAATGGACTCCCTTTACAAGTAAATGAATGTATTTTACACATAATACAGTTAAATATACATTTTAAAATAAATGTATTCTAAATGGACCCTGAAACTCAGTGTCATTTGCTAGGATGTAAAAAAAAAAAATCCATAACTTTGAAAAAGAAATGTGCCCGGGCCTCCTAGGATCACTTGGTGCTCCAGGGCTGGAAATCACTGGAGTGGCATGTCTGTGTGTTGGTGTGTGCATTTGTCAAAAAACTCCCTGTGGGGGTGAGTCTCTGTGTGTGGGGAGTCTGGGTGGGTCTGGGGGAAGGAGTTGGTATTGGGCACACACAGGTGAGTGACTTCCTTGCAGAGCCACAGTTTGCCCATCTGCAAAATGGGCTTATATTAAAGGTGCCCACCCTCACCTGACCAGCTGGCTGTGAGAATAGGCATCCTGGAAATGAACTTTAGAGCATCAAGGGAGGGTGCCAAGGGTGACAGAGATCAGCAAGATCCCCGGGAGACCTTCCTGGGGGGTACCTGAGCTGAGAGTGGGCTGGGAAGGGAGAAGGGTGGGTGGTAACGGGTGTGGACACAGATGCCAGGGATGTCTTGGGGGGCGTGGTATGGCAGAGGCCTCGTCAGGGGGCCAGTGCTCCTGGAGCTCATGAGGTCCGGGCAGGTCTGCCCTGTCACAGCCTGGCCCAGGCCCACGCCGCAGAGGGAGGAGGGCCCTTCCTCCCCTCTGGCCAGATACCAGGGCCATCCCCTTGTCCCTCACCTTCAGCCCTAATCCCTTAATTATCACTTTCCTGATTCTGGGACAATGGCAGCCTTGAGACAGGTCTGGCAGGTACAGATGCCTGGGTAATCCATGAGTGGCTGATGCCCGACATGGGACATGTGAGAGACACCCCCCTCACTCCCCATTTCACCCTTAGATGTCCATACAGCACACTCCTGGCCACCTAAAGCCTCCCCACAACCTCCCAGGCTCAGTGCACAGACGGGGAAACCAAGGCACAAAGCTGTGAGAGTCTGGCGGCCTGGCTTCTCAGCAGGAGCACCTTGTGGCCTTAGCCAAACCACAGTTGCTCTCTGAACCTGTTCTCCCATCTGTAAAATGGGAGAGGGGTTGGATGCTCTGGCCTCCAATCTGCTTTCAGCATCCTTTGAGTGTCAGTCACAAATTTACCCTGGGCAGAACACGGGGGCTAGCTAGGCTGGCAAGGGGAGCCCTGCCCTGTGACCTCACCCCTGGGGGGGCAGGGATGGAAGTTCTGTGCCCATGGGCACTGGTCACCTTCAAGATTCTCCCACCTTAGATGAGGAAGTGGCAGCTTTGAGAGATGAAGTGACCAGCCCCCCAGGGCACAGGCACCTGTGGAGCTGGGACTTGGACCCTGTCTGCCTGAGTCCAAGTCTCCTCCTTGCTCCGTCACATCACACTCAGCAGCGAATGCATCCTCCTCCTTTAAAGAAACCGAGGTCCAGACAGGGTGTGTGTCTGGCTCAAGGTCTTTGATCCTGGGACCACAGCTCTCAAGCCCGAGGGGCCTGCCAGGCAGCCCACACCTGGGAAGACAGACAACACAACATCCCCGGCATCTGTGTCCACACCCGTCACCACCCACCCTTCTCCTTCCCAGCCCACTCTCAGCTCAGGTACCCCCAGGAAGGCCTCCCGGGGATCTTGCTGTTGTCGGAGTTTCTCTGGCACCCGTGGCACCCTCCCTTGATGCTCTAAAGTCCATTTCCAGGATGCCTATTCTCACAGCCAGCTAGTCAGGTGAGGTGGGCACCTTTAATATAAGCCTCACAGTTTGCAGATGGGCAAACCGTGGCTCTGCAAGGAAGTCACTCAATAGTGGGTAACAGAGTCGGGATTTGAACCCAGGAGTTTTGGCTCCAGAGCCTTCACTCTAGAAGCTAATGCCCAGGGGTATTTCTCCTCATCGAGTCCCTTTCCTGCTCTAGTTCCTTCCTTGGCTCCCCAGCACCCTCACTAGGGCTCCAGAAAGGTCTCCATCAGATTGCTCTAGGTTTGTTAAACATGGCAGTTCCTAGGCCCTCTATCCTTGGCCTGTTGAGTTAGGGTGGCAAAGACGTGTATTTTATGAATTCCTTCCCATGGCCAGGCCCAGTCCCTGACTCACCTGTGGTGCCTGAGGAGACTTGCCTGGGGAGCTGGAAAGAAGTGGGGAAGACAAGGCAGACCAGAAACTAGGTAGCGTCTTCCGCCCTTTCAAGAGGCGAGGCTGATGAGCGTTAAGCCAGGTGGCCTGACCTCGGAGCAGTGGCTGTCCCTTGCAGAGTTCTGGTTTCTGAGTGTACGATGGGGAGATATGACACTGCTGACTTCACAGCGGATTGTGGTGACTATACGAATTCACACGCATCAGTGCCTTGTACACAGTAAGTGCTCAATAACTGCTGGGTGCGAACTTTCCCTCCTCCTCCCTCAAACAAATGCCTTAACAATACCCGGCGCTGGCGAGGATGTGGGGCCGTGGTGACTCTCCAGGCTGCTGGCGGAGTCCCGACGGCAGAGGCGCTTGCGGAGCCCTGGCCGTGTCCGGGGAAGCGGAACCTGAACGTGCACCAGGACGGCCCAGCAACCCCGCTCCTGGCTAGGTACCCGGAGAAATGAAGAATAAAAATATGTGTCCACAGCAAGACTGGACAAGAATGTTCAGAGCAGCTTTATTCATCACAGCCAACAGCTGGAAGCCCAGGTGGCTCGAGACAGGAGCACGGATAACGAACGGGTGTGCTCACGCGGTGCAGAGGTATGCTCAGCGAAGAAGAACGAGGCACTGTCCCCCACACGCGGATGACTTTCACAGACAGCGAGTCTGAGGGAAGCACACACCGAAGGGCACGCAGGTGCCACTCCATTCTGTGACCCTCAGGGGCATCCCTGGCTCGCCCACCGTGTGAGCAGCCGGGGCAATGGTGACCCCTGGTGGACAGTGACGTGGAGGGACACCAGGGGGCTTCTGGAGTGCTCGGTTTGTGACAACTCGTCCAGCTGTACACTTGTGATCTGGGCCCTTCTCTGTATGTGCTTTATATTTTAATTAAAAGTTCATTTTTAAAGATGCATGTGGGTTTAGTAACCTGACCCAGTTCCTAAAGTCATTGGGATGAGCAGTGCATGGTTAGGGGTTCTGAGGTGGACCAGGCCGATGCCATCGCTCCTCCCCATCTCACCAGGCCAGAGACAGACCCACGAACACCCAGAAACACGGTTCCAGCCTGGCATGTCACAGACTCAGGGAGAGAAAATCCCAGAGGGCTGTGGGATCACAGCCAGTGTGGGGGATCAGGAGGGCTTCCTGGAGGAGGGGGTACCCGAGCCAGTACCTGCAGAAGAATGGCAAATAACAGCTAAAGTCTGTAAGTCTGAACAGCAACCTGCAGGGCCTGTCACTTCCTTGATTCCATGCCTCTCACTCCCCTCCACCACCCAGGCCTCCCTCGGGCTCCTGGACACTGGCCTCAGAGCCTTTGTATCGCTGTCTGGCTTTCCCCCGATAGCCACCTGGCCCATTCCCTCTCCTCCTGCTCCAATCTGAGGCCTCCCCTGACCGCTCAGTGAAAACTGCACCCCTCCCTACTTTATTTCTGTCCCCAGCCTCTGAGGTACGTATCATGTGCTTGTCTGTTCCCTCCAGAGCTGTGTTGCCCAATGCAGTGGTCAATGCCCATACGAGGTGCCTGAGTGCTTGAAATGTGGCAAGTCCAAATTTGCTGTCCTGTCGGTGATTTCACAGACTTAGCATGAGAAAAAAAAAAGCAGACTATCTCATTAGTAGTTCTATATTGATTAAACGTTAAATAACATTTTGGGTTAAATAAACTATATTATTAAAATTAATTTACTTGGTGTTTTTTTTACCTTTTAAAAAAGGCGGCTACTAGAAAAAATTATATATATATATATATATATATATATATATATATATATATATATATATATATTTTAAAAAATATATTTTATTGATTTTTTTTTACAGAGAGGAAGAGAGAGGGATAGAGAGTTAGAAACATCGATGAGAGAGAAACATCGATCAGCTGCCTCTTGCACACCCCCTACTGGGGATGTGCCCACAACCACGGTACATGCCCTTGACCGGAATCGAACCTGGGACCTTTGAATCTGCAGGCCGACGCTCTATCCACTGAGCCAAACCGGTTTCGGCTTTAATATATTTTTATTGATTTCAGAGAGGGAGAGAGTGGTAGAGAGAAACATCAATGATGAGAGAGAATCATTGATTGGCTGCCTACTGCATGCCTCCTACTGGGGATCGAGCCCACAACCCGGGCATGTGCCCTTGACTGGAATTGAACCCAGGACCCCTCTGTCCTTAGGCCGATGCTCTATCCACTGAGCAAAAGCGGCTAGGGCATAGAACAAATTTTAATTGTGTTGTATTGTTACTGCTCATCTCCTCCAGTGCAGGGAGTTGTCCCTTTTGTTTGCAGTGGTATCCCTGGCACCTAGCAAACAGTAGGCGCTCTACAAATGCTCACTGAAGAAGGAATGAATTTCTCTCCGCCATCATCTGCACCAGCCTCAGGAGGGGAACAAAGCAGCCTTCTCTGGAGCTTGGGGGACACCCGGCCTTGGGGATGAAAGGGGAAGGGGGCTGCTGCCCCTCCTCCTAGTTGGCCCAGAGTTCCTCTCTCCAGGCCCTAGGGCCACCTCCAGGCCAGGCCTGGGGTAGGGGCAGCAGAGGGTCAGCAAACCCAGGAGCCTTAAGCTCTTTCCTCCCCTCCCTGGCCGTGGTTGGGGTAGGTGGGGAGGCAGGGTAGACTGTGTGCCACAGGGTGGCCCTTGGGAACCCTGGAGGGAGACCCTATAGTGGGCTGAATGTTCACCCCCCAGCTCTTGGGGGGAGGATGGCGCCTCTGCAGCCCCAGGGCACCAACCCCAGTTCCCCTTTCGCACTCCTCCAGAAGGAAGGCTTAGCCAGGCCCGCAGGGAAAACCGCAATTTGCTTCTGACATGACACATTGACGGGTTCCTGGCGGCTGTGCCCCCTTTGTGTCTCCAGAGCCCTTGTGGGCATATAAGGGCCTCCCCCAGGCCTGAGAGGGTAGAGGAGCCGACAGGAGGCTGGGTACCCCACCCGCCCATCGTGGAGCTGCAGGAGCGGGTAAGGCAGCCTGTGGCAGCCCTGGCCTTGTGAGCTCCCCAACCACTGACCCCGTGACCAGCCTGCTGTCCCATCTGCATAGCAGGCACAGAAAGAATTCCCCATAGGAGGGCACTGGGGTACCTGGAGGTAAAGCTCATTTTACTGATGGGAATACTGGGGCCTACAGAGGGCAAAGGCAGGGACGGGAGGACTGAAGGGTGCCCATTTTTCTCTAAGCCAACTGGCTTCCCATGGTGGGAATGTTTCCTTGTGTGAGGTGACAGAGAGCCATTAGGGGACTAGTCCTGGGGAAAGCAGGCAGACACTGCCGAGCCTGCGGCTGGTCCAGGTGTGTGCATATGTACCTTTGTGTGCAAATGGCGCCAGGGCAAACTGCGGGCAAGTGAGGGGGGGGGGGCTGGATTTCATCCCCTTTGCCCCTCACCAGGCACCGTCTCCAGCACACAACCATGCCTGGGGGCCCGGACACGGTCCCTGCCCTCTGGGAGCTTACAAGGCAAAACAAGGACACAAACACCATGCGTAGCTACAAATTGTGATAAGTGCCTAAAAGCAAACATTCTGGGTGAGGTTCAGTGACCGAGGGGCTTCTTTAGACAAGGTTAAGGAGGGAGGGCTGTCCAAGGAGGTGACATGTATTTGGAACCTGAAGGGTGAGGAGTCAGCCATGCAGAGAACCAGAGGAAGAGCCTTCCTCAGAGAAGGAACAGCCTGTGCAAAGGCCCTGGGGTGGGAAGGAGCTTGTCATGTTTAAGACCAAGAAGGTCAAAGAGGCAGGCAGGGACCTAGTGGGTGCTGATAAGGAGCCTGTGTTCTATCCCAAGAGCAGCAGGGAGTGGGGTTTAAGCAGGGCGACCTGAGGGGATGAGAGGCAGGTGACTGAGGGGGCGGATATGGAACTCCATAAAGAGAAACGCTCCTCTAGGGAACTAGAAAGTTAGCCAGGCTCTCATTTCCCATCTATTTCTTTCTTTAACATCATCCGGGATGGAGGCAGGAGAGGAGAGAAAGGAGATATTTTAAGTCGCATAGACTGGGGCTCAGATTCTGGCCCTGCCACTGATTAGCTCTGTGGCCTTGGTCAAGTCCCCTCCCGTCTCTTGGCCTCAGTTTTCCCATCTCAGAAATGAGATCCAACGAGGCGGCGGCTGGGAAAGTGCCCTGAAGGCTGTAGCGTGCACTGAAGCTGTACGGTGGGTGCACACGTTGGCGCTGTTTGCCTGTGGATGGAGAGGGCCTTTCTGGGAGTGCAGCTGGACTTGAACCATGCCGGGCCAGCGGCAGGGCGCCAGGGAGGGGAAAGGCTTGGGCATGAGGAGGGCTCAGCGTTCCTGCCTCTGCCCCTGCCAGGTGTGCAGCTGACAACGTTGGGCATGTGGTCCCTGCTTCTGCTCTGGGGTCTGGCGGCTCCGTGCCAGGGGCTGCTTGAGACGGTGGGCACACTCGCTCGGATTGACAAGGATGAACTTGGCAAAGGTGAGCCCGCAACGGACGGTTTGTGAGGGGTCCGGCGGCAGGGCCGATGGCCCCATCCTTGTGCTCGGAGCGTCTGCTTTCAGGAACAGAGGGAACAGGCCACGATTCTCAACTGCTGAGAGAATTCAGGGACTTAAGGTTTGCTCGCAGGCTCTGAGGGTGGTTAGTTCACTGTCTTCTGAGAGGGGGACGGGGTGACCTGGGCTGAGGCCCTGTGGGGCTGCATCAGCCTCAGGGACGCGGACGAGTGGGGTTGAGGAGGTCAAGGGGAGGGTGCTGGCCGTGCCACGTTCCTGGGGTGTGGGAGCATTTTGTGCTCCAGGGTCCCACTGCCCCGGGTGACAGTCTCATGGGCAGTACAGCGGTCCTGAATAGAAAATGCTCCAGGGAGGCCACCCCCATCCCGCCCCAACCTCCACAAGGTGGTCCCTCTGTCTTGCCCTGCTCACCATCTGCACACAGGCAGGCGAGGGGTGCCCAGGAGGAGCAGAGGTTGCCTTCTCCATCTTGGTCAAGCCCTGGTGGCTGTGTGCTCCCTTCTTTGCTTCTGTCCTCCTACAAGGTGGCCCAGGGTCAGGAGCCCTAGTCATACTATTGGCACCAAATCTGATTGTCTGTGTGACTTTGGGCAAGTATCTGCCCCTCTCTGGGCCCTAGTTTCCCCATGTGTAAAATGAACCTCTCTCTCCCCACCCTCTCTGCAGCCATCCAGAACTCACTGGTCGGGGGCCCCCTTCTGCAGAATGTGCTGGGGTCGGTCACATCAGTGAACCAGGGCCTCCTGGGTTCCCGAGGGCTGCTTGGAGGAGGCGGCCTGCTGGGCTACGGAGGAGTTTTTGGTGTTGTGGAGGAGCTCTCCGGGTGAGTCACCGCGGCATGGCTTCCTGACTGCCCACCTACTGTGTGCCCTACAGTAAGGCTGGTCTTTTCTTTAGTTCAGGGAATAGAGGAGAGATCGTGTCTCTTTAATTTATTGGCAGGCAGTGGGGGTGATACCGGGAGCTCTGAATAGGGAGTCCCAGGACCTGAGTCAGAAAATAATGAGTCTACTGCACGACAGGCAAGACAGGAAGGGCAGCAAGCCCCTGTGGCTGAGCGCTCCAGCTCTGGGGTCGAATCCAGTTACTCACTGTGTGACCTGGGCAAGCTGCTCAGTCCTCTGGGCTAATCCAGGCACCTGCACGGCTCCCGCTCTCCTCTCCTTCAGGTGTCTGCTCTGCAAAGCCCTGCCCTGACCAGCCCTTCATTGTCCTCTTCTTCCCTTCGAGTTCTCCAGGGGACACATCACTCCCTGGCACCCCATATAGTTCACTGCTTTTTCCTGTCTCCCTGCTAGATTTATACCCCAGGAAAAGCGGGACTTTTGTCTGACTTGTTTATTGCCATGTCCTCAGTATCAGAAATAGTGCTTCACACGTAATTAACGCTAAAAAATATTTTTTGAATGAATGAAATCACATAATAACTAATATTTATAACTCAATACCACCTAGCCAGGGTTTTCTGGGTGCCTGGCACTGGGCAGTGAAAGGACTGTTCAAGCTCACCCAGCTGGGGAGTGTGGCAGTGGGGGGGTCTGGGCGTTTAATCACAGACCACACTGCCTGCCCAAAGCAGGTGGGAACCAGCTGGTAGTGAATCACGGGAAGGTCAAATGACAGGCCCCAGAAGAAGGGGGAGGGCCAAGAGCCAGGGCATGGGGAAGAGTCGCTGTACAGGAGGAAATGGGTTGCTGGGGGAAGGAGAGGGGATGGATGTGCACCTCCCCAAATAGCAAATGTCTCGAAAGGGAGCCGGTAAGGGCTGACCTTGCTGTTGCTTGAGGACTACTGTGTGTCACTGTGGTCGGTATTGCCAATATCCCCATTTTACAGATGGGGAAACTGAGGCACACAGCAACAATGTGATTTGCTCAAGGTCACACAGTCAGTTAGTAGTGGAGCTAGGATTTGAACTGCTGTCTTTTATTGGCTGCATGGAACCAGCTTTGCATGGGGCCGTTGCCAGGAAAGTGAATTAATGTGTGTCAAGGAGCTAAATAGAGGTTTCCATACACTAAATGCTCAATAAATATTAACTATTATTGTTATTAATAGATCTAGTCCTCCCCCCCCACCACCACCACTGTAGAATCCCCCACGAGTGTGAACCTGAGGCTTCAAACATGAACCAGACATTGCCCTTGTCTCAAAGAGTCCCCAGGAGGAGGCAGAGCCCAACAATGATGATCTTGTAAGCTCAGGGCAGTGATGGAGGCAGCCCAGGAAGCACATGGAAGCTGGGGCAGAGGAGGGCGTTTGCCCGAGTCAGAGATGCAGGGAGGAGGGCTCCCTGGAGGAGGAGATGCCCTAGCTGAAATCAGCAGCGTCGAGATTTTGCTGACCGAAGGTGGCGGTGGGATGGAAGGAGAGTCAAGAGAAGAGTGTTTCAGACGGAAGGAACATTCTGGGCAAAGACCAAGAGGACAGAGAAAACAATGAACTGTGGGAGTTGTGTTTAGGAATCCACTTGGGTTGCATGCTTGTGATCCAGGGGTGTGGGAGTGGAGGGACGATGATCCAGGCTGGAGACCGAACCAGGACTGAGGCCATGGGGAAGGGTGAAGAGAACAGTTTAGTTCACTGAGCCTCCAATGACGATGATGATACTACGTCCGTTGGGCAGACGCTGTACCAGCCGTGGCACCTACATTATCTCACTTGTCTCTGCGCCATTGCTATGGGATGGGTACCGGTATTACTGCCCCACTCTATAGACGATGAAGAAACCGAAGCCCCGATGACTGGGCCCACATTTGAATTTATGGCTGAGAAGTGGGGTGGGAGGCACACGCAAGAGGGCTGTAGGCCCCTCCTGGTCTGGGGTGTCCCAGGCCCTGAGAGGCTGGCACGGGGGCCCTCCCCCCGACTTCCATCCCAGGCTGAAGGTCGAGGAGCTCACACTGCCACAGGTGTCGCTGAAGCTGCTGCCGGGGTTTGGGGTGCAGCTGAGCCTGCACACCAAGGTGGGCCTGGCAGGCTCTGGGTGAGTGTGCCCCGGGAACCTCTACCCGATGGCTCCCCACCCCATGCCGCTGCCCACTGGGGATCCCTATCCTACTGCTCCCCACACCACTCCAGTGCCCCCTATTTTTCCTCACTCTAGTTCCTCTCCAAGAGACTCCTACACTACTGTTCCTACCCATGACCCCTCCCCATGTACCTCCATCCCACTGACCCCCAGGGGCTTCCACTTCACGCTCCCTGGAGACCCCTACCCAATGTTCGGAGCTCACTGAAGAGATGGGGGAAGAAGGCGCAGGGATGTGCAAGATGGGGGACCTACAGGAAGGCAGGGGGTGAGAGGAGGACATGGGGACCAGATCACTTGCAGGGCCACCCAATTCCCTCATCAGGGTCCAAGCCAGGGTGGGCATGGTTAAGGAGGGCCCTGGTGGTTGGGGGCCTAGAGGCCTAGCCACACCCCCAGCATCCCGTCTCGCAGGACCCTGGGGGGCTTCCTGCAGCTGGCAGCGGAGGTGAACGTGTCGTCGCGTGTGGCAGTGGGCATAAGCTCGCGGGGTACGCCCATCCTCATCCTCAAGCGCTGCAGCACGCTCCTGGGCCACATCAGCCTCCTCTCAGGGTGAGTCCGCAGGCTCGAGCCCATGCGCATTGGCATCTTCTGGATCTCTCCGGAGCCTGAACTCACCCTGCCTCCAGCCTTCCTGCCCCCACCCTTCACCCCCCCCCCCCCCACCATGAGACCCTCCACGGATAGGGACTCCGGCTCAGCCCACAGCTTGTACCACCCACCCCTGGGTGTCCCCCTTCTCTGGCCCTGAGATCCTGCTGTCCCCTCTCCCACATAGAGCAGGGCCTGCTGCCGTCCCCTCCATCGGATCTGCCAGCGTCTCGGTCCCTGCTATCCTCACACCAGAGATCCAACTCTATCCCTGACTTGCTGTGTGACCCTCAGGGGAACCCCCTCCCCAGTCTGGGCCTCAGTGTCCCCATCTGTATAACGAGGACCTGCATTTGATGATCTGGAAGGCTCTGGCACTTCATATTTGTTCTTCCCACAGCTGTTCAGGCACAGTGGCCCTCCCTACACGGTGTTGAATGATCACTCCCAGGAGACAGCTGAGGCCCAGAGAGGGCAAGGGACGTGCCCAAGGTCACACACCAGATTGAGGCAGGGATGGAGGTGGGCTGGTCTCTGGAATTAGGCCCAAGGCTTTTCCCAGGGCCCTGCACCCACCCTCGGGGGAACCTGCCTCCTCCCCTGCCTCACGCGTTGTGTCTCCCCCATTAGTTTCTACATTCCAGGCCTAATCGCACACCCTACCCCATCTTCCTTGGGCGGCCCTGAGCAGTGATGGGTAATCAGTCAGCTCTGTCTTAGCTCCCAGGAGTGGGGTGAGCCTGTCTCCAGAAGGGCCTTCATAAGGGGATCCCAGAGAGGGTCTTTGGGGCCCTTAAATCCCATTGGCTTCCTCCTGCTCCAGGGGGCTATAGGGGGCCGTGGGGGGAATGGAGCCCAGGGTGGTGCTGGTGTCCTGTGGTTGTGGTTCTGAGGTTGTCACCCCTCCCTCTGTGCCCCTATAATCTTTAAACAGACCTCCTCATCCACAGGCCTCCCTCTCCTTCCTTCCTTCTTCAAATGCTCATTCATTTAACAAATATTTATTGAACCCGCACTCGAAGCCAGGTGCTGTTCTAGGTTCAAATGTCACGTATGTACAAATGTTGGAGGAGACAAAAGGAGCAGATATTTATCGAGCAGACTGTATACCTGATGCGTAGGCACTCATATTTAACCTTGGCAGCAGCCGCTCTGGGAGGCAGGCGCTGTGCAAACGGGGAAACGGAAATCCTCCCCTGGGCCTCAGGGGGAGGCAGAGCCCAGATTTAAACCCGGTCTCCGAAGTCCCACCCAGCGCCCTGCCCGTGACCCAGGCGGGCACTGTCCCATGCGGTGGCCACACTCTCAGGCTTCTCACCCTCCCAGGCTGCTGCCCACACCGCTCCTGGGGCTCGCGGAACAGACGCTCTTCAAGGTGCTGCCGGGACTGGTGAGTGTGGGGGCCTCGGGCCAGGCACGCCCTGTGCCCGGGCTGTGCCCCTCCTCCCCTGGCTTTAATCTGGGCGCCAGGCAGGATTAGGCTGTTCTTCCCTTCCACGCCCACCAGGTAATCCATCCTGGCCTGCCCACAACTGCTCAAGTGCCGCCAGTGAGTCTCTGTGTGTATGGGGGGCGGGAGGAGGGGGGCTGGCACAATCCATCCCCAGACCTCTGAATTGTAAATTTATAGCTTCAGATGACCTGACTCTCCTGCTCCCAAGTTCATGTCCCTTTCTTATGCCCTGCCCTGTCTCTGCCACCTGTATTATTATTGCCTTTAAACTTGGCTTTAAACTCGCTTTGAATTACACTTGGGTCGCTCGGTGGTTTTCAACTGAGTCCTGTGCTTGGCATATGTGTTCAGAAAATTACATCCATGTATATCAGTACTTCGTAAGAGGAACACATTATAACTAAACTGCTCCAGGATGCTTGTCCAGGGCCGGCCCCAGCCATCCTGGCTTCTATCAGGGGACACGAACCGCAGTGGAGAAAAGATGGTCTGGCCAAAGGCCCATGTCATTGAGGCCACAGCAGGCAGGGGCTTGCTGGGCTCACGCAGCCAGCACAGGGCGGTCAGGCCTCCTGAACCCCAGCCCTGGCAGGGCCTCTCTTATGAGTCCTTGTGAAGGGCACCTGTGGGGGTAGCAAGGGCATGAGCGCCTGAGGTTGGCAAAACTGCCCTGGACTTGAAGAAGCCAATCGGAAAGTAGCTCAGGGGGAGAAGGGAAGTTCCCAGCAGCAAGGACCCCAACCAGGCCCATCTCAGGTGGATTTCAACAAGGGGGGGGGGGGCGCTGCATTTAAATTGTGACCCCTAACTAGGGTCTCTGGGACAACTGGCTGAGACACAGGATATGTGTGACTCAAAGAGGCTTTACAAATAAGAGCTAATTACTAGCATTTAGAGATTGGAGATTTCTCCTACCGATCCGATTTCTGGCATCTCTTGTGCAATCAGCCACCTCCTTCCCGCAGGTCACATGGCTGGCGCCATGGGGCGGCTCCCCCACCCATCATAGCCCCTTGGATGTCCTCGCATTTCTGTGACATGCCTGACTCCAGGGGCCATGGAGTTTGAGGTCCCAGACCTTGGGCAGGCTGCCATTCTTCTCCGGCCACCGATGTGGAATGAAGGGGCGGGGCTGGGTCGCCTGAGGTTCCTGCTCAGGTGGACTCGGATTCTGTGATTCACAGACTCAGGGATTCTTCAAGCCGAACCACCTGCTCCCTGTTCGCACAACACAGGGGTTTTCAGAAACACACTGGCACAATCCATCCCCAGACCTCTGAATCCTAAATGTATGCAGTGAATGTAGTGTATGCAGTGAATGCCTGGCCCGAGCCTGACTCTTTGGATGGAGGGGGTGGCACCCTTTTTGGGGGTCCATATGCTAGGTCTTCCGGGGTCCAGCTAGAAGACAGCAGGGACCTGAGACCTCAGAGGGAACAACGGCCTTTGTCCCCTCAGGCGAGGGCCTGGTCCACACACCCTAACTGGCCTCTGAAGCATGTCTCCCCTGTTCCCCCAGCATCCTTCGGGGGTTTTCTGGGAGGGCCCATGTAATTGGCCCTCCACATCACCCACTCCACCCTCCCAACACGTAAAGCTCCAGCCCCTCCCCTGCCTCCGCGTGTCTCCCACCCTTCTCTACCCTCTGCCTTGCCTTGGTCCCTGGGCTAGCAAATGTTATAGCAAAACAGGTAGAGAAAATGCAGCTGTCCCCTGTGCCAGGCTGGGCCCACTCTTATTGTCCTGTAACACCCGTCTCCCCTGGACACAGCTGTGCCCCGTGGTGGACAGTGTGCTGAGCGTGGTGAATGAGCTCCTCGGGGCTGTGCTGAGTAAGTTGGGGCCCAACCCCCTCCTTGGCCCCTTCTCCTTCCCCATCCCATTACCCCAAAGGGTGGCGGTACCAGGGCAAGAGGAAGGGACAGGATTCTGGGACCTCCCACTTCCTCCTCAGGCTGATGAGGCCGCCACTTTGAGGAGCCCTCACAGGGGTGTGGGCTAAGGCTGGTCCAGCAGAATGGGGGACTCATACCCCGCCCCCCCAGCTCTCCCTCTGCTGGGGGCCTCAGGCACCTGTGGTGTCCAGCATGGTCAGCAACATGAGGCAGATGTTATTATTATTGTCTGGACAGACAAGATGACAGGCCCAGAGAGCTCAAGTAAGAAACCCAAGGCCCACAGCCACAGCGGCCACCTGAGCCTTATGGAGACATGGACAGATGCCTTTTGTGTGCACAGATGGGCTTTGCCAAGTGTAAACAGGTGTGGCCAGGATAAGGCCAGAAAAGCTGGGGCAGATGTGAGAGAGGCAGGGCCGCAGTGTGGCCAGGGACACCAGCTCTGGAGAAGGGGAGTCCTGGCGTGGCTTCTGTGGCCTTGGGCTGGTGACTTCTGTCCAAGCCTCAGAGTTTATCTGTATAGTGAGGATGATGGTGGTGCCCAGGTGAATACTTAGTAGAGCGCTAGGCACTCAATAAATGGAAGTAGGGCCGGTTATTTTTGGGGGGCTTGGCTCATAGGGTCTTCCTCCTTCCTCCTCTCCCCACGCAGGCCTGGTGCCCTTGGGGCCTCTTGGGTCTGTGGAATTCACTCTGGCCACACTGCCTCTCATCTCTAACCAGTACATAGAGCTGGACATCAACGTGAGTCGGAAGGCCTTGCCCACTGCTGGGGCGGGGCGAGGGGGGGGCGGGGTTGGATACTGGTGGAGGCTGGGTAGGAGATGCTGGGTCAAAGCCACGTGGGTGAGCAGCTCTGACCCTTCCATGCCGTCTCCTCCCCCTGCAGTCCATTGTGAAGAGCGTAGCTGGTGACATCATTGACTTCCCCAAGCCCCCCAAACCCATCAAGGTGCCTCCCAAGGAGGACCACACGTCCCAGGTGACCGTGCCTCTGTACCTCTTCAGCACCATATTTGGGCTCCTGCAGACCACCGGTGCTCTTGACATAGACATCACCCCTGAGCTGGTGAGTGTGGCACCCTCCCCTGCTGTGACCTGAAAATGCCAATGACCCAGTCACATCATCACCGATTAGCCTAAACGAGCCACTTCCTCTGTAATTGGACAGTGAGACACATTTATAACATGCAAATGTCCATTCTTGTTGTGGCAAACATTGCTAATTGACAATGGCCCTCCGATTGGCTAAGTCTAAATGGGACTTCTGAGTCATTCCTTCCAGGGAGTTACTTTCAGTTATTCAGAACCGGCATGTGAAATGTAGCCAGCTTTTCATCCTGGCATCAGATGCTCCCTTTCAGAGTCAAGAGCCCGATTTTATACTAAAGTGTGAATGACTAACATTTCTAATGCTTTCTCAAGAGCAGATTTGAGTTGAAGAGAGGAAAACTAGGGTTAGACTCTTCCAAAGGTCACTTGGACACTTGTTTTGAAGCCTCTGAGACCTCTCTGCTTCCATTCTGGCTCCTCACACCTCACAGATGTCTGGAAGGCTCACCCCTCGGAAGCCGCATCCAGAGGCATTTTCTCGGCCTTAGCCCTCTCCAAAGGCAGTGAGCTCTAAGCCACCTGTCTCCATGCCCCCCAACCCCCACCTCCATCTGCAGCTCAGGCCTTAGGGGGCACTTCCTGATGTAGGGTCCAGAGAGCACGGGACCAGGCTCCTGAGCTAGGAGGCAGGCGTCTTCTTGCTGGAGGGAGGTGGCAGTCATAGCCAGGCAGAGATTCTGAGTGTGAGGATGCATGTGCCTGAGCAGTGTGTGTGTGTGTGTGTGTGTGTGTGTGTGTGTGTGTGTGTGAGTATTAGGCAAGAGAGAGAGATCTCAGAGGCCAGGTGCTATCCTCAAGTGCTGTCCACCCCCAGGGGGTGATGGCCTTGTGTTGGGCGAGAGTCTGGGAATCCTCTGATCAGGGTCAGATCCCTGGGCCTTCAGATTGTGAGGGGTTTGAAGGTTCTGGAATTAGCCTGCCCAGGTCAAATCCTGGTGCCACCGCCTACCAGCTAAGAGTCTAGAGAGGAGCCTCAAGTTCTCCACTCATAGAATGAGAGTAATCAGGGCACCCACCTCTTTGGGCTGTTGTAAATGTGAAATGAGCAAAGGCATGTGCTTGGCATGTAGTGAGCACTCAGTGATCATTGGCCACTGGAAGGAGCATGCGTGTTTGTAGAGATGTGTATGTGATTGGTGGGGGTGCAGGTGGGGCAGAATGTGGACAAAACCGCCCTGTGTGTGCTGAGGGATCCCTGTCCTGTGTCTGCGCTCACCATGTCCTCTCATTTGGTCTTGGGCCCAGGTTCCCAGCAATGTCCCAATGACAACTACAGACCTGACAGCTTTGGTCCCTGAGGTGAGTGACCCTTCTTATGACCTTGATCACTGGAGCACTTTCCTGATGAGCCTGAATGGACTCCAGACTCTTTCTCAATACATTTCTCCAGAGAGCTGTAGTGGAATGGTGAATCTAAATTCACACTAAAGTGTGAATGGCTAACAGTGTATCCTTTCCTGATAGCAGAGTGGAAAGGACCAGGCTTTAATTGCCCCAGAAGTCAATTAGACATTTGTCCTATGGCTGTTCCTTTTCTATCAAGGAGAAGACAGAACATTCTTTTCAGGCTACTGAATCCCCTCCCTCCTGCCACCTTACTTCACCTTAGTCTTGGTCTCCTCTGACCCACGAGAGAAGATGCAGGGCACTGGCCTTGTGGGGGAAGAGAAAGGAGACGATTCAGGGAGGACATCAGTACAAGACTGCAGGGCCTGGCCTCAGCTTTCCTGTCCATTCACCTGGGGCTGGACCAGATGCTTTCCAGCTGTGAGAATCTGAATTCATCCTGAAGTTGAAATACTACTCCAAGGTCCTTACATAATAGCAGATTCTGATGGAGGTTGGAAAGAGGTCCGCAAGATCTGGGCTTCTACCAGAGAGGATGGAGAGGGAAGCTGAGTTTGGGGACACAGAAAAACTGTGAATCCTTGAAGGGGGTGATTCAAATCAGCCTTAGTGGGCATGGCTAGAGGCCTTTGCTAAAGGGCCTAGGAGTCTCAGGCAAGGGATGAGATTGGGGCTAGACATTCAGAAGCACTTCCTGAGGGCAGGAGCCATAAGTGGTGGAGTGGGATTTGGGGGAGGCGCAGGTGGCAGGAGCAGGGACCCATGGATGCAGCAAGCTGGGCCGAGTCCCTCCAGCTCCAGGAGCCTGGAGCCTTTGTCCTCCAGTTGCTGGCCTTGCCGTGTCAGAAGCCAGAGCCCTAGCTCCACGTCTGGGTCCGTGGCTTCAGAATCTGAGGACACATGAGGGTGGAATCGGTAGTTCCCTGTCTGTCGGATCCTGCATCTCTAGGAGTTGGGTTTGAGGAGCTGGTCCCCAGACTCTGGCATTCAAGTGACTCCAAGCTTCTGTACTCTAGTTTACAGCGCTTCTATAATTCCATGATTCATGATTGTGAGACTCAGAATTTCCTGGTTGTGTGATTCAGTCAGTCAGTCAACCAACATTCACTGAGCACCTACTATGCACCAGGCCTTGTGCCAGGTGCTGGGAATCCAGGAGGGGCAAAGGTGAAAAGGAGACCAAAGTCCCTGCGCTCCAGGAGCTGCCATTCTGCTGGGGCCGACAGACATTGGACAAATGGATGGAGAGAATGGAGTGGTCCAAGCAGATGAGCAGCGCAGGGATGGTGCTCCGAGACAGGGTGCTCTGCAAACCTCCCTGAGGGGGTGACGTCTGAGCAGGAGGCTGAGGGAGGTGAGGGCGGGGACCATGCAGGGATCTGGGGAAGACGTTTCCAGGCAGGATGAACAGGAATTGCATAGGCCCGGAGGTGTGTGCGTGCATGTCAGGTGAGAGGAGCAGAAAGGAGCTGGTGAGATGGAGAGGAGGGCATGAGGGGGCCGGTGGGGGGGGGTGAGATGGAGAGGAGGGCATGAGGGGGCCGGTGGGGGGGGGTGAGGTGGAGAGGAGGGCATGAGGGGACCGGTGGGGGGGTGAGATGGAGAGGAGGGCATGAGGGGACCAGTGATGAAGGGGGTGAGATGGAGAGGAGGGCATGAGGGGACCGGTGGTGGGGTGAGTTGGAGAGGAGGGAATGAGGGGACCGGTGGTGGGGTGAGTTGGAGAGGAGGGAATGAGGGGACTGGTGTGGGGGGGTGAGATGGAGAGGAGGGCATGAGGGGACCGGTGGTGGGCGGGGGGTGAGATGGAGAGGAGGGCATGAGGGGACCGGTGGTGGGCGGGGGGTGAGATGGAGAGGAGGGCATGAGGGGACCGGTGGGGGCGGGGTGAGATGGAGAGGAGGGCATGAGGGGACCGGTGGGGGTGTGTGAGATGGAGAGGAGGGCAGAGGAGGGATCAAGCAGGAGTGGGCTGGTGGGCCTCGGGGGAATTTTGAGTCTGATTCCCTTTTCCATGGGTTGGTGGTGTCTCCCCACCTGAGTGTCAGTCTCATGGCGGCTGAGACCACGGTTCAGTCTGTAGCCTCAGCACCCAGCATGGTGCCTGGTGCGCAGTGGGTGCTCAGTGGGTGCTTGTTGACTCTCTTGAGTCACTGGCTGACTCTATCAGTGGGGCACATAAGCTGCCTCGGGCCCTGCTCTCTGCCTCTCTCCAGGTCCTGGGGAAGCTGCCCCGGGGCCAGCAGCTCCTGCTCAGGCTGCAGGTGAAGCAGGCACCCGCGGTCACACTCCAGAAAAAGAAGGCCGCAGTCTCCATCGCAGCTAACATCCGCGTGCTGCCCCACCTCCCTGCGGGGACTCCGGACGCCCTCTTGGAGCTGAATGGGGTGAGTGGCTAAGGGAGGGAGCCCGGCACTGGGTTCTGAGCGGGCTGACCCTTTCCAGGCCACTGGGGAGGGGGGGGCGTTGCCTTCCCCCGATTTCAGGGTCGCACAACCCAGGAAGCCTCTCTCCTTTATTGTCACCATCTGAGCTAAGACCCAAGTGCCCACTTAGACTCCCTCATCGCACATCTGACCAGGCCAAGGGCTGTCCAGTCTGCTTCCTCGGGATTTCAGGAGTGATTCCCATATCCCCATCCTCTCTGTGCTCAGATATCTCTTGGCTGACTCTCTGACTTCTTCCTGGCCCCCCTACCTCTCCACCCCACCTCTACTAGTTTTCCCAAACACACATCTGGGCAGAGGCAGGTCCCTCCCCTGCTCACTCTCTGCCCTGGCTGCCCATGGCCTAGCACATTCCATACCCCCTGCCTCATCCTCTTCCTTTTACTCAGGGCTGCCAGGTCCCACCTCCCTGCCTGTGTGTGTGCAGGGACCACCACCTGCAGTACCACCTCTCTCCTTCTCTTGGCGAATGCCTCATCTTTCAACATTCAGCTCCGGTGTCACCTCATTGGACACCCTTCCTTGCCCCCCTGCAGGCTGGGCTGAGGGTCTCCCCAAGCTTCTACAACCCCAAAACTTCCTCTTGTATAAATGGATCACCATCAGTTGTTGTTTTTTAATCCTCACCTGAGGATATGGAAAGAGAGAGAGAGAGAGAGAGAGAGAGAGAGAGAGAGAGAGAGAGAAATAGAGAAACATTAATGTGAGAAACATCAATTGGTTGCCTCCTGTATATGCCCCAACTGGGGACCAAACCCACAATCTAGGTATGTGCCCTGACTGGGAATTGAACCCACAACCTTTTGGTGTATGGGGTGATGCTCCAACCACCTGAGCCACCTGGCCAGGATGCCCCTTCAGTTTTAATACTCTAGTTCTTGAACACCAGAACCTTCAAGTTACCTCCTCATAGCACAGCACGGATCCTAACGCACAGCAGGGCCTCAGTAAGGGTTAGTGGAAGGAACGGGGGAGATTCACCTGTTGACCAAGGGAGACCTGTCCTCAAGTTCCTTCTGTCTAATTCAGAGTGACCTCTGCCTGCTTTCCCCCTGCAGGTTATGACCTTAAATGCCCAGCTGGCTCCTTCGGCTACCAAGCTGCACCTCTCCCTGTCCCTGGAACGGTAACATGGGATCCCGGGCCTTGTCGGTAGGACCAAGAATTAGGGACCTACAGGAACCTCCTTCCGTTTATCAGGCACCAACTAAGTTGCAGTTTTACCAGCAGCTTGGTTGCCTCTAGGACCTGCTGGGGAGGGGATGGTGTTAGCCCATTTTCACAGAGGGCACCTGGGGCTCAGAGAAGCAGGTCCAGAGCAGGCTTCTTCCACAGCACTGCCCAGAGCCAGGAGATACACCCACTGCCAGGATATGGAGTCCAGACTCCTGAGTTATCAGCCCCAGAGGCTGGCCTCAGAGATAACCGTGCCGGGATATTATAAAATGCTTCGTTATTCAGGTGGATTCGTTATTTCTCTAATCTCTCCACCCCTGTGGGAACTAGGCCTCATGGTCGTCTTTAGGACCAAGATGGTGATGTTGGTGGCAATCCTTCCTCACGGGAATGGCCCTTTACCATTTGCAAAGCCCAGGCTGGCACAGTGGGTTGTCCCTGGAAGCAGGCCTGCAATCGGGGCCTCCATTCTCCAGGCTCAGTGCTCTCACGGTGGCCTGGGGCCTGGGGTCTCTCTGTCCCTCCCCGGATTTGGGGGCTCTCCCAGGGTCTCTGAGATCTGCCCATCCTGGCCCATAGGCACCCAGTGCTTACTTGACCCTATTTGAGTGTCCCTTGCAGGCCCCTGAGGCTGCATACAGATGCCCCTTGCAAGACTCCACTGCTGCCCCATTTCTAACCTCGCCTGCTGCCTGAGTTCATCTCCCGTTCCTGGTGGCAGTTCACGTCTCAGCCCTTCAGGAGATAGAGCTCTGCGGCCAGGCTCTGGCTCTGGACCTGCGTTTGGCCAGCTGCGATCCACTAGTGGCTTGCGGCCTTTAGGATGCCTGCTGGATACAGAGCACCCTACGTCCAGTGCTCAGTCTGTGGAGAGCCACTCTTTAGAAAGGTTCACCCACTCGCCCAGAGTCAAACAACTGGGAGTCAGACTGAGGCTCCAAGACCACGGAGTCGGAGGTGGTGGTCATGATATCTCAGAAGGAGGTTCGATCCCTCCAGGTCCATTTTACGGGTGGGAAAACTGAGTCTCTGTGTTCAGGCTGGAAAGAAACAGAGTTGGGCCATAACCCTGTTTTCTGATGCTGGAAAGCTAGGGGTGGGGCAGGCTGTGGGGTGGGGTGGGGCAGAGCACTGCTCAGCGGGTGATGGGGTGGATGCTGGGACCCCCAACATCTCTCTTCTCTCCAACAGGCTCAGTGTCAAGCTGGCCTCTTCCTTTGTCCACCCCTTTGATGTAAGTTCCTGGGAGGGTGAGCAGCTTGGCAGTGGTGAGCGTCTTCTAGCGGGGCTGGACAGGAGGTGGGAGGAGTCACGGGCCATGTGACTGATCTGGCCCCAGTCTGAGCTCTGCCCCAAGCCAGAGTGGACAAACATCAGGGCGTGTGTGTGTGTGTGTGTGTGTGTGTGTGTGTGTGTGTGTGATCACCCTTAGGACAGTGAATCTGAATCCCATGACCTATCAATGTCTTGGAACCTTACAAAGTTGTAAATTTCCAGAATCCCACAAAGGTTCAAAATACTGGAACTTCACACTAGTAATAAGGCTCCTGAACTCAGAAAGTTCTAATATTTCAGAACCCTTAGTTTTCTGCTTCTCACATAGTTCTGTGATTCTGGAATCTCATGATCCTCTCAGGTTCTAGAACGTCCGAAGGGTTCTTAAGTTGGTGGGAACCTAAGATCAGACCACACAGAGTCTACTGGAGCTGGGTACCTTCTCCTCCTTCTTTCTCAGGCACAGGTCCCCTCCAGGCCCCACAGAGCCCTCCTCTAGGAAGGTAGCTCCTCTAAGCTCATGGGGCCCAGGGTGAAGCTGTCCTAACTCAGAGTCCCCTGTGGGGTCACTGGTAGATATTGCACCCCAGCGGGCCTGTGCCCACTAGGAGCTGTGTCCCCAGGCGTGGGGGAGGCTGAGGCAACTGGACCTTGGATTTCCCTCCCCTGGAAGGAGTGTGCTGCTACCTGCGAAACTACTTCTCGCCCTCCCCATGCTCTCTTGCAGGCGTCCCATATAGAAGAGTGGCTCAGTGATGTGTTCCGGGCGGCGTATGTGCCGAAGCTCAACGGTACGGGGGGCCTTCGCTGTCTTTTGGACACGTGGAGTGTCTGAACTTGGGGCTGCCAAATCTGTTGCCTCTTTCCTTGTTCTGAGAGACACTGAGGTTGGAGAGGGGTTGATGCCCATTTCTGAGATGCAGAAATTGAGGCACCAATATTTCCATTTACACAACACTGACTAGCATCTACACTGCACCAGACTCTGCGCCCCAAGAGCTATCTGACCTGGGTCCTCTCCTCAAGCTCACAATCCAGAGGGGAGTGCTCATATAAGCAAGTGATTAGAATATATGGCCCAGAATGTGCAAGGGGCTGACAGAACCTCAGGGAGGCTCTGCTGAGGGGCCACTGATGACAATACAGAAAAGGGGCGTTTTCATTTGAGTTTAGTAGGACACGTAGGAAGAAAAACTGAGTCCCCAAGAAGAGAAATGGCTGGCTCAAGGAAAGTGGTGGAATAAGGTCAGCAGGTCCCACCCTGGCCCCCCACATATCTTTGCTTTCAACCCTTTCCTCTTCACAGTGGACCTGGATGTTGGTATTCCCCTGCCCAAGGTTCTCAATGTCGATTTTGGCAACGCGGTCCTGGAGGTCATCGAGGTGAGTTTCCCGTGCAGACGTGGTCTAGATGGGCCGTACGCGTGTTTGTGGAGAGCCTTGCTTGAAACTCATTAGGGGCGTGCTCTCCTCATCATCGGGTCTGCCCATGCACCGTTTTCCAAATTGCTCAGGGAATTACAAACGACTGAGCTTGGGAATGGCAAACAGACGACAGGAGTGCTGCCGCTCCTTCCTTACTAACCCACGGCAGGCATTGTCAGTCAATTACAGAGTTCTTTCCCGAACGATTCAGACCCACGTCTGGCCTATCGGGTGGGATCTCGGATTCACTCACAGGATCGCAGTTCCCTTGGTCCAGGGGTGGCAAATATATGTGCGGTCCCTCCTTATCCTGTGCCTGTGGCAGGCGTGGCTAATAGGTCCTGACGCTTTTCTTGTTGAATATAGACATAGCCTCACAGTCCTTTTTCAAGCACAACTTGGAGGTTTGGAACAGTTCTGGGAGGTAGACAGAGCAGAGAGTTTTGGACCCATTTCTCAGATGAGAACCAAGGCTGAAGGAGGTCGAATTTCTGGCCCAAGTTCAACACAGTAAATTAATGGATAAATGGCACTTGAACTAGGGTCTCTTAAGAACGAAAGTCAGTAAAATCATTGACCTTTTTCATGCTGGATGTCATTTATTAAGCATTCATTTATTTGTTCATTCATTCACTCAGTGAGTGCCTGCTGTGTTCCAGGTACAGTGCTAACCTCAGGCCATGGGAGGGGCACAGACATGGATGCGGAGATGGGGGTGGAGGTGGGAGGACAGGTGTGTTGGGCACAGGGACTCAGAGAGCCTAACCAAGAACCGTTGCTCTTTGCAGAATGCTGTTGTGCTGACTGTGGCATCCTGAGCTGAGAGATGGCCGCTACTCCTCCCTGTTGACTGCCAAAGTCCTGCCGACCTGCCTACTCTGCCTCAGTTTCCCTCCCAGTCTCTAGCCTGTGTCAGTGACAGTATAAATGTCCCTTATCCACCCAGGCCCACCCAGGTGCTCTGGCCCTGCCGCTGTGCCCCGGCCTGGGTGGGGACTGCAGGGCTAGCCACAGGTCTCTGCTTCAGAGAGAGCTCTGGGGCCACAGTGGCCAGTCCCTGGCTTTCAATAAACTGTCTGTGTCAGCATCTCCTGGCTAATCTGTTCCCCAGTCACACACAGGCCACCTTGGCCTCTGCCTCTGGTGTCCTCCTGCGCTCCAGGCAGGGGCTCCTGGGAGGTGAGGGGACTTGGGGCCTAAGTCATTGTAGCTTTGTGTCTCAAGCTTACCTGGTTGGCCTGTGTCTTGTGCCACCTTCCTCCACCTCTGCCCCGAGCTCCCTGTGTCCCTCCTTACTCCCTTCCCCGCTCCTCGCTCCGTTTTCTAAATACCTCTTCCTTCATTCTGTCTCTCAGTCTGTCTGAGTCTCTGTCTCTGACTCTCTGACTTTGGGACACTTCTCAGTAGTACATCTGAGCTGAGTTTTGAAAGATGAATAGGAGTTTTCCAGGGAGAAAAGGAGCCAGCATTTCAGGAAGCAAGGAGACCTGGTCCTGGAGGATCCCTGCTAGTTGCACTTCAGCCGTGGACACCCCCCGAGAGGCCTCAGAGCACAGCTATGCCAAAAGCTCGCGGTGCGGATGGGGACACAGGTGCCAGGCAGGGCCTGGCTGGTCCAGGGCCACATAGCGGCAGAGTTGGGATGGGAAACCGCCTCTTGGCTCTGGGCTCTTCCCCACTTTCAGGATGGATACCCTTGTTTCTAGGAAATGGCCCCAAGATGGCACTTACGAGTAAGGAGGTGCCAACAAAGTTTTTGGAACTGGCTCTGAGGATCTGGGCGGACACAGGAGAGTTGGAAACCATCTTGATGTTGCCCACTAGTAATGACCCTGTGACCATCCTTCCATCCATCCATCCATCCATCCATCCTCCCATCTATTCATTCATTCTTCCTCCCTCCCTTCCTCTCATTCTCCCATCTACCCACCCTGCAAATACTGGTACTGTCTACTGCCGGGCCAGCCATTAAGTGGCATGTTAGGATTTATCTCTGACTCCTCTCTCACTTCCATTGTCTCCTGGCTCCATCCAGGACAGAGCTGAGGTTAAGTGAGTGGCTTGAGTTAGCTGTCTGTGTTCAGATCCCATCCCAGCACTAGCAACGTGGCTTCGGGCAAGTCATGTAATCTCTGAATCGCTTCATCAGTAAGTTGGGGGTGAGACTAGTAAGGTTTGAGTGTTAACCAGCACTCAGGATAGTGACTCGCCCTTAAGAAGCTCTTGGTGCCTGTTAGCTCATGTTACTGCTGCATTAGGCCATGACCTTCATCTGTTTTCTCCTCTCCACCCACACCCCGGCACACCCTCCTCATTTCTCATGAGGACTGCACCTGCCCCTTCCTGACCTCCCTCCCTCCTCTCCTCCAGCCCCTCTCCTCCAGCCCGTCATCCTTGATCTCATCTGACCACGTCTCACTGCTGACAACCCTTCAATGGTGCATTCTCACTGCCAGCAGGAAATTATCCCAGCTCCCAGGTTGGCATTCAAGGCTGCTATGACCTGGCCTCAGCCAATCCCCCCTGGAGCATGGAGAGAGAGCGGAGTTGTCTCTGTGCCTCAGGCTCCTCATCTCTAAAATGGGAACCACTATAGGACTCACTCATAGGTCGTTTGAGGATTAAACAAGACAATCAACGTACTAAGAAGAGTGCCTGGCTCGTGGGGAATGTGCATGATAGGTAGTCAGGCCTTTGAACAGACCTTCGCTCTTCCTGGGGCATCCCTGTTCCCTGTGTGCCTGGCAAACTCCTATCATCCCTCAATGCACAGGCACACGCAGCTGCCAGCCTCGCCGTGCCCCAGGCAGGACCTGTTATTGTATTTGCCACACGGGATTGTCACTGCCCCGGTCCCATTTTCCCACCTGACCAAGACCTTCTCAAGGTCAGGGATGGTGTCTGCCTCATCCTGTGGCTGCACAGAGTGGCGATGAGAGCAGCTAACCTCCTTTGAGTGCTCATTGTATACTGGACACTGTGTTAGATGCTGAACACCCCTTTTTGGACAGCTCCTAAGTGGCAGAGCCAGAATTCGAACCAGATCCTTCCGACCCTAATTCCAAAGCCTGGGTTTTGCTATGCTATAAAAGTAGTACTAGCTGCATTTATTTTATGCTTACTAAGTGCTTTAGATACATCATGTTATCAACTCCTTGAATCAACCCTCCTGTCTAGGAACTATTTTTACCTTCATTCTATAGTTGAGGAAACTGAGGCACAGAGAGGTTAGGCGATTCACCCAACGATACACAGTTAGGAATGATGAGGTTAGGATTTGAATCCAGGCCTCTGAGTTCAAAGCCCAGGCTCTGAACCCACACTTAGGGTGGGGTGAGGGGGCATGACACAGGATGTGCAGGGAGCCCCTGTGCTGAGCTTGCAGCCCTGAGGCTGACAGCTCATGGGGGAGACGAGAGCTGCTGGACGGATTCTGTTTCCTGGTCCCTGCGGCCCCTGCATGAGCCCCCCACGTGGCCCCCTGCATGGCTGAGTCACCTTTGGGTGAGTCACCTCCCAGGGCCTGGTCCCTCCAGCTGCAGACAAAGGTGCCTTTTGGACGCTAAGCCCAGGTGACCTCCCTGAGGCGCCACAGTTACACTAATCCTCCTGGAGCCCCAGGGGGTAGGCCTGCCTTCTGGCTGGGGCTGAGGATGGGCACAGAGCCTCATGTGACTGACAGTAACCACCTTTGTGTGTGCACTGCCCCCTACAGTTTACAATGTGCATTGGTCCCTGTGGGCAGAGGGTGGAGGAGGCACATGGCCCTCTTCGTATTGTATTTCAGTTTTAAAAGGTAAGATATCTGTTGAACGAGCACTTATATCACTCCAAGTGGGAGGCAACAGGGAGATGAAAGGGGGCTGCTGTTTACTGAGCCTCCACGAGGCTCCGGGCACATTCTGGAAGGTTCCTATGAAATTCTCAAAACCCTACTGGAAAAGTGCAATGAAGCCCACTTCTCAGATGGCCAGACTGAGGTCCTGGAGGAGAAGTGACCATCAGGTCACATAGGACAGAGAGGGGGTGGAAGCACAGGTGCATGACTCTTGGGGTCCCTGTCCTTGGAGCCCTTCCAACCCCCACAGATGATGGGGCAGAAGGTGGTCCAGGCCCCAGGCTGAGGTGCCTCCTCACACCCCTCATGGCTTTTGAAGACTTGCTGCCACAAGGAGCCAGTGAGGACCTGGGATGATGAGGATGAAAAAGCCATCTTCTGAGCACCTACTGTGTGCCAGGCCCTGTTCCCAGCACTTTGCATGAGTAAGTCACTCACCCCTCCCAACACCCTTTTGAGGCCAGGTTGCTCCTGTCACTGTCTTCAAACCAAAGGAACAGAGGCTTGGAGAGAACTGGAAGCAGAATTCAAACCCAGCACCCAGCTCCGGGGCCTGTTCCATTAGTGTGCACACAGCAGCTGAGGAAACTGAGTTCCAGAGGGGGGCTGGTTCAGGAGCCAGTGGTCACATCGGCAAACTTGACGTCAATCGTGCCTGCCTTCAGAGCCCCCACTGCCTCCTGGGAAGGAGGAGAAGGATCTCCTTGCAGAGTTCAGGAAAACACATTTATTCTCCCCCTGACTTGAGCAGGCCTTGGTAGGGAGAGAGAGAGAGATGCCCCCTCACTCCAGAGGATTCTCAGGTGGACCTAGTGGGGGCGGGGGGAGGGGGCATTAATTAAACACAGACATAGGACCTAGGCTGGGCCTGGGGGATGAGAAACTCAGAGAGCTCCTTGTCTAGTGGAAGTAAGAGCATTCATTCATTCGTTTATGACACAGGTGCACTGGCAGCTGTGCCTGTGCTGGGCTAGGGGTGGGGCCCAGGCCTGCTTTGCCTGGTTTTCCCAGAGCAACACCTTCTCAGTATGGGCTGCAGGACCCTGAGTGGTCCAGAGGAAGAATCAAGGTTGAGGGTCATCACAGAAAGCTTTCCAGAGCAGCTGACATTTCTGCACGAGTTTGAGCAGTGCAGTCTGGAGAAGAGTGTTCTAGATTGCAGGCATTGCCCGTGCAAAGGCCCAGAGGCAGGAGGCTGGGGCAGAAGCAGGACTGAGTGTGGAAGGCAGACTTACCTTGAGTGCCAGGGAAGAGGTCTGGGCTGTGTCCCAGCGGTCTTGAAGGGGGCAGTGGTTGCCTCTGAGGGGTGGGAGCAGGTATTAGCTGGGAAGGGGCAGGAGGGAACGTTCTGAGGTGATGGAGATGTTCTATGCTGAGATAGGGGTGTGGGCTACATGGCTGTATAAAATTGTCAAAACTCCACGAATAAACACTTAAGATTTGTGAATTTTACTGTACATAAACTTTACATTTAAAGGAAAGAATCTTAATGGCATACATGTTGAAGGGTTCAGAGGGACATGTACTGTTGTCTGCAACTTACTTTGAAATACATTAAAAAAGGATGGATTAACCGATAGACATATAGCTGTGATAAAGGAATTATAACACAGTTTTAATGGTAGAAGTAGCTGGTGGGTATAAGGTGACAAGAATATGGGTGTTCACTGTACAATGATTTCAACTTCGCTGTAGGTGTGAGCGTTTCATAATGAATTACAGGGAGAAAGCCTGCAGCTCAAAAAAAGCCCAGCTGCTTGTTCTCTTCACACCAGCCTCAAATTTGAAGGGTCGGATCCATATACATCTCCCCGAATTCTTACATCAGTCCTGTGAGGTGGGTATCATACCCATTTAACCGATGGAAATAACAAGATGCACAGAGAAGGGAAGTGGCTGGCTCAAAATCATGCAGAGAGTTGGGGACTGAGCAGGCTTTGAGCCTGATGCTGAGTCCGGTCGGGGCACATCCTGCCTGCCCAGGCCACCCGGAGTGAGCGGGGCCTGCCGTGGAGCTGGAAACGAGATAGATGCATTTGGGGATGTTTCCAGTTCACCCATCTAGGGGCCGAGCAGGGGTCTCCAGGAATATGTCTAGACCAGGGGCTGATAAACCCCAGCTCATGTGACACCATCTGGGGCTGAACACAGCTCTTGGAATTAGCCACAAACCGCAAACCCTTGTGGTTTTGGGGCTCAATGCCCAATTTGCAGAGCAAATCTGTCTGGTCTCTTATAATTATACGGTATTTCCCTCTCTGGATTTGGACTCCGGCTCTAGCTGCTATATAAGGGGCCTGTGACCAGACTCAGCGCAAAGCAGAGTGGCCGGTGAACGGGACCTCTCAGGACTGAGCTTCAGGGACTTCACAGGGGTAAGGAGGAGTCTGTTCCCTTTTCAGTGTCTAGGTCGACAGGGGGAAGCTGAGGTCTGCTGCTTGCTGATGCCAGAAATCCCTTCATTAAAAAGCCCATCTTTTTAACTGAAGGTGGTGGTACCTCATTGAACACAGATTTATGGGTAGTGGGGTTAGGATGAGGTGAGGAAGACAGGAAAATTCTTATGCATATTAGTCCTTCATATTCTAGTATAAATGAGTGCCTCTGATACTCTCCTGGGAGCAGTGGGAGTAGGGAAAAAAACTTGGGGGCTTGGTGAACTTGAAGAGAAATGGGAGCAGGGAAAAGGGAAAGAAGGTGAATAAGTGGAGGGGGCTGAAGCCAACAATTTCCCAGTTTGGCCCAGATGTGAGGTGGTGACTCTCTGAGGCTGGTGAATGGGTAGGCTGGGATGATGGAGTGAGAGAAGTGGGTGATGGCATGAAGGCAGCAAAATAAAGTTTCCTAGAGGCTTACCAACTCACCCACACATGCAGCTTCACCGCTCCAGTCAGAGCCCCTTATCTCATAACTTAAGACCCACTTCTTAGAGGTCTGGGATAAGAGTCCCAAAACAGTAACACTAGATGCTGTTTATTGAGTGTCTGTTATATGCCTGAGGCAATGTGTTATGATTAGGAAGCAAAGGTTCAAAAAGGTAAAGTCTTGCCCTCGCTGGTTTGCTCAATGGTTAGAGCGTTGGCCCGTGGACCAAAGGGTCACGGGTTCGATTCCCCGTCAAGGGCACATACTATAGTTGCAGGTTCTATTCATGACCTGGGTTTGGGAGCTGTGGGAGGCAACAGATAGATGTTTCTCTCTCTCTCCTTCCTCCTTCCCTTCCACTCTCTCTAAAAAAAATCAATGGAAAAATATCTTTGGGTGAGGATTTAAAAAAAAGTAAAGTCTCTTGCCTAAGGATTACACCCAAAGACCCAGAGCCCTTTATCTTAACTAAATGGCATACAACTGTCTCCTGCAAAGAGGTGGGAGAGGGTGTTTGCTGGCTGTCTGGCTGGCTGGCAGCATGGAAGGGTGGCTATGCGAATGTTTTGATAAGTGGGTGGACTGGTGGAAGAATGAATGGAAGGGTGGAAGGACGGGTGGATGGATATATGACTGGCTTGTTGGCTGGCTGTATCATGGATGAGTGGAAGGACAGATGGGTAAGATGATTGAAGAGGGGAAATGGACAGTTGGATGAGTAGATGGGTGAGTGGATGAATGAGTGGTATGATGGCTGCAAGGATGGATGAAAAGATGGATGGATGAACAAGAGAGGGAGAACTGATGGTTGGAGCAGTAGGTGGCTGAGTGGATGAATGGATGGGTGGGTAGGTAAATAAAGGGGTAGATGCCGGAGAGATTTCCCCAGAGCCTGCTTGCTCCCAGTTTGCTGTTCTGGTTGGAATCCTCATGACCTCTCTCCCTGAAGCTTCATTTAAAAATTTCATCTTGGGAGATAATCGAACATCCACGTTCTGGAGCACTTTAGTTAATGGGTCTGCTTTGTATCTCCAGATTAATTTCAGTTTGAAAAACTCAGAAGGTGATAACAGAAATTCTGGACTCTGCCCCACTGTGTGACCTGGGATCCTTTCCCCAGAAACTCTGCTTTCTAATAACACATTGTATCAGGCATATAATAGACCAGGCGTCCTCAAACTACGGCCCGCGGGCCACATGCGGGTGTTTTTGCCGTTTTGTTTTTTTTACTTCAAAATAAGATATGTGCAGTGTGCATAGGAATTGGTTCATAGTTGTTTTTAAACTATAGTCCGGCCCCCCAACGGTCTGAGGGACAGTGAACTGGCCCCCTGTTTAAAAAGTTTGAGGACCCCTGTAATAGACACTCAGGATCCTGGTATGACTCTTGGAAGGAGGTGCCTAGCTCCATTTGCTGGCCAGGAAGGTGATGGCCAGCTACCGCCATCTGATGCACTGTCTCCAGCAGGCAAGCAGCGCCAGCATGTGGACGGCGTGGTGTGTGGCTGCTCTGTCTGTGACAGCTGTGTGTGGCATGCGCCAAGAAACAAACACGGTCCTCAGGGTGACCAAGGATGTGCTGAGCAATGGTGAGTCCATCCCTGAAGGGGGTAGGTGTGGCATTGAGGGGGGCAGGGCAGTCCTTCCTACTCTGAAGTTCCCAAGGACCCTCTTCCTCACTGGCAGATTCTATATCAGATGGATGGGTGACTTCTCTCTGGGCTGTAATTTCCCCCTTTCCTTTTGGTTACTATTTCCTGAGCACCTACTATGTGCCAAACACCATGTTGGGAACTTTATGCACGAGGCAGTCGAGAGCAGTGAGTAAGAGCTTGAGTCCTGGAGTCAGTCTTCCTGGGGTTCAGATACTGACTGTGTGACCTTAAGTCTATGAGCCTCAGTTTACTCATCTGCAAAATGGGTGCAATCAAAGTTCCTATCTCAGAGGACTGATATGAGAATTAAGCAAGTTGATCTTTTGAAAACTTAGCACAATTCCCGGTACATAGACAGCTCTCAAAACCGGGAGCTATAATTATTCCTGCCTCTAATCTCCCTGTTCCCATTCCCATCCAAGGCTATTATGAGAATAAAAATGAGGTCATTTCCTATCTGAGTGTCACAGGCCTCACTTTGTTTATCCATCAAATGGGGACAATTATTCTGGTCTTGACTATTTCCCAAGAGTCAGTGGGATAATGGAAGAGGAAGTAGGTTTTTGAGCTATAAAGTATAGAACACTTGGAAGGGAGGGTGAGGAAGCAAAATTATCTAGTTTTGGCTGAATGCTGTTGAAATCTAGTGAATGTGAGATCAGGTCAAAGCCAGCAGCTGATGAGCTCACCGGGACATCAGGGCTGGTGGGACTGGAGGAATCTTCCCATTTGACGTGGGCATTTTACCTATGGGAAAAGGGGGGCCCAGCGAGCCAAGAAGGGCTCCCAGGTGGTGCCTGGGGGCTGCAGGTGGAGAAAGGGAGGAACCCCTGACACACCTTTGCTTCTCCGCAGCCTTTTCCAGCAACCTGCAGCAGAGCGATGCTCTCCACTCAGCCCTGAGGGAGGTGCCCATGGGTAAAGCTGCTAGTGGAGGTGGTGGGCCTCTCCTGGGGGGTCTGCTTGGTGGAGGTGGAGGTGGCGGGGGAGGTGGTCTTCTGGGGGGCCTGCTTGGTGGTGGTGGTGGAGGGGGTGGCGGTGATCTGTTGGGTGGAGTTGGAGGAGGCTTACTGGGTGGCAGTAGTGGGGGGCTGTTGGGCGGCAGTGGCAGCAGTGGTGGGGGGCTGTTGGGCGGCAGTGGCAGCAGTGGTGGGGGGCTGTTGGGTGGCAGTGGCAGCAGTGGTGGGGGGCTGTTGGGCGGCAGTGGTGGCCTCTTGGGTGGCAGTGGTGGCCTCTTGGGTGGCAGTGGTGGTGGTCTGCTGGGTGGCGGCCGACACTATTACGATGACTACAGAAGCATGACCTACCCCCGAGGTGCTGGTGGTGTTCCTTACAATGATTTCCATGTCCGAGATCGCCCCCCAAAGTATACGAATGGCAACCAGCTTGGCGGGAATTACAAGTATGGTCACCTCAAAACCAATGACAACACCGCTCAGCTCGGGGGCAAATACCGATACGGTGAAGTTCTTGATTCTGATGGAAACGTAAGAGACCTCCGAAGTGGCGACGTAAGAGACCTCCGAAACGGAGACGTAAAAGAACTCCGAAGTGTCGACTACCCCACGGCTGAGGATGCACACGGTGGCCACGGGGGCCACCGGCTGTATAAGTCAGCCGAAGGTGCAGCATCCGTTGGCAGGCTTCACAGGCGAGAACTGCGGCCGGGAGAGATCCCACCCGGGGTGGCCACTGGGGCCCTGGGCTCTGGGGGTTTGCTGGGCACTGGTGGCATGCTGGCAACCAACGGCATCCTGTCGGGCCAAGGTGGCCTGCTTGGAGGAGGCGGTCTTCTTGGTGACGGAGGACTTCTCGGAGGAGGGGGCGTCTTGGGCGTGCTCGGCGAGGGAGGCATCCTGAGCACGGTGCAAGGCATCACGGGGTAAGGAGGGGCCAAGATCCCCCTACCAAGTCCCCCGGGATGAATCTCCAAACGGGTGATCACCCTAGACCTGGAGGTGGAGGAGGGATGGTCTTCAGAGCCTTGGGCACTTCGGGGCTTGGCCTCGGGACTGGACGTCTTGAGAATCTCAAGTTGGATGGTTTTGGGTCTTGTCATTAGACAGCCTTGAATTTGAGTCCCAGCTCAGCCTTTTATACTTGTGTGTGACTTTGGACCATTCCTTTCCCCTGAGTCTCAACTTTTCCACCTGTAGAATGGTCAGAGTAACATAGTTTAGGTGGAAAAAGCCCAAGGATTTAAAATCATACACACAGGGTGGGGCCAAAGTAGGTTTACAGTTGTGAGTACATGAAACAGAGTTTATGCTTGCATTAATATTTATTAATCATTGTATTATTTTCCATATGAACAACTGTAAGCCTACTTTTTCCCTACCCTGTATATAATTTCAACTCTGCCCAGCTTCCTCCTCACATTCACTATTTAATTCAAAACTATTTGGAACTCCTGCTATGGTTTGGGCACTGTGTTGGCACTGGAGATAGGGCTAGCCAAGGAAAGACATAGCTCCTGTCCTTATGGACATGGATAAAGACGCCTGGAAATAACCCTCCAACTGCCTCCGCGGTAAGAAGTTCGTGGAGAAATGAGGATGTGTACAGTGGGGAGGCGGGGGGCGGGGGCTTCCTGGAGGAAGAGGACCTTGGGCTGAAATCTGAGAATGTGCAGGAGGAAACCAGGCATAGAGGGGCAGGGACAAGCCAAAGGAATGGCATCTTTACATTTAAAAAAGTCCTAGGAAATACATGGACATGCCGAGTGGGTCTCTGGGCAGTGGGAGTAGGGGTCATGGCATCTTTTGCCTTTATTCTCTATGTTTTCCAAGTTCTACCCACAAACCTCAGGTCTCTTTCGAGTCAGGAGGTGTGTGTGAGGGAGGGCACTCCCAGGGGGAGTGGCATGGCCAGCAGCAGGGGCCCCTGTCCTCTCATTGCTCTTGGTCCCGTGCAGGCTGCGAATTGTGGAGCTGACCCTCCCTCGGGTGTCTGTTCGGCTCCTGCCCGGCGTGGGCGTCTACCTGAGCTTGTACACCCGCGTGGCCATCAACGGGAAGAGGTGTGTGCCCTCAGCATCCCATGTCCCGGCGGGGAGATCCTGGGCCGTTGTTTCCCTTCCCTACACGTCAGCCTCTGAGTCCTTAATGTGGGGACTAATAAGGTCTCATGTGTTTCCACCCAGTGCACGGCTTACACCCCTGGGCTCAGGCCATCTTTAGTCCCCGTCAGCGGTGGGGGCGGTCTGCAAGAAGGTTAAGATCTTAGGTGACAGCCTGGGTTCAAATCCCGACTCTCTTTTAAGCTGTGTGACCTTGGGCCGTCCCCTAATGTCACTGAAGCTCAGTGTCTTTGCCTGCAACGGGCATACTGACATCTCCTTTTCCACGCGGCTGCGGCCACAGGCGCCTGCCTCCCTGAAGAGTGCCTGCCGCCTGGGAGGTGCTTATCCGAGGACCTCAGCGTGGACGTGTGCATTGCTTTCTCCCTACGGGTTGAGGTCACGTCTATAAAGTTAGCTCATTGGGTGCTCACCTTGGAAACCAAAATTTACACTGAGTGGCCAGATTATTATGATCTCTGAACGCATAATACTCTGGCCACCCAGTGTACTTCTCTTGAGCACCTCATTTATTTGATATCAAAGATACTATAAATCGTGCACCTGATCAGTTTTCCCCTTTGCACTGGCTGATAGAAAGCTCAGGGCAAATAGGTGGTTGATCTCCAGCAAAAGTCTAGAATACTTTTGGTACCCATTTGAGATACAAATACACTGAGTGGCCAGATTATTATGCGTTCAGAGATCGTAATAACCTGGCCACTCAGTGTATATGTAGAGTTCCTTTATTGACCCCTGTCCCAGCCTTAGAAGCTCTCACAGACTGAGGAGGGACACAGATTTGTTCACATATGACTTGAGGGACCAGGGAAGTCTTCTGGTTTGGGATCCCTAGAGATGAGCAAGGAGCATGACCGATGCATAATAGCAAGGGGCAGGGCCGGCAAGGGTGAGAGGAGCCAGGCAGGGCTGGCTGAGGCTGAGCTGCCTGGAGGCTGGGGGTGACTCTGTCTCCCTGGCCTCATGGTCTCCTCCAGTCTCATTGGCTTCCTGGACATCGCAGTGGAGGTGAACATTACGGCCAAGGTCCGGCTGACCATGGACCGCACAGGCTACCCGAGGCTGGTCATCGAGAGATGCGACACCCTCCTGGGGGGTATCAAAGTCAGGCTGCTGCGAGGGTGAGTACCCGAGCCGTGGAGCGCCTTGGGGGATGCTGGCACGGCCCGCTGTATGGTTACGAGCAGGGGTTCTGGAAGCATCCTGTGGTTCAAATCTCAGCTCCACTAGCCCTTGCTGTGTGCCGTTGAGCAATTCTGTTGCCCTCTCTGAACTCTGGTTTGCTCATCTCTTTGTTACATGGGGGTGATTCTTTTTCCTGTTGGAATTGAAATAATGAATGTAAAGCCTTAGTGCAGAACCTGGCACATTTTAAGAGTTCCTAATATATGTCTAACAGGTTTGTGTCCATTAGTGCCCCAATCCAAGAGAAAATTTCCCAGTGGGTTCTGTCCAGTGCAAACTTGGTTGGGGGTGAAATTTTTTCTATTGCACCCTCCCCACAAGGCGGCCAAGTCCCCACCCTCTGACCAGAGTGGTTTCAAGTGTCTGTGTATGGCCAGCACGCTCCCTGCCTCCGCCCCCCACTCCCCTCCGGGGGATGGTCTTGGATGAGAGCACATCAGGGCAGCTCAGAACTGAGGCCCCTTCATTCACTCCCGGGCCCTCATCACGGGAGAGACCTCTTCAGCTTTTCTCTTTGAGGCCTCTGCCCCGCGCCCGCACCCTCCCCTCCCCCACAACCTTCCTCCCCCGTGTTATCAATCTCTTGGCCCAATCCCCCCAGCTCTCATCTTATCTAAGCTCTGGGAGCAGAAATACTCATTGTACAACTCAAACCCGAGAATTTCTGATTCACGTGAGCTTCTCTGAGTCTTTGTTTCTGCTCCAGGGTGGTAGGAACGAGAAGATGGGCCCCTGGTATTCCGTGAGGGGAGGCGGGAGGGCAGCACACAGAAACCTCACAGATTTTTAAATTCACGTTTTCACTGGGAAATACCGTTGGTAATACATGGTTCAAAAAGACAAAAAGAAAGGCACAGAGTGAGGAGCCTGCCTCCCACCTGCCCCTTCTCACCAAGCTCCCCTTCCAATTCCTTTGTGCAAACGAAGCAAACACAAATGTAGGTTCTTACTCCCCACCCGCCTTTTAACACAAACGGGCACACGCTATTAACACCGCTTTTCTTTGCTTTTTTTCATTTCCTCGACTTGGAGATGTTTCTGTATCCTTCGGGAAGATTATGCAAAGTTGCAACGAACAGTCCATTAGAAGAGGGCCAGCTGAGCAGGAGGGAACAACATTTGCAGTTAAAAATCAGGAACATCCCAGCCTGGGCCTGGCCCATTGCAGAGCTCAAGAAACATTTGTTTGTTGAATGAGTAAATGAATGAGTGAATGGATGGATGAGTGAATGAATGAATAAAAAGCCCCCAATTTGCCTGACTAGCCCGTCCAGCTAGGTCCAGGGTGGAGGCACACTGCCCTCCCAGCTTTCAGAGCAGCTTCCAGCACGGACAGGTTCTCTTCAGACAGGGCCTGGCCTAGGGCCCCGCGTGTGCACAGCTTGGTGAGCCCCTCCTCATCCTGCTCCTCTCTCCTCAGGCTGCTCCCCAACCTTGTGGACAACTTAGTGAACCGAGTCCTGGCCAATGTCCTCCCTGACTTGGTAAGAACCTATCCTGGGACGGGGAGCAAGAAGCCCCGACTCCCTAGACCGAGGGGCCACAGTTCCACCTCCAACGCTGCGAACATGCAGGCGGCCCAGAGGGCACCAGGGGGTTGAGGCATGTTCTTGGGTTGACTCTGAGGAACACAGAGGGACAGGTTGGTGGAGGGACAAGGAGACGGAGCTTGAGGATCACACAGTTCTGAGTTTGAGTCCTAGCTCGGGCACTTCCAAGCTGTGTGACAAATCATATCACCTCTCTGGGTCTCCGTTTTCCCCTCTGTGAAATGGGGATTGTGAGAGAGCCTTCCCTGTGGGGCCGTGGGGAGGACAGTGCCGAGCACAGAGCAGGTCAGTAAACATCAGCTCCGCTTAGTTGTTACTCGTGCACGCCCCCCGCAGTCCCCTGCACGGTCCCCAGAACGGCATGCTTTCTCTCCCCCACAGCTCTGCCCCATTGTGGACGTCGTGCTGGGTCTGGTGAACGACCAGCTGGGTCTGGTGAACTGTAAGTTCTTCCTGCACCATAAGGTGCCTGCCCTGGGCCCAGCCCCCACAGGCCTGGGAGGGGGACTCAGGAGGTGGGCGCATGCCCTTAGAGTGCTGTGTTGCTGTGTGACTGATGCCTTGAGGGAGAGTCTACCTGGATTTCCTTCTTGTCCCCAAGCATTCCTCCACAAAGTGGAGGAGGCTCCGCCCCAGACGGGGGCGTTGAGGGGAGGAAGGGGCTGTGGCTCTGGACTAGGAGCCAGGAGGCTGGGTGGAGCCCTAGCTCTGCCCTGGCAGGTGTGTGCACTCCCCACCCCCCCTCCACCGTTTCCTCCTCTCTACAAAGAGGGGGTTGGCTTCAACCCACAGAGGGACTGGAGAGTGAGGAGGAGGAGACACAGGGACACTGTCCAGGTCTCAACCCACAGAGGGACTGGAGAGTGAGGAGCAGGAGACACAGGGACACTGTCCAGGTCTCAGCACCAGGCTCCAGCACCACCCCGATCCAGGATTTCCGAGCGAACGCTCCTAAGGCCAGCCGGCCCCATAGGGTGTGCATCCGTGCGGACCACAGCAGAGAGGCGGCACCCGAGCTGTGCCGTGCACAGCCTCCGCAGGGCAGCCCCCTCTGGTGTGGGCCCATGGATTCCAGGCAGTTTGAGGCTGGCTCTCCCAGACAGGTAAAACTCACTCCATTTGTGGCCAGAAACAAGGGAGAAAGAGCCCAGAGGTGAAGCTGTTCGTCACAAGGACTCAGGGAACTGCCAGATCCCATGAAGCACAACATTGTGGAAACCCTAAAGCTTCTTGCCCAGCACACAGGACTTGGCAACTTACAAAGCGTATCCATACCAGGATCTCACTGCCGCCCTCCCCACAATATAGTCCAAGGAGTTATGTTAAACCTGTTACAGAGGAGGAAACTGTAGCTCAGAGAGGCGCAGTGTCTTGCCTGAGGTCACACAGCAAAGAAGAGGCAGAGTTGGGATTTGAATCCAGAACTCTTGCTCTTTCCATGGTGCCTTGGAGCTGGAGCCTTGCTGCCTTGGGACACAAAAAGGGAAGGCGTCTGGGAGGGGGAGGGTACCTCCCCGTGACCCCCACCTTTGCCTGCAGCTCTGATTCCTCTGGGGATATTGGGAAGTGTCCAGTACACCTTCTCCAGCCTCCCGCTTGTGACTGGGGAATTCCTGGAGCTGGACCTCAACGTGAGTGACTGGACTTCGGGGCAAGGGGAGGTGGCCCTCTTCCTACCGGCGGGGGAGGGAAGGAGGGTCCCCCAAGACTTCTGCTGAGTGCCTGGGAAGCAACATCTGAACAAGACCCTTTTATGATCAGATCGGGCCCTTCTAGAATCCGTGTTAAAAAACTGAGCACATTTCTAATCTAACCTCTAGCAGCCACTTGAGGTAGGCACTCTTGCTGAGGAAACTGAGGCACAGAGAGGTTAAGCCCCTTGTCCAAGGTCACTGCTAATAAATGTAAACCTGGGATCTGAACCCAAGCAATCTGGCTTCTAACTACTAGAGCCACTGCTTGGGCGTGGGTCTCCTGGAGAAATGAATCTGGCCAGTAGTGTGCTGGTAAGCATTAACAGCCGGCTCTCATGATTAGAAAGAAAAAGCCTGATTTGTAACGTTTGCTGATTTCCATGGTATAAATACTCCCACCATGGCCAATTTCAGGCTGCCTACCTGACTTACTACTGAACACGGAGTTGAGAAGAGATGCGTGGACTCGGCTCTTGTGAGCTGGTGTGCTCTAGCACACGACCGAATCTGGTCCCTAACTGTGCACGGGGCACACACACAGTCAAACTTCCCGTGGGCCACACGAACACAGGTGCTTCCCCATGTGCTCCCTCAGATACAGGGCGCAGGTGCACACCCCTGCTCTCATGTACACAGCACACCTGTGCGCACGAGTAGATGCACACCTGGTATATGCATAAACTCTAGCCATTCAAGAGCTACTTGCTGGTCACTTGCTGTGTGCCAGGCGCTGGGCTGGGGCTGGAGGTGCAGTGGTGCACAGGGCAAGATTTCTGCCCTGATGGAGCTTGCCATCTATTGGAGGGGACAGGCCATCCAAGAATCACTCACACATGGTGAGCACTGTGAAGGAAGGTCCCGGGCTATTAGAGCCTACAGCAGGGATCTGACATACCCACGGAGATCATGGAGGGCTTCCTGAAGGAGGGGGCACTTGAGCTGAGACCTGCCAGATGAATGGAACATACAAGAGGAGAGTGTGGGGGAGGGAACAGTGTGTGGGAGGCACCATGGTGGGGGTGCTGAGGGGGTGGCAGGGACTGACAAGGCCCTAGTGGCTGCTCTGTAGAGGTGGGGGTGAGGGGTAGAGTGGCTCAAGATGAGGTGGAGAGGCCCCTGGGGCAGACTACACAGTGTCTTGTAGGCCATGGACAAGAGCCTAGTCTTTAGAGAGTAGATACACCAATGTGTATTGTGCGGGTGCATAAACATGCTAACTCATATGGCAGGACCGAGATGCGGAAAGGATCTATGTCATACAGGTATTTAAAATATAGGACAACATACCATGGCTATAATTATAAATGGTCATAAAGTGGGACTGCAGAGACCCTCTACCATCACAAATTGAAGAACATCTCAGGCCATAAATGAAAGAGTCACTCAGACCCAGTGGGTTTAATCAAGGAAGACTGCCTGGAGGCAGAGTCAGGGCCTCACCTAGCCTTCAGCCTCCTTCCTCAACTTTCCTCCCTGCACCCCTCCCCGTAACCCCTTTCCTCTCTGTTTCTCCAGACTCTGGTTGGGGAGGCTGGCGGAGGGCTCATCGACTACCCGCTGGGGCGTCCAGCCAAGGCTCCCAGGCCAACGATGCCAGAACTGCCCCCCATGGGCGACAACACCAACTCCCAACTGGCCATTTCTGCCAACTTCCTGGGCTCAGTGCTGACTCTCCTGCAGAAGGAAGGGGCACTGGATATTGACATCACCAATGGCATGGTGAGTCATGGCCCCACGTGGGAATGGGGCAGGCTGGGCAGCAAAGAGCTTCCAATTGATCCTGTAGTCCCCATGGCTTTGGGGAAATTGCTGTAAAGTGAGAACTATAGACAGCCCACCCTTTGACTCATCTCCAATTCGTGGATGTGTATCAGTTATGCCCGTGTTTACCCAAGCATGGTGCCTAGGAAGATTTTAGGTGTTTCACAGACATGGCATTAAACAACATCAAACCATATGGTGAGAAAGTTTCTCACTATTCCATTTTATTCCAATCCTTTGTAAAAAAGCATACTATGCATACATTTGTATGTATTTCCATGTAAATGTTTAGAATCCTTTCACCTGGTAAGCACTCATACTAAGTAACTAAAAGGTATCTATATAGATAAAGAGCCAGGGTCCATAACACTAAGGCTCCACCAATACCGGAGTGCTGGGTTGCCATGGCGACCCAGCACTGACTGCAGCAGGTGCTGGCACAGTGACCCAGCACTGACTGCTGAGGGGGCTGCAGATCAGGCCCAGAGAGAGGCCTGCAGAGAGAGAGAGAGGCAGGGTCTGATCCCCAGCCTCCGTGGCAGCTGTTGATCAGCCCTTGCCTCTCTCTTTCTCTCCCGGCTTCACCAGCAGCCTTCTGTTTCTCTCCAGGCCTCCGTGGGGCTGCTGATCAGCCCTGCCTCTTTGATCAGGCCCAGAGATAGGTCTGGAGACCTGATTGGCATAGAAACTGACCAATCAGAACCAAATCTGGGCGAAGTGCCAGGAGCCAATGGCTGCCTAAGAGGCGGAGCTTTTGACACTGACTGGCATAGAAACCAACCAATCAGAACCTAATCTGGGTGAACTGCAAAGGCAGAACCTAAGGTGGGGACTGAGGAGGGGTTTTAAGGGCAACAGCTGTTTGGTGTAAGGTGTAAGAAAGTGGTTCAATTTTTTCATGACCGGTTTGGTAGTATAGTGCATATGGCTATCAGTCCAGATATAGGGATTATGTGTTTTTGTCTGCCAAGAGCATCTCCTCCTGCTGAAAAAGGCTCCCCCCCCCCCATTTAAATCCTATCCTATATAATCTATCTATACTACTAAAACAATAATATGCTGATTAGACCGGGTCGACCGGCCATCTTCCGGATGTCCAACTTCCTTCCAGACAAAGCCATGGTGGTGGGGGCTGAGGCAGAGGCAGCTAGGGGTGATCAGGCTGGCAGGGGAGGGCAGTTGGGGGTGAGATCAGGCTGGCAGGGGAGGGCAGTTAGGGGCAATCAGGCAGGCAGGTGAGCAGTTAGAAGCCAGCAGTCCCACAGGGATAGAGCCTAAACCAGCAGTTGGTCGGACATCCCCCAAGGGGTCCCCGGTTGGAGAGGGTGAAGGCTGGGCTGAGGGAACCCCCGCCCCCATGCATGAATTTCGTGCACCAGGCCCCTAGTATAAGAATAAAACACTCTTGGGTATGTTCTAGACTCATTTTCTCTCCAAACCTTTCCTTCTGAAAAATTTCAAGCCTTCAGCAAAGTTGCAAAATAGCACAATTAGTGCCCAAATATCCTTCACCTAGATTCCATAGTTAATATTTTGTCATATTTGTTCTGTAGCTATCCATCCATCTGCCACCTATCTATCCATCACCTGTTGTTGAACAATTTGAGTTTTTAGAGATGTGACATTTCACTCCATAAACTTCAGTATATATCTCATAAGAACAAGATGTTCTCTGAAAAACCACCATACCAATTATGTAACTCTTTGATTCTATTAAGAGGAAAGCCTCCATTTGTGCCAGGATGTAATTAACCCTCTCTTGCACCTGGAAGTGTCCTCTTTTTAACTTGGGGGGAACAAGAACGCCCCCCTGCCCCCCTCCCCCCCTCCCCTGAGGGCCTCCACAGACAACAATATCCGTGCAGGGGGTAGGGCATTGTTCTGTTTTTATTGCCTTTAGTTTTACAGTTGCCATCTCTATAAAGGGATACTGGTGTCCACTCTTTAGTATTTGAGGTTTTAAAAAGTATATTTAAAGAAGATATTAAGCCCTAGCTGGTTTGGCTCAGTGGATAGAGCGTCGGCCTGCGGACTGAAAGGTCCCAGGTTCAATTCCAGTCCAGGGCGCATGACCGGATTATATGCTTGATCCCCAGTAGGGGGCGTGCAGCAGGCAGCTAATCGATGATTCTCTCTCATCATTGATGTTTCTATCTCTCTCTCCCTCTCCCTTCCTCTCTGAAAAATAAATAAATAAATAAAAAGGAAAAAGGAAGTTATTAAGTAAACAACAGTGCAGGTGGTTCAGGGATATTGCAGAATCATGCATTTAGTCGACACTGGTTACGCATGTGGGCTCACACTGATGCCCACTTTGTTTTAATAAAGAATTGCATTTTTAGAGAACAAAGAGTTGTCTCCTTCCCTCTAAGGCATGCCTGTGGTCAGCGTAAGTGGCCAGCCTTGTCCATTTAACCACAGAACAGCTCCTGTGGTCTACATTGTGGCTGCCGTTAGGTAGGGCCTCCCAGGGGGTCTTTCAGGGGGAGAAGATGCCCCCACTGGCTGCTGAGAGCCTGAGGCAGTTAAGCACTATGTTAGCAGCTCCTGTCTGTCCCCATGGCCTCAGGGACTCACGTGACTCTTCTTCTTGTCCTGCAGTTTGAAGAACTTCCTCCACTCACCACGGCCACGCTGGGAGCCCTGATTCCCAAGGTACGTAAGGCAGGAGTGTCTCCTTATCTTCAGCCTCCCCCTCCCCCCAGGAGCTGAAGGGAAGACACTCAGCAGCACTAGGGTGGGGATGCTCTGCCCCCCCCCCCCCCCACATTCCGGACTTTCTTGTGAGACGCCTCAAATTGTGGCCTTTCTCATCCCAGTTGGGGCATCTAAAGGCAGGAAGGGCCTAAGCTTCCGAGAGACACAGGCCTGGGCTGGAGTCTCCACTTTCCTGCTGGCCTCAGACAGCTTGCCTGGGGTTTCCCTCAGTTTTCCAATCTGTAACATGATGGAAAAGTACCTTATGGATGTGGGAATGTAATGGCATTGTGAAGGCTCCGGGGACTCCACCGCAGTCAGTACCAGTCTTGAGCATTATCAGGCATTGGGCACTGAGCTTAAGTCTTTGCTGGCATCATCACCTTCATTCTCACAAGGGCAGCCCTTGCTCAAACCCAGCAGCAGGCTGGGGCCTTTACGAGTGGTTTGTAAGACTCAGGTGGTGTTGCTGGATCTGTAGTAGCCAGTGTGAGACCTCCCGTTCCGCAGGGGCCTGCTCAGTCCGGCCTGGTGTCTCCCCACAGGTGTTCCAGCAGTACCCCGAGTCCCTGCCACTCACCATCAGGATCCAGGTGCCCAACCCACCGTCAGTGACGCTGCAGAAGGACAAGGCCCTGGTAAAGGTGTTTGCCACCTCTGAGATCATGGTGTCCCAGCCCAATGACGTCGAGACCACTATCTGCGTCATCGATGTGGTGAGTGTCTGGGGGTGTGGGTGGCCACGTGCTCCCGAGGAGTCCACAGACTCCTTCAGATCTTCACAGTCCCCCCATAGTGACGACAAGTGTGGCTATGGGGCCAGATGATCTGATTCAAGTCCGTCTTTAGCACTTCCAGCTGTGTGAGCTCAGGTAAGTCACCCCCTCTCTCTGGACTTGATTTTTCCCTCTGCCACGTGGGTAAGGCAGCAGGGCATTATTAAGATGCTCGGAGCAGTACCTGACGTTTCGTAAGGGATCCAAAAGTGTTGGTTATTATTATTCTCACGGGTTGTATACCACAGTGCCTGGCAAAGTAGGCCTTGGTCAAGCCGTCAACAATATTTATTGTGTACCACTATGTGTTATGCTTCCTATCAGATATTGGAGAAAGGGGCAACTAGACAGATGGTTCTGGCTCTCTTGTCCCTGGTACCTAAGAGGGAATAGATACAAATGCAATTTCCACAACTATTTCATAGACAGGAATCCCCTTAAAATCATGCTGCTCCTCTTTCAAAAGGCTTTCTATTAATCCTGAAACAAACTAATTCCCTCACAATGGCCCACAACATACCCTGTTCACCTTTCAGCTCCTCAATCTTCCCTCCAACACAGTCCCACCCCAGGGCCTTTGCACATGCTGTTCTCTCTGCCTGGGATGTTCTTCCTCCAGATATCGGTATGGCGCACACTTTCATTTCCTTAGGGTCTCTGCTCACATCTCCCCTCCTCAGAGAGCTCTTTCTCTGCCCACCTGTCTAAAATATTCTCACCATTTCCATTCTCTCTCTTCTTCCTTCCCTTTTCATTCTCTCCTCTGCTTTACTTTGTTTGTATCCTTAATCTGACATTGTATTAACCTGCACTTGTTTGCTAGTTTACTGCTGGACAAAAATGCAAATTGTTTTCTTCACTGCTGAATCCCAGAGCTTAGCATAGATAGGGTCCAGTACATAATAGGTGCTTAGTAAATATCTGTCAAAGGAATGTGTTGTATGGAGTGCCCCCGATCCCCCCCCCCCGCCCCCCATGATTAAAACTTTGGACTCAGACATTTGGGTTCTGTCCTATCCGCTATGTCTTCCCAGTTTCTCTGCCCAGGGCTCAAGACAAAATGAGCCACTTCTAGTGTGGGAGGTGGGGCATGCTAAGCCCCAGTATCGGGAAGAGGCCTCTCATCGTCAGATGAGAGATTCAAAAGGCTAATTCTCACCCAGTGAGGGGAGTTGGCTGCCCCTGACTTGACGCCTGTTGACTAGTTCCTACTGTGTGGAGCTTTCCCCATCAACAGCCCAGATGTTTGTTGGATCCAGCTCAGAACACTGCATGACTCTCCCTGCCCCAGTCCCTGAGGGCTCTCCAGCCCATTACCCTGCCTGGCCTGGCTCCATCCCACTCCAGCCTCCTGGAGTCCTACATCTCCTTAATCTCAGGCCTCCTCTCTGTCCTTCTAATGCCAAACTCTTCCTGCCCCAGGGTTTTGCCCTTCCCACTGCCTGGACCACTCTCATGCCCTCTTTTTCATCTGGCCAAATCGTACCTACCCTCCAGGCTCAGTTCAAAAGCCATTTCCTCAGGGAATGATCTGCATGCCAAGTAGGTCCCTGCCCATATATACCCAGAGCCTCTTCTCCATCATCCCAATGATCATCATTATTGTTATTACTAATAATGTCAGCTGAATTTGTTAGAGGCTTCATTTTTTTCATAAGACCAACTTATTTTATTTTATTTTGGGGGTGAGGGAGACAGGGAAGCAGACAGATTTTTTTACAACAAGGCTTCATGCCCTCGGGACCTCTTATGCTCTTTCATGGGGTGGGGGAGAGAGGGGGAGGGCAATTTTGACTGACAGAGATAATGCCCAATCCCATCTGCAATGGCTCATCTGAAGCAGGTCTCCTAGGCTGCAGGCCACCCCACCCGCTCTGAGAGAAGCTTGTAAACACCCACGCCACTCGCTGGCTTCCTGTGGCAGTTGTCTTTCTGAGAGGTGTTCACTCAGCCCTTGCTGTGACTTACTAGTGGACCATAATTAAGGAGGGCAATTTATTATTCCTAGCCCCCTCCCCTCCCGTGGGCGAAAATCCACTATATGGTGAGGTTACTGGTGGTGTCAGCTTATAAAGGGAGGTTTGACCAAAACCTCAGGGAACAGCCTGGTTTTTTTTTTTAATTATTTTTTTTCAATTTTTTTATTAAGGTATTATATGTGTACATATCTTACCATTGCCCCCCCACACCCCACTCCCATATATGCCCCCACCCCCCAGAGTTTTGCATCCATTGGTTATGCTTATATGCATGCGTACAAGTCCTTTGATTGATCTCTTATCTCCCCCACCTCTCCCTAACCTTCCCCTTGTAATTTGACAGTCGAACAGCCTGTTTTTATGCTCAGCGTTCGTGGGACCCCGAGCCAGTGCCTGGCACCAGGAGCCCGCAGCAGGCAGCGGCCAATGTCCGATGGCAGCAACATTCCCCTCTCCTTCCCTCTCCTCCAGGACACAGAACTGTTGGCCTCGTTCTCCGTGGAGGGCGATAAGCTCATGATCGACGCCAAGCTGGACAAGTAAGGGGGTTTGCGGCCTCGGGCTCCTGCCCATCAGAAAGTCCTCTTCGGTGCTGCCGTGTCTGGTGCCAGCTCACGGAGGGACAGGGGGAGGGCTTAGAGGTCTCCTAGCATGGCTTACAGTGCTGGTTAAATCCAGGAGGCTGCAAGGGTAAAAACGGGCAGTGACTGCAAAGCCAGGCAGGGAGGGTGAAGCCGTAAGCTTAATAGAAGGAACCTACGGCCAATAATAACAACATCAATCCTAATAAGGATGCCGGTGATGATGTGTGCGGGCTCTGCACCGGTACTTACCTGCATTCTCTTGCTTAGCCTCCCCATGGTCCTGCGGAGTCAGGGCTGTTACCTTAAAGAGGAGAAAATCAGGGCTCAGGGAGGTGGATTTATCTACTCAGGGCCACACAGTGAGCACAGAGAAGGGCTGTGAGCCGACCATGGTCTGTCTGGCCTGGAGCTGCATTGAAGGGTTACAAGCACGGGCTTTGCAGCCAAGAGGCCTGGTTTCCAATCCCACTGTGACCACTGAAGCCTGTGTGACACAGGCCAACTGACCTTGCCTCTCTGCAACTCGGTCTCCTTACCTGAGCATGGAGATAATTGTCCCTACCTCACAGGACTCATCATGAGCATCATCATAGCTATCATCTATCGGGTGTTGTCTCTGTGCCAAGCATTGAGCTGGGCCCTAAATGTGTCTCAATTCACTTACTTCTTGACCTTAGCCTCTGTAAGTATTATGATTATTCCCACTTCATGATAAATGAGGTTAAATATGCAAACGTCAGCACGTGCCTAGTTCATACGTTTTTCTTCTTATAACAAATATTTATCAAGCCCCACAGTTGGGGTTACTCATAATCAGATGCCAATCAGAACTGCCCAGGGGTTTGTAAGGAGGTAACATTCGACCCGAGGCCTGGATGAGAAGGACTGCGTAAAGAGCTGGGGTGTCCGGCAGTGCGGGCAGCACAGGCAACCCTGGAGGGGCAGGAAAGAGCTGGGGTGTTGTGGGGAGCTGGGAGGGGAAGTCGGGAAGGAATAAAATATCTGTTTCTCTCCTGCTGGAAGCTCCAATGACCCTGCCCGTGAGCGGGTCTGGTCTGGCCTCTCTCAGGTGAAATTGTCCGTTTGCTGATGGGATTCAGGTGCAGAGAGACTGAGGCCCTCCTAGTGCAGAGAGAAAGCTTGAGCCCAGGCCTCGGGCCTCCCTGCTCAGAAAAGGACAGCTGCCAGGAGCACAGGCTCAGGGTGCGAGTCCTGGGCTCTCCCTCCTGAGTAGCCATTGCAAGTTACTCTAGAGCCTCAGGTGCCCGCCTACCCCCCCCCCCCCCCAACACACACATACACACACAGGGTTGCTGAAAAGATCAAACAAGATAGTGATGATCGCACATGTATACATGGCACTTGCCATGCGCCAGGCACAGTTCTAAGGGCTTTACTGGAATCACCTCATTTAGGCCTTGCATCCACCCACTCTGCAGAGGAGGAAACTGAGGCATGGAGAAGTTAAGTGCTTTGGCCAAAGACACACAACTCACAGGCGGTGCTGCTGCGCTCTGAGCCTGTGGATGTGGTATATAACACCTTGGCATCGTGGCTGGTACATGGTTGGAGCTCAATACTTGGAGACCACCACTGTTCTTATTAACTGCCCCCAGGCCAAGAGAGGCCCTCCTGTGGACTCTGGTGGGGTGGGGGCTTCTGACAGCTTAGTGCCATGCAGCCCCCCACGATTCAGGCCACCACTTCCTCTGATGGGCTGTCTACTTTGTCTGCAGGACCAGCCTGAACCTCAGAACCTCAAATGTGGGCAATTTTGATGTAAGTACCAAGCTCGGGCCCCGGCGTGCGATCTTCTGGGAATGGCATTCCCGTGAGACTGGCTGGGGACTGGGGGTGGGGGGTATGAACTCCAAAGCGTTGGCATCAGCCCTGTCAAGCTTTATTTCACAGACAGGGAAACTGAGGCCCACGAGCCAGGGAGGGGCAGAGGACGGAGTCACGGCTCCAACTCTGCCTATGGTTCGGCCCATTCTGACTGACTGCCCCCGGGGAGGCTGCTTGGCCCACATCCCTTCACTCCAGAGTGGCGAGGCCGGGAGGCAGACACATCCCGGGGACCCCTTTCTCCCGGATCAGGGGGCTCTGCCTTGCCACGGACTCCCTTATGACCTTGGCAATACCCACCCCCTCTGAGCCTCAGTTTCCTCGTCTGTAAAACAAACAGGTTTGGATTTATTTCTAACCGCCCTCCCACCCCCGCTTTCTGGAATCCTGCGTTTCTAATCTGAGACACTCCTTTTCTAGGGTTTCGTCCTGTTTCAGCTCTGTTCATTCCTGAGTCCCCACCCCCGTTAAAGCTTCAGAAATGCCCCTCTTTTTTATTTTTATAAACTGACAAGGACACAGATACCTGCTTCCTAGGACAAGCTTGGGTGGTTTCCACATGCGCAGAAATAGTCAAATACCCACTGTGTTGCTGTTTTTTGAGCTCTTTAAACCCAAACAACTACCGTATTTTCCGGCATATAAGACGACTGGGTGTATAGAAGATTTTCCTGGGTTAAAAAGTCGTCTTATACGCCGGAAAATACGGTATAACCCCTGGAGTTGGGATGGCCAGCTTCGTTTTCTAGATGGAGAGACTGGTGCTCAGAGAAGGAGGGGCAGGCCTCACACTGGTTTCTGGCCGCTGGGGCTAGAGCTGGGATCTCTGGACTCTAAAGAGAAAAGGAAGCCAACAGTGAAATCGGTGAATATTTATGGAGCAGCAGTGATTGGCACCAGGCACCAAATTACACTTAAAACAAACAAATAAGCTCTTTTCATGGAATCCTCACCACAAACTGAGGATTAGCCCATTTTCCAAATAAGGGAGCCAAACACAGAGACGGTAAGTGACTTTGTCCAAGGTCACAGAGTGAGTAAGAGGCAGCGCTGGGATGTGAGTCCCGTGCTCTTGTCACTGTAGAACCGCCTGGCACTATGCCACGGCCGGGGCTCTACCTATAGGCACGAAGCTTGCCCACCCTTCGAGGGAAGGATTATCCACTCCCCTTTTCAGATGGGGAAACCAAGGCTCAGAGAAGTTAAGAGCCATCATATCTGAAAAGGCTCCAGTCCAGGCATTTGACATGATCTGCCCACACTCCTCACAGCACCCTTACAACCAGGGCTGGCTGGCCCCCTTTCCAGATGAGGAAACTGAGGGTCAGAGAGGGAGTGAACCTTCTCAGAGGCCCACGGAGGCTGAGCTGGGATGGGAACCCAAGGGCCTTCAGGGACCCCATCGTGGTTTTGGAGCAGTCACCATAGACCCCATGCTCTGCGCCTCTGGGAGAGGAACTGGCCCCCTGTCAGTCCCAGCATCCCCGAGCTCCGGTGCCTGAGGCCTGGGCCACCCCATCCCTGCAGATGCGCCTTGGCGCTGTCCAGCTCCGTGGTTCTGGAGTCACGGGAGGCCTGACTGCCTCCTCCGGGGTCGCCCCGAGCAGCTCTGCACCTTCCTCGTGGGCCACAGGGCGGGGCCTGGAGGCGCCCGTGGGATCCCGGCGTGCCGTTGCCTGGGCTGAGTTCTCGTTCTTTCCCTGCAGGTTGGCCTCATGGAGATGCTGGTGGGGAAGATTTTCGACCTGGCGTTTATGCCCGCGATGAACGGTGAGAGCGGGTGCCTGTGCCTCCCGGGGGCACGTGGCCCGGGGACCAGGTGCCTGCTGGTCTGTTGGGCATGTTTGATGCACAGCCAGTCTACCTTGATAGCAATTCTGAGAACTTCGTTCTGAGCTTATTTATTTAAGCCTGTGAACGCAAGTATCGCCACAAGGTTCCAACAACTCCCTTATTTGCTGCTTCTGCTGTATTTTTTTTTTCTTATTTGGTGGGTTGTTTTTGTTTTTCTGATTATTTATATCAAATTCTGAAAATTCAGATCAGTTTTTTTTTTAAATTTCACCTCCAGGGGCAATTAATCTCAACATTTGGGTATATTTCCTCCTAAACTCTTCTTTCTTCTATTTTTTCCCCCCAATACAGTCCAAGATATTTCCTGGTTTATTTTTATATGCTTACTAGAGGCACAGTGCATGAATTCATACACGAGTGGGGTCCCTTGGCCTGGCCAATAATCAGGGCTGATCAGGGCCAATCTGGGGCATCTCTCCCAGTCCCAATCGGCCAGACCCCAGCAGCAAGCTAACCTACCGGTCGGAGCATCTGCCCCCTGATGGTCAGTGTGCATCATAGCGACTGGTCAAGCGGTTGACAGAACAGTTGGCCGATCTGTCGGACACTTAGCATACTACACTTTTATTATATTGGATTACTAATTGTGGTAAAATACATATAACATAAACTTTACCTTCTATTTTCAGGTGTACGGTTCAGTATTGTTAAGTATACTCACATTGCTTTGTTCCTGACTTGTTTTTAGTCGTGTATTTATTTTTACCTACACAGGGACTACATGCATACCCTGTTATTATAAAAAGTGCAGTCATTAGAGATAAAGTTAAAGTTGCTCTTACCGATATCTCCAAACTCCTAACCACACAGACTGCCTCCTAAGCAGCCACATGATCGGCTGGAGGGTGTTCTTGCCCAACTTCCTAAGTGGAATAGATAGCACATGGTCCTGCCTCTCTGGGGATACTTGAACGGTGGGGCCCTCTGGAGCTGGGGCCAATGCTCCTTCAACCGAGTAACCCCATTAGGATGGGAAACCTGTGCCCAAGCCGTCATGCTACTCAGCCTCAGCCTCTCTCGCCCCCCACTTCTGCATCAGGGAAGAGAGGAGGAGGGGCTGGCATCAGCTGTACCAGCCGGGATTCCTTTGGGAGCTCTCGACCCTTATTCTGGGAACTGTCATACGAGGAGGTTGAGTCTCCATCACAGGAAGGTGCTGGTCACAAAGCCCATGCACGTTCCCAGCAGGAGAGGACGAGGCGGGAGCTGGGCTGGGCTGGGCAGACCAGGGAGAAGGAGATGGAGACTCTCACCCTGGCTGGGCCCCCGGGAGGCGGTGAGACCTGGGTAGCAAGCCCCTCACTCTCCCTGGAATGCAGTGTACCATGCTCGAAAGTGAGAGATTGGATTAGATCCATGATTCCCAAAGTAGGTTCCATGGAAAACTAGTCCCAAAAGATACTCTGAGAAAAGGGTTCCATGGACAAGCAAGCCTGGAAAATACGGAATCTGTTCCTCTGAGGCACACTCACAATGTCCTCAGCTCTCCGAGAAGTCCTGCGGGAGTTAGAGTGTTTAACCTCAGTTAACCCAGCTTCCCCCACTGCCTTTCCTGCCTCCCTTCCTCGTTTCCTCTCTTCATTCGATATCACGTTCTCTTGCTTTGGAACATCAATCGGCAGGTCTACCAGGGCCCTGACCACCCAAAAGCAAACAGCACATCCCACGCGGTCCTTGGAGGGGCCACACGTGCATCCTTCCACGCCTGCACCCAGCAAGCATCGTTCTCTCCTCCGTGTCTGTCCCGGGGCTGGGTGAGGCCGGGGACGCAGTCCTTGTCTGCCAGAGACTCACGCCTGGTAGGGACGTGGAAACGGAATTAATATTTTGTTAACGGAGTCGTTCAGGAGCACCAGCAGGAGCCGAGTTGCTCGGCCTGGGGCGGAGGAAGCCTCAGAGAGGAGGTGACATCCAAACGGTGTCTCAGGAAGGCTCAGAACTCCGCAGGCAGCAGGGGTGAGGGAGTGGGCGCTGCGCAGGACTAGCTGCAAGGACCAAGGCCGGGGGACTGAAAGGCAAGAACTGGAAACTCTGGACTCCACATAGAAAAAGAAGCTAACACAATGAAATGAGTGAATATTTACGGAGCAATAGTGATCGGCACCGGCACTAAATTACACTTAACCACACACAGGCTTTTTTCCAGGTAATCCTCACCACCAACTGATCATTTGGGTACAACCATTAGCCCATTTTCCAAATAAGGGAGCCAAACACAGAGACGTCAAGTGACTTCCCAAGACCACAGAGCGAGTACGAGGTGGCGCTGGGATGCGAGTCCCGTGCGCTTGTCGCTGTGGAACCACAGTATCGTGCAAATACTGGTGGCTGTCCACAGGCGGACACACCTCTTGGCCACGCTGACCGCTGCTGACTTTTTCCCCCCACAGCTGTGCTGGGCTCTGGTGTCCCTCTCCCCAAAATCCTTAACATCGACTTCAGCAACGCAGACATCGACGTCTTGGAGGTAAGGGGAGAAAAAGCTAACTGCTTTCCCCTCTCGGAGAGGGAGAGGAGGGAAGGGGAGGATAGGACAGCAGGAGCCTCTTCCTTCAAAGGGTGGGGCTGAGGGAATCAGACACAAGCTGTTAAGAAGCCCTAAAGGAAACTTTCCACATGCCCAAGGTCCCCTGCCAGCTGACGGCATGGCCGGGGAGGGAGAGCCTCAGGCCCCTTGCGCCCCAGTGTCCTCGCTGTCGAGCTACTGCTTCCCAGAACGTGACTTGCCTGATCCAAAGGCAGGTGACTACCTGCCGAGGGCGCAGCCAGAAGCCGTCCACCCCCCTAACTGGGTTCTCTATTCTGCCCTCGAAGGACCTTCTGGTGCTGAGCGCCTGAGTGACAGGAGGCAGAGACGAGACGCTGCGGCCCCAGAAGGAGGCAGAACCAGCCCTGGAAAGGCTCGGCCTGACAGTCCCCGGCCCCGAGTCCCTTCAGCCCCCACAACAGGTCCCTCCCCAGCCTGCCGACCCTCTTCCCACCTGCCTCCACCGGAGAAAGGACCCAGCCATTGCCCCTACTGGCAAACAGTTGGCCCACGGTCCGCCCTGCCCTGCCGTCAGCCCCCCGCAGGGACGGACGGTCACCTCCAGGGCGAGGCCTTTCGGACTCCGTGTCGGACTCCACGCTGAGCACGTGAACCTTTCAATAAAAGCTTCCACTTCCCCTGCAGTTGGGGCGCGTCTCCACGAAGGACCCTCTCTCAGGCTCAGGTGCTTTTCCTCCTGGCTGTGCTGGGGCACCCGGCGGTTGTAGCTACAACTGGAGCTGGTCCAGAGGGTGGGTGGGTGCATCAAGGTCCCAGGGGAGAGGTCAAAGGGACCAAAAAAGACAGCCTCCTGCCCCTCCTCCTGAGAGCTGCTTGTCGAGGGCTCAGTGCCGGCTGAGCCCCACACTGAGCCTTCGGAACTTGGTATCATTCAGCCCCATGGAAGCACCATGAGGCAGGTACCAGGATGGTCCCCTATTTGGTGGCCCCTCCTCCCAGTGATTTTTTAAAAAGATTTCCCTTCCCCCATCCATGTTTCTTTCCTTTCAATATCAGAGAGCTAAACTACTGGGCTGTCTGGTTCAATATTGGATTCCTGGCTGCATCATTCATTCATTCATCCATCCATCCATCCATCCATCCATCCATCCATCCATCCATGAGTACATATCAATTCTGCCCTTACAAAGCTTAGATTTTAGTCCACAAGACAGACCTTAAACAACAAGTCTAAGAAAGTAATAAGTAAATAAGCAAACTAAGGGGCTATTTTGAGATTGTCTCGAGGGCTACAAAAGGAATAAACAGGGATGGAGAGGGGAGAGGGAGGCACCACTGGGCGGTCAGGGAAAACCTTTCTGAGGAGGAAACACATCATCATTCCCCTTTGGGGGCCTTACACTCAATCACCCCTCTCCTCCCCCAGTCAGGATCTCTGTCTCTCCAGGTCTCCTCGGTAACACCTAAACCCTAGCCCAGAGAGACGTAGGGCGGGACTTCCTTCCAGCCTTCCTGAGAAGCTGTGTGGGGAGGAAGACCCACCTTAAAGGGCAGTGTCTGGGGAGAGAGCCCAGAACTCGATTCCCAGGCGAGCGGGTCATGGCTGCACTATTCCTCCTATGTTAGAACCACCTTCTGTGAATCCTCAGGAAGGCGCCATTTGCTTCTGTTTCTAACTCCACTTGTTTCTGCTCCCATCACCTCTCCCGGGACCACCTCTCCAGCCTCTGACGGGTCTCTCCTCTTCCCTCTTGCCCCTACTATCCATTCTCCACTCAGCGGCCAGAGGGTTGGGATTTTTAACTGCATATCCAATCACCTGCCTCCCCTGTTTCAAGCCCTCCCATGGGTTTTTCATGGCACCCACAGCAAGATCCAGACCCTCACTACTGCCCACCAAGCCCTGCAGGGTCTGCCCCACCCCCTGGGCCAGCCCCATCTACCTCCCGGTCCTCTGCTGGGGGCGGGGTTCCTCACACTCCGTCCTCAGATGCTGAAACACACCCACATCCTTCAACACATTTAATTTTTTTTTCTGCTATTCAATTTTTGGAAGAATTTTTTTAACTCTTAGGGAAATTTTTGGATTATAAATACTTCATTTCATTTTCCATTGGCTTTGATTTCTTAAAAGTCAAAGGACATCTAGGGTATTCTTTCAAAGTGAGAAAATGGAAGGACTTGGAAGAGTTGAGAAGGAGGAAAAGACAGAGTTGGGTTGATTAGAACTTGGGCAGAGTAGCATGGGGTTGTGGGTCCAAATGCCCACAGGTGGTCTAGAATGCCTGGACTTCTGGGGCAGCGACAGGTACTACGACAGGCCTGAGGCCTGATGGGACTTGTGCTGCTTGTTCTGGCCTTGGGCCATCACTGCATCCTCAGGTCACGGTGACCAAAATGAATGGTTGTTTTACGTTTAATAGGGAGAAGAGCCTCTGCTAAGCATCTCCACCTGGTGTGGATGATACTGGAGTTTCTCTGATAAACCAAGGATGCTCCTCAGAATTGCAGGTCTCCTGGGTCTACGAGTGTGAGTGAGGGGGTCCTGGGAGCACAGGTGGCAGCAGATTTCATGGCAGGACATGCAATGGGATGTCTCACGGAACGCCACGACTGTCCCACTTCAGTTGTAGAGGACATAAAGACACTCTAGAAGCCCCTAAAAACCTCACTTAGTTGATGTTTCTGCTACTAATCCTTAGGAACAAATCTTAATCTCAAAATTGAGTGGCATAAACCACAGTTTTAGTTTCCTCCCAGACTCTGGGGGTCAAGACAGCTTGTCTCTGCTCCACGATGCCTTGGGCCTCACTGGAAGGACAGCTGTGGGACTTGCTGTCGGGCGGACCCATCTGGAGGCTCCTCACTCATCCGCTGGTGGGTGGCGGGGGCTGGTGGTGTCAGCCAGAGCCTACCTGTGGCCTGTCCATGTGCTGGCGTCAGAACGTTAGCACCCAAGGGTGCACAATGGAAGCCGCTGCGGGGCCTGTTGATGATCTGGTTCTGGAAGTCACGCAGTGTCACCTCTGTTATGCTCATTTAGTCAAAGGCCCTTCCAGCTTCATCAAAATGGCTACTTCATCCGTCTGGTCAAAATGTCATGGAGCCCTGAGTGGCTACCACCTCCGACGTTCCCGTCTCCCTGCCTAGCGTCCCCACCCAGCCTTCAGCCCACACCTAAACGCTCAGTTGCAGGTTGACTACTATGAAGAGTACTGTTCTAGCCGTGGTGGGGGAGGGGGTCTTATGGGGGAGAGGATAATAAGCAGTTGACAGAATGAGAGGAAGGCTGAGGAGAGAGAAAAAGAGAGAGAGAGAGAGAGAGAGAGAGAGAGAGAGAGAGAGAGAGAGAGTTCGCACACACTTTTCTTTTCTTTTTTTAAAATATATTTTATTGATTTTTACAGAGAGGAAGGGAGAGGAATAGAGAGCCAGAAACATCGATCAGCTGCCTCCTGCACACCCCCCACCGGGGATGTGCCCACAACCAAGGTACATGCCCTTGACCGGAATCGAACCTGGGACCCTTCAGTCCGCAGGCTGACGCTCTATCCACCGAGCCAAACCGGTTTCGGCAGCACACACTTTTCTGCATGTTGGCTTAGCCTGGCGGTGTTGGTCATCTCTCCATCCCAGCCGCCCATTTGGTGGGACACCCATTTGGGGGGCGGGGGGGTGGGTCTCCTGGGAGGGTTGATCACAGAATGATGATGTCATCTGGAAAGCAGTGAACCAATCGCACGATGGGCCCCACTCCCCAGCCTGTGGCTCCCACACTCCACGTGCTCCAACTGCGGGAGTATTCCTGCCCCAAGCGTGCCCCTCAGCCCCTGTCACGGCCATCCCAGCCCGAGGGAGCCTCTTGTTTGAGTATGAACCTCCCAAATCCTTTTCTGCTCTGTTCATTCCCTTGCATAGTCTTCTCAAAGCCATTTGGGAATCTTGGAGAAGGCTGCTCTCCCCCCGCCCCCCTGCCCAGCCCCCACCAGGGCCCTTGTGCCTCCTGGCGTTATTGCACAGGTCCTTTGGTTGGGGAAAGCCTGAGCAGGAGAAGTGACCTTCGAAGTTGAAACCCACGACTGTACGTCAGGTCTGACAGAGGGAGGAAGATGGACAGGAAGCAGACACCATGTTCTAAATGCCTAGCAAGTGTCACCCATTATCTTGTGAAATCCCGCAACCATTCTGGGGGTTAAAGGATATTATCCTCACTTCACAGATGAGGACGTGAGGTTCAGAGAGCTTAAGTGACTTGCCAAGTTCACACAGCAATGAAGTGGAGGAACGGGCCCGAGTTTGACTTTAGAACCTGCCCTCTTTCACTTACCACAGTGAGTAGAGGCACAGAAGGGAGAAAGCCCAAAGGGCTTGGGAGAGAAATAGGACTGGGCTGGTTAGAACAGTGGAGCCGTAGGACATGGGGGTCTTGGAGACTGGCTGAAGGGTTTAGACTTTCTCCTGCAAGCAGTGGGGAGCTATGAAAGGTTCTTGAGGAGGAGATGAACCTGATGCTGGTGTCAGATATGCCGAGGTGGACAAGGCAGGCCCCAGTGGGAAGGCTGGAGCCAAGGCCTTGGAGGATGAGAGGAGGCCACTGAGATAGGCCTTCATTTCTGCTTCATCCTCCCACCACCTCCTTGTGTGAAGACGGTGCCCACCCAGCCGGAGGCCTGGGCCCCTGAAACTCTGCACTCCCAAGCCCTGTGGTCTGAGCTCAGGTACAAAGGGCACCCCGAGCTCCCAGCTGCTGCCTTCTTCCTGCCACCTGTGGGGCTCTCTGCCTGGACACAGGCTCTCCGCCGATGCCACCTGTGCCCACACTCAAAGGAGCAAACTTTCCATTTTGCACACGATTCTGAAGTAGAGTCAGTGTAAAATGTTGCTTCAACTGCATGAAAGAAAGTCTTTTTTGCATCGAATTGTGACTCAAGGACATGGTCACCCTAAAAGCCCCTCACCCCCTTGCAGATCGTTCAGGATAACCTTTTCTGTTTCAGAAACGGGGAAACTGAGGCCAAGGGAGGCAAAGGGACTAGCCCAGGGCCACATGCCAGGACAGTTCGGCAGGGTCAGGACCATGTCTTCTGAGACCACATCAAATTCTTCCAATTCAGAGCCCGGAGGACACAGAGTCCCCACGGCAGCATGCAAAATGCAGGTTCCCAGGACTGCACGGGCCGAGAAATTTACTATTTGCGAAGTGTTCCAGGGTCATGTTCTGGTGTCACACTCTGGAGAGGCAGGGCAAGCAAAGATACACGTTTTATAGACAAAGACACTGAAGCACAGAAGTCGAGTGGCTTGCTTAAGCCACATAGAAAGTGATGGTGGAGACCAGGTGAGAAGCCAGGCTCCTGGATCCCAGGTCAGTGTTGCCCCGTTTACCAACTATTGTCCCCACCTCTTTCTGATTTTTCCCAGGACAAACATTTCCTTTCATTAATTGGCTGATTAAAAGTAAGGTTTTTTCCCCCTTATCATATGCACCCCCAGTGTCTCCCAATCCCACCCCCTCTTCAGTGTTAAATAGTCCGTTCTCAAGGGTCGTGGAAGCAGGAATAAAGTCCCGGAGCCAGGAGAGCCCCCGACATAGAATCCACGCTTTGGTCAATACTGAGCACTAAGGCTGAGTTCCTGGACAGCCAGCTCCACAGTGACCAGTGTGACTGTGGGGCTCCTGAGCGAGCCCACTCCATAGTGATCACTGCTACAGTGGGAGTCTAGGCGATCCGCATTTTTAACCGGTAAAGGGTCAATCCGCATTATTAACCGGTTAAAAGTGCGGATACCAGTTAAAGATGCGGATTTTGTAATCAAAGAGAACACCATCATTTCAAGAGAAACATCAAAAGTGCTTTATTCAAAGTAATGTTCATCGCTAGCTACACATTTCCCCATCTTTCAGGTAATTTGTGGATACCGTCCCAATAGAACTTTTCTTGTTTTGAGGCAGACCATTCAGAGACCCAATTTTCCACTTCTTCGTACGTTTTGAAGTGCTGCTCAGAACAAGTGGTAATCTGAAGGAGCAAGGTCTGGTGAATACATCGGGTGGGTTAATACTTCCCAGGCAAGATCTTTTAACGTGTCTTTAACTGGTTTTGAAGTGTGTGATGGTGCGTCATCATGAACCAAAATTACTTTGCTGTGTCTTGTGGCACATTCTGGTCATTTCACGATCAAAGCGTGGTTCAAATTGATTATTTGTTGTCGGTAGTGATCAGTATTAATGGTTTCACCTGGTTTTAGAAGCTCATAATACACCACACCTTGCTGATCCCACCAAATGCAGAGCATGGTCTTCTTTCCGAAGTGATTTGGTCTTGCAGTCGATGTTGATGGTTGACCTGGATCAACCCATGATTTTGTGCGTTTGGGATTCTCAAAATAAATCCACTTTTCATCGCCAGTCACAATTCGATGCAAAAAAGACTTTCTTTCATGCAGTTGAAGCAACATTTTACTGATGACTTTTCAGTTTTCCATTTGTCTTTTCAGTCAGTTGATGTGGCACCCATTTTCCTTCCTTTAAAATCTTTCCCATTGCTTGTAAACAATTGGAAATTGTTTGCTGAGCAACATGTAATATTTCTGCAAGTTGTTTTTGAGTTTGACATGCATCTTCATCCAATAATGCTTGTAATTGTTGGTCATCAAACTTTTTCGGTTGACCTGGACGTTCTTTGTCTTTCACATCGAAATCATCACTTTTAAAGCGTTTAAACCAGCATTCACAAGTATCTTGAGATGGAGCATGTTTGCCATAAGCTTCCCGAAGTATTCAGCAGCACTTTTCTCCAAAATAATGAATTAAAACTTCCTGCAAATGCTCTTTTTTTGGCACGAAATTAGAAATTTTTAAGCGTAAAGATATCTATGACGTTAACACCTTCAGAAAATTTGATGTATGAAGTTTTAAGCTTGTTGTCAATACAACAAAATAGCATACATATCAAATCACATATATATCAACATATGTGTAACTCCATCTATTGAAAAAGATCCGCGTTATTAACCGGTACACCTAGTATGGTGAAAGTCAGAGAAGATGGCAAAAAGATGGCAGAGAAGATGCCTGGCTTGGGCATCCTGAGACCTGGTCTCAAATCTCAGTTCTGCTGCCAACTCTCTGGGTGACCTTATCCCAGCCCCATCCTCTCTGGGCCTCTGTTCTCCCATCTGTAAAACATGCACGGTCTCTAAAGGCCTTTCCCTCAATGGTGACTGTTAGAGAAACGGCGGGGACCAGACCAGAGGCCAGAGGGCCCTCTGGGAAAATCGTGGCCACTACAGGCCTTTCTCCTGGTGGCATGATCTATCTCTCTTTGCTTTCAGTTGCAGGGACCCAGTGGTCCTCCCATCTGTAGGATCAACATGGGACCACTGCCAGGACGAGGGTAAGGATGTTTAAACCCCGGAGAGTCACTGCAGAACTTTCTGACCCCATATCGAGGAGCTGTCACTTTGATTTACTCATCAATGCTCTCCCATCCCTCCAAATAGTCCCTTCATTCGAGCTTGGGTTTGGATAAGCTCAAAACTGAGAAGATGGAGCCCTCTCCAGGGTAGGTGATGGAGGTGCAGTTCCCACACTTCACCACACGGTGGAGCCATGACCCTGCTAATCCACGTTTTTTACACTTGATCTGAAGGTACTTGTGTAAAGCAGTATTTTTTATGCCAGGCATTGTGCGGGCACGTGGCTTTCAGGATCTCATTTAATTTTCAAACCATCCTTCATTACCTTCATTTTAAGTGTGGGGAAAACTGAGACTCAGAGAAGTGATCTGGATAAATGTGTGGCTGGGGAGTCAGAACTCCTGGGTTCAAACCCCAGTTCTTCAGCCTACTAGGATACTGAACCTCTCTGCGCCTCGGTCTCCCCATGTGGAAATGGGACTGTAATACATGTGGTCCTCACAACCACCCTAGGAGGTAGCTGCTATTATTCCTGTTTTCCAGATGGAAACAGGCTCAGAGAGGTTAGCTGCCTGGCTCATCTCCACACAGCTAGAAAGAGGCTGCGTGAAATTCAAACCCAGGTCTTCTGGCTCAGAGCAGGAGGCGGGTGATGTCCAGGGCCTCAGGGATGAGAGATGACTTAAGTCCTTGTCCTGGCCTACAGCTGCCTTGCCGTCTCCTTGCTGAGCCCCTACCCCTACCCCCCAGTGCTGCTCCGGCCTGTTTCCCATGGGTACCATAGGGATTGGGATGCATGAACCTGGCCCCTGTGCCACCCCTTGGCTCTATGGCTCTGCCTGTGGTGGTGGGGGGGGTGGTGGTGGTGGAGGGGAGGACACTCGGTGTGACAGACAAGAGACTCTATCCTGTAGGTGCCAGGGCTGGGGCTTGGGGAACCGGCGGTGGGAGGATCTCCCCACACCCTGCATAAAGCAACCCCAGAGCTCAGGGTGCTCCAGGCCTCCCTCATGCTACGTGGGCCTGAGGACACACTGACTGTGGTGGCTCACAGGGCCGTCTGGCCTGGTGACATATATGACAGCATTCCTTTCTTCAATCTCCTTTTGCCAGAACCATCTGAGGGTCCCTGTGGGCCTGGAGGAGAGCCACGCGGAGCCAGCTGGGGGCACAAAGAAGGGAGAGCAGAGGGGAATCTCTGCGGGGCCCACAGCACCTGCTGCCCTTGGTACAGCAACAAACGACCCGGGGAGGCCTCCAGCTGCCAAAGGCTCCGTAGTGGGAGGCGTTCTAGAAACATCCACCACAACGTTCGTCCCTCCACTCCGTTCAGGTCACAGTTGATGTGAATCTGATTTATGCAAATCTGAACTAGTGCCCTGCTAAATACTAATGAAGCGTCCCACGGTGAGCAGAAAGTGAATTTTCTTATTGTGAAGAAAGCACAACTATTCATGCTCCGGCCTCCCCTCCTTAGGAAGAATCAAGGTTTCTCCCTCGAGGATACACTCCCTCCAGCGGCCTTCTTCCCTCTCTTCCCCTTCGAAGCCAAGTTCCCCAGAGCTGTGCTTCTCAACCTTGAACTCGAGCAAGAACCACCTGGAGCTCTTATTTAAATGCAGGCTTTGGTGCCCGTGGCCGGGGCCAGGGCCTGGGAATCTGCGTTTCCAACACTGATCCTGCTGGTCCAGGGGTGTGAGCAGCGTGCGTGTTCTGGACATGTCCGGTCCTCCATCCACCTGCTTTCCAGGTGTCACCCCACAACTCGGGCCTCACCAGCTTCTCAGTGGCCTCCACGTGCAGGAAACCAGTAGACCCTCATGGGCCTCATCTTTCTTGACCTTGGCACAGACACCACTTCCTGGTCCTTGAAGCCAGTTCTTCCCTTGGCCGTGCTCCCCTGCCTGTCCTGCTGCCCCTCCAGCCACTGCACCACATTGTTTTCATATTGGTCACTCAGTGTATCCCTCACCCTGGCCACTGATTGGTTCGGAGCTCAGCATGGAACCCCAGCCAGGCCCAGGGGACAGCCGTAGACTTTGGAAGAGACGATTAGGAAAGAGATAACCAACTCCTGCTGGGTTATTAAGAGAGCGTTGGGCCTGGAGCTGCTGGGGACCATCTCTGCCACCCCTTTTGGGAGTCGGTTTGAGAGTGGAACTGATGAAGAAAGTAGAGCCAGGTCGCAGAAAGAAGCGTAGCCTGCTGAAACCACGGACCTTTGAGTTGCATGAGGCAATGACTCCCTTCCACACTTAAGTCAGATTGGGTTGTGTTTTCCATCACAAGCCACTCAGATGACCCTGACAGATGCAAGTGACAAATACATTTCAGCTCACTCTGTGTCGGCCATAGAGGGAAACAAGAAATAAATCCCTGACAGAAATTGGCCTCCCAGAGTTGAGGTGTGTGTGTGTGTGTGTGTGTGTGTGTGTGTGTGTGTGTGTGTGTAAGCAAGGAAGAGACCCATTAAAAAAACCACAAGGCAGAAAGTGAGAAAGACCAACTGCCAAGTCAAGGAGGGGTTCCTATAAGAGGTGCCCTGAAGGACTGGTGCAGCCACTGTGGAAAACAGCATCGAGTTTCCTCAAAAAATTAAAAATAAAACTGCCTTATGACCCAGTGATTCCACTTCTGAGTATATATCTGAAGAAACCCAAAACACTAATTTGAAAGAATATATACAGCCCTACGTTCATGGCAGTGTTATTTACAACTAGAGGCCTGGTGCATGAAATTTGTGCTGGGGGGGGGGGTGTCCCTCAGCACAGCCTGCACCCTCTCCAATCTGGGACACCTCGAGGGATGTCTGACTGCCTGGATTGGGCCTAAATGGGCAGTCGGACATCCCTCTCACAATCCAGGATTGCTGGCTCCCAACCGCTCTCTTGCCTGCCTTCCTGATTGCCCCTAACTGCTTCTGCCTGCTAACCTGATCACCCCCTAACCACTCCCCTGCCAGCCTGATTGATGTCTAACTGCTCCCCTGCCAGCCTGTTGCCCCCAACTTCCCTCCTCTGCCAGCCTGGTCACCCTTTGACTGCCCTCCCCTGCAGGCCTGATCCCTCCCTTGCAGGCCTGGGTCCCTCTCAAGTGCCCTCCCTTGCAGGCCTGGTGCCTCCCAATTGCCCTCCCCTGCTGGCCATTTTGTGGTGGCCATCTTGTGTCCATATAGGGGAAGGATCTTTGACCACATGGGGGCAGTCATCTTGTATGTTGGAGTGATGGTCAATCTACATATTACTCTTTTATTAGATAGGATAGCCAAACTATGGAAGCAACCTGAGTGCCCATCTATAGATGAGTGAATAAAAAAGCTGTGGTACATTTACACAATGGAATATTAATTACAATGAAATAGTAAGAATGAAATCTTACCATTTGCCACAGCATGGATGGACCTAGAGGGTATTATGCTAACTGAAATAAGTCAGACAGAGAAAGACAAATACCATATGATTTCACTTACATGTGGAATCCATAGACCAATATAAACAAACAAAACAGAAACAGACTCATAGATACAAAGAAGAGACTGATGGTTCCTAGAGGAGAGGGAGGTTGGGCGACTGAGTGAAGAAGTTGAAGGGATTGAGAAGTACAGATTGGTTGTTATGAAATAGTCACGGGGATGTAAAGTACAGCATAGGGAATATCTATATATAAAAACTCTAATATGCAAATAGACCGAACAGCGGAACAACCGAACAGCCGGTCACTATGACATGTGTTGACCACCAGGGGGCATGCGCAGAACATGGTGAAGCAGGTGAGCGGGGGTGCCAGACCAAGGTGGGGCGCCAGTCGCTGTCATTGGGGTGAGCCTCTGTTGGTTACTGAAAATTCTTCGCTCCCGCACACAATGGGGCCGATCACTTGGTGCCATCAGTGGGTGCGAGTGGCGGCTGCTGACCCTGATCGCACCTCAGGGCTTCTCCACCTCCCCCTGCTTCTGAGGGGTGATTGGGGCAGCAGCCACCGCTCGTACCCACTGCTGGTGCCAGCCCCAATCGCTCTGCGCATCAGTGTGTGGGAGCAGAGGCAGGAGTGGGGGCTTCCGGCAGACAGGGGAGGGGGTCGCAGCGGGAGGGGCTGGGCGGGGGCACGGAGGATGGGCCAAGTCCCACCTCTGTGCCCACCGCAGCCTCACGGCCCACAGTTCCTTTCAAGGTACACGAATTCGTGCACTGGGCCCCTGGTAGTCAATAATATTATACTATGTATGGTGCCAGGTGGGTGCTGGAGGTGTTGGGGGGCACACTTGTGGAGTGTATGATTGTGTGGCCAATATGCTGTACACCTGAAAGTAAATACCGTTGAATGTAAACTAATTGAAAAAAAATTTAAAGATTTTTTTAAAAGAGGCACAAAGGATGGGGAGACTTGTGGGGTGTGATCTCAGGCCTGGCTCTGGGAACCTGAAGGGATTGAAACAGAGCCGGTCCTGGAGGCCGGAGAGGAGGCCTGGGGAGGGTCCGGGGGAGCCAGAGCGGCCGAGAATGGTGGCGAGTGGATCTCTCCCCTCTCGTTCTTTCCTCCTCGCTGCCCTCCTTCTTCCCATCTGCTCTCCCTTCTGTCTTCCCACAAACATCATTTGATTCCCACTCCAGACCAGCCCCTGAGCCAGCTCTGGGCGACCCAAGGTGAAGAAACATAGGCTGCCCCGTCTTCAGAGGACTCAGGGAAGCAGCAGACCTTCCAACCGTGTTGAGTGTTTTCTGTGAAACTTGGGCAAAGTGCTGGGGAGAAAGGAGAGGAGGAGGAAGCCCCAGCGAGGGGTGGGGAGGGACAAGGCTCCCTGTCCACCAGCCAGTCCTCATTTTCTTGGGGCCGAGACCTGGGGGAGCTACTTAACCCCATAGATGTTCCAGAGCCCAGGGTTTCGGAAAATATTTGAGAGCTGAAACACAACGTGTGCTGCCTCCAAATCAGTAAAGAAAGCAGCCATGTCCAAGTTGCTGCACGTCTAATGAAATGTCTCCACGCTGGCACGCGATGGCAACGTTACTGACTGATATTCATCAGGCATAACATGACGGGATGTTGGAAATCCTTTGTTACTTTGATCTTTCTTACTTGCCAAGAATTCCTAGTAGGCAGTTCAATTTCGAGAAACTGGGGCCTGTTGTAAATTGGATGAATTACTGGTACCTGCCTGGTTTCAAACACCAAGTGGCAGCCCTTTCAGCCTTTCCATAGTGAAATAAAGACATTTCCTGTGGTGGATGGGATGGGGGTGCACAGCCACAGGTCTGTCATCGGATGGGGCGGGAGGAGGGGCGGGGGAGCCTTGGCCGGAGCGCAGCCCCACCCTCGCCTCCTCTGGTCTCAGGAGGCAGGATGACCTTGCAGGACCTTTCTCACCAGGAAGCCGAGCCGTGTTTGGGAAAAGATCCAGCTCAGGGCTTAGGGCTGCGTCAGTGGGACCAGGAAGCCTCCCTGGTGGGGATTAGCGGTCGCACTGGGGTGTCATGCCGAGATTAGTATGTCCCAGGCCCCGGACAGCTAATGCTTAATGCCTCGTTGGAGATTTTCAATGAGAAATTCATCCCACGATCCTCATGACTGGGCCTTTGTTCCTGAAAGGCAAATGCCTTCCATTCAGGGAGACGGCCTCTGCCCCGGAGAGGGGACAGGGCTGGGCGCACAGAGCTCTCCTTCCGGGATGACACCCCCAATGGCTCTGAGAGCATCAGCCTCCACCACCACCAAGGACCCCCCCCCCCCCCGTGTCCCCCCACACCCTTGTTCTCGAGGGTTTGGGTGGGGAGGGGCGCTGACACAGGCCCAGTTGTGCTGGACGCAGACTGGCATCCTCTCGTCACTGGCACAGCAAACCGGAGCAGCGCCTGGCCTGGCATTCGCGCCCAGAGCAGAGAAGCAACAGGCTCCGCGAGGCCACACAGCAGAGGGAGAAGCCCACCCTCTCAGCCACTCCTCAGACCTGACGCGTTCTCATTTCATCCCACGGCAGCTCTTCTGAGGGAGAAACCTTTCTGTTCTCATTTTATGATTTAGAAGAAGACGACGAAGAAGAAGAAGAAGAAGAAGAAGAAGAAGGAGGAGGAGGAGGAGGAGGAGGAGGAGGAGGAGGAGGAGGAGGAGGAGGAGGAGGAGGAGAAAAGGAAGAAGAAGAAGAGGAAGAAGGAGAAAAGAAAAAAAAAACCCACACACACAAGCCAGGTGAGGGCACTTGCTATGGCCTAGCTGTCACAGGGAAAGATTGGGACACACACCCTGACTCCAAGACCAGGCTTATAAAATGCACGGATTAAAAAAATGGGTGCGTTACGTCTGCAGGCTGTAATAAAAACGTATTGAGTGTGTGCTGTGTGCTGTGTGCTGGGCGCGGGGCGCTGCTCTGTGGCCCCAGCCCTCGTGGCCTCGGAGAGGGGTCATGCCCACAAGCTGGTGGGATTCCTGCCGAGGCAAGGGCACGGGGCCCCCGGGCTGGTGGGAATGCGGCAAGAAGCCCCAGACGCTCAGGGCCCCACGGGGTCCGCTGTCTTGGAGGGAACTTCTGCTCAGCGTGCTCCCTTCATTTTGTGACAGCAGCGTCCGGCTCAGAGTACAAAGCAGGCGATTAGCAGAGCCGGGACCGGAATCCAGACCGGGGTGTCCTCCGTTGCCCTGGACCGGAGTCCCGCAGCCCATGAACGTGCAACGTAGCTGTGCCCACCGCCACGCTGGGGCCTTCAGACAACACCTGGTCCAGCACCAGCAACATGTGGAGCTCCACGCTCCCGTCCTGCACTCGGGCAGACATCACCAATCACTCCCGCCAAGCCCAGGAGCGGCCTCAGGGGCTGTCCATCCAGTCCGTCCCTGTAATGAATCATAGTCGCCCTGAGACCACAGTTCTCAGACTTCCCAGACTTGGCCCCGAGGGGGAACTTGGGCCCCCTAGGGACATGCACCTTCCACGTCGGCCTTAACTGAGCACTAAGCATATTGGATGCACTGTCTCATTTAATCTTCACATTTAGATGGGAAAACGGAGGCGGAGAGGAGCGAAGTGACCAGAAACCAAGAATAATTATAGTCATCATCATCGTGTTATCATGTATCAAGGGACTGCCCGGTGCTAACCCTGTCACACACATTATCCCACCTCATCCTCACAGCCCACCTGGAAGGTAAGTCCAGTTGCCCATCCCATTTCACAGGTAAGGAACCTGAGGGTCCGTGAGATGGCAAGCCTCATAGAGATGATACAGTCAACAACAGGTGGAGAGAGAGGATTCGACCCCACCCCAGAGCCAGGCTGTGACCCACATCCTGAGAGCCGCCTTGGCACCCTTGTGACTTGCATGTTGGCACTGGGATCCAGGCACAGGGGTGTTTACCCCATTTTACAGATGGAGCAACTGAGTCCTGGGGCCAACACTAGGTCTAAGGTCACCACATGACACTCACCTCCCTGGGCTGTGTTCCTGGGGTGGGAAAAGAGAGTTCAGCACAGCCCTCGGGTCTCTTCCTCACGCCTGGAGGAAGAGGGGCCTCGGATATTTGCGGAACTGGATGCCAGGCAGCCAGGGAAGAGGAATTGCTGACTGTTCCAAGGCCACCCAGCAAGACTCTACTGGCCTGGGTTCTCCAGGTCCCAGCCCAGGTGTAGGGACGTAAGCTGCTGCCCCCTCCCTGCTCTGTGCTCTGATGGGGGACCCCTGGTCTGTGTGAGGAAAGCTAGCGCTCCCACCGGTCTCACCCTTTGCCCTGGCCACGTTCGCATGAAGAACAGGCCCACCTGGTCCCTGCTGAGCTTCAGGGGGGTGAGCAGAGGACACAGCCACAGGGTGCCCCTGAGCTCTCTGCCAGCGTGTCTGTTGCCAAGTGGCTGAGTTTCCTGTGGCCGGTTCCAGGTTGACACGGGCCAATGCACCAGGCGTTACAACCAACTCAAACAGCAGAGGCTGAAGGAGAAACAGGATATCCAAGCCCAAGGTCTGTTCTGCCCCGACAGCCGACCTCAATGTGACCTTGGCCGAAGGGCCTTCCCTGGGAAACCAAATGCTCAGATCCTGTCCTTGTGAGGCCTGGGCAAGCCACCTACCCTCTCGGAACCTGTTTCCTCAACTGGCAAATGGGGCCCAAAACCTCCTCACAGGCTTGTCGTGAGGACGAATGGTGAAAGTGTGCCTAAAGCACCCAGCCCAGTGCCAGGGACACAGCAGCTGCCAGGTGCTGGGCACCAAGAGCAGAAGAATGCGACTCGCTGCTGCCCCCAGGAGGCATGAGCTGGAACAGCCGTTCTCAATCTGCCAAGATATAGACTTGGGTTTTCTTTCCAAGTCTGCCCTTTCCTGTCTGCGTGACCTTGAGCAAGTTGTCCTTCTCTTCTAAGCCTTATGCTCCTCATTTGAAAAAGAGGGGCAGTAACACCCCATGCAAGGTTATGAGGGGATGAAACCAGATGTAGAAGGAAAAAAACACCTGGTACATAGCAAGTGCCAAATAAATGGCAATTATCAATAGTCTGCTCTGATGGCTCTGAGCTTCTGCAGGACCGTCAGGTTGCACTGCAAAGTGCTGTACAAGTGAGCTGCAGGGTTATGAGGGTCCTGCTGGGGCTGAGCTGGGGTTCAGAGATTGGGGTGGGGGTCACGGCTCATAGAAACCAGGGTAGAAGACACCTTTGAGTCATCTAGTACAATCATTCCCATTTCTGTTTAGCAATCCCAAGAAACTGGACATAGGCCACTCTTGGGTTCCCAGAACACCTGACCCAAATTATCTAGGGATGGGGCTCAAGCCCCTGTAATTTTTTTAAGGGTTATTACCTAGAGTAAAAAATTCCAACAAAACTACAAGATATGCAATAAAAGAGGCAAGTAAGTGGGGTTCGAGGTCATTGTGTGGCCTTGGATGATTCCTTTGCCTTCTCCTGGCCACAGGCTCCTCAGACTTCCCAGAAAGAAGGTTAAATCGATGAGCTCTCAGCGCCCCTCTGGCTTTGATGTCTATGATCTTTCACATGTAGTGTGTGGCTCTCCAGCAGCCACCAGGAGGGAGGAGGCCAAGTGAATGTTCAAATGCACGAGTAAGGACTGTTGTGGGTTTTAGTGGCAGGAATTCAATTCATAAGGGCCTACGCAAAAATGAAAAAAAGAGGGTGTGGGGAGAAATGTATTTTAACTGAAAAGTCTGGGGTATATACGACTTCAGGCACAGCTAGATCTGGGCACACAAATGATATATTTTCTCATTTCCTTAGTATTGGCTTTGTTCTCTAGTGGGCTATAGATAACTGTGTCTAAAGTCTTTAAGGGGAAAAAGAAAAAAGAAAAAACAAAAAACAGAACCAGCAATCTGGGGAGACCCAAATCCACCTTTGCCGGTCGTGAGCTCTTTCATTCAGTAGAGTGGCAACCTAGTCTCCATGATTCTGTAAAAAGTTCTGCTCCCTTAGGCAGCAAGATGCATCTTCATCTGAGTCTAGCTTGCACTGTCATGCACATGTGCACGTATGCACATGTGTGCTGTATGTGTGTGGACATGTACTCATACATTTGAGTAGGTATATACATGCTTCTTTAAGAGTTGTACACACACTATTGGAACTAGGATCTGGAGGACTGCAGGAAGAAGGGGGCATGGTTTCTCTCCACTTGGGGAGATGTAGCCTAGTGTAGGTCAGGCTTGGGGGCCCCCAAATGCTTTAGCAGACAGGGGTCCTCAAGGGTGTGGCAAAGTCCTGTCCTCTTGTATGCTGGGGCCGTGAAGCAGCAGAGGGGTGGGGGACCCTGAGAATATGGCTCCTTAGCAGGACCTGTGAGCTGCATATGAGAGTTCAGGCTCCTCTGCTCACACTCTTGCCTTTGTGCCATCCCCTAGCCCCACACCCAGGGGACAAGTCACTGTCACCTCAGAGCCTGGCGGTGCAAGGTGGCCAATGTCATGGGAAAAGCTGGCTGTGGTCCAGGTGTGGTTCATGCTGAGAAATAGCACCTAGCACGTGTCTCTGCAGCCGGGCCACAGCCAGCCAGCCTGTAGTTGGGGTCTTGGGAGGTGGGGAGGGTGAGAAAAGGAAACACAAGGGAAAGATATCCATGTGGGGCAGATAGACTCAGGTAGAAGAAACTAAAAATATTCAACAATGGTCTTTGAACAATAGACCAAGGAAATTTAGAATACAGTTTACAGTCAGGCCACGTCCCACAAGAGCGTAGTAGTCATCTTGTCCAATTTCTGAGCAACTCAGGTGATGCGTATCTTGCCACCTTCCCAGGTAGTGCCTAATTTTATAGGATGCCCCAGAGAAAGGTTTGGAGCATTCTAGAGACAGGTCAGAGCCTTTGAAACCCACATTTGAGGAAAGCCTCAGAGCACAGGGTGGTAACAATTTGCTGAGGGCAATGAACAAGTTCTTAAACAAAATAAAATTGTGTCCTGGCTGGTGTGGCTCAGTTGGTTGAGTGTCGTCCCATGCAACAAGAGGCTGCAGGTTCGATTCCTGGTCGGGGCACATGCTCAAGTAGTAGGAGGCAGTCCATGGGCATTCCTCTCTCATTGATGTTTCTATCTCCTTCTCCCTTCATCTCGCTCAACAATCAATAAAAACATATTTTTAAAAAATCAAATTGTGGTGATGTTCTATGAAAGAAGCAGTCAAGAAGCTGAGGCTGGGGGATAATGGAGAGGAGCCACCTCATGTGGGCAGTGAGGGAGGTTCTGAAGAGGTGACATCAAGAACTGGGAGCAGCTGGAGAGGAGAGTCATGGGCAGAGAGAACAGCTTATGCAAAGCTCAAAGCAGGGAAGAGGGCAGAATCTTCTGGAATAGAAGGAAGACAGGTAGGGGCCAGCAGGGACAGGTAGGAAATGAGTTTGGAGAGACAGTGACCAGATGACACAGGCTCCTGTAAGGCACGGTAGGACTTTGGGTTTAAGCTGAGTGACACACTCTGCTGCTGCATTGAGAGTAGAGTGGATGGAGCAAGTGCTCCAGGGATGAGGCTGGTGTGTGTGTCTCCCTGCCTGTGCCACCTCAGGCAAGGTGCTTAACCTTTCTGGGCTTCACTGTTGCCCACACATGGGGGTAATGGGAGGCAGATTTTGTTCACTCTCAGGAGAAACTCTAACTAGATGGAACAGGCAATCTTAAGAGGTAGTGAGCTCTCCATCATTGCAAACATTTGAACTGAGGCTGGCTCCACCATGAAAGCACTCCTACAACAGAGGATTGGGTAGACTGGCCTTTCTGGTTGCTGACCTTGACCTTCTGTGGACCACAATCCTGGTCCCATTTTTGTCCCTGTCTTGCTGGGTGACCTCAGGCTGGTTACTTCCCCTTTCTGAGCTTCAGTTTCCCAATGATGACAGAAATAGGCTGATGATCGCTATAGGTTCCCTCCCGCCACCAGCACATTCTCTAATTTGTCCATTCTCAGTCTTCACCTTCACCCCCACTCACAAAGGCCATCGTCTTGGCAGCTGGAGACACCATTAGAGCCTGGTCTTAGTCTTGGCAGAAAGTCCTCCCATATCCACCCATTTCAATTCCAGCATCCTGGGTGACCTTTGGGTTGGAAGGCTCTCTGCTCATCCCGGACAGGGGTTATTTTCTTTGGAGTCTCCTCAGATGACCCCGAAAACAGGACTTGCTTCCATGCACAGCCTCCCTTTCTGTAGCTACCAATATAAGGGCCACCACAAGCCAGAAGAATCTCAGGAGACCGTGCAGGAGAATAAGGGTTCACGATCCTCCTCCTCCAAACCTGTGAGTGGTGGGCTTCCCTCTGACCACACCCACAGGGTGGTCTTCAGAAGGTTTGGGGCTAGAGACAGAGGACTAGGGCAGCTTGGATTAGCTAATATGTTGAATATAGAAAATTAAGAGATAGATAGATAGATAGATAGATAGATAGATAATTATATTCAGAAAAGTGTCAAAGTGATGGGCAATGCAGGGTCATGACATAGTGCCCATTTATTTGTTCATACTTTTATTCAGCAAAGAGTTATTTGTTGAACTGTCCTGACTACAGGGATTTTACTGGGGGCTGAGGATTCGACAGTGAAATGTCACCGTTCCTCCTCTAAAGAGTTCACAGCCTGGTGATACAGGCAGACAGGTCATCAGGTAATTGGCACCCAGGACTCTGATCAGAGAACGAATGCAGAAGAAATGGTGGGGTGAAGCTCCCTAACCTAGACTCTCAACAGGGGCCTACAGTAGGCTCCATAGAGGACACGATGTCTTACTGAAGCCAGAGAGTCAATAGGTTAAAAATGCAAAGAAAAGGACAGATGTTCCAGGCAAAGGAGCCAGCATATGGCAAAAACCTTTTTGTAAAGATCATGAATTTGTAGTCAAGTGTGACTTTTCAAATTGCAGCTTATCCACTCACGGGCTGTGTGTTTCTGGGCAAGGTGCTCTAGCTTTCTGAGCTGGGCTGCCCATCTGTAAAACAGGAGATAGCCACCTCTATCTGAAAGGAATGTTAAGTGAAAGAGGGGAGGTGCTCACTGAAAACTCCTTTTCGCTCTGGGTAATTCTCACTCCTGTTTCTCCTATGAATGTCCAGGTGTCACCACAAGATGTTTCAGCTTTGGAAATTTGTTCTCTTGTGTGGCCTGCTCACTGGGACCTCAGCGCATCTTCTTGAGGAAGTTGGCAGTAGCCTGAGTAATATTGTAGACAGCCTGAAACCTATTGTTGAAAACGGACTTGAGAATGTTGAATGTGAGTCAATAAGGGTGATAGGTGGCACCCAGAGCCTCTTTCCTAAACATTATGCTGCATTTCCAGGGACTGCCACCAGGGGCTGCACTTTATGGGTGGTTTACTAGGAAAGGTGGTTAGTCACTTTCTGGCTCATTCACTTATGTATGTATGTATGTACCTATTTACTAGTAGCCCTGCGCATGAATCCGTGTGCCAGTAGCTCTCTGTGGGGCCTGCCTGCTCTGTGCCTGCTGCCAAGAGGCTCTCCGTGCAGGCGCAGAAAGCCGCTGCGACAAAGCAAGCATTTCTGCCTGCTCTCAGCGGCCTGCTCTCAGCGGCCTCCCCTCAACCCCCCCCCCCCCCCCCCCCCGAGACTGGGGGACTCCTGCAGGGCTGAGAGGACTGGGCACCACCATCTTGTGGCTATGGGTGTCACCATCTTTGTGACGGACTGATGGTTAACTTGCATTTTATCCTTTTATTAGATCGGATTTATTTATTCATTTAAATTTTTATTGATTTCAGAGAGGAAGGGAGAGGGAGAGAGAGATAGAAACATCAATGATGAGAAAGAATCATTGATTGGCTGCCTCCTGCATGCATCTTACTGGGGATCAAGCCCACAACCCAGACATGTGTCCCAACCTGGAATGGAACCATGACCTCCTGGTTTATAGGTCGATACTCAACCACTGAACCGCTCTGGCCAGGCCACTTATTATTTTTCTATAAACAAGCAATGCTTAAATGAATATCCTTTTAAATATTATATCATGTTTCTAGTATATACATAGGATAAGTTCCTAAAATTGAGATTTCAAAAGTTCAAAGGATATTTCACTCTATTCCCTTGACAGCACTGGTATGGACAGCTTAAATGTTTTGCCAGTCTCATAAGACGAAAGACTGTAACTCTTTTCACTTTACAGTTCTCTAATTTTAAATAATCCACTCATTTTTTCATATTTTAATCTTTTTATATAATTTAACTTAAGTATTTTGTTCATATCCTTAGCATATTACTCTGGTGGGTTGTTTACTCTTCTTATTGATTTGTATTAACTCTACCTATCATAGGTAGCTATATGCCTATTTTTATAGTTAACTGAATCTCCTTTTAATTCTGATTTCTTAAAAGAACTTGGCTTTCTTTTTATTTTCTGGAAAATTAACAGCACATTGACAAACATTTTTATAGGAGTTAGTCACTTCTGTACATGGCTGCCTTTCAAATATTGTCAGGCAATTTTCAAAGATATAGAAGGGACCCCCATCTTTAATTTCACTGCTGAGAAAACTAAGCTCAGAAACAGAAGTGTCTGAATTAAGGTTCCCTAGTGCATTATAAGACCAGACATAGTTTTATTTATTTATTTATTTATTTATTTATTTATTTATTTATTTATTTATTTATTTCATTTATTTATTGGGGTTATACAGTTTTCAGGTGCACAGTTCCACAACACATTATCTGTACACTGTATTGTGTGTTCACCACCCCAACTTAAGTCTCCTTAGCTCCATAGTTTTATTTTAATTGGCATTCTTTGTTTGCATCATTATAACTAGGTAGATACTGTCCATTGCAGAGCCAAGTTGAAGTATTATGATTACATACCTTCTCCAGTACAGTCTTTTGTTTTTCCTTGCGTTAGTAATTTCCTTGCTGTTTTTCACTTGAAATATTTTGCACACATATCCTTAACTCTTTTCATATGCTGCCTTCTACATCTGCCATGTCATGTATTCTATTAATGCCGCTTTTCACTAGAGACCTCCTATTAAGGCACTTTGTCTTCCTGCTCCTGTGTGAATGATTGTTCTCTGGGCCTGCTGCAACGCTCTCATCCTGGGATTTTAATTTGTCACTTTTATGGGTTGGAGTCATATTTTTTCCTTAATTCTAGGTTTTCCATATCTTAGTTTATTCTCTCATTTTCTTTGACCTACTTTTTCAAACTTATGTAGACATCTCATTTAGAGCAATAGACACCCCCCTTCCTCTTAATCACTACTAGAAGCAGGTGTATAATCATTATCAATTGCCTGGTCAATTGATTGGTTGGCTTGTTGATTAAAAAAATGAGTATATATTAGTATGAAAGCAGCATGGAAGGAAGAGGAGCACTGTAGCTGTATGTCTTCAAGTATATTTCTTAAACTTTTCATTCTTATTTCCTCATCTGTAAAATGCAGATAATGTCAATATCTACCTCATTGAGTTGTCATGAAGATTAAAGGAAATAACATAGGCAGTCTTATCTAGTAGCTGGTACATAGGAGCGGCTTCCTAAGTGGCACATAACACTAAATAGCAATTGTTTTTGTTAGCTATTCTTCAGAACCTGAAGGACGACCTCAGATTGCGTCGGGATACCAATGCTTGGGAAACCATCACGGGCAAGTTCCTGCAAGCTAAATATGTGTTGAACAATGCCCTTTCTAAACTATTTCCAAATGAGAACCTGGCCGCGGGGTGAGTTGGTGCTTCATGGTGGAGATCTTTCCTCAAAAAAAAAAAAAAAAAAAAAAAAGGGAGGTGGAAATAAGTGTCTTTTGGGGAGGGGTGTAAATTTAAGGTTAAAGGCAGAAAGGCAACAAAACTTGTTCTTCCCACAGAGCCCACGTGGTCTGAGGCCAGGCCCACCAGAGCTTGAGCAAATTAGAGGCAGGGCCACATGACCAATCTGAGCATCACATGGGTTTCAGCTTCCACATGGTGTAATGTCAGGGTCAGGGTGAAGGTTCTCCTCACTCTCACCTCCGCCTGTTTGCTGGTGCCTGGATTCCCTTTTCCAGGGAATAAGACTTTCCTCTCCAAATATAGCTGAGAAGAAACTTTCAAATCCCCTCAGGAGAGAGGAAACTGAAATTCACACCCACTGGCTCCACACATAGAATTTTGGAGTCAAAGATTTGTGAGTTCAAATTCTGACTCAGGCGATTACTCTTCCTTGGAATCTTGGGAGGAATCACAGCTGCCTGGTCCTCAGTATGCCATGCCATAAAATGGAGACAATCAAACCTCTGAGGAGGGCCATGGGAAAGACCAAAGTAGGCAAGGTTGATGAGGCCCAAATGCTCAGCATGATGCTGCATAGAGAAGTGCTCAGCAAATGGCTGTCTAGTAGTGACAAGGGTGATTTCTGGTTGTTGCACAGGTTGAAAATCAGTAATGTCCGCATCTTGGCTATCAAAGCCCAACCAGCTCCTGATGGCCAAGGCGTTCTCCTAAGGATCCCCACCACTGCTAATGTCGCCTTGACCCTGTGAGTATGTGTTAGAATCTGGGATTTGGGGCAGGCAGTGCAGCATAGCAATGGTTCTCCAAACTAGAAACAGGCCCTTTTCCACACTGCTGAGTGGCCTTGGCCTCAGTCTCCCCATCTGTAATAAGGGAGCTTTTCCAGCTCTACAATCCTAACCTTCTAATAAACTTGGGCCATAACCAAGTTTCTTTTAAAAGAATCCTCCATTAAATATGTTTCTGGAATCATAACATTTATCTAATAGTCAAATTTGCAAAAATAAATAGGTCAAACATTAATAACTCTTTGGCAAAATTTTCTCTAGCATTATTTTGTCTCACAAGATTCTTTTTAAATAGCAGTGACCATTATAGACAAATGCATATAATGGTGTATAGTTTATAATAAAGGGCATATGTGAAAAATAAAATTTTATTTTTTAATTTATTATTTTATTGAACTTATTGGGTTTACATTGGCCAATAAAATTATGTAGCTTTCAAGTGTACAATTCTACAATACATCATCTGCACATTGCATGCTATGCTCACCATCCAAAGTCTAGTCTCCGTTCATCACCATTTATCTCCTCTTTACCCTCTTCTGACTCCCCCCAGCCCCCTTCCCTGGTAATCACCATACTGTTGTCTGTGTCCATGAGTTTTGGGTGGTTTTTTTTTTTTTCTTTTTGCTTAATTCCTTCACCTATTTTATCCAACCCTCCAGCCCCTTCCCTCTGAAAGCCAGGCTGTTCTATGAATCTGTTTCTATTTTGTTTGTTTATTTTTTTTTTCATTACAGTCCACAAATACATGAAATCACATGGTAAAAAATATAATTTTAAAGTACATTAATTACTTTAAAAGAAATAGATGTGGGAAATTCTTGATAAATTGAGTACACTGTCAATTCTTCATTCATTAGCTATGAGATCTTAGGTTAGTTACTTAACCTTTCTATATTGATTCTTCCTCATTCTGAAATGGCAATAATAATAGTAGTTTGCCTTATGGTACTGCTGTAATAATTAGATGGATTAATCCCGGTAAAATACCTTCTAAATGTGCCTAATATAATCTGTGCTCAATAAATGTTACCAATTAGTATTATTATTTTAATTATTAGTGTGCTGCTATATAAAATTTTCATATGAACCAAACCTTGGAGACCGGGAGAAGAAGCCCTAAGGCAAATATGTTATATCTCATAAAGGATGTGGGCAATGATGACATTATCCATAGATATCATGAATAACGTCCACACAGGTGGAGGTACCGAGTGGGCGAATTGAAAGATCTTCTAGACCTCTTCTCACTCTGAATCTTATTGTCTGCAGGCCTCTCATTGGGCAGACAGTCAACCTGAACGCTTCTGTGGACATCCTGGCTACCGTCGACATTGAAACTGATCCCCAGAGTGGTGAACAAAGAGTGGTCATGACAGATTGCACCAACGACCCAGACAGCATCTCATTCACCTTGTTGGGCGAGTAAGTCTCATCCACCTCAAGAGAGCTGTGCTCTCAGAGGAGCGAAGACCCTAATTTCAGCCGTCTTCCTATCCCTGGGAGATGGCACAATGTGGTGAAAAAGGTTTCAGGCTCTGCAGTCAGACAGGCCTTGGTTCAAATACCAGCTATGTCACTAACTTGTAACTTTGCCATCAACTTAACCTCTCTGAGCCTCAGATGACAAAAATACCTACGTATAGGCTGAGGAGCTGACCAAATGATAAAATACAAGTGTTTAGAGCATAGAGCCTGGCACATACTAAGCTCTCGGTAATAGTAGCATCCATGCTGATTTTGTGTCTCCTTGTTCTCCCCATGATGACTGAGGCAGGAGTGTTGACCTCTCCAACTAGAATCATAAATTTGCTCATTTTACCTTTCAGCTCCAGCAGAGTTTTGCTTCTTGCTTTTTGAAGCTCTGTTGTTAGGGGCATGCATATTTAGGATTGCTATATCTTCTTGAAGAATTACCCCTTCATTGTTATCTCAATCTTCATCATCATCATCAATTGTATGTACCTTCTTGTCTCTGGTTGAGAGGAGGAAGAGGAGTAAATGTCCATCATGGGCTCTGATTTCAGATTGTCTCCAAATTGTTCTCCACCCACTGGAAAATTCCTGAAATGAGATCTTGAGAACTTAATCCTATCCATTTAAATCACTGATCCCTGTTAATCCACAAAAATCTACATCTTAAACTGTGATTGAAAGAGGAGGTTTGGTCCCTGGAAGAGGGTTGAGGGAGAATGGGTGGCCCTGGCCATGGCCGGGGCAGGAGAAATGCTCTGGAAATTGAGGACTGGAGCAGGTTGGCTTTGGCAGGGAATAAGGGCCAATCCACCCTACCTCCACCAGGGGACCTGAGCACAGGCTGCCTAAAGACCCCCTGAAACCAAACAAAGGCTCCAAGGTCCTATGTCAGTTGGAAAAGCTGGGATGCAAACTCAGAGCTCTGAGTCCTGCTGGACACCCCAGGGAATTCCTCTTGCGTGCTGGGTCTGTGTCCAAATCTATAGAATGGCTTTCCACTCTCCTGCTCCACATCCTCTCAGGGCTTTTCATTTCTGCGTTGGATTGAATCTCAAACCCTCCCCGTGGCCATCTAGGCTCTGCCTGACCTGCCCCATCCTCATCTCACTTCACTCTCTCCTTGTTCTCCCCTGGCAAACACACTGGACTTTGCTCTGTGCCTCTTTCCCACCTCCAGACCTGTGCAGGGCTGTCCTCACTACCTTCCCCTCCCCTCACCCCACCTCAACAGAGTCTCATTCTTTAGAGTTGAAAACAGGTTTCCTCCTCTCAAAAGTGCCTACTCCCACCCTTCAGAGTACTTATTACAAGGTGTCATCATACATTTAATTGTATGTTTACTTCATTCATTCTTTCAGCTACAAATGTATTGAGCACCTACTATGTGCCAGGCAGGCAGTGTTCTGAGCTCTGGAGAACTTACTGAAGAGAACAGACCAGGACCTGCTCTTGTGGTGCTTTGTGTCCTGAGGGAAAGGCAGATAGGCGAGCACTCAGCCCCTTAACAAAGTGCTGATGTCACAGGAAGATGTCAGATGGCATAAGCCCTGGGCAGAGCAGCATACTTATCAGGGAACCACAATACAGAGCCCTCCCTTAGGGGAGTAGTCAGAGGGGGCTGCCCTGAGGAGGGGACAGTTACTCTGAGAGTTGAAGGTGGGAAGGAGCCAGCCTTAGCAAGACTTGCTTAATGTTTGGGTACCAGGTTAAGAGGTGTTTGTGCTTCACTCATCCTATGTCCCAGCCTCGCTTGGTCCTTGGACATCGTTGCTGCGCTATAATATTCGTTGAATGAAGGGGATTGTGATGAGATTCTCATGAGGCATTGGGATGAGTCTCTGGTCAGACATCCTATATAAAAAAAGGGTAATATGCAAATAAACTGAATGGCAGAACAACCAAACAACCAATCAAAGCATAATATGCTAATGATATGCTAAGGCTGCTCAAGGCTCGCTATGATTTGCACTGACCATCAGGGCGCAGATGCTCTGACAGGTAGGTTAGCTTGCTGCTGGGGTCTGGCCAATCAGGATTGAGTGAGACAGGTCGGACATGCTCTGGAGCCCTCCTGTGGTCCCTCCCCAACTGGCCAACCTCCTGTGTCCCTACCCAGCCTCAATTGTGCATCTGTTGGGTCCCTCAGCCTGGCTTTTGCCCTCTTACAATCCGGGACCCATGGGGGGATGTTGGAGAGCCGGTTTCAGCCAGATCCTGCAGGCCACTTCCCTTGGGAAGGTGCCAGACATAGGGCTCATGGTTGGCAAGTGCTGCTGCGGCAGCACGAGCCTCTCCAGATGGGGACCGATTGGGTGCGAGCCTGCGACAGGCACAGTGGGGCAAGGATGAGCGGGTGTGGCAGGTAGGAGCTGCAGGCAGTGTTGGACTGTTGGTTTCAGCCCAATCCCTGTAGGCCACCCAGAGGAACCCCACCTGTGCACAAATTCATGCACTGGGCCTCTAGAGGGATCATAAGTGAGGATTCCCCTGGATAGAGGGAGGCTGTCTCTGTGCTTAGAAATGCACCTTAGTGTCCCTGGGGTTTGTTTCCCTGCCTTCAAGGTGCTCTGCCATCTCCCACCTTCTCCCCACTGCTCGCTGCTTGGCAGCTCTGCTCACTCGAGCATGTTTTCTTAGTTCTCTCTCTTTTCCAGGCACAGCGCACCGGTCAACAAGCTCACAAACACTTTAAGCAGCTTCCTGAGCAAAACTGTGACCTTTGTGATGCAGAACCAGGTGAGTCCCCACTCCTGGGGGCCCAGAGCCAGGCCTGGTGGGGGGCAGGGCACATTTACAGGCCTGGCTGTGCTCTCTGGACCCTGTCATTCTGAGGCACAGGCTTCATTGGGCTGTCAGCTGGACCCTGCCCCTCTTTACTCAGCCTGGGGGGGTGCGGAAGGGGGAGCAGAGGCCTAACATCAGCTGCAATTACTGGGTCCCAAACTTGAGCTATTTGTCATATCCATGTACTAATAATGTGTGTTTAGCTAATGCGTTCCTTTAACCGACACAACTCACTTACTTAAATTTATTTAAATACACTTATTTTTAAAGGAAAACTTCATATCCCTGCCATTCATAGAAATTAATATCACTTATACTATAATTAATTAAAAAACAGACCTTTAATAACATAGGTATTTTATTTGCACATCATTCAAAGCCATATGTACCATGTGCAGGATTCCTGTGCCTCATACAAAACTGTATGTAGCATGTGCCAAAGTTCCAGAGACTCTGAATTCGTTATTCTAGAAAGGGCCTAGGAAGCTTGGTCCACGAAAGGCAAATCCCGGGGCTGGAGCCGCGCCACTCACTGTGCGGCCCTCCAGCCGCAGCACAGGCCTCGCTAGAAGTGCAGACTGTCAGGTCCCACCCCAGGCCTGCAGAATTGGAATTTTCATTTTAACCAGATCCCCAGGGAACTGCACACAAAATCATGAGAAACGCTGCTGTAGGGTTCACAGGGCCCCATTTGACTCTAAAGTTCCAGGGTTCCAAAGTTCAAGGTTTCTAAGATTATAGGCGTCTGGGATGTGAACACTCTATATTCTTAAGGCTCTGGGACTGAAGGTGGTAGGTGGTAGGATCCTAGCATCCTATGGTGCTCTGATTTCTGACTTCTCTCTTTCCAGTGTCCTAGAATCCTAGGGGTTCTAAGATTCCATCAAAAGAGCCTCTCCGTGGGTGGCCAGCAGTTTGTCCCCAGTTGATAATGAATCTGTCCTTTTATCTCCTTCCCCACCTCTTCTTCCTCCCTCTCTCTCCCTCAGATATGCTCACTGATGCGCATCTTAGTCTCCACCCTGGATGTGAAGGTTATTCAGGATATCATCAGTAAGTCACACCCTGGGGAAGCAGAGGCGTTCCCTGTGCAGCCTTCCCAGGGCAGGCATACAGCTCTGAGCACACCCCACAGGCAGGTCTGGTCAGGGGAGCCTGGAGAAGCAGAAGGACCCACTCCTAAGTAAGGTGGGAGAGTGTGGCTGGAGGGGTCCTTGCAGAATGGAAGGAGTTCTGTGGGCCTCTGAGATCTCTCTACTATCATCCCTTGGAAAACCCACAGATGGTGCCTGGCAGAATGATGGGAGGAAGAGCATGGGCCAGATCTGAGTTCAAATCCTGGCTCTGCTACTTAGCAACTGTGGGGCCTTGGTCAAGTGACTCTGCCTCTCTCAGCCCCTGTTTCTCCTGGGGAAACACAATTGTAAATACTGTGGGGTTGGTGAGTGGATTAAAAGAAAAAGCACGAAGAGCCTAATGTTCAGCAGACACTGCTAATCAACATGTTCCCTTCTCTTCCCCTTCTTATGAGGAGCTGGGGTGTCTCCTCTAGCCACTCCGGGCTCTCTTTAGCTTTTGGATCTCCAGGCATGCCTGGGGTTGCTGGGGATACTGGAACAATAGAAATGGATCAAGTGAATGTGTCAGGGTTCTGGAGGTGGCCCTTCCACGAAATAGCTACAGGTCCAGTTCTTTGGGCAATCCCTCTGCATGCACCATCTCATTGGATCCTCACAACAGCCCTGTGGGAGTGGTACCGTCATTGTACCCATTTTACAGATGAACAGACTGAGGCTCAGAGAGGTGGAGTGACATGCTTGAGGTCCCATCACTGTCAGGCTGATCCACTGAAGAGTGGAAGCCTTTGGGGTCTGTTTTCTATTTGGTGGAGAATAAGGCTTCCTATTGATTTTGTTCCTCCAGATAAAGGTGCACCAGGAGCCGAAGTGCCAATCCTTGCCTGAAGAGGGCAGATGAGGAGGACTGCTGTGATGCCCCAAATGGTGAGGAGTCAGGCTCTGTGGCCCATGCTAAGGGAGGATGAGGCTCCTCCTTAGGGGACAATGGTGAAACCAAAGCAAGGATTGGGTTCCCTTATTTCTCTTTCAGAAGACTGAGTCCTGATCTTGCTGATCTTGATCTTTGACTGAGCCTTGACCCTAGTGTTAAGCTGAGCCATGATCCTGGTCATACTCTAAATTCCAAGTCTTAATCACATACCTCGACTGAACCTGGATTCTAGTCACATGCTGAGCGTTGGCCCCAGTTACTAAGCCCTAAAATTAGTCACAGATTGAGCACTGACCTGACCTTAGACTGATCCATGCTCTTGATTATATCCAGAGCCCTGAACCCTGACTCTAGTCCTGGGCTCTGGTCAGTCTCTTTACACCTGCCACTGTTCCTAAGGTGAGAGGAGGGAGAGTGAGGGCATAAGGATGCCAGGGAAAGACCCCAAACCACAGGTGCCAGTCCTCTCTCCAAGGCCTTAGGCCCTGCAAGGTATTATGGGAAAGAGCTTGGGCAGTAGTATGTGGTGAATAGCAGGTGCCAGTTAGGGTCCTTATGCTGTCAATGGCCTAACTGCTCGTGGTCTCATTCCACAGTTGCTTGACCGTGTTTCCTTGCTGTATCTCCCCCTGGGAAAATGCTGCCACCATCCAACTGGACTGAAAGCCTGAGACCAGAAGGAACCCTCTCAGCTACTCCTTACCTTCACAGTTGAGACAGCAGTCTATGCTCATCACCTGCTCCCCCAGCAATAAAGGCCCCTTCTGCATCATCCTGTGTGACATGTTGCATTCCTTCCATTTGGGATTTGGGGAAGGAGGTGCAACTCGGACAGCAGAGACCTGGATCAAGAACTGGAAGGGCCCTAGATGGTTTGGCTCAGTGGATAGAGTGTCGGCTTGGGGACTGAAGGGTCCCAGGTTTGATTCTGGTCAAGGGCACATGCCTGGGTGGTGGACTCAATCCCCAGTGGGTGGCATGCAGGAGGCAGCCACTCAGTGATTCTCTCTCATCATTGATGTTTTGGTCTGTCTCTCTCTCTCACTATCTCCCCCTTCCTCTCTGAAATCAATCAATCAATCAATAAATAAATAAATAAATAAATAAAACCTGGAAGGGACATCTGTGACTATCCAGCCCAACTTCTTGTTTTACAAATAGGGATACTGAGGCACAGAGGGCAAGAAACTGACCTAAAGTCCCATAGCCAACCTGTGGCAGTGGTGGAACCCTTGCATCATCTACTCACAATCAGCGGGTACATTGTGAGCACTTACTCTAGACTAGGTAGCAGTGGAAATAGGACAGTCACATTTCCGGGAAAAATGCTTTTCTTCATTCCTGGTCAGGGACTCTGAGAGGACTTGTGCAGCATCAGGGGATACCTGGTCTGACTGGACTCAGGAGCTCAGAGGCCTGGGCCACATGCTGGCCTGTCCATCCATGTCTTTGGAAGGGCGAGGGCTCCGCTGGAGCTGAGATCTCTTCAAGCAGTGCCTGAGAACGCCCAAGGTCTCCAGCTCCCAGAGCTCACCCATCTCTCCTGTCGCCACCCCTGAGAGCCTGTGCGCCCACCTGGCAAGCTGCACAAAAGCCCTGCCTGCCTGGTGAAGCCAGGGCCCCAGTGGTGTTCCATTGTCCCATGGAGACCAGCTCCTCTCTCGACCCAGGGCCCCTGCATTCATGCCCCAGAACTCAGCGGTAACCTGGCTGCTCCTGGCCTTGGTCGATACAGTGTCACTGCGTATGCTAAGACCACAACCATCATGGAGGGTTGCCTTTGCTGGCACAGGGGACCTCATTAATTGCTCACTAAGCCCTTATACCGAAACACCATTATTGTCCCCATTTGACTGGGCAGTAACCAGTTTGAGTTATCTACCTGGGCACCTTTCCTTCTCCAGCTCCAGCTGACTGAATTCTCAGGTGCAAGACTCTGCCCAGATAAGTGGGGTCCTCTCCTAAATGCTCCCTAACAAAAGACACTGTGCTTCCCAACTTACAGGTCTCACCAAGTTCCCTGGTCGTTACCGTCCAATTCAGAGAGGGTGTTCAGAACACATTAGTTCTCATTACCATGGTTCTCACCTTCTTTTCTTAAAAATATATTTCATTGAATTTTTTACAGAGAGGAAAGGAGAGGGATAGAGAGTTAGAAACATCGATCAACTGCCTCCTGCACACTCCCCACTGGGGATGTGCCTGCAACCAAGATACATGCCCTTGACCGGAATCGAACCTGGGACCCTTCAGTCCGCAGGCCAACGCTCTATCCACTGAGCCAAAGCCGTTAGGGCGTTCTCACCTTCTTATTCAATTCATCTGTCTGCCCCATGAACCTGTGAGATCCTTGAGGGCAGGTATCTTCCTCTGCTCAGCAGCCCCAGAGCCCAGGGAGGAACCAGATACAGTACAGGCACTACCCATGTGGAGTGAATGGATGGGTGAAACTTTTCTTGACAGTAACACCATTTTCAGAACAGCTGAGTGGGTGGGCGAACATGAAAGTTCTAGCACCCCGGGATTGTGGGTGTATAGAAGACTAGTCATTATTTTCTATTAACTAGGGCCAGATACTTGGCATTTGAGATAGACAGATGGGCCAAATGCAAGGCTCCTAGATTAGTCAAGCCAGGACATAGAGTAGGTGCGTTCAAGGCCACTCAGCCCCACCAGGGACTGATGGGGCCAATGAAGGGGAAGGGGGCAAGGTGAAGAAGTGAGGAAGCATTCCCCCATTGTGAGCCTGGCACATCCCAGACTAGCTCCTCACCCACTCAACCCAACCTCAACGAGGGTTGAGGGCTTCTTGGAGGTGGTGGCACCTCATGAAGGAGGCTTCAGGGAAGAGGAGGACCCTGAGGGGTTGAGGGGACATCTGCCATAGGCAATATATGGGAAGAAAGAAGGCAAAACCTGAGTCGACCCCAAGTCATCTAGGAACCAGAGCACCAAACTCTCATGCAGGCTCTTTTGAATGCTTCATGCGGTTATATAAATGCTGGATCTTCCCAATGTTTGCACAATCCTTCGGGACAACCTCAGGATGAGATTTATGAACTCTATGCCTTGGAACATTTTATGACCTCAGGAACACATCACAAAATTATTTACCAAACCAATTCTTTCTATTTACACGATGAGAGTGTGTATACATTTACCAAATATTTGCAAGAAAATCGACACTTATTTTAAATATTTGCTTCTTGAATGAGGATAGAATAAACGTCATCACACTAGAAACTCCACAGGCCCATGTTAGAGAAGTCAGTTGTTACATCAACTCAATAGTCTATTTTTTGTTTGTTTGTTTGTTTGTTAATCCTCACCCGAGGATATTTTTCCATTTACTTTTTAGAGCAAGTGGAAGGGAAGGGGAGAGACAGAGAGAAACATCTATGTGAGAGAGACATATCCATTGGTTGCCTCCCGAATGAGCCCCAAGAATGGTCCCCAACCAGGGCTGGGATCAAGCTTGCAACAAAGGTATGTGCCCTTGATCGGAATTGACCTGGCCACTGGCCAACACTCTATCCACTGAGCCAAACTGGCTAGGGCTCAACAGTCGATTTCTGAACACTTTTTAAAAATTTTGAAAATACTGTGTTTTATAGCTGGGTGAATCACAATAATATCAACAACTGAAACTGAGAGAAAACATTGAAAACGGATACTGAAATTTGACAAGAGTTTGTTCATGGGGGTGACGCATTACTGTTTTAATGTTTAAGCAAGGAAAAAAATGCATTAAAAAAAAATAGAATGGTAGTTAAATATCTAGCTAAGCCAGGCTCTGCCCTGGGCAGTTTAGTAGTGACTGAAGCAGTACCTGTCCCACCCAGTGCAACAGGAATTGTGTTCCTACGATGTTCCACACCTATGGACGGGATTGGGGGAGAGGAAGCAGGACCTGCACCTGTCACAGAAGCCCACAGCTTCCTATGGGAAGAGACACACACACAAAAAAAGTGCTGAGAAAAATACTCAGAGGAGAGGCTCTGACCCAGCCTGTAGGGAAGGGGCAGTCAGGGAAGGCTTCCTGGAGAAGGTGCCAATTGAGCTGAAATTGAAAGGATGACAAGGAGAGAACGGAGGGGAGGGCATTGCAAGCAGAAGCAGCAAGGCATCCCCTTTGGTTCCAGAAGAGGGAACAAAACGATTCTCTTTGGTTCCTATCCAAGGCTGGCAGGCAAAGTCAACATTTGTCCCCTTGGTCCTGTCATCGCTTGCCTCCCCACCTGATCCTCTGCCTGAAGACGTGGCTACAAATGGGAGCCACTGACAACAGTGCCTATGGATTTGGATATTCTAATGCTATGGAAACTTCCAGATAATGTTACTACACGACCCAGCAATTGATATTGCCCAAAGAAGTTGAAAATGTCTACACAAGAAGCCTGCACACAGATGTTTGTGGCTTTATTCATAATTGTCAAAACTCGGAGCAGCCAAGATGCCCTTCAATAAGTGGATGGATAAATAAACTGTGGTCCATGCAGGCAATGGCATATTATTCAGCACTAAAAGGAAATGAGCTATTGAGTCATGAACTGACAGAGAGGAACCTTGAATGCATATTACTGCCCAGCTGTAGTGGCTCAGTGGTTGAGTTTCAATCTATGAACTAGAAGGTAACAGTTCGATTCCCCATCAGGGCACTTACCTCAGTTGTGGGCTCCATCCTCAGTAGGGTCATGCAGGAGACAGCCAATCAATGATTCTCTCTCATCATTGATGTTCCTATCTCTCCCTCTTCCTTCCTCTCTGAAATCAATACAAATATATATTTTTAAATGCATATTACTAAGTAAAAGAAGCCAATGTAAAAAGGCTTCATACTATATGATTCCAACGATGTGACATTCTGGAAAAGGCAAAACTATGAGATAGTGAAAAGATTGGTGGTTGCAGGGATGAGGAGTGAGGAATGAGGGAGGGGTGAGTAAGCAGAGCACAGAGGATTTATAGGGCAGGGAAACTACTCTCTATGATACTCTAATGGCAGATACATGTCATTATGCATTTGTCCAAACCCATTGAATGTACAACACCGAGAGCGAAACATAATGTGAACTATGGACTTTGGAAGACTGTGATGTGTTGTTATAGGTTCATCCATGTTAGACAGGTTTCTTTTCACCTTGAGTCTTAGTTTCCTCATCTGTAAAATAAGGACTAATGACAGTTTTTATGTCACAAGGATGCTTTGAGGATTCCAACTCCTTTCAAAAGTAGGTAATGTGACTATTATTGTAGATGGAAAAACTGATGCCCAGAAAGGACATGGGAGCTGTCTGGTGTCAAACAGCAGAGAATAAGCAGAGCCAGGCTAGAACGCAAGGCTTCCTGAACTGAGGCCAGGGCACCCTCTCCCTCGCCTCCACTCAGAGCAGACTGAGTGGCTTCCTCTGTCACTGTCCTGGGTCTACCTCACTCATGCTACAGGTGACAAAGCCAGTCCAAAGCAGGACACGGAGAAATGGGAGACAAGAACACAGTCTCCTGGCACTCTCAGGGTTCTCCATGTTCTCCACCTCTGCATTTGGTAACATCCATGATGTACACTTTGAAATACAAGTGAGTCCCTGCCTCCTTAATCCCTGGGGCCTCCTATGGAGAATGTTTGCTTTGGAGTTGTTGGATGGACGTGGTGAGATGGAGGGCTTCTCGTCAGTTTCCCAGCTGTCTGTTGCTCGGTACCACGTCTCCACCAGCGATGGGGTCATTCCCCATATATGAAGTCTGCCCCATTGCAGAGCCCATCAGGAATCAACCAGAGCCTCTCTACAGCCCACTGGGGAAATTCAGGTGAGCACAATGCAATGACCCTCTCCAACCTGCTTTTTTATCGGACACCAAATCTGACTAAAGCTTTTCATAGTGTTACCACTTACAAATTGGGACTGGTTCTAGCACAGACCATGAAAAATAATGGCTTAAATAATGATGAGAATTCCAGAAGTAGTCTGTTACACTGGCATGAGGGATCCTGCCAGCTGTTCCCTCTTCTACCCCTGTGCAAAAGTGGATAGAGCTGTGTGTGAAGCTTATCCCCATTGAACTGTTGTGAATAATAAAGAAAATGATATATGTAAAGTGCTTACACAGCTCCTTGTCCTCAGTATGCCACCAATCAGCAGTATCAAGAACAACCTCAATAATAATAATAATGTGGTAATTATAATAATCAATGCTAGCTGACCCCAGAATATAGAAAATGAATCCAAACTCAATTGCTGATTTCCACTCTCACCCTTACCCCAACCTATTTCTTCTCTAGCCCAGGTCATTTTAGCTAATGACAACTCCACCCATCCATTTGCTTGGACCAACAATCTTGATATTGTCCTTGGCTCCTCTCTTCTTCTCACACCCACATCCAGCCTTTTGGCAAACGCAGTGTGTCAACACCCAGGCATCTGACCATTTTCTCCACCTTCTCTGTTCCGAGCCACCATCATCTCCCTTTTTACTTACTGTCCCAGATCCCCCTGCTTCTACCTCAAACCCCCTCGTCTTCCACTCTGTTCCACCAGATCCAAAATAGTCTTTCTAGTTAGTACAGACTCTGTAACTCTTTGGCTTAAACCCTCTATTTGCTCTCAGAACCAAACCCAAAGTCCTTACCATTCGCCCACAAGATTCCATGTAATCTAACCCTAACCTTCCTCCCTCATCTCTTCTCTTATTATTCTCCCTCACCCACTGCCCCCCAGCCACACTGAGCTTGTTCTGTTCCTCAAACATGCAGCCACGTATCAGCCCCAGGGCCTTTGCACTTACTTTGTCGTCTGCCTGGCCCTTTCTTTCCCTGGCTAGCTTCATAACTTGTACCCTCACTTTATTCATGACTGTCCAAATGTCTTCTCCTATGAGAAGCCTTCCCCAACTATCCTGTCTAAAATTCCACTCTTCTCAATGTGAATTTAACCTGTTTGATCGTTCAAGACCTTTTCTTCACAGAACCTATCACATGACACATTTTATATGTATTAATTTATTGTATTTCTCATTTTACTCATATACACTCTTCCCAAGCATGTGCTATCTACAGCTTTAAGTCTTTTATTTATTATTTATTCACTCGTTTATTCCAGTGTGCTTGATACTGGCCAAAGGACTAGACATGATCACTCCAGATGCATTAAGGCAAGAGCTTCTTTTTGCACAGAGCTGTATTGCCAGTTCTGATCACATAGTAGTTGTGTAATAAAGTACATGATTAATGCATGAATAACCATCTTTGCATCCATTCAGCTTGTGCGCTGCAGGAATCCTGCCTTTGCCCAAAGTGGGGATCACCTGCAGCTAGGGCCACAACCTTCCCCTGTTTCGCTGTTTCTTCACCCAGGGTACAGGTGAAAGACCCTCAAATCTTTAACATCACCCCCGAGAATTTCCCTGATGAAAAGAGAGCCGAGTTAAAGGTACCACTGGAATTTTCCGTGTTGGTGAAATAAGTAACAGCTGCAAGCTTCCCGCACAGCTCTATCCACTTTTGCACAGGTGCACAAGGGTGGGGGAAGGCAGCCATAACTTATAGGCATCCAGTACAATCTCATCAAGACTCTGTGTGGCTGGAGCCCAGAGTACCCTGCGTGAAGGTAGAATCAACAGCCTGGTAAAGCATCAAACAGTCTGTCAAATTACAAGGGGAAGGTTAGGGAGAGGTGGGGGAGATAAGAGATCAATCAAAGGACTTGTATGCATGCATATAAGCATAACCAATGGATGCAAAACTCTGGGGGGTGGGGGCATATATGGGAGTGGGGTGTGGGGGGGCAATGGTAAGATATGTACACATATAATACCTTAATAAAAAATTGAAGTAAAAAAAAAACACAAAAAAAACAGCCTGCAGAATACTTCGATGCTTCCTATCTGGAGCCCCTCTAGGGAAAGCAGGGAGATTCAGAACGTTTTCTTTCTTTCCCTGCTTCATCCAGAACTCCACTTTCATTTTGGGGGGACTTAATGAGTCCACTCAGGTCTGAAAGAATATGACTTCAGACAAGAACACAGAATCTGCTCTAGACTCCAACGCTCCATGGCACCATTGCCTAGAGATGCCTAGAGGTCGCCCACAGATAGGTTTGGTTTGGTCTGCATGACGGGTTTTCAGAGAGGACAGGCATTCTTCAGCTCATCATAGCCTTCCCCTCTGCCCATGAAACTAGCCCCTGGTCTTCTGCATTCATGTCCATGTCAAGCCTGGCCCTCAAGGCAGTGGAATTGGAGACCTCTAGAAGAGTACTTTCCAAGGCCACAGTTTCTCAGGTTTGATAAGCAGCCAGGTGTCCCCTGAGCCAGAGGTAGTGGGTGTCAAACATACACCCTGAAGGCAGACCTGTCTGACTTAGCCCTGGCTGGATGCCTGGCCTGGGAAAGGCCATTCCCATTCTCTAATCATGAATCACCTCTTTTGAAACAGGAGGAAATCATCTTAACAGGGTAATTTTGAGGGTCCTATTCAAACCGAGGGAACCTTCATTCTGGAAGTAATTGGAGAATTGGTTGACATTAGGTTATGTCTGAACTTTTTTGCTTTAATAAATAATCCTAAACATTTTGGCACAGGAAGGTTTTCCAACAATAAAATTATGTCCTATTGTAGGTTCCTAAAATTATTCAAAAAGTATAAATAGTTTTACAACTTTAAATTTTTAAGGTACATTTCGCGACCCACAGGTTGAGATCTGCTAGCAGCGTTGCCTAAGACCATCGGAAAACACAGATGTTTTCATTATGATTCATAACAGTAGCAAAATTACAGTTATGAAGTAGCAACGAAAATAATTTTATGGTTGGGGGACACCACAACACAAGGAACTGTATTAAAGGCTCGCGGCATTAGGAAGGTTGAGAACCACTGATTTAAAGGATACCGACTTAACTTTAGAAATTGTAGGCTCCTACCCGACACTGTACAGATCCAGTCTGAAAGCTTGTGAGCTGTCCATCTCACTCTCTGGGTTCAGCTGGTTATGATGAAGCCCACAATGAGGCTTCACCTGAAAGATATTACCCACCAAACATACCTTCGAAACTACACTTTGTGTACACATGGATGTGTACTTTATGTTAGAACTTTATGTTAATTTTAAATTTTGCTTATTATAAAGAGAATAACTTCATTGACATGAAAAGACATTCATTGAATAGCACTGAGGACAAAGAAAGCAGGATCACTTGAGAATTGGTTGATGTTTAGGTTATTTTTGAACTTTTTTGCTTTAATAAATAATCCTAAACCTTTTGGTACAGGAAGGTTTTCCAAAAATAAAATTATTTCCTATTGTAGGTTCCTAAAATTATTGAAAAAGTATAAATAGTTTCACAACCTTGAATTTTTATGGTACATAATAGTCTTAAGGCACTCCAAATCACTTACCAAATACCTCGCCAATGGAACTGAATTGATTCTAGCAGGCATTGGTCGGTTTCATCCCATACCCAACCAGTATTATTCTCATTTTCACAACCTTTCTCTTCAGAGGGTAGAAAATTCCACAGATGCCATGATTTTTATTTTTTTAGCTACCAGTAGAGCAAGGATGTCATCTCATCATTTCTTTCTTTTTTTTAATCTTGATTTCTTTCATCATTTCTCTATTAATCTGTGACAGTTCCTCTTCAGAGCAACTGTCTTCAGAAGTTTGCCCTCTGTTAACTAGAGTTTTAGTGTTTTCTTATAAATTTATAATACCTTCTTTTTTAAAAAATATATTTTTATTGATTTCATAGAGGAAGGGAGAGGGATAGAGAGATAGGAATATCAATGATGAGAGAGAATAATTGATTGGCTGCTTCCTGCATACCCCTCACGGGGGATTGAGCCGACAACCCAGGCATATGTCCTGACTGGGAATCGAACCATGAACTCCTGGTTCATAGGTTGATGCTCAACCACTGAGCCTCGCTGGTTGGGCTATAATACCTTCTCTACAATCTCCTTTTGTACGACATTTATTAAAACTTAGGCTGACATCTATAATAAACTGAATCAAATGGTCACCACCAATCTATTCTATACCCTGTCTTTCTCATTCACAAATTCTTACTTTTGATTCATCTCCCAGTTGCTCACTGTTCCAATGAAGATTGGGGTGTGAAATCTTTTCTGAGCCCTTGCAGACCTGGTAATGTCTTCTTCTCATGTTCAAACATAAGTGAGACCCAGGTCAGATATGGCATCCTTGACTCACTGTCATCTTCCCCTAGGAAAACACTGTGAACATGGCTCCTGTGTCTTCTGATATGTTGAAGAAAACAAGTCCTTCCTTTGTGGGAAATCAGAGACCTTAGGCTCAAAGTGGTAGGTCAACTGATTTCTATGCAAGCTTTTTATAGAAGAAAGACACAAACCCTCTGCCTGGAAATTAGATATACCCCCATCTGCAAGGACTAGGGTCTGATTCAGGACCACAAAGACAACTTATCTCCCCAAGTGAAGAGTGACATGATACCATTCCTTTCCATAAAGGGATGACCATCTGGCTGAGAAGATAAGTTCTATTGGAGCATTAGATAATCAGAGAAAAGGGAAAGTGTGCAGGAAAGAAAGAATCAGAGTAGTCAGACAGGCTCTCCAGACAGAGCCAGTGAGCTGGACCTACAAGGGTGATAGAAGCTGAAGAAGTCATTCCAGGAGAAAGAAACAAAATAGGAACAAAGAGGGGAGTGAAGGAGAACAGCAACAGGGCAAGGTGATTTAAACGGAAAGATCAATTTTAAGGAGCTCTACAGGGTCGGCTGGAGCAAAAAGAAAAGGTTGGGTCATATAGCACTGTGCACACAAGGGGTAAACTCTAAGCACTTTGGGGTCAATTGAGTAAAGAAGTGATGTGAAGAGAGAAGAGTTTGAGTGAAATTAACCTGTTCTCCAACCTCTCTCATTCTTCGTTTAGATTCAACCCAATGACAACATTTATTGTGGAAAACATACAGAGAAACCTGAAAGTCCTGATAATCAAGAATTGGGAGAAAATGTGAGTATAAAAACCCAGATTATTTCAGTTTTTGAGTTGTGAGTCAGAGCTTGGGGGGTTGTATCTTCTTAAATAAACTGGAAAGAAATCTCCAACAAGAAGAGTTACAGAGTGAGGAAGTGGCATTTATTAAGCTCCCATTCTTCAATCAGGCACTCATGAACTGCTTCCTAGACACTGTTTAATTCAAGTAAAAATCAGCATCTGTGAGACTGGAAGGCGATTTAATAAGCTTCTCCCAGACTCAGTTTCCTTATCACTAAAATAAGTTTAAGTAATCCTAAAATGAGCAGCTAATATTCATTAAGCATGCAGGCAATGTGCTAAGTATTGATGAGTTTTCTTATCTAATTCTCTAAATAATCTTATACTCTAGGTAACAATAGTATCTCCATCTGCCAGTTTTATTTTTCAAATTTTAGAAAAAGTTCCAGGGATTGTCATTGACTTACCCAAGTCACATAACTGCCAAATGTCTCAGCTGACATGTGACCCCAAGGCTGTCCCCCAAAATCCTCTATCTGGTTGTTCCGTAGGATGGGCGGACTTAGAAGAACTTGCCTTGATTACTCCAGGCAGGCTTCATTAGTAGAGTCCTCCTCCCAACTCTTGCCTATTTCTTCGTCTTGCAGGTGTGTTTCTTCAGTAATTTATGGCTCTCTCAACTGAACTCACAGGTGACTAAGGAACTGATTAGTAAGTGCTGGCAGAGGGAAGGGACAGGGACTCCAGGAGAAAGTTCCGACTCCTCCCCTTTGCCCTTTTATTGCATCATCCCTTATCCCACCTTGACACTTCTCCCACACCCAAAATCCCTTCCTGCCCGCAGAGGAAGAATGGTCCCTAACAATAACAATAAGGAGTTCAGCGCCCATTTACTGAGGGGGTCCTGTAAAACCCAAGACCAGGGTTACTAGTAAACAAGCTGGGGCTCTACCACTAGCTGAGTGCATGCTGTTTTCAATTCCATTCTGGTCCTCAAAGCCTAAGAAGCTGAGATATAAGTGGAGGCTTCTCCCAGGGAGAAAAGCTGCCCAATATGCCATTTGTTCTCCTCCTAAAATGTACGATGTAGCATTAGGAGGAGAAAATTGGCCTGGTTTCAGCTTCGACAAAACTGTCTCTTTCAGTAGTCTACCACCAACCACCCAAAGTTTCCACATCTGCCAGAACCCAAAGCAAGGAATGCAAGATTGAATCTTCACAGCTCAGGCCGCCAACAGGAATCTGAAAACCAATAGGATTGCTAGGCTGAAATGACTCTTTCTTCATTCACTGAATTTTTACTATGAAGTGCTAGATGCTGGAGTTTCTAGAGTTGCTTTAAATGACTCTCTCAGCAAGCAATTTTCTGGCCTCTGCTCACAAACCTCCATTGACAGGGAGCTCATTACTTATGAGGTGGGAGGCGTGAGGCAGTTCATCTGGGCAAGTCTTGAAGCTCCCAAAGCTCAGTTCCAAGCCTCACTCCAAGTAGATGTGACCAACACTCTTGCTCTGCTGTTATTGGGGAGGTGGCCTGGCAAATAGAAAACACTGAGTAATTGAATCTATGTCCATAATTGAATCTATGTCCATAATTGAATCTATGTCCATAATTGAATCTATGTCCTTGGGTTGATTAGTTTAGTTATGTAATACTCTAAATTAATGTTATCCAACAAAAATATAACAACTTCCTCTACAGTCTCATTTCAGCATACAGCTCTTAAGTGATTAGCTTGGGAGGGAGTAATTGTTCCCAATTTATGAGTGAGAAAACGGAGGTGCAGAACTGTCAGTGAAATGATCAGAGACAACCAGTGAGTGACAAAGCAGAGCCTCCAGCCCAGCCTCCTGTCTCCAAGCCTTTGGTTCATTCTCTGACCCTGTTCAGCCCCCAGATGGAGCCGGGGGAAACTCCTTTGGCCTCTCTGATCCTCCTTCACTCCTACCATCTAAGGTATCTGTTTTGCATTCTAAATCTGATACTGCAGCCAGACACGTATGAACTTACAAACTAAATATCCTCCAAGTAATGGAAGCACATTTGTACCCATCCAGTGAGAGGCCAACACATATTTTTATTCCTTAACTAGAGGCCCAGTGCATGATTTAATCATGCACGTGTAGGCTGTCTGTCTGCTGGTCGGGACCCGGTGTGGCCGGCAGCTCCGAAGTCCCTGGGCCCCTAGGGCGAGGCGGGGCGGGGGAATGGTCCTCCTGCGGCGGATCCCAGGCCAGGGTCTTGCCTTCACCTCCCACCCAGGAATGCTGGGGCCGCCGCCGCCTCCTCTGCCTTCATGGAAACCCGCGTCCTCTGCGGACACCGGGACACCGCTGTGCTCCTGCGGCCCAACTGCCGCCAGACTCCTCCCCCGGGAGCCGGGCCACCTCCAAACCTCCAAAACGCCAGCTCCCTGCCCCAGAGGCCCTTCTGTGCTGCAGCACAGCCATGGCGCCTAAGCTGAGCTCGGGCCGCTGGCAACGCGAGCTCAGCGTCCTGCCGGCCCAATCACCACCCCAACCACCCCGAGTCCCGCCCCCTGTGTCTCCCGCTGGCCCAATCGTGGGCATAGCGGAGTGATGGTAATTTGCATATTACCATTATATTATGTATGATGATGATGATCTTGGGCTTTAGAGTCATTATAAATGCTTCATTCGTTCATTTATTTATAAAATTTCAGTGAAGCATCTACAATGTGCTAGATTCTAGGGATACAACCATGAGTAATACAAAGACCCTGCTCTCCAGGAGCTCATAATCTAGTTGGGTATACTAACATGAACTAAGAACTAAACATACAGTCAACTAAATTCCATAGGGTGGTGAGTACTACTAAAATAACAAAGTAAGAGGATGTGAGAGAGAGTGACTGTGGTGGAACAGGGAGAGAGGCATCAAATTAAGAGGTAGCAGAGGCTCTTTGAGGGGAGGTATTTCAGCTGAGTTCTGAATGACAAGGCAGAAGTTATGCAAAGTCCTGGGAAAAGAATATCACAGGCAGGAGGATGAACATGTGCAAAAGCCCTGAGGCAGAAATGAGCTTTCCTTTTGAAGCAAAGAAAAGGAGCAATGTGGCTGGATATGGAAGGGGCTCAGTTACAAGAGGCATCTTTACAAGGATGATATTTGAATTTTTTTTAAGGGAAGGGTATTGCCATGAAGTGAGATGCAATTATTCATTTATCATGTATTTAGTTGCAACTATTCTGTGCTGAATAAACTCTGCTCAAGTGTCACCATCTCAGGTCTCTCCAATAAAAGCACATATGACACCCTCTGCCCTGCTTCATTTTCTTCCTAATGGCCACTACTATCCGACTTCCTACTGTACTATTACTTGTTCTTCTCTGTCCCTCCTACTAGAATACAGACTTCGTAAGGCAAGGACTTTACTTATTCCCTGTTTTATTCCAGGTGCCAGAATTACAAAGATGAATCACACCTGGCCCCTGACCTCAAGAGCCCCCAGCCTAGTAAGGGATAAGACAAATTAATGAGCAATTTTATGTGTAGCAAGATGTGCTGGTTGAGGTTCTGTGAGTGTAGAGAGGCAAGACTCAGCAGCCCTGCCAAGAGACTTCCAGGAGGGCTTTCAAGAGAAGGCGGGATTTAAATGGGATGTTGAAGGGTCATTAAGAGTTTCTTTGTGAGAAAAGGCATTAAAAGGAGAGGATACAGCATGTGCAAATAAACAGAAGTAGGAAGGGACCTGGTGCTCTAGGCGATGTGGAGAAGCTCCGTGCGATTGGTCATAGACATCATGCGGGATGGAGGCATCCTTCTCCAAGGGGTAAGGGTAAGTTTGCAGTGAACTGTACTCATGATTTCTGAGGACAAGGTTGCTGTGATGGATTGAGCCACCAGGAAGGTACAGTTCATGTCAGGGAACATAAAACATTGAGTGGCTGACACCATAATAGAATCTATGTCCTTGGGTTGATTAGTTTAGTTATGGAATACTCGAAATTAATTCTATACAATGAAAATATAACATGAAACACATGTAATTTTGAGATCTTAGTAATGACACTTTAAAAGGGAAAAGGCATATTATATTAATTTCAGTAACACACTAGTATTCTATTTACCAAATATATCAAAGTGGTATCATGTCAACATGTAATCAATATAAAATTATCAATTAAATATTTTACATCCTATTTTTGTCCTAAGTATTTGATGTCTGGTGTGTATTTTATACTTATAGCATGGTTCTATTTGGACGAGCTGCATTTCAAGTGCTCAATATTCACATGTGGCTAGTGGCTGCCATATTGGGTAGTACAGCTCTAACAAAGCTAATTGACTGATAGTTGTGTAAAACCTTGAAAAAAACAGGGCATCTTATTTTATCCCCACCTATACATCTAGGCTGCCATCTATCACAGAAGATGTACAACTTATTTGGTTCCACCAAAAGTGGAATGTGAATGAGTTGCCAATATTAAAAGTAAGAAAAATATGTTTTGATCAACCAGGGCATCTAGAAATATTTTGTCTACTGGTGCCATGAAATAGGCCAAGGTGAGATCGAAGATCCATCTTAGTTGATGAGAGGGAGACCAGGGAACAGCAAGAAATTGTTATCCAGGGATGTGGGTGGAGTTGTGTCCAGGGTGGATTATGGTTCAGCACCATGGATAGTGGACAGCAGTACCAAAGTGATGAGGAAGGGGCCTAAGAAAGGCTCTGTGCTCTGGCTTACAGCCTCCTTAGAAGGGATATAATGTTGATTAATATCTTGCTTATTTCACAAAGAATCTGGTTCTGCTTGCTGGTCTCCTCTTTGGAATGTCCTCCACACTCCAAGCCACCACCTATGTGGATGTTCATACTAATTACTGCTGCCTGGAATTTCATTGCCCACCCTGGTCCAAAAGATCCCCTACTTCTCTGAGTATGGAGGCTGTTTTCCTGTAAATTACCAGAATCTGTGTGATAATTCCACATAATCTTCCCACAATAAAAGTTTTGAATCTCTTTTTTTTTTCTGTTCTTTATTTTTTTTCCCCAAATTTTTAAATAAGGTATTATATGAGTACATATCTTACCATTGAGTTTTGAATCTCTTAACTGTGGACTGTCCTCTGGAGCCCGGAGTACCCTGCGTGAAGTACCCTGTGGGCAGAGGCAACAATAGCTATAGCCAGTGGTGAGTAGAGTAAGAATGACAAAATTTGAAAGGTGGTGTTATGGAGCGACCCGCAAGAGACGACCCCCAGAGACAGAAATCAAAATTTAGGAGCCTTTAATAAACTGGCCAGTGCCTGCAGTTGCAGCACTCTACCGCGGTAAAGGCCGAACTGCAGTGCAGACCACACGTGTTATAGCAAATGTATACTCAGAAACCACAAAAGGGAGTTAAGACAGTTACAATGACAACCCAAAGGTTACAAAAGCTATTTCAGCCATTTCCAAGGAACGCAGGACACAGGTGTAACGCCTGGGCACGCTTGGCCGGAGCGTGACCCACTACCTCCCTCCAAACTCTAACCGACCCATTGTTCGGTGACCTACTCTACTTCCCTCTGTCCTAAGGCATCCTGCCTCCAGGCACCGGAGGAGCTGTGCAACGTTTGCAGCCCAGAACATTCCCTACTGGTCTTTATGGTGAATCAAATCATTGATTCAGATTCCTCCCCTCCTTCTCTGGGCCCCACCGGCAATGGGTGTGGAGGACCAAGAGATCCACAGCCTGCACTCCTCATGCCTCTTCACCCAGACTAGGTTGCCAGGAGCACACACAGGTGGGCTGTCCAGGTCTGGTGGGTGGGCTTCCTGGTGTGCTGCCCTGATGATTCGCCTTGCAGCTGCTGTACTGCTCTGGAGCGCCTGCAAAGACTTGAGGAGATTTCTATTAGATAACACAGCTAGCCCTTCCTCCCTTAGCCGCGGGAGAAGAGGTGGTGGACGGCCAAACATGATTTCAAAAGGAGTCAGCCCTTTTACATATGGGGTGCATCGAGCCCTGAGTAGGGCAAGGGGGAGGAGACTTACCCAGTTCTCATCAGGCTCTAATTTTAGTTTAGTTAGGGTATCCTTAAGTATCTGATTCATTCTCTCTACCTGTCCAGAACTCTGAGGTCTATAAACACAATGTAGTTTCCATGTGACCTTAAGGGCCTTAACTAAAGATTGGGTTACCTTAGCGATGAATGCTGGGCCATTGTCGGACCCCATGAATAAAGGTAGGCCAAACCGAGGGAGAATTTCAGAGAGGAGTTTCTTAACTACTACCTGTGCTGTTTCAGCCCTGGTCGGGTATGCCCCTGGCCAACCGCAGAAAGTGTCCACAAATACTAGGAGATATCGGTATCCTCCAAGTCCACTGGGCAATTCAGTAAAGTCGACTTCCCAGTGTTCACCAGGGCTTGAACCTCAAAACCGGGTTCCTGGCGGGGCAGTTATCAGAGGTCCTGGGTTCACTTGTGCGCAGATCTGGCATCTCCTGGCTGTATCCTCTTTCTCGGGGGTGTACCTGGGGTTGGGCTTCAGATTCTGAGTAGGTATGGCTGCCAGCACCTCTAGGGGCCCTACTGGTCTTTTTGCAGTCTTCTTTAGCCGTTTGTCGGCAAATTGGTTCCCCTTCGTCACAGGGGAATTGTATGGCTGCAACTTCTTTAGGGCCCCAAATGGCTGAAAGAAGGTTTAGTATCTCTGGAGCATTTTTAATATCCTTCCCCCCTGAGGTTAGGAGGCCCCTCTCCTGATATAAGGCTCCATGTATATGTACTGTGGCAAAAGCATATCTACTGTCCGAATAGATATTGATTCTCTTGTCCTTCCCCACTGTAAGGCCTGGGTGAGGGCTATGAGTTCTGCCTTCTGTGCTGAAGTCCCATGTCCTAGGGATTGTGCCCATATGACTCTTTCTTGTGTAACTACAGCTGCCCCAGCATACCTGATTCCGTCCTCCACAAAGCTGCTCCCGTCAGGGAACAGGGTCTCCTCAGGGTTGGAGATGGGCTGGTCTGTTAGGTCGGCCCTCAAGGAGGTTAGGGTCTCTTCACAGTCATGAAGGGGAGTTTCAGCTCCCTCAATCAGGGAGGAGAGTGGCCGTGTTTAGGGCTGTGTTCTTCAAGAAGCTTACCCTCGGGGGGTCTAGCAGGAGCACCTTGTACTGGGTAATACGAGCATTTGACAACCAGCGTTCAGGTGGGCTGTGCAGTAGGGTTTCTACTGCGTGGGGTGCAACCACTTGTAAGTCTTGGCCAAAAGTCAGTTTAGAGGCTTCCTTAACCAGTATGGCCATGGCTGCTATAGCCTTCAGACATCTCGGCCATCCTGCAGTCACTGGGTCCAACCTCTTAGACAAGTAGGCAACTGGCCTCTTCCAGGGCCCCAGAGTTTGTGTTAGTACCCCTTTGGCAACCCCCTGAGATTCTGCCACATAAAGCTGGAAGGGCTTGGTGAGGTCAGGCAGTGCTAGAGCATTACGAGGAACAGTCTTTTCCCCAAGGTTAGCAATCTGGGCTTGTGTCCCGGGGTAAGACTTTACTCATCCTGTGGCCCCCTGGATGGGAGTTCTGTCTTTAGAAACTTGCCCGGCCGGGTGTTGCAGTACAGAGAAGGTCGCTCCGGTGTCTATTAGAAAATATACTGGCTTGCCCCCCACATTTAGTGTTACCCAGAGATCCTGGGGGCCCACAGAGCCCTGATGCCTTTAGTCCACTTCTTTTACTAACACGGGGACTGCCTTATTCCCTGGCCGCTCAGGACACTCCTATTTCCAGTGTCCTTCTTTCTTACAGTAGGCACACTGGTTTTTCCCCAACTGGGTCTTTTGGTTCTGTCCTCTCTTCTCCTATTCTTTTCTTCCAATCCCTCATTGCTGTCCCTTTACTTCATTTATGGCTATAAGAGAGGACAGAACCATTCTGGTGTTTAGGTTAGCAGTCTGATATTCTCGGTTGTTAAAGACCTTCTGGGCGACCTCGACCAGTTCTGAAAGTGACTTCCCCTCAAAGCCTTCTAACTTCTGTAATTTTTTTTTCTAATATCTGGGGCCGACTGGGACACAAAGGCTACATTGATAGCCCGCCGATTCTTTGGGTCGTCAGGGTCTATTGGGGTGTATACCCGATATGCCTCACAGAGCCTCTCGAGGAAGGCGGTGGGGCTCTCGTTTGGTCCCTGGACTGTTTCTGTTACCTTGGAAAGGTTGGTGGACTTCCTAGCTGCCGCTCAGATGCCCCTCAGGAGAGTCTGGTGATACCTGTCGAGAGCCTCCCTGTCCCGGTCAGTGTTGTGATCCCATTGCGGCCTTCCCGATGAAAAAATACCCTCGATCCTTCCTGGGTCTGTGGTGGGTTGGCCTTCTGGCCCAAGGACTAACTTCCTCCCTTCCCCTCTGACTCTCTCTCTTCTGAGGTGAAAAGGGTCTGAAGTAGCTGCTGGCAGTCGTCCCAGGTTGGCTGGTGGGTGAAAAAGACCGACTCCAGGAGGGAAATCAGACCTTGGGAATTCTGGGAGAACGATGGGTTTTAGTTCTTCCAGTTGTATAGAAGACTATAAAAGGCTGCTGGTCTGGTGGGCCATAAGGGGTCCTGGTCAGGATATGAGGCGGACTGAAAGGGTTTGTTTGTGGACAGAGTGTGAGTGGGAGGCCAATTGTCTGGACCCTCCAGGGGCCATGAACTTGGGTCCGGATTTTCTCTCACTACAGTTGGAGGCACCTGCGGGAGTGCAGTGTAGGGGGTGTTGCCGGGGTTGGGTTCCTAGGGGCTCCTCCCGTCTGTCCCGTTGATAATGTTGGTTCCAAAAGCGGCGGGGCAACAGAACTAGGAGGCATTTGTGAGGGTATTGGGGCCTCCTGCGAGGCTGAGGAGCCCACCTCCGATCGGGGCTCCAGAGGGGGAACATAAAAGGGCGGCAGGCGGTCGGGGACCCTGTCCTCCGGATCATTTGGTAAGACCTTATAGTCTACCTTCTTGTCTCCTTTTGTGGAATGAGCCAATAAAACGATCTGTCTCTGTCCCAATTTCCTTTCTTGGCCCTGGCCATTTTTCAACCACTGGGGTTTTTCAGTGAGAATGTCAATCCAAATTTGAAGGGATTTGTCAGGCTGACCTGGACGGCCATAAATAATATGATGAACCATATAAGCCGTTCCTAAGTCATAGGTCCAAGTGGACGGCCACCCAAACCCAAATGTGGGCCATTCTAATTCACACAATCTCTGCAAATCAAGACTATTAACCGACGTCCCATAGTCTCCTCTGCGCCGTTTGAAGTCCTGAAAATTATTAAGAAAACCTTGTAAGGGGGTAGACGTAGACATAGACGACTGGCCCTTACCCATTTTAACAAAGACAAGGGCAACAAAGACAAGACAAACCAGACACGTGCACCCTAAGGTCACACGTAACAGGGACCCCAGGCGCCGTCGCACCTGGGTGTCCGTACTTGGAGGCTCCGCTGCATCCAGCCCTCCTGTAGTCCACCAGGGGAACGTTCCACACACAGAAACCAGGTGCTTACCTCCCCACTGGAGGTCCAGGTGGCTCTTACTTTTGGATCGTGAATTTAGGAGGAGACACTCCGCCTCCCTGAAACCCGGGACGGAGACTGGTGTGTCCTCATCTGGGGCGTCCATTGGCAACATGGCCGGAGTGTATCTCGCTGGGAAAGCCTCCAAATGTTATGGAGCGACCCGTAAGACACGACCACCAGAGACAGAGATCAAATGTATGAGCCTTTAATAAACAGGCCAGTGCCTGCCGTTGCAGCACTCTACCGTGGTAAAGGCCGAACTGCAGTGCAGACCACAGGTGTTATAGCAAATGTATACTCAGAAACCACAAAAGAGAGTTAGGACAGTTACAATGACAACCCAAAGGTTACAAAAGCAATTTCAGCCATTTCCAAGGAACTCAAGGCACAGATGTAACGCCTGGGCACGCTTGGCCGGAGTGTCCTTCCTCCAAACTCTAACTGACCCATTGTTCGGTGACCTACTCTACCTCCCTCTGTCCTAAGGCATCCTGCCTCCAGGCACCGGAGGAGTTGTGCAATGTTTGCAGCCCAGAACAGTGGGGGAAGATGACTGGGTTAATTTAGCCTTTATCTCAAAGATACCTGAACACTCTGGTCTAGAGTTTTCCAACAGCTAAAGAACAAGGCTTCCTGTCTTGTATAAGATGTTTTCTGAAGTGTTTCTGTGACCTGAGGTAGCTCAGCTGTGAAGTGAGAATGTTGGTCTCCTCATCTAAGCACTTTCAGGCAAGAACAGTCTACAAAATTACGGTTTATGGGAGAAAACTTAACTTGACCCCAGTAACCCCATTTTTCTTCCCTTTACCACCAAACGTCTCAAAAGATATTGTTATTCACTGTCTCTACTTCTTTACTTTCATCTACTGCTCAGTTTTAGATCATCTGGCTCCATCCCCCAACTCCTCAAAACAACTATGACCTCCTTCATGGTCAACACGAGTGAACCATTATTGGTGTTCATGTTCCTCAAGGCATTAGCAATTAACACTTTGCGTGACTACTCCAACCTACTCTCCACCTGCTCATCTTCCTCTTTTCCTTCCTCATCACTACCTTGATTCTTGTATTGCATCTTCTGTGTATTTCATATGGCTTATGTAATTTACTCTTTTAAATAAAATGTGTTCACTATTAAGCTTTTGTCTCTTGGTTCCAAATCCATCTTTCTGTACTCTGCTTTGTGATGCTGGGTCAGTGTGGCTCAATTGGTTGAACAACGTCTGGTGCAATGAAAGGTTGCTGGTTCAATTCCCAGTCAGGGAACACATCCAGGTTGCAGGTTCGATCCTCAGTGAGAATGAACAATAATAAAATAAAGTAAATAAAATAAATTGTATATTTAAAAAATAGTTGTTTGGGAAATGAGATCGTCAATTACTATTTCTATTTCTTTTCTTTTTTTTCCGGTGAGTGTGTAGTAAGTAGTATCTTAATTTGCATCACTCTAATGACTAATTATATTTAATATCTTTTAACATGCTTATTTGACATTCATCTACCATCTTTATTGAAGCATCTGTCTAAATCTTTTCACATTTTAAAAAATAGGTTGTTTGTCCTCTTATTATTGAGGTTTTTAAAATTTATCTTTTTCTTTTTTTTAATACATTTTTATTTATTTCAGAGAGGAAGAAAGAGGAAGAGAGAAATAGAAAAATAAAAAATGAGAGAGAATCATAGATTGGCTGCCTCCTGCACTCCCCCTACTGGGGATGGAGCCCGCAACCTTGGCATGTGCCCTTGACCAGAATTGAACCTGGGAGCCTTAAATCCGCAGTGGATATCCACTGATCCAAACCAGCTAGGGCTATCTTTATTGTGGAAAGTTGTCCGCCTTCCCCCATTATGCCCTCCACTCTGATCCCAACCCCTCCCCAGGCCTTCCCCACACTATTGTCTGTCCATGTGCTATGTATATATGCATATCAGTTCATTGGGTAATTTCTTCCGGCGCCCCCTCTCTCTCCCCCAAAATATGTCAGTCTGTTGCATGCTTCAATGTATCTGGATCATTTTTGTTCATCAGTTTATTTTATTCATTAGATTCCACATATAAGTGATATCATGTGATACTCATCATTCTCTGACTGGCTTATTTTGCTTAGCATAACACTTATTTAGTAGTTTTAGATTATCGCTGTTTTCTGTTTTCCTTCATCACAACTTGGCATTTTATGGTTTGCTCCAAATATATCCATTTCTTTTAGTTTATCAAATATATGCATGTGTAGTTATGGCCCACGTATAATCTGTACAGTGGATGCAGATAGCAGATAGAATGCTATTACATGGAGCTGCTTTTGAGACTTAAATGAAGGAAAATATATGCAAAGTGCTTTTCTAACTGTGATTGTGTTTACACCTCTCATGTATCAGTGCTTAGCTACACATGACAGAAAACCTAACTCAACCTGATTTAAACAATAAAAAAAGTTATTTCACATAAACGAAAGTCATAGGTAGGGCAAGCTCCAGGTTTGTTTCAATCAGCTTCTCAGAGCTGCCATTCAGAACTGGATTTTGTCCATTTATTTTAGCTCTGCCATCATCATGGTTTCCACTATGGTAGGAAATGGTGTCTGGTGGCCTTTAGAGCTACAGTCTGTCTTGCTATTTCCCACCAGAAGAAAAGGAAATAAACCTTCCCCTCAAACATGAAACATAGATCTTCTGTTTGGGCTTGTAGGACCAACTTGGATCATGCGCCAACTTTGAACCTGAGAGAATCACCATGCAATGATGGCTCAGATTATCAACAGCCTCATCTGGACCAGGAATTGAAGATTGTACCTCAATCAAAACAGAGTTTGGATGGAAATGATATGATGGTTGAATGGAAGAAAGTATGAGAGGATGAGTGAATGGGAGGATGGATGAATGGATAGATGAATGATGGAGTTTGGATAGACAGATAGATGAAGGATGGATGGATGGATGGATGGATGGATGGATGGATGGATGGATACTGGACTGTTGACTACTAGAGTCTGCTGCTCACAAATTCTCAAAAGCTACTATCATCATTAACCAAGAATTACTAAGAGTTTTAGGCATACTTAGGTTTCACTCTATCTTTGAAACTATTTGGTTAATGTATCTCTCCTACTGGGCAGAAAATTGGTTTGTGTCTTTAATGCCCAGCACAGGGCCTGACACCCAGTATATGCTCAACAAATATTCTTTGGATTGATATTCTCATATTCTTCATAAGAATTCTGTGAGTCCAGCTGGTGTGGCTCAGTGGCTGAGCTTTTATAAGTGAACCAGGATCTCACAGTTCGATTTTCCAGTCAGGGCACATGACCAGGTTGAGGGCTTGATCCCCAGTAGGCCAGGTGCAGGAGGCAGCCAATCAAGGATTCTTTCTCATCATTTCTCTCTCTCTCTCTCTCTCTCTCTCTCTCTCTCTCTCTCTCTCTCTTCCCCTCTCTCTCCCGCCCTCCCTCCCTCTCCCTCTCTCTCTTTATCTCCATCCCTCACTGAAATCAATAAAAATATTTCTTAAAAGAATTCCATGAGATGGGTATTATTACTGCTCCTATTATACAGATGAGGAAATCCAGAATCAAGGAGCTAACAGAGTTAAGATTTGAACCCAGATATGTGACTCCAGACACAACTTTTGTCTATAGGCAGCAGAACCATGGGGAGCTGAAAAGGGTTTTGGGAGCTGGCCCTGGAGGAAGGAGGGTGAGGTATAACGATGGTTTCTGCAGCTCTTCAGTAACCCGTAGTACGGGTCCTGATCATAAGAAGGCTCAAGTCAGTGAAATAAATGTGTCCTATGGTGAGCTCTGGGGTTTGTCAGAGCTGGACCCCATCCTGGGCAGGAGAGTCTAGAGCCAAGAGAGGAAGAACTTAAACATGTCTATAGCTTTCAAAATCCCCTTCCCTTTTGCAATTCATTCTTTCCTGCTGGGAGCTCCACTCAGTTTATTCTGGGCATGGTGTGAGAAGATTTACATGTATTCTCTCTTTATTTGCCTATATATATTTAAGTTAGTTTTATTAAAGCCTGGCCAGCATGACTAAGTGGATGAGTGTCGGCCTATGAACCAGGAGGACATGGTTCGATTCTGATCAGGGCACATGCCCAGGTTGTGGGCTCCATCCCCAGTGTGGGGTGTGCAAGAGGCAACCAATTGATGATTCTCTCTTATCATTGATGTTTCTATCTCTCTCTTGCCTTTCCTGTGAAATCAATATGTGTGTTTGTGTGTGTGTGTGTGTGTGTGTGTGTGTGTGTGTGTATAGTTTTATTAAAGATTTCATATTATTAATAAATGGGTAAAAAGCTCCATAGGCATAATGTACAAAAGAAGATGGTCTAGAAAACACATATGGAAAAATAATTCAACCTCTCTAGGTCTACCTATTAAGTTTAATGAATGGGACAAATTAAAATATAATTGTTAATACTACAATAAAATTGGAAAAGAATTCAGAAGTATGCACAAATGATAAACCATGCTAAGAAATCATCATTTAAAACATCGAAAACCCATATTCCCAGATAATGTAAACACAGCATTTTTTCTTATTGGTGGATAACTAGAAGCCACTTAAAATTTAATAACAGAGAAATGGTCAAAGAAGTGAAGTATTCTTTATCTATGTGCCCAATGTTAAACTATGAAAAGGCAGAATACACAATTTTAAGTCAACATAATATGTTTTAAAATGTTAGCTTTGAAAGGTAATGTGTCAGTATTTAATCATAATTTAAAAGATCCCTTGGCCCACTGCTTTTACTTCTAGATATCTGTTCTATGAAGCATGTGCACAAAGATATATGCTGCTTGTGGGAATATTTACTTTAATTTTTAAATTTATCTTTATTGTTGGAAGTATTACCAATGTTCCCCCTTTTCCCATTGACTCCCTCTACCTCACACCCACCCCTCCCAGGCCTTCAACCACACAACTAGTATTGTCTATGTCCATGGGCTATGCATATATGCATATAAGTTCCTCAGTTAACCTCTTTCCATCCACCCCCTCCTTCCCTCTGAAATTCAGCAGTCTGTATCATGCTTCTATGTCTCTGGATTTTTTTGGTCATCAGTTTATTTTATTCATTAGATTCCACATATGAGTGAGATCATGTGATACTTGTCTTTCTCTGATTGGCCTATTTCTCTTAGTATATTACTCCAGCAGCTAACTAGAGGATTGTCCTATTTCTTTAAGTATATTACTCTACAGGTCCCTCCATGCTGGCTCCTTTGTTTTTTTACAGCTGCATAGTATACCATGGTATAAATGTAAAATAGCTTTTTCCCCAGACTTCAATAAATCTTTATTGTTCAGATTATTACAATTGTTCCTCTTTTTTCCCCCCATAGCTTTCCTCCACTAGGTTCCCACCCCACCCTCTGCCCTTATCCCCCAACACTGTCTTCATCCATAGGCGTATGATTTTTGTCCAGTCTCTTCCCGCAACCCCCACACCTCTTTCCCCCTGAGAATTGTCAGTCCACTCCCTTTCTATGCCCCTGATTCTATTATATTCACCAGTTTATTCTGTTCATCAGATTTTTTTATTCACTTGATTTTGAGATTCACCTGTTGATAGATATGTATTTGTTGCTCATAATTTTTATCTTTACCTTTTTTTTTCTTCTTCCTCTTCTTAAAGAATACCTTTCAGCATTTCATATAATACTGATTTGGTGGTGATGAACTCCTTTAGCTTTTTCTTATCTGTGAAGCTCTTTATCTGACTTTCAATACTGAATGATAGCTTTGCTGGGTATACTAATCTCAGTTGTAGGTTCTTGCTATTCATCACTTTGAATATTTATTGCCACTCCTGTCTGGTCTGCATAGTTTCTGTTGAGAAATCAGCTGACAATCGTATGGGTGCTCCCTTGTAGGTAACTAACTGTTTTTCTCTTGCTGCTTTTAATATTCTCTCTTTGTCTTTTGCTCTTGGCATTTTAATTATGAAGTGTCTTGATATGGTCCTCTTTGAATTCCTTTTCTTTGAGTTCTCTGTGCTTCCTGGACTTGTAAGTCTATTTCTTTCACCAGGTTGGAAAAGTTTTCAGTCATTATTTCTTCAAATAGATTTTCAGTATCTTGCTCTCACTCTTCTTCTGGCACCCCTATAATTCAGATGTTGGTACGCTTGAAGTTGTCCCAGATTCCATACACTATCTTCATATTTTTGGATTCTTTTTTCATTTTTCTTTTCTGGTTAGGTGTTTTTTGCTTCTTTGTATTTCAAATCTTTGACTTGATTCTTCTGATCTACTAGTCAGCTGTTGGATCGCTTTATATTATTTTTTATTTCAGTCAGTGTATGCTTAATTTGTAGTTGGTCCTTTTTCCTATCCTTGAGGATATCACTAAATTTATCGGCCATTTCTAGAAAATTCTTGAAAAACCTTATAACCGTGATTTTGAACTCTATATCCAGTAGTTGCTTTCCTCCATTTCTTTCATTTGTGACCTGTTTCTTTGTCTCCACATTTTGGCTGCTTCCCTGTGTTGATAGAGTGGCTTTGTGTGCTAGGTGTCCTATAGGGCCCAGTGGCTCAGCCTTCTCAGTTACCTGAGGTGGACACTCTTGGTGCACCCGTTTGTGGACTATGTGCACAGTCTTGTTGTAGTTAAGTCTTGATTGTTGTTGGTATCACTGGGAGGAATTGACCACCAGGCCAATTGGCTGTGAGAATCAGCTGTGTCTATGCTGGGAGAACTTCTGTGCTGGCGACAGCCTTATGAGGTAAGACTTGCTTCAGTGGGGTTTTGATGCTCACTGAGTCTGCCCCCTGAGTGTGTCCCTTATGGATCTGAGGAGTTGTAATCTGGATGGTCCTAATCTGACCCCTGGGTACACTGGCTCTTGGATCTCCAAGGAGGTGCTAATTTAGCCTCTGCCTGAGGCCACCCAGCAGGAGCTACAGAGAGATCTGCAGATTCCTCTTCTTTGTTTGGGGTTTGGAGGTACCCAGATGAGTCCCAGCTGTGAAGCAATGCAAGGTGCTGTGGGGCCTTGGACCTTCTTTTGGATGTCTGGGTCTCTCTGACCCAGCTGCCATTTGTTAGGTTAGTTTAGTTTTCAAAGGACCAGGACATTCATATGCAAAAGCCTCTGTGCACAGTTGGGGTGGGGTGAAGTCTCAGGGCAGAGCAAACAGCAATGGCTTCCCTAAGAGGCCCATCCAGTCTCAGTGTCCTGTAGTAATCGCTGTAAGCACCTCTGAGAGAAAGCTGCCCTCGAGTTCCTCCTGCTGACATACAGTCCAGTTTCTCCCGGTATGAGTCTGGGTCCCCAGAGTCTCTCCCTGAAATGGAGTTCAGATCAGATGGGAGCTTGTGTCTCCCTGTGGTTGGAAAAAGCCAGCCGCATACTCAGTTGCCAGCCCTGTCCGCGAGTGCACACCTCCGTATGTCTACCTTTACTTCCTCAGCTCCTCTGAGTCTCAGTGTGCTTGTCTCTTTCCTTCTAATTGTAGAATTTCCACTCAGCCAGCCTTCCTGTGGTTCCGGATGATGTCCATTTTGTCTTTTAGTTGCAGTTTTGAAGTTGTTTGCAAGGCAGCAGTTCAGGTGTTTACCTATGGGCTGCCATCTTGGTTTCTCTGTCCCATAGCTTTTTTTTTATCCACTCATCTACTCATTTGCCCACTTATTTTCATCTTCAACCAACATTTATTGTGATTGTGGCCTACATCTATGTTAGACTCTGTGCTCCAGACTCTGAGATACAGCTCTGAGTGAACCTTCAGCCAGAAGATCTCCTTTGAGCCACTGTTACCCACCAGAACCTCTGCAGCAATCTCAGGTCACACCTGCAGAGCATAATTTCACAGATGAAGAATGTGGATCTCAGTGTTGGGGGCAGGAGGATGACAGGCACCAAGCACTCAGCAAGTGGGTGCATGAGATGCAACTCAGGCCTCCTGACTCCAAATACCTGCCTTTTCCCTGACACCATGCAATGTCACCGATCCCTTATCTATTTCCAGTTATTACCCAGGGCCTCATGAAGCACAATGCAGAGGGCCGAATTCAGAACATCTGCCTCCTGGACAGTCTGAATAACTCAAAGCACGTGGCTGCAGGGATGGTGGCCTGGCTAATCGGTAGCATAAGCCTCCATCAGCAACAAGAAGGCAGGTGAGACCCTGAACCCCATCCCTGGCCCTGGGACTCTCTATAGAGCTATGGGTCAGAAGGCAGGGCTAGAGAATGGAAGTTCAAGGACTGGGAAGAGGGAAGAGGAGGAGATGTAAGACCCAGGAGAAGGATGAGCAGGATGGAGTGGGGGTATATGGGAAGGCAGCATAGCAGGGTAATTAAAAGAGAAGGCTTGGGAGTAAACATTTCCTCATTTAAACCCTGGCTCTGCCACCAACCTTGGGGAAATTACTGGACCACTCTGGCCTCATCTATAACGTGGGTACCCAGAGCACAGCCTGGATAAACATCTGCGGTGCCAAAGGAAACGAGGACGAGTGTCACACATTTGAAGCCCATTCTATTGCTTGATAGCTGTGTGTCTCTGGTCAAGGCATTTGAGGTCTCTAAGCTTCAGCCTTGAGTGTTCATCAATGAAATGGGCAGAATAATTGTCCCTGGTGCTGGGAGTTTTGGGGAGTTTTCTCTTCTGCACATGGTGGATGCCTAGCCATCAGTAGCTACAGTTAAACTCACACAACTGGGCTTGTCCTGCTCACCTCCATTTTCATGCCTTTCTTTTGATGGATGCAGGCCTCCTCAGCTTCTCTGTCTCAATGATACTCAAATATACTTGCTGTGCCTCGAGCTCCCTTCTCTCTGAATCCAATCCCTCATTCTCTCCATTTTAATGAGCACCAATACTCCCCAGCAGGGTTTTTCTTGATGGACACAGCCATGATCACCTCCCTTCATCCATTCCTTAAACAATTGTTACAAATATTCATTGAGCACCTCCTATGTACCAGGACCTAGGCTGGCACTGAGAATGCACATATAAACCAGGCATATTGTCACTGCCTTTTGAGATCTAAATCCTAGTTAGTGATATAGGCCACAAAAGCAAATAACTAATTTCAGGTGAAAGAACATGTTGAGAAGACAAATTTATCAAGGTGAAGTGTGAGAGTGAGGGAGCTGATCAGGAGGACCTGTCTATAGAGGTAACCCTGACCAGCTGGTGTGGCTCAGAGGTTGAACATCGATCTATGAACCAGGAGGTCATAGTTTGATTCCCAGACAGGGCTCATGTTGAGGTTGTTGGCTCCATCTGCAATATGGGGCATGCAGGAGGCAGTTGATCAATGATTCCATCTCATCATTGATGTTTCTCTCTCTCTCTCTCTCTCTCTCTCTCTCTCTCGCTCTCGCTCTCGCTCTTTTTCTCTCCTCTCTCTCCCTCCCTCCCCCTTCCTTCCTCTCTGAAATCAATTTAAAAAGAAAAAAAGAGATAACCCTTCGGTAGAAATCTGAATGAAGAAGCAAGTGACAGGGGAGACATGGGTAGCAGGAAGTAGAAAGACTCTGAGATTGGAAAGAAATTGATGTTTGGAAAAAAGGAAAAAGTCCCATGTGGCTGGGTGAGCAAGATGGCAGGTGAGGCCAGGCACTGAAGGTCTAAGGGGCTATGGTGTGGAGTTGGGATTTTATCCGAAGAGCAGTGAGAAACCAGTGGAGAATGTAGAGTGAGAGGGGAGTTAGGCCCCTTTGGCTGCCACATGGAGAACCGTCATAGAGAGGCCAAGATCATGACGAGGAGCCCAGAGAAACTAGAGTATCTCCAGACAGGAAGAGATGGTGACCTGGGCCAGTAAAATCGACAGAGGTGGTGGGAAGTGGCCAAACTCAGGATGTATTTTGCAAGCAGAGACAACAACATGATTTACTGAAAGTGTGAACGTGCAAATGAGGGATGGAGAGAATCAAGGACAGTTCCTGGGGTTTGGGCCTGGGCAACCTGGGTAGGTTGTGGGGCCATCTACTGAGCAGGAGGCTTGGTGTGAGAACAGGCCTCGGGTCTGGGTCTGCAGTTGACTATGGGCTCCACAAACCAGTATGACAGCGTTGAACTGCGAGGGCACTCTGGGACAGCTTGCAGCCTAGGGCTCCTGGAGGTGGCTCTTGCCCTCGGAGCATCTGTAAAAGGCTCTGACTCCAAATGCACTGCCAGGCCCTTTTTATAGACAATCAGCCTTGTTTGGCAGCCCTGGGCCTTGATGTCTGAGGTCCCTCACCCTCACGGGATCTTCGTTCTTTCCTCGTGTAGCGCCAACATCACCATCATTCAGCTGGACTATGGCAGGATCCAGATGTCTGTCCCTAAGGAATGGTTCTCAGCAAACATCTCCCTTGAATTTGACATTGACTTGAGAGTGTAAGTCATACAGAAGCAGGTGTAAGAGGAGCTCCTCCTCCTCGCCGGGAACCTGGGAGCTGGGAGCGGGAGAGGGGTTGGGGCAGGGGAGGGGGAGGGAATTCGGTAACCTGTGGAACCCAGATCTTTCTGGCCCCAACCTGGTTTCAAATCTTGCTTTCCAAATTCACTCACAGTGTGACCTTAGTTGGTTCCTTCAGCTGCAATGTGGATGGCAATCACTGGTCGGTGGAGGCAGATCATTTGCTCATTTAAATCTCTGTGAGTTCACTACTGACTTAAGAAAGAGAAGCACTGTATCTCATCACCTGGCTCTTCTCCTGTTCCAACTATCCTTTAACATCTACTGCCTCAAGGAAAGGGAGGCCGCAGCTCAACAGTAAAAATATAAAAATTAAGATAAACTCTCAACCTTTAAATTTCCAAAGGCCCCTAATCTGCTCTATTAAGAGGATTTTCAGAAGCCACTCTGGCTAATAGCAGTGTCCTCCTTAATCAATGAGTACAGGATTTAACATGCTGGCTACATGCAGCAACACTGTGCTGGTTTGTTGAAAGGGACTAGGGCCCTAACCGGTTTGGCTCAGTGAATAGAGCGCTGGCCTTCGGATTCAAGAGTCCCGGGTTCGATTCTGGTCAAGGGCATGTACCTTGGTTGCGGGCACATCCCCAGTAGGGTGTGTGCAGGAGGCAGCTGATTGATATTTCTCTCTCATGGATATTTCTAACTCTCTATCCCTCTCCCTTTCTCTCTGTAAAAAAATCAATAAAATATATTTGGAAAAAAAAGAACACTTAGGGTTCAAGAGAAAACGAATATAATTTTTAAAAAGAAGAAAAGAAAAGGACTCGGAGTGTAGACAGTGCCATCCACACGGAGAGCCACTGTTCGTGTTGGCTGCTTCCACCTCCTGCCTTTTCTCTGTCTCCTGCCATTTGCCCTCTTCCTCCGCTCTGGTCCTCAGGCGGCCCTTCAAAAACAAGACTGCAACGACACATTCTCAGTCTTCACCTTACCCCCACTCACAAAGGCCATCGTCTTGGCAGCTGGAGACACCATGAGGGCCTGGTTTTAGTCTTGGCAGATAGTCCTCCCATATCCACCCATTTCAATTCCAGCATCCTGGGTGACCTTTGGGTCGGAAGGCTCTCTGCTCATCCTGGACAGGGGTTATTTTCTTTGGAGTCTCCTCAGATGGCCCCGGAAACAGGACTTGCATCCATGCACAGCCTCCCTTTCTGTAGCTACCAATATAAGGGCCACCACCACCCAGAAGAATCCCAGGAGACCGTGCAGGAGAACAAAGATTCGTGATCCTCCTCCTCCAAACCTGTGAGTGGTGGGCTTCCCTCTGACCACACCCCACAGGGTGGTCTTCAGAAGGCTTTGGGGCTAGAGACAGAGGACTAGGGCAGCTTGGATTAGCTAATATGTTGAATATAGAAAATTAACAGATAGATGATAGGTAGATAGATAGATAGATAGATAGATAGATAGATAGATAGATAGATAGATAGATAAATAGATAATTATATTCAGAAAAGTGTCAAAGTGATGGGCAATGCAGGGTCATGACATAGTGCCCATTTATTTGTTCATACTTTTATTCAGCAAAGAGTTATTCGTTGAACTGTCCTGACTACAGGGATTTTACTGGGGGCTGAGGATTCGACAGTGAAATGTCACCGTTCCTCCTCTAAGAGTTCACAGCCTGGTGATACAGGCAGACAGGTCATCAGGTAATTGGCACCCAGGACTCTGATCAGAGAACGAATGCAGAAGAAATGGTGGGGTGAAGCTCCCTAACCTAGACTCTGAAGAGGGGCCTACAGTAGGCTCCACAGAGGACACGATGTCTTACTGAAGCCAGAGAGTCAATAGGTTAAAAATGCAAAGAAGAGGATAGATGTTCCAGGCAAAGGAGCCAGCATATGGCAAAAACCTTTTTGTAAACATCATGAATTTGTAGTCAAGTGTGACTTTTCAAATTGCAGCTTATCCACTCACGGGCTGTGTGTTTCTGGGCAAGGTGCTCTAGCTTTCTGAGCTGGGCTGCCCATCTGTAAAATGGGAGATAGCCACCTCTATCTGAAAGGAATGTTAAGTGAAAGAAGGGAGGTGCTCATTGAAAACTCCTTTTCCCTCTGGGTAATTTTCATTCCTGTTTCTCCTATGAATGTCCAGGTGTCACCACAAGATGTTTCAGCTTTGGAAATTTGTTCTCTTGTGTGGCCTGCTCACTGGGACCTCAGCGAATATTCTTGAGGATCTTGGCAGTAGCCTGAGTAATCTTGTAGACAGCCTGAAACCTATTCTTGATAAAGGACTTGAGAACCTTGAATGTGAGTCAATAAGGGTGATAGGTGGCACCCAGAGCCTCTTTCCTAAACATTATGCTGCATTTCCAGGGACTGCCACCAGGGGCTGCACTTTATGGGTGGTTTACTAGGTAAGGTGGTGGTTAGTCACTTTCTGGCTCATTCACTTATTTGTTTGTTTGTTCGTTTGTTCGTTTGTTTGTTTGTTTGCTAGTAGCCCTGCACACGAAATCTTGCGCCAGTAGCTCTCTGCGGGGCCTGGCTGCTCTGTGGCCAGAGGCCCATCCACGGCCAGGCGCAGAAAGCCGCTGCGACAAAGCAAGCATTTCTGCCTGCTCTCAGCGGCCTGCTCTCAGCAGCCTCCCCCCTATCCCCGGGGACTGCAGGACTCCTACAGGGCTGAGAGGACTGGGCACCACCATCTTGTGGCTTTGGGCGCCATCATCTTTGTGATGGACTGATGGTTAATTTGCATATTACCCTTTTATTAGATAGGCTTTATTTATTTAAATTTTTGTTGATTTCAGAGAGGAAGCGAGAGGGAGAGAGAGATAGAAACATCAATGATGAAAAAGAATCATTGATTGGCTGCCTCCTGCATGCATCCCACTGGGGCATCAAGCCCACAACCCAGACATGTGTCCCAACCTGGAATGGAACCGTGACCTCCTGGTTCATAGGTCAATACTCAACCACTGAACCTGGTGGTTCCCTAGCTCTGGCCAGGCCACTTATTACTTTTCTATAAACAAGCAATGCTTAAATGAATATCCTTTTACATATTATATCATGTATATACATAGGATAAGTTCCTAAAATTGAGATTTCAAAATTTCAAAGGATATTTGACTCTATTCCCTTGATGGCACTGGTATGGACAACTTAAATGTTTTGCCAGTCTCATAAGATGAAAGACTGTAACTCATTTCACTTTACAGTTCTCTAATTATAAAAGAATCCACTCATTTTTTCATATTTTAACCTTTTTATATACTTTTACTTAAGTATTTTGTTCATATCCTTAGCATATTACTCTGGTGGGTTGTTTACTCTTCTTATTGATTAGTATTAACTCTACCTAGCATAGGTGGCTATATGCCTATTTTTATAGTTAACTGAATCTCCTTTTAATTCTGATTTCTTAAAAGAACTTGGCTTTCTTTTCATTTTCTGGAAAAATTAACAGCACATTGACAAACATTTTTATAGGAGTTAGTCACTTCTGTACATGGCTGCCTTTCAAATATTGTCAGGCAATTTTCAAAGATATAGAAGGGACCCCATCTTTAATTTCACTGCTGAGAAAACTAAGCTCAGAAACAGAAGTGCCTGAGTTAAGGTCCCCTAGTGCATTATAAGACCAGACACCGTTTTATTTATTTATTTAATTTATTTATTTATTGGGGTTATACAGGTTTCAGGTGCACAGTTCCACAACACATCATCTGTACATTGTATTGTGTGTTCACTACCCCAACTTAAATCTCCTTAGCTCCATAGTTTTATTTTAATTGGCATTCTTTGTTTGCATCATTATAACTAGGTAGATACTGTCCATTGCAGAGCCAAGTTGAAGTATTATGATTACATACCTTCTCCAGAACAGTCTTTTGTTTTTCCTTGAGTTAGTAATTGCCTTGCTGTTTTTCACTTGAAATATTTTGCACACATATCCTTAACTTTTTTCATATGCTGCCTTCTACATCTGCCATGTCATGTATTCTATTAATTCCGCTTTTCACTAGAGACCTCCTATTAAGGCACTTTGTCTTCCTGCTCCTGTGTGAATGATTGTTCTCTGGCCTGCTGCAATGCTCTCATCCTGGGACTTTAATTTGTCACTTTTATGAGTTGGAGTCATATTTTTTCCTTAATTCTAGGTTTTCCATATCTTAGCTTATTCTCTCATTTTCTTTGACCTACTTTTTCAAACTTATGTAGACATCTCATTTAGAGCAATAGACATCCCCCCCCCAATCACTATTAGAAGCAGGTGTATAATCATTATCAATTGCCTGATCAATTGATTGGTTGGCTTGTTGATTAAAAAAATGAGTATATATTAGTATGAAAGCAGCATGGAAGGAAGAGGGGCTCTGTAGCTCTATGTCTTCAGGCATATTTCTTAAACTTTTCATTCTTATTTTCTCATCTGTAAAATGCAGATAATGTCAATATCTACCTCATTGAGTTGTCATGAAGATTAAAGGAAATAACACAGGCAGTCTTATCTAGTAGCTGGTACATAGTAGTGGCTTCATAAGTGGCACATAACACTAAATAGCAATTGTTTTTGTTAGCTATTCTTCAGAACCTGAGGGACGACTTCAGCTCGCTTCAGGATACCAATGCTTGGCAAACGGTTACCGGCAAGTTCCAGCAAGCTAAAGATGCGTTGAATAATGCCCTTTCTAAACTATTTCCAAATAGGAACGTAGCTGCAGGGTGAGTTGGTGTTGCATGGTAGAGATCTTTGCTCAAAAAAAAAAAAAAAAAGGGAGGTGGAAATACATGTCTTTTGGGGAGGGGTGTAAATTTAAGGTTAAAGGCAGAAAGGCAACAAAACTTGTTCTTCCCACAGAGCCCACGTGGTCTGAGGCCAGGCCCACCAGAGCTTGAGCAAATTAGAGGCGGGGCCACATGACCAGTCTGAGCATCACATGGGTTTCAGCTTCAACATGGTGTAATGTCAGGGTCAGGGTGAAGGTTCTCCTCACTCTCACCTCCACCTGTTTGCTAGTGCCTGGATTTTCTTTTCCAGGGAATAAGACTTTCCTTTCCAAATATAGCTGAGAAGAAACTTTCAAATCCCCTCAGGAGAGAGGAAACTGAAATCCACACTTACTGGCTCCACACATAGAATTTTGGAGTCAAAGAGTTGTGAGTTCAAATTCTGACTCAGGCGATTACTCTTCCTTGGTATCTTGGGAGGAATCACAGCTGCCTGGTCCTCAGTATGCCATGCCATAAAATGGAGACAATCAAACCCCTGAGGAGGGCTATGGGAAAGACCAAAGTAGGCAAGGTTGATGAGGCCCAAATGCTCAGCATGATGCTGCATAGAGAAGTGCTCAGCAAATGGCTGTCATAGGAGTGACAAGGGTGATTTCTGGTTGTTGCACAGGTTGAAAATCAGTAATGTCCGCATCTTGGCTATCAAAGCCCAACCAACTCCTGATGGCCAAGGCGTTCGCCTAAGGATCCCCACCACTGCTAATGTCGCCTTGACCCTGTGAGTATGCATTAGAATCTGGGATTTGGGGCAGGCAGTGCAGCATAGCAATGGTTCTCCAAACTAGAAACAGGCCCTTTTCCACATTGCTGAGTGGCCTTGGCCTCAGTCTCCCCATCTGTAATAAGGGAGCTTTTCCAGCTCTACAATCCTAACCTTCTAATAAACTTTGGCCATAACCAAGTCCCTTTTAAAAGAATCCTCCATTAAATATGTTTCTGGAATCATAACATTTTTCTCATATTAAATTTTGCGAAAATAAATAGATCAAACATTAATAACTCTTTGGCAAAATTTTCTCTAGCATTATTTTGTCTCACAAGATTCTTTTTAAATAGCAGTGACCATTATAGATAAATGCATATAATAGTGCATAGTTTATAATAAAGGGCATATGTGAAAAATAAGATTTTATTTTATTTTTCATTTGTAGCAGTACTTAGTGTCCAACAGAAACCACTCCATCTGTTAAACAATATCTCCTGTGCAATGCTTCTCTTACTGTTGGTGGATAGATAATGACACGGACAGTCACTATCACCGTGGCAACAGTACCAAGATTTTATTTTTTAATTTATTTTTTACTGAACTTATTGGGGTTACATTGGTCAATAAAATTATATAGGTTTCAAGTGTACAATTCTACAATACATCATCTGCACATTGCATGGTCCGCTCACCAGCCAAAGTCTAGTATCCATTCATCACCATTTATCTCCTCTTTACCCTCTTCTGCCTCCCCCCAGCCCCCTTCTCTGGTAATCACCATACTGTTCTCTGTGTCCATGAGTTTTGGGTGGGTTTTTTTGGTTGTTTTTTTTTTTTGCTTAATCCCTTCACCTATTTTATCCAACCCTCCAGCCCCTTCCCTCTGACAGCCAGTCTGTTCTATAAATCTGTTTCTATTTTGTTTGTTTATTTTTTATTACAGTCCACAAATACATGAAATCACAGGTAGAAAAATATAATTTTAAAGTACATTAATTACTTTAAAAGAAATAGATGTGGGAAATTCTTGATAAATTGAGTATACTGTCAATTCAGCATTCATTAGCTATGAGATCTTAGGATAGTTACTTAACTTTTCTATATCGATTCTTCCTCATTCTGAAATGGCAATAATAATAGTAGTTTCCCTTATGGTATTGCTGTAATAATTAGATGGATTAATCCTGGTAAAATACCTTCTAAACATGCCTAATATAATCTGTGCTCAATAAATGTTACCAATTAGTATTATTATTTTAAATATTAGTGTGCTGCTATATAAAATTTTCATAGGAACCAAACCTTGAAGAACAGGAGAAGAAGCCCTAGTGCAAATATGTTATATCTCATAAAGAATGTGGGCAATGATGACATTATCCATAGATATCCTGAATAACGTCCACACAGGTGGAGGAACCGAGTGGGCGAAGTGAAAGGTCTTCTAGACCTCTTCTCACTGTGAATCTTATTGTCTGCAGGCCTCTCATTGGGCAGACAGTCCACCTGAACGCTTCCTTGGACATCCTGGCTACCGTCAAAATTGAAACTGATCCCCAGAGTGGTGAACAAAAAGTGGTCATGACAGATTGCGCCAACGACCCAGACAGCATCTCATTCACCTTGTTGGGAGAGTAAGTCTCATCCACCTCAAGAGAGCTGTGCTCTCAGAGGAGCGAAGACCCTAATTTGAGCCCTCTTCCTATCCCTGGGAGATGCCACAATGTGGTGAAAAAGGGTTTAGGCTCTGCAGTCAGACAGGCCTTGGTTCAAATACCAGCTCTGTCACTAACTTGTAACTTTGCCAGCAACTTAACTCCTCTGAGCCTCAGTTTTCATATATGTATGTAAACTGAAGATGACAATAATACCTACTTATAGGCTGCTGAGCTGACCAAATGATAAAATACAAGTGTTTAGCATAGAGCCTGGCACATACTAAGCTCTCAGTAATAACAGCATCCATGCTGATTTTGTGTCTCCTTGTTCTCCCCATGATGACTGAGGCAGGAGTGTTGACCTTTCCAACTAGAATCATAAATTTGCTCACTTTACCTTTCAGCTCCAGCAGAGTTTTGCTTCTTGCTTTTTGAAGCTCTGTTGCTAGGGGCATGCATATTTAGGATTGCTATATCTTCTTGAAGAACTACCCCTTCATTGTTATCTCAACCACCATCATCATCATCAATTGTATGTACCTTCTTGTCTCTGATTGGGAGGAGGAAGAGGAGTAAATGTCCATCATGGGCTCTGATTTCAGATTATCTCCAAATTGTTCTCCACCCACTGGAAAATTCCTGAAATGAGAACTTAATCTTGAGAACTTAATTTTATCCATTTAAATCACTGTAAATCCACAAAAATCTACATCTTAAACTGTGTGATTGAAAGAGCAGGTTTGGTCCCTGGAAGAGGGTTGAGGGAGAATGGGTGACCGTGGCTGTGGCTGGGGCAGGAGAAATGCTCTGGAAATTGAGGACTGGAGCAGGTTGGCTTTGGCAGGGAATAAGGGCCAATCCACCCTACCTCCACCAGGGGACCTGAGCACAGGCTGCCTAAAGACCCCCTGAAACCAAACAAAGGCTCCAAGGTCCTATGTCAGTTGGAAAAGCTGGCATGCAAATTCAGAGCTCTGAGTCCTGCTGGAGACCCCAGGGAATTCCTCCTGCCCGCTGGGTCTGTGTCCAAATCTATAGAATGGCTTTCCACTCTGCTGCTCCACATCCTCTCAGGGCTTTTCATTTCTGCGTTGGATTGAATCTCAAACCCTCCCCGTGGCCATCTAGGCTCTGCCTGACCTGCCCCATCCTCATCTCACTTCACTCTCTCCTTGTTCTCCCCTGGCAAACACACTGGACTTTGCTCTGTGCCTCTTTCCCACCTTCAGACCTGTGCAGGGCTGTCCTCGCTACCTTCCCCTCCCCGCAACCCACCTCAACAGACTCTCATTCTTCAGAGTCGAAAACAGGTTTCCTCCTCTCAAAAGTGCCCACTCCCACCCTTCAGAGTATTTATTACAAGGTGTCATCATACATTTAATTGTGTGTTTACTTCATTCATTCTTTCAGCTACAGATGTATTGAGCACCTACTATGTGCCAGACAGGCAGTGTTCTGAGCTCTGGAGAACTTACTGATGAGAACAGACCAGGACCTGCTCTTGTGGTGCTTTCTGTCCTGAGGGAAAGGCAGATAGGCGAGCACTCAGCCCCTTAACAAAGTGCTCTCAAGGAAGATGTCAGATGGCATAAGCCCTGGGCAGAGCAGCATACTTATCAGGGAACCACAATACAGAGCCCTCCCTTAGGGGAGTCGTCAGAGGGGGCTGCCCTGAGGAGGGGACAGTTACTCTGAGAGTTGAAGGTGGGAAGGAGCCAGCCTTAGCAAGACTTGCTTAATGTTTGGGTACCAGGTTAAGAGGTGTTTGTGCTTCACTCATCCTATGTCCCAGCCTCGCTTGGTCCTTGGACATCGTTGCTGAGCTATGATATTCATTGAATGAAGGGGATTGTGATGAGATTCTCATGAGGCATTGGGATGAGTCTCTGGTCAGACATCCTATATAAAAAAAGGGTAATATGCAAATAAACTGAATGGCAGAACAACCAAACAACCAATCAAAGCATAATATGCTAATGATATGCTAAGGCTGCTCAAGGCTAGCTATGATTTGCACTGACCATCAGGGCGCAGATGCTCTGACCGGTAGGTTAGCTTGCTGCTGGGGACTGGCCAATCAGGATTGAGTGAGACAGGTCGGACATGCTCTGGAGCCCTCCCGCGGTCCCTCCCCAGCTGGCCAACCTCCTGTGTTTCTACCCAGCCCCAATTGTGCATCCGTGGGGCCCCTCGGCCAGGCTTGTGCCCTCTTATAATCCGGGACCCATCGGGGGATGTTGGAGAGCCGTTTAGAGCCAGATCCTGCAGGCCACTCCCCTTGGGAAGGTGCCAGACATAGGGCTCATGGTTGGCAAGCGCTGCTGCGGCAGCACGAGCCTCTCCAGATAGGGACCGATTGGGTTCGAGCCTGCGACAGGCACAGTGGGGCAAGGATGAGTGGGTGTGGCAGGTAGGAGCTGCAGGCAGTGTTGGACTGTTGGTTTCAGTCCAATCCCTGCAGGCCACCCGGAGGAACCCCACCTGTGCACAAATTCATGCACCGGGCCTCTAGTGGGATCATTAGTGAGGATTCCCCTGGATAGAGGGAGGCTGTCTCTGTGCTTAGAAATGCACCTTAGTGTCTCTGGGGTTTGTTTCCCTGCCTTCAAGGTGCTCTGCCATCTCCCACCCTCTCCCCACTGCTCGCTGCTTGGCAGCTCTGCTCACTCAAGCATGTTTTATTAGTTCTCTCTCTTTTCCAGACACAGCGCACTGGTCAACAAGCTCTCAGACACTTTAAGCAGCTTCCTGAGCAAAACTGTGACCTTTGTGATGCAGAACCAGGTGAGTCCCCACTCCTGGGGGCCCAGAGCCAGGCCTGGTGGGGGGCAGGGCACATTTATAGGCCTGGCTGTGCTCTCTGGGCCCCCTTCCTTCTGAGGCGCAGGCTTCATTGGGCTGTCAGCTGGACCCTGCCCCTCTTTACTCAGCCTGGGGGGTGCGGAAGGGGAAGCAGAGGCCTAACATCAGCTGCAATTACTGGGTCCCAAACTTGAGCTATTTGTCATATCCATGTACTAATAATGTGTGTGTAGCTAATGTGTTCCTTTAACCGACACAACTCCACTTACTTAAATTTATTTTAATACACTTATTTTTAAAAGATAACTTCATATCCCTGCCATTCATAGAAATTGATATCACATACACTATAATTAATTAAAAAAATAAACACAGAACTATAATAACATAGGTATTTTATTTGCACATCATTCAAAGCCATATGTACCATGTGCAGGATTCCTGTGCCTCATACAAAACTGTATGTAGCATGTGCCAAAGTTCCAGAGACTCTGAATTCGTTATTCTAGAAAGGGCCTAGGAAGCTTGGTCCACGAAAGGCAAATCCCGGGGCTGGAGCCGCGCCACTCACTGTGCGGCCCTCCAGCCGCTGCACGGGCCTCGCTAGAAGTGCAGACCGTCAGGTCCCACCCCAGGCCTGCAGAATTGGAATTTTCATTTTAACCAGATCCCCAGGGAACTGCACACAAAATCATGAGAAACGCTGCTGTAGGGTTCACAGGGCCCCATTTGACTCTAAAGTTCCAGGGTTCCAAAGTTCAAGGTTTCTAAGATTATAGGCGTCTGGGATGTGAACACTCTATATTCTTAAGGCCCTGGGACTGAAGGTAGCAGGTGGTAGGATCCTAGCATCCTATGGTGCTCTGATTTCTGACTTCTCGCTTTCCAGTGTCCTAGAATCCTAGGGGTTCTAAGATTCCATCAGAAGAGCCTCTCCGTGGGTGGCCAGCAGTTTGTCCCCAGTTGATAATGAATCTGTCCTTTTATCTCCTTCCCCACCTCTTCTTCCTCCCTCTCTCTCCCTCAGATATGCCCAATGATACGCGTCTTCGTCTCCACCCTGGATGTGAAGTTTATTCAGGATATCATCAGTAAGTCACACCCTGGGGAAGCAGAGGCGTTTTCTGTGCAGCCTTCCCAGGGCAGGCATACACCTCTGAGCCCGCCCCACAGGCAGGTCTGGTCAGGGGAGCCTGGAGAAGCAGAAGGACCCACTCCTAAGTAAGGTGGGAGAGTGTGGCTGGAGGGGTCCTTGCAGAATGGAAGGAGTTCTGTGGGCCTCTGAGATCTCTCTACTATCATCTCTTGGAAAACCCACAGATGGTGCCTGGCAGAATGATGGGAGGAAGAGCATGGGCCAGATCTGAGTTCAAATCCTGGCTCTGCTACTTAGCAACTGTGGGGCCTTGGTCAAGCGGCTCTGCCTCTCTGAGTCCCTGTTTCTCCTGGGAAAACACGATTGTAAATATTGTGGGGTTGGTGAGTGGATTAAAAGAAAAAGCACAAAGAGCCTAATATTCAGCAGACACTGCTAATCAGCACCTTCCCTTCTCTTTCCCTTCTTATGAGGAGCTGGGGTTTCTCCTCTAGCCACTGGGGGCTTTCTTTAGCTTTTGGATCTCTAGGCATGTCTGGGTTTGCTGGGGATACTGGAGCAGTAGAAATGGATCAAGTGAATGTGTCAGGGTTCTGGAGGTGGCCCTTCCACGAAATAGCTACAGGTCCAGTTCTTTGGGCAATCCCTCTGCATGTACCATCTCATTGGATCCTCACAACAGCCCTGTGGGAGTGGTACCGTCATTGTACCCATTTTACAGATGAACAGACTGAGGCTCAGAGAGGTGGAGTGACATGCTTGAGGTCCCATCACTGTCAGGCTGATCCACTGAAGAGTGGAAGCCTTTGGGGTCTGTTCTCTATTTGGGGGAGAATAAGGCTTCCTATTGATTTTGTTCCTCCAGATAATAGTGAGGCTGGAGCTGAAGTGCCAGTCCTTGCCTGAAGAGGGCAGATGAAGAGGACTGCTGTGATGCCCCAACTGGTGAGGAGTCAGGCTTGGTGGCCCATGCTAAGGGAGGATGAGGCTCCTCCTTATGGGGACAATGGTAAAGCCAAAGCAAGGATTGGGTTCCCTTATTTCTCATGCAGAAGACTGAGTGCTGATCTTGCTGATCTTAGTCTTAGACTGAGCCTTGACCCTAGTCCCAAGCTGAGCCATGATCCTGCTCATACTCTAAATTCCAAGCCTTAATCACATACCTCGACTGAGCCTGGATTCTAGTCACATGCTGAGCGTTGGCCCCAGTTATTAAGCCCTAAAATTAGTCACAGATTGAGCACTGACCCTGACCTCAGACTGATCCCTGCTCTTGATTATTTCCAGAGCCCTGAACCCTGACTCTAGTCCTGGGCTCTGGTCAGTCTCTTTACACCTGCCACTGTTCCTAAGGTGAGAGGAGGGCAGAGTGAGGGCATAAGGATGCCAGGGAAAGACCCCAAACCACAGGTGCCAGTCCCCTCTCCAAGGCCTTAGGCCCTGCAAGGTATTATGGGAAAGAGCTTGGGCAGTAGTATGTGGTGAATAGCAGGTGCCAGTTAGGGTCCTTATGCTGTCAATGGCCTAACTGCTCATGGTCTCATTCCACAGTTGCTTGACCGTGTTTCCTTGCAGTATCTCCCCCTGGGAAAATGCTGCCACCATCCAACTGGACTGAAAGCCTGAGACCAGAAGGAACTCTCTCAGCTACTCCTTACCTTCACAGTTGAGACAGCAGTCTATGCTCATCACCTGCTCCCCCAGCAATAAAGGCCCCTTCTGCATCATCCTGTGTGACATGTTGCATTCCTTCCATTTGGGATTTGGGGAAGGAGGTGCAACTCGGGCAGCAGAGACCTGGATCAAGAACTGGAAGGGCCCTAGATGGTTTGGCTCAGTGGATAGAGTGTCGGCTTGGGGACTGAAGGGTCCCAGGTTTGATTCTGGTCAAGGGCACATGCCCGGGTGGTGGACTCAATCCCCAGTGGGTGGCATGCAGGAGGCAGCCACTCAGTGATTCTCTCTCATCATTGATGTTTCAGTCTGTCTCTCTCTCTCACTATCTCCCCCTTCCTCTCTGAAATCAATAATAAATAAATAAATAAATAAATAAATAAATAAATAAGACCTGGAAGGGACATCTGTGACTATCCAGCCCAACTTCTTGTTTTACAAATAGGGATACTGAGGCACAGAGGGCAAGAAACTGACCTAAAGTCACATAGCCAGCCTGTGGCAGTGGTGGACCCCTTGCATCATCTACTCACAATCAGCGGGTACATACTGAGCACTTACTCTAGACTAGGTAGCAGTGGAAATAGGACAGTCACATTCCCGGGAAAAACCCACCTGGTGCTTTTCTTCATTCCTGGTCAGGGCCTCTGAGAGGACTTGTGCAGCATCAGGGGATACCTGGTCTGACTGGACTCAGGAGCTCAGAGGCCTGGGCCACGTGCTGGCCTGCCCATCTATGTCTTTGGAAGGGCGAGGGCTCCACTGGAGCTGAGATCTCTTCAAGCAGTGCCTGAGAGCGCCCAAGGTCTCCAGCCCCCAGAGCTCACCCATCTCTCCTGTCGCCACCCCTGAGAGCCTGTGCGCCCACCTGGCAAGCTGCACAAAAGCCCTGCCTGCCTGGTGAGGCCAGGGCCCCAGTGGTGTTCCATTGTCCCATGGAGACCAGCTCCTCTCTCCACCCAGGGCCCCTGCATTCATGCCCCAGAACTCAGCGGTCCCCAGGCTGCGCCTGGCCGTGGTCGAGACAGTGTCACTGCGTATGCTAAGACCACAACCATCATGGACGGTTGCCTTTGCTGGCACAGGGGACCTCATTAATTGCTCACTAAGCCCTTATACCGAAACACCATTATTGTCCCCATTTGACTGGGCAGTAACCAGTTTGAGTCATCTACCTGGGCACCTTTCCTTCTCCAGCTCCAGCTGACTAAATTCTCCTCAGCTGCAAGACTCTGCCCAGGTAAGTGGGGTCCTCTCCTAAATGCTCCCTAAAAAAAGACACTGTGCTTCCCAACTTACAGGTCTCACCAAGTTCCCTGGTCGTTACTGTCCAATTCAGAGAGGGTACTCAGAACACATTAGTTCTCATTACCATGGTTCTCACCTTCTTTTTAAAAACATATATTTTATTGATTTTTTTTTACAGAGAGGGATAGAGAGTTAGAAACATCGATCAGCTGCCTCCTGCACACTCCCCACTGGGGATGTGCCCGCAACCAAGATACATGCCCTTGACCAGAATCGAACCTGGGACCCTTCAACCCGCAGGCCAACGCACTATCCACTGAGCCAAAGCCGTTAGGGCGTTCTCACCTTCTTATGCAATTCATCTGTCTGCCCCATGAATCTGTGAGATCCTTGAGGGCTGGTATCTTCCTCTGCTCAGCAGCCCCAGAGCCCAGGGAGGAACCAGATACAGTACAGGCACTACCCATGTGGAGTGAATGGATGGGTGAAGCTTTTCTTGACAGTAACACCATTTTCAGAACAGCTGAGTGGGTGGGCGAACATGAAAGTTCTAGCACCCCGGGATTGTGGGTTTATACAAGACTAGTCATTATTTTCTATTAACTAGGGCCAGATACTTGACATTTGAGACAGACAGATGGGCCAAATGCAAGGCTCCTAGATTAGTCAAGCCAGGACATAGAGTAGGTGCGGCCAAGGCCACTCAGCCCCACCAGGGACTGATGGGGCCAATGAAGGGGAAGGGGGCAAGGTGAAGAAGCGAGGAGGCATTCCCCCATTGTGAGACTGGCACTTCCCAGACTAGCTCCTCACCCACTCAACCCAACCTCAACGAGGGTTGAGGGCTTCTTGGAGGTGGTGGCACCCCATGAAGGAGGCTTCAGGGAAGAGGAGGACCCTGAGGGGCTGAGGGGACATCTGCCATAGGCAATATATGGGAAGAAAGAAGGCAAAACATGAGTGGACCCCAAGTCATCTAGGAACCAGAGCACCAAACTCTCATGCGGGCTCTTTTGAATGCTTCATGAGGTTATATAAATGCTGGATCTTCCCAATGTTTGCACATTCCTTCGGGACAACCTCAGGATCAGATTTATGAACTCTATGCCTTGGAACATTTTATGACCTCAGGAACACATCACAAAATTATTTACCAAACCAATTCTTTCTATTTACACGATGAGAGTGTGTACACATTTCACCAAATATTTGCAAGAAAATCGACACTTATTTTAAATATTTGCTTCTTGAATGAGGATAGAATAAACGTCATCACACTAGAAACTCCACAGGCCCATGTTAGAGAAGTCAGTTGTTACATCAACTCAATAGTCTATTTTTGGTTTGTTGGTTTGTTTGTTTGTTTGTTAATCCTCACCTGAGGATATTTTTCCATTGATTTTTTAGAGCAAGTGGAAGGGAGGCGGAGAGATAGAGAGAAACATCTATGTGAGAGAGACATATCGATTGGTTGCCTCCCGAATGGGCCCCAAGAATGGTCCCCAACCAGGGCTGGGATCAAGCTTGCAACAAAGGTATGTGCCCATGATCGAAATTGACCTGGCCACTGGCTAACACTCTATCCACTGAGCCAAACTGGCTAGGGCTCAACAGTCGATTTCTGAACACTTTTTAAAAATTTTGAAAATACTGTGTTTTATAGCTGGGTGAATCACAATAATATCAACAACTGAAACTGGGAGAAAACATTGAAAACGGATACTGAAATTTGACATAAGTTTGTTCATGGGGGTGACGCATTACTGTTTTAATGTTTAAGCAAGGAAAAAAAATGCATTTTAAAAAACAGAAAGGTGGTTAAATATCTAGCTAAGCCAAGCTCTGCCCTGGGCAGTTTAGGAGTGACTGAAGCAGTACCTGTCCCACCCAGTGCAGCAGGAATTGTGTTCCTACAATGTTCCACACCTATGGACGGGATTGGGGGAGAGGAAGCAGGACCTGCACCTGTCACAGAAGCCCACAGCCTCCTATGGGAAGAGACACACACACACAAAAAGTGCTGAGAAAAATACTCAGAGGAGAGGCTCTGACCCAGCCTGTAGGGAAGGGGCAGTCAGGGAAGGCTTCCTGGAGAAGGTGCCAATTGAGCTGACATTGAAAGGATGACAAGGAGAGAACGGAGGGGAGGGCATTGCAAGCAGAAGCAGCAAGGCCTCTCCTTTGGTTCCAGAAGAGGGAACAGGAGACCCGGCTGCTGAAGCTCGGCCAATCAGAGGGAAGGCTACTGGATGGCATGATCAGTTAGGGGAGCCAAGATGGCGGCGGAGGTGAACGGCTGATCTGTTGCCTCGCATGGCATTTTCGTAAATACAACTAAAAGATGGACTGGTGAGCGCGGCGACACCTGCTCGCGTCTCCCCAGGCCGGGCGGCTGCTCCTCTCAGTCAGCACCTCAGCCAGGGCCATGAGCTCGTGAGCGCCGCGGCAGCTGCTGTGGCGGTGGCCGCGGACTCGGCGCAGCGGCTCTCGGTGAAGGAAGAGACCATCTTTCTGCAGGACAGGCCCATCCGTGTCACTGACCTGGCCCAGCTACCCACTGAGATCCTCGGGGCCCCGGAGACCGCCAACACCGACTTGGAGGATTCTTAGGACTTCCTGTCTTACACTCAAGTCCTCTAGCCATTTTGAGAGAGGAGAACCAAGAAGGCAACAAAGTTAAACAAAGGAACTTCGCAGCGCACAGAGCGTCTGCCACCCAGAACCACAGGAGAGCTGCCTGAATGGTGGATTTACAGCTAAGAGAGAAGAGTAAAGAGCGAACTCTGGAGGAGCTGAGGTGCGGAGGCGCGTGGGTCGGGGGAAGGGACGTGCGGCTTTTGTTCCAACCCTAGGGGAGATTAGCTCCCCAGACGCCTGCGGGGAGATGCTGGACTCTCGGCCTTTGGATCGGAGAGTGGGAGTGACTTCCTTGCGGAGGTGCGCCCAGCAATCAGTGTTTGCTGCGCTGGAGTGCGGAACGAGGGGGCTTAGAAACGTGGAAAGCAGAAAAAGCAGACTTGCAGCCAGTGCGGTTCGCCACGCCATGGCCTGGTGGCGCCCTGAGGCCCCGCCCCGCCCTGAGACTCGCCCCGCCCTGGGACCTGCCCCGCACGTTTTGCAGACCCGCCCCGCACATTTTGCAGGCCCACCTGGGCTCCAAGCAACGGCTTTTGCATGTGGGTGGCCTGCCCTATGGCAGCTTGACCAGATAAACTGTGGTTCTAGTCGGACTGCTCCAGGGCCGCTCAGACAGGAGGAGGAAACTGCAGTTTTTGCTGTAATTCCTGCTGAGTGGCCTCAGGCAGTAGCTGACCTCCATGCCATTGGAGACCCAGAAACGAGGGCATCTAGTGGTCAGTGTGAGATGACACCAGATTTCAACCACTCGCATAAGGGACACATTCAAGAGGCAGACTCAGTGAGCACCAAAGCCTTGCTGCACCAAGACCCGGCCCATAAATGTGTCTCCTACACAGCAACTCTTCCTTTATAGACACAGAGGGTCCGCACGGCCAATTGGCCTGGAGGACAATTCCTCCCAGCGACACCAACAACAATCAAGACTTAACTATACAAAGGAGGACCAAGATGGAGGCATAGGGCGGAGGCCTGATTGTTGCCTACCACAACAATTTTGAGTCTACGACGGGAGAGCAGAGCAGACACCATCCAGAACCACCGGAGGGCTGGCTGAGCAGATGCTCTACAACTAGAATAAAAGAGAGGGGTACTTGGGATGATGCTGATGCCGGTGACGCAAAGATCACACTTTAAGAACTATGGCTCAGGAGACACAATGGCATCCTGGAACATGCTCGGCGCAGTTCCCCCGGCGGTCTCTGGCTGAGGGGAAGGCTCCAATCGCTGCCGAGCACAGACAGACGAGCCACTGGGAGACATGCGGTGGGAGACTCCGCGCTTGCTGACCTCCAAGTCCTTCAAGAATCTCAACGCCCCGGAAGCGGCCAGATGTGCACGCTCGGCGACCGGCCACTGCTGCAGACCCAAGGGCCGACGCAGCCACCCCAGACCAGCCCGCCGCCACGCACCGGGCACACCGGAGCTTCGCCGAGCCCGCCGTCCAACGAGTTCTGCGGCGGCTGCCATGGAGCTCTGAGAAAATGGCCGAAGGAATTGCTGAGATGGAATTGACCAACAGGAAATGGGATCAAGAAGAAGAAACCCCGCTGGGTCCCGGATCCGGGTGAAGCCGCGCGCCCCTGGGTCCGGGTGAGGCTGGGAACTGGGTCAGGGTGAGGCCGTGTGCCCCTGGATCCGGGTGAGGCTGGGTCCCGGGTCCGGGTGAGGCCGTGGGCCCCTGGATCTGGGTGAGGCCACGCGACCCTGGGTCTGGGAGAGGCCATGCGCCCCTGGGTCCGGGTGAGGCCACGCGCCCCTGGGTCCGGGGGAAGCTAGATCCCGGGTCCGGGTGAGGCCATGTGCCCCTGGATCTGGGTGAGGCTGGGTCCCGAGCCCGGGTAAGGCCACGCGCCCCTGGGTTCGGGTAAGGCCACGCGCCCCTGGGGCCGGGTGAAGCTGGATCCCGGGTCCGGGTGAGGCCGTGTGCCCCTGGATCCGGGTGAGGCTGGGTCCTGGGTCCAGGTGAGGCCGCACACACCTAGGTCCGGGTGAGGCCACGCGCCCCTGGGTCCGGGTGAAGCTGTATCCCGGGTCCAGGTGAGGCCGTGTGCCCCTGGGTCCAGGTGAGGCCACGCACCCCCTGGGTCCGGGTGAGGCCACGTGCCCCTGGGTCCGGATGAAGCCGTGCCCCTGGGTCCGGCCGAGACCCAACCAGAGGGAATCGAACCTGCATTACCACCATTTGTCCACCATCCAGAGCTGAGGGGTCAGTGCCGACATGTACACATAAGGAACTGGTGGACATTGATATTGGGTCTCAAAGAACTGTTGGTCCAGAAAGAAACTCACTACAGACTGATTCATTTGCCTGTCAGCATAACTATTATTGCTCATCTCACATTCAGTTCATATAAGTATATCTCTAGTGTCACATGATCTCGCTCATCTAGGGGAAATGATGAACAACATAGACTGATGAACAAGAACAGAACCAGAAACAAGGAGGCATCTATCGGACTATCAGGCCTCAGAGGGAAGATAGGGGAGGGTGGGGGGAGGGGGGAGAGATCAACCAAAGGACTTGTGTGCATGCATATGAGCCTAACCAATGGTTAAGTTCAACAGAGGGTTGGGGCATCCATGGGGAGGGGTGTGGGATGGGAATGGGGGGATGAGGACAAATATGTGACACCTTAATCAATAAAGAAATTAAAAAAAAAAAAGAAGAGGGAACAAAGCGATTCTCTTTGGTTCCTATCCAAGGCTGGCAGGCAAAGTCAACATTTGTCCCCTTGATCCTGTCATCGCTTGCCTCCCCACCTGATCCTCTGCCTGAAGATGTGGCTACTAATGGGAGCCACTGACAACAGTGACTATGGATTTGGATATTCTAATGCTATGGAAACTTCCAGATAATGTTACTACACGACCCAGCAATTGATATTGCCCAAAGAAGTTGAAAATGTCTACACAAAAAAGCCTGCACACAGATGTTTGTGGCTTTATTCATAATTGTCAAAACTGGGAGCAGCCAAGATGCCCTTCAATAAGTGGATGGATAAATAAACTGTGGTCCATGCAGGCAATAGCATGTTATTCAGCACTAAAAGGAAATGAGCTATTGAGTCATGAACTGACAGAGAGGAACCTTGAATGCATATTACTGCCCAGCTGTAGTGGCTCAGTGGTTGAGTTTCAATCTATGAACTAGAAGGTAACAGTTCGATTCCCCATCAGGGCACTTACCTCAGTTGTGGGCTCCATCCCCAGTGGGGTCATGCAGGAGACAGCCAATCAATGATTCTCTCTCATCATTGATGTTTCTATCTCTCCCTCTTCCTTCCTCTCTGAAATCAATACAAACATATATTTTTAAATGCATATTACTAAGTAAAAGAAGCCAATGTAAAAAGGCTTCATAATATATGATTCCAACGATGTGACATTCTGAAAAAGGCAAAACTATGAGATAGTGAAAAGATTGGTGGTTGCAGGAATGAGGAGTGAGGAATGAGGGAGGGGTGAGTAAGCAGAGCACAGAGGATTTATAGGGCAGGGAAACTACTCTCTATGATACTCTAATGGCAGATACATGTCATTATGCATTTGTCCAAACCCATTGAATGTACAACACCGAGAGCGAAACATAATGTGAACTATGGACTTTGGAAGACTGTGATGTGTTGTTATACGTTCATCCATGTTAGACAGGTTTCTTTTCACCTTGAGTCTTAGTTTCCTCATCTGTAAAATAAGAACTAATGACAGTTTTTATGTCACAAGGATGCTTTGAGGATTCCAACTCCTTTCAAATGTAGGTAATGTGACTATTATTGTAGATGGAAAAACTGATGCCCAGAAAGGACATGGGAGCTGTCTGGTGTCAAACAGCAGAGAATAAGCAGCACCAGGCTAGAACACAAGGCTTCCTGAACTGAGGCCAGGGCTCCCTCTCCCTCACCTTCACTCAGAGCAGACTGAGTGGCTTCCTCTGTCACTGTCCTGGGTCTGCCTCACTCATGCTACAGGTGACAAAGCCAGTTCAAAACAGGACACAGAGAAATGGGAGACAAGAACACAGTCTCCTGGCACTCTCAGGGTTCTCCATGTTCTCCACCTCTGCATTTGGTAACATCCATGATGTACACTTTGAAATACAAGTGAGTCCCTGCCTCCTTAATCCCTGGGGCCTCCTATGGAGAATGTTTGCTTTGGAGTTGTTGGATGGACGTGGTGAGATGGAGGGCTTCTCGTCAGTTTTCCAGCTGTCTGTTGCTGGGTACCACGTCTCCACCAGCGATGGGGTCATTCCCCATATATGAAGTCTGCCCCATTGCAGAGCCCATCAGGAATCAACCAGAGCCTCTCTACAGCCCACTGGGGAAATCCACGTGAGCACAATGCAATGACCCTCTCCAACCTGCTTTTTTATCGGACACCAAATCTGACTAAAGTTTTTCATAGTGTTACCACTTACAAATTGGGACTGGTTCTAGCACAGCCCATGAAAAGTAATGGCTAAAATAATGATGAGAATTCCAGAAGTAGGCTGTTACATTGGCATGGGGGATCCTGCCAGCTCTTCCCTCTGCTACCCCTGTGCAAATGTGGATAGAGCTATGTGTGAAGCTTATCCCCATTGAACTGTTGTGAATAATAAGGAAAATGATATATGTAAAGTGCTTACACAGCTCCTTGTCCTCAGCATGCCACCAATCAGCAGTAACAAGAACAAGCTCAATAATAATAATGTGGTGATTATAATAATCAATGCTAGCTGACCCCAGATTATAGAAAATGCATCCAAACTCAATTGCTGATTCCCACTCTCACCCTTACCCAACCTATTTCTTCTCTAGCCCAGGTCATCTTAGCTAATGACAACTCCACCCATCCATTTGCTCGGACCAACAATCTTGATATTGTCCTTGGCTCCTCTCTTCTTCTCACACCCACATCCAGCCTTTTGGCAAACGCTGTGTGTCAACACCCAGGCATCTGACCATTTTCTCCACCTTCTCTGTTCCAAGCCACCATCATCTCCCTTTTTACTTACTGTCCCAGATCCCCCTGCTTCTACTTCAAACCCACTCCTCTTCCATTCTGTTCCACCAGATCCAAAATAATCTTTGTAATTAGTACAGACTCTGTAACTCTTGTCTCAAACCCTCTATTTGCTCTCAGAACCAAACCCAAAGTCCTTACCATTCGCCCACAAGATTCCATGTGATCTAGCCCTAACCTTCCTCCCTCATCTCTTCTCTTATTATTCTTCCTCACCCACTGCCCCCCAGCCACACTGAGCTTGTTCTGTTCCTCAAACATGCAGCCACGCATCAGCCCCAGGGCCTTTGCACGCTTGGCCGGAGCGTGACCCATTACCTCCCTCCAAACTCTAACCGACCCATTGTTTGGTGACCTACTCTACTTCCCTCTGTCCTAAGGCATCCTGCCTACAGGCACCGGAGGAGCTGTGCAACGTTTGCAGCCCAGAACATTCCCTACTGGTCTTTATGGTGAATCAAATCATTGATTCAGATTCCTCCCCTCCTTCTCTGGGCCCCACCGGCAATGGGTGTGGAGGACCACGAGATCCACAGCCTGCATTCCTCATGCCTTTTCACCCAGACTAGGTCGCCAGGAGCACACACAGGTGGGCTGTCCAGGTCTGGTGGGTTGGCTTCCTGGTGTGCTGCCCTGACGATTCGCCTTGCAGCTGCTGTACTGCTCTGGAGCGCCTGCAAGGACTTGAGGAGATTTCTATTAGATAACACAGCTAGCCCTTCCTCCCTTAGCCGCGGGAGAAGAGGTGGTGGACGGCCAAATATGATTTCAAAAGGAGTCAGCCCTTTTACATATGGGGAGCATCGAGCCCTGAGTAGCACAAGGGGGAGGAGACTTACCCAGTTCTCGCCAGTCTCTAATTTTAGTTTAGTTAGGGTATCCTTAAGTATCTGATTCATTCTCTCTACCTGTCCAGAACTCTGAGGTCTATAAACACAATGTAATTTCCATGTGACCTTAAGGGCCTTAACTAAAGATTGGGTTACCTTAGCGATTAACGCTGGGCCATTGTCGGACCCCATGAATAAAGGTAGGCCAAACCGGGGGAGAATTTCAGAGAGGAGTTTCTTAACTACTACCTGTGCTGTTTCAGCCCTGGTTGGGTATGCATCTGGCTAACCGCAGAAAGTGTCCACAAATACTAGGAGATATCGGTATCCTCCAAGTCCACTGGGCAATTCAGTAAAGTCGACTTCCCAGTGTTCAACAGGGCTTGAACCTCGAAACCGGGTTCCTGGCGGGGCAGTTATTGGAGGTCCTGGGTTCACTTGTGCACAGATCTGGCATCTCCTGGCTGTATCCTCTTCCTCGGGGGTGTACCTGGGGTTGGGCTCCAGATTCTGAGTAGGTATGGCTGCCAGCACCTCTAGGGGCCCTACTGATCTTTTTGCAGTCTTCTTTAGCCGTTTGTCGGCAAATTGGTTCCCCTTCGTCACAGGGGAATTGTATGACTGCAACTTCTTTAGGGCCCCAAATGGCTGAAAGAAGGTTTAGTATCTCTGGAGCATTTTTAATATCCTTCCCCCATGAGGTTAGGAGGCCCTCTCCTGATATAAGGCTTCATGTATATGTACTGTGGCAAAAGCATATCTACTGTCCGAATAGATATTGATTCTCTTGTCCTTCCCCACTGTAAGGCCTGGGTGAGGGCTATGAGTTCTGCCTTCTGTGCTGAAGTCCCATGTCCTAGGGATTGTGCCCATATGACTCTTTCTTGTGTAACTACAGCTGCCCCAGCATACCTGATTCCGTCCTCCACAAAGCTGCTCCCGTCAGGGAACAGGGTCTCCTCAGGGTTGGAGATGGGCTGGTCTGTTAGGTCGGCCCTCAAGGAGGTTAGGGTCTCTTCACAGTCATGAAGGGGAGTTTCAGCTCCCTCAATCAGGGAGGAGAGTGGCTGTGTTTAGGGCTGTGTTCTTCAAGAAGCTTACCCTTGAGGGGTCTAGCAGGAGCACCTGGTACTGGGTAATTCGAGCATTTGACAATCAGTGTTCAGGTGGGCTGTGCAGTAGGCTTTCTACTGTGTGGGGTGCAACCACTTGTAAGTCTTGGCCAAAAGTCAGTTTAGAGGCTTCCTTAACCAGTATGGCCATGGCTGCTATAGCCTTCAGACAGTTCGGCCATCCTGCAGTCACTGGGTCCAACCTCTTAGACAAGTAGGCAACTGGCCTCTTCCAGGGCCCCAGAGTTTGTGTTAGTATCCATTTGGCAACCACCTGAGATTCTGCCACATAAAGCTGGAAGGGCTTGGTGAGGTCAGGCAGTGCTAGAGCATTACGAGGAAGGAATGGGTAACAGTCTTTTCCCCAAGGTTAGCAATCTGGGCTTGTGTCCCAGGGTAAGACTTTACTCGTCGTGTGGCCCCCTGGATGGGAGTTCTGTCTTTAGAAACAGGCCCGGCCGGGTGTTGCAATACAGAGAAGGTGGCTCTGGTGTCTATTAGAAAATATACTGGCTTGCCCCCCACATTTAGTGTTACCCAGAGATCCTGGGGGTCCACAGAGCCCTGATGCCTTTAGTCCACTTCTTTTACTACACGGGGACTGCCTTATTCCCTGGCCGCTCAGGACACTCCTATTTCCAGTGTCCTTCTTTCTTACAGTAGGCACACTGGTTTTTCCCCAGCTGGGTCTTTTGGTTCTGTCCTCTCTTCTCCTATTCTTTTCTTCCAATCCCTCATTGCTGTCCCTTTACTTCATTTATGGCTAGAAGAGAGGACAGAACCATTCTGGTGTTTAGGTTAGCAGTCTGATCTTCTCGGTTGTTAAAGACCTTCTGGGCGACCTCGACCAGTTCTGAAAGTGACTTCCCCTCAAAGCCTTCTAACTTCTGTAATTTTTTTCCCTAATATCTGGGGCCGACTGGGACACTAACGCTACATTGATAGCCCGCCGATTCTTTGTGTCATCAGGGTCTATTGGGGTGTATACCCGATATGCCTCACAGAGCCTCTCGAGGAAGGCGGTGGGGCTCTCGTTTGGTCCCTGGACTGTTTCTGTTACCTTGGAAAGGTTGGTGGGCTTCCTAGCTGCCGCACAGATGCTCCTCAGGAGAGTGTGGCGATACCTGTTGAGAGCCTCCCTGCCCCGGTCAGTGTTGTGATCCCATTGCGGCCTTCCCGATGAAAAAATACCCTCGATCCTTCCTGGGTCTGTGGTGGGTTGGCCTTCTGGCCCAAGGACTAACTTCCTTCCTTCCCCTCTGACTCTCTCTCTTCTGAGGTGAAAAGGGTCTGAAGTAGCTGCTGGCAGTCATCCCAGGTTGGCTGGTGGGTGAAAAAGACCGACTCCAGGAGGGAAATCAGACCTTGGGGATTCTGGGAGAACGATGGGTTTTGGTTCTTCCAGTTGTATAGAAGACCATAAAAGGCTGCTGGTCCGGTGGGCCATAAGGGGTCCTGGTCAGGATGTGAGGCGGACTGAAAGGGTTGTTTGTGGACAGAGTCTGAGTGGGAGGCCAATTGTCTGGACCCCCAGGGGCCATGAACTTGGGTCCATATTTTCTCTCACTACAGGTGGAGGCACCTGCGGGAGTGCAGGGTAGGGGGTGTAGCCAGGGTTGGGTTCCTAGGGGCTCCTCCCGTCTGTCCCATTCATAATGTTGGTTCCAAAGGCAGTGGGGCAACAGAACGAGGAGGCATTTGTGAGGGTATTGGGGCCTCCTGCGAGGCTGAGGAGCCCACCTCCAATCGGGGCTCCAGAGGGGGAACATAAAAGGGAGGCAGGCGGTCGGGGACCCTGTCCTCCGGATCATTTGGTAAGACCTTATAGTCTACCTTCTTGTCTCCTTTTGTGGAATGAGCCAATAAGACGGTCTGTCTCTGTCCCAATTTCCTTTCTTGGCCCTGGCCATTTTTCAACCACTGGGGTTTTTCAGTGAGAATGTCGATCCAAATTTGAAGGGATTTGGTCAGGCTGACCTGGACGGCCATAAACAATATGATGAACCTTATAAGCCATTCCTAAGTCATAGGTCCCGGTGGACGGCCACCCAAACCCAAATGTGGGCCATTCTAATTCACACAATCTCTGCAAATCAAGACTATTAACCGACGTCCCATAGTCTCCTCTGTGCCGTTTGAAGTCTTAAAAATTATTAAGAAAACCTTGTAAGGGGGTAGACGTAGACGTAGACGTAGACGACTGGCCCTGACCCATTTTAACAAAGACAAGGACAACAAAGACAAGACAAACCAGACACGTGCACCCTAAGGTCACATGTAACAGGGACCCCAGGCGCCGTCGCACCTGGGTGTCCGGATTTGGAGGCTCTGCTGCGTCCAGCCCTCCTGTAGTCCACCAGGGGAACGTTCCACACACAGAAACCAGGTGCTTACCTCCCCACTGGAGGTACAGGTGGCTCTTACTTTTGGATCATGAATTTAGGAGGAGACACTCCGCCTCCCTGAAACCCGGGACGGAGACTGGTGTGTCCTCATCTTGGGCGTCCATTGGCAACGTGGCCGGAGTGTATCTCGCTGGGAAAGTTTCCAAATGTTGTGGAGCGACCCATAAGAGACGACCACCAGAGACAGAGATCAAAATGTATGAGCCTTTAATAAACTGGCCAGTGACTGCAGTTGCAGCACTCTACCGCGGTAAAGGCCGAACTGCAGTGTAGACCACACGTGTTATAGCAAATGTATACTCAGAAACCACAAAAGAGAGTTAGGACAGTTACAATGACAACCCAAAGGTTACAAAAGCTTTCAGCCGTTTCCAAGGAACTGAGGGCACTGGTGTAACGCCTGGGCACGCTTGGCCGGAGTGTCCTTCCTCCAAACTCTAACTGACCCATTGTTCGGTGACCTACTCTACCTCCCTCTGTCCTAAGGCATCCTGCCTCCAGGCACCGGAGGAGTTGTGCAATGTTTGCAGCCCAGAACAGTGGGGGAAGATGACTGGGTTAATTTAGCCTTTATCTCAAAGATACCTGAACACTCTGGTCTAGAGTTTTCCAACAGCTAAAGAACAAGGCTTCCTGTCTTGTATAAGATGTTTTCTGAAGTGTTTCTGTGACCTGAGGTAGCTCAGCTGTGAAGTGAGAATGTTGGTCTCCTCATCTAAGCACTTTCAGGCAAGAACAGTCTACAAAATTATGGTTTATGGGAGAAAACTTATCTTGACCCCAGTAACCCCATTTTTCTTCCCTTTACCACCAAACGTCTCAAAAGATATTGTTATTCACTGTCTCTACTTCTTTAATTTCATCTACTGCTCAGTTTTAGATCATCTGGCTCCATCCCCAACTCCTCAAAACAACTATGACCTCCTTCATGGTCAACACGAGTGAACTGTTATTGGTGTTCATGTTCCTCAAGTCATTAGCAATTAACACTTTGCGTGACTACTCCAACCTACTCTCCACCTGCTCATCCTCCTCTTTCCCTTCATCATCACTACCTTGATTCTTGTATTGCATCTTCTGTGTATTTTATATGGCTTATGCAACTTACTCTTTTAAATAAAAGGTGTTCACTATTAAGCTTTTGTCTCTTGGTTCCAAATCCATCTTTCTGTACTCTGCTTTGTGATGCTGGGTCAGTGTGGCTCAATTGGTTGAACAACGTCTGGTGCAATGAAAGGTTGCTGGTTCAATTCCCAGTCAGGGAACACATCCAGGTTGCAGGTTCGATCCTCAGTGAGAATGGACAATAATAAAATAAAGTAAATAAAATAAATTGTTCATTTAAAAAATAGTTGTTTGGGAAATGAGATCATCAATTACTATTTCTATTTCTTTTCTTTTTTTCTGGTGAGTGTGTAGTAAGTAGTGTCTTAATTTGCATCACTCCAATGACTAATTATATTTAATATCTTTTAACATGCTTATTTGACATTCATCTACCATCTTTATTGAAGCATCTGTCTAAATCTTTTCACATTTTTAAAAAAGGTTGTTTGTCCTCTTATTATTGAGGTTTTTAAAATTTATCTTTTTCTTTTTTTTAATACATTTTTCTTTATTTCAGAGAGGAAGAAAGAGGAAGAGAGAAATAGAAAAATCAAAAATGAGAGAGAATCATAGATTGGCTGCCTCCTGCACTCCCCCTACTGGGGATGGAGCCCGCAACCTTGGCATGTGCCCTTGACCAGAATTGAACCTGGGAGCCTTAAATCCACAGTGGATATCCACTGAGCCAAACCAGCTAGGGCTATCTTTATTGTGGAAAGATGTCCGCCTTCCCCCATTATGCCCTCCACTCTGATCCCAACCCCTCCCCAGGCCTTCCCCACACTATTGTCTGTCCATGTGCTATGTATATATGCATATCAGTTCATTGGGTAATTTCTTCCGGCGCCCCCTCCCTCTCTCCCAAAATACGTCAGTCTGTTGCATGCTTCAATGTATCTGGATCATTTTTGTTCATCAGTTTATTTTATTAATTAGATTCCACATATAAGTGATATCATGTGATACTCATCATTCTCTGACTGGCTTATTTTGCTTAGCATAACACTTACTTAATAGTTTTAGATTATTGGTGTTTCCTGTTTTCCTTCATCACAACTTGGCATTTTATGGTTTGCTCCAAATATATCCATTTCTTTTCGTTTATCAAATATATGTATGTGTAGTTATGGCCCACGTATAATCTGTACAGTGGATGCAGATAGCAGATAGAATGCTATTACATGGAGCTGCTTTTGAGACTTAAATGAAGGAAAATATATGCAAAGTGCTTTTCTAACTGTGATTGTGTTTACACCTCTCATGTATCAGTGCTTAGCTACACATGACAGAAAACCTAACTCAACCTGATTTAAACAATAAAAAAAGTTATTTCACATAAACGAAAGTCATAGGTAGGGCAAGCTCCAGATTTGTTTCAATCAGCTTCTCAGAGCTCCCATTCAGAACTGGATTTTGTCCATTTATTTCAGCTCTGCCATCATCATGGTTTCCACTATGGTAGGAAATGGTGTCTGGTGGCCTTTAGAGCTACAGGCTGTCTTGCTATTTTCCACTAGAAGAAAAGGAAAGAAACCTTCCCCTCAAACATGAAACATAGATCTTCTGTTTGGGCTTGTAGGACCAACTTGGATCATGCGCCAACTTTGAACCTGAGAGAATCACCATGCAATGATGGCTCAGATTATCAACAGCCTCATCTGGACCAGGAATTGAAGATTGTACCTCAATCAAAACAGAGTTTGGATGGAAATGATATGATGGTTGAATAGAAGAAAATATGACAGGATGAGTGAATGGGAGGGTGGATGAATGGATAGATGAATGATGGAGTTTGGATAGACAGATAGATGAAGGATGGATGGATGGATGGATGGATGGATGGATGGATGGATGCATGGATGGATGCATGGATGGATACTGGACTGTTGACTACTAGAGTCTGCTGCTCACAAATTCTCAAAAGCTACTATCATCATTAATCAAGAATTACTAAGAGTTTTAGGCATACTTAGGTTTCACTCTATCTTTGAAACTATTTGGTTAATGTATGTCTCTCCTACTGGGCAGAAAATTGGTTTGTGTCTTTAATGCCCAGCACAGGGCCTGATACCCAGTATATGCTCAACAAATATTCTTTGGATTGATATTCTCATATTCTTCATAAGAATTCTGTGAGCCCGGCTGGTGTTGCTCAGTGGCTGAGCTTTTATAAGTGAACCAGGATCTCACAGTTCGATTTTCCAGTCAGGGCACACGACCAGGTTGAGGGCTTGATCCCCAGTAGGCCAGGTGCAGGAGGCAGCCAATCAAGGATTCTTTCTCATCATTGATTTCTCTCTCTCTCTCTCTCTCTCTCTCTCTCTCTCTCTCTCTCTCTCTCTTCCCCTCTCTCTCCCTCCCTCCCTCTCCCTCTCTCTCTTTCTCTCCATCCCTCACTGAAATCAATAAAAATATTTCTTAAAAGAATTCCATGAGATGGGTATTATTACTGCTCCTATTATACAGATGAGGAAATCCAGAATCAAGGAGCTAACAGAGTTAAGATTTGAACCCAGATCTGTGACTCCAGACACAACGTTTGTCTATAGGCAGCAGAACCATGGGGAGCTTAAAAGGGTTTTGGGAGCTGGCCCTGGAGGAAGGAGGGTGAGGTATAACAATGGTTTCTGCAGCTCTTCAGTAACCCGTAGTACGGGTCCTGATCATAAGAAGGCTCAAGTCAGTGAAATAAATGTGTCCTATGGTGAGCTCTGGGGTTTGTCAGAGCTGGACCCCATCCTGGGCAGGAGAGTCTAGAGCCAAGAGAGGAAGAACTTAAACATGTCCATAGATTTCAAAATCCCCTTCCCTTTTGGAATTCATTCTTTCCTGCTGGGAGCTCCACTCAGTTTATTCTGGGCATGGTGTGAGAAGATTTACATGTATTCTCTCTTTATTTGCCTATATATATTTAAGTTAGTTTTATTAAAGCCTGGCCAGCATGGCTAAGTGGATGAGTGTCGGCCTGTGAACCAGGAGGACATGGTTCGATTCTGATCAGGGCACATGCCCAGGTTGTGGGCTCCATCCCCAATGTGGGGTGTGCAAGAGGCAACCAATTGATGATTCTCTCTTATCATTGATGTTTCTATCTCTCTCTCTCTTGCCTTTCCTGTGAAATCAGTGTGTGTGTGTGTGTGTGTGTGTGTGTGTGTGTGTGTGTGTGTGTAGTTTTATTAAAGATTTCATATTATTAATAAATGGGTAAATAACTCCATAGGCATAATGTACAAAAGAAGATAGTCTAGAAAACACATATGGAAAAATAATTCAACCTCTCTAGGTCTACCTATTAAGTTTAATGAATGGGACAAATTAAAATATAATTGTTAATACTACAATAAAATTGGAAAAGAATTCAGAAGTATGCACAAATGATAAACCATGCTAAGAAATCGTCATTTAAAACATCGAAAACCCATATTCCCAGATAATGTAAACACAGCATTTTTCCTTATTGGTGGAAAACTAGAAGCCACTTAAAATTTAATAACAGAGAAATGGTCAAAGAAGTAAAGTATTCTTTATCTATGTGCCCAATCTTAAACTATGAAAAGGCAGAATACACAATTTTAAGTCAACATAATATGTTTTAAAATGTTAGCTTTGAAAGGTAATGTGTCAGTATTTAATCATAATTTAAAAGATCCCTTGGCCCACTGCTTTTACTTCTAGATATCTGTTCTATGAAGCATGTGCACAAAGATATATGCTGCTTGTGGGAATATTTACTTTAATTTTTATTTAATTTTTAAATTTATCTTTATTGTTGGAAGTATTACCAATGTTCCCTTTTCCCATTGACTCCCTCTACCTCACACCCACCCCTCCCAGGCCTTCAACCACACTACTAGTATTGTCTATGTCCATGGGCTATGCATATATGCATATAAGTTCCTCAGTTAACCTCTTTCCATCCACCCCCTCCTTCCCTCTGAAATTCAGCAGTCTGTATCATGCTTCTATGTCTCTGGATTTTTTTGGTCATCAGTTTATTTTGTTCATTAGATTCCACATATGAGTGAGATCATGTGATACTTGTCTTTCTCTGATTGGCCTATTTCTCTTAGTATATTACTCCAGCAGCTAACTAGAGGATTTTCCTATTTCTTTTAGTATATTACTCTACAGGTCCCTCCATGCTGGCTCCTTTGTTTTTTTACAGCTGCATAGTATTCCATGGTATAAATGTAAAATAGCTTTTTCCCCAGACTTCAATAAATCTTTATTGTTCAGATTATTACAATTGTTCCTCTTTTTCCCCCCCATAGCTTTCCTCCACTAAGTTCCCACCCCACCCTCTGCCCTTATCCCCCAACACTGTCTTCATCCATAGGCGTATGATTTTTGTCCAGTCTCTTCCCGCAACCCCCACACCTCTTTCCCCTTGAGAATTGTCAGTCCACTCCCTTTCTATGCCCCTGATTCTATTATATTCACCAGTTTATTCTGTTCATCAGATTTTTTATTCACTTGATTTTGAGATTCACCTGTTGATAGATATGTATTTGTTGCTCATAATTTTTATCTTTACCTTTTTTTTCTTCTTCCTCTTCTTAAAGAATACCTTTCAGCATTTCATATAATACTGATTTGGTGGTGATGAACTCCTTTAGCTTTTTCTTATCTGTGAAGCTCTTTATCTGACTTTCAATACTGAATGATAGCTTTGCTGGGTAGAGTAATCTCAGTTGTAGGTTCTTGCTATTCATCACTTTGAATATTTATTGCCACTCCTGTCTGGCCTGCATAGTTTCTGTTGAGAAATCAGCTGACAATCGTATGGGTGCTCCCTTGTAGGTAACTAACTGTTTTTCTCTTGCTGCTTTTAATATTCTCTCTTTGTTTTTTGCTCTTGGCATTTTAATTATGAAGTGTCTTGATATGGTCCTCTTTGAATTCCTTTTCTTTGGGGTTCTCTGTGCTTCCTGGACTTGTAAGTCTATTTCTTTCACCAGGTTGGAAAAGTTTTCAGCCATTATTATCTTCAAATAGATTTTCAGTATCTTGCTCTCACTCTTCTTCTGGCACCCCCATAATTCAGATGTTGGTACACTTGAAGTTGTCCCAGATTCTATACACTATCTTCATATTTTTGGATTCTTTTTTCTTTTTTCTTTTCTGGTTAGGCGTTTTTTGCTTCTTTGTATTTCAAATCTTTGACTTGATTCTTCTGATCTACTAGTCTGCTGTTGGATCGCTTTATATTATTTTTTATTTCAGTCAGTGTATGCTTAATTTATAGTTGGTCCTTTTTCCTATCCTCGAGGATATCACTAAATTTATCGGCCGTTTCCAGAAAATTCTTGAAAAACCTTATAACCGTGATTTTGAACTCTATATCCAGTAGTTGCTTTCCTCCATTTCTTTCATTTGTGACCTGTTTCTTTGTCTCCACATTTTGGCTGCTTCCCTGTGTTGATAGAGTGGCTTTGTGTGCTAGGTGTCCTATAGGGCCCAGTGGCTCAGCCTTCCCAGTTACCTGAGGTGGACACTCTTGGTGCACCCGTTTGTGGACTATGTGCATAGTCTTGTTGTAGTTAAGTCTTGATTGTTGTTGGTATCACTGGGAGGAATTGACCACCAGGCCAATTGGCTGTGAGAATCAGCTGTGTCTATGCTGGGAGAACTTCTGTGTTGGCGACAGCCTTATGAGGTAAGACTTGCTTCAGTGGGGTTTTGATGTTCACTGAGTCTGCCCCCTGAGTGTGTCCCTTATGGATCTGAGGAGTTGTAATCTGGATGGTCCTAATCTGACCCCTGGGTACACTGGCTCTTGGATCTCCAAGGAGGTGCTAATTTAGCCTCTGCCTGAGGCCACCCAGCAGGAGCTACAGAGAGATCTGCAGATTCCTCTTCTTTGTTTGGGGTTTGGAGGTACCCAGATGAGTCCCAGCTGTGAAGCAATGCAAGGTGCTGTGGGGCCTTGGACCTTCTTTTGGATGTTCTGTGTCTCTCTGACCCAGCTGCCATTTGTTAGGTTAGTTTAGTTTTCAAAGGACCAGGACATTCATATGCATGAGCCTCTGTGCACAGTTGGGGTGGGGTGAAGTCTCAGGGCAGAGCAAACAGCAATGGCTTCCCTAAGAGGCCCATCCAGTCTCAGTGTCCTGTAGTAATCGCTGCAAGCACCTCTGAGAGAAAGCTGCCCTCGAGTTCCTCCTGCTGACAGACAGTCCAGTTTCTCCCGGTATGAGTCTGGGTCCCCAGAGTCTCTCCCTGAAATGGAGTTCAGATCAGATGGGAGCTTGTGTCTCCCTGTGGTTGGAAAAAGCCAGCCGCATACTCAGTTGCCAGCCCTGTCCGCGAGTGCACACCTCCGTATGTCTACCTTTACTTCCTCAGCTCCTCTGAGTCTCAGTGTGCTTGTCTCTTTCCTTCTAATTGTAGAATTTCCACTCAGCCAGCCTTCCTGTGGTTCTGGATGATGTCCGTTTTGTCTTTTAGTTGCAGTTTTGAAGTTGTTTGCAAGGCAGCAGTTCAGGTGTTTACCTATGGGCTGCCATCTTGGTTTCTCTGTCCCATAACTTTTTTTTATCCACTCATCTACTGATTTGCCCACTTATTTTCATCTTCAACCAACATTTATTGTGATTGTGGCCTACATCTATGTTAGACTCTGTGCTCCAGACTCGGAGATACAGCTCTGAGTGAACCTTCAGCCAGAAGATCTCCTTTGAGCCACTGTTACCCACCAGAACCTCTGCAGCAATCTCAGGTCACAACTGCAGAGCAAAATTTCACAGATGAAGAATGTGGATCTCAGTTTCGGGGGCAGGAGGATGACAGGCACCAAGCACTCAGCAAGTGGGTGCATGAGATGCAACTCAGGCCTCCTGACTCCAAATACCCGCCTTTTCCCTGACACCGTGCAATGTCACCGATCCCTTATCTATTTCCAGATATTACTCAGGGCCTCATGAAGCACAATGCAGAGGGACGAATTCAGAACATATGCCTCCTGAACAGTCTGAATAACTCAAAGCACGTGGCTGCAGGGATGGTGGCCTGGCTAATCGGTAGCATAAGCCTCCATCAGCAGCAAGAAGGCAGGTGAGACCCTGAACCCCATCCCTGGACCTGGGACTCTCTATAGAGCTATGGGTCAGAAGGCAGGGCTAGAGAATGGAAGTTCAAGGACTGGGAAGAGGGAAGAGGAGGAGATGTAAGACCCAGGAGAAGGATGAGCAGGATGGAGTGGGGGTATATGGGAAGGCAGCATAGCAGGGTAATTAAAAGAGAAGGCTTGGGAGTAAACATTTCCTCATTTAATCCCTGGCTCTGCCACCAACCTTGGGGAAATTACTGGACCACTCTGGCCTCATCTATAACCTGGGTACCCAGAACACAGCCTGGATAAACATCTGCGGTGCCAAAGGAAACGAGGACGAGAGTCACACATTTGAAGCCCATTCTATTGCTTGATAGCTGTGTGACTCTGCTCAAGGCATTTGAAGTCTCTAAGCTTCAGCCTTGAGTCTTCATCAATGAAATGGGCAGAATAATTGTCCCTGGTGCTGGGAGTTTTGGGGAGTTTTCTCTTCTGCACATGGTGGATGCCTAGCCATCAGTAGCTACAGTTAAACTCACACAACTGGGCCTGTCCTGATCACCTCCATTTTCATGCCTTTCTTTTGATGGATGCAGGCCTCCTCAGCTTCTCAGTCTCAACGATACTCAAATATACCTGCTGTGCCTCGAGCTCCCTTCTCTCTGAATCCAATCCCTCATTCTCTCCATTTTAATGAGCACCAATACTCCCCAGCAGGGTTTTTCTTGATGGACACAGCCATGATCACCTCCCTTCATCCATTCCTTAAACAATTGTTACAAATATTCATTGAGCACCTCCTATGTACCAGGACCTAGGCTGGTACTGAGAATGCACATATAAACCAGGCATGTTGTCATTGCCTTTTGAGATCTAAATCCTAGTTAGTGATATAGGCCACAAAAGCAAATAACTAATTTCAGGTGAAAGAAGATGTTGAGAAGACAAATTTATCAAGGTGAAGTGTGAGAGTGAGGGAGCTGATCAGGAGGACCTGTCTATAGAGGTAACCCTGACCAGCTGGTGTGGCTCAGAGGTTGAGCATCGATCTATGAACCAGGAGGTCATAGTTTGATTCCCAGTCAGGGCTCATGTCGAGGTTGTTGGCTCCTCTCCAATATGGGGCATGCAGGAGGCAGTTGATCAATGATTCCATCTCATCATTGATGTCTCTCTCTCTCTCTCTCTCTCTCTCGCTCTTTTTCTCTCCTCTCTCTCCCTCCCTCCCCCTCCCTTCTTCTCTGAAATCAATTTAAAAAGAAAAAAAGAGATAACCCTTCGGTAGAAATCTGAATGAAGAAGCAAGTGACAGGGGAGACATGGGTAGCAGGAAGTAGAAAGACTCTGAGATAGGAAAGAAATTGATGTTTGGAAAAAAAGAAAAAGTCCCATGTGGCTGGGTGAGCAAGATGGCAGGTGAGGCCAGGCACTGAAGGTCTAAGGGGCTATGGTGTGGAGTTTGGATTTTATCCGAAGAGCAGTGAGAAACCAGTGGAGAATGTAGAGTGAAAGGGGAGTTAGGCCCCTTTGGCTGCCACATGGAGAACCGTCATAGAGAGGCCAAGATCATGACGAGGAGCCCAGAGAAACTAGAGTATCTCCAGACAGGAAGAGATGGTGGCCTGGGCCAGTAAAATCGACAGAGGTGCTGGGCAGTGGCCAAACTCAGGATGTATTTTGCAAGCAGAGACAACAACATGATTTACTGAAAGTGTGAACGTGCAAATGAGGGATGGAGAGAATCAAGGACAGTTCCTGGGGTTTGGGCCTGGGCAACCTGGGTAGGTTGTGGGGCCATCTACTGAGCAGGAGGCTTGGTGTGAGAACAGGCCTAGGGTCTGGGTCTGCAGTTGACTATGGGCTCCACAAACCAGTATGACAGCGTTGAACTGCGAGGGCACTCTGGGACAGCTTGCAGCCTAGGGCTCCTGGTGGTGACTCTTGCCCTCGGAGCATCTGTAAAAGGCTCTGACTCCAAATGCACTGCCAGGCCCTTTTTATAGACAATCAGCCTTGTTTGGCAGCCCTGGGCCTTGATGTCTGAGGTCCCTCACCCTCACGGGATCTTCGTTCTTTCCTCGTGTAGCGCCAACATCACCATCATTCAGCTGGACTATGGCAGGATCCAGATGTCTGTCCCTAAGGAATGGTTCTCAGCAAACATCTCCCTTGAATTTGACATTGACTTGAGAGTGTAAGTCATACAGAAGCAGGTGTAAGAGGAGCTGCTCCTCCTCGCGGGGAACCTGGGAGCTGGGAGCGGGAGAGGGGTAGGGGAAGGGGAGGGGGAGGGAATTCGGTAACCTGTGGAACCCAGATCTTTCTGGCCCCAACCTGGTTTCAAATCTTGCTTTCCAAATTCACTCACAGTGTGACCTTAGTTGGTTCCTTCAGCTGCAATGTGGATGGCAATCACTGGTCGGTGGAGGCAGATCATTTGCTCATTTAAATCTCTGTGAGTTCACTACTAACTTAAGAAAGAGAAGCACTGTATCTCATCACCTGTCTCTTCTCCTGTTCCAACTATCCTTTAACATCTACTACCTCAAGGAAAGGGAGGCCGCAGCTCAACAGTAAAAATATAAAAATTAAGATAAACTCTCAACCTTTAAATTTCCAAAGGCCCCTAATCTGCTCTATTAAGAGGATTTTCAGAAGCCACTCTGGCTAATAGCAGTGTCCTCCTTAATCAATGAGTACAGGATTTAACATGCTGGTTACATGGAGCCCCACTGTGCTGGTTTGTTGAAAGGGACTAGGGCCCTAACCGGTTTGGCTCAGTGAATAGAGCGCTGGCCTTCGGATTCAAGGGACCCAGGTTCGATTCTGGTCAAGGGCATGTACCTTGGTTGCGGGCACATCCCCAGTAGGGTGTGTGCAGGAGGCAGCTGATTGATATTTCTCTCTCATGGATATTTCTAACTCTCTATCCCTCTCCCTTTCTCTCTGTAAAAAAATCAATAAAATATATTTGGGAAAAAAAGAACACTTAGGGTTCAAGAGAAATTGAATATAATTTTTAAAAAGAAGAAAAGAAAAGGACTCGGAGTGTAGACAGTGCCATCCACACGAAGAGCCACTCTTCGTGTTGGCTGCTTCCACCTCCTGCCTTTTCTCTGTCTCCTGTCATTTGCCCTCTTCCTCCGCTCTGGTCCTCAGGCAGCCCTTCAAAAACAAGACTGCAATGACACATTCTCAGTCTTCACCTTCACCCCCACTCACAAAGGCCATCGTCTTGGCAGCTGGAGACACCATGAGGGCCTGGTTTTAGTCTTGGCAGAAAGTCCTCCCATATCCACCCATTTCAATTCCAGCATCCTGGGTGACCTTTGGGTCGGAAGGCTCTCTGCTCATCCTGAACAGGGGTTATTTTCTTTGGAGTCTCCTCAGATGGCCCTGGAAACAGGACTTGCATCCATGCACAGCCTCCCTTTCTGTAGCTACCAATATAAGGGCCACCACCACCCAGAAGAATCCCAGGAGACCTTGCAGGAGAACAAAGATTCGTGATCCTCCTCCTCCAAACCTGTGAGTGGTGGGCTTCCCTCTGACCACACCTCACAGGGTGGTCTTCAGAAGGCTTTGGGGCTAGAGACAGAGGACTAGGGCAGCTTGGATTAGCTACTATGTTGAATATAGAAAATTAAGAGATAGATGATAGGTAGATAGATAGATAGATAGATAGATAGATAGATAGATAGATAGATAATTATATTCAGAGAAGTGTCAAAGTGATGGGCAATGCAGGGTCATGACATAGTGCCCATTTATTTGTTCATACTTTTATTCAGCAAAGAGTTATTCGTTGAACTGTCCTGACTACAGGGATTTTACTGGGGGCTGAGGATTCGACAGTGAAATGTCATCGTTCCTCTTCTAAAGAGTTCACAGCCTGGTGATACAGGCAGACAGGTCATCAGGTAATTGGCACCCAGGACTCTGATCAGAGAACGAATGCAGAAGAAATGGTGGGGTGAAGCTCCCTAACCTACACTCTCAAGAGGGGCCTACAGTAGGCTCCACAGAGGACACGATGTCGTACTGAAGCCAGAGAGTCAATAGGTTAAAAATGCAAAGAAGAGGACAGATGTTCCAGGCAAAGGAGCCAGCATATGGCAAAAACCTTTTTGTAAACATCATGAATTTGTAGTCAAGTGTGACTTTTCAAATTGCAGCTTATCCACTCACGGGCTGTGTGTTTCTGGGCAAGGTGCTCTAGCTTTCTGAGCTGGGCTGCCCATCTGTAAAACAGAAGATAGCCACCTCTATCTGAAAGGAATGTTAAGTGAAAGAGGGGGAGGTGCTCACTGAAAACTCTTTTTCGCTCTGGGTAATTCTCACTCCTGTTTCTCCTATGAATGTCCAGGTGTCAGCACAAGATGTTTCAGCTTTGGAAATTTGTTCTCTTGTGTGGCCTGCTCACTGGGACCTCAGCGAATATTCTTGAGGATCTTGGCAGTAGCCTGAGTAATCTTGTAGACAGCCTGAAACCTATTCTTGATAAAGGACTTGAGAACCTTGAATGTGAGTCAATAAGGGTGATAGGTGGCACCCAGAGCCTCTTTCCTAAACATTATGCTGCATTTCCAGGGACTGCCACCAGGGGCTGCACTTTATGGGTGGTTTACTAGGTAAGGTGGTGGTTAGTCACTTTCTGGCTCATTCACTTATTTGTTTGTTTGTTCGTTTGTTTGTTTGTTTGCTAGTAGCCCTGCACACGAAATCTTGCGCCAGTAGCTCTCTGCGGGGCCTGGCTGCTCTGTGGCCAGAGGCCCATCCACGGCCAGGTGCAGAAAGCCGCTGCGACAAAGCAAGCATTTCTGCCTGCTCTCAGTGGCCTGCTCTCAGCAGCCTCCCCCCTATCCCCGGGGACTGCAGGACTCCTGCAGGGCTGAGAGGACTGGGCACCACCATCTTGTGGCTTTGGGCGCCACCATCTTTGTGATGGACTGATGGTTAATTTGCATATTACCCTTTTATTAGATAGGCTTTATTTATTTAAATTTTTTTGATTTCAGAGAGGAAGCGAGAGGGAGAGAGAGATAGAAACATCAATGATGAAAAAGAATCATTGATTGGCTGCCTCCTGCATGCATCCCACTGGGGCATCAAGCCCACAACCCAGACATGTGTCCCAACCTGGAATGGAACCGTGACCTCCTGGTTCATAGGTCAATACTCAACCACTGAACCTGGTGGTTCCCTGGCTCTGGCCAGGACACTTATTACTTTTCTATAAACAAGCAATGCTTAAATGAATATCCTTTTACATATTATATCATGTATATACATAGGATAAGTTCCTAAAATTGAGATTTCAAAAGTTCAAAGGATATTTGACTCTATTCCCTTGATGGCACTGGTATGGACAACTTAAATGTTTTGCCAGTCTCATAAGATGAAAGACTGTAACTCATTTCACTTTACAGTTCTCTAATTATAAAAGAATCCACTCATTTTTTCATATTTTAACCTTTTATATATTTTAACTTAAGTATTTTGTTCATATCCTTAGCTTATTACTCTGGTGGGTTGTTTACTCTTCTTATTGATTAGTATTAACTCTACCTAGCATAGGTGGCTATATGCCTATTTTTATAGTTAACTGAATCTCCTTTTAATTCTGATTTCTTAAAAGAACTTGGCTTTCTTTTCATTTTCTGGAAAAATTAACAGCACATTGACAAACATTTTTATAGGAGTTAGTCACTTCTGTACATGGCTGCCTTTCAAATATTGTCAGGCAATTTTCAAAGATATAGAAGGGACCCCATATTTAATTTCACTGCTGAGAAAACTAAGCTCAGAAACAGAAGTGTCTGAGTTAAGGTCCCCTAGTGCATTATAAGACCAGACATAGTTTTATTTATTTATTTAATTTATTTATTTATTGGGGTTATACAGGTTTCAGGTGCACAGTTCCACAACACATCATCTGTACATTGTATTGTGTGTTCACCACCCCAACTTAAATCTCCTTAGCTCCATAGTTTTATTTTAATTGGCATTCTTTGTTTGCATCATTATAACTAGGTAGATACTGTCCATTGCAGAGCCAAGTTGAAGTATTATGATTACATACCTTCTCCAGTACACTCTTTTGTTTTTCCTTGAGTTAGTAATTGCCTTGCTGTTTTTCACTTGAAATATTTTGCACACATATCCTTAACTCTTTTCATATGCTGCCTTCTACATCTGCCATGTCATGTATTCTATTAATGCCGCTTTTCACTAGAGACCTCCTATTAAGGCACTTTGTCTTCCTGCTCCTGTGTGAATGATTGTTCTCTGGGCCTGCTGCAACGCTCTCACCCTGGGACTTTAATTTGTCACTTTTATGGGTTGGAGTCATATTTTTTCCTTAATTCTAGGTTTTCCATATCTTAGTTTATTCTCTCATTTTCTTTGACCTACTTTTTCAAACTTATGTAGACATCTCATTTAGAGCAATAGACACCCCCCGCCCCGCCTAATCACTATTAAAAGCAGGTGTATAATCATTATCAATTGCCTGGTCAATTGATTGGTTGGCTCGTTGATTAAAAAAATGAGTATATATTAGTATGAAAGCAGCATGGAAGGAAGAGGGGCTCTGTAGCTCTATGTCTTCAGGAATATTTCTTAAACTTTTCATTCTTATTTTCTCATCTGTAAAATGCAGATAATGTCAATATCTACCTCATTGAGTTGTCATGAAGATTAAAGGAAATAACACAGGCAGTCTTATCTAGTAGCTGGTACATAGTAGCGGCTTCATAAGTGGTACATAACACTAAATAGCAATTGTTTTTGTTAGCTATTCTTCAGAACCTGAGGGACGACTTCAGCTCGCTTCAGGATACCAATGCTTGGCAAACCGTCACCGGCAAGTTCCAGGAAGCTAAAGATGTGTTGAATAATGCCCTTTCTAAACTATTTCCAAATAGGAACGTAGCTGCAGGGTGAGTTGGTGTTGCATGGTGGAGATCTTTGCTAAAAAAAAAAAAAAGGGGAGTTGGAAATACATGTCTTTTGGGGAGGGGTGTAAATTTAAGGTTAAAGTCAGAAAGGCAACAAAACTTGTTCTTCCCACAGAGCCCACGTGGTCTGAGGCTAGGCCCACCAGAGCTTGAGCAAATTAGAGGCGGGGCCACATGACCAGTCTGAGCATCACATGGGTTTCAGCTTCCACATGGTGTAATGTCAGGGTCAGGGTGAAGGTTCTCCTCACTCTCACCTCTACGTGTTTGCTGGTGCCTGGATTTTCTTTTCCAGGGAATAAGACTTTCCTTTTCAAATATAGCTGAGAAGAAACTTTCAAATCCCCTCAGGAGAGAGGAAACTGAAATCCACACCCACTGGCTCCACACATAGAATTTTGGAGTCAAAGAGTTGTGAGTTCAAATTCTGACTCAGGCGATTACTCTTCCTTGGTATCTTGGGAGGAATCACAGCTGCCTGGTCCTCAGTATGCCATGCCATAAAATGAAGACAATCAAACCTCTGAGGAGGGCTATGGGAAAGACCAAAGTAGGCAAGGTTGATGAGGCCCAAATGCTCAGCATGATGCTGCATAGAGAAGTGCTCAGCAAATGGCTGTCATAGGAGTGACAAGGGTGATTTCTGGTTGTTGCACAGGTTGAAAATCAGTAATGTCCGCATCTTGGCTATCAAAGCCCAACCAACTCCTGATGGCCAAGGCGTTCGCCTAAGGATCCCCACCACTGCTAATGTCGCCTTGACCCTGTGAGTATGCATTAGAATCTGGGATTTGGGGCAGGCAGTGCAGCATAGCAATGGTTCTCCAAACTAGAAACAGGTCCTTTTCCACACTGCTGAGTGGCCTAGGGCCTCAGTCTCCCCATCTGTAAATAAGGGAGCTTTTCCAGCTCTACAATCCTAACCTTCTAATAAACTTTGGCCATAACCAAGTCCCTTTTAAAAGAATCCTCCATTAAATATGTTTCTGGAATCATAACATTTTTCTCATATTAAATTTTGCGAAAATAAATAGATCAAACATTAATAACTCTTTGGCAAAATTTTCTCTAGCATTATTTTGTCTCACAAGATTCTTTTTAAATAGCAGTGACCATTATAGATAAATGCATATAATAGTGCATAGTTTATAATAAAGGGCATATGTGAAAAATAAGATTTTATTTTATTTTATTTTTCATTTGTAGCAGTACTTAGTGTCCAACAGAAACCACTCAATCTGTTAAACAATATCTCCTGTGCAATGCTTCTCTTACTGTTGGTGGATAGATAATGACATGGACAGTCACTATCACCGTGGCAACAGTACCAAGATTTTATTTTTTAATTTATTTTTTACTGAACTTATTGGGGTTACATTGGTCAATAAAATTATATAGGTTTCAAGTGTACAATTCTACAATACATCATCTGCACATTGCATGGTCCGCTCACCAGCCAAAGTCTAGTATCCATTCATCACCATTTATCTCCTCTTTACCCTCTTCTGCCTCCCCCCAGCCCCCTTCTCTGGTAATCACCATACTGTTCTCTGTGTCCATGAGTTTTGGGTGGGTTTTTTTGGTTGTTTTTTTTTTTGCTTAATCCCTTCACCTATTTTATCCAACCCTCCCGCCCCATCCCTCTGACAGCCAGTCTGTTCTATGAATCTGTTTCTATTTTGTTTGTTTATTTTTTTATTACATTCCACAAATACATGAAATCACAGGTAGAAAAATATAATTTTAAAGTACATTAATTACTTTAAAAGAAATAGATGTGGGAAATTCTTGATAAATTGAGTACACTGTCAATTCAGCATTCATTAGCTATGAGATCTTAGGATAGTTACTTAACTTTTCTATATCGATTCTTCCTCATTCTGAAATGGCAATAATAATAGTAGTTTCCCTTATGGTATTGCTGTAATAATTAGATGGATTAATCCTGGTAAAATACATTCTAAACATGCCTAATATAATCTGTGCTCAATAAATGTTACCAATTAGTATTATTATTTTAATTATTAGTGTGCTGCTATATAAAATTTCCATAGGAACCAAACCTTGAAGAACAGGAGAAGAAGCCCTAGTGCAAATATGTTATATCTCATAAAGAATGTGGGCAATGATGACATTATCCATAGATATCCTGAATAACGTCCACACAGGTGGATGAACCGAGTGGGCGAAGTGAAAGGTCTTCTAGACCTCTTCTCACTGTGAATCTTATTGTCTGCAGGCCTCTCATTGGGCAGACAGTCCACCTGAACGCTTCCTTGGACATCCTGGCTACTGTCAAAATTGAAACTGATCCCCAGAGTGGTGAACAAAAAGTGGTCATGACAGATTGCGCCAACGACCCAGACAGCATCTCATTCACCTTGTTGGGAGAGTAAGTCTCATCCACCTCAAGAGAGCTGTGCTCTCAGAGGAGCGAAGGACCCTAATCTCAGCCCTCTTCCTATCCCTGGGAGATGGCACAATGTGGTGAAAAGGGTTCAGGCTCTGCAGTCAGACAGGCCTTGGTTCACATACCAGCTCTGTCACTAACTTGTAACTGCCAGCAACTTAACTCCTCTGAGCCTCAGTTTTCATATATGTATGTAAACTGAAGATGACAATAATACCTACTTATAGGCTGCTGAGCTGACCAAATGATAAAATACAAGTGTTTAGCATAGAGCCTGGCACATACTAAGCTCTCAGTAATAACAGCATCCATGCTGATTTTGTGTCTCCTTGTTCTCCCCATGATGACTGAGGCAGGAGTGTTGACCTTTCCAACTAGAATCATAAATTTGCTCACTTTACCTTTCAGCTCCAGCAGAGTTTTGCTTCTTGCTTTTTGAAGCTCTGTTGCTAGGGGCATGCATATTTAGGATTGCTATATCTTCTTGAAGAACTACCCCTTCATTGTTATCTCAACCATCATCATCATCATCAATTGTATGTACCTTCTTGTCTCTGATTGGGAGGAGGAAGAGGAGTAAATGTCCATCACGGGCTCTGATTTCAGATTGTCTCCAAATTGTTCTCCACCCACTGGAAAATTCCTGAAATGAGAACTTAATCTTGAGAACTTAATTTTATCCATTTAAATCACTGTAAATCCACAAAAATCTACATCTTAAACTGTGTGATTGAAAGAGCAGGTTTGGTCCCTGGAAGAGGGTTGAGGGAGAATGGGTGACCGTGGCTGTGGCTGGGGCAGGAGAAATGCTCTGGAAATTGAGGACTGGAGCAGGTTGGCTTTGGCAGGGAATAAGGGCCAATCCACCCTACCTCCACCAGGGGACCTGAGCACAGGCTGCCTAAAGACCCCCTGAAACCAAACAAAGGCTCCAAGGTCCTATGTCAGTTGGAAAAACTGGCATGCAAATTCAGAGCTCTGAGTCCTGCTGGACACCCCAGGGAATTCCTCCTGCCCGCTGGGTCTGTGTCCAAATCTATAGAATGGCTTTCCACTCTGCTGCTCCACATCCTCTCAGGGCTTTTCATTTCTGCGTTGGATTGAATCTCAAACCCTCCCCGTGGCCATCTAGGCTCTGCCTGACCTGCCCCATCCTCATCTCACTTCACTGTCTCCTGCTCTCCCCTGGCAAACACACTTGACTTTGCTCTGTGCCTCTTTCCCACCTCCAGACCTGTGCAGGGCTGTCCTCGCTACCTTCCCCTCCCCGCAACCCACCTCAACAGACTCTCATTCTTCAGAGTCGAAAACAGGTTTCCTCCTCTCAAAAGTGCCCACTCCCACCCTTCAGAGTACTTATTACAAGTTGTCATCATACATTTAATTGTGTGTTTACTTCATTCATTCTTTCAGCTACAGATGTATTGAGCACCTACTATGTGCCAGACAGGCAGTGTTCTGAGCTCTGGAGAACTTACTGATGACAACAGACCAGGACCTGCTCTTGTGGTGCTTTCTGTCCTGAGGGAAAGGCAGATAGGCGAGCACTCAGCCCCTTAACAAAGTGCTCTCAAGGAAGATGTCAGATGGCATAAGCCCTGGGCAGAGCAGCATACTTATCAGGGAACCACAATACAGAGCCCTCCCTTAGGGGAGTCGTCAGAGGGGGCTGCCCTGAGGAGGGGACAGTTACTCTGAGAGTTGAAGGTAGGAAGGAGCCAGCCTTAGCAAGACTTGCTTAATGTTTGGGTACCAGGTTAAGAGGTGTTTGTGCTTCACTCATCCTATGTCCCAGCCTCGCTTGGTCCTTGGACATCGTTGCTGCGCTATGATATTCATTGAATGAAGGGGATTGTGATGAGATTCTCATGAGGCATTGGGATGAGTCTCTGGTCAGACATCCTATATAAAAATAGGGTAATATGCAAATAAACTGAATGGCAGAACAACCAAACAACCAATCAAAGCATAATATGCTAATGATATGCTAAGGCTAGCTATGATTTGCACTGACCATCAGGGCGCAGATGCTCTGACCGGTAGGTTAGCTTGCTGCTGGGGACTGGCCAATCAGGATTGAGTGACACAGGTCGGACATGCTCTGGAGCCCTCCCGCGGTCCCTCCCCAGCTGGCCAACCTCCTGTGTTTCTACCCAGCCCCAATTGTGCATCCTTGGGGCCCCTCGGTCAGGCTTGTGCCCTCTTACAATCCGGGACCCATCGGGGGATGTTGGAGAGCCGGTTTGAGCCAGATCCTGTAGGCCACTTCCCTTGGGAAGGTGCCAGACATAGGGCTCATGGTTGGCAAGCGCTGCTGTGGCAGCACGAGCCTCTCCAGATAGGGACTGATTGGGTTCGAGCCTGCGACAGGCACAGTGGGGCAAGGATGAGCGGGTGTGGCAGGTAGGAGCTGCAGGCAGTGTTGGACTGTTGGTTTCAGCCCAATCCCTGCAGGCCACCCAGGGGAACCCCACCTGTGCACAAATTCATGCACCGGGCCTCTAGAGGGATCATTAGTGAGGATTCCCCTGGATAGAGGGAGGCTGTCTCTGTGCTTAGAAATGTACCTTAGTGTCCCTGGGGTTTGTTTCCCTGCCTTCAAGGTGCTCTGCCATCTCCCACCCTCTCCCCACTGCTCGCTGCTTGGCAGCTCTGCTCACTCGAGCATGTTTTATTAGTTCTCTCTCTTTTCCAGACACAGCGCACTGGTCAACAAGCTCTCAGACACTTTAAGCAGCTTCCTGAGCAAAACTGTGACCTTTGTGATGCAGAACCAGGTGAGTCCCCACTCCTGGTGGCCCAGAGCCAGGCCTGGTGGGGGGCAGGGCACATTTACAGGCCTCGCTGTGCTCTCTGGGCCCCCTTCCTTCTGAGGCGCAGGCTTCATTGTGCTGTCAGCTGGACCCTGCCCCTCTTTACTCAGCCTGGGGGGTGCGGAAGGGGGAGCAGAGGCCTAACATCAGCTGCAATTACTGGGTCCCAAACTTGAGCTATTTGTCATATCCATGTACTAATAATGTGTGTGTAGCTATTGCGTTCCTTTAACCGACACAACTCACTTACTTAAATTTATTTAAATACACTTATTTTTAAAAGAAAACTTCATATCCCTGCCATTCATAGAAACTGATATCACATACACTATAATTAATTTAAAAAATAAACACAGAACTATAATAACATAGGTATTTTATTTGCACATCATTGAAAGCCATATGTACCATGTGCAGGATTCCTGTGCCTCATACAAAACTGTATGTAGCATGTGCCAAAGTTCCAGAGACTCTGAATTCGTTATTCTAGAAAGGGCCTAGGAAGCTTGGTCCACGAAAGGCAAATCCCGGGGCTGGAGCCGCGCCACTCACTGTGCGGCCCTCCAGCCGCAGCACAGGCCTCGCTAGAAGTGCAGACTGTCAGGTCCCACCCCAGGCCTGCAGAATTGGAATTTTCATTTTAACCAGATCCCCAGGGAACTGCACACAAAATCATGAGAAATGCTGCTGTAGGGTTCACAGGGCCCCATTTGACTCTAAAATTCCAGGGTGCCAAAGTTCAAGGTTTCTAAGATTATAGGCGTCTGGGATGTGAACACTCTATATTCTCAAGGCCCTGGGACTGAAGGTGGCAGGTGGTAGGATCCTAGCATCCTATGGTGCTCTGATTTCTGACTTCTCGCTTTCCAGTGTCCTAGAATCCTAGGGGTTCTAAGATTCCATCAGAAGAGCCTCTCCGTGGGTGGCCAGCACTTTGTCCCCAGTTGATAATGAATCTGTCCTTTTATCTCCTTCCCCACCTCTTCTTCCTCCCTCTCTCTCCCTCAGATATGCCCAATGATACGCATCTTCGTCTCCACCCTGGATGTGAAGGTTATTCAGGATATCATCAGTAAGTCACACCCTGGGGAAGCAGAGGCGTTTTCTGTGCAGCCTTCCCAGGGCAGGCATACAGCTCTGAGCCCGCCCCACAGGCAGGTCTGGTCAGGGGAGCCTGGAGAAGCAGAAGGACCCACTCCTAAGTAAGTTGGGAGAGTGTGGCTGGAGGGGTCCTTGCAGAATGGAAGGAGTTCTGTGGGCCTCTGAGATCTCTCTACTATCATCCCTTGGAAAACCCACAGATGGTGCCTGGCAGAATGATGGGAGGAAGAGCATGGGCCAGATCTGAGTTCAAATCCTGGCTCTGCTACTTAGCAACTGTGGGGCCTTGGTCAAGCGGCTCTGCCTCTCTCAGTCCCTGTTTCTCCTGGGAAAACATGATTGTAAATATTGTGGGGTTGGTGAGTGGATTAAAAGAAAAAGCACAAAGAGCCTAATGTTCAGCAGACACTGCTAATCAACACCTTCCCTTCTCTTTCCCTTCTTATGAGGAGCTGGGGTTTCTTCTCTAACCACTGCGGGCTTTCTTTAGGTTTTGGATCTGCAGGCATGTCTGGGGTTGCTGGGGATACTGGAGCAGTAGAAATGGATCAAGTGAATGTGTCAGGGTTCAGGAGGTGGCCCTTCCACGAAATAGCTACAGGTCCAGTTCTTTGGGCAATCCCTCTGCATGCACCATCTCATTGGATCCTCACAACAGCCCTGTGGGAGTGGTACCATCATTGTACCCATTTTACAGATGAACAGACTGAGGCTCAGAGAGGTGGAGTGACATGCTTGAGGTCCCATCACTGTCAGGCTGATTCACTGAAGACTGGAAGCCTTTGGGGTCTGTTCTCTATTTGGTGGAGAATAAGGCTTCCTATTGATTTTGTTCCTCCAGATAATAGTGAGGCTGGAGCCGAAGTGCCAGTCCTTGCCTGAAGAGGGCAGATGAGGAGGACTGCTGTGATGCCCCAACTGGTGAGGAGTCAGGCTCGGTGGCCCATGCTAAGGGAGGATGAGGCTCCTCCTTAGGGGACAATGGTAAAGCAAAAGCAAGGATTGGGTTCCCTTATTTCTCATGCAGAAGACTGAGTCCTGATCTTGCTGATCTTGGCCTTAGACTGAGCCTTGACCCTAGTCCCAAGCTGAGCCATGATCCTCGCTATACTCTAAATCCCGTCTTAATCACATACCTCGACTGAGCCTGGATTCTAGTCACATGCTGAGCGTTGGCCCCAGTTATTAAGCCCTAAAATTAGTCACAGATTGAGCACTGACCCTGACCTCAGACTGATCCCTGCTCTTGATTATATCCAGAGCCCTGAACCCTGACTCTAGTCCTGGGCTCTGGTCAGTCTCTTTACACCTGCCACTGTTCCTAAGGTGAGAGGAGGGCAGAGTGAGGGCATAAGGATGCCAGGGAAAGACCCCAAACCACAGGTGCCAGTCCCCTCTCCAAGGCCTTAGGCCCTGCAAGGTATTATGGGAAAGAGCTTGGGCAGTAGTATGTGGTGAATAGCAGGTGCCAGTTAGGGTCCTTATGCTGTCAATGGCCTAACTGCTCGTGGTCTCATTCCACAGTTGCTTGACCGTGTTTCCTTGCAGTATCTCCCCCTGGGAAAATGCTGCCACCATCCAACTGGACTGAAAGCCTGAGACCAGAAGGAACCCTCTCAGCTACTCCTTACCTTCACAGTTGAGACAGCAGTCTATGCTCATCACCTGCTCCCCCAGCAATAAAGGCCCCTTCTGCATCATCCTGTGTGACATGTTGCATTCCTTCCATTTTGGATTTGGGGAAGGAGGTGCAACTCGGGCAGCAGAGACCTGGATCAAGAACTGGAAGGGCCCTAGATGGTTTGGCTCAGTGGATAGAGTGTCGGCTTGGGGACTGAAGGGTCCCAGGTTTGATTCTGGTCAAGGGCACATGCCCGGGTGGTGGACTCAATCCCCAGTGGGTGGCATGCAGGAGGCAGTCGATCAATGATTCTCTGTCATCTTTGATGTTGCGGTCTGTCTTCTCTCTCACTATCTCCCCCTTCCTCTCTGAAATCAATAAAAAAAAAAAAAGAAGAAAAACTGGAAGGGGCATCTGTGACTATCCAGCCCAACTTCTTGTTTTACAAATAGGGATACTGAGGCACAGAGGGCAAGAAACTGACCTAAAGTCACATAGCCAGCCTGTGGCAGTGGTGGAACCCTTGCATCATCTACTCACAATCAGCGGGTACATAGTGAGCACTTACTCTAGACTAGGTAGCAGTGGAAATAGGACAGTCACATTCCCGGGAAAAACCCACCTGGTGCTTTTCTTCATTCCTGGTCAGGGCCTCTGAGAGGACTTGTGCAGCATCAGGGGATACCTGGTCTGACTGGACTCAGGAACTCAGAGGCCTGGGCCACGTGCTGGCCTGTCCATCCATGTCTTTGGAAGGGCGAGGGATCCACTGGAGCTGAGATCTCTTCAAGCAGTGCCTGAGAGCGCCCAAGGTCTCCAGCCCCCAGAGCTCACCCATCTCTCCTGTCGTCACCCCTGAGAGCCTGTGCGCCCACCTGGCAAGCTGCACAAGAGCCCTGCCTGCCTGGTGAGGCCAGGGCCCCAGTGGTGTTCCATTGTCCCATGGAGACCAGCTCCTCTTTCCACCCAGGGCCCCTCCATTCATGCCCCAGAACTCAGCGGTCCCCAGGCTGCGCCTGGCCGTGGTCGAGACAGTGTCACTGCCTATGCTAAGACCACAACCATCATGGAGGGTTGCCTTTGCTGAAACAGGGGACCTCATTTATTCCTCACCACACCCTTATACCGAAACACCATTCTTGTCCCCATTTGTCTGGGCAGTAACCAGTTTGAGTCAGTGGCAGGCCTTTGTCCATGCTGTTCCATCTACCTGGGCACTTTTCCTTCTCCAGCTCCAGCTGGCTAAATTCTCCTCAGCTGCAAGACTCTGCCCAGGTAAGTGGGGGCCTCTCCTTAATGCTCCCTACAAAAAGCACTGTGCTTCGCAACTTACAGGTCTCACCAAGTTCCCTGGTCGTTACCGTCCAATTCGAGAGGGTTTTCAGGACACAATAGTTCTCATTACCATGGTTCTCACCTTCTTTTTTTTAATATATTTTATTGAATTTTTTACAGAGAGGAAATGAGAGTGATAGAGAATTAGAAACATCGATCAGCTGCCTCCTGCACACTTCCCACTGGGGATGTGCCCATAACCAAGGTACATGCCCTTGACCGGAAGCAAACCTGGGATCCTTCAGTCCGCAGGCCAATGCTCTATCCACTGAGCCAAAGCCGTTAGGGCGTTCTCACCTTCTTACTCAATTCATCTGTCTGCCCCATGAGCCATGAGATCCTTGAGGGCAGGTATCTTCCTCTGCTCAGCAGCCCCAGAGCCCAGGGAGTAACCAGATACAGTACAGCACTACCCATGTGGAGTGAATGGATGGGTGAAGCTTTTCTTGACGGTAACACCATTTTCAGAACAGCTGAGTGGGTGGGTGAACAGGAAAATTATAGCACCCCAGGATTGAGGGTGTATAGAAGACTAGTCATTATTTTCTATTAACTAGGGCCAGATACTTGACATTTGAGACAGACAGATGGGCCAAATGCAAGGCTCCTAGATTAGTCAAGCCAGGACATAGAGTAGGTGCGTTCAAGGCCACTCAGCCCCACCAGGGACTGATGGGGCCAATGAAGGGGAAGGGGGCTAGGTGAAGAAGCGAGGAAGCATTCCCCCATTGTGAGCCTGGCACTTCCCAGACTAGCTCCTCACCCACTCAACCCAACCTCAACGAGGGTTGAGGGCTTCTTGGAGGTGGTGGCACCTCATGAAGGAGGCTTCAGGGAAGAGGAGGACCCTGAGGGGTTGAGGGGACATCTGCCATAGGCAATATATGGGAAGAAAGAAGGCAAAACCTGAGTCGACCCCAAGTCATCTAGGAACCAGAGCACCAAACTCTCATGCGGGCTCTTTTGAATGCTTCATGCGGTTATAGAAATGCTGGATCTTCCCAATGTTTGCACAATCCTTCGGGACAACCTCAGGATCAGATTTATGAACTCTATGCCTTGGAACATTTTATGACCTCAGGAACACATCACAAAATTATTTACCAAACCAATTCTTTCTATTTACACGATGAGAGTGTGTATACATTTCACCAAATATTTGCAAGAAAATTGACACTTATTTTAAATATTTGCTTCTTGAATGAGGATAGAATAAACGTCATCACACTAGAAACTCCACAGGCCCATGTTAGAGAAGTCAGTTGTTACATCAACTCAATAGTCTATTTTTTGTTTGTTTGTTTGTTTGTTGTTTGTTTGTTATTCCTCACCTGAGGATATTTTCCCATTGATTTTTTAGAGCAGGTGGAAGGGAGGGGGAGAGACAGAGAGAAACATCTATGTGAGAGAGACATATCGATTGGTTGCCTCCCGAATGGGCCCCAAGAATGGTCCCCAACCAGGGCTGGGATCAAGCTTGCAACAAAGGTATGTGCCCATGATCGAAATTGACCTGGCCACTGGCTAACACTCTATCCACTGAGCCAAACTGGCTAGGGCTCAACAGTCGATTTCTGAACACTTTTTTAAAAATTTGAAAATATTGTGTTTTATAGCTGGGTGAATCACAATAATATCAACAACTGAAACTGGGAGAAAACATTGAAAACGGATACTGAAATTTGACAAAAGTTTGTTCATGGGAGTGACGCATTACTGTTTTAATGTCTAAGCAAGGAAAAAATGCATTTTAAAAAACAGAAAGGTGGTTAAATATCTAGCTAAGCCAAGCTCTGCCCTGGGCAGTTTAGGAGTGACTGAAGCAGTACCTGTCCCACCCAGTGCAGCAGGAATTGTGTTCCTACGATGTTCCACACCTATAGACGGGATTGGGGGAGAGGAAGCAGGACCTGCACCTGTCACAGAAGCCCACAGCCTCCTATGGGAAGAGACACACACAAAAAAAAAGTGCTGAGAAAAATACTCAGAGGAGAGGCTCTGACCCAGCCTGTAGGGAAGGGGCAGTCAGGGAAGGCTTCCTGGAGAAGGTGCCAATTGAGCTGAAATTGAAAGGATGACAAGGAGAGAACGGAGGGGAGGGCATTGCAAGCAGAAGCAGCAAGGCATCCCCTTTGGTTCCAGAAGAGGGAACAAAACGATTCTCTTTGGTTCCTATCCAAGGCTGGCAGGCAAAGTCAACATTTGTTCCCTTGGTCCTGTCATCGCTTGCCTCCCCACCTGATCCTCTGCCTGAAGACGTGGCTACTAATGGGAGCCACTGACAACAGTGACTATGGATTTGGATATTCTAATGCTATGGAAACTTCCAGATAATGTTACTACACGACCCAGCAATTGATATTGCCCAAAGAAGTTGAAAATGTCTACACAAAAAGCCTGCACACAGATGTTTGTGACAGCTTTATTCATAATTGTCAAAACTGGGAGCAGCGAAGATGCCCTTCAATAAGTGGATGGATAAATAAACTGTGGTCCATGCAGGCAATGGCATATTATTCAGCACTAAAAGGAAATGAGCTATTGAGTCATGAACTAACAGAGAGGAACCTTGAATGCATATTACTGCCCAGCTGTAGTGGCTCAGTGGTTGAGTTTCAATCTATGAACTAGAAGGTAACAGTTCAATTCCCCATCAGGGCACTTACCTCAGTTGTGGGCTCCATCCCCAGTGGGGTCATGCAGGAGACAGCCAATCAATGATTCTCTCTCATCATTGATGTTTCCATCTCTCTCTCTTCCTTCCTCTCTGAAATCAATACAAATATATATTTTTAAATGCATATTACTAAGTAAAAGAAGCCAATGTAAAAAGGCTTCATAATATATGATTCCAACGATGTGACATTCTGGAAAAGACAAAACTATGAGACAGTGAAAAGATTGGTGGTTGCAGGAATGAGGAGTGAGGAATGAGGGAGGGGTGAGTAAGCAGAGAACAGAGGATTTATAGGGCAGGGAAACTACTCTCTATGATACTCTAATGGCAGATACATGTCATTATGCATTTGTCCAAACCCATTGAATGTACAACACCGAGAGCGAAACATAATGTGAACTATGGACTTTGGAAGACTGTAATGTGTTGTTATAGGTTCATCCATGTTAGACAGGTTTCTTTTCACCTTGAGTCTTAGTTCCCTCATTTGTAAAATAAGGACTAATGACAGTTTTTATATCACAAGGATGCTTTGAGGATTCCAACGCCTTTCAAAAGTAGGTAATGTGACTATTATTCTAGATGGAAAAACTGATGCCCAGAAAGGACATGGGAGCTGTCTGATGTCAAACAGCAGAGAATAAGCAGAGCCAGGCTAGAACACAAGGCTTCCTGAACTGAGGCCAGGGTTCCCTCACCCTCACCTCCACTCAGAGCAGACTGAGTGGCTTCCTCTGTCACTGTCCTGGGTCTACCTCACTCATGATACAGGTGACAAAGCCAGTCCAAAGCAGAACACGGAGAAATGGGAGACAAGAACACAGTCTCCTGGCACTCTCAGGGTTCTCCATGTTCTCCACCTCTGCATTTGGTAACATCCATGATGTACACTTTGAAATACAAGTGAGTCCCTGCCTCCTTAATCCCTGGGGCCTCCTATGGAGAATGTTTGCTTTGGAGTTGTTGGATGGACGTGGTGAGATGGAGAGCTTCTCGTCAGTTTCCCAGCTGCTAACAGAAGGGATCTCTAAAAAGCAACCCATTTTGATCTGATGAGGAGGATCAGACTAAGAATTTTTCAAAGGAGTGCAGGCTGCTTAGTCTTGTGCGGAGATCCTCTGTCTGCACACTTGGGCTTGTTCCGATTCTGATTACTAAACCCAATACATAGGAAAACCCAGTTGGGGAATATCCTGAGAGACTGCAGGGGGAAGTTGTTTCTCCGGAACCTGGGGAGCAGAGCTGGGAGTGACCATCGGAGAGGCAGCTCTGAGGCGCACACTTCCACAAACCAGTAGTGAGTGCCATAGGGAAAAAAAAAAAAAAAAAGCTAGAGAGCCCCGGAAGTCAATCCAGAAACACTGCCACCCAGGGGCTGAAACACAAATTGTCTCTGGTTTAATAAAAAATAATTACAAAAAATTAAGACACCGGCTGCTTAAAAATCAGGACTGGCTTACAACACTGAGGAACAGTGGAACGAAGGAAACTGCAATACAGCCTGGACTGGGAAACAGGCGTACCAAACAGAACAATAGAGGAAGTGAATGATGACCACTATTGCACATTTTATTCTTCTTATTTTTTATTTTAATTTAATTTTAATTTTTTTTATTTTAATTTTTTATATTTTAATGTTTTGTTTTTTATTTTCATTTTTTGCATCTTTTACTTAAGAAACTAAATTTTTTTCCTCAGTCGATTTTCACCTTTTTAATTGTTACATTTTTATTTTCAATCAGCATTATATTACTATTATTTTACTTTTTTTTTAGTGTCATTTAATTTTCTCTTTGTTTTATTTTGGGATTAGTGTACTACATTCTATTTGCATCTTTCCTTTAACATCGTTTTACTCTATCTCAACGCTAACTTTATGCCATCAATCTCTTCCTAACCTTTTCCCTTTTGGTCTCCTGTTTATCTTAACCCTTTCTGGCTTTAGATTTTCCCTACTCTTTCAGTTTACTCTCTGCTAAAATTTCACCCTACTTATATATCTAATTTCCAACCCCCTGCTCCAAGTCCATACACACCTCTCTCTACGCTACCTTAACTAAAGAAAAAAAATTGTTTTCTCTCTGGCCTTTTGTTGTTGTTTGCTTAAATGTTGATTAGATTGAATTTCTATGCTTTTTTATGAGATTGTTTTGCTTATTCTTTTTTTGTTTATTTGGTTCTTTTGCTTGCTTTGTTTTTGTTTGTTTTTTACTTCTGTTTTCCCTTGCCTCACTTGATATTAGTTAATGTTTTAGTATGTATTAATCTCCAGGTTCGTGTAGCTGACATTTGCTGGGATTAGTGGTTGTTCTATTGGAGTTTACTCCCCATATTTATAGTTTGTTCCCCCTTTCTCTCTTAGTATTGTTCTTGTCTCTCTTGCTTTTTTTTTTCTTTGCTTTTTTTCTTCTCTTTTCCCAAGTTCATTTTCACACTCCTTTTTTTGTTCTTTCTTTTAACTCTTCCTATTCCTTTCCTATCCCCTAATTTGTCTTTCTCTGGGGGACACCTTTATTGGAGATTATTAATATCGTGAATACAATTCTGTTCAGTGCCTTGTGTGTTGTACCTGGTTGTGTTGTATTTTGTACCTTTAAATCAACGCAGGAGAGAGAGAACTATATAACCAGACATCCGGAGAAGAGACACCATGGGGAGACCAAGAAACAGCCCCCATAGGAAAGAAAAGCAGGCATCACCAAAAAAGGAAGTAAACGAATTTGAGGCAAGCAACCTATCAGAGGAAGAATTCAGAGGAATGGTCATAAGGTGGCTGAAAAGAATGGAAGACAAATTCGACAATATGAGTAAGAACCAAGAGGAAATGAAGAAGAACCAAGAAGAAATGAGAAATGACATCGCTGCTGTAAAGAACTCAATAGAAAGCATCAAGAGTAGACTAGAAGAAGCAGAGGACCGCATAAGTGAGCTAGAAGACAAGATGGGAAAAAATACCCAACTAGAACAGCTTCTAGAAAAAAAAATTAGAAAGCATGAGGAGAGCCTAAGGGAACTTCGGGACAACACAAAACAAAACAACATCCGAATAATAGGGGTACCAGAAGGAATGGAAACTGAGCAAGGAATAGAAAACCTGTTTGAAGAAATAATAACAAGAAACTTCCCTGATATAGGGAAGAAAAACCCCACACAAATCCAAGAAGCTCACAGAGTCCCAAGCAAAACGAACCCCAAAAGACCGACGTCAAGGCACATTATAATTAAATTGGCAAACACCAACGACAAAATAAGAATCTTAAAAGTGGCCAGAGAGAGACAGAAAGTTACATACAAAGGAACCCCCATCAGACTAGCAACTTATTTCTCAACAGAAACTCATCAGACCAGAAGGGAATGGAATGAAATATACAAAGTCATGCAAAGGAAGTGTCTGAATCCAAAAAGACTGTACCCAGCAAGGCTATCAATCAAAATTGAAGGTGAAATCAAGAGCTTCACAGACAAAAAAGGACTAAGGGAATTTATCACCACCAAACCAGCAATGCAAGAAATGCTAAAGGATCTGCTGTAAAAAGAAAGAAAGAAAGAAAGAAAGAAAGAAAGAAAGAAAGAAAGAAAGAAAGAAAGAAAGAAAGAAAGAGGAAGCAAAGGAGGAACACAGGGGTATAGAATAAAAATGGCGACAAATAAGTACCTATCAATAATAACTTTAAATGTAAATGGATTGAATGCCCCAATCAAAAGACACAGGGTAACTGATTGGATAAGAAAACAAAACCCATTTATCTGCTGTCTACAGGAAACCCACCTCAGAAAAAAAGACGCATACAGACTGAGAATGAAGGGATGGAAAAAGGTTTTCCAGGCGAATGGAAATGAAAAAAAAGCTGGGGTAGCAATACTTATATCCGACAAATTAGATCTCAAAGTGAAGGACATAACAAGAGATAATGAAGGCCACTTCATAATACTAAAGGGAGCAATCCAACAAGAAGAAATAACTCTTGTAAACATATACACACCCAATACAGGAGCACCCAAGTACATAAAAAAACTCCTGGAAGATATCAAAGGAGAGATTGACAACAATACAATCATAGTAGGAGACTTTAATACCCCACTATCACCATTGGACAAATCCTCTAAATAAAAAATCAGCAAAGAAACATCAATCCTAAATGACTCACTAGACCAGATGGAATTAATCGACATCTTCAGAACATTTCACCCCAAAGTCACAGAATATACATTCTTCTCAAGTGCACATGGGTCATTTTCAAAGATAGACCATATGTTAGGACATAGGCAAAGTCTCTCCAAATTTAAGAAGATAGAAGTCATATCAAGTATCTTCTCAGATCACAGCAGCATAAAACTGGAAATCAACTACAATAAAAACAATCCAAAGAAATCAAACACATGGAGACTAAACAGCATGCTATTAAACAATGACTGGGCTACCAAAGACATCAAGGAAGAAATAAAAAACATAATGGCAACAAATGACAATGAAAACACAACAATCCAAAATCTATGGGACACAGAGAAAGCAGTCCTGAGAGGGAAGTTCATAGCTCTACAAGCCTAGTGCAAAAAACAAGAAACAATGGTAATAAATTACCTAACCCAACAACTCAAAGAGTTAGAGAGAGAGCAACAAGAAAAGCCCAGTGTAAGCAGAAGGAAGGAAATAATAAAGATCAGAGCGGAGATAAACGACATAGAGACCAAAGAAACAATACAAAAGATCAACAAAACCAAGAGTTGGTTCTTTGAAAGGATAAACAAGATTGATGAACCTCTAGCCAGGCTCACCAAGAAGCAAAGAGAGAGGACCCAAATAAACAAAATCAGAAATGAAAGTGGTAAAATAACAACAGACCCCGCCGAAATACAAAGGATTGTTACAAAATACTATGAACAACTCTATTCCAACAAACTGGACAACCTAGGAAAATGGACATATTCCTAGAAAAATATAACCTTCCAAAACTCAATCAGGAAGAATCTAAACAGCTCAACAGGCCAGTAACTATGGAAGAAATTGAAGCAGTCATCAAAAAGCTTCCAGCAAACAAAAGCCCAGGGCCAGATGGCTTCACAGGAGAGTTTTACCAAACATTCAAGGAAGAACTAAAACCTATCCTCCTCAGACTATTCCAAAAAATTCTAGAGGAAGGAACACTTCCAAGCTCCTTCTATGAAACCAGCATCACCCTAATACCAAAACCAGATAAAGACAACACAATGAAAGAGAATTACAGACCAATATCCCTCATGAACATAGATGCCAAAATCCTCAACAAAATTCTAGCAAATCAGCTCCAGCAGTACATCAGAAAGATGTACCATGACCAAGTAGGATTTATCCCAGGAATGCAAGGATGGTACAATATCCGCAAATCAATAAACGTGATACATCACATAAACAAATTGAGAGAGAAAAATCGCATAGTCATATCAATAGATGCAGAAAAAGCATTTGACAAAATCCAACACCCTTTCTTGATAAAAACTCTCAACAAAGTGGGAATAGAAGGATCATACCTCAACATAATAAAAGCTATATATGATAAACCCACAGCAAACATCATACTCAATGGGCAAAAACTAAAACCATTTCCCCTAAGAACAGGAACAAGACAGGGATGCCCTCTCTCACCACTCCTGTTTGACATAGTACTGGAAGTATTAGCCATTGCAATTAGACAAGAAGAAGAAATGAGACATCCAAATTGGAAAAGAAGAAGTAAAGCTGTCCTTATTTGCAGATGACATGATATTGTACATAAAAAACCCAAAAGACTCCATCAAAAAGCTAATAGACTTAATAAATGAATTCGGCAATGTAGCAGGATACAAAATTAATGCCAAGAAATCTATGGCATTTCTATACAACAATAGTGAACTTACATAAAGAGAGACTAAAAAAGCAATCCCATTTACCATCACACCAAAAAAACTAAGATACCTAGGAATAAACTTAACTAAGGAGGTAAAAGACCTATACACGGAAAACTACAGGACACTGAAAAAAGAGATAGAGGAAGACGTAAACAGATGGAAGAACATACCATGTTCATGGATTGGTAGAATCAACATCATTAAAATGTCCATACTACCCAAAGCAATCTACAGATTCAATGCACTCCCCATCAAAATACCAACAGCATATTTCACAGACCTAGAAAGAACTCTCCAAAAATTCATCTGGAATAAAAAAAGACCCCGAATAGCCACAGCAATCCTGAGAAAGAAGAATAAAGTAGGAGGGATCTCAATACCAGATTTCAAGCTGTATTACAAAGCCACAGTTCTCAAAACAGCCTGGTACTGGCACAAGAACAGACATATGGATCAATGGAACAGAATAGAGAATCCAGATATCGACCCAAACCACTATGCTCAATTAATATTTGACAAAGGAGGCATGAACATACAATGGAGTCAAGACAGTCTTTTCAATAAATGGTGTTGGGAAAATTGGACAGATACATGCAAAAAAATGAAACTAGATCACCAACTTACACCATACACAAAAATCAACTCAAAATGGATACAGGACTTAAACATAAGACGGGAAACCATAAAAATACTAGAGGAATCCACAGGCAACAAAATCTCAGACATATGCCAAAAGAACTTCTTCACTGACACTGCCCCTAGGGCAATGGAAGCTAAAGAGAAAATTAACAAATGGGACTACATCAAAATAAAAAGCTTTTTGACAGCAAAAGAAACCATCAACAAAACAACAAGAAAGCCCACTCTATGGGAGAACATATTTGCAAATGCTATCACTGATAAAGGTTTAATCTCCAACATCTACAGGCAGCTTATGCAACTTAATAAAAGGAAGATAAATGATCCAATAAAAAAATGGGCAATGGACCTAAATAGAATCTTTTCAAAAGAAGACAGAAGGAAGGCCAAGAGACACATGAAAACATGCTCAAAGTCACTAATTATCCGAGAGATGCAAATCAAAACATCAATGTGGTACCATCTCACACTTGTCAGAATGGTTATCATCAACAAATCAACAAACGACAAGTGTTGGCGAGGATGCGGAGGAAAAGGAACCCTCGTGCACTGCTCGTGGGAATGCAGACTGGTGCAGCCACTGTGGAGAACAGTGGGGAGTTTCCTCAAAAAACTGAAAATGGAACTCCCATTTGACCCAGTAATCCCACTCCTGGGAATATATCCGAAGAAACTAGAAACACCAATCAGAAAGGATATATGCACCCCTATGTTCATAGCAGCACAATTTACAATAGCTAAGATTTGGAAACAAGCTAGGTGCCCGTCAGCAGATGACTGGATCAGAAAACTGTGGTACATCTACACAATGGAATACTATGCTGCCATAAAAAAAGAAGGAATTCTCATCATTTGCAGCAACCTGGATGGAATTGGAGAACATTATGCTAAGTGAAATAAGCCAGTCAATGAAAGAAAAATACCACATGATCTCACTCATTTATGGATAATAAAGAACATTATAAACTGATGAACAAAAAGATAGATACAGAGACAGTAAAGCATCAAACAGACTGTCAAATTACAGGGGGAAGGTTAGGGAGAGGTGGGGGAGATAAGAGATCAACCAAAGGACTTGTATGCATGCATATAAGCATAACCAATGGACACAAAACTCTGGGGGTGAGGGCATGTATGGGTGTGGGGTGGGGGGGGACAATGGTAAGATATGCACACATATAATACCTCAATAAAAAAAAAGTGAAACAAAAAAGTAAGAAATACGTGTTTTGATCAACCAGGGCATCTAGAAATATTTTGTCTCCTGGTGCCATGAAGTAGGCCAAGGTGAGATCGAAGATCCATCTTAGTTGATGAGAGGGAGACCAGGGAACAGCAAGAAATTGTTATCCGGGGATGTGGGTGGATGGGTGTTCAGGGAGGATTATGGTTCAGCACCATGGATAGTGGACAGCAGTACCAAAGTGATGAGGAAGGGGCCTAAGAAAGGCTCTGTGCTCTGGCTTACAGCCTCCTTAGAAGGGATATAATGTTGATTAATATCTTGCTTATTTTACAAAGAATCAGGTTCTGCTTGCTGGTCTCCTCTTTGGAATGTCGTCCACACTCCAAGCCACCACTTATGTGGATGTTCATATTAATTGCTGCTGCCTGCAATTTCATTACCCACCGTGGACCAAAAGATCCCCTACTTCTCTGAGTATGGAGGCTGTTTTCCTATAAATTACCAGAATCCGTGTGATGATTCCATATAATCTTCCCACAATAAAATTTTTGAATCTCTGAACTGTGGGCTGTCCTGCTTCCATACCGCCCTGTGGGCAGAGGCGACAATAGCTATAGCCATTGGTGAGTATGGTAAGAATGACAAAATTTGAAAGGTGGGGGAAGATGATTGGGTTAATTTAGCCTTTATCTCAAAGATACCTGAACACTCTGGTCTAGAGTTTTCCAACAGCTAAAGAACAAGGCTTCCTGTCTTGTATAAGATGTTTTCTGAAGTGTTTCTGTGACCTGAGGTAGCTCAGTTATGAAGTGAGAATGTTGGTCTCCTCATCTAAGCACTTTCAGGCAAGAACAGTCTTCAAAATTATGGTTTATGGGAGAAAACTTATCTTGACCCCAGTAACCCTTTTTTCTTCCCTTTACCACCAAACGTCTCAAAAGATATTGTTACTCACTGTCTCTACTTCTTTACTTTCATCTACTGCTCAGTTTTAGATCATCTGGCTCCATCCCCCAACTCCTCAAAACAACTATGACCTCCTTCATGGTCAACGCGAGTGAACCGTTATCGGAGTTCATGTTCCTCAAGTCATTAGCAATTAACACTTTGCGTGACTACTCCAACCTACTCTCCACCTGCTCATGCTCCTCTTTTTCTTCCTCATCACTACCTTGATTCTTGTATTGCATCTTCTGTGTATTTTACATGGCTTATGTAACTTACTCTTTTAAATAAAATGTGTTCACTATTAATCTTTTGTCTCTGGGTTCGAAATCCATCTTTCTGTTTACTCTGCTTTGTGATGCTGGGTCGTTATGATCTCTTACCAAACCAGAAGCCAAGTGCCCAAGATGGCCTCCAGCCTGCTATGAAATTTGCGAAGGACTTCGCACATCCTCCACAGCCTGGGGGAGGGAAAAGTACCTTTGTCCTAGAGCTCACAGTTTGTGGGATCCAAACTGTGTGGTGCAGGGGAGTGGAAGAGGGACAGAGCGGTGGCAGGTGAGTTCAGGGAGAATAACAGGGGACCTTGCAGGGCCCAGAGGAATAGCATAAATTTTGGCTTTCACTCTGTTTGCAATGAGAAAGTTTGGAGGGTTTTGAGCAGAAGAGTCTATGGTCTGACTTATGTCTTTAAATGATTGCTCAAGCTGCTGTGTGGAAGAGATTGTAGGTGGGCAAGGAAAGAAGCTGTGAGACCACACAGGGCGCCCCTGCAATAGTTCAGGCCAAGATGGTGGCAGAGTTGTTAGATGTGGTCAGATTCTGAAAGTGTTGGCAGGATTTCCTAACATATAGGTCATGGGAGATGAGGGAAGAGGAGTCAAGGGGACTCCAAGGGCTGGGGCTGGAGCAACTGGGTAGATTGTGGTGCCATTTCTTGAGATGGTGAGAACAGGGGGACTTGAACTAAATTTGTTCTGACTCCCAACCCCAGAGCAATAAGGTAAACCTAATCCTTTGGCTTCAAGCCTTTCTGTCCCCGTCCTGTAAATTTTATTCACAAACCAGCAGTCATTCATGCATTCATTTCATTTCATGAGAATTCACTAGTAACTACCATGTGGTAAACATGGGAGGCACTGGACATATGCGGATTAATTAGACTCACACCTGCCCTCAAGAAAATGATAATCTGGTGAGGGATTCAGAGACCAACCATCCTCACACATTCATATATTTTCACTTAGCCACTCAACAAACATTTCAGCAGCACCTAGGTTCTGGCAAACAAGCATCATGTTAGGCACTGAGTATAATCTTGCCTTAAGAAAGTCGGAGTCCAATTAGAAAGCCTGAGATTAGCCATCCTTGCCTATTCATTCGTTCATTTACTTTTTCACTAAAAAGTCACCAACATCCAGCCTGTGCAGGATCTGGGAGAGAACTCCTGCTGGATGACCCAACAGAGGGCTCTAGTGGGCGTCTCCAAGCAACAAGGGCCCTGCTAGAGCCCTGGGCTCCCCCCAGGCTCTACCTGCTTCCTTCACCATGTGACCAGCTGCCAGAGCTCATCACAACATCTCCCCCACAGCATTCTGGGGGCTAACTTTGATGTAATCTTCTCGCAGAAAACCTTGAGTCCATCTATCCCAACGGCCACCCCCACAGCCATCAGACCCTTCTTGACACCTGCGGGTCGCAGAACCCAAGATGCATCCACTTTGGAAGCTCCTGGTCCTCCTCAGTTTGCTGTCCTTGCCCACAGCACTTCACAAGCAGCCCTGGCCTGGCCTGGCCAAGGCCCACGCAAATAGCAAATCCACCCTGGTGAGAAGTAAGCTAAGCCCATGCCCTGCCTATTGTCACAGGGTGGGTGGGGAAGGCACCATCTGGGTCTCGCCACTGACTTGCTGTATGGCCTTGGGTCAGTCACTTACCCTCTTTTCTTCCTTTTTTCTTAGACCTCAAGCACAGACAATTGAGGTTGACTTGATCATACGCCAATTCATAGCACATTGTCATTATCATGATTCATGACAAGGCCCCAATTTTATTTGATTTTATGTTCTTTTCCTTTTTACCTCTTATTCTCACTCCCATTCCCTCTTTCTTGGCAGACACTGTAGTGTGTATGTGTTTAAAAATGCCCAGATCTTTGTAAAGCATGCAGTGTTTTTACTTTACATAATGATATTGCCCAATAGATCTCATTGCTTCTGACTAGTTTCACTGTACACTGTTGATATCTGTGGCTTCTGACTGGTGCAGAGATTCATCCACTCCACCACCACTTGGCCATTTCCCTAGGGATGGACACTTGAGTTGTCTCTAACTCCCCACCATTGTAAACTACTCTGAGATGAACATCCTTGCATGTGTCCCTGGGAGAATGTCTCTGAGATATACCCAAAGACAAATAGCTGGGCTCTAGGGCAGATGCAAACTCAATTTAACTAAAGATTGCCAGATTTCACGGTAGAATGTCAGTGCCAGTCTACACTAACTCCAGTAACAAACAAGCATACTTTTCTCTTCATGTTTCCCAGCACTGGAGAGTATGCATCTGTGCCAGTCTACTTGGGCTGCCATAGCAAGATACCACAGACCAAGTGGCTTAAACAACAGACACTTTCTAACAGTTATGGAGACTGAAAATCCAAGATCAAGGTGCCCACATGGTTGGTTTCTGGTGAAACCTTTCTTCCTGGCTTACAGATGGCCACCTTCTTGCTGTGTCCTCACATGGCCTTTCCTCTGTGTGTTCACACAGAGAGAATGCACTGGTGTCTCTTTCTCTTCTTGTAAGGACACCAGTCCTATTGGATTAGGGCCCACCTTTATGACTGAATTTAATCTTAATTGCCTCCTTCAAGGAATTATCTCCAAATACAATCACGTTGGAGGTTAAGGCTTCAGTGTGTTAATTGTGGGGGCAGCAGGGAGGAGGAGAACATAATTCAGTACATAACACTGTCTTTCTAATATTTGCCAGTCTGATAGGTAATTGAGTGATAGCACATTGTTTTAGCTTGACTTCATCTAATTAGTGGGAAGTTTGAGCATCTCGTCACAATTTTGTTAACCATTTTGTCCTTTTAAAATTCCCTGCTTCTATCTTTTGTTCATTTTATTACTTGCTTTCCTGGATTTTTAAATTTGTCCTCGTTAATTGAGATGTTAATTTATTCTTGACATTATTTTTGTCAGGTCTAAACATTGCTAACATTTCTCCCAAACTGTCATCTATCAATGTTGTTGGGAGGTCCTTCATTGAACAGGAATATTTTCAAACTCACTAAAGTTCATCTTATGGTTTGTGTTTGATGAGTCTTAAGCCCTTCTCTTTACCCCAGACTTTGCTTTTTTCCCCAGTAGCTTTATAATTTCGCCTTTCACAAATAGGATTTTACTCCACCTGGCGGTCATCTTTATGAACATGCATGTATGTACGTTAGAGTTCAGTCTCACTTCTCTCCATATAATGAGTCCATTTTCTCACCCCATCTACTAAATGATCAAGTTTCAAAAGACTAGAATTCGCTTTTAAGTTCTGTATTCTGTGCCTGTGTAACTGTTTCTGTACCAGTAATTTGAAATACTACATCTTGTAGAATGCTATTTTATTTAAAAGGCCTTTATTCTTCCAAATGAATTTTAGACTGTGTTGAGTTCCTTTTAAAAAATCATCTGAAAATTTGTTTGGGGTTACATTGAATTTTTTGTCAATTTAGAGAGAATTGGTATTTTTACAATGTTAGGTCGCCCAATCACAAACTTAGCATATCTTTCCATTTATTCAGATTTTATTTTGCATCACTAATAGAACTTTAAAGTCCTATAAACATCTAAAGCTTTGTTAAATTGATTCCTAGAGAATGTATAGTGTTGGGTTTTTCTTGCTACAGTAAATACAGGGTGGGGCAAAAGTAGGTTTACAGTTGTGAGTATGTGAAACAGTTTATTTTTGTATTGTTTTAATCCTCACTGATTTTAGAGAGAGAGGAAGAGAGAGGGGGAGAGAGAAAAAAATCAATGTAGGAGGGAAACATTGATTGATTGCCTCCCATATACCCCAATCCCAACTGAGAATTGAACTGACAACCTAGGTATATGCCTTGACAAGGAATCAAATCCTCAATCTTTCTGTGTACAGGACAACACTCCAACCGACTGAACCACACTGGCCAGGGCTCTTGTATTATTATTTATTAACTAGAGACTGGGTGCACAAATTTGTGCACAGGTGGGGTCCTTTGACCTTGCCAGTGATGGGGCCAATCAGGGCCATGAGAGGTTGGCTGGCTGGGGGGGCGGGGGGGGGGGGGAGAGGGGCTGCAGAACATTGGCCATTTGGCCAGGGGGAGGAACCACAGGAGGTTGACTATGGGACGCTCCTGAGTTGAACGTCTGCCCCCTGGTGGTCAGTGAGCATCATAGCGACCAATTGACCAGTAGACTGGTCATTCAGTCATTCGGTCACTTAGGCACATATATATACTAGAGGCCCGGTGCATGAAATTTATGCATGAGGTGGGGTTGTCCCTCAGCCCAGCCTGCACCCTCTCAAATCTGGAATCCCTCTCACAATCCAGGACTGCTGGCTCCCAACTGCTCGCCTGCCTGCCTTCCTGATTGCCACTAACCATTTCTGCCTGCCAGCCTGATCACCCCCTAACCACTCCCCTGCCAGCCTGAATGATGCCTAACTGCTCCCCTGACAGCCTGTTTGCCCCTAACTACCCTCCCCTGCAGGCCTGGGTCCCCTGCAACTGCCCTTCCCTGCAGGCCCAGTCACCCCCAATATCTTTCCTCTGCCGGCCTGGTCACCCCTAACTGCCCTCCCCTGCAGGCTTGATTGCCCCCAACTGCCCTCCCTTGCAGGCCTGGTCCCTCCCAACTGCCCTCCCCTGCTGGTCATCTTGTGGTGGCCATCTTGTGTCCACATGGGAGCAGCCATCTTTGACCACATGGGGGCAGCCATCTTGTGTGTTGGAGTGTTGGTCAATTTAGATATTATTCTTTTATTAGATAGGATAGAGGCTTGGTGCATGGGTGGGGGCCAGCTGGTTTGCCCTGAAGGGTGTCCTGGATCAGGGTGGGGGTTCCCTTGGGGCATGTGGCGGCCTGGGCGAGGGGCCTGTGGTGGTTTTCAGGCCAGCCACACCCCCCGGCAACCCAAGCAGAGACCCTTGTATCTGGGATTTATTTATCTTCTATAATTGAAACTTTGTAGCCTTGAGCGGAGCCAAGCCTCCTGCTTGCTCCGTGGCCACAGCCATTTTTGTTGGGATTTATTTATCTTCTATAACTGAAACTTTGTAGCTTTAAGCGGAGGCCAAGGCAGGCCAGGGCAGGCAGAAAGCTTGGTTTCCTCCATTGCCGTGGAAACCCAAGCCTCCTGCTCTCTCCCTGGCTGCAGCCATCTTGGTTGGGTTAATTTGTATACTCACTCCTGATTGGCTGGTGGGCATGGCTTGTGGGTGTAGCAGAGGTATGGTCAATTTGCAAATTACTCTTTTATTAGATAGAATAGATTATTATATTATTTTCCATATGAGCAACAGTATGGTAAGCCTAATTTTGCCCCAACCTGTATCACCTAATTTTCTGTTATATTCTTATTAGTTGGTATTGCTCATACAGATGAGAGAAATGTTATTGATTTTTTTTTTGAGCTCAGGAGGGTATAGAAATGTACCATTTTATTACAAAGATTCTCACACACACACAAAAAAGTCCCCGAAGATAGTATCTCAAAAAGGAAACTACCAATTCCCACCTACAGAATGGGGGAGTGAGAGGGGTCAGAGGTCAGATAGTGTGAGTTTAACTCAAACTCACTTGGGGCCAATGGGAAGGTATAACAGAACCAATCTAAATGTGGCTGAGGTTACCTTAAGGCGCCTGTAAAGAACGGGGTTCCTGAAGACCCAGCCATTCCTAGAATGCTCAATATGGGCACCTTTCCAAAGCCACTATGCAGGAATTTGGCATTTCGGAATTTTGTCCTATGGATGTTTCAGGGAATCTAATCCCTTCCACCCAGAACTGGCACCCTTTATGGTTCAAAATTAAGAATTGGGGAAAGATGGCAGGGCAGCCATTAGAAGAGCTCGCCTAGCATGTGTGCCCTGGGCTCACGGCCCTGGTTCCTGTCTAGTCCCTGAGGATATTTATATTTAATATATTTTTATATAAATACACAGAAATAGAAAATATAAAATCTGAGGGGTTACAAGACAAAGGTTGGGCACTTTGCAAGAAGCCAGAACTGGAGAGGACTGCTCAGGCCAATTTGACCTCCTCTTTAACCCCTTTGGCTTATTGCTTGTCCTCCTTGGTTTTCTCCTCCTCTGTGACTTCTTTCTTCTCTTCTGGGTCTTTCTCTTTTTCATCCTCAGTTTTGACTCTCTTGGCTTTTTTGAAGTTGGAAGAGTTCTTGCGACCACCTTCTCCCTCCTCATCAGAGTTGGAGAACTCTTCCTCACAGGCAATTCATTTGTCAGAGGAACAGATCGAGATGCGCTTGTCAGGGTCTTCCTCATCCTCATCACCACTCTCCTCTGGAATGGCATCCTCAGGAATCGCCTGCATTTGGACCCCAGGTGCATGGGGCAGCATTCTCAGGTTCTCAAACAGTTGCTGTTTGATCTTCTCCAGGTAATCATTTGTGTTCTGGTTAGTCATATTGGAAGGACTGATGTGAAGTTTGAAATCTGGCCCAAAGTATTCAAAGTAGTCATTGTATGGAAGCTCATTAGGAATCTCTGTGTCCAGGGCAACAGCTGTTTCATACATCCAGCATCGGGCAACATTACGAATGGTGTAGCCACCTCCTCCCAGCATCAGCATAGTCAGGTTAAAGCTCTTCACAAATTCCACACACTTGGCATGTCCTTTGATGGTCAGATTGAAACAACCTAACCGATCCCCAGACAGGGAGTCAGAGCCACACTGTAAGACAACCGCACTGGGTTGAAACATCTCCATTACTTTGGATATGACCAGCTTGAAATGGCCTCATAGGACTCGTCATCAATCCCATCTCGAAGCGGGTAGTTAACAGCAAAATACTTGCCTTTGCCAGCCCCAATATCCCGTAGATCCCCAGTTCCTGGGAAGTACTCTCCATATTTATGAAAGGACAGTCATGACCCGGTCTGTGGTATAGAAGGCCTCTTCCACGCCATCGCCATGGTGAATATCAATGTCAATATACAGCACCCTCTGGTGATACTTTAGCAGTTCCAGGATGGCCAAGATGATATCATTGACGTAACAGAAGCCAGATGCCTCAGACTTCTTTGCATGGTGCAGGCCCCCAGCCCAATTCACAGCGATGTCCGTCTGCTGCTTATTAAGTTTCACAGCACTTGCCACAGAGCCACCAGTAGCTAACTGACAGAACTCAAACAGGCCATCAAATACCGGACAGTCTTCACCAACGTTGAATCTCTGCATCTGCTTGCTGTATTCAGACATGTTATCTGGGCGAATGGAGCACAAGAATTTTATGTAATCATCGCTGTGATACTTGGTCATCTCCTTAGCATTGGCTTTGTGAGGACGATAGATTTCCATTTTTCGGTAGAGACCATAGTTAAGTAGCAAATTATGAGTCATGCGGATTCGGTGAGGTTTCATTGGGTGGCCTTGTCCATAATAGTAATTTCCAACATCCCCGTCGTAGTAGTAACAGACTTTCCTCCGGGTGCCCTGAGTCTGCCCCATCTTGCTCGCCTGCCATCATTCCTGTCCGTCCGTCTGTCTGTTATTGATTTTTAAAAATTAATCTATTTTATTAGTTAGAACTCTTATTAGTTCTAATGGTTTGCCTTATGTATTCTTTTGGATTTTCTATCTCTCTAGAGGATTATATCATCTGCAAAGAGTGACAGTTTTATCTCTTCTCTACTGAACCCTATAGATATCTTGTGTCTTTTTTTAAATCTAGCAGTATAGCTAAGTCCTCTGATAGGAAAGGGAATGTATCTAGAATTCTTCACTAAATATGATATTTTCTATAGGTTTTTAGAATACACTTTTAACCATGTTAAGGAAGTCCCCTTATATTCTTAGTTTTCTGAATTTTCCTTAATAATAAGTCAGTATTGGCCTTTAACAAATGTTTGCATCTAAAAATAATCTATTTTTTCCTCTTGTCAAGTTGTATTAATAGATTTTCTGATTTTAAACCTATCCTAGCATTTCTTGAATAAATATGGTATTTTAGTAATGTGTATTTTATGATGTACTATCTACACTAATAAAAGAGTAAGATACAAATTGACCGTACCTTTGCAACGCCCACCAGCCAATCAGGAGTGAGTATGCAAATTAACCCAACAAAGGTGGTGGGTTACTTTGCATACGCAGGCACCAAGTGGCCGGGGGCGGGACAGGATGCTCCGGGCCTCTGGGCAGTGTGAGAAGGTGGAAAGGCAGCTCTGGGCTGGAGCGAAAAGGCGGCTCTGGGCCAGAGTGAAGGCAGTGCCAGCAGCCAGGGGAAGGAAGGTCCATTCTTGCACGAATCTCCATGCATTGGGCTTCCAGTCATGATATATTATACTATTTTTACAATGTAATATAATGTATGTATATGTCAGACTAAAATATGATATTTTATAATGTAATATGACATTTTAATAATGTACTATAAGATATTATATTGGTTGACTAATAATTTATTTAGGATTTTAGCAAAGTTTTCATACATAAAATTGATGTGTAACTGTCTGTCCTTGTACTGTCCATGAGGCTAAGTACTAGCCTCATAAAATGAAGTTGGAATCTTCTTTTTCTCTTTTCGTTCACAATGACCTCTTTATAAAAGCTTGTTGTCACTCTTCCATAAAAACATCTATATCAAAAGTTTTGGGGTCCTGGTCGGTGTGGCTTAGTTGGTTGAACAATGTCTGGTGCACTGAAAGGTTCCCAGTTCAATTCCCAGTCAGAGAACACACCCAGGTTGCAGGTTCCATCCTCAGTGAGAATTAAAAATAATAAAATAAAGTAAATAAAATAAATTGTTCATTTAAAAAATAGTTGTTTGGGAAATGAGATCATCAATTACTATTTCTATTTCTTTTCTTTTTTTTCCTGGTGAGTGTGTAGTAAGTAGTGTCTTAATTTGCATCACTCTAATGACTATATTTAATATCTTTTAACATGCTTATTTGACATTCATCTAGCATCTTTACTGAAGCATCTGTCTAAATCTTTGCACATTTTAAAAAATAGGTGGCTTGTCCTCTTATAATTGAGGTTTTTAAAATTTATCTTTTTCTTTTTTAATATATTTTTTTTATTTCAGAGAGGAAGAAAGAGGGAGAGAGAGATAGAAACATCAAAAATGAGAGAGAACCATAGATTGGCTGCCTCCTGCACTCCCCCTACTGGGGATAAAGCTCCCAACCTGGGAATGTGCCCTTGACCAGAATTGAACCTGGGAGCCTTAAATCCACAGTGGATATCCACTGAGCCAAACCAGCTAGGGCTATCTTTATTGTGGAAAGATGTCCCCCTTCCCCCATTACGCCCTCCACTCTGATCCCACACCCTCCCTAGGCCTTCCCCACACTATTGTCTGTCCATGTGCTATGTATATATGCATAGAAATTAATTGGTAAATCTCTTCCCGCGCCCCCTCCCTCTCCCCCAAAATACGTCAGTTTGTTGCATGCTTCAATGTATCTGGATCATTTTTGTTCATTAGTTTATTTTATTCATTAGATTCCACATATAAGTGATATCATATGATACTCATAATTCTCTGACTGGCTTATTTTGCTTAGCATAACACTTACTTAATAGTTTTAGATTATCGGTGTTTCCTGTTTTCCTTCATCACAACTTGGCATTTTATGGTTTGCTCCAAATGTATCCATTTCATTTAGTTTATCAAATATATGCATGTGTAGTAATGGCCCACGTATAATCTGTACAGTGGATGCAGATAGCAGATAGAAAGCTATTACATGGAGCTGCTTTTGAGACTTAAATGAAGGAAAATATATGCAAAGTGCTTTTCTAACTGTGATTGTGTTTACACCTCTCATGTATCAGTGCTTAACTACACATGACAGAAAACCTAACTCAACCTGATTTAAAAAATAAAGTTATTTCACATAAATGAAAGTCACAGGTAGGGCAAGCTCCAGGTTTGTTTCAATCAGCATCTCAAAGCTGCCATTCAGAACTGGATTTTGTCCATTTACTTTAGCTCTGCCATCATCATGGTTTCCACTGTGGTAGGAAATGGTGTCTGGTGGCCTTTAGAGCTACAGGCTGTCTTGCTATTTTCCACTAGAAGAAAAGGAAATAAACCTTCCTCTCAAACGTGAAACATAGATCTTCTGTTTGGGCTTGTAGGACCAACTTGGATCATGCGCCAACTTTGAACCTGAGAGAGTCACCATGCAAAGATGGCTCAGATTATCAACAGCCTCATCTGGAACAGGAATTGAAGATTGTACCTCAATCAAAACAGAGTTTGGATGGAAATGATATGATGGTTGAATGGAAGGAAGTGTGAGAGGATGAGAGAATGGGACGGGGATGGATGGATGGATGGATGGATGGATGGATGGATACTGGACTGTTGACTACTAGAGTCTGCTGCTCACAAATTCTCAAAAGTTACTATCATCATTAACCAAGAATTACTAAGAGTTTTAGGCATACTTAGGTTTCACTCTATCTTTGAAACTATTTGGTTAATGTATGTCTCTCCTACTGGGCAGAAAATTGGTTTGAGTCTTTAATACCCAGCACAGGGCCTGACACCCAGTATACGCTCGAAAGATATTATTTGGATGGATATTCTCATATTCTTCGCAAGAATTCTGTGAGCCCGGCTGGTGTGGCTCAGTGGCTGAGCTTTGATAAGTGAACCAGTATCTCACAGTTCGATTTTCCAGTCAGGGCACATGACCAGGTTGAAGGCTTGATCCCCAGTAGGCCAGGTGCAGGAGGCAGCCAATCAAGGATTCTTTCTCATCATTGATGTTTCTCTCTCTCTCTCTCTCTCTCTCTCTCTCTCTCTCTCTCTCTCTCTCTCCCTCTCTCTCCCTCTCCCTCTCCCTCTCCTTCTCCCTCTTTCTCTTCCTCTCCATCCCTCTCTGAAATAAAAAAATATATTTTTTAAATAATTCCATGAGATGGGTATTATTACTGCTCCTATTATACAGATGAGGAAATCCAAAATCAGGGAGCTAACAGAGCTAACATTTGAACCCAGATCTGTGACTCCAGACACAACTTTTGTCTATAGGCAGCAGAACCATGGGGAGCTGAAAAGGGTTTTGGGAGCTGGCCCTGGAGGAAGGAGGATGAGGTATAACAATGGTTTCTGCAGCTCTGCAGTAACCCATAGTACGGGTTCTGATCATAAGAAGGCTCAAGTCAGTGAAATAAATGTGTCCTATGGTGAGCTCTGGGGTTTGTCAGAGCTGGACCCCATCCTGGGCAGGAGAGTCTAGAGCCAAGAGAGGAAGAACTTAAACATGTCCATAGCTTTCAAAATCCCCTTCCCTTTTGGAATTCGTTCTTTCCTGCTAGGAGCTCCACTCAGTTTATTCTGGGCATTGTGTGAGAAGATTTACATGTATTCTCTCTTTATTTGCATATATATGTTAGTTTTATAAAGCCTGGCTAGCGTGGCTAAGTGGTTGAGTGTAGGCCTATGAACCAGGAGGACATGGTTTGATTCCCGATCAGGGCACATGCCCAGGTTGTGGGCTCCATCCCCAGTGTGGGGTGTGCAAGAGGCAACCAATTGATGATTCTCATCATTGATGTTTCTATCTCTCTCTTGCCTTTCCTCTGAAATCAATGTGTGTGTGTGTGTGTGTGTGTGTGTGTGTGTAGTTTTATTAAAGATTTCATATTATTAATAAATGGGTAAAAATCCCCTTAGGCATAATGTACAAAAGAAGATAGTCTAGAAAACACATATAGAAAAAAATTCAACATCCCTAGGACTACCTATTAAGTTTAATGAATGGGACAAATTAAAATATAATTGTTAATACTACAGTAAAATTGGAAAAGAATTCAAAAGTATGCACAAATGATAAACCATGCTAAGAAATCATCATTTAAAACATCGAAAACCCATGTTCCCAGATAATTTAAACACAGCATTTTTCCTTATTGGTGGAAAACTAGAAGCCACTTAAAATTTAATAACAGAGAAATGGTCAAATAAGTAAAGTATTCTTTATCTATGTACCCAATGTTAAACTATGAAAAGGCAGAATACACAATTTTAAGTTAGCATAATATTTTTTAAAATGTTAGCTTTGAAAGGTAATGTGTCAGTATTTAATCATAATTTAAAAGGTCCCTTGGCCCACTGCTTTCACTTATAGATATCTGTTCTATGAAGCATGTGCACAAAGATATATGCTGCTTGTGGGAATATTTACTTAATTTTAATTTTTATTTAATTTTTAAAATTTATCTTTATTGTTGGAAATACTACAAATGTTCCCCTTTTTCCGATTGACTCCCTCCACCTCACACCTACCTCTCCCAGGCCTTCAACCATACTACTAGTATTGTCTATGTCCATGGGCTATGCATATATGCATATACATTCCTCAGTTAACCTCTTTCCATCCACCCCCTCCTTCCCTCTGAAATTCAGCAGTCTGTATCATGCTTCTATGTCTATGGATCTATTCATCAGTTTATTTTGTTCACTAGATTCCAAAGATGAGTGAGATCGTGTGATACTTGTCTTTCTCTGATTGGCCTGTTCTCTTAGTATATTACTCTCCGGGTCCCTCCATGCTGTCTCCTTTTTTGTTTTACAGCTGCATAGTATTCCGTGGTATAAATGTACCACAGCTTTTCTTTAATTTCAATAAATCTTTATTGTTCAGATTATTACAATTTTCCTCTTTTTTCCCCCATAGCTCCCCTCCACCCAATTCCCAACTCACCCTGTGCCCTTACCGTCCCCCCCACCACTTTCCTCATCCATAGGTGTACAATATTTGTCCAGTCTCTTCCCGCAACCCCCACACCTCTTTCCCTCTGAGAATTGTCAGTCCACTCCCTTTCTATGCCCCTGATTCTATTATATTCACCAGTTTATTCTGTTCATCAGGTTTTTTATTCACTTGACTTTTAGATTCACTTGTTGATAGATATGTATTTGTTGTTCATAATTTTTATCTTTACCTTTTTCTTCTACTTCCTCTTCTTAAAGAATACCTTTCAGCATTTCATATTACTGGTTTGGCGGTGATGAACTCCTTTAGAATTTTCTTATCTGTGAAGCTCTTTATCTGACCTTCAATTATGAATTTTACCTTTGCTGGTTATAGTAATCTTGGTTGTAGGTTCTTGCTATTCATCACTTTGAATATTTCTTGCCACTCTTGTCTGGGCTGCATAGTTTCTGTTGAGAAATCAGCTGACAATCACATGGTTGCTTCTTGTAGGTAACTAACTGTTTTTCTCTCGCTGCTTTCAATATTCTCTCTTTGTCTTTTGCTCTTGGCATTTTAATTATGATGTGTCTTGGTGTGGTCCTCTTTGAATTCCTTTTCTTTGGGGTTCTCTGCACTTCCTGGACTAATAAGTCCATTTCTTTCACCAGGTGGGGGACGTTTTCGGTCATTATTTCTTCAAATAGGTTTTCAGTATCTTGCTCTCTCTCTTCTTCTGGCACCCCCATAATTCAGATGTTGGTACACTTGAAGTTGTCCCAGAGGCTCCTTACACTATCTTCATATTTTTGGATTCTTTTTGCTTTTTGTTTTCTGGTTGGGTGTTTTTTGCTTCTTTGTATTTTTTCAAATCTTTGACTTGAGTCTTGTGATACTCTAGTCTGCTGTTGGATCACTGTATAATATTTTTTATTTCAGTCAGTGTATGTTCAATTTCTAGTTGGTCCTTTTTCATATCCTCAAAGGTCTCACTAAATTTATCAGCGTTTTCTAGAAAATTCTTGAAAAACCGTATAACCGTGATTTTGAACTCTATATCCAGTAGTTTGCTTTCCACCATTTCTGTCATTTTTGACCTGTTTCTTTGTCTTCGCATTTTGGCTGCTTCCCTGAGTTGATAGAGTGGCTTTGTGTGCTAGGTGTCCTATAGGGCCCAGTGGCTCAGCCTGCCCAGTTACCTGAGGTGGACACTCTTGGTGCACCCCTTTGTGAGCTATGTGCACAGTCTTGTTGTAGTTAAGTCTTGATTGTTGTTGGTATCACTGGGAGGAATTGACCTCCAGGCCAATTGGCTTTCAGGATAAGCTGTGTCTATGATGGGAGAACTTCTGTGCTGGAGACACCCTTATGAGGCAAGACTTCCTTCAGTGGGGCTTTGGTGCTCACTGAGTCTGCCCCCTGAGTGTGTCCCTTATGGATCTGAGGAGTTGTAATCTGGATGGTCCTACTCTGACCCTTGGGTACACTGGCTCTTGGATCTCCAAGGAGGTGCTAATTTAGCCTCTGCCTGAGGCCATCCAGCAGGAGCTAAGGAGAGATCTGCAGATTCCTCTTCTTTGTTTGGGGTTTGGAGGTGCTCAGATGAGGCCCAGCTGTGAAGCAATGCAAGCTGCTGCAGGGCCTTGGGCTTTCTTTTGGATGTTCTGGGTCTCTCTGACTCAGCTGCAGTTTGATAGGTGAGTTTAGAATTCAAAGGTCCAGGCCATTCATATGCAAAAGCCTCTGCACACAGCTGGGGTGGGGCGGAGTCTCAGGGCGGAGCAAACAGCTATGGCTATCCTCAAGCCCTGCTCTAAGAGGCCCCCGGGTCTCAGTTTCCCTCGGTAATCGGGTCTCAGTGTCCCTCGGTAATCGCTGCAAGCACCTCTGAGAGAAAGCTGCCCTTGAGTTCCGCCTGCTGCCAGACAGTCCAGTTTCTCTCCATATGAGTCTGGGTCCCAGAGTCTCGCCCAGAACTGGAGTTCAGAGCAGTCGGGAGCTTCTGTCTCCCTGTGGATTGAAAAAACCAGCCACATACTCAGTTGCCAGCCCTGTCCGCAAGCGCACACCTCCGTACCTCTGCCTTTACTTCCACTGCTCCTCTGAGTCTCAGTGTGCTTTTCTCTTTCCTTCAAGTTGTAGAATTTCCACTCAGCCAGCCTTCCTGTGGTTCTCTATGATGTCCGTTTTGTCTTTTAGTTGTAGTATTGAAGTTATTGTGCGAGGCAGCAGTTCAGGTGTTTACCTATGGGCTGCCATCTTGGTTTCTCTGTCCCATAGCTTTTTTTTACCCACTCATCTACTGATTTGCCCACTTATTTTCATCTTCAACCAACATTTATTGTGATTGTGGCCTACATCTATGTTAGACTCTGTGCTCCAGACTCGGAGATACAGCTCTGAGTGAACCTTCAGCCAGAAGATCTCCTTTGAGCCACTGTTACCCACCAGAACCTCTGCAGGAATCTCAGATCACACCTGCAGAGCATAATTTCACAGATGAAGAATGTGAATCTCAGTGTTGGGGACAGGAGGATGACAGGCACCAAGCACTCAGCAAGTGGGTGCATGAGATGCAACTCAGGCCTCCTGACTCCAAATCCCCGCCTTTTCCCTGGCACCGTGCAATGTCACCAATCCCTTATCTATTTCCAGTTATTACCCAGGGCCTCATGAAGCACAATGCAGAGGGCCGAATTCAGAACATCTGCCTCCTGGACAGTCTGAATAACTCAAAGCACGTGGCTGCAGGGATGGTTGCCTGGCTAATCGGTAGCATGAGCCTCCAGCAGCAGCAAGAAGGCAGGTGAGACCCTGAACCCCATCCCTGGCCCTGGGACTCTTTATAGAGCTATGGGTCAGAAGGCAGGGCTAAAGAATGGAAGTGCAAGGACTGGGAAGAGGGACGAGGAGGAGATGTAAGAATAATTGTCCCTGCTGTTGGGAGTTTTGGGGAGTTTTCTCTGCTGCACATGTTGGATGCCTAGCCATCAGTAGCTACAGTTAAACTCACACAACTGGGCCTGTCCTGCTCACCTCCATTTTCATGCCTTTCTCTTGATGGATGCAGGCCTCCCCAGCTTCCCAGTCTCAAGGATACTCAAATACACCTGCTGTGCCTGGAGCTCCCTTCTCTCTGACTCGAATCCCTCATTCTCTCTATTTTAATGAGCACCAATACTCCCCAGCAGGGTTTTCTTGATGGGCACAGCCATGATCACCTCCCTTCATCCATTCCTTAAACAATTGTTACAAATATTCATTGAGCACCTCCTATGTACCAGGACCTAGGCTGGTTCTGAGAATACACGTATAAACCAGGCATATTGTCACTGGCTTTTGGGATCCAAATCCTAGTTAGTGAGATAGGCCACAAAAGTAAATAACTAATTTCAGGTGAAAGAAGATGTTGAGAAGACAAATTTATCCAGGTGAAGGGTGAGAGTGAGGGAGCTGATCAGGAGGACCTGTCTATAGAGATAACCCTGACCAGCTGGTGTGGCTCAGAGGTTGAGCATCGATCTATGAACCAGGAGGTCATAGTTTGATTCCCAGTCAGGGCTCATGTTGAGGTTGTGGGTTCCATCTCCAATATGGGGCATGCAGGAGGCAGCTGATCAATGATTCCATCTCATCATTGATGTTTCTCTCTCTCTCTCTCTCTCTCTCTCTCTCTCTCTCTCTCTCTCTCTCTCTCCTCATTCTTCCTCCCTCCCTCCCTCCCTGCCCCTTCCTTCATCTCTGAAATCAATTTAAAAAGAAAAAAAGAGATAACCCTTAGGTAGAATCCTGAATGAAGAAGCAAGTGACATGAGGGACATGGGTAGCAGGAAGTAGAAAGACTCTGAAGTAGGAAAGAAATTGATGTTTGGAAAAAAAGAAAAAGTCCCATGTGGCTGGGTGAGCAAGAGGGCAGGTGAGGCCAGGCACTGAAGGTCTAAGGGGCTATGGTGTGGAGTTGGGATTTTATCCGAAGAGCAGTGAGAAACCAGTGGAGAATGTAGAGTGAGAGGGGAGTTAGGCCCCTTTGGCTGCCACATGGAGAACTGTCATAGAGAGGCCAAGATCATGACGAGGAGCCCAGAGAAACTAGAGTATCTCCAGACAGGAAGAGATGGTGGCCTGGGCCAGTAAAATCGACAGAGGTGGTGGGAAGTGGCCAAACTCAGGATGTACTTTGTAAGCAGAGACAACAACATGACTTGCTGATGGTATGAACGTGCAAATGAGGGATGGAGAGAATCAAAGACAGTTCCTGGGGTTTTGGCCTGTGCAACCTGGGTAGGTTGTGGGGCCATTACTGAGCACGGAGGCTTGGTGTGAGAACAGGCCTAGGGTCTGGGTCTGCAGTTGGCTATGGGCTACACTCATTAGTCAACAGAGCCAAATATCAACAGTACAATGACTGAAATTTCTTTTGAGAGCCAAATTTTTTAAACTTAAACTTCTTCTAATGCCACTTCTTCAAAATAGACTCGCCCAGGCCGTGGTATTTTGTGGAAGAGCCAGACTCAAGGGGCCAAAGAGCCGCAGTTTGCCGACCCCGGGGCTACACATATCAGTATGACAGCGTGGAACTGCGAGGGCACTCTGGGACAGCTTGCAGCTTAGGGCTCCTGGAGGTTGCTCTTGCCCTCGGAGCATCTGTAAAAGGCTCTGACTCCAAATGCACTGCCAGGTCCTTTTTACAGACAATCAGCCTTGTTTGGCAGCCCGGGGCCTTCATGTCTGAGGTCCCTCACCCTCACGGGATCTCTGTTCTTTCCTCGTGTAGCGCCAACATCACCAACATTCAGCTGGACTATGGCAGGATCCAGATGTCTGTCCCTAAGGAATGGTTCTCAGCAAACATCTCCCTTGAATTTGACATTGACTTGAGAGTGTAAGTCATACAGAAGCAGGTGTAAGAGGTGCTCTTCCTCCTCACTGGGAACCTGGGAGCTGGGAGCGGAAGAGGGGTGGGGACAGGGGAGGGGGAGGGAATTCAGTAACCTGTGGAACCCAGATCTTTCTGACCCTAACCTGGTTTCAAATCTTGGTTTCCAAATTCACTCACGGTGTGACCTTGGGCAAGTCACTTCACATCTCTGAGCCTTGGTTCCTTCAGCTGCAATGTGGATGGCAATCACTGGTCGGTGGAGGCAGATCATTTGCTCATTTAAATCTCTGTGAGTTCACTACTGACTTAAAAAAGAGAAGCACTGCATCTCATCACCGTTCTCCTGTTCAAACTATCCTTTAACATCTACTGCCTCAAGGAAAGGGAGGCCGCAGCTCAACAGTAAAAATATAAAAATTAAGATAAACTCTCAACCTTTGAATTTCCAAAGGCCCCTAATCTGCTCTATTAAGAGGATTTTCAGAAGCCACTCTGGCTAATAGCAGTGTCCTCCTTAATCACTGAGTACAGACAGGATTTAACATGCTGACAATGTGGAACCCCACTGTGCTGGTTTGTTGAAAAGGACTCGGGCCCTAACCAGTTTGGCTCAGTGAATAGAGCGCTGGCCTGCGGATTCAAGGGTCCCAGGTTCGATTCCGGTCAAGGGCATGTACCTTGGTTGCAGGCACATCCCCAGTAGGGTGTGTGCAGGAGACAGCTGATAGATGTTTCTCTCTCATGGATGTTTCTAACTCTCTATCCCTCTCCCTTCCTCTCTGTAAAAAAATCAATAAAATATATTTGGGGGGGAAAAAAAGAATACTTAGGGTTCAAGAGAAATTGAACATAATTTTTAAAAAAAGAAAAGAAAAAAAAAGGACTCGGAGTGTAGACAGTGCCATCCCCATGGAGAGCCACTCTTCGTGTTGGCTGCTTCCACCTCCTGCCTTTTCTCTGTCTCCTGCCATTTGCCCTCTGCCTCCGCTCTCTCCTCCTCAGGCGGCCCTTCAAAAACAAGACTGCAACGACACATGCACGCATGAACCTCTCTGTGGAGTTCTGGCTGGAGAAGGATGAGTTTGGCCGGAGGGATCTGGTGATAGGCAATTGCCGCGTGGAGCCCAGCAGCGTCCATACAACAGTTCTAACTGAGTAAGGTCCTAGCTGTCCCTCCCCAGGGCTGGGCTCCTTCCTGACTGGCCCTAGCTGGCCCTAGCTTCCTGACATGTATCCACCACCTCCTGGACGGACCCCAAACAGATCTCACCCTTTCCCCAGGATCTGTTCCTCCTCCTGTGTCGCCTCCCAGTGATGGTCCTGCCACCTTCCCAGAAAGAAACCAGACTCTTCCTCCTCCTCACTCCCTGCCGCCTATCTTCACCGGCTCCTACCAGTGACTTCCTGGCAGCCCCCACTTGCTCCCTGCTCTCCATCCTTCTCTCCATCCTTCACTGTGCCAGCTCATGGTCCACTTCCTGGACCACTGCAGGAGCCTCCTCCGACTTTCCTTGACTGCACCTCACCTCCTTCACTCCATTCTCCCCTGCAGCAGAAGTACCTTTCTAGCACAAGAATCTAGTCATGTCCCCCAGCCCCTGCCTCAAACCTTCCAATGGTTCTCCAATGGCCTCTGTGTGAAGAGCAAACTCTTGGATGTCACTCAAGGCCCTACTTGTCCTCTCCCCTGACCCAGCCTGCATCCCTTTACCCTATAGTCTCTCTCAAGGAACCCCCCTCCATGAACACACCATATATTTTCACACCACCATGCTTTTGCACATGCGGATCCTTTTGCTAGGATGCCCTTCCTTCTCTAAAGCTCCTCTTCACCACGCATTCATTCAACAAATATTTACTGAGAACTTACTATTTGCCAGGCACAGTATGCTTCATGCTAGTGATACAGTAGTGAACAAGACATTAAAAAAAAAACTAAGCTAAAGGAAGATCTATACACTGGCTGGCCAAGTCTATCAACCTCAACAGACTATGAGTCCCTCGAGGGCAAGATTTCCCTCTGATTTCTCTATGTGGGTCCAGAATGCTGAAAGCAACAAAGTTCTCAGTGGATGTCCATTCATTTATTCATCAGACATTCACTGAGTTCCTAGATCATACCAGACATTCACAGAGAGGACAGGGCAGGGAAAAGACTGTGGACTCTGGAGCTCTACTGCCTGAATCTAATCTAACCAACACTTACTACCTGGGTGACCTTGGACAAGTAACCTCTCTGAATTGCCCCTTTGCTGCTGACAATGATGCTTCTTGTAGGGCTAGCTACAGATTACATAACGGTGTAAGGTATACTCAATATATTGCACCTACTATTATTTTGCCTGTATTTATCTATTCTGTACATCTACCTCTCTTTCTAGAGATCTCTCACCAAAGATAAAACATTTTGTCCGCAATTTTAGACAAAACCTGGAAAAAGTTATCCCACATCTAATAGAAGATCAGGTAAGTTTGAGAAAAATATTTTTGCCTTGGGCATTCTTCAGTCCGAGGGTCTGGGCACATATATTAGCAGTTTAGCAAAGGATTTTAAATCTTGGGATTTAGAATCTGAAAGATCTAAATTAAAATGTTCAATATTGCCATCTACTGGCTGTGTATCCTTGGGCAAGTGACTTAGACTCCCTGAGCCTCAGTTTCCCATCTGAACCATCACAGTCCCTATTTCATAAAGATGTCATGAGGATTCAGGGGGATAAAACATGGAAGTGTTGTGTATGGCACCTAGCATGCAGTTGGCACTCAATACAAGGAAGCTAAGCCACTCTTGCCATGATTCCATGTGGAAGGAAATACAGTAGAATCTAAGCTTCCACCACAGACCCTGTAGTTTTCTTTTCCCAGTCCCAGATCTGACCCTTCTCTCTGTGCTGGTGGTACAGGTATGCCCTCTAATTGGTGAAATCCTCAGGCAGCTGGATGTGAAACTGCTGAAAAGCCTCATGGGTAAGTGTCTGCATCCATCCAGGGAGGACGCAGGATGGAAAACGGCTGGAAGAGCTGCCCCACTGGGGCTCCCAGTGAGGCCTGTTGAGGGAGCAGTGTCTGCACACGCTCTGAGGACACTTAGAGGAGACCACATTACTGCCCCCAAGAAAGCTGGGACAGCAGAGGGCACACCTACAAGCAGGCTGGGCCCCACTAACTCACCCAAACCTCCACATTACCAGAGACTGTAGCTCTTCCACTCACTCCTTTAGGGAGCACTGGCCCCACCCCAAACCTGAGACCACCCACTCCAGTTGCAGATAAACAGATATAGTCCCTGCCCTCACGGAGCTCACAGTCTAGTGAATGAATGACAACAAGAGCAAATAATCATATATCATTTGGAAAGAGTTGTAATGGGAATGCTGTGGGCACAGGCCCTGGCTGGCATGGGTGGATGAGTTTTCTTCACTGTGCACTGGAGGTTGGAGGAGCGGACAAGCTGGTGACTGACACCAACTCTTCTCCTTACAGAATAGCCTGCTGCTCATGAACTCAACCAGCTGTGTGTCCAGCCAACCCTCCCCAGGCCAGGCTTGAGTGTCCAGCTGCCTATTGATGATCAGAAGGAGATTCCACATCTTGTAACCTTAAGTCTCCCTTAGAGTGGGACTTCCATTGCCCCCAAAACTTTACACAGACTCCATGAACATCCTGTCCTCCCCCATAATAAATTGCAGCTCTGAAGGGTGCAGAGATCCCCTGACGGGGCCCTGAGTTTGGGTTCCAGAAGTAAAGGCCTGATGAAGGCTTATCCTGAGACTAAATATGCGTGGGTTTTCTCATCAGCCCAGAAATACCAGTGTTAACATTATTTTCCTGTATTTTGCAGCCAGAAGACCATCCACAGATGTGCTCTTCAGTGCAGGGAGGGTCTTATTGAGATGTCCCATGCTCTCATTCATTTAAACCTATATTTATTGAGCACCTACTGTGTGCCAAGTACTTTGCTGAGCTCCAAGGGAGTATAGAGAAAGAGTGACAGAGTCGAAAAGCATAAACATCTGTTGGCATCGAACAGATCTGAGTTCAGATTTAATTCAGCCCAACGAGAAGTTTCATGAGGGTATAGACCATGTGCATCATGGTGACCAGTGACCCCCCGCCCCCAGCTCCCAGCAGAGGGCTGACACAGAGTGCAAACTCAGCCAATATCTGGGGTTAAATGAGTGAGTGAGTCCTGGTCTTAGGACTCACTGGCTGTGTTTGGGACAAGGCACTTTACCTCTTGGTCTTCCTCACTTGCAAACTTGGAATAGAAAGCCTACAGGGTGTGGAGCAATAGGAGCCTTCACACTGCTGGTGGGAGGAAGGTTGTGCCACCACTTTATAAAACTGGGTGGCAGCACCACCTAACGTGCAACATGACGATTCCACCACTTCTAGGTCTATGCTCAACAGAAACATGTGTGCGTGGGCACCACAAGACGTGTATAAGATTGCTCATAGCAGCAGTGGTCATATTGGCCCCAAAGTAAAAAACCCCTAAATGCCCATCAAAAGAATGCATAAACAGGAGATCTTGTGGGATAGTCACCCAGCAGAATGCTCTACAGTAATGACACGGCCACATAGATGCATCACACACACCTAAGGAAACCAGACACAAAAGAGTTCATGTTGCATCTCCCATTTACATGAAGCCAAAACAGCAAAACTAATCTATGCTGTTCAAGGTCAAGATACTGGTTACCCCTGAGGAGTGGCTGAGCGACTGGGAGGGGCTCAAGCAAGGCAACGTCCTATTTCTGGATCGGGGTGCTGATTATGGGGAGGGTGTTCAGTTTGTGATAATTCATTGAGCTATTCACTGTTGTGCATTTTTCTTATTTAGGTTATACTTTAACAAAAAAATTTCTATATAAAAATATTGACCATGCAGGATGTTTGTCAAAGTACGTGAAAAGCTGCTTGCAGGATATTTAACATATGCTAAGTCCATAGGGTACACTTACTTAATGTCATTTAATTCATTGTTAATTATTTTTTGATTAATGACTATTAATTCTTCCATAGGGTATGCTTATTTAATGTCATTTAATTCATTTTTATTTGATTAATGTCTATTCAATTATTAAATATGAATTCCCACCCTCCTCCACCTGAGGGTAGGGAAAGCCAACTGAGAAATCAAGGGGAAATAACACACCTATTAATAATAGTAGCACACATATATTAAGCTCTTGACATGTGCCAAGCATGGTGCCAGAGGCTCACATCAGCATTTCACCAAATTCTTACAGCAACCCCATGAAGTTCTATTTTACCCCATAAGGACATAGAGACTCAAAGAGAGAAAGCCACTTGCTCAAGGTCACACAGTGATGAAATGACCAAGTTGACTTCACTCAGACAGCCAGACTCTGGAGCCCATACTCTTGACCACTGTGAATTCCCCATCCAATCTTCCCACCCTCCCTTCTAACATCAGCCCCCCAAACACACCACACACCACACACACACACACACACACACACACACACACACACACATGGGAATGTGATGAAATATGCGTTCAGCTGAATTGAGAAGCTCAAATAAGGAAGTGTCAACATCTCAGAGTTGAGAACAGGGCAAGAGAGACTCATGTCCCCATCTTTCAATTCAGACTCCCTAATCCGAAATGCTTCAGCGGGGATTTGCAACCCTAAACGCCCATGTTCACACAGATGAATCCCCTTGACGGCCTTGAGGTTGTGGGGTTCTTCCTGTTCATGATTAAAGAACAAACATGGGAGGGGTGGGCCCCATCCTCCAATGAGGTTGCCTGGTCCCTTGGCCAACTTGGCTTTAGTCTGCCTTCCTCCTGACCCCTCCAGGGGTGGCCCGGGGACCTTCTTCCTCAATGGACCTCCTCCTGGTTCCTGCATTGTTTTCATTTTAAGGTTCCCAGAAGTGTGGACACATTGTGTGTTCTCCTAGAAGAGCTTGTTGCACAATGGACCTTTGTTATGAGACTGGGGTCTGGAGTGGAGGGTGATTTAAGGAGAAATTCAGGCCCAAATGCTCAGAAATTATCTGTGCCCTGTAACTTCAAGCCCTTCCGTTGCAGAGGTCTGACTCTGTGCCAGCTATTGGGCTGCGCACTGCACTTGTTTCCCCATTTCACCCTATCCACAGCCCCGGGAGCTAGGTGCCGCCAGCTCCCTGTTGTAGGCAAGGAAATTGAGGCTGGAAGAGAAGCATCTTGCCTGCAATCATTGGCTGAGCCGGGTTTGGAACTCAGCGCTGTCTGATTTCTCAGCACTTTCTGAACTGAAGACTCTGTGACACAAATTTGCTCTTGAAGTTACAAATGCTAAAGCCAGACAGTCCCCGTGACGGTCTGAGTTCACTTCTTCCTGGCTAAGTGACCTGGGCAGCTGACTGTCCTTCCTGAGTCTCAGGGTCCCCAGTTGTTAGAAATGGTATAAAGCTCTAGTGTCCCATGAAAAGCTTTTATTATAATAATAATTATTATTATTATTATTAGCTGTACATGTAAGAGGGAAGATTAATCTTCAAGGTAAGTGGAATTGCCATAAGCAAAAATATATTTTCTCATCGAAGTTGGGGCATGTAGCTCCCCATGAACCCTTTTAGCCCTCTGTCCCCCAAGAAAACCACTGGGGTTTCCCAGGCCCCCAAACTCGGCCCCCCTCAAACTCGGCCCCCACCTGATCTTGCTCCAGGAACAGAACCAACGTCCCGACACTCCCAGGTTCTGGAGAATAGACTGTGGGTCAGTCAGGGCCCCTTGAGAAGATTAACTTTGCCCTTTAGAAATGGACCTCTCGGTTCACAAAGCACCACCAAGAAAGGCTCCAACCACAATCACAGTCAGAAACCTAGTATGGAGAGGGCACCGCCTACAGCTTCTGAGAAACACGTTGGGAAGGCGTTGACGTCACCAACGAGGGAAGCACTGACTTGAAGTGTCAGCAGCGTGTCCTTCCATGTTTCCTGATGCCCCCCGACCCTTGCCCTGCTTGGGGCAATGGAACAGGCAGCACCTTGGCTTCAAGGAGGGCCAACCTCAAAAGCAGAGAGAAGGCTTCTGAGTTTCCAGCACCCGGGTCTTTGACAAAGCGGTAGTGACAGAGGACAGACCAGTGCTCACCAGAGGGTGGGGCGGGGTGACTCGAAAAAGGCAGCATGAGGGTGTTTGGTGGGTGATGGAACTGTTCAATTCCCTGGTTATGATGGTGGGGACAAAGCTACATGTGCATTAAAATTTATAGAGCTACACACCGAAGGATAAAAAGCCAATTTTACTGTGGGTTGATTGTTTTATATTTTTTCAAACCTGGGTTTTTCCATTTCAAAACTCAGGGCATAGGAGACATCAAGAATAGCATGTATATAATGAATTAAAGCCAGGTTTCCTGCCCCAAGCCTAGAAAAGTCCCCATGTTGGGTTGGTAGAGTATGAGAGTCCAAGAAAAATTGAGAAGAACATAGTTCTGGTGGGATCTGGAAAGTGTTTTGTGCCCTTGCTACTGCCCAGGCAAAACCTGTCATGGGGCAACAGATACCCCAAGTTGAGGTGCAGGAGTCAAGGAGAGAGAACATCTGTGCCCAAATCCATCCCTTTCTGCCATCAGACATATGCAGTCTCCTTTCTTCAAACCAACGTCTGTTACCTGTTCAGTAACTGGCTGGATAAGCTTCAATCAGTCCCCTTGACTTACCTGCCTCAGTTTTCCTGAAGATAATAGCAATCAGACCCAACCCAAAGAGTTGTACCAAAATAACAAAAAATGGGACCCCTTTAAGAATGATAAGACACAAGCTCTGGAAATAATCTAGTGAGTGCTTGAATGGATAATTGAGTTCAAGCCAGGGCCCTGGCCCCTTGGAAGCCTCGCTGGGCTCTCACAGGAGGGGGGATCCATTCCTGGGAAGATCTGGCAGGAGGGAAAGCAGAGTGGTTCACTGATGACAGGAGTGGCAAGACACAGGGACAAGTTCTGACCCCACTACTCATCCACAACTCGCCCTTGTGCCCCTTGTCACCATCTCTGAACCTTGGTGTCCTTCTCTAATATTTGAGGGACAACAATACCAACCACTTCTGAGGAAGACAAAGTTAAAGTATGGAGGGCACCCAGCACATAGTAGGTATTCAATAAATGTGCATTTCCTCCTTTCTTTCTATTGCTTAATAAGGTGTTGGGTTTTGCAGGACAAGACCTGCTCTCACTGGTCTAAGAACTTGATCTCTCTATACCTCAGTTTTTTCATCTGTAAAATAGATTGCCAAGGTCCAAACTGTGGGGACAAATGCCTTATTACTTCATTTGGGGAAGGGAAGAAGAGAGGGTAAAGGTAAAAACCAGGATGCCACAGCATCCCTCAGGCCTGGGCAGCTGGAAAGACTTTCCGAGGATATGAGACTTTCCCATCAAACTTCATGACAGCATGAAATTCACAGATGTGGGAAAGCAAATCAGTGAACATGGAGCACAGTGACTCAGAGAAAGGACTGAAGTGTGAATGCCTCAACCCCACGTCCACTGTACAACTCTGCATGTGTCAACTCACACTCTGAGCCTCAGTTTCCCCCGTGACAATGGGAGTACTCATTCCCACCTCATACAAGCTGTGAGGATGCATGAGATGCTGCCTGTGAAAAACAATGTGCTCCTGGCACACAGCAAGGGCTCGGCGAGTGTTATCTGTTGACGCTGATTTATTGTTATTATTTTCCAATGAGTGTGTGGCTTTGGGCACTTATCCCCACTGGGCCTCAGTTTCCTCCTCAGCAAAGGAGGAGCAGCAACCCCTCTCTCTCAGGGTTATGGTGAGAATGGAGAGCCCACAAATAAAGGGAAATCAGAGGCCATTTGACTGTTTTTGACACTTTGGGAACAAGATTCCTCTAGTTGGAGAAAAAGAACTGGGCCAGGAATGGAAAAGGGCCTAGAGATGAGAAGGCTGGTGCTTCCGCCCCGTGTTCCAAATTTGATCGTCCAGGTCACCTTGGAACGTGGGTCCCCAGCCTCTGCCCCGCTCAGGAAACCATGAAGTCTTGAGTAACATCCCCATCTCAGGTTTTCCTCTGTTTAACTTGTTAATCAAATGGCTTAACCGACCCATTTACTAATATGGTTGGCAATTATTTACTTTGGAGAGCCCTGAAAGACACCACCAGATTGCAGAATTCTGAATTCTCTAGAAACCCATCATCCGATTGCACGTTTCCTTATAGCCACACTATAAAAGGGGCTGCCTGCCTAGCAGAAGCAAGCAGAAGCGGGAAGAGGAGACCAGGACAGCTGCCAGAACCTCTGAGAAGCCCAGGTGAGACCGGCCTGTTCTGCTCCTGCTCTGCAGCCCTGAGCGGCAGGGGTGCCAGGCTCCTTGCTGTGGGGTGGGCACTGGCTGACTGCACTAAGGATCACTTCATTGGGGGTCTTCTTAAAGGAAACAGGACTGGCCATTTTCATGAGGATGGCCATTCATTCTGCTTCCCAACCAAACCAGTAATGTCAATATAGAAGCTTATGAATGTAGAAAAGGGAATTTGATGCTACTGGAAGGCATGTGACTGTAGGTGTACACTGCTGAAATCTCCCGTGGGCTTGCTCTTCATATCCTAAGTCAAAATCTCTACGGTTCAAGTTTCAACTAGAGGTTGCTATTATGGATTCAGACCATCATCCACAAGCCGCCTAAAATCCACCCAATTTTATGCATAATGATGCGGTTTTTTCTGGGACTAGTAGACTCATAAAAGGTCTGTTTCCCAAAAGACATTCAGAAGGCCCAATCCCCAGTGAGGCCACAATGGGCTCTTTGGACCAAAAAACTGTTTCAATTTCAGTTGGTCACAGAAATGATGGTGCTTTGGCCACATAGGCCAGTTGATGGAATTGTGTTCCAAGTAGCCAGGCGTCTCCAAAGTATAGGTACCAGCTCCAGCTTTAGACACCCTTGTCAGCTGCCAGATAGGCCTCTGAGAGGGTTGGTGATATCTGGGAGGAGGCTGGTGCAAAAGGCAGCCAGATGTCAGGGTTCCCCAGAAGTCCATCCAGGTCTGAGAGAGAGAGAGAGAGAGCGAGAGAGAGAGAGAGAGAGAGAGAGAGAGAGAGAGAGAGAGAAAAGTGGGCAGGTTCAGAAACTTACTTATAATCACAGCTCTTTCAGCAATTTGCTGTGCCACCTTGAGGCTATCACTACCCTTCTCTGGTCCCCTGATTCTCCTTGTGAAATGAAGACTTTGAATGGCCCAGGATTTCCCCAGCACTGGTGTGGATGAGATGGTGGCTATGACCGTATGCTCTCTGATGGTTTGTGACTTGCAAGGGCTTCCACAAACCATTGCAGGCTGGACCCGGACCAAAAGATCTAAGGAGGATGATGGCAAAGCAGTTCAGTTCCTCAGCTACTTGGCTTGTTTAAGTTTTTCATTTGCTTTGTCTAAAGAGTAAGAACTAGTGGCAATGATTCAAGCCATTGCAAGCAAGCCAGTTAGAGAGTAAATCTGATGAGACTTAATTTAACAGAATTCTCTGGGTCAGACAGATCTGACTTCAAATCCTGTCCCCACGTGTACTTGTGACCTTGGGGGAAGTCACCTAAACTCTCTAGACCCCGGTTTCCTCACCTGAGCAATGCAGATGATTAGAGCCACATCTTAGGGTGTGGTTAAGAGGAAAAAGTTACTGAGTGTGGAGAGCTTAGCCTGATGCCTGGCACAGAGGAAATTCTGAGTAGTGTCAGCTATTGCTATTCTCTCCCCAGTGTTCTGAGGGCCAGGGGTGGGTGGTGGATAAATTTCTCTCTGATATCCATGCCATAGTGGGCCTGTCATTCTGTCCACAGATACCAAGGAGAGAAGATGTTTCAAATTGGGGGCCTCGTTGTCTTCTGTGGGCTGCTGACCCAGACCACAGCCCTGTTGGAAGCCCTGCCCTTGGGTCAGGCCCTGCCCTCAGGTCCCACAGATCTTGCTGGAAGCCTGACAAGTGGTAAGTAAGAGTCTGTGACAACCTCCTTCAGATGTTGTGTGTGTGTGTGTGTGTGTGTGTGTGTGTGTGTGTGTGTGTGTGTGTCCAACCATGGAGGGCAGGGATGAATAGGGAAGAGCGACTGAGGATCTGAAATAGTCAGATCTGACCGCTTAAGAACCCCTATACCCATTTCCAGCTCTCAGCAGTGGTCTGCTCTCTGGGGGTCTGTTGGATAGTCTCACAAACCTTCCGCTTTTGGACATCCTGAAGACTGAAGGAGGCAATTCTGGTAACCTGATTGGTGGCCTGCTTGGGAGACTGACTTCAGTGATCCCTCTTCTGGACAACATCCTTGAGTGAGTAGCCCTAAAGTAGGGCCTTGATCCCCATCAGAGAACCTCTGGGAGATGGGTGGACTGAATACGAGGCCAGGACTTGGTCTGAGACCCTTATAGTGTGGCAGGGAACACCAGTCCTCTTGAACCAGCAATTACCCTCAGTCCTGAAGCATATCCTGAGTCCCGAGCATCATCTGTAATCCTCATGACAACCCTCTGAGGTTGATTTAATAATTCCCACTTTGCAGAGAGAAAATTTGAAGCACAGAAAGGTGCCTGTGCTCACACAGCTAGAGTGATGCAGAGTGAGAGATCTAACTTAATTTACTTAGTTCCAAAGTCAAGGTGTTTCCCACTACATGGTGGTAATTTTGTTCTCACCTTTGGAATCCCTTAGAACACAGGTGGCCTTTGATGTAAGCAAGAAAGTGTAACCACTATCCTCAATGACATCGTCAATATGATGTCCATGGAATGATTTCATATGGGTTTCCCATGACACATTTGAGAGCTCGCTAAGCAAGAAGGAATAGTGGGAAGCTTAATGCAATGAGCTGGCATAGCCTGGGTCCTTGATAGGGCTGGATTAAAGCAATTTTCAAGATTCTTACCCATCCAGGTGCTTGACCCTGACTTAAAGACCGTCAGATAGCCTTGTGTTTGATTTCCAAATGTGCCGTGTACTTGCTGGCTGAGGACCAAGCACTCAGTCCCTCTAGGTTTCTCAGTCCCACTCAGTTTCTCTATCTATTGATAAATACTATGGTCTCCACAGAGGAAAACTGTTGGAGGACTGGAAAAGATGCAACCACCTGGCACAGTGGTTGGCTCAAAGAAGAGGCTTCCTCCCATCCTCTTTCCATTCTCCCTGACTTCATACTTCTCAGTCTCCATGACAAACACTGTTAATTAACCTGTCATTGAAAGTCATGGCAGCATGAGTGATTCCAACTATAAATGTTTGTTAAAAACTTACTCCACCTTCCCATACAGCATCCACTCATCCACTCACCCATCCATTTGTCCATCCTTCCTTCCATCTAACCACTTACTCTTCCCTGCATCCATTCATATATTTATCTTCTCACCTGCTCATCATTCCATAAAGTCAACCAATATGGAATAGCTCCTTTCTTTGTAAGGCTCTGGACTGGCATACAGAATGCACATGCAATCCAGACAAAATGCAAATATAATTCAGTCTCTATCCTAGAACACCTCACAGACTCAAGTTGAGGAGAGGGCCATGGGTGTGTCAGGATCTGGCCCAGTGCAGAGATTGGGGAGGACTGATCTAACTCAGAACCCGTGTGGTTTTGCCACAAGACTCCTCTCCTGTCTCCCCCATCCCACCTCTGGAATGGGTCTGATTGGGTTAAAGGTGATTTCTAGGTTTGGGGATGGGTATGATTAGGTTAAAGGTGATTTCTAGGTTTGGGGCTAATGTTTCTCCCTTCACCTCCTGTGCAGTGTGCAGGTCACTAATCCCCAGCTGCTGGAACTTGGCCTTGTGCAGAGCCCTGATGGCCATCGTCTCTACCTTACCATCCCTCTGGGTTTGGTCCTCAATGTGAAAACGTGAGTAGGCTCCAAGTAGGGATGGGAAGGTAGCTCACCAAAGGAGACCCTGATGACCATGGGTAGCCAAAAAGGGAGCGGGGTAGGCATTGGAGTCTAACAGACATATGCCTCCAAGTTCAGTTTGTTTGCTGTTAGGTCAGTGACTTGGGAAATGTACTTGACCTCTTTGAGCCTCGGTTTCCCTACTGGGAAATGAGATGAGTACAGCTAAGGATGAGGTGAGGCTGGCATTCCTGGCAAGGAGAAAAGCCTCTGCCTCCTTGGAATGTGGTGGGTCCACTATCTCCTCTGCAGGCCCCTTGTCGGAAGTCTGTTGAAGCTGGCTGTGAAGTTGAACATCACTGCAGAAATATTAGCTGTGAGAAATGAACAGGGGAGAATTCACTTGGTTCTTGGTGACTGCACTCACTCTCCTGGCAGCCTGGAACTCTCCCTGCTTGATGGGTAAGGCCAGAGGGTTGGCTTCACCTGCCCAGAGACAATAGGATGGGATGATGGATAGATGGTTGGAAATATAGAATAATGGGAGAATGTATTAGTGGGAGGATGGAAGGGTGGGAGAATAAAAGGATGAGAAGATTGATAGGAGGGAAGGAATATGGATGGATGGATGGATGGATGGATGGGAATAAATGGATGGATAAATAGTGACTTATCCCTTCTTAAGCTGGGCTGACCAATTTTATGCTGGATCAGGCAACACGAAATCTGAGTTCAAGCTCCATCTACTAGAGGGAATCGGGAGAGGTGGAGGGCTTCCTGGGTGAACTTGGACAGTACTTTCCCAAACTGTATATCGAGCTGCATTGCAGTTGTGGATTGATGGCCCACTAAGATAATAAGTGTGAGTCCTGGTAAGGGGTAAAATAGCTACAGAGCCTACCTGGGTTACTTACTTCAGTTACTTGTCACAAGATTGAGTCATGCACAATATGGCAGGAGTCGTCCCCAACGTGGCTAACATTTACTGAATACATATATCGTGCTTCACATGTATCATCTCGTTGAATCCTCATGACAACTACACACTAAGCACTGTTCATCCATTTATGGGCCCTACAAAGTCTCATTGACTATCTGTTGTGTAATGGAACTATGTATTTATTCTACATGGACCACTGTGTGCACTGCTGTGCAGGGTGTCACTCCCTTTGGGCGGCCCCTTGGTGTTTGCCTGTATGTGGGTGTGGATGGATGAGGCCCAGTTTCAGGAGTTTAATGCTGAGACTGTGATGGGCCCAGTGACCCCTCAGAAAGCTTCTCCATATCAACCCCAGACCCCTGCACTGCCCATGGCTTTTCTCTTTCAGAGCTGGCTCCCTCCCCATTCAAAACCTTGTTGACAACCTCACTGGGGTCTTGACTAAGGTCCTTCCTGAGCTGGTGCAGCACCAGGTAAGTGGGTAAAGTGAGGGCTCCTGGCCCTGGGCTCCTAGAGCTTCTCAAGCTGAAAGAGGCCCCTGGGGTGAGCTTTTCTGAGCCCTTCGGTTTGGATAAGTAAATTCCATTCATGTCTATGTGTTCATTGATCCACGTTTCTTCTTTCCACCCTTCAAATACATTAATTGGTTCTTGCTCTGGGCGAGACCCTGAGTGTGTCCACGCTATAGCTGAAATGGATTGGCCTGCCCAGAGAAGCTCCCAGTTCACCCCCCACTACGGCTGCAGACAGCACTCTTCCAGCCAGGGCTTGGGCACCTCCTCTAGCCAGATGTGCAGCCTTCACAGACCAGTACACCTTGTTAGAAACAGAGGTCATGTCAGAATGAACCCTGGCTCACTGTGTGGTTGGACACTTAACACACAGGCCTTCGGTTTCTCCTTCTGCCCATTGGAGGTACAAGCATATATCTGTGGGAATGCTTAGAAACAAACACTCTCAGTCACGGAGAAATAATAGAAAATCTACCCCAGAGAATCCATCCTAAAACGGTGCTACTCCCAGAGTCCCCCTCCAGGTACCACTTTGTCTAACTCCCCTCTCTCACCCTGGATCAGGTGTGCCCTCTGGTCAATTCAGTTCTCCGCAACTTGGACATGACCCTGGTGCATGACACTGCCGGTAAGTACCTGCTTCCAAGCCCTCTCCCCTGCTGCAGGAGCAGTGCCTGCCCCCGAGGAGCTCTGTCCCCACACACCATGGGACAGATAGATCCCTCCAACCTCAACTCTCTCCAGAAATGGTTTCTTTTTGCCTTGAATTATACAGAGAATGTTGAGGTATAGACCTTGTCTCTCCCCTCCGCCCTCATCAACCCTGACACTGAGAACAACTAAGCTGGTTGGTGAAAGGAGGCGTTGCCCCTGCCAACCCCAGCCTGAGCTTGCTCAGACTTTCAGAGTTCCCATTCCCTGACCCTAGGCCTTAGGAGGAATGCTGAATATCCCAGACTCCTTCACACTGAGATGATCACTCAGGTCTTCAGTGGTTATTTTCTCATTTTTCAGATAAACTGATCCATGGGCTGACATTTGTCATCAAGGCCTAAGCCTTCCAGAAAGGGACCTGGCCTCTGCTGAGCTGTGAGTGCTGCTCCCAACTCCCCAGGATTTGGGGGGCTACTGCTCTTCTCCTGGGGACAGCAGGGGCTGTGACAGTAACATCCAAAGAGAGAGATAAACAACCCACATTGACTGCCAGGGTGTTATCTTGCATCTAGAAGGGTTCAGGAATCTTGAGAAGGGGTTGTGAGTAAATTAATAAAGAGTCTAGACATGAAATATAAATTTAGAAGGCATTTTGGGGGATCCAGGGAAGCTTAGCTTTAGTAGCGGAGTTCTCCAAATCTCCGGGCCCAAAGCTTTTTATTCCCACATTTTTCCCTATAACAAAGCAAACACACATATCAAAGGTAAAGTTTGGTAAGCAGTAAAGTATCAGGTTGGGGGAACTGCCTTCGGCTGTTCAGCTGTTTGGCCAGCAGCAGGTAATAACATGTAGATTTTCAGGTTTGGGGAAAAGCCCTCAGCTGTCTGACAGCAGACAATAATATGTATCTTCAGCCCTGCTAAAGCCTCAAGGTTCACCAACCTTTTGATGAATTTCTTGCATTTATGAGCTGCTGGAATTAGCCCCCAGCAATTGACAAGCACAGATTTGCACAGAGAAGTCCACATAAATGCTGACAGAGATGGAAACAGAAACATGCATGGTCATGGATGCACACTCACACCCAAACACATGATCACTCAGACAAAGACACTCACACCAGCACATTCATACATGTGCACATATATGCAAACTCTCCACACACAAGTGCCCATGGATACATAAACACACATTCACTCAAACACATGCACAAGGAGCCTCATCACCCCAGTCTTGGGCTCCCTTTGTGGCTGAGACAAGACCCCTAGCCCCAGGGTCTCAGCCTCCTCCCCTTTCTCTGGAGGGTTTGGTGATCACCAATATCAACAAGAGTCAGTGACCCAAATCTGATTGGTGTCTTCTCCCAACAGAACCATTTCCTGCTGCTTCTGAGGACTCACAGAAGGCTATCTATGTCCTGGACACTGTTTGGGGACCAGAACAGCCTTTTCTCCAAGGAAACTGCTCCCCCTCCTTTCCCACTACATTCCATATTCCTCACCAAATAAAATTGCTCTTTGTCTGCACAGAGTGCCTTGTCATTCCTCACCATCACTTGAGGGCTCTAGGCCTGGGTGTTTGGAGCCATAGAACAGAGTTGGGACCTTACATAGGAGATCTTAATGGTCTTCAGCAGGACCAGATATTCAGATGAATGTGGATTTCAGAGTGGCTACTCTGGGGTCCTTAGAATGGGAGGACAGGAGGTTAGGGGTAGATGTAACCCTCCAGGCAACATTACCACAAAAGAAGTAAAAATGGCAGATTTGAGAAATGTTCAGGAGGTGGACTTGGATAGGTATAGATGAGGACAGGGGCTCCTGTCCATGTCTCAAGTTGGGGAGCCCAAAGATAACTGGAAATGTGGGAGGGTGAGTTGATTCCAGCAGGAAGATTATGTCTTTAGCTGTGGCCATGCTGCACAGAAGTATTTGGGCAACCCCAAGAGAGAGTCCAGGAAACTGACAGTTACACAGTTCATCTATCACTCCTCTTTGCTACTTGCATCTAGTCATACTGGCCTCTTTTCTGTTCTCACAGCAAGAGGAAGCTAAAGATTAAAAAAAAAGAAAAGAAAGAAATAGAAGACCCTGGCCAGATGGCTTGTTTGGTTGGAGAATTGTCCCATACACCAAAAGGTTGCAGTTTGATATCCTGTCAGGATCTCTCTCTCTCTCTCTCTCTCTCTCTCTCTCTCTCTCTCTCTCTCTCCTTTTCTCTCTCTCTCAATTCAATAAAAAACATATCCTCTGGTTAGGATTAAAAAAAGAAGTGTAGGAAGAAGGATAACCTGGTCCAAAGTGTTCATTGCTGAAAGGCTTGAGGAAGGTAGGGATAGAAAAGGGGCATTGGAATTGCATATGAAAAGATGATTGAGGCCACAGGTGAGTGTCATAGTTTTGGAGGAAGAAGACTTAAAGGAACTAAGAAGAGGAAGATTTTAAGGATATTGAGACTGTTAATGTAGATAATATTTATGAAAAACTGAATGCAAGAATGAAGAAGAACAGGGCTACCCAGGATGGGGAAGGTTGTCCCTTTAAATAAAAAAATAAATATGCTATCATAGTTTGAGATCCTTATTGGACTTGCTCAACCCTTTCACTCCACACATGAGGGTACTGAGCCTTGTAGTTTATAAGAATGACTTGCACAAAGTCAGAGAGTGACAAAAAGGCAAATCAAGAACTGAAACATCCCAGACTTCACAGAAAATCTTGTCCCTTGCTCTTTGGGAGACCGCGTTGATTCGGGGTAGTGTTTCTCAATCCCTGCCCAATATTTGTCACCATGTCCAGACCCACCACTGTCTGCACCTATTATTGCCACCAACTAATGTGACATCATGGGAGGACAGTCCCAGAGTTCGAAGTTCAGAACTGCAATTGTAGGAAACCAGCATGTATCTCCTGGTGAGGACTTAAAGGAGGAGGCATCTTTCACACTCACAGAAGTATGAGATCTTTGAGCTCAGGATGAGTAAATTCCATAAACAGCTGCATGACCATTGTGAATGTCTACTTAGTGACCTGAAGTACAGAGGACCTTCCTGAATGAGAGTCAGCCATCAGGGCCTGATTGGGCTCAGGGAGGATCCAAGCATTAGCTACCTTCATGTTCCTGTGGGGCAGGCATTAGGTCAAGACTGAGAGTCCTCCTTGGCTGAGGGTCCAAAAATCAATGTGGATAAGGGCAGGCACACACACCTGGGACCATGAGAATTGGTCTTGCTGCCCCATGACCATGGCACCAAACTGCATTCTTGCCTAAACACACTTCCACTGCCCATTCCAGACCATTTTCCCGCTGCTCCCTGGACTTCTTCCTGTAGCTCACAGATGGGTCTTTCCCCTCCCCTAACAATTTCAATTTGTAACTAACTAGTCTAAGACTCCCCTGGATACAAAACAGTCTGAGAGGTGGCAGGTTAATGAGAACACATTTGTGACTTTTAAAGAGTGACAACATTATAACACTAAAAAAAAACCCTCTCTAGACGGATGTCAGTGAACATGGCAGACTAAAGATCTTTTGCCAGCTAGTGTTGCTCAGTGGTTGAGCATCAACCTTTTGAATCAGGAGGTCGAGGTTTGATTCCCGGTCCGGGCACATGCCCAGGTTGCGGGCTTGATCCCCAATACGGGCAGTTGATCAATGATTCTCTCTTATCATTGATGTTTCTATCTCTCTCTCCCTCTCCCTTCCTCTCTGAAATCAATAAAAAATATATTTTTTAAAAAGACCTCTGAAAATTATCTCCTACATAAAAGCAATTAGAAAAACAGCAGCAACAACAAAATGGTCAGAACCAACTTTTTCAGAACTCTTGAAATTAACCAGAGACTTATAAGAACCTGGGGGGTATTTATTCAATTGATATATAATCTTGGACTCTGTGAGCCTGCCTTGTTCAGTAGCATTTCCTCTCATATTCTATAGAGGCCACTAAGGACTCCAAATAATATGCAGAGCAAATATCAAAGGTTTTCATGGAGTTGGATGAAGTTGATCCACCAGGGGGAGTGAAGACTGTGGTTCTCACCATGACCATGAACCCTCTGGACCACGAGGGGGCAGGCACTGACCCCATCAAGCACAGGATCCTATCTAGCGGAGTGCTCTCTGAAAGAAAGAAGGAAGGCGGGTCATTCACCATGACCAGCCATTCAGAGCAACATCTGTCTTAATATTTTTTTAATTGATTTCAGAGAGGAAGGAAGAGGGAGAGATAGAAACATCAATGATGAGAGAGAATCATGATGAGAGAGAATCATTGATCGGCTGTCTCCTGCACGAGCCCACAACCTGGGCATGTGCCCTTGACTGGAATGGAACCCGGCACCCTTCACTCCATAGGCCGACACTCTATCCACTGAGCCAAACCAGCTAGGGCCACATCTGTCTTAAATGTCAGCCAGTGAGGAGGAGAAAATGTGCTTGAGTTCTTGCCCTTGCAACGTGCTTCACATCTCTGCTTGATCATTAATTTCAAACGACAACATCTTGACTTGTTTCATCTCTCTTGTCCCTCCCAGTCCTTCACAAGGGCCTGGATCTACTGTCTCTCAGACTCCTTCCTCTTTCCCGAGTTTTCATCATAAAACCTCAAAAGTTTTTCTGCTACCTGCTTTCATTCTCTTTCCTATTTCCAACTCCCCATTTCCTTTTTCTACTAATCATCCTCAATAGAAATGTCTCCGAATTTTCTCACTTAAAAAAAAAAAAAAGAATCTAAGCTTCTATGGTATTAGTCAGAACAGAGCAAGCCTGTGCTGCAGTAACACAATAAAATTTGATTCTTCACTCACACACTCACTCCACGCTCCATTCTGGAGCTACTCCATTTTAAATTCATGAGCTCCATAGTCACCATGACAGCACAGTGAGGGCTGGCAGATGGGTAAGACGTTACTGAGGGCCAGGCTGAAAACTAGCATGCATGCATCACTTCCTTCACATCCCACTGGCCAGACATTCTGAACCCCAGTCTCCTCATCTGAAAAAAAAAAAATCTCAGAGGGGTTTTGTGGGGATTAAATCAGCTAATCCATGTAAAATATGTGCCTATCACAATGCCTGGCATGGAGTCAGGGTTCATGAAACATATCTGGCCCGGCCAGTGTGGCTCAGAGGTTGAATGTCAACCTATGAACCAGGAGGTCACAGTTTGATTCCGGGTCAGGGCACGTGCCCAGGTTGTGGGCTCAATCCCCAGTTGGGGGTGAGTAGGAGGCAGCAGATCAATGATTCTCTCTCATCATGGACTTTCTATCTTTCTCTCCCTCTCCCTTTCTCTCTGAAATCAATAAAAATAGATTTTAAACAGAAACATATCTATTATTATTATTATTCATGCCAACTACTTCCTGGAGTAAAATTTGGAGCAAATTATTTGAGCCTTATTTCATCATTGGGGGGAAAAAGAGAGAAACCTTCCAATTCTTCTCACCACATTATGCAGGAAAACAAACTTTTCTATTTCACTTGTATCTACTGGTGGTTAGCTTCTATTTCTGAAAGTTGATGCTGGGCTTTTAACTTAAAATTGTAACATTTCCTATTATAATGGACTAGAGGCCTGGTGCATGAAAATTCATGCACTGGAGGTGGGGGGGGGGTGATGTCCTTCAGCCCGGCCTGCCCCCTCTCATAGTCTAGGAGCCCTCAGGGGTGGGAGGCGACCTGGCGATCAGGGGAAGGCGACACCCCATCACACCTCTGCTGCTGCCACTGCCAGCAGCACAAGCCTCGGCCGGCCCTGGTTACCTGAGCCTTAGGTAGCCCTAGACAACTGGGCAGCTGTCATCTGAGGCTTGCCTGTGCCTTGGGCTGGCCCTGGGCAGCTGGGGGGCTGAGGGGACTGGGGGACTCCAGAGGCAGGCACATGGCAAGGCCCCAGCGGGGCTGAGGGGACTAGGCGCCTCCATATTATGGCTTTGGACACCACCATGTTTGAGGGTAGGGCAGTCTATTAGCATATTCCCTCCTTATTAGCTGTGGGTGCTGCCATCTTTGAGGGTGAGGCAGTCAATTATCATATTCTCTCCTTATTGGCTGTGGGTGCCACCAGCTTTGAGGGTGAGGCAGTCAATTACCATATTCCCTCCTTATTGGCTGTGGGCACTGCCAACTTTGCAATTGTGTGAGGGTCAATTAGCATATTCCCTCTTTATTAGATAGGATTTCTTTAAAGATAGTGACACAGTTTAAAGGGGAATAAAGGAAAATCCTACCTAATAAAAGGGTAATATGCAAATAATCATCACTCCGCTACGCCCACAATTGGGCCGGCGGGAGGCTGGGGGGCTGGACTCGGGGTGGCCTATCTGGCCATTGAGAGGCACGGGGGGCGGGCCTATCCGGCCGTTGAGAGGCGCCGGAGGCTTTTGGCCTGGTGCACAAGTGGACACCCAGCTCCCCTGCCATCGAAAGCCGGGAGCTGGGTGTCCGCTCCGGCACCAGGCTAAAAGCCCCTGCCAGAGGCTTTTGGCCTGGTGCACCAGCGGACCACCTGCCATCAATTGCAGGGAGCTGAGGGTTTCTTCGGCCTGGTACACCAGCTGACCCCCTGCGATTGATCACCTGGGCAGGGAGCTGTGGGTCTGCTTTCAGCCTGGGCAGGAGCGGACCCTCTGTGATTGATTGTAGGGAGCTGGGTTTCCGCTCCTGCCCAAGAGGCTTTCGGTCTGGGCAGGCTTGGGCAGGGGCTGAGCCGGTGATCAGAGGGAGCTGGAGAGGCCTGCCCAGGCCTAAAGCTTCAGCCAGAGGCTTTAGGCCTGGGCAGGGCCCAGCCCTCCATTGGTGTGAACTATAGAGGAAACACCTTTTCTGACTGCACATTGTCTAAGCTTCCTGTATGCCACTGGTAATATTCTTAGTAACTTGGGTAATAAGAATCCAAAAAGGTGATCTAGGGTTTTTCCACCACACTTCTGGAGAAAAAAATGAAGGTCCGCTGCTGGAAGGCTAAGAAATGTCATATCCTGCCCTAGCCGGTTTGACTCAGTGGATAATGCCTCAGCCTGCAGACAGCAGGGTCTGGGTTTGATTCTGATCAAAGGCATGTACCTAGGTTGCAGGCTCCTCCCTGGCCGGGGCCCAGATCAGGGCTCATGCAGGAGGCAACCAATCAAAGTGTTTCTCTATGTCTTTCCCTTTCTCTTCCACATTCTCTAAAAGTCAATGGAAACATACCCTCAGGTGAGGATAAAAAATAAATAAAGAAATCCATATCCTATGAAAGACACATCTTGAAAATGCCTAAAGAAAGTTGTCATTTTTTCTTGGTGAAGGGACTGGAGTCTGTGTGGATGAAAACACCTTGGTGGCTGCGGTGACTGACAATGGCTGCAGCAGTGGGGTGATGGGCCTGGTGCCTTCCCCTGACCAGCCCGGTTGCCTCCCACAAAGGGAGGCCAGACTACGGCTTAGGTACGCTCCCTGTGGGGCGCGGGCCTAAGCCGTCAGTAGGACATCCCCTGAGGGCTCCCAATATGTGAGAGGGCGCAGGTTGGGCTGAGGGACCCCCGACCCCCAGTGCACGAATTTCGTGCACCGGGCCCTTAGTTAGTAAATAAAAGTAACAGTGGCTGGTATGTGGCAGAAATTGGGGAGGTAATATGTGAATAACTGGAATCTAGGGAGCTTGGGACCCCATTATCCAATGCCTGACTAGCCTGGCTACTGAATACCGTGAGCTAAGACCTCCAGGATCCTAGCCTTGCACCTGTGCTCACACATATGTCCTATGACCACTAGAGGGAGCTGCTGCATGGCAACCCAATAGTCATCTTGAAGATTAATATTTATTTAGCATGAATTATGACTACATCAGTTTGCTAGGGCTGCCATAACCAAATTCTATAGACCTGGTGGCTTAAGCTACAGAAATCTATTTTCTTACGGTTCTGGAGGCTGGAAGTCCCAGGTCAAGGTGCCGGCAGGATTGGTTTCCTCTGAGGCCTCTATCCTTGGCTTGTGGATGTCTGCCTTTTTGCTGCCTCTTCACATGGTCATCCCTCAGCACCTCTGTGACCCTGACATCTCTCTGGGTACCCTAATCACCTCTTCTTGTAAGGGCACCAGTCAGATTGGATTAGGACCCATTCTAACAGCCCCGTTTGAATTTAATCACCTGTCTAAAGGCCCTATCTCCAAATACAGTCACATTCTGAGGTACTGGGAGTTAGAGTTTCAACATAACAATTTGCGGGGGACACAATTCAGTCTGTAACAATGACCAGCCAGAATCATGGAGCAGCTGCACCTGGACAGAGTGAACTTTTTACGAAAGACAAGTTGATTTCAGCAGTGCAAGGGGTGGACTGTGGACACCGGCATTGCCCCACCCAGGGCCCCTTTACTGGGTACTCACCCCAGGAGCTGTCAATGTTGACCACTAACAACTCACCGCCTCCCTCTTCTCCAGAGAATTGCCTTCAACTGACAGGAGCCTCTCACCCCTTGGGGGACAGTCCACACACATCCAAAGGGAAAAGGCCAGCCCCTGTGCTTTACAGTAAGACACTCTGTGGTGTACCCTTACCCTCCCTTTCATAACAGAGTGATAGAGCTGCAGCAGAAATAGTGGGAGGTACCGCCAGGGTCCTGATGGGGGAGAGTAAACTCATGTGAGAGGCTCATTACTGGAGACAAGAGGAAAAGTCATGGTATGATACAGCCTAGGAAATGAAACACTAAAATTGTATATGCTGATGTGTAAAAGTCTCCAAGGCACATTAATGAGGGATGAAGGAACAAGGTGCAACACACGTGAGCATGTAACAAATGTCAGGGGCTATTCCAGTTGCCACTGCTGTTGCTGTCGAGTCTGTTAAATGAAGCCCAAGCTCCTGTGCAGGCCCTGGGCTGGGTGCTGAGGACACAGGGTGAGTCAGATGGGTGTCTCCCCTCACAGAGTTCACAGCTGAAACGGTGAGACAGTACAGAACAAGGTGATTGGAGCTGCAGGAGAAGTAGCTGGAAAGTACCCTCATGGCACGAAGGAGGGAATGACTTCCTCTGAGTGAGATGTCCAAGAAGGCTTCCTGGAGGAGGTGACATCTTAGATAAGCCTAAAAAGGTAATTGGGATGTCATCAGATGAGCAAGGACAGGAGCACATTCCAGGCTGAAAAGCCAGCCCATGCAAAAGCAGAGAAAAATTAACCTAACCTGTTTCATGCAGGACGGGGGGAGATTCAGGTCAAGGGAGTAGGAAAACTAAATGGGAGATGGAGAAGACAAGGCTGGACAGAGAAGGGCTGGACCTTGGGGAGCTCAGAGCTAAGGCTGAGAGCTGGACTTCCTCCTGAGCCATCAAGAGGGAGCCAGGGGCAGAAGTAGTTGAGGAGAAACCAAGATGGCAGCGTAGGTAAACAGCTAACTGCCGCCTCACACAACAATTTCAAAACTACAACTAAAAGACAAAACATCTATCACCCAGAACCACAGGAAAGCTGGCTGAGTGGAAGTTCCACAAGGAAAGAGAGCACAAGCGCTGAAAAGCTGAGGTACAGAGGCATGCGAATCGGGCTGGTGGCGGGCGACTGGGAGCGCTGCTTTTTTACAACTCGCAGGGAGACAAGCTTCCAATCACTCTGAAATCCAGTTTATGGGAAGACTCGGGGGACCCAGATGCCTACGGGGAAAAGCTGGACTGTCGGCAATCGGGTCGGAAAGTGAGGGTGACTTTCTTGCAGAAGTGCGCCCAGCAATCATTGTTTATTGCAGCGCGGGACGCGGGGACTTGGAAACGCAGAAAGACAGATCTCATTGGGTTAAACTTGGGCGTCATGGAGGAGGAGGCTGGTGTTGGATGAACTCAGACACTGGACCACCAGAGAAAGATGCACCTTGGCCTCCACCTGCAGACAAATGTTAAACTCTAGGCCAGTGGTCGGCAAACTCATTAGTCAACAGAGCCAAATACCAACAGTACAATTATTGAAATTTCTTTTGAGAGTCAAATTTTTTAAACTTAAACTTCTAACGCCACTTCTTCAAAATAGACTCGCCCAGGCCATGGTATTTTGTGGAAGAGCCGCACTCAAGGGGCCAAAGAGCTGCATGTGGCTCGAAAGCCTTGGTTTGCTCTAGGGCATGACACTCGAGCTGAAGTACTTAGTGGGAAGGGTGTTGATATCTGCAACTTGGGTTGCATGGACAGAACTTAGCTGGTGGATAGACAGTGTTTGCGAAACTAACTTTGTTCTGTTTGAAATTTTCTTAAGAAAGGATTAGGGGGAGGGAACGTGGCTCTGGCTACAGTGTGGAGAGGAAATTTGAGGTGCCAGGCCAGACCCAGGGAGGCCAAGAGGAGACTGCTGCAGCTGCCCCAGGCAATACCTGGTGAGGCCTGAGATGAGGCCAGGCAGCAGGGCGAAGATGAGGGAGGCCAGAGGCTGCACCGTGGGGACACTCAGGAGGTGAGGGAGGGAGTTGATGAGTGAGTGGAAACAGGCAGAAGTCGGCCCTCTGTGCACAGAGACCCTAGAATGACCTCCTCTCAGGAGCAGCAGACTCTGAAAGTGCAGAGAAGCAGAGGGGGGAGGGGTGCAGGGGGCAGAGGGGTGTCCTGAGTGTCCCTATCCAACGCGAAGGAAGGCTTTGGACAGTTCCTGCCACGCTCCCACCTTCAGATGGGTCTCCTGGTTTGCGCACGAGTGACCTCTTCCTTCCCTTCCAGAGAACCGGTGACTAAGTGAGTAAATGTTAGCACAGGAACCTAATTCCATGTGGGTAACTTGGAGGGAGGTGGCCACTGGGTTCCTGGCCTCCCCTCCCAGCCCCCGGAAAGTCCATATAAGCAAAGAGCAAGACATTGCAGTCCAGGGAGGTTGCGGCGAGGTTGCAAAGAAATTGGAGAACACCCTTCTTTCAGGTTTCGGACGCCCACCGCCAGCGGACACAGCCGCGCACAAGGTAAGCGATGTGCCGTCCGCCTCACACTCTGAGAAAGCAGAGGCATTTCCTGATGCAGGTGAGTAGCCCGGTGCAGTTTCCAGAAGCAGGGCTGCCTCCCACACTGTTGGTGGGAGAAGGTGACTGACCTTCTCACGCGTCCTCAGCCCTTCAGCTCTCCGAGCGCTGGCGACTCGGCCCGGACGCCTCGAGCAGGCAGCATGGCCAGAGCATTTCGGTTTGTTCTCCCCGTGACTCTAGAAAAAGTATTTCCGCTCTCGAAAGGGGGTTCATTCAAACCGCACCTATGAAGTGAGGATAAAACAGTGCCCACCTCGGGCATCGGTGTGGGGTTAGATGGGCTAATGCAAGCAAAGGGCATGGAAGTGCTCATTAAGCTGAATCACCAACATCATTATTGTCACCAGAGTCATGTTGGCACCTGTTTTATGGGAAGCGATGTTCTTTTCTCAGTTTGGTAGGGTTATACAATTTTCTGTTAGAAATAGAAAATCAAGTGTATTTAATTTTTCAAACGTGATTCCATTTACCAAAATGTGTGTTGAGTGAGCAGTGATCTGGCAGATATTTCAGAAGCTATGTGGCCGGCAGGGGACACGATACATAGACAACAGCTGTTTGGGAGACAATGGCTGAGAGGTTAAGAGCACACGTTTCAGAGTCAGATGGACCAGAGTTCAACTCCGGGCCTCTTGTCCCAGTGGCTGTGTGACCATAAGCAGGGTCACCTGGCCTTTCTGCACCTCCATCTCCTTACTTGCACAATGGAGGTGATAGCAGTGACCTTGTGGGCTAGAAGCTCAGCCTGGCAGGTAGTGAGCATTCAGACATGGTAGCACTGCCCGGTCGGTGTGGCTCAATGGTTCAGTGTTGACGCATGAACCAAGAGGTCATGTGGTTCAATCCCCAGTCAGAGCACATGCCCAGGGTTTCGGGCTCAATCCCTGGTGTGCGGCATGCAGGAGGCAGCCAATCAATGATTCTCTCTCATCATTGATGTTTCTATCTCTCTCTCCTTCTCTCTTCCCCCCTCTCTAAATTCAATAAAAACATTTTTTTTAAAAAAGAAAGGAAATGGTAGGGCTGTTCCCATTCTATTCTTTAGGCAGCCCCTCCCTTCATACATAATTTACTCCCCAAATTGTGTTCCCAAAGTCAATCATGTGAAATGTGAAAGTCAAACAAGGAGAAATTTACACAGGGCGTGTGTGTGTGTGTGTGTGTGTGTGTGTGTGTGTGTGTGTGTTGGACGGTGGGGGAGGGCATCCAGTTGAAGCTAAAGCGCTTCAATCCTCATGATGCTTTGACGATAGAGCTCCAGCCTTCCAAACGTATTTTTTCTTGTTTTGTTTTGTTTTGTTGTTTTGTTTTTGTTAATCCTCACCCAGGGATATTTTTTCCATTGGTTTTCAGAGAAAGTGGGAGGGAGGAAGGGGGAGAGAGGAGAGAGAAACATCGATGTGAAAGAGACACACATTGATTGGTTGCCTCCCCCATGTACCCTGAAAGGTGGCAGGGATTGAATCTGCAACCCAGGTACTTGTCCTTGACCGGAATCGAACCTGCTAGCCCTTGGTGCTCAGGCCAACACTCTAACCATTTAGCAACACCAGCCAGGGCCGTGTTCTTTATTTTTGTTCTCTGACCCCACAACTGAGACAGTTGACCTCTGCGTTTTGATATTTCTTTGTCTGTTTCTGGCTCACTGTCTCCCCAGGAGAATGTGAGCCCCAGGAAGGCATGGGACGGTTTGTTTGTTTGCTGCTATGTCCAAGGCACCCAGAACTAGGCCCACATACTGTGGAATACAATTAGCTGGCTGACCAGCCGACCTGATGCCTCTATCCATCCACAGTCCTAAATGCCTCAGAGAATGGAGGAGCACCCATCACTCTGTCTGGGTTTCCCTTTCCGACCTCCACCTCATCACATGCTGCTCCCGTTGATGGGAATCCAGCCCTTGTGATTGACCCTTCCTATGTTGACCCTGACCATGACCCAACCTAGGATTCTGGCTTAGCCAGGGTTTGTTTGCGTTAAAGCTTATGTATTCCTATCCCACAAAAGAGAGATTATGCCCATGTGTTTCCAGTTCTGATTTCTGTCTTTCTTTCCCGGTGGTTCCGGTGGTTCCGGGACTCGTGTGACTGGGCTTTTGTTGCAGCTGTCAGCCATGTCATCACAATGTTTCCCTGGAATCCTGAGTCAGTGGGTGGGCTCTGGGAAAGGAACAAGGCTGCCTCAGCTCCTTTGTCCTCTGCCCAACTTTTATTTACTCATTTTCAAGCTGCTTCATGGGGTTGTTTCCCGATTAAAAAATGCATTTAGTGTAAACATTTGTTTAATTTTGAAAACACAAAGAAGATGGTAAGAGTCACCTGTGATGACACCACCAAGAAATAAACATTGTTACCATTTTGAGGTATTTCCTTCCAGTATTTTTTCTAGATTAAAAGTTTTTTTGATAAAAAAATAGTAGAAACCACTTCTTTTTTTCACTTGCTAAGAGCCTTCAATACGTTCTCTATATTGTTTTGGGACAGCTGCCTGGTGGCCCACCATTTATTTACTGAATTCCCTATTGCTGGACACTTAAGCTGGTCCCACTTTAGGGCCATTATAATAATGCTGCAATGAGCAGCCTAATATTTCATGTGTCCTACACCACTGGGCTCCCTGGCACAGAACCTACACAGACCCCGCGTCAATGGGTATGAGCCTTCCAAATAATAGATTTGTCCCTGGAAACAGGCCATTCCTCACTGCATATTTACCGAGGTCCCTCTGCTATAAGCCAAGGTTATCCAAACCAACCTGACCCACAGCATCAAGGAGCCCAATATCTTTATATAACAGTTGGGGAAACTGAGGCCCAGAGATAAGAAGATTTGTCCAAAGGCATTCGCAAACTCCATGTTGTCTAGATATTTCCTCCCCACTTTGTTTTCTCTTTGACATTTTGCAAGGGAATGCAAAATCTTCAGCAAAGAGGCAGGTGGTTGCAGCGAGGACGTAGCATCTACACTGCTCATGGCAGACGTTGCTAATCAATCATCACACTCTCCCCCGCTGGGTCCAGACCGTGAGGACTTCTCCAACAACCAGTACCAGGCAACGAGAGGCGAGGTGTTTCTGCCATCCTGGTTGCACCTTTGGTGCCAACAGAGAGCCTTTTTAAATTGTGGACTTGAGGCCACTCTAGCGAGTTCCTCAAGGTGTCTTCCTTCTTGCCTTTTGAGTGAGTGACAGTCCCCAAGACCTCCCGATTTCCACCTGTCCAACCTGCCATGTCCTCAGAAACCATTTCTGGCTTTCTACAGGACCACAGACTTCCCAGAAGAAGCCCCTCATCCCAGCTGGAGGTGATGGGGTGGGCTGGACAGGGGAGCAGAGCATGCTCCAGAGTCAGCCAGAATTGGGTCCAGATCCTGGCTCCACATTTTATGGCTGTGGGACCTTGAGCAGATCACTCCCCTTCTCCAAGAACCTTTTTTCTCTGGAAAATGAGGGTGATAACATCTCTATTTTCTCAGACCTGGCCTCATGGTGGTGATCTGTAGAAAGGAGATGGCCTTTCCCCACTCCACCACTTCACTATGTCAGAGTGACCGGCTTCAGTTGAACATCAAACTCTCTCCCTCCACCCCTGAGGCTTCTATGGACCAGCTTGTAGAGAGACAGGGGAGGGGAGGCTCTCTCACGCACACCCCTTTTCCCTCTATCTCTGGCAAAAATGAGAGGAAAGAGGGCAGGAGAGATTTCCCCTGACTGATAGATGGCTCCCTACTCTCTGGGGAGCCAAAATATGTTTCAAGTTGAGTCTCACGGCACCTTCTTTGGGGGGAGACCAAACCTTCCTGGCAGGTCTCTCGGGCTGTAACCTCAGATACAAACAGAGCTTCTCCCACCAGTCACTTTGCGTGCCATCCCAGCCCCTGACACCCTTTCCTCACCTGCCCAGGGAGAGATAGTGGGAAGGACTTAGACCAGCCCCAGACCAGATATCTCCTGCAGGGTCCACACCAGGCCCTAGGAAAAACACACACAAGCTTTGACCCCATCCAGAGGGAGCAAAGAGTTACAATTTTTGACTCACAGAAGCCGCTCTCTCCAGCAAAACTTTTTCCTTTTTTGTTAATCCTCACCTGGGAATATTTTTTCATTTATTTTTTATTTTTAGAGAGCGTGGAAGGGATGGAGAAAGACAGAGAGAAACATCAATGTGAGAGAGACACATCGATTGGTTGCTTCCTGTGCACACCCTGACCAGGGCCAGGAACGGAGCCCACAACCAGCATGCAACCAAGTTACATGCCCTTGACCAGACTCGAACCCAGGACCCTTCATTCTGCAGGCTGACACTCTATCCACTGAGCCAAACCGGCTAGGGCTCTCCACCATAACTTTAGCTCATCAGCCTTGCCTCAGGCAAGAAAGAGAATCCAGGATATTCCTTGTCCCAACTTCAGGGACCCTCAAGCCCTTAAATTGTCCTTGAAAATCCCACTCCCTCTATGTCTGCATTAGGGGCAAACACCCTTGTTCTCCTCCCTGGGAAAGTGGGAAAAGGCACCACAGCTGTCTCCTTTTCCCTCTTGACCTTTTCATCACCTTGATCCGGGTGAGGAGCTCCCGCATGAGGGACCGAAGAGCTATGCCACCAGTTCTTGGCCACCTGCTTCCATCGTGGTCTGGCCCCTTCCTTGGTATACAGCATCTGCGGAGTTGTAGTGCCTCAGATGACACTTGAGTTTTCAGATTGAGTAAGGGCTATTGAAGACACCATGAGTGGGCAGTGAGAGAGAGCTTTAATTTAGACACAGTGGCCAGTAAAGGCCTTTCCAGGGAGGGAAACTGAAGCTGAAACTTGGTGAAGGAGCAGGAGCCAGCCAGGGGAAGGCTAGGAAACTAGCACTCCTGGGAAAGGCTCGGCACGTGCAAAGACCCTGAGCTAGGAAAGACCCTGAGCTAGGAAAGAGAAGAGACAGAGGCAAAGGGATGAGACATGAGGGCTGAGAGGTGGACAGCAGCCAACCATGTGGGGTCTCCCAGAGTTTGGATTTTCATGCAAGAGCTGCAGAGGCCTTGGGGGGTTTTAATAAAAAGGGGAGTGAGAAGGTCTGAGTAATATATTTAAAATTAAACTCAGATTGTTGGGTGGAAATTGGGAATTTGGTAGGGGGACTAGGGAGGGAAGAGGGAGACTGGAGAGGAGACTGGGATGAGTGAATGATGGATGGATGGATGGATGGATGGATGGATGGATGGATGGATAAAATGGACATCTCTCAAGGCAAAGGGGAATCCAAGCCCCAAGAGAGTAAGTAGTTAGTACTTTGGGGGCTCCCAGGAAGGCAAAGGGATTCCAGGTGTAGGTAGAGCCGAGGCCAGGCCACTTTATGCAGACCCTGCTTTCTGAATTGGGTCTTGAAGGTCAGTGATATTATTTCAACAGTAATAATAGCCTTCACCATTTACTGAATTCTCTGATGTTCCAAGCATTCCACATTGTCTTATGTGACCCTCAAAACAGTTCCATTTTACAGCCGAGGAAAGAGAGGCTCAGAGAGAAGTCATCTTCCCACAGCCGCACAGCTGGCCAGCCCAGGAGCAGACGTTGAACCACGTCTGTGAAACTCCAAAGGCTTCCCCTGCTCTGCGGCCCACACAGGGCAAGACGGGTTGTCAGGGGGTGGGCGAGGCATTCCAGGAAGAGGACACAGCACAATCAAAGACCTGGGAGCTGGGAAGGGGCGAGGCCGGGATAAAGAGGCCCTCAGCAGTCTGAAGGGAACTGAGCAATATTGAGGGCACGGCTGTGGCAACCCGTGGATTCCAAAGCATGCCAGGCCTATAGAGGCACAGTCATGCTTGCTGACCCCAGAGAATGTGTGGGACCCAGGGGCAGGAAGCAGGAGCTGATGCGGGCCCAGGCCCTGGCACTGAGCTCAGGCCTTCCACAGAGAGGCATTGTGCATAGGCAGCAGGCATGGCCATGTGGGAAGCCCAGGAGGGGCTGCTTGCCTCTCTGGAGATGTGCCCAAGGGATGTGCAGGGTCCCGCTCAGGAGGCTTCATCTTTAGGAGCTGGAGGTCTTCGGTGCATTTGCAAACATAGCTACACTGTGCCTGGTCCAGGTGCCTGCCATGTGCCCCAGCACCTGGCCCACCTTCATGACAGCCCAAGACTTTCTCCAAACCTCAGGAAGCTGGAGTCCTGGGGCTGCTCCAGGCAAAGATATGGTTCAACAGAAGCCACAAATATTTTCCTTGGACATCTTGGCCCAGTCTGAGGCCTCAGCCCAAATGCAAAGGGTGACTACTTAGCCCAGGGTTTGCAGGATATAAGGCTGGACTTGCAGACTCACTGCCCAGGTGAGGAGGAGGCTGAGGACTCTGGTGTGTCCAGGTAAAAGTGTGGGGAAGGGGCCGAAAGCCTAGGGTACCGGGAAGGTTCTGAGCTGGAGACACCTATAGGGGTCAGGTCAGAAACATGAGGGAGTCTTGGTCCTCAGGTAAGGTCCCTCTGTCGACTAGGACCCTCTGAGGGGGTATAGAGGTGCCCCGCTCCCTTACCCAGAAGACCAGAGGATGGTTCTGAGGAATAAGAATGGCTGAATTTTTCCCTGACTGCATCCGGATGACATAAACCCATTTTGCACACACCAATTGCTCTGTGTCCAGCCCTGGGCTGGGGTGATTCTGGAGAAAAGAAGTATCAGACAGTCCTGGTCCTCCTAATATAGGCCAATGCAGTATGTGCTGTGCTCAAGGAAATCCCAGGGGTATGGTGGTGGAGGGCAATCAGGGAAGGCTTCCAGGAAGAGGTGACATGTCAGGTGAGAAGTGAGTAAAAGTTGGTTGGACAAAGGACAGAAAGGCATCCCATGCGAAGGGAACCACATAAGCAAATGCCAGGAGGTGAGATAGGATGTGGGGTGTGTGTGTGTGTGTGTGTGTGGTGCTGGGATTTAGGGAGGAGACACTTTTCCACAGAAACAGATGCTACCATCGTATTGGTACTCTGAGTGTCTCCAATCAGAGGACAGAATAACATGCAAAGATAATGAAAGAAACTTCCTGGGCAAAAGAACAGAGTGGAAAGCATCATATCTGTTTTCTCACTTTAACTGCAAGGTGATTCTTTCTGAGCGCAGGATTAGTAATAACTGTTGTACTCATAATAACAGCTAATATTCATTGAGCTCTTATAGCATGCCAGGCCACAAATGGATGATTTCATTTAATCCCCCCAACAACCTTGTGATGTAAGTATTATTAGTATCCCTTATTTTATAGATGAGAAAACTGAGACTCAGAGAGGGTAAGTCCCTTGCCCAAGGTCACACAGCAAGTGGTAGAGGCAGTCCACCAACTCAGGTCTGTCTGACTCCGATGCCCATATTTCTCCTCTACCCTTAGGCTTCCTGGCACACAGGGATGGGGGATCCTGTGACTTGGCAGGGGTCCCCATGACCTAGACCTTTTCAGTTTAGCAGGCTTAGATTCCCCATTCTTCCAGGGTCCCCAAAGGTCATTCATTCATTCAGCAACCATTTGTTTATTAAACACCCATTGTGTGCCAGGCACTGTGTTGGGTGCTGGGGACACAATGGGGAGCAGACAGACCAATGCTCCCTCCCAGAGCTCATGGCCTGGTCAGGGAGGCAGGTGTTGAATCATTACTGCCAGTGTCTCTAAGAGCTCACACTATTCCTAATCACTCCACTAAACAGCCTCTGCTGGAATCCATGCCCAAGTCACCAGGCGTGGAAGACCTGCCCTTGGCCTCTCTGCCTGGCTAACAGGGCCCTTTATGCTCACCCCAGGTTCTCACGTCTGGCACCTGCTGCTCCCTGGCGCCCAGGAAGATGGCCAGTTCAAGGACCTTCACCCTCCTCTGTGGTTTGCTGGCAGCCACCTTGGTCGGAGCCACCCTCAGTCCTCCTGCAGTGCTCATCCTCGGCCCAGAAATCATCAAAGAAAGTAAGTCTTGGCCGCCCAGGCTTCAGCACCATAGGGCAATGGGGCAGGTGGAGCAAAGGAGCAGGGTGGGGTGGGGGGACTGCCCATGACTGGGGGTGTGCAAGACACAGTTGGGACCCAGGTCTAGATGAGATTCGAGTGGGTAAATTATAAAGGTTGCAAGTGCCTGTGATCCCAAGAAACCCTTTTTAAATGCCATGATTCCAAAACTGACTGCTCTGAGGTTCCTGCAGAAGGGGGGTGGCCCTGGGTGTGACGATGCAATTGCCCTCGCCTAAAACCCATTGGCAAAGCACCTCCTCAGAGTCTGAGTCAGTGACCAACCAGTCGGCAGAGGGAAGACCCCTCGGCTGGAAACCTGGCGGCCTGGATCCCAGGCACACCCTTCTCACCCTCCAGCTCTGTGGCCCGGAACCTTCCTGAGCCTGGGTTTTGTCCTTTGGAAACAAACAAGAAGGCCTCCGGGGCACAGTGGGGCACAAGTACACCTGAGTCATCCTGCCGAGGGTTGAGGGAGCAGGGTGTTTATACATCACTGGTTGGTCAGTCATTGGGCGAGGGCTGCTTCCCCAGCATCAGGTCTCCTGCACCTCTGACCTGCTCTGCACACAAGCCAAATGGGGCAGAACCCAGGGCTCCTGGCTCCCAGGCCCCTGGCCTGACCTCCTTTCTCTGCTCAGCACTTGATACTCTTTGGACAACAGACCTATAGAATGTGGATGCCAGAGAATTGTGTTTTAGGCAGCAAAACAGCCCCAAACAGGGACTTATGAGTTCCCTGCCTCTTGGCTCCAGAAGTGTTTGCTGCTGGCTGGTGGGAGGGATGCAGAGGCTGGCAATGCTCAGGGGGGTGAATGGTCCATCCATGCCCTAGCCTCCCCCATCTGGGCCACATCTATGGTAGAGAGGGCCAGGATGGAACCATCCATACCCTCACCTTGTGTCCAGGCCCGAGTAGTCTGAGTGATGCCTTCTCCCAGCATGGAGCCCCTCCTTGCCCCTCCTGCTGGACTCTAACACCTAGAATCTGTCTCCAGAGCTGACACAGAAGCTGAGGGACCACGATGCCCTCCGCATCCTCCACGAGCTGCCTCTGCTCAGCGCCATACGGGAGGAGCCGGCCGGGGGCATCCCCATACTAGGCAGCCTGGTGAACTCTGCCCTGAACCACATCATCTGGTAAGTTGGGAACTCCCTGCCCACACTTCTGCCCAGGACACACTTGGCACGTTTAATTGGTCAGTCAATAAGCATCAATTGGTATCAAATCTCTGTCTGACCACAAAGGATGGAAGAAATCACGTCCCTTCCTCAGAAGCTCCCAGATGAGTTAATAAGCATAAGAGAGTCACACGGGAGCCTGATAGGGTGACTCCAGAGGAAGGTCACTGGGGTGAGAGGGTGAAGGTGATGCTTCTAAGTCTCGGTGACAGGTGGGCCATTGACTCCATGTTCACCAGGAGAAAGAAGAAAATGGTATTCCAGGCAGAGGGGCCAGCCTGGGCAAAGGCCTAGAGGGTGAGAGGCGGTCAGAATAGATGTTGCCCAAACCCCAAGGTAAGGATTGGGAGGTCAGAGGGGCCAGGTCCCAGAGGGTCTACAAAGCCAGTTCAAAGAGCTTGGATTCATCTCTTCAGTAATAGGGAGCCAGGGGAGTGTTGAGAGCAGGAGCAAGGGTTGGGGGGCGGGGGGGGGGGGGAGAGAGAGGTGGCAAGACCATGCTGGGGAAGAACGAGTGGATAGGGCTTGGGTCCAGCGACTGGCTGGGCACCAGGGGAGATGGAGAAGATTGAGGGGAACAAGTTTGTGGCCGATGCTCAGATGAATCCCATCTCTCCTGCATCCATCCAGGCTGAAAATCACCTCAGCCAACATCCTGGAGCTGCAGGTGCAACCCTCTGCTGACGACCAGGAGCTGATCGTCAATATCCCACTGGACCTGGTGGCTGGCTTCAACACGTGAGTATCCCCTCGGTCAGGCATAGCAGGCAGATTCACCCACTCATTCCCCCTTTTCCACTATGCAGGTGTCTGGAAAAGAGTTCTAAGCAGAGGGAAGAGCAAGTGCAAAGGCTCTGAGGCAAGAGTACACTTGCTTTGTTCAAAGAATGGCAAAAGGGGGTGGGGTAGGAGAGAGGAGAGTCGTGGGAGGTGAGGCCAGCAGGCAGCCAAGGTCAGATCATACAGTGCCTTCTGGACCAAGGTGAGGACTGGGCTTCTACTGAGTGAGGTGGGACCATGGAGGGTTCTGAGCAAAGAGAAACATGACATGTTTACTATTTTAAAAGAATCCCTCTGGTTGTTGTATATGGAGGCAAGAGCAGAGGCAGGGAGGGCCATCTAGAAAAATACTGAAATAATTCAGAGGGAGACCAGGATAGCTTGGACCGGAGTTTTGGGGCAGGAAGGTGGCGAGAAGTGGTCAGATTCTGGATACATTTTGGAGGTAGGTGCAGACAACAGGACTTCCTGATGATTGAATGTGGGGGGAGAGGAGGAGAGAGATTAAAGAGTCAAGGCTGAGTCCAACCCCTGGGTCCGGGGGAAGCTAGATCCCGGGTCCGGGCGAGGCCGTGTGCCCCTGGATCCGGGTGAGGCTGGGTCCCGGGCCCGGGAGAGGCCGAGCGCCCCTGGGTCCGGGTGAGGCCATGCACCCCTGGGTCCGGGTGAAGCTGAATCCTGGGTCTGGGCGAGGCCGTGTGCCCCTGGATCCGGGTGAGGCAGGGTCCCGGGTCCGGGTGAGGCCGTGGGCCCCTGGATCCGGGTGAGGCCACGCGACCCTGGGTCTGGGAGAGGCCACACGCCCCTGGGTCCGGGTGAGGCCACGCGCCCCTGGGTCCGGGTGAAGCTGGATCCCGGGTCCAGGTGAGGCCATGTGCCCCTGGATCCGGGTGAGGCTGGGTCCCGGGTCCGGGGGAAGCCGCGCGCACCTGGGTCCAGGTGAGGCCACGCACCCCCTGGGTCCGGGTGAGGCCACGTGCCCCTGGGTCAGGATGAAGCCGTGCCCCTGGGTCCGGCCGAGACCCTGGGTCCCCCCGATTCCAGAGGGAATCGAACCTGCATTACCACCATTTGTCCACCATCCAGAGCTGAGGGGTCAGTGCCGACATGTACACATAAGGAACTGATGGACATTGATATTGGGTCTCAAAAGAACTGTTGGTCCAGAAAGAAACTCACTACAGACTGATTCATTTGCCTGTCAGCATAACTATTATTGCTCATCTCACATTCAGTTCATATAAGTATATCTCTAGTGACACATGATCTCGCTCACCTAGGGGAAATGATGAACAACATAGACTGATGAACAAGAACAGAACCAGAAACAAGGAGGCATCGATCGGACTATCGGGCCTCAGAGGGAGGATAGGGGAGGGTGGGGGGAGGGGGGAGAGATCAACCAAAGGACTTGTGTGCATGCATATGAGCCTAACCAATGGTTAAGTTCAACAGGGGGTTGGGGCATCCGTGGGGAGGGGTGTGGGATGGGAATGGGGGGATGAGGACAAATATGTGACACCTTAATCAATAAAGAAATTTAAAAAAAAAAAAAAAGGCTGAGTCCAGGGTTTTTGCCTGTGCAACTGGCAGGATAGCGTGGCCAGCAACCAAGACAGGGAAGATCGTGAGAAGAGCAGGTTTGGGCAGGATCCACATTCAGTTTTGTGCATGCTAAATGTGAGATGCCTGTAAGACACCTGAGTAAGGAGTTGGGTATAAATTTGGAAGCTGTTTTAGGATTTAAACCAGGAGAGAAATAAAAAACAGAACCTGGGACATGCTGGAGTAAAAATAATAAAAAGGTGGGCTGGCGGGGGAGGGCGAGAGGGGGGGCTCGGCGGGGCGGGGGGGGGGCGGCGGGGAGGGGGAGATGAGGAGAACCCAACACAGGAGCCTGAGAAGAGAGGTGAGAGCAGAGGACAGAAAGGGGCAGCAGGTTCACTCCAGCTGGAGCTGGGTGTGCTCACAGCATTGGGCACTGTCACTCCCAGGCCCCTGGTCAGTAGCATTGTGGAAATTCACATGGAGACAGAGGCCCAAGCCACCATCCGCGTGGAGATCAGCAAGAAAGGCCTCATCCTCAGCAGCTGCTCCAACAGCGGCAGGAGCCTGCGCATCAGCCTGCTGAAAAAGTGAGTGTGGCCCCTCCCATTGAGCTCCCGCCGTGCCTGGAGGGAAGCCCCATTTTACAAATGGAGAGCACTGACACCCAGAGATAGAAAGGGACCAACCCTCCTGACTCTTGATCTGGGGCTCCTTGCAGAGAACCTGTGATGTCGTGCCAGGCAGTGGGACAAACTTTTAAAGGTGGAGAGGAGCCACCTACCTTGGGCCCCTCACATCCCCCACCCACCCTCCAGGCAGGCTAGGGTAGAGCCAGGGGTAAAATCCTGCTCTGGCGTCAGGCAAATGCATCTCCTCATCCTATATAATAAAAGCCTAATATGCAAATCAATCAAACGGCAGAATGACGGGTGGAACGACTGGTCACTATGATGCACATTGACCACCAGGGGGCAGACGCTCAATGCAGGAGCTGCCCCCAGCCCACAGGCCCCAGGCCAGCCAAGGTGGGTGCCAGTGGGCCACCCCCCCCCCCCACCCAATCACCCTACCGGTCACCCCACAGATGGGCCCTGATCGCCGGCCAGGCCTAGGGATCCTACCCATGCACAAGTTTTATGCACCGGGCCTCTAGTTTACTATATGGGTGATGCTGGGCCTGCCTCCCTGTGCCTCAAGCTGCAGTGAGAGGTTAGCTCAGGCCACAGCTGTAACTAACTCAGCGGAGTATGGGGCACACAGCAAGGGCTCAAAACTGTGGTGCTTCCCTCAACTTCCCCTTAACAGGAGAATGGGGAGAAATGCCAACTGCCATTGTCCCAGTGTCCAGCACACATTTCTAGGACAACCCTCCCCTCCCCTGCTCCCTGGGAATTCTCTGCTCAGTAGACAGGGTCTACTCCCAGCCCTGTCTCCAACAGGCCCAGGAACCTTGGGCAAGTTCCTTTCTCCCCTGGACTCAGTCTCCCCTTCTATAAAACAAGAGAGGGGTGATCATCTCTGACCTTCCCTAAGCTCTCTCCCTTTCTCCTCTCCGGAAGGCTCTCTTTCATGGCCAACCCCTTAGCCAACAGTGTCATGAAACTCCTGGTGCCAGCCCTGCCCAAACTGGTAAAAACCCAGGTAAGTGGAATCGGGACCTCATGGGCCTGTGAAGATCGCTCCCCCTTAAGGGCTGGGGTGGAACTGCAAGCTGGTATGAAGGGACATGGAGTAGGAAACTGAGTCTGGATCATTATTTCAGCAATGAATCGTTGAGGTCAAGATAATGAACTGCCAAAAGTCATCCAGGAGACTTTGGATAGTGATGTGCTGATAAAGCGTTAACCATTCACTCTGGAGAGTTGAGGGGAGAGAGCCCAGATGTGTATGTAGCATTTGCTGCTCTCCCTGATGTAAACCACTCCCTCCAAGGCCAATATCAAGCTACTAATGTGATGTCACTGAGCAGAGTTGGGAAGAAGTGTGCTGTAGCACACCGCTGTTTGGTATTTCCACCACACAGATACAATAGACATTAATAACCTCAAGAGCAAGAAATAATAGTAAGATATAACAAAACAATTAGTGAGATTTAACTAAATAATTAGGAAGTAATGAGTTTTGAGTTTTCATTAACTTTGCTTTTAGTATAATTTATTTAGTTGTAGGTTTATATACTTTAATTTTTAATGATGCCTCAGCTTGGCACCAGCTCAGAAACGCCTGAAAATTTAACAATTTGTCCTCACAAACCAGCACAAGCTGACTCTAGTACCCTAGTGTCTCAAACCAACCGGCAGTCTTCAGGGCTCTGTCATCCACCGGGTCCTGTTGGATTTATTTTTCTGAGTCAGTAAACACGAGTCAGTCTCATTTTATATGTCCCTTACATGCCCGGGTAAGTTAAAACTCTATAAGTTGGTTCATCCACTTGGACCATGGATCTCTATAAATTCCAAGACAGCTTCACAACAATGGGCCTCCTGAGGTTCAAAGTACCTTGTCATATAACTAATCAGTTTTTTATAATAAAACTTTTTTGAAAGAAAAAGATGATGTAATAACTAAACCACATTAGGGGGAAAAATACCCATAATGCTTCTACCTTAACTTGGCAGCTATTTTCTCTTTTATATAATCCACTCAAATGGTCATGTACTATTTGTATTATTTAAGTGATATATATTTATATCTGCACTCGGTGTCAGTACTACTTTGTATTATTTAAGTGATATATATTTTCTATGCCATTGTACACTATTCATAATTATGTAATAGCTATATCATATTTAATACTTTATTAAACCATTCCAGAGAGCCTTCTTAAAGGAATCTGAAAGTAATTTTGTAAAATTTGGCTTTTCTTACATGAGATAATTTTTCTTTTAAGAAAGTATTTTTTTTCTATTTAAAAGTGGGCGTTTCTTTCTTTTTTTTTTTAAGTGGGAGTTTCTTAAAGTAGGATCCTGGAAATTTCTTGCAAGCCTTAACCAAAACCATTCTTAAACTGGCATCATACTTTAACCGCCTAAAACGTATTTTTACATTTTCTACATTTTACATTTACTAGAAAAAAATGGCAAGGACTTGGGATTACAAAATGCTCTTTGCATAAGATCTGTTTCTAAGGGTGAAGAGCCACACATAGTGAACGATATGAGACAATTGGCTGTCTATTCATCATGTTTTCCCATCATGACTCACTGGAGTCGATATAATATGGTCATGTAAATATTTTACTTGATGTGAAGGGGAAAGGCATGGCATATTGAAATCTGGCAGGGGCCCATCTAGAAAACGCTAGAGCCCCTTTCAGTGTAAATATGTGGGTCCCATCAGGAGTGCCCCCCTTATCCACGATTTCAATTTCCAAAGTTTGTTACCCATGGTCCACTGGTCCAAAATATTCAATGAAAAATTCCAGAAATAGTCATTCATAAGTTTAAAATGACGCACTGTTCTGAGGATCGTGATAAAATCTAGAGCTGTTCTGCTCTGTCCTAGCCCAGAGGTGAATCACCCCTTTGTCCAACATCCCCATGCTACCTCTGCTCCCTGCTGTTTGATCATTTAGTCATCCTCTTGGTTATCAGATAGATTGCCCTGGTATCATAGTGCTTGTGTTCAGATAACCCTCATTTTACTTAATAATGGCCACAAAGTTCAAGAGTAGTGATCCTGACAATCCAGATGTGAAAGGTATGTATAAATGGGAAAAAACATAGTATATCTAGGGTTGGGTACCATCTGTGGTTTCGGGCATCCATTGGGGATCTTAGGATATATCCTCTGTGGATTAGGAGGGACTGCGGGCTCTACCTTAAAGATTCAGATTTAATTAGTCTGGGTCACGCCTTAGTATCCCAGAGGATTCTGGCTCGTATCCTGGAGGATTCTAATGTGTGACCAGAGTTGACACCACTGGTGAAACTGAAGGAAGAGGAACTCTGGGATAAGATGCAAAGGTTTCCAGGGACACCTTTCCCATGAACAACAGGTGGTCCCTTGGCAGTGAAGTCTGGGGGTCTCTAAACCCAAGTCCTCCATCCTCCTGGGTTCTGGGTTGGCAAAGCAGCTAGGAGCAGGAAATGGGTTTTTCAGAGAAAAAGTTAACATTTCTCAAAGTGTAAGGTCCTTTCTTGAGAGATAGCAATGGGTGGTCAGCCAAAAGGTTCTTCCACTGGGGAAACTGCACCTAAGACAAAACCTTAGGTACCTGAAAATGGGCTGCCTAGAGCAGAGAATGAGCTCCTTTGGGGCCCACGGGCAGGTAAATGTTTATCCCCGTCTTGAACAGGACAGATAAGGCCAGGATTATGTGAGGCTAGGGTTTCCCACTCTTGGCAGGACTGACATTTAAACCAGATCATTCTTTGTTGTGGGGAGCTGTCCTGGGCACTGTGGGATGTTTAGTAGCATCCCTGGCCTCTATCCACCAGATGCCAATAACATCACCTCCCAATTTGTGACAACTAAAAATGTCTCCAGAAATTTCCAGATGTCTTCTGGGGGACAAAGTCGCTCCCTGATGAGAACTGCTGGCAATTTGGGGGGAGCTAGAAACCCACAAAGGACACAAAGAGATTCTTCTCATGTCTGGTTCGGTCTGTCCTGCTGGCCTCTGTTCTGAGTCTGACATGCAGAAGGAGCTCGGTAGCGACGTGCTGAAAGAATATGTGACTGAAGAAATGGCCTCTCCATCTCCTTCTCATGGAAAACATGGGCTCTTGGGAACAAGATGGGGACAAAAGTGGGGTGCTCTGAGCAGCAGAGTTGGCTGGGGGGCAGATTGCTACTGAGTCCTCTTCCCCATGGACAAAGTCCTGGCTGGCCATGAGCACAGCGGTGGGACTGAGGCCACGTGGGCTGGGCATGGGTCACTGTGGGACCCCCTTGCTGATGAAGCTCCCGCATTTGTGCTGTTACAGCTGTGTCCCGTGATCGAGGCGGCCTTTGAAGACATGCATGAGGAGCTCCTGAGCCTGGTGAAGGGTGAGTGCACTGCTCTCTCCCACCTTTTTTCTTTTCTGCTGAGCCAGCCTCCGGGCTGCGGCTCTGGAGGGGGCACCTCCCCAGTCTGGCCTGAGCAGCCGGTGGGAAGAGCACCAGTTGATCCCTGCCTGGGAGGAGCAGACAGGAATTCACAGTTCTGAGTTCACCAGTACCTACTATAGGCAGGTTTCCACATGAGCCAGCCAGTGACCCAAAGAAATCTGAGTTAAAATCCCAGCTCTACCATTGACTTGTCTCATGGATATGGGAAGCCAGCTCTACCTCCTTATCCTCAGCTTCCTCATCTGTAAAATGGGACTTATACAGCCCTACCTCAGGATTGTTAGTGAGGATTAAAAGTTTATAGGAAAGTTCCAGGCACATAGCAGAGAGAAGTTTATCCAAATGTGTGCTGAATGGATGCATAAATGAATGATACAGCAAAGACTGTGGGCTTAGAGAAAAGATCAGATGTATGCTCAGGAAGGTCATTTCTCCCTCCCTGAGATAGCAGAAATGGAGGTCACAGGCTTCTACCCCCACCTCAAGTTTCTGCTGTGCTCAAGTGCCTCAGAGTGGGGATTGTAAGGAAGGAGAAAATTCTATTGTCTACTGCTTGGGGATCTGAAGTGGCTCATTCAAAGGGGCCACCAGAGAGGAGTGGGAAGAGAATGGCATCAGTAGCATTGAGCACCCATAGAGCAAATACTGTGCTTGGTCTTTTATATGATCATTACCCCACTTCACAGATCAGCAAACTGGGGCGCAGAGAAATTAAGTCAGTTATTCGAGTTCACAGAAGTTAGTGATGGGGAAGGCTTAAATCCAATTCTTCAAATTTCAAGTGTGATGTAATTCAGATTCAAGGCAACTTTACTAGGTACCTGTCCTGTACAACCTATGAGGCCAGCATTACTGTATTACACCCCCACTTTAAAATGAGTAAACTGAGATTGAGGAGGGAAGAAGCTACCTAAGGCTACTGTGGCTAGAACGGAAGTCTATCTGGCTCCTCTGCTCCCCAGGGGTAGGGCAGGCTTGGGGGTGCAGGGAGGGGGGAGGGTGTAATTGGTCCAAGGACCTACTCCCTGCCCCGCCCACCCCTGAGCCCCCTCCACTGCCCTTCCCATTCTCCGCCCAACAGCGAGGGCAGCTGAGACGCCACTGCCCCCTCGCGGCCAAATAGGGAATCCCAAGGCGAACACGTTTGATCCAGTGAACAGATCCAGACCCATCTGGATAGGATGTCTGGTGGGGAGGTGGAGAGTTACAAGCAATAGGTCAGTTTTGTTCAAACCAGGACCTTGACATAGGATCACTGGGTTCAAATCTTTTCACAGTATGAGCAAATCACTTCACTTTTCTGAGCCTCAGTTTTCCCATTTGTAAAATGGGGGTAATAACAGGACCCACCCCCTAAGGTTATTGTGAGGATTAAATGAGCCAACACATATAAAGGTTTAACACAGTTCAACACTCAATATATGTTTAATAAATGTCAGTTATCATTTTCGCCATTGTCATTATCAACATCATCATTACTCCTGTTCCTCTCTTCTTACTTCTCCCCATGCAATAATGCAGCTCCAGCCAAAAGCAGCCCCCAAACAACCCATCCAATCCTGCCCTTCACCCTCACACAACTTTCTTCTTGTCTCTGAGCAGCACCCATTTCCATAAGCAGTGACCATCTGGAGATTGACCTTCTGTCTTCTGCCATCAAAGATAACACCATCCAGCTCAACCTGGGGGTGAGTGTCATGGACCTTGAGAGTGAAGTGGGGACATCATTGCCTTCTCTGACCACCAGGGTCAGACACCTGGGGTCTGTTTCAGGGGAGAAAACCCTGGTCACGGTTAAGACACACGGGCTGATTTAGAAAAATCTCACTGTGCTGAACATGCCCCGTGCAAACCATTCCGATGGAGGAGACACGGCAGGTAGACTCTAAAGGCCAAGCACAGAACATCGATCCTGGTGATCTTTCCTCCAACCCTGGTCTCCCCAGTCACAGGCCAGAGTGTTTGCACTGGGGCTCTTGGCCTTTTTCTCAGGCAAGCCCCTGCCAATCCCCAAACATCTGATTACCTTAAAACGGGAGCCCAGGATCAAAACACACAGACCTAAGTTTCTCTCCTAGCTCCACCAGTCCCTGACTGTAGGACTTTGGGCAAGTTTCTTCCCCTCTCTAAGCCTCAGTTTTTTCATCTGTAAAGTGTAGATAATCAGAGTCCCCAAGAAGAGAGTGAAATGCCACTGAAGACTGGCAGGCAGGAAGATCCTGGTAAATGGAGCTGCATACACCCTGGAGCTCGACTCCCTAAGGGACCACACCAACGTGGGCAGCTTGTATCCCAGACCAGTTCTCATGGATGCCTTGGAAAACTGCAGCATCAAGCATTTCCATCAATTTTTTTACAGTTTTTAATTTTCCCTTCATCCAAAGGGCTTGTGTGGTATCTGAAAAGTTGAAACCTAAATGCCAAATAAGACATTTAAAGCTTTAAAAAAAATCAGAGATTATCTGAGGGGTGCAGGTGGGGTAGATATTGCTAAGCACCTGAGATAACTCATCACCTACAGTAAGGCACTGAATTCTGGGCTGAGCTTCCAGACAGCAAGTGCAAAAAGGGAATCAGGTTGAGTGGCATTGTTTCCTTCCAGGTGGTGGTTGGGTAAGGTGTGGAGTTAAAGTTTTGATACCAGCTCTCTGCTCTGTGTCTCCTTAGGCCAAGTTGCTGGACTCACAGGGAAAGGGGATCAAATGGTTCAATGAGTCTGTGGCTTCCCTGACGATACCCGCTCTGGACAGCGCCCCTTTCAGCCTCACAGTAAGGCAGGATGTGGTGGATGCTGTACTAGCTGACTTTCTCCCTCCAGAAGAAATCATGGTCCTGCTGGACTATGTGGTAAGCCTCGACATGGGACAGAGGATGAAGCCACCTCTACTGCATCATGGGAATTTTCTGAATCAAAGGGGATGCGAAGATCCTGAAGCCCGTGGGCACGAATCCCCTGTCAGGCTTAGTTTAAACCCCTCTTGTAATGGAGTGCTCCCTCCCTCCCCTAACAGTCTGTCTCTGACGTATAGTTCTAAAGATGAAGCTTTCCCTGTAACATCCAGTCCTGGTCCTAGTTCTGCCCTCTGAGAACAGGACACACCTACTTCTCCTACCAAATAGCAGTCCTGTCTACAGTGGGGCCCGTGGCAGACATGACTAATCAATCAGGGTCCTCCCTATTGAGCCTCGATGCTGACACAGCCTTGGAATGCTTCTCAAAACAGCACACCCTAGTCAACCAGGGTGTGCCACCGCCTCCAAGGTGACTGATGGGGAAACCGAGGCCTACAGGGCAAAAGCGTTGCCCCAAAGTTATGGGAGGGTGTCCGGGCTTAAAGTAAGCTGACAGACAACAGATAGCCAAGCTCTTGAGGATCAAAACTCAGAGTAGAGGGCTGAGATGGTGAGAAAAGAGGGATGGTCACCAGCAACCACATTCAGGACGACAGTAAGAATTGGGGTCACTTCTCTGTGCGCTCTGGGAGCAACGCACTGCCCACAAACCCACAACCACCACCAACCCACAGGCCGGCGGGGACCCCCTGCCTCACAGCAGCTAACATAGGACTGTTTTTCACCAGTGACAGATATGTAGCCTGGACCACCGGGCCCACCCAGCTTCTCTGGGGTCCTGGGGACCGCAGCAGTGGGGCTGCTGCAGGGATGTCTCCCCCGCCCCCCCGCCCCCCAGCTGACCTGTCCTGGCTTCCTCTCTTCCTCAGCTTCCTGAGATGGCTCTCCGGCTGAAGGATAGCATCAAGCGGATCAGCGAAAAGGTTGGTCCCCTGGCCATCTGCAGCTTGAAGGCTGTTTGCTGGGGTCTGCCCTCAGGCCTCCGGGGAATAAAATGACGTAAGACCGCTCTCCTCCCTTCCAGCACTAGTGACTTCTACAGACCTGCCCCTGTCCTCAGGAAGATTTCAGTCCAACAGGCCAGGTTGACCTGAGTCACATAATTACACAGATAACATGTCAGTCCAGAGGACAGATGCTAAGGGTTATGAGAGCATTAATGGGGGCACTGACGCAGTCCGGAAAACTAGGGAGGCTTCTCTGGAGAGAAGAGGATTCCAGACAGAGGGAGAAGCCAAACCAAAGGCTGAGATGGTGAGAGCAACCCATTTCGGGACGGAGAGGACAGTGCGGCTGGAGCACGGAGAGGATGCAGGGAGGCCGGGAAGCTGGGCACGGGCCAGGCCACATGGGACCTGTGGGCCACATGCAGGTCTGATGTCCTTCCAGGCGGCGGATCAGCTGAAGCACACGCAGATTGTGAAGATACTAATGCAGGAGTCCCCAAAGCTCCTTCTGGACAAGGGCAGTGCCAAGGTGGCCCAAATGATCGTGCTGGAAATATTCGCCTCCAATGAAGTCCGCCGCCCCTTCTTCACCCTGGGCATCGTGAGTTAATCGCATGTGACATCGGCGGCAATCTGGGGGACCTACGCTATTCCGGTTCATCTCTCTTGCTTTGCTAAACGTTGCCACCATTCTTGTCACCCAGCAGGATGGGACTATAGCGAGTTCTAACCCCAAGAATCAGGAGCTTTGGGGGCCCAACTCTCACCCTGTGACTTTATTAGTCAGTCAAGACTTTGTACCCCCTTTTCAATCAGTTATTGGCCACCCAATAGTCCCCAGGGGTAGTAAGGACATGACTCCCAGCAAGGCAGCTCTGTTCAAGCAGGAGCATGTTTGCAGCGAAGGGGCTGGGGACTGCTAACTGCAGCCCTCGGCAGGGAGGGATGGATGCCCCGCCTTCTAAAGGGGATCTGAGGAAGGCACTGACTGGACCCCACTGCAGAGGCAGAGAGAAGGGAGAGACAACACAGGATTCATGCTTGGCTGCTGGAACCGTGCCCAACCAAGGAGTCTGGAGAGTACCTGGTTGTTGGAAGGAAGCTAATGCTGACTATGCTCACAGCAGAGTTGCTGTGTATAGCTGTACGGTTGCCCACACACAATTTCAGGGGTGCCATCCACAAAAGACTACAGGAGACACAGTGCCCTAGCTTCCTGTAATGAAGGATATTCTTTTGTTGTTGTTGTTAATCCTCACCCCGGGGATATTTTTCCCATTGATTTTTAGAGAGAGTGGAAGGGAGGGGGAGAAACGGAGAGAGAGAAACATCAATGTGAGAGAGACACATTGATTGGTTGCCTCCCACACATGCCCCGACCGACCGGGGCAGGGGATTGAGCCTGCAAACTGTGCCCTTAACGGCAATCGAACCCGAGACCCTTCAGCCTGAGGGCCAACGTTCTAACCACTGAGCAACTGGCTAGGGCTATTGAAGGATATTTTGATTCCCAACCAGCAGTGAGAATGAGCTTCCCTGGTGACCTGGCCGCACCAGGGCCAATGGAAGGCACTTTTCAAAAGGCCTCGGGAGCAGCTCACTGGAGCTGGAGCCTGGCACCCTGCCCTCAGGCTGCCCCCCCTCCCCCCAGGTCAAGCTGATGTATAGCTTTGGCACTTGTATTTGAAACTTGACTTTGCTTCTGACCTTTCTGATAATAATAACAATAGTTAACATTACCAGGAGGTTACTGATCCTTGTCCCTCAGTCTCCTCACCTCTACCATGAGGTAAAAATAGAAGCCACTTCAAAGGGTTGTGGTGATCAAAGGAGATAATCATATAAACTTCTTGAAACTGCCAGGCACATAGTGAAGGCTCCGCGCATATTGGCTGCTGTCATCATTTCCCACAGCAATCCTATGTGGTTATCTGTTCAGTGGGGAGTGGGTACAGGTACTATTCCATTTAATAGATGAGGAAAGTGAGGCCAGAGAGGTCAAACCCTTTCCCAAGGTCGCAGAACCAATAGCTGAGATCCGAGTGTCAGCTTGACCCCAGAACCCCTTGCAGAACCCCATACCCCACCTTTGACGCATCCTCTAAAAGAAATGTGGGCTTCTCGTTGCAGGAAGCCAACTCAGAAGCTCAGTTTTATACCAAAGGTATCAATCTTATGCTCAACATAAATGATATCAGGTAAATCATAGTGAAGAATCTGGTGATTGAGAATGAGTGCCACCTGGTGACCGTTGGGTTTCTTTAAACACAGTGTTGTGAGTCTCTGGGGTGTGAGCATCCAGTGAAGGCTACCCCAGGGCAGGCAGAAAGAATGCCATATATAATAGGTGCTCAAAACAGCTGTTGAATGAATGAATGCATGAATGAATGAATGAATGAATGAATGGGACTTGGAGGGACCATTCTTATGGGCATTTTCTGTTGCAGTTCTGAACGGATCCACCTGCTGAACTCAGAAATTAACCTGTTCAGCGTGAGTATTAACAGCTTGTCTCTGGGGACACAGAAGAGCCCAGAATGGTCCATTTCAAAGGAGACATTTTGCAGAATGTGCTTTCAACAGGTCCCCATGGGCAGCCCCATCATGGGCTGGCCGGCCTCCACATTATCAGCTACACAGTCTAACCTCCTGGTTCAGACACTCACCTGCTATGTGCCAAACACAGCTGAGAACACACACATACGGACACTCAGATACACATCCACTTTCCTGTGAAGTTTTGACCCAAAATTAAGAAACAACTCTCCCCTATTCACAATCACATAAACTCACCTCAGTGACCATGAGCGGCCCTTTTCCTGATCCTCAGCTTCCTCATCTGAGTCGGACTAAATCAGAGTCTGAAATTGGCTGAATCCTGTCTTGTGATGTGGTGTCGGTTCTGGGGGTTTGGTAGGTTTGTTTTTGTTTTTGTTTTTTCGGTTGGTGTTTTGTTTTTTGTTTTTTGCCTTTACATGTGCTCTTTAATATATTTTTATTGATTTCAGAGAGGAAGGAAGAGGGAGAGAGAGATGGAAACATCAATGAGGAGAGGGAATCATTCATTGGCTGCCTCTGGTACACCCCACACTAGGGATTGAGCCTGCAACCCAGGCATGTCCTCTGACTGGGAATTGAACCGTGACCTCCTAGTTCATAGGTTGATGTCAACCACTGAGCCATGCCGGCCGGGCTGTCCTTATATTTTTTTTATTTTTTTTTATTGGTATTTTAAAACGGGAGGTTTTACATGAAATCAGGACTCTGGCTTCCCTTGAGAAGTCAAAACCTCAGGAAATACAGGGCTAAATTTCCTAAGGCACCTTCTGCTGGAGGCCTTGAGAGTAGAGGGTGGGGGCACATCCTTCTGATGCACCCCAACCCTCTGACCTATGGGATCCCAGGGCCAGTTGGGTTTGTGTCACTCCTAGGAGCCCTAGCAACTTGGACTGGCAGGGGACTTGGGATTCCAGCATCTTCACCAGCTGTCCTCAGAATGGGGCTGGGCTGTGCCCATTCTAGGAATGGCTGGGAGAACTTGAGATTCTCAGCCGGGGAACGATGTCCCTTCTCTCTCACAGCCTGAAATTCTGAAAGACATCGTCACTGATCTCCTCGCCGGCATCTTGCTGCCAAATCAGAATGGTGCGTCCCTTTGCTATCCATCCCCCCACTTCCCAGGGCTGTTGAGGGTGGGTGCGTTACTTCTCCTGCCTGAGTCTCCATTTGGGGCCCCTTTCATTCATTTTGGAATTTCATTCAAATTCCACTTCTCCAGGAAGCCTTTCTGGTCACCCATCTGGAAATGAGCTCTCCCATCTCCACCTTCCTTTACTGGTTCCAGAGCCTAGGCACGCAAAAATGAGCCAGGCAGTGCCCATGGGGGTGACAACAGGAGGTGTAAACAGACAAGAGCACACTCGATGTGCCTCAGACAGACCTGGTTCCCCAAGTCTCAATTCCCTTTTGCTGGCTGCCTGGCCTTAGATGAGCTGCCTTATTATTCTGAGCCTCAGTTTCTCCATCTGTAAAATGGGGAAATAAGAGTACCTTCCTCAGAAACATAAAGGAGATGGTGTTTGTAAGGGGTGGAGGGGGCTGACTAGCACAGTTGGTGCTCAACATTTCTCAGCCATTGTTGTTGTTGGTGTTGTTATTTGTGTTCATGGTGGAGGAAGCCGAGAGAAAAGATGGAATTACTCTAATTAAGCCTCAGGTCATGGGGGTGGGAAAGTTGGTAACCTATGACAAGCCCACCTCTTTCATTTCTTTATTTTATTAGAATGAGAAATCTCAATTCCCACACTTGTGCTGTGGATGATGGGAGGCCTGGTTCTTAAGCAGGAGTGTGAGAGGAAATGGGGGTGCCCTTTGGAGCAGCCAGAGCCAGTGCTGGGTGGAGGCAAAGGTTAAGGAGATGAGGCTAAATGGATGCTGGGCAGGAGAACAGCTGAGCAGAGGCAAAAGGGACAGTCTGCATTGGGCATGCCAGGTCCTGAGCCCACCTCTGGGAATTGTGAGCTTGCCCACAGATGCCCAGGCCCACCCCAGGCCTACCAGTCTCCAACCATATTTGTTATTTCAGGCAAAGTAAGATCCGGGATCCCACTGTCGATTGTGAAGGCCTTGGGATTTGCCGGAGCGTCATTGTCTCAGAACGAGGTGAGTGGGGTTGAACATCCTGCCCCAGGGAGGGCATAGTCACTAGGAAAGCCCTGGGCTGGGAGGTGTGGGCTGTGCTCCAGTCCTGACCCCGCTGGTCACGCATGAAGGACCTTGGGCAAGTTGCTTCTCTCAGGACCTCAGTTCCTCAATTGTAACTGGAAGAGTACAACCGTCCTTGACAGGGGTCAATACACCTCCAGCTTTTTCCATCCTAGCTGTCATTCATTGGTTTGTTCATTGATTCAGTAAGGCCTGTCACAGTAGATGTTCAATAAATGCTTATTGAACATCTGACTCTTGTTGGCAGCTGTTAGGGAGAGGAGCTGTAGCATCATCCACCACCACCCCCAAATATTGTCATTAATAATATTTAACAGCCCATAATCATTTTGTGCCAGGTATTAGGGTATCTTGCTCAGTTTTCACAACTACCCTATGAGGTACATCCTATTGTCATCCCCATTTTACAGATGGGGAACTGAGAGTGAGAGATGGCAAGTCCATTTCCAAGGTCACACACTCAGTAGGTGGCAGAGTAGAGATCTGCACTCAGCACCTGCCCTGAAAACCCCCCGCTTTAGGCTCCAATCTCCACACGAGCCAATGACAGTGAGGTGATTCCATCTTAGTCAGCTGGCCAGCAGGCATTTACTAAGCACCTACTATGTGCCAGGCACTGATCACAACTGTGAACAAAAAAGACAGAAACCCCTGCCTTCTTGGAGTTTCTAGTCCACCCTCAAGTGGGGGAGACATTGAAAGCAGAAGTATTAACCATTAAGAGCATCCACAGGTCACTGTCCACCATTACATAGCTAGGGTGCCCAACCAAAGGCCAGGGAGGCACTTCAAGCTGTTTAGTTCCAGAGAAATCCCCAGGGGAAAGGAAGTCTCAAAAATGCCCTACCCCACTAGAGTCGAATTTGGGGGAAGGGCAAGAGGCTTTGTTAACAAGCTTCCAAGGCAAGTTGACATTTGACTTATTATCAACTGCCCACCTCAACAACCGTGCCCACGCTTTAGCTGGCTTTGATGGAGAATAATGAGAACGACACTGTGGATGGTACCGAAAGAGGCTGAGAATCTAGACCTAGGGGCCAGAGGACCCTGCCTCTCTCTAGCCACGGGACCTCAGGCATGTCCTCCGGCCTCTCTGAGCCCAGCTTCCTCCTCCACAAAACTCAGCAGATGTCTGAATTCACAGGCCATGCACTGATGGACGACATCACAATAATCTGAGTAAAATATAAGTCGTTTACTTATCTAAGACATACATGCACTGGATTGGCGTTGGATGGACAACGGGTATCCATACAAGCTGAAGCTTGGTTTATTTCACATATCTCTTATTAGGGGACATTTAGTAATGCTCCTCTTTTTCTTTTTTTTTAAAGCGACTTGCATCACATAATTCATCATTTACAGTTTGAGTTGGAAAAGTATGATTTCATTCTTTGGAACGGTTTCCAAATTTTCTGTTCTACTCTGTTCATTTATTTTGGACTCAGCAGCACATTTATTTCCTTTTTATAGCTTTATAAAATAGTATGTTTTAAAGTCTAGTCAAACAAATGAATAAGTGGTTAGATATGAGATAAAGCAAGTATAGCTTTTTAAGTGGGAGCATCTAGATCATGAGTATATAAGTGATCACATAAAATTCTTTCAACTTTATTGTATGTTTGAAAATAATCAAAATAAAATGTTGGGGAAATCTAATAGATTAAGTTCTTCATATCACACTTAGTTAAAAAAAAAAAAAAAGCCAGAGCCTTGTTAAAAATTTAGCTGCCTAAATAGGGGGAAGGGGGGATATATGCAATAGTTTCAAAAATTAAGATTTTTTAAAAGATTCAGCTGCCTAAGGCCCAATGGATACAACCAGGAATCTTGCATTTGAGCAAACTTTTGGGGGCGTGTTGGAACTAGGGACAACGATCCTATATAATCTTACACTCTGCAGGCAGACCCTACTCCTCTGTCCCTTCCAAGAATTCTGTATGAGTGAGTTCAGGACCATGACCCTCAATGCCAGTGGTCACCTTAAGGAGGACACGCCAGCGTAAATCACAAGGCAGGAGGTAAAAAAACAACCCAGTTGACTTTTCTCTTCCAATTGCAGGACGCCTTTGTGATCACCCCAGTCTCCTTGTAGAACCCTGGACCTCTCTCCTCTCTTCCAATGAAGACCTGGACAGTGGCCACCTGGGGCAGGCTGGCTCCCAGTGGCATCCAGCTCCGTAGGTTCCCTCTTTGCAATAAATAAATAGTTGTCTATGACTTCTGAAGTCTGGAGTGTATCTTTGTCCCAGGAGTCACTGTGTCCTTGGCAGGCTAACGGGCTGGACATCCGAGCCACACTTGGATCATGTTCAGGCCCTTCTGAGCCGATCTGGGCCACATCAGACCACATGTGGGTAACCTGCACTGGTTGTGCCCTCCTGCCTTCTGGGTTGGCCCTAAGACCCCCACTTGGTGGGACAACCTCTCGGCCAGGGTCGCATGCTTTGTTGGTCTTGGCAGTGTGGGGGGTCGAGGGCTGTCTGAACAACGTGACTGTAGAGGCAGGCTTTGCGTTCTGGCCGGCCGCCCTCGATGGTTGTTGACCCTGGAAGGTGGCTCCCCTCAAGGGGCCTCAGTTTTCTTCTCTATAAAGTGGGGAGAGTCATATTCCCAATCTTAGAAGGCTATAGTGAGGATGACATGAGAGAGAGTGGTTCCAGACAGGTGGGAGGTGCTCAGACAATGTCCCTGCGGGTGATGTCATCGTCACTGTTGTTGCCTGGCCTCCAGGATGTTGGGCCTTATCACCGAAGGCCCTTCCTGCTTGGACAGCAACGGGACTGCCATTGTCTCCCTGACATCCCTGAAGCACCAGGTTCAGCACAGACAATAGGGCCCCTGTTCTCCAGACTCCAGGCCCCCCCACCCCCCCTCCCCCACCCCACCCCCTACCCCCCCATCCTCCCCCCACCCCTGAGCACACGAGGGGCCTTGCAGGAAAAGGCATTACCCAACTTCAGGGCCTAACCAGGCATAAGAACAGCTCGCAGCCTGGAGAGGCAGCCCAGACGGAGTTTCTATCTACAAGACACAGGCTAGGCCAAGAGGGACACAGAGGGGCCAGGATAAGACCCTGCACAAGGCGCTTATACCAGGGACAGTGAGCACTTCCTTCCTCGGCCGTGGCTGAGCTCTAGGCCCAGGGCTGCAGCTCCCAATGCACCGCTGACTCCCAGCCACACTTGGTGGTCTGTGTCCCCCAACATCACATCGCATTCTTTTCCAAATCATATTACCTCTAGGGGTGAACTCCCACTCGGCAAGAGAGATCCAGAAAATTGCTCTCTGCCTGACCATGTAGCTCAGTGGTTAGAGTATTGGCCCCGCACACCAAATGCAACCAATTAGAGTGTCTCTCTCACCTTTCCCCGCCCTTTCTCTCTCTTTCTTTCCCTTCCCCCTTCCTCTCTCCTTAAAAATCAACGGAAAAAATATCCTCTAGGGAGTATTAACTTAAAAAAAGGAAGTCGGTCTCCATCTTGACTGGGGCAGGTCTCTGCTGGTTCCCTGGAGTCATACAAGGATCTGTTGGGGGGCTTCTGAGGAGCCTGGGAGATGGGGCAGAGCCTGTGTTCTTGGGTCCCATCTGGTGCCGATGAAGGGGCCCCTGTCCCAGACGATGCGATCCTGTCAGCAGCAGCGAGCACTCCCACCCCCCAGTCAAGCAGAAGCACCTCCCCTAAACAGCCATGGCTGTGGCTCCGGGTTCCAACCACCCACAACCTCTGGGGCTTCCTGGAGGTTAGAGGGTAAATAACCCCACTTCTTCACCCCACGGGGCAGGGAACAACCCCACACCAGCTCCCATGATACCCCAGCGGGACAGAGTCCTGGCCCCCTGGAGTCACTTGCTTGATGGGCTGTCTCTTTCCCTTACTTTCCCCCTCCCGCTACCAGAGTCTCCTGAGATCACCTCCCAAATCAGCTACCTGCACGTAAATCCTTCTGGGGAACCCACACCAAGACAAGCACCTGCCCTGCTAAGGGTCTGACGGACCTTCATCCGCCCAGCCTTTCCCACGGCCTACAGCACCCCCACTTGACAAACGAGGAAATTGAGGCTCTGACTACATGACTACCAAGCAGCCCCTAAACATTAGCCCACAATGCCTCCTACTCTGTAACTTCATCACTCCCCTCGGGTCTTTACCTCCCATAAAGGAGAGTGTCTTCTGTGCCGGCCCCCTTCCATCTGAGGCCTGAAACACAACCACCGTCCATGCACCCCTGAGGTAGGAACCCCCAGGTCAGAACTCTAAGACCCTACGACCTTCCTGGGCTGGGGAGAGAAAAGTCTTCTATTTCTCTTTGAGTCTTATTAGCCACAGAAGATAAAAAAAACACCCAGTGATATCTCAACAACCCCTCCGGCCTAGCAGGAGTCATTATTGTCTTTGTCTTACAGATGAGGGACCAAGTAACACACAGCCAGTGAAATGAAGGGAACCCAAGCCTCACCCACGTGCCCGTTCCCCCAGGAAATCTCCTTTCCGCAGAGATTAGTCAGTGAGGTAAAGCAGACCGATTCCATGAGGCTCCAACCAAATTCTTCCCTCCTGTCCCGTGTAGAGAGGCCAGATTTTGGAAGGGGGTGGGGGGAAGACCTCTAAGCCTCCACCAACACCCTGTATCAAACCCCAGTGACTCGGATGAGAAAATTAACCCCAGAGCCTTTCTCTGGCCCGAGTATTTGGCAGCCATGTTGAGACCCAATCAATAGAAATGAGGGGGACCAGCCATCTTTTAGAGCATCTTCCGACCAAAAATGACACTGAGATTCTAGAATAGGTACACCCCATCTAAAATATGCTCCCGAATCATGCTAACATCAACCGCTTGCTTTTGATATTAGCCAAAGAGAGATTTTGAGCACTAGCTGACATTGACCTAGCATTTCCTGGGCAGCTTCTGCCTTCCAGGCCCACTCTTCCACCATCAGACCCTCTGCCTGGTGTGTCCAGCTGAAAAAATGGAGTGTAACACCTACGCTGACCACATCTCTGAGCTGTGAAAGGGGAAGGAATTAATTATAGAGAGAATCCTGTGGAAAATCTAAACCTGGAGATGAATATGCCTGCCCTCAAAATAACCACACTGGACAGCAGTTAATGAAGGCGTCCCTGGTGACAGAGCCAGCTGTGCACACTCGCAATGGTGGCGCCAGGATACTCACATAAGAGGACCTTTGCATAGCAGTTTGGTTGGGAGTGAGAACTTGGGGGCCTGGAAGCCGTGTTGCATAATAACACTGAATTTCCCTTTCACTGGGTAGCCAGTCCCCTCTCTGTGCCCTGATTTCAAATCCAGTTTTGTCTCAGACCTGCTGTGTGACCTTGAGAAAACCACTTAACCTCTCTTAGTCTGTTTTCTTCATCTATAAAATGGAAATGAAAATAAGTAACTTCTTTTGAACCCTTTCTATGTGCCAGGCCCCGTGCTAACATCTACATGCGTTACCTCAATGATCTTCACAATATCCAAAAGACATACGTGGATTTATTTTTCTCCTTTTGCAGACATGAAAAGTGAGTCTCAGGAGGGAAAGCAACTTGCCCACAGTTACACAGTTACCGCGTGACAGTGGGGATTTGAACGCAGGCCTGTCTGACCACAGAGGCATGGCATAGAAGACACATATGGAAAAGGCATGGGGAATGGTCTCAAAGTGGTCACCGGGCTCCTCCCAGCCCTGCCTCTATCCCTCACCTGCTCTCTTCCACACGCCCCTCCTCTCCCCCCCCCCCCGCCCCCCAATATACACCCTTACTCCCTTGGGCTCTATGGCTGGCACATTCTGTATTAGGAGCCTCCTTGGGTCCCTTTCAAGAGTGATCGCCCAGCCAGGCTCTGCGGCTCTGATGTTGTACCTCAGGGAAAGGGCCCAACCCCCAAACTGAAGCGTCCTCCCACTTCCTCCCTGGGGTATGTTGGCTCCAGCCTAGAGCCTGCCCTTTTAGCCTTGGGGACAGGCCATATCAGTTTTGGCCAGAAGCTCCTTGCCACCCTCTGCCAAGAGGACCCTCCCTCCCCTGAAGAGCTCCTCTGAGCACCAGCCGCAGCCAAGGGGCTGGACTTCCTGCCATGGGCCACCCACCGGCTTCAGAGCTCGGGTTATAAACGTGTCTTTCTTGGAAGCCGGAGACAGAGACCAGGGAAAGACTCCAGGCATCCCTATTCGTGTAGAGGTAAGGACAAAGAGGCTCACAGGGGCACTTCGCGGGTGTTTCTAGAGTGCCTACACTAATGTGGTGAAATGGTGCAGAGGGTCTTAGTGCCAGGCCAACCTGGGGTCAAATCCAGGCTCTACCACCTACTACCTGTGTGATTTGGGGCAGGCAACTCATTGCGCCTCTCTGAGCTTCAATTCTTGTCCTCTGCAAAATGGACCTGCTAGCAATCCATGATCCCAGACCACTGCGGTGAGGACTCAGTGATGGGATGGAGCTGGTAAAGCTCTTGGCATGGTGTCTGCCACATAGTGAGGGCTCAAGCAGAAGTCAGGGCTGGTGGGGTGATCTAGGACAAGAGAGGGAGAGGGTGGGAAGATGGTGTGAAGTACTAAGGGCAGGGAGGGAGGAGGGACTGACTTGGGTGAACTGATTGAGGGAAGTGTCTGTTATAGGACTGACAAATAGTGGGTGAATTTTAAATAATCCTAGAAGCAAAATATAAATAGCTAATGCCACGAGTACAAGTTTTCCAGTCCAAAATTTGCATATGCAAACAAAAACTTTCTTTTTTATACCCAATTATATCACAGTTTTGGGCAGCTCCCGTGCCACCAAGCACCAAAAATCTGGATGTTTCTGACTCAAGGCAATGCCAGAATGTTCTCAGGCCCTCGAGGGCAGGCTAAGCTGCTTTTGGGGGTATCCTGTCCTTGCTCAGGGGAAGCATTTACCCTCTGGGTGGCTTCTTCGTAGGCGTGCCGTGGGGGTGCATCGCTGGCTCCTCGGCGAGCCCTGCTTACGCTAGCATATGTGTCTGCATCCCAGCTGGTCCCTGCCTTGCATTTCAGAAGCCGAGTCTCTTGGTGACGCACTTATGCCCACCCAGCGACACCCCGCCCCCACCTACAGGCTCCAGGGTCCTGACTGTGCCCTTTTGGCCACCCTCTGCAGGGCTGGAGTTCAGCCGCTAGGACCCCGTACAAACATACTAGTTGCGATATTGAAATATTTCCTTACTCGTTGGTGAAGAGCCATGGCTTCAAGTCCCAGGGGCCTAGCTCAGCCACTATGGTGCCTCCCCCAGGACCCTTCCCTGTCCTCCTCAAGATCCTAAAACTTCCTACATCTTTAAACATCTCACAGTGTGGCCCAGCCACATTAACAGGGGTTAGGTCCATTGCTTGCTCAGTGCTTGGTGCATATTGTTGAATGTATTCCTCACAATTAATGTTTAATCCCAGTTTTACGGATGAGAGGTCAGAGGTACCGAGAGATCAAGTAACGTGCTCAGGGTCACACAGTCAGGAAGTGGCAGAGCCCAGATTTGAAGGCAGCCCACACAAGGAGGAAGGGCACGCCAGGCGAAGAGAACTAAACGCACTCGTGTGAGATGGTGGGAAGTGCAGGCTCTGTTCATGGACCAGTGGGTCTGGAACTAGAGAGAAGCAAGGGGAGGAAAGCGTGAGAGATAGTTCTAGAAGAGGCAGAGCTGGGAGACGCTGAGCAATGGGTCCCTGGTGAGGACATGGAGGTGGCATGGGGCTTCCCAGCTCTGTGTCCATAGGTCCTGGCCCGAAGGATGCTGTTGTTCTGGGGGTCACTGCTATGCTGGGGGCTGCTGCCCCAAGCCCAAGGGGAGGCCCAGCACCTGCTCTTTCTACGGATCAGCAAGGACCAGATAGAAACAGGTAAAACGTAAGGGGTGGGCCGAGGGAGGCAGGCCCGCAGGGAAGGAGAAGGGTGAGAGATGGCACCACCTGCCTATCCAAGGCTTCTCTTCTGGCCTCCCCTCACCGGCAGCAGAATTTGCCTTCCTTCACTGAGAGCGGACCCTATCCTTCCCCTGCTCTGGCACTGCTGTGGCTCCCCAGTACCCTCAGGAGAACCTCCAAGCTCCTCACACTGGCATTCAAGGCCCTATATGTATGTCCAGCCTCTCCCACCACCACTGCCCTAACCGCCCCTTAGACTCCCCAGTTTCTTCCTTTGCTAGTGCCGTTCCTTTTGCCTACTGTGCTCTTTTCGTTCTTCCCAACACGGTGAATCCCGACTCATCCTTTAAGGCAAAGCTCTGATGGGAATCCCTCCCAATTTCCCCACGCGGAAGGTCTCCTCCCTCTGGGCTCTCACAGCCCTTTGGTGAAGCCTTGTCTATGGCCTTATCCACGTGGGTGGCACTTGCCCTATTGGTCTGTCTCTCTGCCTATCGTTTGGCCGTGAGCTCCTTGTTGTCCCCCATGCACCACAGTCTACCTCATGGATCTGTTTCATAAACTCACCACCTCAGGGCCTTCGTGCATGCTCTTTCCTCTGTCTACATTGCCCTCCCCCACCCAGATCTTGCAGGAGTGGATTTCTTCACCTCATTCAGGTCTCAGCTCAAATGCCTCCTCTTCCGAGAGACTCTCTGTGACCACCCTTCTTCCAGTCATGCTCCAACTCGACGGCGTTTTATTTTCTTTGTGGCACTGCTTAGCGCTCTCAGAATTGCTGTGCCTGCTTCCTTGAGGGCTCAGTGTGGTCTGTCTCCCCACCAGCATGCACAGCCCACGAGGGCAGCAGCCACATGGCTCCTGGTCCCGGAGCCAGGAGAGAGTAAGCACGTAAGTACTTGTTGCTAAATGGTCACCGACCCCCCCTGACCCAGAGCAGGTGCTGGTGAGCATTTGTTGAACGACTGAATGAAGCGTGAGCCCATGCCGAGGAGGGGCTTGTGTCCTGTGTCCTCAGATATTTCAGACCTGCTCTCGGAACACCACATTCTGGACCGCATGGCCAGGATACCTGTGACGGGCGCCACAAGGGAAGGTATCGCCGTCCTGGACCACCTGCCCTTCGTAAGAAAAGGCCTCTCCAAGAAGAGCAGTGGGCTTGACCTGTCGCTGGTCGGGGACCTGCTCTCGGGGAGGAGCCTCCCACTGCTGGGGCAGCTGCTCCGGGCAGGCGGGTGAGTAAACCGGGGCTGCTCCGGCCCGTCTTCCCCCTCTGGCGCCTTGTTCTCACCAGTTAAATGCAGCCCCAGGAGGTGGTGGGAGGCCTGGGTGTCTTTGGAGGCTCTCTACGGCCTGGGAAGCACTCCGCACGTGCATTTTTCGTGTTCTTAAACCTCCCCAGGACACTTGAAATCTCCCACAGAACCAAGCAAGGGCTAAACCAGGGATCTCTGTCTGGTACCCTCCACATTCAGTCTACACCTGGGAATTACAATCTTGCCTAGGGTTCTTAAAAAATATCTTAACAAATGGCCAGCACTTAAAAATCAAGGGGGTTTTCACCAAATTCTATGTTTTCTGGTTGTCTGACTTTGCTAGAACTGCTGTAACAAAGGACCACAACCTGAGTGGCTTGAACAGAAATGTGCGGTGTCCCAGTTCTGGAGCTACAAGTCGGAGATCAGGGTGTGGGCAGGGTTGCTTCCCTCCCGAGGACTGTGAGGAAGAACCTTCCCTGTGGCTCTCCCCCAGCCTCTGGGGCTGCGGGCAATCTTTGCCGTTCCTTGGCTTGCAGAAGCACCACTCTGATCTCTGCCTTCATCTTAGCATATTAGGTTTTTATTACATAGGATTACCCAATGTCACCCAATAATATTAATTCAATAAAAAAAGAAGAATGAGCCGAAATCGGTTTGGCTCAGTGGATGGAGCCGTCGGTCTGTGGACTGAGGGGTCCCAGGTTCGATTCCGGTCAGGGGCATGTACATTGGTTGCGGGCACGTCCCCGGTGGGGGGGTGTGCAGGAGGCAGCTGGTCGATGTTTCTCTCTCATCGATGTTTCTGGCTCTCTGTCCCTCTTTCTCTCCCTTCCTCTCTGTAAAAAATCAATAAAATATATTTTTTAAAAAAAGAATGATTTGGACCATGTAGGGTTTTCCTATGGCCCTTCCAAGCTGATGCCCCTCTTTAAATATGTATGTATATTTAAAAAAGGAAAAAAACTCTGGAAGATTCTACCTTGTAGGCAGACACACAGCCTTTGATGAGCCTGACGAGCCAGGTCTTCCTCCGGCACTGGGACTTGTTGCTGCCCATTCCAGTGGGCACCCAATGAGTCACCAGCTTGCATCTAATGTCCAAAAAGGACATAAACTTTGGGCTCCTCTCACCAAGGGGAGCAGAGGCTCATGTCCTCCCTCCCAGATGCTCAGCAGGGCAGATGGTTCCTGAGGGGATGGCGGTGGGTACACCAGCCATCTTACTTTTCCAGACTCTCACCTGCCCACTTCCCTTCTGCAGAACGCCTGCACTGAATTCAGACAGGTGAAATGTGTATAGCCAGCTCCTCCACTGTCTTCTCCCCTTTTGTAGAAGGTGAGGCCCTGAGGTCTGGAGAGAAAAAGGGACCTGTCCAGGTCTTCAAGGCTTGGAGGCTGGAACTGGAGCCCAGTGCTCTGCAGCTGAGCTGGGGGTCAGGGAGGGGTTGTCCCAAAGCTGCCCCTCCCTTCCTGGGGTCCACTGCTATTCTAGACATTACACACCCACTCCACAGAAGCCTTACCAGGCTATGCCACCTCCACACCTCTCACAGGTTGGTCATAGAAGATGCCAAAGGACCTGAGGTCACCCTGCAAGTCCTGAGCGACAGCCTGCTGCAGGTCACATTGCGATGCAAACTGTACCTCTCGCTCCAGAGGTGAGTGCCCTGGGCGCTTCCTCCCACCTTCCGCAGCAAGCAGCAGGCAGCCGTGCACCGCAGGCAAAAGCTTGCTGCCTGTGTCACCATAAGCATCGCAAGAATCTTTTCCGCTTGAGCATGTTTCAAAGCCACTTTTACTGATGGGGAAACTGAGGCACTGAGTGGGAGAGGGACGTGCCCCCGATAACACAGTGAATCAGCCGCAGAAGCTGAGATAAAACCCTCTGACTTCCATGTCACCCCATCTGCGTAAAAGGCTGATGCATTAACAGGATGGTCTGAGGAGGATCTAATTCAAGGTCACCTTGGAGTTCAGCGCACCTAGACTCCAATCCCACTTACCATCTAGGTGACTTGAGCAAGGGCATCCGTTCCCTGGGCCTTAGTTTCCTCACCTATAAAATGGAGATGATCAGGTCCCCTGCTGTACTTGGCTATTGAGAAAGTGCACTGCCTATCTGCGTTCAGATTGCTCGCTAAACCATGGAGGAAGATGCTGACCTGGGGTTATAAAAACAACAGCCAACAGAGGAAGTGCTGTGGCGGTATTTGCACATGAAACAGGAATGTTTTTTTAATAAACTTTTATTGATTTCAGAGAGGAAGGAAAAAGAAGAGAGATAAAAACATCAATGATCAGAGAGAATCATTGATCACTTCCTCCTGCACGCCCTGCCCCCTCCTACTGGGAATCAAGCCCGCAACCCAGGCATGTGCCCTAATCAGGAATCGAACCTTGACCTCCTGGCTCATAGGTCGATGCTCAACCACTGAGCCATGCTGGCCTGACAAGGAATATTCTTCAATGCCCTTTAGAAATATGTTTTTTTGTAAAATATGGCTTTCTTGGTCTAGCTTCCCTTTTTGATAGAGGAGCACAAAGAAATATTTCTTTGATAGAGGTATGGGCATAGAGAAATATCTCTCTGCTATACAATAAATATATCATCACCCTTGTAATGATGTGCAGTAAAAATACAACTTGACCCTTGACCTGGTGGAACTGTAGCAAACTGGAGAGCATATAGCCCATCTCAAGGTCACCCTCAGCGCCCCCAAAGAGATTGCCACCCAGGGAGGACTCTGGCTTGGTATTGTCTGATCTTTCAGGTTTTCCAAAGTGTGAACTCCATGTTCTTTTTTTTCCCCATCACCATTTATCCCTCATTCCCTCTTCTACCTCCACCCCCTCAGCAATCACCATATAGTTGTACATGTCCAGGAGTTCTCTCTTTTTTTTTTTTCCTTTTTACTCAATCACTCCACCCTCCCCCGCACCAACACCTGAGCTGTCTGCCTGCTTTCTATGAGTCTGTCTCTATTTTGCTTGGTAGTTCAGTTTGTTCATTAAGTTCCGCATATGTGAATTCTATATTCTTTTATTATATATATATTTTTTATTGATTTCAGATAGGAAGGGAGAGGGAGAGAGAGAAACACCAATAAAGAGAGAGAATCATTGTTCGGCTGCTTCCTGCATGATCAGGGATCAAGCCTGCCACCCACACAAATGCCCTGACCTGGATTTTAACCGTGACCTCCTGGTTCATAGGTCCACACTGAACCACTGAGCCACTGTGGCCGGGATTGAATTCCATATTCTTAATCAACTCTCCTGGTGTTTCATTTGAGCCCTCCAGGCCATTGCAGGCCACTAGCCTGTGACTTCTGGTCTCAACCTTGGGCTGTGGCTTGAAGCCTGTCTAGACACACTGCCCCTACAGGATTCTGCGGCTCAAAGTCATCAAGAACATCCGCATCGGGGTACGGCTGGAACAGACAGGGAACAAGACCAAGGTGGCCTTTGAGGAGTGCCATACCCCACCAGGATACCTGAGCATCACGGTTCTGGAGCAGTGAGTACCTGCCCACTCCTGTGCCTTCACTGGGTAGAAGTAGATGTCAGGCCTTCGTGCACTGCTCATGCAGCTCAGTCCCTCACTGAGACTCAGGGCTGAGGCGGCCTGTCCCAGCATAGTTGTCTAGAGTGACCAAGGACATCAGGGTCAGGATCATCGCCAAGGCCACAGGCCACACCACCCATCAGTATCTCCAGCCTCAACGTTGAATGTCATGGCTAAGAGTGTACATCAAATCTTGGCTTGGCTGCTTTCTAACACTGGGGCCCTTAGCCAAGCTATCTGACTTCTAGGAGCCTCCGTTTCCTCACCAGTAAAATAGGATTTCTCACAGAACCCAGCCAGCACGGGTGGTTGTGGGGAACAGATGAGTTAACCCAGGAACCCACTTATCATTAAACCTACCACAAAAGGTGGCCACTATCTATGATTCTCAAATTACCCGGCACAAAAGCCATTTCCTTCATGAAACCCGCCGTGACTTCCACTGCCAATTGTGATCTCTCCCTCTTTGAAAGTCACAGAAACATTTATCAGAGAGAGAAATAAGGAGACAGAGGCAGGGAGGAAGAATCAGGAAGAAATAAAGAGGAGCAGGAGAAAGTGAGGGAGGTAGAATGCAAGAAGGCAGGAAGGATGAAAAAGCAGAAAAGGAAAGGGAGGAGAGAGGAGGGAGACATCAGGTGAGAAAGGAAGTAGCCACTCTGAATTTCCACATTGCACAGGCCCATGGGGACCTCCTTTAGCCCTGCCCTGGACTCCCCGTTCTGGCCTCAGTCTCCCATTCCATGGTGTCTCAGACCCCATCTGCTCTCCCTGCCCCTAGGATGAACCCCCTCCTGGTGAATGAAGCTCTGGGGATGGTGACAAGTGTCCTGGACCAGGCATTGCCCTTCCTCCTGCAGAAGATAGTGAGTTGCTCATCCCCCCCCCAGCACCACCACCCCCTGGAAAAGGAGCACAACCCCAAAGGAGAGCCCTTCAACCTCACCCAGCCCCAACGAAGACCCCCTCATGCCTTCCCTCCAGGTGTGCCCCGTGGCCACGACACTGCTCAACTCGCTGCTAGAAGACCTGCTGCACATCAACCTGTGTATGTTGGTCCAGGCTTATCTGCTGTCCCTGTACTGTGTGCCAGGAACTGTCCTAGGCTCTGCTATGATGGGAAACAAAACACACAAACCCTGCCCACAGCGTGCCTGATTTCTAGTGGGGGAGAAAAGGGGCAATGTGCCTATGACCCTGTAAAGTGGGATTATCAGAGGCCCACAGAGTAGACTGTTGTGATAATGCATATAACCTGGCACAAAGGTATTGCTCAATAAATGGCCATTATTATAAGAAGCACAGCCCAGCCCATAAAGAACTTAAAGTGGAGCAGAGAGGGAGAACAAATTCTCCGTTTTGCTGCCTCCCTGTGCCCCAGGGGAGGCTGAGTGCCAGATTCCTTTCCTTATTGTAGCCCCGGCCATCTCAGGCTCAGAAGACTTCCAGTACTATGTCACCACCACGGAGTTCACAGAGGAGGCCATCCTGATGAAAGTCCTGGTGAGCCAGCCCCCTGGCCAGGGCAGACCTCCAGGGGCATCCCCCGGTCTGGGGGAGGATGGACAAAGAGGAGAATGTGATGGGGCTTCCCTGGCCGGAGGCACAAACGGAGGAGGGAGAGAAGGAGGAGGAAGAAGTAAAGGAAGACCCAGGTCCCTGCCCTCGGAGCTTGTGCTGAGCCCAGGGAGTCCTGCAGGAGAGCAGGAGAGGCCACAGGGCTGCGTGTCCCATGAGCAAGGATCAAGCCCCAACTAAAGGCAGGGGCTGCAGGGCCATGTGTAATGCCCCGTTGGAAGGGACCCCTCAAATGCAGAAACGAAGGCCCAGAGAAAGGACAAGGCTGGCTGCCCGTCTCCAGTCCCCATAGAACAAGAGGAGGACAGGAAGGACTTGAGTAGATAGGAAGGAGTGCTGTTAACAGGGTGCAGAGAAGGGAGTAGCGTCAAATGAGGGAGAAGCAAAGAAACAGGTCATAGGTTCAAAACCCAGCTCCACCCCCTACCAGAGTAGCCACCTCCCCTCTCTGGGCTTCAGTTTCCTCGCCTGTGAAATGGTACCAATAACAGACCCCATCTCATGGCGCGGTTGTGAGGCTCAAATGAGATTGTGCACGGAAACATTCAGCACTATGCCTGGCACACAGTGAGCTGTGTATGAGCTGTAGCCAGTTGTTGGCCAAGGAGGCCGTTCCCACGGAATTTCTTCTTCCCCCTTCATTTCTCTAAAGCTCGTGACCCCCTGTGGCCCAGGCCAGAGAGCCCCAAGGTCTGACCACCTGGCCCCCCAGCCCCTCCCAAAATTAGCCCAGGGCAGCATGGCAGACCTGGCCTTTTGGGTGGAAGCCTACAATGACATCCTGTCCTGCCTCTACACCAGCAAGGAAGTCCGTGTGGACCCCCAGGACTCCACGGTGAGTGCTGAGGAAGGGGAAGGAGGGTGGGACATAACCAATGTTACTGCTCTGTTTTCGCATGAGAAACCAAGGGTTAGCTGGCAGAAATCTCTTTCTGGGTGGCCTAGGTAAGCCACTTCTCCTCTCTGGACCTCACCTGGATAACTCCTCCAGCATAGAAGTCCCTTCCTCTCGGAAGACGTCCTTAAACTCCCAGGCCCCTTATGGCTCGCTTCACAAAACTCATCCATTCATTTATGCCGCCAATATTTATTCACGGCCTTCTGTGTGCCGGGGCCTGTGCACACCGGTCCCTGCCCTTGCAGAACTCAGTCAGATTGGGGAGTAGAAACCAAGCAAGAAAACAGTCAGATACATGAAATAATATAGAGCAGTGGATCAGTAAGCAACTGGTGGCGAGATGAGAGGGCTCCCCTACCCTGGACAGGGAAGTCGGTGAAGACATCTCTAAGGCGGTGTCCTGAATGGTGACGAGGCCTGCAAGAAGAGGTCTGCAAGAAGAACAAGCTCCCTGGGTCAGTGAGGGAATCGATGAGGGAGAAAAACAGAAACATCGCTGCCAAAAGCTTCCAGCAGCTCCTTATCACATTCTAAATAAAAGTCAGCCTCCTCCGTGCAGCCCCTGGGGCCCTGCATGATCGGACCCCAGCCCACCTCTCCAGCCGTATCCCCTCACCTAGTACACTCCAGACACACAGGCTGAGCTTGGCTCCCACCTCCGGGCCTTGGCACACGCTGGTCTCTCTGCCCAGAACTCTCTTCCCTTCACTGTCGGTCTCCGTGCAAATGTCATCTCCTCCGAAAGCCCCTCCTTGATCACTTCATCTAAAGGAAGCTTTCCCTCCCCACCTCTTTCTTTCTCTCTCTCATTCTGTTCTTTTCCCCCTCAAAACACTGATTACTGTGTGTGTGTGAATAAAGTTTTACACATATATATATATACACACACATATGTATATTTGTATGTTTATTTATTTAACTTTGTATGTTTACTGTCTTCCCCATTTTGAGGGCAGGGACTGAGAACAGGATACTATGTGAAGGGCACACAGTGGGTACTCAGTAAACTGAAATATAAAATCCTAAGATTCATATCTGGAAGAGTTCTGATGTTATCGCTCCATTTTTGCATGAGGAAACCAAGGTCCAGCTAGGAAAAGTGACTTGCCCCAGGTCATCCAGCAGGTGGAATTCGGACTGGAGCCCCGTCTCCTGCCTCCTCATGCTCTTCCCTCCATCCCACACAGGTGTGGCAGCTCAGAAACAGAAGTGAACACTGTAATTCCATGTCCAGAGAAATTCTTACACCAGAGGGCAAGAATGTATGTGCAAGGGGGTTCTTTGTAGCTTCACTTGTTATAGGGAGAAAAACAAAGTTAACCTAGGTGTCCATCAATAAGGAATTTTAAAAATAAGTCAGGTTATGTTCATAAAAAGCAGAATACTCTGCGACTGTTAAAAAGAATGGAGTTGTTCTATATGTACTGATGGTGAGAGGAATAAACAAGGTGTAGGACCACATGGTTAAAATTTTCCCATTTATTCATGCTTATATGTGTAGAGAAAATGTCTGTCAGGATACACTCCAAAATATCAACAGTGGGTACCCCTGAGAGTAGGATTTAGGGAGAAGGGGGAAGAGGTGTTAGAGTAGACTTTTACTTTTTACTTTATACAATTTGTTGTGTTTTTATAATGATTTATGATCTTCAAAAATCAATGCAGCATAGGTAAATTGATAAAAATGTGATATACTTGCTTTAAATATAGGAAAATATTCACAGAAGAATCTCTAGGTGATAAGTACACAAATGTTTTCTATAAAGTTCTCTCACCTTTGATGCATGTGTGAAAATTTTCACAATAAAATGTTGGGGGAGAGAGAGATCATTGAAACAATAAAAGGCTACTCTTTCCAGGTAAATGCTAATGAGAATCCAAGTGAATGGCTCCTCCCATGCAGACTAACTGGTGTGCAGGTGGTGCATTCTGTTGGGGACAATTACATCTCACTGAACCCCAATGGGCATCCCCCAAACCTGCTCAGAACATATCTAAGGATTCTAACGGCCAACACACATTTTGCCCTTTTTCCAGGCTGCCGACCTCATTCAGCTGTTGTCACTGAGAGAATTGGAGCCCAGGCCCGAGGTGAGTGTGTTGCCAGCTCCCCCAGCCCCCGCCTCCCCCAGCTCCCTGGCAAGGATCCCAGAAAAGATTCGGGGCTGGGAGAGCAGGATCTGGCCCCCTGGGCATGACCCATTTGGCCAGAGTTTCCTCCTGCGGACTCACAAAATCATTGCACTTGCTTCGTGGGTGCTGTGAGAATTAAAGGAGATGATGCAAGTAAGGCACTCAGCTCAGCGCCCCACCCAGTGACCATGGCAGCGGCTGTCATTATCCACTGCCGAACAAGACACAGCCTCCTGAGGCACAGTGAGTGGTGGCTGTGTGCCAGGCCCCTCCACCTCCGTGGACATAATTCTCAGCAAACCTGCACTCTCACACATTTTCATTCATCAGCAAACAGGTCCGGCATGCTGAATTCACTTGCCTAAGCTCACATTGCTCAGTAAGTGGCAGAATCAGAATTTGAACCCAGTCTCAGACTCCAAAATTCACGCTCAATGTCCTCTCTCCAAAGGCTCCTAGAATATGGCACCTGATGGACCAGCAACCACAACAACCACAATCGATAACAATAGCATTACTGGGTGCCGGGTTCTGTCCTGAGCACTTGATATCAATTAATTCATTTTATCCCCACAATGACCTTATAGGATAGACATGATTATTATCCTCATTTTACAAGAATGAAAACTGAGGCACAGAGAGATTAGGAAACTTGTCTCAGGCCACACAGTTTGTAAGTAGTGGAGCTAGGACTCGAACTCCAAAATCGATGTTCTTACCTGCTATGCATGCCCGGGAGAAGGAGGATGTAATCTGACCTCCAAGGAGTTCCGTGAGGTAGTAACCGTCTCAAGGTCACACCGCACGTTGCTGCAGAGCTAGAACAAAACCTCAAGACACCCTGACTCCTCAGGCGGTCTTTCCCCGTTCCTCCAAACCAGGGGCTGAGAAAAGCCATCGTCTAGGCCAGCCCACCCCTTTTATGCTTCGACTTCATTCTGGCTTTTTAACAGTCCCCAGGAAGGATGGGACTGACCATCAGCACCCCTGACCCTCCCACGGTCCGCCTTGACGGTCACAGGGCCACAGTCATCCAGCAGGGCTCCCTCGTGCTGCTGAGGCCCAGTAACACCTCCTCTGTCTCCGTTTCCTGGGTGAGTTAAGCCTTGAACGTCTTTGTTCCCCAGGGGCCCTGGGTCCACTTGAGGGCCATTCCCGGGCCCTGCCTGAAGCGGTGTGACAGAAAAACAGCGGCAAACCTCACTGCTGCATCATCTACTAATAGTCAACCAGTCCACCCCCAAATAGCCTGCTGTTAAAACATGAAAATACTTTAACACCTCCTGCCTCAAGGTCAGGCCCCAGTGCTCCCCGAGAACCCCCTCAGCAACTAAAGGGTTTTGCCTCTGAGACCCTCTGCTCAGTACCCTTGCGTGGTAGCATTTTAACTGTCTGCCCCGGACATGGCTGCATCGAAAACCCTTGTCCACAAAACCAGGAGAAAGATCAGGGAAATGCAGTTGATGGAGGGGCTCTATGTGTCTGCATTCTCTCCTCCCCGAGAGAGAGGTGACCCAAGCTAGAGAGGGCCAGGCCCTGGGGAAATACAGCTCCCCCAAGTTGCAACTTCTCTATCCTGAGCCTCCCGGGATTCCTATTTGCCATTCCACAGACTCTGACATTGGGAAAGTGCCTCATATAAGGGGCAGGAGAGTTGCCCCACCTAGCCGAGCCCAGCGGCATCAGTGTGTACAACACGATCTTGGGATCCTAGTTGGCATGGTTCTGGGGCAAAGAAACCAGTCATCTCTGGCTGGTGGTGAAAGCCCTACTTCTCGTGTATACGGTGGCCATGTGAATATGGTCATCCATAGAGAACCTCCTGAAAACCAAAGGTTCCTCTGGCTTCCAGCAACCTCAACCCTGAGCCAGCTGGCACGCTGCAAAGGGTTTCCACCCAGTGGGCTGAGTCCCTTCCCTTGTATTCCCACCACCGCCGCCCCCTCCCCCCCCCCCCCCCCCCGCCTTCTGCCCTCCAGGAGCACCCAGCACCCACCTATGCCCTCTCCTGGGCAACACCAACACAGTCATAATCTGAACACATGCAAACCAGCAGCTGGGGTGCGGGTAGGACTGGGTGAGAGGGGGCTAGCCCGGGACAAGTACTCATGGGAGGTGGACACGAAGGGAATAACCTCTAACCAGAATGTAAATTCTTCTCCTTTTCTGACTTAATTTCACTTTGCCATAGAAACTCCTTTCAAAGGCTCTGTTTTCCTCAAGAAATCAGAAATTAAAACTCCAGTTCACTCCAAACAGGTAAATTATTTTGGCTTTGGATGTTGAACAAATAAGATGACCCACACAGAGAGAGATGGAGGGAGAGTGCGGTTAAGGGGGACACGTTTTCATGCCTGCTGTCAGCTGAACAGAGTGGTTTATAGGAGGAAGGGGAGAGGGAGACGGGGGAGAGGGAGGGAGAGAGGGAGGAAGGGAAAGAAGGAACGAGGGAGGAGGTTGTGACTCGAACCTCACTGAGCACTGTACCCCCAAGCAGCTGCCCTGACCTAAAGGGGTGATCTCTTTTCTCTGGTAGCACCATGGTCACCCTGGGCACTTACCCTGCTGGCCTTGCAAAGCAGGTGAGTCTTGCCTTGGCCTCCCTACGGTCCTGAAGGCCCCACCAGCAGACCCTGAGTCATTGATGTAGGGGATTCAAAGACTCACTCGCTTTCTATCCCTCATCTCATCTTGCCCTGGAGCCCCCATGCCCACTGGGGTGGGGGGTGTACCCAGGACTTAAACTGGTCCATTTCATTCTTTCGTTCACTTAACACTAGTACCTGTCACATGCCCACCTTGTCTTAGGATACATCGGTGAGCAAAACAAAGGTCCCTGCCCTTGCAGAACTCACATTCATAATATATAATATATAAGGTAAATTATATATTATGTAGGCAGGTAGCAGTGCTGTGGGAAAAGCAGAGGAGGGGGCAGAGGTAGGTAGGGGCAATATTTAAAAGGTCAGGGAAGGCCTCATTGAGAAGGTGAATGTTTGAGCAAAGATGGGAGGAGGTAAGGGAAGGAGCGGTGGGAATATGGGGAAAGAGGGGACCAGAGGCTCCAAGGCAGGGGTGTGCGTGATCGTTCTGGAAACAGCAGGTGCCAGGGTGGCTGGAGCAGAGAGGGCAAGGCTAGACCCATCAGGGCCTTCTAGTCAGGACTGGCTTTTACCAAGTGACATGAAAGCCCATGGAGGAGCAGACAGAAGGGCCAGGGTGGAGGCAATGAGGCCACAACCCCCCAGGCTTGCAGACGATGCAGAGGCTGCTGAGGCATGAACCACGTGGTGGCAGTGGTGGCAGGTGCAGGACGTTCTGAAAGAACTAGTAGAGCTGACGGGATTTCCTGATGGAAAGGATGGGGAAGGTGAGAGATGCATCCCGGATGACACCAGGATTTGGAAGGGTACCTCCTTCTCTACAGGTTGGAAACAGCCTCTTTCAGGAGAATACTCAGTTTGTGCCTCCAGCAGGGCTGTGGGCCCCCCCCTCTCTGGGTTTCCTCACCCCTGGGCTGCCCTGAAGCGATAAGACAGTCATTGAGACAGGCGGTGAAGGCTGCTTTTACTGGCCCCTCAACTTTCCCCAGTCCTTTCACTAATCTGTTCATCTGGCTCCAACAGTCTTAAAAAGCGGGGTCCCTAGGACTATTCCTGATCTCCTGTGGGTACCTATCCACTGGGGTCCCCCGTTCCAGAGGTCACAATCTGCTGACCCAGCTGAAGTGACCTTCCAGTCCTCTTTCACCTGTTGCAGGAAGAACGTCTGAAAGCCTTTGTCTCAGAGCTTCTGAGGAGGATGTTTTTGCCCCATCACAACGGTAAGCTCCACTGGGTTTCCCCTCATGCCCACATACCATCTAGCTTGGAGAAGCACCAACAGTGTCCAAAGCTCTGCACATACAGCTGACTTCTGTCTTGTTCCCTGGGGTTGGTTAAGAATCGCCCACACACAAGGCAAAAGGACGCAGCACAGAAACCCTGAACACTGGGATGTGGTGGATGAGGAGGGTGGGGAAGGGGCCACGTGTGCACTCCTGTTCTTCGCCCAGGCAGTACAGTGATAGGAACTCAGACATGGGGCGAGGAGCCAGGAAGGGCTTCCTGGGGGAGGTAGAGGTTAGCATGGAAAGTGAAAACAGGAAGGCCTATCAGAGGTGGTGGAGCCCACAGCTCACAACACCAACACCTACAGGACCCAGGTAGTTACATACCCAAAGGAAGCAGCCTGGGTGAGGCCTAGGCAAACATGCCCCCCTTAAGTGGGAAGCTAACTTAAGAGCCTAGTCAGGTGCCTCTTCCTCACAGAACTCATGGGTTTTCTCGCCTCCCCTGATGCAGTCTGTGTAACCATTGTCCACCCACCCACATGATTATTTGGTCAGCGCATGTGTCCACAAACACAGAGATGATTATTCACCTCTGAGAAATTACCTGGCTCAGCCTCCTTGTCTTTCAGATAGGCCAGAGAAATTTAGTGACTTAACCAAGGTCACAAAGCAAGTCTCTGGCAGAGCTGAACCCGGAACCCTGGCTTCTTGCTTCCCTAACAGGGGCTTTTCTCTGTGTTTCAACTCAAGGACTCATGTTGGGACTGCAGAGTGAGGCCAGAGGAGCAGGCAGAGGCTCAAATGCTAGTCAGGCTGAAGAATTTGGCATCTATTCTAAGGCCCATGGTAGCCAGGGAAGGTTCTGGGCATGAAGTGAGCAATTTTGTGTTCAAGAAGGAGGTGGGGAAGGATGGTGACAAGGCAGTCAGAGAGAATGCAGGTAGGCAAGGATGCAACCTGACCTGGGATGAGGCAAAAGATGAAGGAGAAAGCCTCACCCCCATCCCCGTTTTGCTAGTACCTATCCCAGGGAGCCCATTCCACAAGTGTATCTTAGATCCTGGCCAATAGGAAGGGTGGTGTCCCTCAACAGATAAATGGATAACGAAGATGCAATACACACACACACACACACACACACACACACACACACACACACACACACTATTCAGCCATAAAAAAAAAAGAATGAATGAAATCTTGCCATTTGAGACAACATGAATGGGGTTACAGGGTATTATGCTAAGTGAAATAAGTCAGACAGAGAAAGACAAATACTGTATGTTTTCACTTACATGTGGAATATTACAAAAAGCAAATAAACAATACAGAGACAGACTCATAGATACAGAAAACAAACTGATGGATGCCAGGTAAGGGGGCAGACTGTAATGGGAGAAGATGGTGAAGGGGATTAAGAGATGCAAACTTCCAGTTATAAAATAAATAATTCATGGGAGTGCAAAGCACAGCATAGGGAATATAGTCAATAATGCTGTAATAACTTTGTATAGTAACAGATGGGTACTAGACTTATTATGGTGATCACTTCTTTTTTTTAATATATTTTATTGATTTTTTTTTTACAGAGAGGAAGGAAGAGGGATAGAGAGTTAGAAACATCGATGAGAGAGAAACATCAATCAGCTGCCTCCTGCACACCCCCTACCGGGGATGTGCCTGCAACCAAGGTACATGCCCTTGACCGGGATCGAACCTGGGACCTTTCAGTCCGCAGGCCGACGCTCTATCCACTGAGCCAAACCGGTTAGGGCATGGTGATCACTTCTTAATGTCATATCATTATGTATACACCTGGAACTAATATAATATTATGTGGCAACTATATTTTAGTTTTTAAAAAAGATCAGAGGATAGATGGAAGACCAGAGGTACTATCCCTCTTCCTCTATCCCAACCCCCACCTAACTGGACCAAATACCACATTAGGCCAGCAAGAGGTATTAGACCCTCCCCTGAGCCCAGAGTGTTGATGGGTGGATGAGGTGGGGTGAGGGCTGGTCAGTGCAGAGGACAGGGAAAAAGGGGCCCAGGTCAGGTTCCCCAAAACTCAGTGTGTCAAAAATCAACCAGCCAAATGATGAATTCATTGAAATTCAATCTGAAAACTGACTATATTCAAGTTCACCACATTTACCAATTCACCAAAAACTTGCTTGAAGAATTATTTTTTATATATTTAATAATTCAGTATATTCATGAATATTTTCCCTTCTTTGACATATTCAATGGATATTTTCTTTTTCATTTATTGTGTGTGTGTTAATCCTCACCTGAGGATGTTCTTTCCATTGATTTTTAAAGAGAGAGTGGAAAGGAGGGAGGGAAAGTGAGAGAGGGAGAGAGACGGCGGGGTGTGGGGGGGGCGGGGAGAGAAACATCAATGTGAGAGAGATACATCAATTGTTGCCTTCCATACATGCCCTGATTGGGTCCAACACTCTAACCACTTAACAACACCAGCCAGGGCTTCAATGGATATTTTCTTATTAATATAATCAAATTTCTAGTGTTGTAAACTTAATTTTTCAATTTATACTGACTTTTTTCTAATCCTTTTCTGAGACATTTCCTGTTTCTGCCAAGATTTTAGCATTTTTCAGGCATGTATAGCATTTTCAACCATTTCTCACAATTAAAGGAGAATAATAAAATTCATTGATACAATCATAAGAAGACTCCAACATATTGAACATTCCTTAAAATTGTGCTAAGAAGAATGACTTTGTAAGAAGGCATTCATAGTTAGTGAATATGTTTGAGAGAAGTCCCTGTAAAACAGGATTTTAATAAATGGGCGGGCATCAGAGAGGCCTGGCTTTCTGGAGGGGCTGCCTGAAGGGGGATGGAGATGATGCTCCCCGAGGAAGGGAAGGGGGCACATCCAGTCCCTTCCCTGTCTGGGCATTGGAGCAGCCAGGGGTCAGCTGGCCTGGCCCACACTGCCCCAGCCTACACACAGGACACTGAGCTCCTTGTCCACCCCATTCACAGAGCTGCTCAGTGAACAACACCTCCCGCTGCCCAGCATCAAGGGCATCTCCTTCAACAAGGCCCGAGTGGAGTTCTCTGAGGTAAATGCTGGGTAAAGAAACTTCTGGAGACACAAGTGGGAGGTCAGAGCTAGAAGGGTCTTAGAGTCGCCTTGGTCCCTGTCCTGCTGAGGCAGAAGCTGAGGCCTGGGCATAGGAGTCACTACATGTGGCAAGCCCTTCACCTTCCTTAACTCACCGTCTCCTCACAGCCATCCTGGGGGTGATGCCCCCTTTACAGATGAGAAGACTGAGGCTCCGAGGGGCTGCATGCATCCCTCAGGGAGCCAGACCTTAGGCTCACTGAGAGGTTCAATGCCTTACACAGGTGGTCGTCACAATTAGTTGCATGAAGTTGATGCTGTGACTTGTCCCATTTTACAAACAAGCGAATTAGGGCTCAGAGAGGCAAAGTCATGGCACGGCCACAGCGGCTGTCTCACATCAGAGCCAGACCTGTAGAGGCAAAGGAATGATGGTGGGTGGGCTCATTGGCTCACACATTGATTCACTTCTAAGCCGCCTCGCACGTTGTGCCAGGTGCACAACTACAGGGTGTATCACCACTCATCCTGTCATTTCCATGAGTGGCACCACCTAGAAGTGGGCGGTGCACAATCTGTGCCTCCTTCCCTGGCTTCCCTGCTCACTCATTCATTCACTACCACTCATGCAGCCAGGCAACATATGGCACTAGCTGCTCGTGCCTGGCCCTGTGCTGAGTGATGCTGGGACAAAGAGGTGAGTTAGACCCGGTCCCTGAACCCCCCGAAAGCTCCCATTCTGGTGGGGAAGAAGGTACAGGCAGGAGCACTTGGATTCCAGCAGCATGGGCGGGCCCAGCAGAGGTTTGGGCACTGTGGGTGGGAGCAAGTGGAAGGCTCTAGCCCGGTGACAGGTCCACCTCAGGGTGACCCGGCAGGATGAACCCCAATGCATCAGAGACATTAGAAGGCCTTGACACTTAGGCTTTCAGGAAGAGCCCCAAAGACCAGCCTGTTGCTTCCCTCACTGACATTTCCAAGACCCTCCATGCCCTCCACTAATCCCCTTATCCAATCGGTCCCCGACTGTGTCTTCTTGCCACGGGGGAATGGTGTGCTCATAGGACTCACACAACCCCTCTCAGGAGAGGCAGGCGCAGCCTCGGGGAGAGCTGGTTTGGTAGGATGGATGTCCACACCGCTCTGCTTCTATCCACAGGATTACATGCTGCTGACCATTCCAGAGGAATAGGTTCTTGCCGAGGATCCCTCCATTCAACCACAAGTGCTCCAGACCCTTGAGACTCCAAGAATGGCTCCAGTCACAGTGGAAAATCTCGGTTGCAATAAAGATGACTTGCTTGAGAAAGAGTCTGGTTCTGAGTTTGCCAAGAGGTTCTGGAAGGTGGCAAGGCCACCTTGAAATGCTCAAAGAAAGGGTTTTCTCCCTGATAGTTCCTGCTTCCCCTGGCCCCTCAGAGAATATTATGAATTCAGTGCTCGGTTTCTCAGAGAAGGGAGGGTTCCTCAGAGAATGGACCAAGAGCCTGAGTTTCCCAAGTCCAGGCCCTGAGAGGATGAGGTATAGAAAGACACACAGAAAATCTACACACGCAGGAAAGGTTCCTTAGTCAAGATAAAGGAAGGAAGCAGGGAAGAGAAGTTTTGGGGTGCCTAAGAAAATAAGGACTGTGAAGCCCAAAGATATTTGGGAGGCCGTGAGTATGGAGGAAAGGGGCAAAGGAAAGCAGCCAGACCACCCAAGAGGGAAGCTGGGTGACTGTGAGACGCCGCACCTCACAGCTGCACCTCACAGCTTCCCTGGCCCTGCAAAGTGAGGCAGGCAGCAGTGAGTTCTCATGTGCCCAACAGCAGTGCCTGAGCCCTCCCTCCTCACTAACGTCCCAATCCCATGTGGCCCCGGCAGGGCAGGGCTGTGAGCAGAGAAGGGCAGGGAACCAGAGGGCTTTGCAGTCAGATGAAAACAGCCCCATGGTTGCCAAGTGTGGGGAGATGGCAAAGCTTGGAGAGATAGGCACCAGCCAAAGCCGATAATAAGTCAGGCCTGGCCCCAGAAAAAGGCGGGTGAGGAGAAACTTAGGATTGTCATAAAATCCCCACCACAGAAAGAATGGGGGCTTATGATGGACTCTGCCTTGGGAATGAACTACCTAGTGTCCGGCTCCCTCGGTAACCCCAGCTGGCCTTGGGAAAATGGAGGAGTTATAGGCGAAGCCCTCCTAAGCGCCAGTTTTCCACCATGGAGCCCAGACCATGGAGGGACACCCAAGGATTGCTGCAGAGTCCCTGTCCTGTAGTAGGAGGTTGGCGTCCAGAGTAAACGATGATATAGGTTCATTACTTGACTCAGGACCTGTTTTTAAATATGAACCACAAGCCCAGCATTAAAACATATCCCCCACCAGCAGCCCCCACGGGGTCTCTGAGCTAGAGGGTAGGACAGCCCTGCACGTTGGCCTTGCAAAGTCTCCCAGCCCTTGGTGTGTATATGAGTCACACCTAAGGTAAACTAAGGCTGGGAGACACTTTCCCAGGGGAGAGCTGAATGCCACCCCAAGCCCAGAATTTTCCCACCTGCGTGTGAGCACCGTGCCTGGCCCATGGTAGACACTGAGTACGAAATGGTCGAATGTCGTTTCCAGGACCGTGAGGAAAGCTGGACAGGCCCTGGCTCACTCCTCACACCTGTCCAGGCAGGAGAGAGCCATGGGGGCCCTCACTCCCTGCATGCAGTCTGACTTTGAGTCTCCGGGTAGCATTGGATGGTGCCTGACAGGGAGTGCAGTGACCCCATTGCCAGGCCGGTAGCCAACTAGCAGCAATGTGTAGCCAGTGAATGGCAAACCAGCAGGAGGTGCTCAGAGAGAAAGCAGCAAAAAGAAAGTGCCCATCGGCCACTTCCACCTCTGGGAATGAATGAAAAGCACCTCTTGGCCCACACATACTCCACTTTGATTTCCAAAGCAGAATCCACAGACCTAAAACTGAATGTGGACATCAATGGAGCAACTGGGTAAAAAAGGAACAAATCCTTAACACAGACATCTGCAAACATGTCTTAAAGTAAATTCTTGGCCTTTCCAAACCTCTTAAACATTTATGACAAGGTAGATACACATACATAGGTGTAGTAGAATGTATCAAACTCTATCCCCCACTGAAAATATAAACTTCAGAGTGAGGTTAAAATGTCTCTATATCTGCCTTCATTCTGGTAAAAGCATTGGAAAGTATATGTTTTGAGGGGAAAGAAGCATAAACAAAACATTATATTTTTTTTGTTGTAAACAAGGTGTAATACTTGGCAAAATCTGGGTACACCATATTGATAAGAAAATGGTATAAAATCTGAGAGAAAGGTGCAAAACAATTGAAAATACCTGACCCAATGGTAAGTAATATTAATAATGACAGTAAATTATAGAATACCCACATATGCCAAACATATGCTAATTGCTTTAATCATCATGAGAACCCTATGATAGGGACAATATTATCTACTAGAGTCCCAGTGCACGAAATTCATGCACGGGAGCGGGGGGTCCCCTCAACCCAGCCTGCACCCTCTCCAATCTGGGACCCCTCGGGGGATGTCCGACTGTGGGTTTAGGCCCAATCCACCGGCAGTCAGACATCCCTCTCACAATCTGGGACCACTGGCTCCTAACTGCTCACCTGCCTGCCTGATCACCCCTAACTGCCCTCCCTGCAGGCCTGGTCGCCACCAACTGCCCCCCCTGCCAACCTGGTTGCCCCTAACTCCCCCCCCCTGCCGCCAGCCTGGTCGCCCCTTACTGGCCCCCTGCTGACCTGGTCACCCCCAACTGCCCCCCCCCCCCGGCCAGCCTGGTTGCCCCTCACTGCCCCCCCTGCCAGCCCATGCAGCCTGCTGCTCAGTCATTTGGTTGGCCCTCACTAACCCTCCTGCCAGCCTGGTCGCCCCACGCAGCCTGTTCAGTCGTCCGTTTGGCTGTTTCAGTTGCGACGGTCGCTTAGGCCAGTGATGGCGAACCTATGACACACGTGTCAGCACTGACACGCATAGCCATTTCTGATGACACGCGGCCGCTGAGGCAGCCACATGCCAAGGATGAAACATTTGCTGCTCCTGAGGGTGAAACATTTGCGAAATAATTTTTTTTCCTCAAAGTGACACACTACCCGAGTTATGCTCAGTTTTTTGGCGAAGTTTGACACACTAAGCTCAAAAGGTTGCCCATCACTGGCTTAGGCTTTTACATATATAGATACTTAATGGATGAGGAAACTAAAAAAGAGAAAATTGCCCTGACTGGTTTAGCTCAGTGGATAGAGCGTCGGCCTGCGGACTGCAGAGTCCCAGGTTCGATTCCGGTCAAGGGCATGTACCTTGGTTGCAGGCACATCCCCAGTAGGGGGTGTGCAGGAGGCAGCTCATCAATGTTTCTCTCTCATCGATGTTTCTAACTCTCTCTATCCCTCTCCCTTCCTCTCTGTAAAAAAATTAATAAAATATTTTTTTTTAAAAAGAGAGAGAAAATTATTAGATAATGTCCCAAGGCACCACACACTGAACCAAGATTTATACACACATCTGTCTGGCCCCAAATCCTGCACACAAAAACTCTGCCTTCCCCAAACACTGGCTCATCACCTTTAATAAAACACAAGGCTCATTAAAAATCTCATGAGAGAAAGATAAATATCACATGATCTCACTCATTTGTGGAATATAATGAACAACATAAACTGATGAACAAAAATAGAACCAGAGTCATAGAAGCATCGAACAGATTGTCCAACCTATGAGGGAAGGCAGGGGGTGAGGGGATAAAAGATCAACCAAAGAACTTGTATATATGCATAGGAGCAAAACCAATGGACACAGATGGAGGGAGGGGGGGAATGTGCTGGGGAATGAGGGCGGCCGGGGAGAGGTCAATGGGGGAAAAAGGAGACTTATGTAATACTTTCAACAATAAAGAATTTAAAATTTAAAAAAATCTCATCAGAGATATGTACCCTTAGAAACAAAAATTAACCCAACTTTTACACACAACTTCAGAGTATTCAGGAACACAGATTTATTTGCTGCTAGAGGCCCTGTGAACTCCCAATACCAACAAAGATCTGAGATTGATTACACCAGAGAAGGAAACCAAGGCAGGAGTGCTGGAAAGACTGCTGAGGGACTGAGAGAGTCACTGACAAGCATATACACAGATAAAGTACAAATGAGTACACACATGTGTGCATTTCACTAAAAAACACAAGGAAAGGTCAAAACTCTGATGCCTCTGTCACCAGGACACCCCCCGGCTCAGCTGGGCCTATGGTGACACCTTCACCCAGAGGCAATTAAGAACTGGTATCTGCGTTATCACTGGCAACTGTGATCCAGCCAAGCCTGGGCCAGCCTTGAAAGGACCCTCCCTTTCAAGAGTCAGCAGGTCAAATCACTTAGCACTTAGGGCTTGACAACAAGGGAGCCCTAGTGCTCAGCCTGCTAAGCCACCTTCAGAGAAACCGCTCATGTGGGTCCTGGATTAGCAGAAGTCAAGGGCTGCCCCACCTCCTAGGGCTGAGGAAGAGAGAAAGACAAGGAAGCAGGAAGCCCCAAGGGGCCTTCAAAGGCTACATCCCGGATGTGTCCCTCCCCACGTCTGGAGTAGGGTTCATTCCTTGGGTCCAGAGAAACCATTAGCAACCATTAGCAAAACCAAAGGCCACACCCACTAGTGGGTGTCACAAATTTCAACTAAAGGATCACTCACTTTCTCTCAAATGTCTAAGAAAAATAAGATGGGTCTTGTCCTCTTATCATCACGTGTAAAACCCAGGACAGTTGGGTTTTGTCCTCCTTATCATCACGTGTAAAACCCAGGGTTCTAGTCTCTGGGAAAAGGTCAATTATTGTTTGTTCTATGCATCTGACATTTCAGCAAATCCCAAAATGGGACCTTTGGCAACCAGAACTACACTTGAGGTCCACAGTTTGAGGACCGCAGTGGGGTTGGCAAGGGCCAGGCAGCAAACATGCTGAGCCTGCTTGAAGGCAGGAACCCAAACCAATGCCCCCACTTCAAGTGAGCAGAAGCAGACATTAGCCACGCTCTCTGTCAAAATCACCTCCCTCTCCCACACTCTTGCTGTGTAAAGCTGTGATACACCACACAGCAAGAGGTGACAGGATGCACAAAATCACAAAGATCCTAGGGGTAGGAACTGAACAGATGACTGAGAACAACCTCTGAAATAGGGGAAAGCCTGGGCCCAGAGAGTGGGCTGTAGAATTTTGGGAGCCATTAAATAAGGAACAGGTGAGAGGAAGCCTCACATGGAGACTGAGATTTCTAAAATAGAAATGAAAGGACAGCAGACATCTGAAAACATTTCACTCTCATTCCAGAGGCACTCTGGGAAAGGAACGGGGGCTGAGCAATTTATGGAACAGCCATGCTTACAATCCCCAGGCCTGCATTCAGGCGCTCGCCCACTTCAGACACTGTGTACTTTCCAATCCGCCTGCATCCATCACTTTATTCCTAAATCTTAGTATGTTTGGATACTTCCTATCGCACACACCTGATATAAAATGTCACTTAACAGAGAGATACCCTGTCCAAAGGGATCCCATGCCCTCTCCCTCAGGTCCCCATTCTTCAGTTAGTCACTCAATGCTGAGTGCCAACCTTAGACAGGGTACAGCACTGGCACCTTTACTAAAGAGCTCTCAATGAGTTGCCACCTGTTCTCTGCCATTCAACCACCACCCACATGACTCAGGGATAACAGGCCTTTGAAGATTTAAAATATGGAGGAGTAAGTACCTGGTCGGACTAACCCCTCTGAAAAAGTTCCAGACACCATGAACATCTCTCAGAAAGGCACTGGCAAATGTCACAACCATTAGCAGGTGCTGATCTTGGAAATCAGCCTGTATCACGCCTCCCTTATCAGCACACTTGAATGGCATCCCTTCATGTCTGATCACTTTCCCTAGAGACGTTGGTCTATAAATGTGGGATGCACCTTTCCGTCTGACAGTCCCAGCAATAGCAGGAGGACAGGCAGCTTCCGAAAAAGGTCTTCCATCAACACGAATTCATCGACACTGGGCAAGGTAAGAACTCACTAAATCAAGTTCACAAAAGAACGGGTCGAAATTCGGAGGTGGAAACAAGCTAGGACAGTTCATCAGAGGACGATAAACTAGGGGTTTGCATTTAGAATCTCTTCAGCCCCCTCCCTACTAAGCCACACAGCACGCTGCCTAGCACAGTAGGTGTCACAATTGCCGGTTATGCAACTGCTTTTAGAAAAGGGGGATTTGTTACTGGGACTCTCCAAGGGCCCCACTAAAGACGATGTCTAACAATATTGCCATCAACTCAGTCACAGGCACAGAATTGTATTACTTTTTCCTCACAGGACACTTACATGTCACCTGAGATAGTAAAGGCTAATTTCACACAGGTGAGGGTAAAATCAGAAAAATAATGAAAATGTGGTGATTTTTTTCATAACACCTAATTTGTTCAATGTGAAGGATTGGCATTGGCTTCTGATTATGTTCTTTCCAATATTTCTGCAATAGCGATTCTGCTGATGATGCTGGTAAATGGCAGGCAGCTTGAGCTGGGCAATGCCTACCTACCCATGGCAAAAACAAAGGTCCCTAAGCCTGATTTTTTAAACTTGTCTGGAGAAAAAAATCCAAACAGAGAGAAACTCCAAAGTCTATTTGCTTCACTGAAGGAAAACACCCTAAGATACAAGCCTCCATTTTACCCATGATTCTCAATGACAGCCAGACTCTGAGAATCATGGTAAGGGAGGAATCTGACAGCCAGAAAAGGAAGTGATCCCACTGAGTGAACAGCTGAGCTCAGAGTCAAGTTGGGCTTTCCTGTCTGGGAGTGAACCCAGCTCTCTGCCTTCAGCTGGAAACAGTAGTAATAATACTACCTGGTGCCTGGACTTGCTGGGAGGATTGTATAAGATGTTGCAGATGTTAGCACAGTAACAAGTACAAACACTGACCAGTACTCAATAAGGATATATGTACAGACACATCCCAACCAACAGAGGTAGAGTTGAAACTTACGCATTTATACCATCACATCAGTTATGGCTGCTCAACCCCAGCCAAGAGGAAGAGGCCATGTGACCTGTGGTCAACAGGATCACCCAATGCCCTGCACACAGAAGAGCGCACAGAAGGTGGATTCCCTGGTTAACTCGATCATTCACTCACACAGGGAGCCTGATTTGTGCTGAGTACTAATACAACCGTGTGAACTGGTTCATGCCACCATCAAACCAGACCAGTGCTCTCCTGAAACAGAAGAACGGGCCTCAAAAGACAGAGTAACCCTGAGATGGTCTCACTCACAAGGGGATAGTTCTGGCCTCTGCATCCCGAGTTAAAATGCCAGGACAGCCCAAATACCAAAAGGGTGAAGAACGCCAAGCCTGGGAATGGTTGATGGGGTGGTTTAGTCCTGACCATGATCATTACCAGGGGGCACAGGCGAGCATAATTGCCGGCTCTATACAACTTTCACCATTTGAATAAAGAGGACTCAAGCCTTCCCTCTCAGGGTTGTGCAGAGAATTTAAAGCAGCTGAAATCCATTTACACTTCACAAAGGGATGGCACTTGGTAAGCTCACACCAACAAGGACACTGCTATACATTACCTGACCAGAAGCAGGGACTTGACCACTAGTGGAGAGATAACATTTGTAGCTGGAGAATTCAAAACTCTCCAATACCCAAATGGTAACTCAGACCACTCCAAGGATGTTTGTGTCAAGAGGACTGGCAGGAGGATGTGGGACGCTACACAGAAAGCCTACAGTAAGGGTGTGGCCTGTACTCAGAGGGTGCCCCCAGCCCACAGACATCTTTATGGCACATGTGTACAGAAATGAAAAAGAGGCCCTTCCTCCGAACATTGACTGCCGTGTGCTAGAACATTGTCCCATGAATTCAGTATGCATACAATATCTGCAATGTGAATGGCACCCTCGTAATGAGGTAGGATCTTGTGTGTACATCCAATACAGACATACTGGCAGCCCTATGGTCCATTGAAAATGTGGTGTCTGACGAAGTCTTCATTTGCAGATATCAGCCGCCAAGATGCTAAGCCTCTGGGCCTTGGCCATCACACTGGCTGTCCAGGCAGACGCGCTTGACCTGCTGACCCCACCTACACTGCTGGGAAAACTTCCTGTCGAAAGACCCTTTCTACTACCTGGACAGTTTCGCAGATCTCCACCAACTCCAAAAGGTTCTTCATCCGTAAAAAATCTATCGGGGACTTCAAATCCTAGCTGTATCCCTGTGGCCAAGTACTTCATGTCTAGCAGCAAACTCAATGACTGTAAGTAAGAACCTATACACCTTTAACTTTCACACCCCTCACACATGCTTCTCATTTCCAAGGCTACTTATAGCTTTTGAACAAGTGGTTTTCAAAGAGGAGGTGGTATCAGAATCACCTCAGGAATTTATTAGCAAAATAGCTGCCTGGGCCCACTCCCGGACATTCTGATGTAGCAGTACCACAGGGGTGCTGGTTTTCTAATATGATCAAGATGATGCTGAGGCTGGTGGTCCACCCATTGGGTAGAACATGTCAAAGCAAGCTTGGAGAAGGGAGCTCTTGGATCCAGCAACCTCTCCATTTGCCTGCCTTTTATTATGACTCTCATCACCTGAACATTGCCAGGATATCTCACAGCTTCTCAACGCTGGGCCCTAGAGCTCAGTACAGACACCCATAGGTGTTTAAAGCATCAACCTGCTTGACCAGGAGCCAGGACATAAGAAATGTGGGTCCAAACTCCTTGACCAGATTTATGCTCACCAAGCTCCTGTATCACCCCCTCCCTGAGTCTCAGCTTCCTCTAGAAGATGTGAAATTCTGTCCCCCAGTAGTCTTCCAGGATCTAAAGGCAGAGGAGTCAGGAATTGGAAGAGACACCCTTTGAGAGCAAGAAGGAAATAGGACTCATCATCAAACAAATGCAAGAAGGAAAGTCCTCATGGCTACTCTTACCAGTCTTCTGAAACCTAGGCTGGCCTTCCAGCATGACAGGACAGGGTGACAAAGAGACACAGGGCAACTGCCTCCTGACCACAGTGCCCACCCTCACAGCCCACCCCCACTAGGAACATATGCCTCACTCTTCTGACCATCCTACCTTGTTATAAAATATTTCAAATGTTCAGAAAAGTTCAGACAGTGGTACAAAGGACAGCTGTGTACTCATCAAGCAGTATATGGTGGTGATGGTGATGGTTAATTTCATTGTCAAATATACAAAAAAACAAGAAGATATACACATCAAACACCTTTGTAACCAAAGTCTGCATTTAGAATAAAAGCAGGCTTAGGGTTGAAGGCCCCACAACTCTAACTGGGCTGCACATCCTTCCCTCCTCCTTTCTTCCCTCCAGAAGAGGCCTTGGGCCTAATTACTTTTCCCAAGCCATTTTTTATATTTTACAACACATGGCTACTCTTTCTCAATCAAATTAAAAATTTGCACTATATGTTACAAAGTTTCCACAGAGGTGGCCAGCTTGCATTGTCTTGTACTTACGTTTCTAAGGTGATTCATCCATGTTACAATGAGAAATATTAGCCCATTCGTTTTCACTGCAATATTCTACCTAATGAATCCTCCATGATTTACATCAACTTTGTTCTTGCCCAATTGTGTGCTACTCTGAGCAATGCTGACCAATACACTCTTGTGTGGGTCTGAAGGTTCACATGCACAACAGATTCTCTAGGACACATATCTGGGCTGGTGGTACGTCCACATCACCCCACACAGGCAAAGGCCCTCCAGACTGCAGAGCCCTGGGCATGGGAAGCAGCAGCAAGGCCCCAAAAGCCATGGCCTCGAAGCTTCACAGGGGCAGGTCCTAACAGACTTCTTCCTCCTGCTACTCTACGGGAACAAGTATCTTGTCCCTCAGTCCAATTCACTTTCGTGCTAGGCAGCCAAGGTTGACTGTCATCCAGGTGAGACAGCTCTTCTGAGTTCCTTTCTCCAGCCATCAAGGGCAGCATGATAGGAAAGGACCCTGTGACGTCACAGCTCTGCCACTTGGCTCTTGACCCTTCTTCCCTTCCACATCGTCTCCTAGGATTCGAGTTCTCCCTGACTTGCTTCTCTCCAGTGTGGAGGCAAACCCATGGTTAGCGCCTCCTTCACCCTGATGATAATGATGCAGGAGGATGCTGCAGAGCAGATGCAAGAGGTCTAGTAGAGGCAGCCTGTCCATGGTAGCAGGACCTCCCATGACCCACAAGGGGAAAGGAGGCCTACAGAAGGGAAGGGACTTGCACAAGCTTGCCCAGATGGAGGACAGAAAATTCCAGATCTCTCAGCTTCACCACCACTTCCCTCAGCTGCCTCCTGCCCTACTCAGCATTTCAAATGGCAATTACTCATTTCATCCTGCACCCAATGACCCATGCTGTAGGTTCTATCATGTACCCATAGACAGCTGCAGAGACTGGGGCTCAGAACACTCAGCCTTCAGGGGCAGAGCCTGGCCTATATTAAATTCCAAGCTACTGGGCTCAAACGCTAAACAAGGTCCTTTCATTCCATGCCCAAGTCACTTCAGAGTAACATACTCAAACAAGGCTACCCTCAGGGAGGTGCTATTAAATATTAACTTTTAACAAGGAACTGGTATATTTCTCTGTCACCATGCTATTCTCGGAGTGAGCAGAAGCAGGGATTGGTATGTCTAGGAGACATGATATAAAGTACCTATGGGCCCCATCATTCCTCAGTGCTGGCTCTCCAGTGGGAGGGTCCCTCTGACTGAACCAGTTGTGCAGCTAACAGTAGGAAAATATCTCTTCACCATTTTCAGATATGAACACCACCCTGCCACCACAGATTGAGAAGATGCTGATGTGTGCGGATGTGGATCTGGCTGGTGTGCTTGGGACAGTGTTAGACACAGTGTCCAACCTGGACGTGCTGTCTCTGTTAGACCTCTCCTCCTCCCTCAATATCCTTGGCGATGGTGGCCTTAGTGGTGTCCTGGGCAAGGGGAGCAACAGCAAGTCCTCAAAGTCACCATTGTCTTCGCTCTCAAAAGCCACTGATGCTGTCAGCAACCTGATACCCTTGGCCCAAGGGGCCCTGGGCGGCCTACTACCCAACACTGCGGAGAAGGATCCTGCAAAAAAAGCTGACCAGGACTCTTCTCTTCTCTCAAATCTCCCCCTGCCCCTGGGTGGTGTGCTCAACAAAGTCGGCGAGCTCAAAGAATCCACCGAGGGCATACTGAAGAGTGCGGTGCCAAGTGGCATCAACGATGCACTCTCGGGCGTGCTGGGAAATATTAACGTGAAAGATCTCTTGATAGGGTAAGTGCTTCCTTGACCCTAAGGTATGGCACAAGAGAAAAGTGATGTTTGGGGATACTGAAGCTCAACATCCAACAAACCCATGGAGAGGGACAGCCATGTTTTCACAGAGCAATATTCTAGCTTTGTGTCTTTTGGGGGGAAATCTGAACAAGATTTCTTGAGCTTAAGGAACTGGGTGGCTAACAGGACTGGGCCATCCAGGGGATGGGTGGGTTGGTAGGTTGTTAGTTAGCTGCTTCAAAGGCATTTCTCCTGCTGCTCAGGCTGATTCCTTGAGTCGGGACTGACCCTGGATGCTGTCATTTTGCAGATTAGAGGTTCAAAAAGCAACTGTGGAGGACATGATGTTGACCATGACAGATGATGAGATCCTCGTTCAAGCTGTGACTACTGCCTTCATAGGTGGAAAAGGGTGAGCCTGTCTCCAAATCAGTCACCTGGGTTGCCCTGGGACCAGGTCCTTAATATCCAGTGTCCAAGAGCTGGGCAGAGACAACACAGAGTAAATCAGGATGTCTGAGGATGGGGCAAATTAGGCAGCAAATTAGCCCCTCTCTTCCAGCCCAGAGGACCAAGGTGGGATAATGACCCCATGGAACCCCATCTTCAAAGAGTGTAAACAAAGCCAGAAACCCAAATTCCTTGTGAAACATGCACATTTATACATATGGCCAATGTAGAGAGAAACCACAGAGGGCACCTCCTACTGACCGCACTGGGTTCATGGCAAGTGTAGCTTCCAAACCATCTGCACTCTCCAAAGAGAAGCAGCCCACTCTCACAAACACTGTCCTAGGCAGTTGGGGGAGACAGAAATGTTTGATTGCTCTCCAGAAGCTAACAATGTAAACATGAATGCATGCCATGTTCATTCATCCACCTAACATGCACTACTCTGTACCAGACCTCATGCTTGGCACAGAGGGAGGAACTAAAAGAGGGCCCTGTCCTCGGTGAGAGTCCACATGTGGGAGAGGAACACGTTCACAGGACAGGCCCAGGGCACACAGAAAGGCATGAGAAGGGCAGGAACCCCCCTGGGAGAAGAGGACTCTTGGACTAACCCACAGCACTGATACTTCTCCCTGACCGAGCTCCATCCAGGCACTTAACTGAGGCACTCTCCACTTCCAAAGCCTCTTGACAACCTCATCAAGAAAGCAGTCCTGTCTCAAGATTGGGAAACCAGTTGAGACCCACAAACTGGTTATAAACCTTGCTCAATGTCACACAGCTGAAATGTGGCAGTGACAACACTTGAATCCAGGCATTCTGCCTCCACAGCCCATGTCTGTGACCAACACAATTAGCAGTGGTAGGAAGAGCCATTCATCTTCTTCAGAGCACGTGACGTTAATAAGACCAGGTGTGGCAAATGGTGGGTTTTTCTTACACTGTCACTCACACAATAGACAGCTGGTGTGCTGGGCACAAAAGTGAACCTATAATGAGCAACCAGTTACAAGGTAGCCTGCTGCCTCCAGAAAAAAAAAGCTTCCTGAAGTTTGGTCAGGAGAGGGATTTTCCAATGTTTATGGAAAGCCTACCATGAACCAGACTCTGAGTCCTGTGTACAGAGGATCATCAATTTTGGGGCATGTTCATTGGAAATCACCAGAATTTTCCCTCTCTCCAATAATCTGGACAAATTTATGAGGCTGACTCCCAAAATGCCTATCATTTTGGCTGAGCAACATCTTGCAGCCAGGTCTGGTTTCACCTCTATCTTGTTCTCCACAGCCTGTTAGGACCTGTAATCAGCATACTGGGATTTCAAATAAATGGGGATGTGACTCTGAAAATTGGTGTTTCCACAAACGACACCCAATGTGTCAGCTTCCAAGTCCAGGACAAGGTCATCAAGGCTACGAAAGTGTACCTTCAGTTGGTGAAGACGTACGTGAGACCATTTTTCTCATTTTCTGGATCAACAGGCCTGTGTGCCAGAATGTTTTCTTATGTTAAATCTACCTAGAATTCCATTATGGAGATGCACTATAATTTATTTAACCAGTCCCTTATCAAATAATGGGTGTTTTTTTTCCAATTATTAACTTTTATACCCAATACTAATTAGTAAAGTCCCAGAAAAACCTACTCATCAAAGTGCACAGTATCTGATGGATAATTTCTCCTTTTATTCAATACTTTTTATTATTATTATTTCAGAGAGATAGGGAGAGGGAGATAGAAACATCAATGATGAGAGAGAATCATTGACCGGCTGCCTCCTGCACGCCCCATACTGGGGATGAAGCCCGCAACCAGGGCATGTACCCTGACCAGGAATCGAACTATGACCTCCTGGTTCATACCTGGACACTCAATTATTGAGCCATGCCGGCAGGCTGAAGGATAATTTCATCCATGTGAAATACTGGGTCAAATGTCCAGCTTTGATGATTTTCCCAGGTATCCTCACTTCTTCCTTCATGACTATAACTGAAGGTGAAAGGGCTCAGGTGGCTGCAAATTGTAAGCAGCAGGACATCACTGCAGCTGTATCATCAATAGATGAGTTATCTCCAATGTTGGACAAAATCCAGAAATGCAAAATCACACAGCTCTCCACATGTATCTTCCCAGGCTCACAGATACTTTGCCTCTCCCCATCCCTCTGCCCTTGGATGATGTCATTCCTCAACTGCTGACAGTTGCCATGAAAGAGAACGTAAGTCATAGGAAAGGGGCGGGCACCACCTCAAAGGTCTTTGTCATTTGTGGGAAGACAGGAAGAAGCCCTCTCCTCAGGTATGGCCTGATGCTGGGAGAACGTGGGAAGGACCCATCGGCCTTCAGGAGTCCAGAGGCTAGGGGATGCAACATTCCCTCTGACCCCAGCAGTGGGATAGGACAATGCCTCAAGCTGGCGGGGATAGGGGGAGAGGATGGGTTCTGCCGAAAAGAAGGCCAGGAAATAGAAGAGGGAGAAGGGAAGTAGGAGAGGGAAGAAGGAGAAGAGGAGCTGGGGTGTGGAGGTGGGTGGGACTGCTGCATGTCCTCTGCAAAGCTAACTGGTGGTTAATTCACAGATGAAAGAATCAACATCGTGTGACATTGACCTCGGTGATTTCAGCGAATGCAAGAACTGTGAGTACAAACACCTGACTTCCCTGGGGCTGCCCAGGTCAATGCATGCAGATGGCCAAGCCCCATAGGAATCCCGTTGGGTGGCAGACAGGAGATGGGGCTGTGAGCTGCAACACCGGGTACCTCCAAGCACCCAACCAACTCCTCAGCACGCTCAGGGCACACAATGTGGCAGCTTACCTGCTTCTCCAAATTACTGAGACTCGTTATCAGGCCATAAAGGACAAAAAGCCCCTTAGAGGCTCGGTGGTAGCTCCCCAGGCCCAGATGGTGTGCAAAGTGCACATGTGCATGGAGCCTGAGCAAGGAGCAGTCCCAGGCCCTCACACCAGGGAGGCTGAGAGGCAGAAATTCCTTCTAATATCCCTTTACATATCTAAGGTATGGGATGACGGGACATTGTCAGGCGGCTGCCATCAAGACAGCCAAAGCAGGAAATTGGTGATATTTGTCATGTCGCGAGGTAGACAAAGCATGGGACCTGGGCAGCAAGCCTTTTCCTCCCCCTGGAGGTTTCAGCACATCGGGTGCAGGGCTGAGTCCTCATGTCACCTTCCTCCCTGCAGCTTCCTCCTAGACTCATGAGAAGAAGCCAGTGTGGCACCAGCTTTTTGTGTAGGACTGAGGGAAAGGATGGTGTCACCCTGGTCCCCCTTCTGGAGGGCAGAGCCAGGCAGAGAACCCAGGGCCCCACACCCGTTAGGGGTCTGTTGGGTCCCTCTAGGTTCTCTCTTCTCTCCTGCAGCTACTGGCTTGTTCGAGTACCAAGTTAAAAGTTTCCAGCTATCTGAAGAAGGTCTTTCAACCCTCTACTGTGTAAGTGTTCTTTGCTCTTAAGATAAATTCTGCAGGAAAGCTGGAAATATCCTTGATCTCACAAACATACTCCAATGACATGACAAGCCAGCCTTCACCCCCTCTCGGATACCAGACCTTTACCATGGGGTGAATCTCCGGGCTTCCACCACAACACTTGAGCATCTGCCATGGGGGTCAGTCATGTTGCCCTTCCATTTAAGTCCAATGTACAATGCCTGACACGCATTCCACCTATGCAACCATTTGTTGACCAGTAGGATGTGGCAAGCACAGGTCTAGGCATTCAATAGAAAATACACAAGAAAACAAAAAGGGCCAACTCACCCCACCCACCCATCTCAACCGTCTGGGAATGCAAAACTGAGGCCACACAGAGTACTGAAGAAAGGCAAGGTTTTTTGAACCACTTAGCTCCACTTCTGGGAATCCACCCTAAGTGCATATATATATTTAAGGACAAATAAATATAAATATTAACAATGAAAAAAAGGATTAAAAATACTAGAAAGGAACAAAAAGAAAGGAATTGAGCCAAATATGAGATCATTAGAAATTTTTCAAATTTTTTAATGATTCACAGAAATACCATGAACTGTTAATTTTTTAAGTAAAATGAAAATGATATTAAGTATGCCAACAACAACAACAACAAAAAACAGAATCTCTTTTCCCTTCTTCATACTTCTCTGAACTTTTCAAATTTCCTGCCATGTGGAATTTGAATTTTATAAGCAGAGGGGGAAATGCATATGAAATGCAACTATTCAATGGAGGCCAGAATATCTATAAAAAGGTTTTATAAACAAAATGGGCCTTGAGCTTAACAAGGAGGTCCTTCTAGGTTGGGGGAATATGTAAAAAAAAGGTAGGAACTATGAGTTATGTACAAATGTACACACACACACACACACACACACACACACATACACACCCCTTACTTGAGGCAACACTTAGATGGGGGAATTTACCTGAAAAAAAGAGGATTTGTGGCTTCTGTTGGAAAATCAGAGGTCTGGGGGCCTGAGCCACACGGTATCAGGGCTAATCAGCTGAGGAAAAGCAATGGTTCCTCCTTTAAAAGGAGGTCCTGTCTCCAGTCTTCACAAACCCCACGACTCCCCAAATCCCTCAGCACAGAGGCTGGGAGGTCTACTGCTCTTTGTCCTCATGCTCATCCAGTGCTCACATGGGGCCACCTCACTCCTCAACATCTCAGCTGGGCCTCCAAAGGCAGAGAAATTGATGTTAGCCTCCCATGATGGCATGCTGACTTTCTGTTTTTCTCTCTCTAGGCCTCCTTTAACAGTAAAGTCCTTCTGCCTGGAAGCCCCCTTTCTCCAAATCCTAAAAATGCCAACATTTCCATAACTATGTCTAACACAATGCTCAGGGAAATCGTCACCCTCAGTGCCAAGCAGAGCTCCATCCAGGTAAGCGTCATCCACACGGCCCCTGGCACCACTCTCCTCTTTGCTTAAGCCCAGTCTATCAACCTCTAAGTCTGAGAAGATAGAAATGGCTTCTGGGACATTCTTCGAGAGACAAATATGAGGAAATGGGAAACACATTTTCCCTTTGGATTGTTTAAGTGGATCCAGGTTTACATCAGGGAAAGCAGAGAGCAAGGGCACTGGAGGGCAAATGCTTTTTGAGTACATTCTATGTGCCAGGTACAATGCCAGTTGTCTTTACATAATTAATGACATTTCATCCTCACAACACATCTGGGAAGTAGGGATTCTTATTCTCATTTCACAGATGACCAGCGTGAGTGAAGTAACTTACCAACAGTTACAGCATGAGCAAGGGAGTGGGTTTATCCACCTGTGAGGTATTCAATTGCTCCAAGTGGTAAAAGGAATAGTAGTAGTCAGTAATTATAACGAAACTAGAGGCCCGGTGCATGGATTCATGCACCAGTGGGGTCCCTCGGCGTGGCCTGCGGGGATCCGGTCCAAACCTGCAGTCCAACGCAACCGGCCGCTCCTGCCTGCCGCTCCCACTCATCCCAACCCTGCAGCAGTCAGTCCCCATCAGGAGAGGCTTGCACCACCACAGCAGCGCTCACCAGCCGTGAGCCCTGTGTCTGGTGTCCATCAGTCAGCTGAGAGGAGCTTCCGCTGTGGGAGCGCACTGACCACCAGGGGGCAGCTACTGCGTTGAGGGTCTGCCCCCTGGTGGTCAGTGCGCATCATAGCAACCAGTTGACTGGTCGTTCTGTCGTTCAGTTGTTAGGTCGCTTAGGCTTTTAGATAGATAGATAGATAGATAGATAGATAGATAGATAGATAGATAGATAGATAGATAGATAGATAATAATCACTGAGTACTGTCTATGTGCCAGGCTCTGTCTCAAGCAATGTACAATGTATCCTTAACAAAGCCTCCCAGAATAATCAAGTACAGAGTTATCTGCCACTAGAACATAGAAATAAACAGGCTTTAGCCCTAGCCGGTTTGCTCAGTGGATAGAGCGTCAGCCTGTGGACTGAAGGGTCCCAGGTTCGATTCCTGGTCAGGGCATATGCCTGGGTTGTGGGCTCAATCCCCTGGGGTGAGGGGGGCATGCAGAAGGCAGCCGATCAATGATTCTCTCTCATCATTGATGTTTCTATCTCTCTTTTCCTCTCCCTTCCTCTCTGGAATCAATAAAAATATTTTTTTTTAAAAAAGAAAAGAAACAGGCTTTAAATTGAATGAGAAGTAATAGAAAAGTAAAATTTTATCTGTTATATGCACCACTGTGCTTCTGAGAAAGAAAAAGAGATAAACGGCAAGGTCTGGAATTAGACTCTGTCCTGTGGTTAGATCAGCCATGCCAGCACCTGGCTAGGTGACTAACTCATGCTACAGGATCAATAAATATTTGAATAAATGAATTGAATGAAGCATGGGTGTTTCATAATGCAACATTCTGTGGTCCTTCTTCTTCTCCTCTCCACACTCTAAATGATGACTTCTTTACAACAGATGAATAACCTGAATACATACATCACCAAAGTAATCTATGCCAGCCTGCCAGACAACCAAGTCCAAGCCATCTACTGGGTCAACGTGGATAAGGATGGTGAGAGCTTTGCCCAAGGGCAAACGGTGAGTGCTGAGTAGTAACAAATCAGAGGATTCCATCACAAAGAGTGTTTGATGGGGGAAGTTACTAACATAACCCTGAGGGCCAAGTGCCTGGGTGACCCTAAGACAAGGGGCATCAACCAGGCTGGTGGGCTCAGCCACCAGGGGAGAATAAACAGGTTGTCTCCTAAGATCAGAGAGTCTCCACTCTAGTTCTGACCTGTGGCCTTGTTGGTCATATCACAATGTGACATGTTTGCTGAGTAGCCTGGTCAAGGCATTATGTTTAACTCATTTGTTTTATATTAATGCAGAAGATACTCATCTCCTATATGTGCAAGATTTTAAATGGCAAATTGGTATCAGACATCAAGATTGTAAGGTACTGTCCATTACTACAAACTCCTCTTGACATTTGTCAGTATAGGAAGCATTATCAGAACTCTATTCAGATCACATGAGAAGAATAATGGACAAGGCCCTTGGGAAATACTTGGATAATTACAGAGAACTCAGAACAAAGTCTTACCTACATGCTGTATTCACCTTAAATTTGCTCTTTCTGTATTTGAAAATTTGTAAGTGACTTTAATAAGGGACTGAGCTAATACTTAAACTCTGTTTTAGTATTAGTTAATATTTTTTATTTGAAAATAATTTTCCCCTGTACTTTGTTTCCGGACAGACTTGAGCACAGCATGAAACCCCCTGAAGCTGTAAGTTGATTACATTTTCAAAATATTTATCTAAGATGCGTGAGAAATTATTATAAACCCAGACACTTAGTGACACAGGGACTCTGGAAAGGGAACGGTCACACAGGCCAGGTCACAGACGCAATGTGGAGTAGGGCTGCGAGCTCCAACCCAGGCCCTCTCTGGGGAACTCGTAAAGTCAGTCCTAAATCCATTGCCGCAGCGCCACGTCAGTCAGTCACCTGAATGAAAGCCCAAAACCTGTGCTTTTTTAGTGGGATGGGTCATTCTGACACACCAGGCAGTCTTGGGGTTGGTCCACTGGAAGAATGAAAAGATTATCTAGATTCTAATCTTTCTTCGGCTCATGGGAGTTTCTTAAAAACATGTCCAGCCTCCCATGGCCTCACCTTTCCCATCAGAGGTTTTTAACCCATGTCCTACCGAGCAAGCGCATGGATCACCAGAGGAGAGCTTGGGGGATAGGGAAGTGGGAAGAGTGAGGGTAGCACCCAGTGACGAGGCTCCAGGCACAGGGGTGGAAACTCACAGACGATTCACCAACCAACCCCATACTTAACACATTTGGCCTTGCACATGTTCATACATAGCATCGTCCAACAAACATTTAGTGAGCGCCACTATGAGCCCAGCTCTAAAAATGCAACTCCCTAACCCCAGGAGTGACCCTCTAGTTGAAGTGGAAAGACAGAGACAGATTAAGAGAATAAATAAGCCAAATCACTAAGGGACTGGTAACTACACATTGGGTGGAAGCACACAATGGGCACCGAGGTGAACAACCTTGTCATTATGTGTGAACTGTCTGTGACCTATATGTCAGTCCTGAGATAATGGCGGGGGGGGGGGGGGGGGGTCTGTCAAGAGGCAAACTCTGGGAGTCACTGCAAAGCCCAGAGTTCTTTCATCTCATTGTTAGTGGGGAGGCATGTGCTATGCCAGGCTCTGTGCAATGAAAGGAACATAGAAGGCCTGGTTTTTGGCCTCATGTAACCAACTACCTGAGAGGGACACAGACATTTATGCAAATAGCTGAGTATGAAGAAGACAGTGGAGGAGAACCAAGTGGGAGGCAGACAGTGGGTTCACTGAAAAAAATGATGCCTGAACTCAGCTTTGAAGGAGGAGCAGGAGTTTAACACAGACCAAAAGTGTGTACCAGGTAGAGGAAACAGAATGTAGAAAGGGTAGGCAGCAGGGACTCATAGGCATGAGGAGGAAGGGAATGCAAAGGAAGGAAGGTACATGGAGCATCAGCAGGGAGGACCAGATCAGGGAGGCACTTGGATAGGACACAAAAGAGGAAGCATTCAGCAGCAACCAATCCTCCCCAGTCCTGACCTCAGTGTTTGTCCTGAGGGCACATAGTTGCACAGCTATGCCTACCACAGTGCCTGGAACATAACGAGAACCCAATAAACATTTATTGGGAATTACCTAAGGCCGTGGTCGGCGGCTCTTTGGCCCCTTGAGTGTGGCTCTTCCACAAAATACCACGGCCTGGGCGAGTCTGTTTTGAAGAAGTGGCGTTATAAGAAGTTTAAGTTTAAAATATTTGGCTCTCAAAAGAAATTTCAATCGTTGTACTGTTGATATTTGGCTCTGTTGACTAATGAGTTTGCCAACCACTGACCTAAGGCATTAAAACCTACTGAAGGGTCTCTGAAAATCCCCAAAGAATTAGAGGCCTGAGAGATAGACTGAAACCCATCTCCCTACATAACCTCATCCAGTAACAGACTTCTTTTTTTTTTTTTAATATATTTTATTGATTTTTTACAGAGAGGAAGGGAGAGAGATAGAGAGTTAGAAACATCGATCAGCCGCCTCCTGCACACCCCCCACTGGGGATGTGCCCGCAACCAAGGTACATGCCCTTGACCGGAATCGAACCCAGGAGCTCTCAGTCCACAGGCTGACGCTCTATCCACTGAGCCAAACCGGTTTCGGCCAGATTTCTTCCACTAGAAAAAAAAAACACATACACCGAGGCACCCGAGACTGCTTTCCCTGATGTGAGGACTAGCTGGGGGACTGGTAGACTGACTGATAAAAATGTTCCTCCCATCTCTTCCAGATGGACGAGCTAAAGGATGTGATGTCTGCAGTTATGAAGAAATTTATATCTACCATTACTGGTATGTGGCATTAATAACATGAACACCTAGAAGAGTCAGTGTCACAAGCAATGTACAGGGTGTGAAACCACATCACAGAATGTGTTGTGGCAGTGAGCACAGTATCATCTTATCACCATCTGGATCAAAGAGGACTTCTTTATTTTTATTTTTATTTATGTTTTATTTCTTTTATCCTCATCCAAGGATATTTATTCTATTTTTTTAATATTTTTTTATTGATTTCAGAGAGGAAGGGAGGGGGAGAGAGAGATAAAAACATCAATGAAGAGAGAGAATCATTGATCGGCTGCCTCCTGCACACCCCACACTGGGGATCAAGCCTGCAACCCGGGCATGTGCCCTGACCTGGGAGTCGAACCATGACCTCCTGGTTCATAGGTCGATGCTCAACCACTGAGTCATGCCAACTGGGCTGGACTTCCTTGTTTTTAGATAGGGACTTCAGCATCTTCAGATGGCAAAACACAAAAACCAAATCAAAATATCTCTTCTACAAGTCCAAATGAAACCCAGCCCACTGGGTATCTTCTGAAAAACAGCTTCATGCCCTTTAGAGGAAAGATGGACCCAGGTCACTAGTCACACAGATACTAGGGCTTGGGAAATTCAAGAGTCTGAAGTCATAACCCTATGACCATGCCACCTATACATATTTATGATGAACTCTAAGGGGGTTCAACATAGTATAAATGGCACCAAGACAGCAGGGCCTAATTCTTCTGGTTTCTTAAGATAGTGAGGGCAGACACACCAGCATATCTCTTGGTATCAATTCTTTGTGCATAGAATGCTCACCAGGTTCCCAGTTATTTCTAGGGTGTCTTCTGGTCCTTGTGAACTCACCAACACACACACCAAAGACTGAGAGACACAATGTCTTACTCGAATCGCGCTGTTGAATGGGCAGGGGCTGATTTCTCCTAGAGCCATACACTGCCCAGAGATCCCTCCAGTTGACTGTGGATGGGACACAAAAGAGGAAGCAACTGTCCTTGTTTTTCTCAACTCATATCATAAAATGCTCCTTCTTCATTTCAGACATTTCCAGTCAATGGAATATTCCACCAGAAATAGCCTCAAATCTGCTAAACAATGCCAAGGCTGAACTACTTAAATCGGTAAGAGAGAACGAAATACAAATGTTTCCCTTTTGCACTAAAGCCCACTCTACGCTTCAGTTCTCAGAGGGCTAAATGGGGCCAGTGGGCCCTGGCATCACAGGCAGCTCCAAGCTGCCTTAACAGCTCCATCCCATTGCCCATCTCTTTCCCAGGCAGATCCACTACCTACTGCCCCTTTCCTCGCCATACAAGCCCTAACACTGATACACTCTTGTTCCTATAATCAAAGAATCTGTCCACTGTCCTCATAAGGACTCATACTTCATTGAATATGCCCCAATCACCTCTTTGGAAACATGCCCACTACATATGCCTGACTCATCTACACAGTCACCCTTGTCTGCTGGAGCCTCTCATTCTCTGCCACCCTGACACAAATACCCCCCTTCTTCCCACCTATCTTTCCCACGCCAAAGGAAATTTGAAGGAAAACTTGCTTCCTAAAAAAAACTGTTAAAAGAATAGGATTTTTATTTAAATTTAACATCAGAAAAATGATGAGGATGGAACAAGGGAAGATATATGAGAGAGTAAAGAAATTTAAAATCTCTATCACCTTTAGATGTTCCATTCTTAATAAACGTGCTTCATGAGTGTAATATCTGACCAAAATAAATAACAACTTCTTTTATGTTGGCTCAAACCTCAGAAGTTGTGCATTCCCACATTTATTTAACCCCCAAGTCCCATATCTGTGGCCAAATCAATTACTAGCGTGGAGAGGGTGGTGAAATCAGCATTTGCCTCAGTGCTGGTGTCCTACCTCCTGCTCCTACACCCCATTCCTCTGGGCGGCCTGGGACACATCACTTAGCCTCCCTAAGTCAGCCTTGAGTCAAGGGATAGGATCAGATGAATGCCAGCTGTATTTCAGCTACAAGTGGCAGAAAGCACAACACAAACTGGTGTAACAACAATAAAATCGTCCGTCCTGAACATTCAGAGATGGTACTAGCGTCAGCAGTGGCACGATTCCGGGCCCAAACGATGACACCAGAATCCGTGTCGTGGCTCCACCACCTCTGGGTGGTCCCCCACCTACCAGGAGCTTCACCATCCAATTCTTTCTGGAATCGCTCAAATGACAATCACCGAGAAATAACCTCTGGGGCTCCCACTGGCCTGACTTGCTCCCTATCCCCATCCTTAGGGCAAGTGCTGTGGTCAGGGAGATGGAGGGCACAGCTGGCACCGCCTGTGCCTGCAGCCAGCTTATATATTAAGAGTTATAATCAGTTATTTTATCTCCCCACAGAGAGACCTTCAGGCAGCAAACTAAACCCAGCACGTGGGATACCAAAGCATTTCTGAGAATGAAAGCACTTTGAAACTTCTCTTATGGAGTCAAGGACATCCTTGTGATTAAGGAGCCAAGTTGAATAGTGTTCTGAACATGTCAACTATTCTTTGGAACCACTGTCACCTTGAATTAACATATGCAAGAACATCAAGAACAGGGTTTGGGGTATTTTGTAATCATCTCTTTAATAATTATCCTGTTTTCTGCAGAAAATGTCTCACTTGTCTTCAATTCCTACAAATAGGAGTTTTGTAGTGTGTTCATGATAAGTAAAAGCACTATACATACTAAGGACATAAAATCAATAATGTGAATGATGAGGCCGCAATGGCCAGGATTAATTTATCTAGGGCACTAGGAGATAATCATGACCATGATGAAGACTTTTCTTCCCATACCTCTTCCCTCCCCTCTCCAACTCCAAGTGCTTTCTTTTGCCCATTGGCCCAACATGAAAATCACACAGGGGCTAGGATCCAATGTCCCCATCATCACATGTTACACAGAGAAAAGCACAGACCAGATGCTAAATGCTGGATAGAACAGAGCAGGTAACCCTCTGGTGATACCATAAAAACTGTGCTCAGTGACTTGAAATTAAACTCAGTGAACAAAGCCAGACACAAAAGACCACATATTGTACAGTTTATTTTATAGAGGCCTGGTGCATGAAAATTCGTGCACTCAGGGGGATCCCTCAGCCCAGCGTGTGCCTTCTCACAGTCCAGGACTCCTTGGGGGATGTCCACCTGCTGGCTTAGGCCCGCTCTCGAGGGGATTGGGCCTAAGCTGGCAGTCAGACATCCCTCTGGCAGCCCAGACCTTTTGTCAAATATGCCGTTAGTCAGACAACCTTAGTGCTGCTGCAGAAGCGGGAGAGGCTTCTGCCACCACCACTGCACTGGTTAGCCATGAGCCAGCTTCTGGCTGAGCGGCGCCCCCCCCCCCCCCTTTGGAAGCGCACTGACCACCAGGGAGCAGCTCCTGTGTTGAGCGTCTGCCCCCTGGTGGTCAGTGCACGTCATAGCGACCGATTGTTACGGTTGTTCCACTGTTAGGGTCAATTTGATTATTACCCGTTTATTATATAGGACATTCAGACCAACTAAATGCGTAGAAACAGAATACAAAGTTGTGAATGCCAGAAGAACAGAGATTAGGTAAGGCAGAATAAGGGTTTTATTTAGGAGTAATAGAAATGTTTTGGAACTAGATAGAGGTGGTGGTTGCCCAACATTCTCAATATACTAAATGCCACTAAATTGTTCCCTTGACAATGGTTACTTTTATGTTGCGTGAATTTCACTTCCATTTTAAAACAAAACACCTTCCAATCCAAATTAGCAAAAAGTATACCTAGCACCCATATTGGTTTGTAATTTCATTCTTCATAAAAGTAATCAGGGCTCCTTGGGGAAAGTGCTAATTCTAGGACGGGAGAGGAAATAGGAAAGATGGCCCTAAAGCTTCTACTCACGGAAAGTAGCTGGTTCTGCTTTGCTAAGGGTTTTCTCCCTGAAAGTTCCTGTTTCCTCTGGCCCCTCAGAGAATATTCTGAATTCAGGGTTCAGTGTCTCAGAGAAGGGAGGGTTCCTCAGAAAATGGATCAAGAGCCTGAGTTTCCCCAAGTCCAGGCCCTGAGAGAATGGGGTATAGAAAGACACACAGAAAATCTACATGTACAGGAGAGGTTCCCTAGTTGAGAGAGGGAGGAAGCAGGGAAGAGAAGTTTTGGAGTTCCTAAGAAAATAAAGGACTGCAAAGCCCAGAGATATTTGAGGCCTTGAGTACAGAGGAAAAGGGCAAAGGAAAGCAGCCAGACCACTAAGGGAAACGCTGGGTCCAGGTGGGTGACTGTGAGACGCTGCACCTCACAGCTGCACCTCAGAGCTTCCCTGGTCCTGCAAATTGTGGCAGGCAGCAGCGGAATTCTCATGTGCCCAACAGCAGTGCCATCAAGGGAGAGAGCCTGAAGCTCCCCCTCCCACCAACATCCCAGTCCCATGTAGCCTGGGCAGGCAAAGCAGTGAGCAGAGAAGAGCAGGGAACCAGAGGGCTTTGCATCCTGATGAAAACAGCTCCATAATTGCCAAGCGTGAAGAAATGGCAATGCACAAAAATGACCCTCTACCTCAGGGCACAGGTCAAAGCCGACAGCAAAAGGCCTGGCCCCAGAAAAAGACCACTGAGGAGAAACTTAGGGTTGTGATAAATTCCCCACCACAGGAAGAATGGGCTTAGATGGACTCTGTCTTGGGAATGAACTAGTGTCTGGCTCCCTCAGTAACCCCAGCTGGCCTCTGGAAATAGGAGTTGTGAGAGAGGCCCTATTGGAGGCCGGTTCTCTACCGTGCAGCACAAACCATGGAGGGGCCCCAGGGCCTGTGGCAGAGTCCCTGTCCTGTAGTAGGGGTTGGAGTCCAGAGCAAATCATGCTGTGAGTTTATTACTTGATTCCAGACCTTTTGTCAAATATGAACGACAAGCCCAGCCTTGAAGAAAAAAAACTCCCCAATCAGCAGCCCCCAAGGGGTCTCTGAGCTAGAGGGCAGGACAACCCTGCACTTTGACCTTGCAAAGTCTCCTGGCCCTTGGTGTGTATATAAGATAAACTAAGGCTGAATGCCACCCCAAGCCCAGAACTTTCCTACCTGTGTATGAGCACAGTGCCTGGCCCTTGGTAGACACTGAGTACGAAATGGTCGAATGCCGTCATCCTCAGGACCGTGAGGAAAGCTGGGCAGGCCCCGGCTTACTCTTCACACCTCTGCTCCGGCCATGGGGACCCTCACTCACCCCGAGACTGTAACAGATGCATCTCACTCTGCAGTCTGACCCTGTGTCTCCATTAGGGACTCTGGGTAACATTGAGTGGTGTCTGACAGGGTGGTGCAATGAATGACCCCATTGCCAGTCAGAGTAGCCCACCCGCTTCTCATGCTGAAAGTCAGGATGCAAGCTCCAAAGACCACCCTCCTCCTCCCTCCACCCCATATGGCCTCTCTGGCCCTCAACCCCACCTTCCAGGTTTCTAAGCTCAGCTGGGGAGTAAACAGCCCGAAACACCTTTCCCACTCGCCTGCTCCTGTGGCCTAAAGTCTTCCCCACTGGCATCACTCCTGGAGGTCTTCCTAAGGAAATAACACCTTTTCCTTTAAGAAGTGGTTTTCAAATTTTTCAAAAGGCTAGTGATCCACTTCTTCGAATAAAAGCTTACAAACAAACCTGATACATGAAACAGATGACAAGACAGCTGCTCTGGTTAGAAAGAGGCTGGGGCCTGTGGTTCTGCCCCATCTAGAATCACCTTCTGACCCCCAAAGTGAGCACCCCTAAGGAGCCTCTGTGCTCCGTGGAGTTCAGGCACTGAGTTACCCAGGAGGAGGCCCCAGTGTGTGAGCCATCAAGAACCAAGGAGCACGGTGCTGAGGGAAGTGAACACAGGACAGATGCCCTTGACAGAGGGATAATAAACCATATATGGGGGGAATTCTTTGGGAGAAACGAGGGGCCTAGAAGAGAGAAATAGAAGGCTCTCACTCTTCCACACCCACGACAAGGTACCACCCTCCCCGAGCTAGTGGGTCAGGCTAAAACACAGAAAGTCTCTGATTCCCCCACGCCTAGTCCAGCGCCAAGACCAAGCCTGCTGTCCTACTGTCTAAATCACCATCAAATCCACCAGCAAGGCTCTCTGCTTCCACTCTGTCCCTCCCTCAGACTCCACAGAGCAGCCAGAATGGGCTTTTCAAAACATAAACCGAATCATCACTTCCTGGTTAAACCCTCCAACAGCTTCCCATTTCACTCACAAGAAAATCCACCATCTTCACCACAGCCCACAAGGCGGGCCCTGGGCCTGGGCCTCCAGCCTCCTCTCCTTCCCCACCCCACCAGCGCTCTCTCCCACCCCTCCCTACTCAGTCACACTGGCATTGCTGAGCTGCTCAAACCCACCACAGTTCTTGCCCACTGCAGGCAGCAGGCATGCCCAAGCCTTTCCCTCTCCCTCTTCCCCTGACCCTGCATGAGTAGTTTCCTCTTATCCTTTAAGTCAGGGGTGGGGAACCTTTTTTCCGCCAAGGACCATTTAGATATTTATAAGATCATTCAAGGGCCATACAAAACTATCAGTTTAAAAATTGTTTCTATGAAAAAAACAAAAGCTTCTAGATTTATTGAATTTTTTGAGTCATGCCTGTGGTTGCCCTGGCAGGGGCAGACCAAATGATGCGGCCCGCGGGCAAGACGTTCCCCACCCCTGCTTTAAGTAAACGTAGAAATCACCTCATCTAAGGAGTCCTCCACTATTCCCATCCCAACTCTTCATTTCTTTCAAAATGTTTATTATTTTATTAAAGAGACAGTTTACTCTTCTGTGTCTGTCTGTCTAACTACAAGTCATGAAAAGAGAAACCATGCCTCACTGATGCATTCCTGGTGGCTGGCATATAGTAGGTGTTTAATAAATATCTGAGGAATATGTGGATGGATGAATGGGTAAATGGATGGATGGATAGATGGATGGATGAATGATGGATATATAAACTTACTAGAGGCCCAATGCACGAATTTCGTGCAAGAGTAGGCCTTCCTTCCCCCAACTGCTGGCATCGGCTTCCCTCTGGCACCTGAGACCCAGGCTTCCTCCACAGCCCTAGGTTTGTCCGGAAGGTCATCTGGAAGGACGTCCAGAAGGATGTCCAGTCTAATTAGCATATTACGCTTTTATTATTATAGATTACCACTAATCCAGGCCCCACTGACACCTGAGGATATAACATTGCTGAAAACAAGAGGAGAGGCCAGGGCCAGGGACATCAGACTTTCCCTTTACATAAAGATATATTTTGCCCTGGATGGGTAACTCAGTTGTTAGAGCATCATCCGAATACATCATGGTTGCAGGTTGGATCCCCTGGTCAGAGCACATACTAGAATCAACTAATGAATGCATAAATAAGTGCAACAGCAAATCAATATTTCTCTTTCTTTCTATCTATCTATCTATATCTATATCTATATCTATATCTGTATCTATATCTTTCTCTCCTCTCTCCCTTCCTATCTCTTACTAAAAAAAAAAAAAAATCAATAAAAAAAATTTAAATAAAATAAAAAACAAGGATATGTTCCAAGGACAAATAATCCTTATCTGTTTATTGGAGCAGAGAGCTCTTCTAGGTAGTGCCGTAAAACAAATAAAACCTACTTTGAGATGTCCAACAGAGTCAAACTGCTCTCCTTTCCAGAATAACGTATAATTCAGAAACCTCACTAATTGGCACTCACTTTCCCCTACAATAAACCCAAATGCTTGAGATTGGCAACAGAAAGCCACAACTCACACAAATCAGGAATATTAACAATATTCATATTCTTAGAAATGTGTATGATAAATTAACACTTCTGGGGAGTTCCTAAAAAATAATCAGAGATGCAGAGAAAGATATAAGGGCAAGAATGGATACTACAGCACTGTTTATATGGTGAAAATTTGGGAACAACCTAAATGACCAACAATACAGGATTTTTCTTTTTTTACAACAAATTCTTAGTGAAAAATATCCCACAGCTATTAAACTCATGCTTTGATAGAGTATTTAGTGTTAAAAGCAATGCTCACTAAAAAATCAGGATCCCAGATGATTTAGAATATGATTCCAGATGTGACTATTACATAAAATAAATTAATTCAAAATGCTGGCTGTGATTGCCGAATCACAGATGTACTAGTAAGATTGCAAATGACTTTTATTTTCTTCAGATCTTTTCCAAACTATTTAGGGTGAACATGGATGACTTTTACCAATAGGAGGAAAATGTTCTCATTTATTCAATAAATATGAACTAGCAGCTACTCTGTGCCACTTGAGCAAAAACAAGGCAAAAATGCTTCCTGCCCTCATGAAGCTTGTGAGGGAGATGACATTAAGCAAATCAACCAGCAAAAGGCCACATGACTACAAATTCCACGAAAAAGCAAAAAGGAAAACTACAGGCGGATGCTGAAAAAAAAGATTAATGATGCAGTGCAACCTGACTCAGAGGAGGTGCCAGGGGAGACCCCTCAGGGAGATACTGGTATGTGAGTTGAGAATTGCAGGATGAGTGAGTTAGGCAAAATGTGAAGAAAGGGTTCCAAGCAATGAGAACAGAATGTGGAAAGGTTCTAAGGTAGGAACAAGGTAGGTATAACGAAAACACTAAAAGAGAGCCAGTGCAGCTACTAGTAAAGAAATTAGCAAGAAGGGTTGGGGAATAAGGACACAGAGGAAGGCAAGAGTCAAACCACGCAGAGCCTCCATAGCCAGGGCTAAAGATAAATGTGTTATTATGGTGGATCACTGACAAGTGTAAGCAAGAGAGTGATATGATCTCAATTCTGTCATACATTTTAGGAGAGAAGAGATTGAGCAGAGCTACAAAGCAACAAACCCTCCTCGGGGAGGGTGGGCAGGCGGAAAACAATGTCTGTTTCATCATGAGAATTCAGGGGATTCATTCCTGAGGTGTCCAAACTGACCACCCAAAGGAGCCCATATCCCCGCCCAATGCATTCTGAAAAGGGGTAGAGACAGGAGAAAGGAGGCCAGAAATGGAGGGAACTCCCTGACTCAGGTATGACTGCCACTTTGCATACTTCTTTGCATACTGCTGTCTTATCTGATTCTCATAAATCCCATGTAGGAGAAGCAGGCAAGTGACAGAGAAACTGAGGCTCAGAGAAGTAGGCTCATTCATTAGTTCATTCATTCACTTGTTCGACATTTACTGCACTCTGGGTGGACACAGGATGTACACGCCCCAGCCCTTGAGAATCTCTTGGATAAGAAAAAAAAGAAGACAACTGGCATGTTCTAGGTCAAGGTTCTGGTTTCAGGCACATCTGGACTAGAACCCCAGCTCTGCCACTTTTGCAGAAGAGCAACTTCAGTGCTCTGAGCCACAGTCTCTTCATCTCTAAAAGGAAATGTGGGTGATTACATGAGGCTGTTTATGCTGCTGACCCTGATGGTGGGTTGTTGTCAGAGTGAAAAGCGTTTTCTGAACGCTCATTAATAGGGGTTTGGTAGTTGTAACCACAATATTAAGACTCAGGTTTCAGTGTGGCTTCCATGGCATGACCTTTCTCTGCATCTCAGGCAAAGCAGTTTCTCCTCCAGGTGAAACCCAAGGTGCCTGAATCAATAGGCAAATGCCACTATGGTGCCACCTGCGGCCATATATGGAGCCAACTTGTTGCATTTGCAGAAAACGATGCCAACTAGCAGCAATATAGCCAGTGAATGGCAAACCAGCAGGAGGTGCTCAGAGAGAAAGCAGCAAAAGAAAGTGCCCATAGGCCACTTCCACCTCTGGGAATGAATGAAAAGCGCCTCTTGGCCAACACATACTCCACTTTGACTTCCAAAGCAGAATCCACAGACCTAACACTGAATGTGGACATCAGTGGGGAAATTGGGTAAAAAAGGAACAAATCCTTAACACAGACATCTGCAAACATGTCTTAAAGTAAATTCTTGGCCTTTCCAAACCTCTTAAACATTTATGACAAGGTATATACACATGCATAGGTGTAGTAGAATGTATCAAACTCTATCCCCCACTGAAAATATAAACTTCAGAGTGAGGTTAAAATGGCTCTATACTTCCCTAGCTGGTTTTGCTCAGTGGATAGAGCATCGACCTGCAGACTGAAGGGTCCTGGGTTCATTTCCGGTCAAGGGAACATGCCTGGGTTGTGGGCTCGATCCCCAGTGAGGGGAGTGCAGGAGGCAGCCAATCAATGATTCTCTTTCATCATTGATGTTTCTCTCTCTCCCTCTCCCTTCCTCTCTGAAATCAATTTTTAAAAAATATCTCTATACCTGCCTTCATTCTGATAAAAGCTTTGGAAAGGATCCATTTGGGGAGTAAAGAAACATAACCAAAATATCAGTGTTTTCTTATTGTAAACAAGGTATAATAGTTGCCAAAACTTGGGTACACCATATTGATAGAGAAATGGTATAAATTCTGAGAGAAAGGTGGAAAACAATTGAAAATACCTGACCCAATGGTAAGTAATAATAATGATGATAACAGTAAATTATGGAACACTCACATATGCCAAACATATGCTAATTGCCTAACATAATCGTCATGACAGCTCTATGATAGGTACAATATTATCTATACTTTATGGATGAGGAAACTAAGCCAGAGAAAATTATTAGATAATGTCCCAAGGCCAAACACTGAACCAGGATTCACACACATGTCTGTACGGCCCCAAACCCTGTGCACAGAAACTCTGCCTTCCCCAAAACACTGTTTCATCACCTTTAATAAAACACAAGGCTCATTAAAAATCTCATCAGAGCCCTAGCTGGTTTGGCTCAGTAGCTGGCAGACTGAAGGGTCCCGGGTACGATTCCGGTCAAGGACACATGCCTGGGTTGTGGGCTCGGTCCCCAGTGGGGGGGACGTGCAAGAGGCAGCCAATCAATGATTCTCTCTCATCATTTATGTTTCCAGCTCTCTCTCCCTCTCCCTTCCTCTCTGAAATCAATAAAAATGTATATTTTTTTAAAATTTCATGAGAGATATGTACCCTTAGAAATAAAAATTAACCCAAAGTTTACATAAAACTCCAGAGAATTTGGGAACACAGATTTATTTGCTGCTAAAGGTCCTGTGAACTCCCAATACCAACAAAGATCTGAGATTGATTACACCAGAGAAGGAAACCAAGGCAGGAGTGCTGGAAAGACTGCTGACGGACCGAGAGAGTCACAGACAAGCATATACACAAAGTACAAATGTGTACACACATGTGCACATTTCACTAAAAAACACAAGGAAAGGTCAAAACTCTGATGCCTCTGTCACCAGGACACTCCCCAGCTCAGCTGGGCCTATGGCGACACCTTCACCCAGAGGCAATTAAGAACTGGTATCTGCGTTATCACTGGCAACTGCGATCCAGCCAAGCCTGGGCCAGCCTTGAAAGGACCCTCCCTTTCAAGAGTCAGCAGGTCACATCACTTAGCACTTAGGGCTTGACAACAAGGGAGCCCTAGTGCTCAGCCTGCTAAGCCACCTTCAGAGAAACCGCTCATGTGGGTCCTGGATTAGCAGAAGTCAAGGGCTGCCCCACCTCCTAGGGCTGAGGGAGAGAGAAAGACAAGGAACCAGGAAGCCCCAAGGGGCCTTCAAAGGCTACATCCCGGATGTGTCCCTCCCCACGTCTGGAGTAGGGTTCATTCCTTGGGTCCAGAGAAACCATTAGCAACCATTAACAAAACCAAAGGCCACACCCACTAATGGGTGTCACAAATTTCAACTAAAGGATCACTCACTTTCTCTCAAATGTCCAAGAAAAATAAGATCCAGGACAGTTGGGGTTTGTCGTCCTTATCATCACGTGTAAAACCCATGGTCCTAGTCTCTGGGAAAAGGTCAACTATTGTTTGTTCTATGCATCTGACATTTCAGCAAATCCCAAAATGGGGCCTTTGGCAACCAGAACTACACTTGAGGTCCACAGTTTGAGAACCGCAGTGGGGTTGGCAAGGGCCAGGCAGCAAACATGCTGAGCCTGCTTGAAGGCAGGAACCCAAACCAATGCCCCCACTTCAAGTGAGCAGAAGCAGACATTAGCCACGCTCTCTGTCAAAATCACCTCCCTCTCCCACACTCTTGCTGTGTAAAGCTGTGATACACCACACAGCAAGATGGTGACAGGATGCACAGAATCACAAAGATCCTAGGGGTAGGAACTGAACAGATGACTGAGAACAACCTCTGAAATAGGGGAAAGCCTGGGCCCAGAGAGTGGGCTGTAGAATTTTGGGAGCCATTAAATAAGGAACAGGTGAGAGGAAGCCTCACATGGAGATTGAGATTTCTAAAATAGAAATGAAAGGACAGCAGACATCTGAAAACATTTCACTCTCATTCCAGAGGCACTCTGGGAAAGGAACGGGGGCTGAGCAATTTATGGAACAGCCATGCTTACAATCCCCAGGCCTGCATTCAGGCGCTCGCCCACTTCAGACACTGTGTACTTTCCAATCCGCCTGCATCCATCACTTTATTCCCAAATCTGTGCATGTTTGAATACTTCCTATCACACACACCTGATGCAAAATAATACTTAACAGGGAGACACCACGTCCAAAATGACCCCATGGCCTTTCTCACAAGTCCTCACCCTAGAATTGGTCTCTCAATGCTGAGTGCCTACCATGGACAGGGCACAGCACTGCACCTTTCTAAAGGGCTCTCAATGAGTTGGCACCCGTATGTAGCCTTACAGACTGCTCTACTCTGCCATTCAACCAGCACCCACATCAGAGATAACAGGCCTTTGAAGATTTAAAATACAAACAGGACAGTACTTGGACAGACAAGCCCTCTGAATAAGGTCTAAGCACCATGAACATCTTTCAGAAAGGCACTGACAAATGTCACAACCATTAGCAGGTGCTGATCTTGGAAATCAGCCTGTATCACGCCTCCCTTATCAGCACACTTGAATGGCATCCCTTCATGTCTGATCACTGTCCCTAGAGACGTTGGTCTATAAATGTGGGATGCACCTTTCCGTCTGACAGTCCCAGCAATAGCAGGAGGACAGGCAGCTTCCGAAAAAGGTCTCCCATCAACACGGACTCATCGACCCTGGGCAAGGTAAGAACTCACTAAATCAAGTTCACAAAAGAACGGGTCGAAATTCGGAGGTGGAAACAAGCTAGGACAGTTCATCAGAGGATGATAAACTAGGGGTTTGCATTTAGAATCTCTTCAGCCCCCTCCCTACTAAGCCACACAGCACACTGCCTAGCACAGTAGGTGTCACAATTGCCGGTTATGCAACTGCTTTTAAAAGAGGGGGATTTATTACTGGGACTCTCCAAGGGCCCCACTAAAGACGATGTCTAACAATATTGCCATCAACTCAGTCACAGGCACAGAATTGTATTACTTTTTCCTCACAGGACACTTACATGTCACCTGAGACAGTAAAGGCTAATTTCACACAGGTGAGGGTAAAATCAGAAAAATAATTAAAATGTCGTGATTTTTTTCATAACACCTAATTTGTTCAATGTGAAGGATTGGCATTGGCTTCTGATTATGTTCTTTCCAATATTTCTGCAATAGCGATTCTGCTGATGATGCTGGTAAATGGCAGGCAGCTTGAGCTGGGCAATGCCTACCTGCCCATGGCAAGAACAAAGGTCCCTAAGCCTGATTTTTTAAACTTGTCTGGAGAAAAAAATCCAAACAGAGAGAAACTCCAAAGTCTACTTGCTTCACTGAGGGAAAACACCCTAAGACACAAGCCTCCATTTTACCCATGATTCTCAATGACAGCCAGACTCTGAGAATCATGGTAAGGGAGGAATCTGACAGCCAGAAAAGGAAGTGATTCTACTGAGTGAACAGCTGAGCTCAGAGCCAAGTGGGGCTTTCCTGTCTGGGAGTGAACCCAGCTCTCTGCCTTCAGCTGAAACAGTAGTAATAATACTACCTGGTGCCTGGACTTGCTGGGAGGATTGTATAAGATGTTGCAGATGTTAGCACAGTAACAAGTACAAACACTGACCAGTACTCAATAAGGATATATGTACAGACACATCCCAACTAACAGAGGTAGAGTTGAGACCTACGCATTTATACAATCACATCAGTTATGGCTGCTCAACCCCAGCCAAGAGGAAGAGGCCATGTGACCTGTGGTCAATAGGATCACCCAATGCCCTGCACACAGAAGAGCGCACAGAAGGTGGCTGACCTGGTTAACTCGATCATTCACTCACACAGGGAGCCCAATTTGTGCTGAGTACTAATACAATGGTATGAACTGGCTCGTGCCACCACTGAAACATACCAGTGCTCTCCCAAAAACAGAAGAACAGGCCTTGAAAGACAGAGTAGCCCTTAGATGGTCTCACTCACAAGGGGATGGCTCTGGCCTCTGCAAACTGAATTAAATTGCCAAGACAGCCCAAATACCAAAAGGGTGAAGAATGCCAAGCCTGGGAATGGTTGATGGGGTGGTTGAATGATCCTGACCATGATCATTACCAGGGGGCTGGACAATGGGCCAATTTGGCACCTGTATGTAGTGGTGCCTGCTTTATACAAGTTTCACCATCTGAATGATGAGGACACAGGCCTTCCTTCTCGGGGTTGTGCAGAGAGTTTAAAGCAGCTCATATCGTATCGTTTATACTCCAAAAAGAGATGGGCACTTGGTAAGCTCACACCAACAAAGACACTGCTATACATTACCTGACCAGAAGCAGGGAGAGAGCTTGACCACCACTGGAGAGATAATATTGGTAGCTGAAGCATTCAAAACTCTCCAGTTACCCAGAAGTTGACTCAGACCACTCCAAGGATGTTTGAGTCAAGAGGACTGACAGGAGGATGTGGGACTCTACAGGTAAGGCCTATAGTAAAAGGGCATGGCCTGTACTCTAAGGATGCCACCAGCCCATAGATACTTTTATGCAAAGGTGATAGAAGTGAGAAAATGCCCTTATCAAGATATTGACTGTCATGTGATGAAACATTGTTCCTTGAATACACTATGCAGGCTAGAGTACCTGCAATGTGAATGACACCCCCCTACATGAGGTAGGATCTTGTGTGTACATCCAATACAAACCTACTGGCAGCCCTATGGTCCACTGGGAATGTGGTGTCTGACGAAGCCCTCCTTTGCAGATTTCAGCCACCAAGATGCTAACCCTCCTGGCCCTGGCCATCACACTGGCTGTCCAGGCACAAGCGCTTGACCTGCTGACCCCACCTTCAGTGCTGGGAGAACTTCCTGTCAAAAGACTCCTTCCACTTCCTGGACCATTCCGCAGATCTCCACCAACTCCAAATGGTTCTCCCCCTACAAGACGTCTAGCTGACACTCCCCCTGTGGCCAAGAACGTCATGTCTAGCAGCAAACTCTATGACTGTAAGTAAAAACTATTTCATCTATACACTTTGATTTTCACATCCCTCACGAGTTTTCATTTCCAAGCCCAAAGACTATTCATTCCTTCTCAAAGAGGAAGTGGTAGAATCAACTCAGGAGCTTGTTAACAAAACAGCTGCCTGGGCCCTGATTGGTGGCTCATATGGTTGAAGTGTTAACCCATACACCAAAAGGTTGCGGGTTCGATTCCTGGTCAGGGCACATACCTAGGTTGCAGGTTCAATCGCCAGTTGGGGCAAGTACAGGAGGCAACCTATCAATCTTTCTCTCTTACTTCAATGTTTCCCTCTCTCTTCCTCTCTCCCTTCTTCACTCTGTAAAAAATTACGGTGTTTTTTTTGTTTGTTTTGTTTTTGTTTGTTTGTGTGTGTGTGTGTTGTTTGTGTGTGTGTGTGTGTGTGTGTGTGTGTGTGTGTGTGTGTGTGTGTGTTTAAAAAAAAAAGCATATCCTCAAGTGAGATCCCCCGTTGGGCTCAGGCTGCCTGTCGCTTTATCCAATAACAAAGGCAGAGTTTAATCATATTAGGCGTTTATTGAGAAGACTAGCCAACCAAAAAGACAGGGTGCTTACAAGCATCAAATCCTGCCTCCAGCAAGGTGCAGGGGACAGGATTATAAAGGGGAAGGAACTAGGATGAGGAATGCAGCTACGTGCAGGCCTGGGGGTCCGCAGACATCAGCTATTGTAATCAGTCATCAGGCAATGAGATGATGTTTTGACTCCTGGTGGGTCGGTCTGACCATGCTATTTGTTCTGCTTGCTGGATTCACAGCTGAGTCACCTCCTTAATCGTTTCACACAGGCCTTGAAAAGGAAATTTTAAGAATAACTTAACCCCTATTCACATATAAGAAAATTAACCCCCTATTCACATAACTATATGTGTTCTAAGATTTAAAATAATATAATTAGCCCTACCTGGTTTGGCTCAGTGAATAGAGCTTCAGCCTATGGACTGAAGGGTCCCAGGTTCAATTCCAGTCAAGGGCACATGCCTGGGTTGCAGGCTTGATCCCCAGTAGGGGGCGTGCAGGAGGCAGCCGATCAATGATTCTCTCTCATCATTGATGTTTCTCTCTCTCTCCCTCTCCCTTCCTCTCTGAAATCAATAAAAATATTTAAAAATAATAAATAAAAATAAAATAATTATTTTTCAGATTAATTCAGGTGCTCTAGCTATCTATATATATAAAAGCCTAAGTGACCATCGCAACCGAACAGACAACCGAACAGGCTGCATAGGGCGACTAGGCCAGCAGGGGGTTAGTGAGGGGTGACCAAACAACCGAGCAGCAGACTGCGTGGGGCGACCAGGCCAGCAGGCAGGTTAGTAAGGGGCGACCAAATGACCGAGCACCAGGCTGTGTGGGGCGACCAGGCCGGCAGAGGGGGGCAGTGAGGGGTGACCAGGCCAGTGGGGGAGGGCATTTGGGGGCGACCAAGCCAGCATGGGGGGCAGTAAGAGGCGACCAGGCTGGTGGGAGGGGCAGTTGGGGGTGACCAGGCCAGCAGGGGGAGCAGTTGGGGCAATCAGGCAGGAAGGCAGATGAGCAGTTAGGAGCCAGTGGTCCCAGATTGTGAGAGGGATGTCCGACTGCCGATCCTGGGGATCGGGCCTAAACTGGCAGTCGGACATCCCCCGAGAGGTTCCGGATTGGAGAGGGTACAGGTTGGGCTGAGGGGACCCCGCACCCTGTGCATGAATTTTGTGCACTGGGCCTCTAGTTCGATTATAAGTGCCCCCTACCAAGACTGAAAAAACAAACAAACAAGCCACTTGCACCCCACTCCCAGACATTCTGCTATAGCAATAGCACAGCAGTATGGGTTTTCTTTTTTTTTAATTTTTTAAAAATATTTTTTTATTGATTTCAGAGAGGAAGGTAGAGGGAGAGAGAAAAACATCAATGATGAGAGATAATCATTGATCTGCTGCCTCCTACAAACCCCACACTGGCGATTGAGCCCGCAACCCAGGCATGTGCCCTCACTGGGAATCAAGCCATGATCTCCTGGTCCATAGGTCCATGCTGAACTACTGAGCAACACCAGCCTGGCTTTTTAAATTTTTTATTTATTGATTTGAGAGAGAGAGAGAGAGAGATTTGTTGTTCCACTTATTTATATATTCATTGGTTGATTCTTGTATGTGCCCTGACCCTGAATTGACCCGCAACCTGAGGGATCAGGGCAATGTTCTAACCAACTGACCTTCCCAGTCAGGGCAGTACTTGTTTTCTAATAAAATCAAGATGATGCTGAGGCTCTTGTCTGTAGTCCACACATTGGTTAGGATATGTCAAAGCAAGCTTGGAGAAGGGACCTCCTGGATCCAGCAACTTCTCCATTTGCCTGCCTTTTATATTACTCTTAACGCCTGAACACTGCCAGGAAATCTCACAGCTTCTCAATGCTGGGCCCAGAGCTCAGCCCAGACACCCATGGGTGCTTAAAGCATCAACCTGCTTGACAGGAGCCAGAAAAAAAGAAATCCAGGCCCACGTCCAAATCCCTTGACCAGATTCGTGCTCTGCAAGTTCCCTTCTCAGATGTGGACTTCTGTCCCCCAGCAATTTCCCAGGGCCTGAGGACAAAGGAAGTCAGGAATTGCAAAACTTGGCAAAGAACTTAGTCCATTTGGGGAATAAGAAGGGAATAGGACTCATCATCAAACGAAGGCCGCAGGAAAGTCCTCATGGCTACCCTTAACGGCCCTACAGTCATGGCCTAGGTCAACCTTCCAGCATGACAAGACAGGGTGACAGAGAGAAACTCGGCAACTAAGCCGAAACCGGTTTGGCTCAGTGGAGAAACTCGGCAACTGCCTACTTACCACAGCTCACCCATCACTGCTTTCCTCTAAGAACATGTGCCCCACTATTCTGACCATCCTGCCTTATTATGCAATACTTCACATATACAGAAAAGTTCAGACAGTGGTAAAAAGGACAGCTATGTACCCATCAAGCAGTATTTGGTGGTGGTGGTGGTGGTGGTGGTGGTGGTGGTGAATTTCATTGTCAAGCATACAAAAACTGAAAAGATATACGCAGCAAATACCTTTGTAATCAAAATCTAGATTCAGAATAAAACCAGGCATTGGGCTGAAGGCCCCATGACACTTACTGGGCTGCATATTCTTCCGGCCTCCCCTCTTTCCCAACCAGAGGAAGCTTCTAGCCTGAACGTTTTTCCCTTGTCATTTCTTTATTGTTATGTCAAGTGGCTTCTCATTCTGAATCTAAAGTTTGCACTACATGTCATAAAGTTTCTCAAAAGGTGGCCTGCTTGCACTGTCTCTCATATGTATGTTTGTGACATGATTTATCTATGAGGAATTTTTGTCCATTTTCCCTGAGACTTTCTTCCTGATAAATACTCCAGGATGTATACATCAACTATGTTTTTGTCCAATTGTGTTCAACTCTAAACAATGCTGACCAAAACACTCTTGTGCGGGTCTTGAGGTTCATACACGCAAAAGATGGGAGGTGCGTCCACATCACCCACACAGGCAAAGGCCCTCCAGACTGCAGAGCCCTGGGCATGGGAAGCAGCAGCAAGGCCCCAAAAGCCATGGCCTCGAAGCTTCACAGGGGCAGGTCCTAACAGACTTCTTCCTCCTGCTACTCTAGGGGAACAAGTATCTTGTCCCTCAGTCCAATTCACTTTCGTGCTAGGCAGCCAAGGTTGACTGTCATCCAGGTGAGACAGCTCTTCTGAGTTCCTTTCTCCAGCCATCAAGGGCAGCATGATAGGAAAGGACCCTGTGACGTCACAGCTCTGCCACTTGGCTCTTGACCCGCCTTCCCTTCCACACCGTCTCCTAGGATTCGAGTTCTCCCTGACTTGCTTCTCTCCAGTGTGGAGGCAAACCCATGGTTAGCACCTCCTCCACCCTGATGACAATGCTGCAGGTGCTGGCTCTCCAGGTAGGAAGGGTCCTCTGACTGAACCAGTTGTGCAGCTAACAGTAGGAAAATATCTCTTCGCCGTTTTCAGATCTGAACACCACCCTGCCACCACAGATTGAGAAGATGCTCATGTGTGCGGATGTGGATCTGGCCGGTGTGCTTGGGACAGTGTTAGACACAGTGTCCAACCTGGACGTGCTGTCTCTGTTAGACCTCTCCTCCTCCCTCAATATCCTTGGTGACGGTGGCCTTAGTGGTGTCCTGGGCAAGGGGAGCAACAGCAAGTCCTCAAAGTCACCACTGTCTTCGCTCTCAAAAGCCACTGATGCTGTCAGCAACCTGATACCCTTGGCCCAAGGGGCCCTGGGCGGCCTACTACCCAACACTGTGGAGAAGGATCCTGCAAAAAAAGCTGACCAGGACTCTTCTCTTCTGTCAAATCTCCCCCTGCCCCTGGGTGGTGTGCTCAACAAAGTCGGCGAGCTCAAAGAATCCACCGAGGGCGTACTGAAGAGTGCAGTGCCAAATGGCATCAACGATGCACTCTCAGGCGTGCTGGGAAATATTAACGTGAAAGATCTCTTGATAGGGTAAGTGCTTCCTTGACCCTAAGGTATGGCACAAGAGAAAAGTGACGTTTGGGAATACTGAAGTTCAACCTCCTACAAACCCATGGAGAAGGACAGCCATGTTTTCACAAAGCAATATTCTAGCTTTGTGTCTTTCGGGGGGAAATATGAACAAGATTTCTTGAGCTTAAGGAACTGGGCGGCTAACAGGACTGGGCCATCCAGGGGATGGGTGGGTTGGTAGGTTGGTAGTTAGCTGCTTCAAAGGCATTTCTCCTGCTGCTCAGGCTGATTCCTGAGTCAGGACTGACCCTGGATGCTGTCATTTTGCAGATTAGAGGTTCAAAAAGCAACTGTGGAGAACATGATGTTGACCATGACAGATGATGAGATCCTCGTTCAAGCTGTGACTACTGCCTTCATAGGTGGAAAAGGGTGAGCCTGTCTCCAAATCAGTCACCTGGGTTGCCCTGGGACCAGGTCCTTAATATCCAGTGTCCAAGAGCTGGGCAGAGACAACACAGAGTAAATCAGGATGTCTGAGGATGGAGCAAATTAGGCAGCAAATTAGCCCCTCTCTTCCAGCCCAGAGGACCAAGGTGGGATAATGACCCCATGGAACCCCAGCTTCAAAGAGTGTAAACAAAGCCAGAAACCCAAATTCCTTGTGAAACATGCACATTTATACAGATGGCCAATGTAGAGAGAAACCACAGAGGGCACCTCCTACTGACCACACTGGGTTCATGGCAAGTATAGCTTCCAAACCATCTTCACTCTCCAAAGAGAAGCAGCCCACTCTCACAAACACTGTCCTAGGCAGTTGGGGGAGACAGAGATGTTTGATTGCTCTCCAGAAGCTAACAATGTAAACATGAATGCATGCCATGTTCATTCATCCACCTAACATGCACTACTCTGTACCAGACCTCATGCTTGGCACAGAGGAAGGAACTAAAAGAGGGCCCTGTCCTCGGTGAGAGTCCACATGTGGGAGAGGAACACGTTCACAGGACAGGCCCAGGGCACACAGAAAGGCATGAGAAGGGCAGGAACGCCCCTGGGAAAAGAGGACTCTTGGACTAACCCACAGCACTGGTACTTCTCCCTGACTGAGCTCCATCCAGGCACTTAACTGAGGCACTCTCCACTTCCAAAGCCTCTTGACAACCTCATCAAGAAAGCAGTCCTGTCTCAAGATTGGGAAACCAGTTGAGACCCACAAACTGGTTATAAACCTTGCTCAATGTCACACAGCTGAAATGTGGCAGTGACAACACTTGAATCCAGGCATTCTGCCTCCACAGCCCATGTCTGTGACCAACACAATTAGCAGTGGTAGGAAGAGCCATTCATCTTCTTCAGAGCACGTGACGTTAATAAGACCAGGTGTGGCAAATGGTGGGTTTTTCTTATGCTGTCACTCACACAATAGACAGCTGGTGTGCTGGGCACAAAAGTGAACCTGTAATGAGCATCCAGTTACAAGTAGCCTGGTGTCTCCAGAAAAAAAAGACTTCCTGAAGTTTGGTCAAGAGAGGGATTCTCCAATGATTATGGAATGCCAGCCTCTGAGTCCTTTGTACAGGGGATGTTCAACCATGGGTCATGCTCATTAGAAAGCACCAAACTTTCCCTGTCTCCAAAAACCTGGACAAATTCATGAGGCTGACTCCCAAAATGCCTATCACTTTAGCTGAGCAACCTCTTGCAGCCAGGTCTGGTTTCACCTCTATCTTTTTTTTTTCTTTATTGTTGAAAGTATTACATGGTCCTCCTTTTCCCCCATTAACCTCTTCCAGCCTGTTCCCGTCCTCCTACACACCCCAGCCTCAGGCCCTCACTGCCCCCCTTCCCATTGTCTCTGTCCATGGGTTATGCATATGTGCATGTAAGTTCATTGGTTGATCTCTTCACACCCACCCTCACCTGCATCTTGTTCTCCACAGCCTGTTAGGACCTGTAATCAGCATACTGGGATTTCAAATGAATGGGGATGTGACTCTGAAAATTGGTGTTTCCACAAATGACACCCAATGTGTCAGCCTCCAAGTCCAGGACAAAGACATCAAGGCTACAAAAGTGTACCTTCAGTTGGTGAAGACGTACGTGAGACCATTTTTCTCATTTTCTGGATCAACAAGCCTATATGTCAGAATGTCCCCCTAGTACAAAGGAGGTTACCCTCATAGATTAGCTCAGCCAACCCAATGCTTTCAATGATCAATAAAAGAGGCCCAGAGAAAGGTCTCTGCTTAAGAACAGACCACTATGTTGAGAACAGCCATCCCTCACTTGCCCTACATTCTACCTACTAAGCACACATTTTATTTTGTTCCAGTTTTGTTGCATAGCAATGCATTTACCTGGATCAAAATTCAAAAGATACAAAAAGCTATACAGTGAAGTCTCTGCCCACCCATATACACCAACTGGCTAAGGGTACTCCCTGGAAACAACCAATGAATCCAGTCCTTTTGTTGGCTTTCGGAGATATTTGGATTGGCAACAAATATGCATGAACATACACACACACTGAAATGGGCAGGTATTATAGACACCTGTCTGCACTCCAATTATTTCACATAAAAATTTTTTTTCATGGAATTAGTTGCATCAGTAAATAGCTTCTTCTTATGTCAAATCTACCATTTATAAAGATGCACTATAATTTAACAGTCCCTTATGAAATAGTGGATTTTCTCCAATTATTAACTTTCTGCCCAACTCTAATTACTAAGGTACCACACATATCTGCTCATTAAAGTGCACAATATCTGAAGGATAAATTCCTCCATGTGAAACACTGGGTCAGATGTCCGACTTTGATGATTTTCCCAGGTATCCTCACTTCTTCCTTCATGACTATAACTGAAGGTGAAAGGGCTCAGGTGGTTGCAAATTGTAAGCAGCAGGACATCACTGCAGCTGTATCATCAATAGATGAGTTATCTCCAATGTTGGACAAAATCCAGAAATGCAAAATCACACAGCTCTCCACATGTATCTTCCCAGGCTCACAGATACTTTGCCTCTCCCCATCCCTCTGCCCTTGGATGATGTCATTTCTCAACTGCTGACAGTTGCCATGAAAGAGAAAGTAAGTCATAGGAAAGGGGCGGGCACCACCACAAAGGTCTATGTCATTTGTGGGAAGACAGGAAGAAGCCCTCTCCTCAGGTATGGCCTGATGCTGGGAGAACGTGGGAAGGACACATCGGCCTTCAGGAGTCCAGAGGCTAGGGGATGCAACATTCCCTCTGACCCCAGCAGTGGGATAGGACAATGCCTCAAGCTGGCGGGGATAGGGAGAGAGGATGGGTTCTGCCGAAAAGAAGGCCAGGAAATAGAAGAGGGAGAAGGGACGTAGGAGAGGGAAGAAGGAGAAGAGGAGCTGGGTGTGGAGGTGGGTGGGACTCTGCATGTCCTCTGCAAAGCTAACTGGTGGTTAATTCACAGATGAAAGAATCAACATCATGTGACATTGACCTCGGTGATTTCAGCGAATGCAAGAACTGTGAGTACAAACACCTGACTTCCCTGGGGCTGCCCAGGTCAATGCAGGGAGATGGCCAAGCCCCATAGGAATCCCGTTGGGTGACAGACAGGAGATGGGGCTGTGAGCTGCAACACCGGGTACCTCCAAGCACCCAACCAACTCCTCAGCACGCTCAGGGCACACAATGTGGCAGCTTACCTGCTTCTCCAAATTACTGAGACTCGTTATCAGGCCATAAAGGACAAAAAGCCCCTTAGAGGCTCGGTGGTAGCTCCCCAGGTCCAGATGGTGTGCAAAGTGCACATGTGCGTGGAGCCTGAGCAAGGAGCAGTCCCAGGCCCTCACACCAGGGAGGCTGAGAGGCAGAAATTCCTTGCAATGTGCCAACCATACCCAGAAAACTGGAATAGTAGGAATTGGTGGGACAGCAGCCAACAAGACAGTCAAATCAGGAAAATGGTGACATTTTACAATTCCCAGAGTAGAAGAAACACAGAGTCTGTGCAAGAAACCTTCTCTTCCCTGTGTAGGTTTTCATTCATTAAAAACCACTAATAGAATGAATGAAATGTTTATTTAAATTTGTCACCAGGAAAACAATAAATGATGAGGGTAGAACTGGGGAAGATATATGAACGAGCAATAAAGTTTAAAAGCTCTATCACCCTTAGATGTTCCATTCTTAATAAACATGCTTCATGAGTGTAATATCTGACCAAAATAAATAACAACTTCTTTCATGTTGGCTCAAACCTCAGAAGTTGTACATTCCCACATTTATTTCACCCCCAAAGTCCCATATCTGTGGCCAAATCAATTACTAGCGTGGAGAGGGTGGTGAAATCAGCATTTGCCTCAGTGCTGGTGTCCTACCTCCTGCTCCTACACCCCATTCCTCTGGGCGGCCTGGGACACATCACTTAGCCTCCCAAAGTCAGCCTTGAGTCAAGGGATAGGATCAGATGAATGCCAGCTGTATTTCAGCTACAAGTGGCAGAAAGCACAACACAAACTGGTGTAACAACAATAAAATCGTCAGTCCTGAACATTCAGAGATGGTACTAGCGTCAGCAGTGGCTCGATTCCGGGCCCAAATGATGACACCAGAATCCGTGTCGTGGCTCCACCACCTCTGGGTGGTCCCCCACCTACCAGGAGCTTCACCATCCAATTCTTTCTGGAACAGCTCCAATGACAATCACCGAGAAATAACCTCTGAGGCTCCCACTGGCCTGACTTGCTCCCTATCCCCATCCTTAGGACAAGTGCTGTCCAAGAAACCTTCTCTTCCCTGTGTAGGTTTTCATTCATTAAAAACCACTAATAGAATGAAATGTTTATTTAAATTTGTCACCAGGAAAACAATAAATGATGAGGGTAGAACTGGGGAAGATATATGGGAGATGGAGGGCACAGCTGGCACCGCCTGTGCCTGCAGCCAGCTTATATATTAAGAGTTATAATCAGTTATTTTATCTCCCCACAGAGAGACCTTCAGGCAGCAAACTAAACCCAGCACGTGGGATACCAAAGCATTTCCGAGAATGAAAGCACTTTGAAACTTCTCTTATGGAGTCAAGGACATCCTTGTGATTAAGGAGCCAAGTTGAATAGTGTTCTGAACATGTCAACTATTCTTTGGAACCACTGTCACCTTGAATTAACATGTGCAAGAAAATCAAGAATAGGGTTTGGGGTATTTTGTAATCATCTCTTTAATAATTATCCTGTTTTCATGCAGAAAATGACTCACTTGTCTTCAATTCCACAAATAGGAGTTTTGTAGTGTGTTCATGATAAGTAAAAGCACTATACATACTAAGGACATAAAATAAATAATGTGAATGATGAGGCCGCAATGGCCAGGATTAATTTATCTAGGGCACTAGGAGATAATCATGACCATGATGAAGACTTTTCTTCCCATACCTCTTCCCTCCCCTCTCCAACTCCAAGTGCTTTCTTTTGCCCATTGACCCAACATGAAAATCACACAGGGGCTAGGATCCAATGTCCCCATCATCACATGTTACACAGGGAAAGGCACAGACCAGATGCTAAAAGATATATGGAACAGAGCAAGTAAGAAGAGCCTGGTGCTACCATGAGCAAGGCAGCAAAGGATCTAGGTCCCAGCTCAGCAACTATAGGCCATGCCAAGTGGCTGTTAGAGGAAGCCAAGCCAAATAGGAAACCTGTAAAGACAACTCCAGAAAAGTTTACAAGAATGGGCTGAGAAACACAACTGTGATCTCTATACCAGGCAGAGACCCTCCGTCCTATGTCCAGTGTCTGCATAACATATCTGCTCTGGAAACAAAAGAGCTCAGACTGTGGACACCAAGACTAGAGGTGCCAAGCAGGACCAGCAACTGGGCTTTCCTCACCGTAAGGGGCAGCACCCCGCAAAATAAAGTCCAAATCACACTATTATATTCAGCTCTGTCCAAACCTTAGGATTGGATTTCTCCCCAGGCCAGTACCTCACACAGTCAATCCCATCTTGGTAAATGGTAGTACAATCCACCCAGCTTTCCTAGCCGGCCACTTGAGAATTATTCTCCATTCCTCCCTCTCCCAGGAACAGATCCTGTCCTGTTGATTCTGCCTCAAGAACACCTTTCCCCATTTTCCTGTTTCTTTCCATCACCATCCTAGTCCAAGTCACCAACATCATTTAGTAGGGCTACTGACTTCCCTGCCCTTGTCACCTATAATCCATCCTCCACCTGGCAGCCAGAGTGCTCTTTATTTTAATACACATTCCCTACTTGAAAACCTTCCAACCAGTACTCATGAGTCTATGAAAAAATCAGAACCCTCATGCATTGCTGGTGGGAATGTAAAAATGGTTCAACCTCTGTGGAAAACAGAATAGGCAGAACATAGAGGAATTTTAGGGCAATGAAACTATTCTGTATAATACTTTAATGGAGGATACAAGTCATTATACATTTGTCAAAACCCAGAGTGTATACCAAGAGAGAACCCTAGCATAAACTATGGACTTTGGGTGATAAAGGTGAGTCAAGGTAGATTCATCAAATGTACACTCTGATGGGGGACATGTGTGGGGGCATGAGGTATATAGGGATTCTCTGTGCTTTCCAGTCACTTTTGCTGTAAACTTAAAACTTCTCTAAAATAATAAAGTCCTTTTTTAAAAAGACAAAGAAAAAGAAGATCTCGAATAAATAAATTACCTTCCACCTTAAGGACTAGAGAAAGAAGAACCAACTAAACCCAAAGCAAGCAGAAGAAATGAAATATAAAGATTAGAGCAGAGACTAACGAAATAGAGAATAGAAAATCAAAAGAATTGATGAAAACAAAAGTTGGTTCCTTGAAACAATCAACAAAATTCACAAAATTTTAGCAATTCTGACAAGAAGAGAGAAAACTCAATTTACTAAATCAGAAATGAAATAGGGGATATTACTACCAATCTTAGAGAAACAAAGGGGTTATAAAAGAATACTATGACCAATTGTATGCCAACAAATTAGATAACCTGATTGAAATGAACAAAGTCCTTGAAGCACACAAACTACCAAATCTGACTCAAGAAGAAATGGGAAATATAAGTAGATCTAGAACTATTAAGGAGATTGAACTAATAATCAATACATTCTATTAACATGGAGCATTACATTGATTGACATTATGCGCCATTAAAAAAGAAAAATTAGCCCAGCCGGCATGGCTCAATGGTTAAGCATCAACCTATGAACCAGGAGGTCATGGTTTGATTCCCAGTCAGGGCACATGCCCGGGTTGTGGGCTAGATCCCCAATGTGGGGTGTGCAGGAAGCAGCTGATCAATGATTCTCCCTCATCATGGACGTTTCTGTCTCTCTCCCTCTCCCTCCCTCTCTGAAATTGATAAAAATATATATTTTTTTAAAAAGGAATGAAGTACTGACATTATGCAACATGGATGAACCTTGAAAACATTATGCTTAGTGAAAGAAGCTAAACACAGGCCACATATTATATTATTAAGTTTATACAAAATGTCCAGAATAGGCAAATCCAAAGACAGAAGATATAGTAATGTTTGCCAATGATAGAGGGACGGAAAAATTAAGAGTGACCACTAATATGTATGGGGTTTCTTTTGGAGAAATGAAAATGTTAAAGAATTAGATAGTGGCGACAGTTGCACAACCTTGTGAATATACTAAAAACCAGTGAATTGTACGCTTTAAAATGGTGAAATCAATGCTATGTGAATTGTAATCTCAATAAAAAGGGAGGGAAGGAGTCAGCCAAAGTGGTTATAGTAATATTAGACAATGTAGATTTCAAAGCAAAAGATATTACTAGGGTTAAAGAGGTCATTTTATAATGACAAAGGAATCAATTAATCAAGAGAACATAAAAATTCTAAATGTTTATTCACCTATTATCAGAGCTTCAGAATACATGATACTCAGAGAATGGCATAACCTTAGTAATGAATGGGCCAAGAATGAGTGTCCAAAGCCTACTAATAGGTAATGATGTCTCCCAAAACTCCAAGTGCTGTCAGACCTGAAGGCAAGGAATGAACTGACAGGCTAAAAACGAGGTCCAGAGGGAAATCCTCAGGTAAAATATGAGAATAAAATGAGGAGGTAAGCAGGTGAGTCAATGTCATCAAACCAAAATGTTAGAAAGATCTAGAGCAGTTTTCCCAAGCAAATGATTCTCTCCACCTTGGCCTCTCCTTCAGTCTCTAATTCCTAGGATTCAGGGGAGAAAACCAGAGGGGTTAACAGTGTCCACAGCAGAAATTGGCATGGGAATCACTTAACACGGGACATTCTAGAGAAAATCCCAGAAACACTTACCAATGAAGAAATGAGAATCATGTAGAGAGACAGAGGGACCACTTTAGTTTAGGTAAATTTAATGATTATAACGGCTGTTCATATAGCAGCAAAGAGATGCATTTCTCCATTTGACATAAAATTGCTTCACCACTTGCAGCTTGTCTTCAATGCTTCATTACTTCTTTCATTAGTGACCAGTCATCTCCCTTCCTGGTGGCAAGGACCGCCCACATCAACTCTGAAGTCATCACTCAGGTGAGCAATAGGCTGAGGAGTCCTTCAGAGTGGTCCTGCAGAGCACATGTCCTCTAAGTGTCTGAGAGCTGGCGGAGGTAATCTGAAAGAAAATCAGTCAGGAGAAGGCAAGGTAACCAAGACTGCACCACAGGTAGATAATGTGGAGCCTCCAGAGGAGAGGCCACCACAAGGGACCTGATGGAGACGCCAGGCCAGCAGAGACTGTGTGGTTCCCGTATGCCCCCAATCCAGGGAGGAAGAGGTGTTGGATGCAATGGTAATGCATATGATTTTAAAAGTCCAAAATTAGTCAGTCCCAAACAGCCATTCCTTTTTCTTTTGGGAGATGGCTCCTCCCCAACATCAACCAAGGTTCAGCTGTGAGCTGCCCATCACAGACTCTGCCCTCGTAACTCCCGGGGTAAACTGTAATCCAGGCTGGACCAGTCAAATCCTTCCTTAGGATATTTAAGGCCAAAATTTGGTGAGAAAGGCTCTTTCATCTCTAATTAAGAGGTAAAAGCATGTGACCCCAAAGGTACCAGTGGTCTCATTTCTCACCATGAGAACAAGTCAGTCCATTAGTAAATATTTTATTGAGTATTTAATATTCTAGGAATAGTCCTAGGTGCTAGAAATAGTAAGACGAACAAAAGAGATGTTTTCCCTGACCTCAAAGGAGCTTTCAGGGGGGAAAAAAACACAGACAATAATATGTAAAGAAACAAACGAGGATGATTTCAGGCACTGAGAAATGCTAGGAAGATAAAATGGACTAATGTAGTCAACAGTGACAAGAGCAAGGCGGAAGGAAAGCTGCTCTAGCACAACAGTGGCCAGAGAAGGCCTCTCAAGGAGGTGATGTTTGAGAGAGAATCGGCAAGTTTTAGAAAATGAAGCCAGGCAAAGATCTAGGGCCTCCCAAGCAACACAGCATGTACCAAGTCCCTGACAGTAAACTAGGTTGAGAGACAAAAAGGAGGCTACCAAGGCTGGAGGAGAGGGACTAAGAAAGAGTGGAGGGAATGAGAGGCTGCAAAGGAAGCTAGGACAGATCTATACATAAGGCCTTGGACACCTTGCATTTCATGCTGGCTCCAATGAGAAGCCATTGGAGGGCTTCAGCAGAGGAGTAAGTAATCTGATCTAGAAAGATTACACTGCCTACTGTGCGGCAGACAGACCAGAGGAAGACAAGAATGGAAGCAGAAAATAGGAAGCCTGTAGAATTTTCATGCACGGTTGGTGGGAGTGTAAAATGGTACAGTCACGCCCTAGCCGGTTTGGCTCAGTGGACAGAGCATTGGCCTGTGGACTGAAGGGTCCCAGACTGGATTCCATTCAAGGGCACGAACCTCAGTTGCAGGCTCCTCCCAGGCCCGGGCCCTCGTTGGGGCTCGTGTAGGAGGCAACCAATTGATGTGTTTCTCTCACATCAATATTTCTCTCTGTCTTTCCCTCTCTTCCACTCTCTCTAAAAATCAATGGGAAACTATCCTCAAGTGAATATTTTTTTTTAAAAATGATAGTCACTTTGGCTATTTCTTTTTTTGTTGTTTTTTTGTTTACAGAATTACAGATGTCCTCCATTTGCTCCCCATCCCCTCCTTCCACCCAGCTCCCACCCCACCCCAGGCCTTCACCACACTATTGTCTTTGTCCAAGGGCTAAGCATATATGCATATAAATTCTTTGGATAATCTCTTCCCATCTCTCCCTCCCCTCTCACCTCAGCTATTTCTATTATACAAACCCTATAACCCAGCAATTCCAAGCCATATACCCAACAGAAATGAAAATGTATGTGCAATAAAACACATGTACAGGAACATCATAGCAATCTACACTAATAAAAGAGAAATATGCAAATTGACCATACCTCTGCGACGCCAATCAGGAGTATGCAAATTAACCCAACAAAGTTGGTAGGTTAATTTGCATTCACAGGTGTAGAGCAGCCAGGCGGGGCGGGACGCTTGCTATGAGGGGGAGGCCGTGGGGCAGAGGGAGCTACAGGAGTGGGCAAGTCTTCGCTCCCAGCCACCTGGGAGTGAAGACTGCAGGCTCCCGGGCAGCCGGGAGCAAAGACTTGCAGGCTCCCAGGCAGCCGGGAGCGAAGCCAGGGGAAAGGAGGTCTATTCTTGCACGAATCTTCATGCAACGGGCCTCTAGTTCTACTCATAATAGCTCCAAACTGGAAACAACCAAAATGGCCAACAACAGTATAATGCATAAATAAGTTGTGGTATATTCATATAATATGGATAAATACAGGGGTAGGCAAAATTAGGCTTACAGTTGTGAGTACCTAAAACACAGAGTTAATAAAGCTATTGTAATAATCCTAACTTGCATGTCTTTCTCCATACAAACAACTGCAAACCTACTTTTGCCCACTCCTGTATAATCATGATGAACTGCACAACATAAGTTTTAAGGAATGAAGACAGGCACCAAAAATATATACTGGCCTGGCCGGTGTTGCTCAGTGGTTGGCCACTGACCCATGCACCAGGAGGTCACCAGTTCAATTCCCAATCAGGGCACATGCCCGGGTTTTAGGCTCAATCCCCAGTAGAGGGCACGCAGAAGGCAACTGATTGATGTTTCTCTCTCATCCATAATCAATAAAAACTTATTTTTTAAAACTTTTAAAATTTATATGTACTGTATGATTCAATAATATAGCAATAAAAAATAGGCAAAACTAAAATATGACATTAGGAATCAGGATGCAGAACAACTGCATAAGGGGGGCTTCTGGGGCCCTGAAAATATTCTATTTCTTGACTTGGGTGTTAGTTACATGGGTAGGTTCACTTTATAATTCATCAAGTAGAACACTTATAATGTGGCAATTTTCTACATTTATGATATACTTTAATAAAACAATTCAATTTTAAAATACAGAAGCAGAAGACCAGTGAAGTGGATACTGCAATCTCCCAGCCACGAAACGATGGTGGCTTGGAAATGAAAAGAAATGGTCAGGTTCAAGATATACTCCATAAGAGCTGAAACAGATGGGCTGTGGATGGGTGTACAAGAAAGTAAGTCTCTAGGATGATTGCTAGATTTTTGCCTTGAGCATGTGAGTGGTGCTATTTATTGAGATAGAGAAGTCTTAAAAAGACAAAAATTGCAGGAAAGTGGGAAGAATTCATTCTATTTTAGCCACATTAAGATGCAAGAGAGAAAAGAAAGTGAAATTATTTGAGAAGATGGGAAGGATGGAAGAGAAGGCACAAGGAATAGCACTGACAGAAGATGCAGATGCTTCCTGTGGAGTGCAAGGCGAGCAGACGGCATGTATGTAGAGATGTGAGCAAGCTGGTGGAAATAATGATGACACAATGAGGTTTCATCTGACTGTATCTATTTTCTCTATAAAATATACGGCAGACATCAGCTGAGACTAGGGTTTGGATAGGTAGATGAAGATTTAAGAAGAGAGTGGGTGCCCTACCTGGTTTGGCTCAGTGGATAGAGCGTTAGCCTGTGGACTGAAAGGTCCCCCATTCGATTCCAGTCAAAAGCACATGCCCAGGTTACAAAAGGCCACATTTCTCAGATTATCTGAAGCCTGGTGAGGTATGTATTATGGCAGAAATAGTGTGTGGAACTTACGCAGTGTCCTGAAAGAAAGAGGGCATGCCCTTCCCCTTTCCTCTTCCTCCTTCCTGCTGCCTAGCGTATGGGAATGGTAGCTGGAGCAGCCACACTGGATCATGAGGCAACCTTCAGAACGGAGGCGACACACACAGAGATCACAAACAGAAGGGCCCTGGACCCATGATGATCATGGAGCCATCACAACTGCCAGTCCTGGACCATCTAAATCTAGATTTTTATAAGAAAATGCTTACCTTATTTAAGCCCCTATATTTTGAGTTTTCAATCACCATCATCTGACCTATTCTATATAATACAGATTAACTTTGTGCTTTTCCCCAGAAATGTTCAGTTGATAGGGTGGCAGATGCAGATAATGACTTTTACCAGGGTTAAGGTCTAATCAAATAAGTACCATAGAAGAGAAATAAGAAAGTGAAATTTATGAGGGAGTAGTACAATGGTTAAAGCACAGCCCAGAAACTTTAAGTGAAGACAAATGAGAACAGCAGAGAGGAGCAACAGAGAGAAAAAGCCAACAGATCCCTGGTTCCACAGCTCCTTCTTCATTTTAATGCTCCCACTAAATCTTACTTGTGGGGCTTATGTCACTTAGGCATAAAAGAGTACACCTAGCAATACAGCATAACTTTCTACCTTCCTTAACAAATGGAGTTTTTCCATTTTACAAAAGAATATCATAATAACACTAAAACCCAGCCCACCCTCATTCCTTTTTTCAAATAACCCTTAGCTACAGTGTAAAGACAGGAAGAGGTTTGGGAAGGCAACTGAAAATCAAAGAAACAAACATTCAGAAGAGAGAAAAATAAGAAAATAAGACAGTGTGGAAAAAAAAAAAAGAACAAGTGTAGAAGCCTATGAGGGATTGTTTCTAGATCAGTCGCATTGCTGCCTAGTAGGAATTGCTCTACTTAGAAAATGCCTAGGCAATGTTTAAGTAAAACAATCCCCAGTCAGGACAAGGACAGAAGGGAGTGGGATCATAAAGTCACCAACTAGCTAACTGATTGTGTTGTAAGTTTTTGTCAGATGGACAGACAGAAAAAGAACTGTGTTGGTAGAAATTTCCTGGTCAATCCAAAAACGTTATATGCCAGGGAGTGAGCCTCCCTCAGTGCAAGCCATGGACCATGGCTCCCATGATTTAAGACGAAGGTGACAGTAAGAGCAAGTACAGAAAGCAGAGTAGAAAGTAAGGCACTAAGAAATAAGTCAGAGAACAAAACACTGATCAACATAAGCAGAAAAAGAAACACCTCTCCGCTCTCTTTTGCAGATGCTCCAGAGCTCAGTGTTGGAGAAGCAGCTTTGCTCCTGCCTGCCTCATCAGTGTGTGTCCTGCCAGCCTCTGGTTCTGAAGCAAAGTGGACATGAGGACCAGAAGGAAAGGAAGAAGGCAACAGCAGACCTGTGAAAGTGTAAGAAGAAAAGGAGAGAAGAAGAAAGTAGAGGAAGGAGAGAAGAAAGGAGGACTATCCCAGTGAAGGGGAGGGGAGGGAGGAAGAAGAAAGGCAAAATTCCACAGCCATTCAGCTAGATCTGTCAGTCCAGGGAAGAGACCCAGGAAACTGGAGCGCATGTAAGTTTGGGATGCCTGGAGCTTCAGAGATCTTGAAGGGCACACTTACCTCTGGCAGAGAGAACTATGAGAAAGACTGAATAGTACAATGGTTAAAAATGTGGACTCAGGATCTGAGCTGCCTCAGTTTAAATCTCTACATTACCACATGCTGGTGTGTGACCCTAAGCAAGCTACTTAAATTCCTGGTGCTTCAGAGAACTATCAACCCACTAAAAATCACTTATACTTCCTGGCCTCTCTGCACCCAGAAACTATATGCTACCATGTACTCCAACCTCACCAAATTCCCAAAAAGAGAAGAAAAACAAGAAGGCATTAGTTAGAAACAGTCTAAAATTTAATTCAAGGTGCTCTTCCATTGTTTAGATTGAAAAGAGATTTTTATTTTACTAAAGAATTTCTCCAAGAAAAAATTTCATTCCCCTGTATTACCCAATCCAACACCCCATTCACAGGGCAAGCCAAAAGCCCAAAAGGACACCTTACCTTCACCAGCACATAGTCCCCAGGCTGAGCTCTGACCTTGAGCCCTGAGTCAGTGGCATCCTCCATCTCTACATCAGGGAATATCACCTTGAGGTTTCCATCATTCCGGCCGCATAGCTCGGTGGCAGAGCGTTTACTGAGCTGCAAAAAGAACAGAGGAGAATGTATGAACCTGTCATAGTCATCAGTTCTTGGAAGGCAGAAAGTACACCTTTTATATCTCAGACCCCCCAAGGGTCTTACTCAGAGAACATTCCTAAACCAAGGAATCTCTGAAGAAGACTGTTTACCACTGACCCACCAACAAGGGCAATACATGACACATAACAGAAATTCAATAAAGTTTTGCTGATGCTATATTAGTGAATGACTCAATCAATGAGTCTGATTACAGAACTCGTTTCAGCAGGAATGGACCTCAAATAGGCCTGAAACCAAGGACTTATGGGTGATGCTCTTCGCAAACCAACTTTCACTTTACCTAGCAGTTTCATAGTAATCACTCAGGAATGTTCTGGGGTTGTTTGGCCCGGGTTACATGCCCCTGATGAATAGGTAGACTTGAAACCAGTGTCTCCATCACACATGTAGAAAACAAGGCCAGGAGAATAATAAAACCAGAATGATGGAATTAACTTCTAGACTATACACAAATCTTTTTCTTACAGCCATGATGAAGTAACAAAAACCAAATTTATCCTCAAGACTTGAGTAACCAGGAAACTGGACAAAAGGTATGAAATAACTTTTTTCAGATTTTGAACAGAGATCACATAAGACTGTGATCCCCAAGAGAAGGAAAACAAATGAGATGAGCCCTCCAATCACCCCTGCGTTTTGCCAGAAGGCACGTGCGAGACGGAGTATGCAAAGCAAGGAGGGATATCTCAAGACAGAGCATGGTGATTTTCTCTGGACTGAAGGATTGGAGTACAGGAAGCCTGCATAACTAGAAACTGTGGGACAAGTTCTAGACAGGAGGGAGATTAGCAGAAAAAAGCTATGGAAGTGTGCAAAGGGATCCCTTGAGTCTTTGCTGAATACTAACCACTACATGCTCCTCTACAGAGGGAAACTCCATGAAGTCAGGCAAAAGAAAGTTATTGAGAACTCCCAGAGCTCACATGGGGCTGGGAATCATTTGATCTACCTCTAAAGAGTCCTCATTGATTCCTTGGGACATGCAGTACTGACTCCAGAAGAGCCAAAAATTAGTAATGAGGCTAAACCATCCCTATAACAAAAAGCTTTTCTAACCAAGCTTAAAAACAAGCCTTGAAAGGATCAATGGGACTGTAAGTAACACCACTGCCTATCAGAACAAAGCCAAACGCAAAATCCAGACACTCATAAGTGAACACTGCAATGCCCAACATCCAATCAAAACTCACTAAATATGCACAGAAGCAGAAAAGTGTGACCTACAATCAGCAGAAAAAGCAGTCAATAGAAACAGACCAATGAAGTTCTGGTCAAGATGACAGAGTATATAAACACTGTGCTCGTCTCCTCCCACAACCACATCAAAATTACAGGAAATTATAAAACCACCACCCTTGAGATGAGCTGAACAGAACTCCTATAACTAAAGATACAAAGAAGCCACATCAAAACTGGTAAGAGGGGTGGAGATGCAAAACAGACTAGTCCCACACTCATGTGGCAGTTAAAATTCAGGAGAAAACTCTGCTGTACACTAAAAAGTAATATAATATTGAATGTAAAGTATAATTTTTTTTTGAAGATTCAGGAGGTATATCTGAGCTGTGGAGGTTCCCCTGAGGAGCAAGGGGGCCCAGTCCAACACTGGGCTCCCCAGCCCAGAGCACCAGTGCCAGGACAGGGTCCCTACAACATCAGGCTATAAAAAATCGGCAGGGACTCGACTGGGTGAGACAGAGAACTGCTGTAGACCCAGACATCCTCTTAAAGAGCCCACACAGAGCCGTACTCACTCATACCCTAAGCTCCAGTGAAGAGACAGCAGCTTAAAAAGCACCAGGGACATACAGGGAGGAACTGAATTGTCTAGCTTCAGAACCAGGACTGAAGGGAAAGCACTCTCCCAGACAGAAGTGCTGGCAGGTACCATGATTCCTTTGTTGAGCCCTCCCACAGGCACAGGCAGAGGAGGGTGCCAAGTCTGAGCCTCCATCAAACTGCCTACCCTGGAGATTGACCCCCTGAGACCCCACCCCAACCAACTCGTGCTGGAGCAGAATCTCTTAGTGGCAGTCCTACACAAGTGGCCGGCTTCAGCCAGTGCTGAGGGCTTTCCTAAAATCTCTCAAAGGTCCACAAACCCCAAACAATGGCTGATCTTGGCGTACACTGTACCTCTTGTTAAGCGGACCCAAGCCTGGCACTAGTGGCAGCTGACCTCAGCTCACAGCTAGCCTCACCCAGGCATTCTTAAACCCAGGGCAGGCAGCTACCAACTGCGTATCACTTTGTAGCTCCCCTGAGGTGGACCCAGGCCAGGCACAGGCAGCGAATGACCTGGGAGGCCTAGACTGAGAGCCCCTCCCAAGAAACCCAAAAACAAAACACCTGGTGGCTGGCTTCAGCCCAGAGCAGCACACAATTAGCTCCACAAACAACACACACAAAGGGTGAACTCAGGAGGCACCAGAGCCCTGCTACAGCAAATTCCACTCCGGGGGGTCCACCCCCTCACTACAGCTCATCTGCTGTAGTCACAGCCAGTTCTCACAGCCAGTCAGGCTGAAAGTCAATCACACCCACTGATGTGCTGACAGCAATCAAGGCTCAACTAAAACAGGAGGGCATACACAACCCACACAAAAGACACCTCTGGGGCCCCAACCTCCCAGCCAAGGAAATCTGCACCACTGGGCCTCACTGGACACCCGCTACATAAGGCCACACTGCCACAATGGAGAGACGTAGCAGCTGTAACTAACATATAGAAAATCACAGGGAGGCAGCCAACATGAGGACACAAAGGAACAGGTCCTAAATGAAAAAATAGGACAAAACTCCAGAAAAAGAACTAAACAAAATGGAAGCAAGCAATTACTAGATACAGAGTTCAAAACACTGGTTATAAAGATGTTTGATGAACTTAGGGGAAGAATATATGAAATCAGTAAGAACTTGCATAAATAGATAGAAACCATAAAAAAGAACCAGTCAGAAAAGAAGAATACAATAACTGAGATGAGACCCTGGCCAGATAGCTCAGTTGGTTAGAGCATCATCCCGATATGCAAGGTTGTGGATTCAATCCCTGGTCAGGGCACATACAAGAATCAACCAATGAATGCATAAATAAATGAAACAACAAATCGATATTCCTCTCTCTTCTTCTCTCCCCACTTCCTCTCTTTCTCTAAAATCAATAAAAAAATTTTTTTAAATAATCTACCAATGAATGCATAAATAAGTGGAACAAGAAATCAATGTTTCTCTCTCTCTTCCTCCCTCTCTCTCTAAAATCAATGAATTAAAATAAATAAATAGATAACCAATGAAAATATATTTTAAAAGGTAGATGAAAAAACATTTTTTTCAAACCAATAAAGTCTGAGAGGATTCATTACTAAAAGATCTTCAGTACAAGAAATTTTAAAGGAAGTTTTTCAAGCACAAAGGAAAGGATAGCAAATACAAACGTGAATGTACACAAGGGATTAAAAAAAGGGGGGGGGTACATATAAAAGATTTTTTTCTCATTTAAAACATTTCTTTAGCCCTGACCGGTTTGGCTTAGTGGGTAGAGCATCGGCCTGCGGACTGAAGGGTCCCAGGTTCGATTCCAGTCAAGGGCATGTACCTTGGTTGCGAACACATCCCCAGTGGGGCGGGGGGGGGGGGGGGTGCACGAGGCAGCTGATCGATGTTTCTCTCTCATCGATGTTTCTAACTCTCTCTCTCCCTTCCTCTGTAAAAAATCAATAAAATACATTTTAAAAAATTACTTTAGAAAATAATTGTTCAAACAAAAATATAAATATATTTTGGAATATAAAGTAAAAATCTATGACAGCAAGAGCACAAAAGATAAGGGGAAAGGACAGAAGTACATTACTGTAAGTACAATACTTGACAGTATTCCTGCCCTTGGGCTTCATAAAGTTTTGTACCCCAAAAAAAGGGTCTTACATTTTACAGGTTGAGTGATGCCTTGACTGGGGTTAAAACAACCTGTCAAAAATCCAGCCCAGTTGGTGTGGCTAAGTGATTGAGCATCAACCCATGTACCAAGAGGGTGCTGGTTCAATTCCCAGTCAGGGCACATGCCTGGGTTTCAGGCTCAATCCCTGGTGAGGGGTATGCAAGAGGCAGCCAATAGATGTCCTCTCTCATCAATATTTCTATCTCACGGTTCCATTCCCAGTCAGGGCACATGCCAGGGATGCAGGCTCGATCTCCAGTGTGGGGCGTGCAGGAGGCAGCTGATCAATAGTTATTCTATTTCTTCGAGTATAAAAGGAGGCTAATAACAGCACTACCTCCAACCACTGTGGTGAGACTCCATGTGTTGATAACCATTAAGTGTATATTTCCTGGCAGACATAAGTGCTCAGGCAAACACCTTTCGAAGTATTAACCAGCTCAGCAGCACCATCCATCAGCCACAGCTGGACCGAATCACAGGAAAATCCCTAACCTAAGCCAAATCGATCAGGTTCCCACTCCTAGAAATTTGAATTGGGGCTGAGAGACAAAACTTTAGTCTGTGAATAGCTGGAGTAATAACATGAAAATGCAAGAATTACAGGACTGCTCTATTCTGCCACACAAATAAAGAAGCAGGAAAAGCAGGTCTAAGGAGACAAGAAAGTCTGAGCCTCAAGGGCTTCCCAGGCTGGATAGAGACCCTTCCAGACACCTGACAGTATTCCTGCCCTTGGGCTCCATAAAGTTTTGTACAAAAAAAAGCCAAAAACACACACACAAAAACAAACCTCTTTTTAGCTTAGCCTGAATGACTTGAACAAATTTCTCACTGTTACTCACTACCAGAGAGTCCTAACAAACACAAACACCAGGCTACTGGTGGCTTTGATGCTGCCATATCCTGAGGCATGGAGCAGGAGTCTCCTTTCCCAAACCAGAACTCAGAAAAGGTCACAGAAAAGGCCCTGTCTCTTTTCCCTCCTCTCCACTGGCTGCAGCATGCAGCTCCACAAATGGTCAAGTTCCCAAACTCTCCCCTTATCCCATCTGTTTAGTGCTCTCCCTAAATGATGGCAAGGTCCCCAGGCTTGACCACAGAAGCCTACAGAAACCACAAACTTCCTGAAATTCAGTACATTTCTAAGAAAGGATTAAAGACAGACAGTAATTTTGATTCTAAAAATATACATATGATGCAGCTTCCAGAAAGAAGGAGCACACATACTTTTTCCCTAATGCTTTCACTTAGTACAAAAACATCCTTCAGAAATGAATGGAGAAATCAAGACATTCTAAGATAAATGAAAACAAAGGGAATCTGCTGCCCGAGTGTCTAAAGGAAGTTCTCTAAACCAAAGGTCACCAACCTTTCGGACCTCACAGACCACCAGTGGTCCGCGGACCATCGGTTGCCGACTGCTGCACACAGAAAGGAAACAATAAAAGAGGGAATCCTAGAACATCAGGAAGGAAAAAAGAACATCTACACAGAAAACTACCAAAACACACCTAGGCCTATTAAATGAATTCAGCAAGGTCACAGGATACAGATAAACATACAAAACTCAATTATGTCTATATTATAGCAATGAACATACAGACACCTGAAATTAAAAACAACAGCCAAGCCGAAACCGGTTTGGCTCAGTGGATAGAGCGTCGGCCTGCGGACTCAAGGGTCCCAGGTTCGATTCCGGTCAAGGGCATGTACCTTGGTTGCGGGCACATCCCCAGTGGGGGGTGTGCAAGAGGCAGCTGATCAATGTTTCTCTCTCATCGATGTTTCTAACTCTCTATCCCTCTCTCTTCCTCTCTGTAAAAAATCAATAAAATATATTTTTTAAAAAAAAACAACAGCCAATTACAATACCTTAAAAAAACAAAACAGGAAATACGTAGGTGTACATCTAACAAAACATATACAGGATCTGTATACTTGACAACTATAAAAACTGATCAAAGGAATCAAAGAAAATCTAAATAAAGGGAGTCATACTGTGTTACAAAAAATGAAATGTACGTAGATACATATGGTCTCACCCCCTCCACCAGCACCAGCTGGGTACAACCCACAGAGGTCTTGTTGGCTTTCGTTGCTTCTTCTCGGAAGACAGTGATGAGTTCCTCCAAACGCCTTAATTTTACCTCTTCCAGGACATCATCCTCCAGCCTGTGATATGCCCGTGTCTTCTATGAAAAAAATTTTTAAAGAGGGAGGTCACCAAGGACCTATAGAATCCACAGCGGGAGACCATGTTCATTCCACCTGCAAGTTACAGACACGTATACAGGAAACCCAGGCCATACCCCGAGGGTTCTCTAGTTCTGAGAGCCTTCTAAGAGAAAAAGATAGCTATGCAGTGGAATCACCGTTTTTGCAAGGCCTAAATTTTAAATTTAGCACATAAAAATTACAGACTCAAAATTGTTTTCAACATTTTTATAGAATGTCCTAAGAATAAAAATTACATTTGTACATATGCCAAGTTACTTAGCCACATGGTTATAAAGTCACAAGATGCAAAGCAGCCTAAATATTTATCAATAGGTAACTAGTAAAACAAATTATTATTTACACAATGGGTTATTACATAGCTGTTAAAAAATAGTTTTATATATACTGATATGATTGCTTTAGATAGTTTTATATATACTGATATGATTGCTCTCCAAAATATACTTTTTTTAAAGGTTCTTTAAATTGGTTTTTAGAGAGAGAGGAAAGGGAAAGGAAGGGAGAGAGAGAGAGAGACAACGATGTGAGAGAGCAACATTAATGGGTTGCCTCCTGTATGCGCCCCAAGTAGGGATCAAGCCCACAACCCAGGCCTATGCCCTGACCAGGAATCAAACCAGCAACCTTTTGGTGCACAGGATGACGCCCAACCAACTGAGTCACACCAGTCAGGGCCCCAAAATATACTCTTAACAGAAATAAACAAGGTACAAATGAACGTGTATAATAACTTTGGGGTACAAAAAATACATATAAATATGTTTTAAATACATGAACTATCTCTAGAAGTTTGCAGAAGAAATTGCTAAGAGCAGTTGCCTTCAGGGAAGGAACTAAAAAACTAGGCAACCTGGGAAGAAGGAAGAATTTCTCACTACATATGATTTTGACCTTTTGAATTTTATACCATGAGCATATATTACCTAGTTCAAAAAAAAGAAAAGAAAATTTATCCTTGGCCAGCCAGTGTGGCTCAATTGGTTGGGCGTCATCCCAGGCACCGAAGGTTGCCAGTTCAATTCTAGCCAGGGAACATACAGTGGTTTCGGACTTGATGACCAGTAGGGGGTGTGCAGGAGGCAGCAGATGGATGTTTCTCTCTCACCTTCTCCTTTCCTCTCTCTAAAAATCAGTAAACTATTCTTTAAAAAAAAAGAAAATGTATCCTTGAAAAGCCTTTACATCATCCAACACCATGGTATGCGTGCATGTTTATACACACACACACACACACACACACAAGATCATAACAGTCCTAATTGGTTTGGCTCAGTGGATAGAGCGTCAGCCTGCGGACTGAAGGGTCCCAGGTATGATTCAGGTCAAGGGCACATGCCTGGGTTGCAGGCTTGATCCCCAGTAGGGGACGTGCAAGAGGTGGCCAATCAATGATTCTCTCTCATCAATGATGTTTCTATCTCTCTTTCCCTCTCCCTTCCTCTCTGAAATCAATAAAGATATATTTTTTTAAAATCATAACACAGTTGGAGAACCAATGAGCTAGACAAAAGTATGGAATAAGAGAAAAATCAATACACCAAAGTCTGGGTATTCAAATCAATCTGCCTTTGAGAGAACTACAAAATCCAGAAAAATATGGAGAATAGGTAGAGAATCCTAAAATGTAATTCTCTTACAAGGTTTACTCTATTCTGTCTTATTAACAACTTACCTCTATTATACACTGTCTTAAGTGCTTTATACATATTATCTTATTTAATCCTCAAAACAACTTGAGTTGGTACTAATGTTATCCCCATTTCACAAATGAAGAAACCAAGGACCTTTCCCAAAGTCACATAGTTATTAAATGAGAGAAGAGTAATTTAAGTGCTTGCTCTCTTTTACAGGCTATTGATTAAGTCTCTATAACCTAAACCCTAACCCAGGAATTAGATCCCAAAGTGTACACTCATATTCAATGCCCAATGCCCATAGAATATGCTTCCATAACATACTGAAAACCCATTTCCCAAATCTAACATTATAAAGAATTCCTATGGCATGTTTGTGATTTTCATGGAAAATAAGCAACAGCTCCTTTGAAGCTTCATCCCTGAAATAATTCTGTAAGAGACATGAATATACACACCAGCCCACTTACACTGCCTACAGAACACGAGACAGCGGGCTTTAAAATAAATGAGTTAGCTTGACTGATGGCAGCTGAGTTGATAGTGGCTAAGGTCACAGGTTCATTCATTCATCAGTCAGCTTTCCTGAGCCCATGGCGACAGAGGATCCTCAAACTCCAGCCCAAACACAAGGCAAGTTACCCCCAATGTGACTGTGGGGATAAGAAATGACCTAGGCAATTCATCTCTACCACCAAGAAAAAGGCAGCATACCAAGACTATCCCCTTTCTGCAAGAAAAACATTATTCTCTGTTTCCTTTCTCATCTCCTTTTGTATTGTTTACCTGGGAATCTGTGTTATAGGAGAAACTCCAAAGTGGGTATCAGTGAGTTCACTTGACCTATAAAAATGGAAACTAAAAATAGTTGAGGATGGCTGGGAGGGTGACAAGGACCCTCTGTAAAACAAATCATGTCTGTAGGCCAAAAGGAAGTTCTGTATGTTGAGAAATGAGTTCAGATTTCTTGTAAAGAGAATAATGTCCATCCCTCCCCATTCCAATTCTAAACAATCTATATCATAAAAACCCAGTGGCCCTAATGCCGTAACGACCAAAGACCGGTCACCAGGAGGCTGTGCGGGTGGGCGGGGCTGCGTGCTCAGCAAGGCCCATGTGGGTGGGCGAGGACTTGACTCTGGGTCTCACAGGATGGCGGGACTTGGGGAAGTCCCGAGGTGCAGCAGGGTCTGGGGTCCTGAGTCTCATGCGATTTCACGCACTGGGTCACTAGTCTAAACATAATTTCAAATATTCTAATAAAGAGAAATGTTGGCACAGATAATTATTTTTCGTCTCCAACTGCTGAATTACAGTATGTAAAATAGCAGACAGTTGGATTAGATAAAATAAAGAAATGAATGGTAAGATCCTTGTGGTTTCTCAAGGACTGCCTTGCTGCTATTTATATTTCCAGTTATCTTCAGTGAACCCCAAACTGGTCAGAAATGATGTCAGTCTCAGCACAGAAGTAGTTACTCCCCCATCCCAGAGCTCACCTGCCTCATGCTGTAGGCAAAGAGGAAGCCCATGTTGTACTGAACTTCCCGAAGCAAAGACACTGTCTGGAGGTGATCTTCCTCTGTCTCGCCACAAAAGCCAGCAATGAAATCACTGCTGAGGCTCACGCCTGCAACACACAACAAAGGACAAAGGACAGCTGCTTACTTTCAAGAGAGGCTTTTGGAACTTGTAGGCTACAGAGGGAGGGATAGCAATTGTAAGGGCTTTCCTGGAGCTATTTAGCCCATGTGCAAGTGTAATCAGGTCACTGCGGAGCGAGGAGGGAATAGTCCTGGCTATCTACAATGTTCCCATGCCAGAGCCTTGCTTCTCAGTCTATATTCCCCTCAGTACTAGAAAAGGTATTTTCACTTCAAATGTAGGATTTAGGAGCACAGTAGGAGTCCACATTTTCAAATTGGTCCTGCTTTATAAAAACATTGCAGTGCCCCATACAAATATACTTTTGAAGTTAGTTTAACACAATGTTCATTTAAAATAGTAACGATGACTACTATTTACTGAATACTTACTAAGTGCTACATATTACTATCTACTAGTATTTAACTTAACCTATTTAATTATCCCAAAAATCCAATGAGGTGAGTAGTATTAATTGCATTTTATAGATGAGAAAACTGCAGCCCAGAGAACTTCCACACTATCCTGTCCCATCAAAATGAAAGTATTTATGCATAATACAAGTTACAATCATTTAAATTTGGACAAAATGTCGACATTATCAACCAAATCTAAAGTAAAAGACTACAGACTAATTTTATTAGGAGGAAAGAAAAAGGGTTAAGATAAATAGGAAAGGAATAATCTCTAAGTACACATTTTTAAAGATATCAATTGCCCCCAAATCATTACTAATTCAGACCATATATAACTTTGCCAACTAACAAGAAAAAACAAAGTTTCTCCCATATGCTCAGAAACACAAAAACTATAGAAAATGAAACTCTTTAGCCTTGAGGCCATAAACTGATCCACATCTCTGAGTATTTCTAGCAAGACCAAAACATTAAAAAATCAGAAAGAAGTGAAAGAGAGAAAGAGCCCTGGATGGTGTGACTCCGTTGGTTGGAGCATTGTCCCATACACCAAAAGGTCATGGGTTTGATTTCTGGTCAGGGCACATACCTAGCTGGGTTGCAGGTTCGGTCCCCGGTTGGGGTGCATACTAGAGACAACCAATTGATGTTTCTCTCTCATATCAATGTTTCTCTTTCTCTCTCCCCCTTCTTCTGAGAGAGAGAGAGAAAAAGAGAGAGAGAGAGAGAAATTAAGAGAAGCAAAATAAGTGTAAAAGGTGTCACAGGTACTGCCATAGGTGTTGCCTGTATCTGACTAAGACTGTGGTCACTGTAATGTGCTCAGTAGGATACATTTCTTAAATGTACCTGGAATAGACTCTCTGATATGATGAATTAACTCCACATAAGCTTCTCTTGAATAGCTGCAATAAAGAACAAAAAGAATCTTCTTTAAATGAATGCTATTAAAAGATAGCACTATGAAATACCACATGTAATCACTTCTCACCCACACAGGACAGTACAATCAGTTCAACTACCCAAAAGATCTTATGATCCAAAACTTATACTGTAATCTAATTTAGGGCCTATGAATGTTTAGTTCAAGAACATAAATTATTTTAAATAGCCTTCTGCATTTAACTAATAATGAAGATAGATTAAACATTTCAAAGGATCTAGATGATTTTATATGCTCTCTGGTTCCAAGATTATGGCCAGAGGGATATCAAGGTCACCAAGAATAATTTGGAGGTTGTCAAGGACTTGTTTAACAGTGTTTTCAAGTCTGCCTGAGAACTCTGACCTTTGCGGGGGAAGTGGAGGGGCCAAATAAATAAATCTCTAAAAGATTTATTTGCCAATGTCAAAAACACTAGTTCCATACAGCTTGCCATCTGTCACATTCTCCTTTCAGTCTTTTCTCTGCAACATTTATTATTCCCAAAGTAAGTGAACACATAGAGCTGTACTAAATTCCAAGACCTAAAAAACTTTAATGTTAAAATCTCAGTGTGCCACATGGCAGGTGCTTAATAAAAAATAAAAAAACATGCTAAGCAAATGAAATGAGTGATCCAGTCCTTAGTCTATACATTCTTAGTGAACAACAGCAAATTACAATGTCCCTGGGTTTATTCATAGAACAAATATTTATTGAGCAGTTACTATGTGCTGCACACTATGCTAGAATTTTAGACACTGTTTGCTCCTCAAGGAGGCACTGAAAAGTCTGTACCCCCTCCGCATGGCTTCCAATACACGGCTACTTCCACTCTGGGCTGGTAGGTGGATCTGTTTACAGATGTTGTCTCTCTCATGAATCAGCTGCAGAACCTGGTCAAACAGAACACATTAAAGGTCATCAAAGTCTCACCAAAGAATCTTACAGAAAGGAATACCACCCCCTCTGTTCTTTGCCAAAGTTAATTTTCAAGTAATTAAGAGGCTAATTAAACCAAACACATGAATTATCCAAATGCTTTGCTTTTGCTCAAACCATGTTCTGTCTGTCCCAGACAGAAATGCTTAGGATACTACTGATAGCAGTTTGGCACAGTTAACTATCAACACTTACCTCATCAGGAAAATCCTTGGGGTGGGGAGAAGTAAAACGAATCCTCATTTCAGGATCTATTCTGGAGACCTGATCCAGAAGGTGAGCAAAACGAAGGCCCCCTTGCTTGGTTTTATAGTTGGTGGAGAAGCCACGGCTGAGGTTGGTGGACACTGCATTGTTGAACTGGACCTCTGAATTGTCCCGATAACTATTAACATTCTGACCAAGTAGTGTCACTTCTTTCAGCCCCTGAAAAGCAGGAAATAAATATTTTGGGAGCAATTTAAAATAGTTTGGTAGCTTCGTGCCATTAAAATTAAAATTAGCTGTGTCATAATGTTAACTTTAAAAAACAGGATACACTAAAAGCAATGTGGATCCTGGATTGGATCCTGAAAAAGAAAAATGACATTAAGTGGGGAAAGTGGCAAAATCAGGAAAAAAAAGTTTAAAGTTAGTTAATAGTAATGTACCATATTTGGTACATTTTAGTTTTGACAAATGTACCAAAGTTAAATAAGATGTTAACATTTAGAGATAACTCTATCTTTGCAACTTTTGTGTAAATTTAAAGTTATTCCAAAACTTTATTTTAAAAAGTTTAATAAAAGTTTATTAAAACAAATAAAGCAGGATATAAAACTAAGTAAAATGCACACATATATAAAAAGACATAACAATCAAATACAAAGAGTTACGGGACAATTAAGAAAATCTGAGTATGAGTGGGCTAGGATTAAGCTGATATTTAGCAATTTTTGGTTAATTTCATTAGAAGAATTAATGGTAATGAAAATTTCCTTATTTTTTAGAGATGTATTAACTTAAGGGTGAAATGTTATGCTACACTTTGAAATACTTTATCAACAACAACAAAAATAGATAAGGCAATTATGGCAAAAATGTAACAATTATTACATTTAACTGAGCCCTGGCCAGGTGACACAGTTTGTTGGAGCCTCATCCCATGCATCAAAAGGTTGTGGGTTTGGTCAGGGCTCACTTAAATACCTAGGTTTCAGGTTCAATCCCTGGTTGGGGGGCATACAGAAGGCAAATGATTTATGTTTCTCTCTCACATGGATGTTTTTCTCTCTTTCTCCCCTTCCTCTATCCCTAAAATCAATGAAAACATATCCTCAGGTGAGGATTTTTTTTTTTAATAAAATTAAATTTAAAAATTTAAGTGACTGTAAACTAGGGAAAAGGGGTTGCAATACTATTCTCTCTTTCCTGTGTATTTAAATTTTTTTCTTTCAAAAAGATAATAAAGTGGCTTAAAAAAAGGCTGCTTACTTAAATGACTTCCAATCAATAACCATTGTTTGAATGAATAAACAACATTCTGTTAAAGGAAAATATTCTATTCTTTTTGTAACTGTAGTCTAAAAAATCTAAATGAAAGACATCTTTTAGAAAGTTACTCTAGGCCTGGCCAGTTTGGTTCAGTGGTTAGAGCATCAGCCCAAGGACCAAAGGGTCTCAGGTTCGATTCTCGGTCAAGGGCACATGTCTCAGTTACAGGTTTGATCCCCTGCCAGGGTATGTGGGGGAGGCAACCAATCAATGTCTCTCTCTCTGTCTCTCTCCCTCTCCCCCTCATCCCTCCCTACCACAATCTCTAAAAAAAAAAAAATCAATGGGAAAAATATCCTCAGGTGTGAATTAAAAAACAACAACACTCTATAAGTAAAATAAATAAGTGATTAACAGATCCTTTAAAACATAACGCAGAATCATAGTTTTTCACAAGTTAGTGGGCTTTGAGTTCACTAAGATTCACTTTAATGTTAAGTTCCTTTTGTTATATGCAAATACCTTAGAAAGGTTAGGGAGTTTTTGTCATCACATCAGTTTACTTAAACAGAATTTCGCTATCTTGAGAGAGTGAGTTTTGGTACTGTGGAGGAGATGGGAGAGGAGAGGAAGGAGACAACTTTAGACCAGGAAGCACTTGTAGAGGTAGTGTACGGGGAATACCTTACAGTACCTATGTGAGCAGTCAAGGAACAAACTACAAAAACTGAGAATTTGGGGATGGGTGTGAAAAAAAGAGAGCACTGCCAGAGAGTAAGAAAGAAGGCAAACTGCTGACTTAGAACTGGAGGAGGGGCTAGCCTCCCTTGTCCTGAACCAACCAAGTCAGGAAACAGAGACTCTAGCAGAAGAAAAACTCATTCCCACCCACTGTCCTATTCTGCACAGCTGGAAGGTTTGTGCCTAGGGTTGAGGAGAGACCTCCTCAAGGGCTGAGGGACCAGCTCCCAATAGGAGGAAGGCAGTAGGTATCTTCCATCTAGCCTCTGATCTGATTTACTAGCTCAGTGGTTGGCAAACTGCGGCTCGCGAGCCACATGCGGTTCTTTGGCCCCTTGAGTGTGGCTCTTCCACAAAATACCACATGCGGGCACGCAGGTACAGTGAGATTGAAACTTCGTGACCCATGCACAGAAGTCGGTTTTCGGCTCTCAAAAGAAATTTCAATCGTTGTACTGTTGATATTTGGCTCTGCTGACTAATGAGTTTGCCGACCACTGTACTAGCTCATCTATTCTCTGCAAGCTGGCCCAGTGGTAAAATGAACAAAAGTTATGGGAGGTAAATCATACACCTATGGATGAGGACGTGGGGGGGAAGGGGGGGGAAGGGCAGAGGGGGGGTGGAAAGGAGCTATGGGGAGAAAAAGAGGAACAATTGTAATAATCTGAACAATAAAGATGTATTAAATTAAAAAATAAGATATAGGAGGTTTCTGTAGAATAGACAAATCAATAAATCATTCTGTAAAAAATTACTATGTGCCAGGTAGTTTAAAAACATTTAAACTACCATATCCTTCCAATAGCAATCCTTCCAATAAGCTGGCAAGAAAGGTATTATTTTATCCTCTTTCATAGATGGGGAAACTATGTTTTGAAGAAGATACTTAAATGACCAGTGCCCAGGCACCAAGCCAGAGAACAGTGGAGTCAGAATTCATACTTAATCATCTGATTCTAAACTTATGCTCTCATACTCTCTCCAATCTTTTGTGTTGACTCCTTAAGCAAACTTCACAGTGGATCTGCCTATAATTTGTGGCATCAAACCAAAGATGTACACCCATGTATTCTTTCTGGTCAGGTACGGTTTTAAACTTGTACAGCTTAAAAATAGCACAGGCTGCAAAACTAGAAAGTTGTCCTCATTCTTCCATTAACACACTCTCAGTAAGGAAGTCTGGAGAACTTTTCACCTGCTCGGAAAGCTTTCTCACTTCCTCTAGAATGGAGGCAACAGGCCGACTCCTCTCCCGGCCACGCGTGAAAGGAACAATGCAGTAGCTGCACATATTGTCACAGCCTCTCATGATAGACCTGGGGGGAAAAGGACAGAAGTTAGTAACAGCAGCAGAATGTCTTGGTCCAACCCAAGGAGCAGGTCACAATTTCCTTGGTATTATCCTTTGGCTCTAAATTCTCTTGACAATGTACTCACACTGGACCGATATGAGATCTAAGAAAAACTAAGGCAGACATTTTTTGATCTTTAAAAACTATTCTTTAGCCAAAACTGGTTTGGCTCAGTGGACAGAGCATCAGCCTGCGGACTGAAGGGTCCCAGGTTCGATTCCGGTCAAGGGCATGTACCTTGGTTGCAGGCACATCCCCAGAAGGTGGTGTGCAAGAGGCAGCTGATCGATGTTCCTCTCTCATCAATGTTTCTAACTATCTCTCTCCCTTCCTTTCTGTAAAAAAATCAATAAAATATATTTAAAAAAATAAAAACTATTCTTTAACCCCAGCATATAAACCAAACCATAACTGGTGGATATAGTGATTACCCTGAGGGACCAGTGGTGAAGGAATGGGTGAAGACATACCACACTTGGGCTTGCTACTGTTTATATTTTCATATTGTTTGAACTTTCCACTTCTAGACCAGAAAAATAAATAAATACTATAAAGTGCATATAGGAAGCAGAGACATTGGATTTAAAACACAGGGGTCTGCAGCCCTGGCCAGGTAGCTCAGTTGGTTGGAGCATCATCCCGTACAACAAAAGGTTGCAGGTTCAATCCCCAGTCAGGGCGAGTGTGGGAGGCAACCAATCAATGTTTCTCTCTCATGTCCATGTTTCTCTCCTCTCACTCTCAAAAAAAAAAAAAAATCAATAAAAACATATCCTTGGGTAAGGATTAAAAATAAAATAAAACACAGGGGTCTGCATTTCTCACATTCCTGGTCCAAATGCTAGGTATCTAAGTTAAGTCATTTTCTTTCATTTGCATCCTGTATAATGAAAGCCTCAATTTATTGTAAGGAAATAATTACTAGTATGTATCAAAGATGTTCATTGAAGAATTGTTAAATAAATGTTAGCGATTATTTTTATTAAGCATTCTAACAACAGAGTATTGTCTAGCCATTAAAATGAAAATGGTTGGTAAAATTTTTCTGCAAAAAATGATATAGTAAATATTTTAGGCTTTGCAGACCATACAATCTCTGCCACATACTCAATTCTGCTGTTGCAGTGGTGAAAGCAGCCGCACACCAAATGGGCACAGCTGTTATTTCAATAAAACTTTATTTACTAAACAGGCTGTAAGCCAATTTGCTAATCTCTGTTAGAGAAAATATAATGACATAAGAAATGTTCACCACTTTAAATAACAAAAGGTTATAAAACCGCCCGGCAGGCATGGCTCAGTGTTTGAGCATAGACCTATGAACCAGGTGGTCATGATTCGATTCCCAGTCAGGGCATATGCCTGGGTTTTGTGCTTGATCTCCAGTGTGGGGCATGCAGGAAGCAGCCAATCAATGATTCTTTCTCATCATTGATGTTTCTATCTCTTTCTCCCTCTTCTTTCCTCTCTGAAATCAATAAAAATATTTTTTAAGTTATAAAACCAATTACACAAAGAACCATTTTTTTATAAACAAACACATAAACAAAGCATATACACATAAGCACAAAGGACAGGACAGCAATGATACACACCAAAATGATAATAGTGTTTATCATGAGGTGGTAGAGGTAGAGTTAATTCTTACTTTCTTCTTTATGTTTTTCTATCTTTTCCACATTTTCTTCAACAAATATAAACCATTTTGTCAATTACCTTTTTTAACTTTAAAGATCAGGGAAGAGAAAAAAAGAATCAGGAAAGCCTACGTGATAAAATAGAAGTATAGAAGGGAGGGTAGGAAAGACCTCATTTTATGTATATGAATACATATGCGAAAAACACTTCTCGCTCTAGCTGGTTTGACTCAGTTGATAGTCAGCCTGCAGAATGAAGGATCCTGGGTAAGATTCTGGTCAAGAGCACATACCAGTTGCGGCTTGATCCCCAGCCCTGGTTGGGGCACATGCAGGAGGCAACCAATCGATGTGTCTCTCTCCCTCCTTTCCACTCTCTAAAAATCAATGCAAAAATATCCTCAGGTGAAGATTTAAAAGACACACACACACTTCTCAAAGGATTATACAAGAAACAACTACCATGCCACCTCTGCGATGTGGCCTAGGAGACTGGGGATGACAGGTGTGAGGAAATCTTATACATCATTTTTTGTCTTTTGTACTGTGTGCATGCATTACATTTTTTTAATGATTCCATTAATTTTTTAGAGACAGAGAAAGGGAGAGAGAGAGAGAGAAACAATGATTGGCTGCCTCCTGCCCACCTCCTACCTGGAATCAACCTTGCAACCTGGGCATGTGCCCTGACCGGGAATTGAACCAGCGACCTCTTAGTGCATGGGATGACACTCAACCAATTGAGCCACACCAGCCAGAGCTTAATTTTTTTAATGTAATAACATTAACATGTCATTTTTATTTATTTTTTTATCCTCACCCGAGGATATTTTTCCATTGATTTTTTTTTAGAAAGAGTGGAAGAGAGAGGGAACAATAGAGAGAAACATCGATGTGAGAGAAACACATTGATTGGTTGCTTCCTGCACAAGCCTCAACCAGGGCCCATGCCGGAGAGGAGCCTGCAACCAAGGCACATGACCTTGACTGGAATCGAACCCGGGACCCTTTGGTCCACAGGCCAATGCTCTATCCACTGAGCCAAACTGGCTAGGACAACATGTTATTTTTAAAGTGAGAAAGAAGTTTACTCTGTCTCTTGGTCAGTGACTCACACAAAAGCAGAAGTGGCACTGGGGCTCGTCTGGACTGGCATGACATCAGCATAGGTCTCATCCAGAGAAAGCAGCACATTGGCAGCTTGCTGGCCTGACTCAGCAACAGTCAGTAGCCGAGGAAGGTCCCGATAGGCATCTGGACCAGCCAAAATATCCACCATTTTCTCCCTATTGAGGATCTCCTCCTTCAGTCTCTCAGCCATGCAACCTGGGAGGGAAAAGAAATAAGCACCTGTTCCCAAATTCATTGGGTCTCCTGGCTTCTCACTACACATTATCTCCAGCTGGGTTAGAGGCCAGGGCACCGACACTTCTCCGAGACTTTAGCATCATCCCTCCTATTTGCCCAAACACTTTCATAGCACTAGAACCTGCATCTTCCACAGGGAAAGGGCTCAAGAGCAATTCAATTAAATGCCCAGAAAAAAACTAAACCACCATTCAAACACCTTTCTAAACACGAACCACCTCTTTTTTTCCATTGAAAATTACTTGTTGGTACAAATAAAAATATTTTGCACCAGAAATTTATTTTTAAAAATAAAGCTTAGCCCAGTTGGCATGGCTCAGTGATTGAGCATTGAACTATGAACCAGCAGGTCACAGTTCGATTCCCAGTCAAGGCATATGCCTGGGTTGCAGGCTCGATCCCCAGTGGGGGGCATGCAGGAGGCAGCTGATCAATGATTCTCTCTTATCATTGATGTTTCTATCTCTCTCTCTCCCTCTCCCTTCCTCTCTGAAATCAATAAAAAAAATATTTTTAAAAAATGTTTTAAAAAATAAAGCTTAATATACATTTCTACCCTTTTTATCCCTCTTCTTGCCCATAATACTTGCTACCGGTAAAACCTGTAAGAAATTAGTTAACCATCTATGCTGATATCTTCCATATGCTAAAAAACCATTGTTATTAATAAGACTATCAAATTAATAAAAAGTCAATTTTATTACAAACACCCTTTGAAAATACTTGTTTAAGAACTATTCTTCCCTGGCCGGTGTGGTTAAGTCGGTTGGACATCATCCCATGCACTGAAAACGTTGCCAGTTCCATTCCCGGTCAGGGCACATGCCCAGGTTGCAGTCTCAATCCCCATTAGGGGGCATGCAGGAGGCACCCGATGGATATTTCACTGTCACATCGATGTTTCTCTCTCTCTTTCTCCCTCTCCCTTCCTCTCTCTCTAAAAATATTTTTTAATCTTTTAAAGAACTATTCTTGGTTGTACACCCATCTTCATAGCAGCATCATTCACAACACAAAAGGTAAAAGCAACCCAAGTGTCCATCAATGGATGTGGTATAAACATACAACAGAATATTATTCAACCTTACAAAGAAGGAAATTCTGACACATAATTAAAGACATTATTCTAAGTGAAATAAGTCAGTCTCAAAAAGAAAAATATTGTATTACTCTAATTACGTGAGGTACCTAGTCAAATTCATAGAGGCAGAAAGTAGAATGGTGGCTGCCAGGGACTGAGTTGAGGAGGGAATGGCAAGTTATTGTTTAATGGATATAGAGGCTCAGTTTGGGAAGATGAAAAAGTTCTGAAACTGATGGTGGTGATAGTTGCACAACAATGTGAATGTACTTAATGCCACTGAACTGTACATTTAAAAAGGGTTAAAATGGTAAAATTTATGTTACATATTTTTACCATTTAAAAAAACCTCTTTGGGGGATTTCTAAAATTCTAATATTTACCCAGGGATTTCTATAATGAAGGAACTGAAATGGAACAAAACATTTCCACTGACCCTTCCATCTTCCTATATCACTTAACACATTAATCTATGTAACAGAATATGCTCCAATTGTGTTTTGAACACAGTCTGTTTTAAGGCCGCATACATTAACTAAATTCTAGAAACAAGAGGGTACAGAACCTTTATTTTATTTTTTTAAATATATTTTATTGATTTTTTACAGAGAGGAAGGGAGAGGGATAGAAAGTTAGAAACATTGATGAGAGAGAAACATCGATCAGCTGCCTCCTGCACACCCCCCACTGGGGATGTGCCCATAACCAAGGTACATGCCCTGGACTGGAATCGAACCTGGGACCCTTCAGTCTGCAGGCCGACACTCCATCCACTGAGCCAAACAGGTCAGGGCCAGAACCTTTATTTTTGAAATATGCTTCCAAGCTATCTAGATGAGAGATGTCCAATAGAATTTCTAAGATGATAGAAATGTTCTTTACCTGTGCTGTTCAAACTGGTAGCCAGTGGCTACTGAGCAGTCACTATGTGGCTAGTGAGAATAAAGAAGTAAAATTTTAGTATCATTTAAGTTTAATTAAATTTAAATAACCACATGTGGCTACTGGCTATTGTATTGGTCAACACAGATCTAGATCTTCACTTGAGCATGCTTCAGGAGTCAAGATGAAATGTGCCTACACTGTAAATTTATGCTTGCAGCTCCTCAGACTCCAAACGCTCTCCTATCTGTAACTCTGTCACAATGAGCCACATTAGACTCCAGGAAGGATAGACCACTTTCTGAGTACCTATTACTTCAAGGCATTATAAAAAGACATTTTATGAGCTTTATCTCATTTAATCCTACAGCCTCTGACATTAAGTACAAGAGATGCATGAGGTATATAAGATTTCTTCACACACTGGGTATCTGGCCTCTAAGAGAAACCCTAGTACATAAAGCTACATGGAGCCCAAGTCTCAAAACCCACAAAATCTGCAAATTACCAGATACCTAGAATCCCAATCTTCAGAGGTACTCGGGAACGGAGCCGTTTTGTCTTCAGGGCTTTAAGCTGATGTAAACGATTCCAGATGGTCTGTTCAGCCTTCTCCCTACAGAGATCAAGAGGTAGACCTAAACCTGCAAATAAACTACATAGCAATCTAAAAGAGTAGAACAATGGGAATAAAATAAAAACCTTCAACACTTTAAAGGAATACCTAACCTAAAGGTTTAGGGAGGGTAGGCAGGGAGCCAATTGAAGAAGCACCATTTGCTATAACATTCCTAGAATGACGCCCTTCCTGCCCATCTCCAAATCCTGACAAGCCTTTAAGCCAAACTCAAAAACAATCTACTTCACAAAGCCTTCCCCAACGCTACTGTTGGAGAGTTTATCCTCCTTCCTTTTAACTACTCTATCACTTTAACTATATTTTCCTAGTACTTAGCGTTTATCCTTTCTATTTTTTTATTTTTTTACCTAGTGCTTTTCACCAGATGTTAGAGCTACTTATATATTTATCTTAGTTCCCATATGAGACTAAGCTCCTAGGCTCCATATGAAGGAAGAGTTCATTTCTGAATCTCCCAAAATACCTAATTCTGCGTCTTGTAGCAGAGACAACCCTCTGAACAAAAATGTTGGATTAATTAATTGATAGTACACCCAGTTGAGAAAACATTAAGAATAACATGTCTCGCCCTGGCCGGCTTGGCTCAGTGGACGGAGCGTCAGCCTGCGGACTGAAGGGTCCCAGGTTCGATTCTGGTCAAGGGCACATGCCTGGGTTGTGGGCTCGATCCCCAGTAGGGGGTGTGCAGGAGGCAGCCGATCAATGATTCTCTGTCATCATTGATGTTTCTCTCTCTCTCTCCTTCTCCCTTCCTCTCTGAAATCAATAAAGAAATATATTTTTTTAAAAAAAGAATAACATGTCTTGTACATAAAAACAAAGTATGAAAGATGAAATGTTCACCGCTAATGGATGCCACTCTCCTGTGTTCAGAAGAACTCTGTCCTCCAGCCACTAACTGCATCCTAACCCTTACGATGTGAACAACATCATAAACATGTGCCATTAGCTACAAGAAAAACCTTAGGAAAAGTTGGGTGACTCAGCACACTCTCAGTTTCCTCATCTAGACAATGAGTTTGATAACATCACCTAGCCCATAGAGTTGTTGTGAGAATCAAATTACTTAGTGCATGTATGGTATAGTGCTCAGCACAGGACCTGACAAACAGCACATGCTCAGCAAATGTCAACTAGCTCTATCATTACTGTCTCCAGTGCATAAAATTGCAAAGCCATTGGCTCATCTCCACAGGTAGGACAGCCTGGCACTGTTAGCTCTGGCATCCTATATAATAAAAGGCTAATATGCAAACCAACCAAACTGTGGAACTACTGGTCGCTATGATGCACAGTGACCACAGGAGGCACACGTTCAATGCAGGAGCTGCCCCCTGGTGGTCAGTGCGCTCCCACAGGGGGAGTGTCACTCAGCCAGAAGCCCTGAGCCAGGCTCACAGCTGGCAAGCTCACAGCTGTGGCAGGAACCTCTCCCACCTCTGCGGTAGCACTAAGGGCTAAGGATATCTGACTGCCAACTTAGGCCCGCTCCCCACAGGGCGCAGGTCTAAACCGTCAGTCAGACATCTCCCAAGGGCTCCCGGACTACGAGAGGGCACAATCCAGGCTGAGGGACTCCCCCCAGAGTGCATGAATTTCGTGCACCGGGCCTCTAGTTATTATATAAGATATATTCACTCTCTAGGTAAAGAACAAATTCCCACCTGATAGAGCAAGTGACAAGGAGGATCACATCAGCCTGAGTAAAGAGCAAGGGGAAAAAAGAAAATTATGAAATTAGCCTTGTAGAATCACTGCCCATGACCCTTTTTTTCCCTGCTTATAAACTTTTATGGAAAATACACTTTTAAGGAAATGTAAAAATCTGAGTACTTCATCATCAGTGAAAATGAACTACCATTAACAGATATACAGTTTCTGCTTTTGGTGATAAAAAAGGTTTGAAATTAGATAGTGGTCATGGTTGTACAACATTGTGAATATTATTAATGCCTCTGCATTGTACATTTAAAAATAGTTAATGTATGCAAATGTCAATTCACTACATTATACACCTGAAACTATTATAATACTGCATGCCAACTATACTTTAAATTTTTTAAATGTTATCTGTTTAAAAAAAGAAAGAAAATGAACTACATAGTAATACCATGATAACAGAGCTTATTAAGAAGCCAAAATCTGCCCTTGCTAGTTTGGCTCCATGGATGGAGCGTCGGCCTGCGGACGCAAGGGTCCCAGGTTTGATTCTGGTCAAGGGCACATGCCCGGGTTGCAGGCTCGGTCCCCAGTGGGGGTCGTGCAGAAGGCAGCCAATCAGTGATTCCCTCTCATCATTGATGTTTCTATCTCTCTCTTCCTCTCCCTTCCTCTCTGAAATCAATAAAAATATATTTTTTAAAAAAGCTAAAATCTAGCAACTTCCAAAATGATAGGTTAAAGATTTGTCTGAAGTCCATGTGTTTTGACATGGGATTAGATCTTATTTTCCACATACTAGACAAATATCTTTTATTGTGGAAAAACATACATAACATTTACCATTTTAACCAGTTTTAAGTGTACAGTTCAGTAGCATTAAATACATCCACCTTGTTATGCAATTATCACCATCAACCTTCCAGAACTAAAACGCTGTACTCATTAAACACTAATTCCCAACCCTGCCCCTGCAATCTATTTTTAACTTAGTTCCTTGCCTGAAAGTGAGCATCACCATAAAATTTTCAAAAATAATGAAACAAATGTTCACCTTAGTCCCATTCTACATACTTTGCTCAAAAGAACTCACTCTCACCAGGCCATACCCTGTTCCTGAAACTGCATCTAAAAATTGGCACAAATGTACAGTTTAGCGTAGATCCAGAAACAGGGAAACAGACAATACGTGTACCTCTTGGAGATTACTGGTCCGCAGGTAGCCACTCTTCTGTAAGATGGACCAGGCTATCTCTGCGTCATTCACATTCATCTGACAGCCATAGGTCTCAAGGTAGACTGCAATGAGAGGGAGAGTCCATGGTAGGCAGACAAAAAGGGACCATATGTCTCAAAGGTCTCCTTCTCAAATGTCCCAGAAATATTTGACACAACTGGTTATCCACTAAGTCCCCTGTTGTCTCAATTCTAAGACACCATTAATTACCAGATGTATCACTAAATTAATGACAGCTTTTCAGAACAAAAGAAATACTACATTATATACACACACCAAATATAAGCCATGTCACTTAAAATATGGGGAAAACATGCACCTAAGCATCAGGAAATTTTATTTATATATATATGTGTGTATATATATATATATACACACACACACACACACACACACACACTAGAGGCCTGGTGCACGAAATTCGTGCATGGAGGGGGGGCGTGTCCCTCAGTCCAGCCTGTACCCTCTCCAATCTGGGACATCCCTCTCACAATCCAGGACTGCTGGCTCCCAACTGATCACCTGCCTGCCTTCCTGATTGCCCCTAACCTCTTCTGCCTGCCAGCCTGATCACCCCCTAACCACTCCACTGCCAGCCTGATTGATGCCTAACTGCTCCCCAGCCAGCCTGTTTGCCTCCAACTTCCTTCCTCTGCCGGCCTGGTCACCCCTAGCTGCCCTCCCCTGCAGGGTTGATCGCCTCCAACTGCCCTCCCTTGCAGGCCTGGTGCCTCCCAACTGCCCTCCCCTGCTGGCCATCTTGTGGTGGCCATCTTGTGTCCACATGGGGGCAGGATCTTTGACCACATGGGGGCAGCTATATTGTGTGTTGCAGTGATGGTCAATCTGCATATTACTCTTTTATTAGATAGGATAGAGGCCTGGTGCATGGGTGGGGGCTGACTGGTTTGCCCTGAAGGGTGGGGGTTCCCTTGGGTCGTGGGGCGGCCTGAGAGAGGGGCCTGTGGTGGTTTGCAGGCCGGCCACGCCCCCTGGCAACCCAAGAGGAGGCCCTGGTATCTGGAATTTATTTACCTTCTACAATTGAAACTTTGTAGCCTGGAGCAAAGCCAAGCCTGCTGCTCGCTCCGCAGCCAGCAGCAATTTCTGTTGGAGTTAATTCACCTTCTATAATTGAAACTTTGTAGCCTTGAGTGGAGGCTTAGGCCGGCAACAGGATGGCTTCTTTTGTTACTGCGGAAACCCAAGCCTCCCTCCCGCTCTCAGTGGCTGTAGCCATCTTGGTTGGGTTTATTTGCATATTTGCTCCTGATTGGCTGGTGGGCGTGGCTTGGCTGGTGGGCGTGGCTTAGGCTTAGCAAAGGTGCGGTCAATTTGCATATTACTCTATTATTAGGTAGGATTATTAGGTAGGCTATGCCTAAGTGACCGTTCAACCAGTAGCTGTGACGCGCACTGACCACCAGGGGGCAGACGCTCAACACACAGGCATGGAAACATGGAACAGACTGATGAATCTCAGAGGGAAGCGGGGAGGGCAGAAAGAGATTAACCAAAGATCTAATATGAGACCCAGTACACGGATTCGTGCACCAGTGGGGTCCCTCAGCCTGGCCTGCTGGGATCAGGCTGAAACCGGCAGTCTGACATCCCCCAAGGGGTCCCAGATTGCGAGAGGGCACAGGCCAGGCCAAGGGACCCCACCGGTGCATGGGGGCCTCTAGTATGGTTATAAAAACAATCAGAAAAGCAGGGATTAGCTGACAACATTGATTATCAACCAAGAAGAAAAACAAATTTAAATCCACACATAGCCCTGGCCAGGTAGCTCACTTGATTAGAGCATCATCCCAATATATCATGGTCAAGAATCAAGCAATGAATGCATAAATAAGTGGAACAACAACAAATAGATGTCTGAGAGACAGAGATGATAGATAGATAGATAGATAGATAGATAGATAGATAGATAGATAGATGTAGATATAGATGAGACACATAGTATTATTTATAATATAAAAATTTGGAAGCAACCTAATGTCCAACTATAGGGGACAGGTTGAGAAACATCATGGTATAGAACAAATGTGATTATTTTGTACCAATTTTTAAAAATTTAATTATAAATAATGTAGTTTTGGGGGAAATGTTTAATGAAAACAAATTACAAATAATTTTCACCTTATGATTGCAACCAAATCTTTAAGAATTATAAAAGGAAATAGTTTTTTGAAACAGGGCAAGGGGGGAAAGGTCTGATTGTCCCTTAATTTCTCTTCAAACTTTTTTAAGGCATTTATCTGATTGCATAATGTTTCTAAGGAAACCTCTGCCTAAATATAAAGAGTGAATTTCTACAGCACCAATTGTGAAAGCTGCCTTATAACTTAAGACAATCTAAAAATTAGAACTGAAAGTACAGGATTTCCAAAGGTAACCAAAGAGAGGACTACCCAGGACTCTATGCCCCAGCTGGGTGCACCAACACTGTAAGTTCCTTCATATTAATGTTACTTGGTGGAGTTTAATGACTCCCTAACTTAGCAAGCCTTCCCACACTGTTAAACTTCCAAAGCCAGGTATGTAATAAAAGAACAGATAAGAATCAGGCCATGGATGCTGGAAAAGAGCAAAGCAGAAAGCCCAAAGAGAGACAAAAAGTAAAACCAACCTTTTCTCTGCCTTCCTAAAAGTTCATCCACTGTGAGATATGGGGGTGGGTCCACCACATCTGTAGAAGCCAGCTTCTCTTGAGGAACTGAAGCACTTCTTAAGAAATGCTGAAACGTTGGTCCAGTAGCCAGCCTGGAGCTGAAATCCTTCCGAGCTCCATCCTCCTGCTGCCCCTCTGGACTGGGACATGTGGTGCCGGAGAAACTGCTGTGTGCCCTGCAGGTCCGGAGCAGCAACCAGGACACAGAGGCCAAGGGGCCCCACCCCAGACACCTCTGTGCTTGGAGGATACACTGTAAATGATGCATGGCACTAAAACAGCTCAAAGTCTGCAAAAAAATAACAGACATCATCACCATTTATTGAACACAATGTACAGAGCACTACTCTAAGTACCTCAAGTAGATGATACCTTTAACAATAGTATCCCTATTTTTACAGGTGAAAACACCGAGGCAGCTTGCTCAAAATCACACAAAGGAGTGCCAGAGATGAGATGCAAATCCAGGCAGTGTATTTTCAAAACAAAGGGGTGGTAGAGATGAGATGAGAAGCCCTGACAAAATAAAGTAGCACCTTGCACAGGAACAATTCCAAAGGCTTTAAGCATATTTACTCATTAAATCTTCACCGCAATCCTAAGCAACATAGGCAACCGACACTATTATGCCATTCAGAGATGATAAAAGACACAAGAAAGGCTGAGGAACTTGCCTAAGCTCCCACAGCCAGTAAGCAGCAGAGCTAGCCACCTTGCTACACTGTCTCCCAATACAGTGAAAACCACTTACTGAGGGTATCTTCCTTCGAGTTCCTTCCAAAGGAATATACCTAACATGGGCACCATATGCCTGATCAATGACTCCTTCTACCCTCCATGAGTCTCAAATTATTGCCTTCAAACTTCCGACCCATGGCTGGTGGGATGGAAAATGGCACAACCTTTACAATGTGCCATTTTCCATCAAATTAGACACACACAAACCTTTTGACCAAGCAGTTCCATTCCTAGATATTTATCCTACAGATATACTCTTACATAGACAAAATGACCTACTTATAAGGATACTTGTTGCAGTAGTGTTTCTAGCATTAAAAGAATGAAAGATATCTAAATATCATCAATAGGGGACTAGTTAAGTAAGTCTTGGTATATCCATACAATGGAATAAGATGGAACAGTCAGAAAATGAGGCTGAATCTATACATGGCAAAAGCAAGGAAGCAGCCCTGGCCTGTGTGGTTCAGTTGGTGGGAGTGTTGCCCCGAAAGGTTGTGGGTTCAATTCCTGGTCAGGGCACATACCGAGGTTTTGGGTTTGGTCCCTGGTCAGGGTATATGTGGGAGGCAACCAATCAATGTTTCACTCTCACATCGATGTTTCTCTCTCTTTCTCTTCCTCTCTCTCTAAAAAAAATCAATTTAAAAAAATGAAAAAAAAGCACCCAGCCAGCATGGCTCAGTGGTTGAGCATTGACCTATGAACCCAGGAGGTCAGGGTTTGATTCTGGTCAGGGCTCATGCCTGGGTTGTGGGCTGGATCCCCAGTGGGGGGCATGCAGGAGGCAGCCGATCAATGATTCTATCATTGACTAGAGGCCCGATGCACGAAATTCATGCAAGAGTAGCCTTCCTTCCCCTAGCTGCTAGCAACAGGCTTCCCTCCTGCCGCCCACAGGCACCTAGGACCCAGGCTTCCCTCGCAGCCCCCCGCCCCGCCCCGCCCCTCCACCCCCTTCGTCCAGAAGGACATCAGTCTAATTAGTATATTACACTTTTATTATTATAGATGTTTCTATCTCTCTCTTCTTCTCTGAAATCAATAAAAATTTATTTTTTTTAAAAACAAACGAAAAAAGCAAGGAAGCAAAGTGCTAGAAACTACCTACAGTATGCTATACTTGAATCTGGGGGAAGGAAAATGGGAACATTAAGGTGCATGTTTGTAAGTATACACAGTATCTCTAGAATGCGTAAGATACAGTAACTGCCTCCCAGGAATAAACCCAGATGATTCAAAATACAAGATCTGGAGACATACTTTCCACCACATATTCTTAATGGACTGCCTCACTCCATCCATACCAGCTATCTTTATACGGATCTTCACTAGTTTTCTAGGCTTTTACACATGCTGTTCTCTCTGGCTGGTATGTCTTCTCTCTACTGCCTTGGCCAACTCCTATGATACTTTTAAGGTCTCTGCTCCCTCCTGAAAGCCTGTCCTGGGCACCCCGCCTCCCAAAATCTAGGTTGGGGTCCTCCTCTAGGTCCCCAAGGCTTCCTCATAACTCTCTTTCACAGGAGTCATTACACTTTGCTATTACTTACTACTTACACTTTGCCATCTCTTATAAGCTGGAAGGTACCTGAAAGCAGGAAACCAATCTCATTCATATTTACATCAGGCGCTGTACATGTAAAATGAGCAGATGTGGCCCGTCACCTCTCCAAGCTGATCACCTGCTGTATATGCTACCGGTACCTTAGGCAGGAACAGTGCTAACCTACTTTCAAGTGTCAGAGAACAGCAGACTTTTAGTGTGAGCCTTAAAGTCACCAATTTCTGCCCCTTACTTGTGTGACCTTGGGCAAGTCAAATTCCTGCGTCTGAGCTGTAAAAGAAGAATAATAGTACCTACCTCCCAGAGATGATGTGAGCATTAAAGGAGATTTTAAAAACCCAGCTTGGCACACGGTAAGTGTTCAGTAACTTCACATCTGCAGCCCACATCCCCTCTCATGGTGGGTATAGAGCCGTGTTCGGCAAACTGCGGCTCGAGAGCCACATGTGGCTCTTTGGCCCCTTGAGCGTGGCTCTTCCACAAAATACCACGGCCTGGGCGAGTCTATTTTGAAGAAGTGGCGTTAGAAGAAGTTTAAGTTTAAAAAATTTGGCTCTCAAAAGAAATTTCAATCGTTGTACTGTTGATATTTGGCTCTGTTAACTAATGAGTTTGCCGACCACTGCTCTGGGAGCTTCCATTTCTTCATGTGTGAAACAGGGGTAACAGAACTACCTCTATGTCTATTGTAAGGATCAAATGTGATACTACAAATAAAATGATTGCATAGCACAATATGGGGCTCAGAAATTAATTGGTAGTCGGCAAAAATCATGAGACAACAGCCTCGACTCAGTATATATAAACATAAACAATAAAGCATCCCAAACATTTTATTGGGTGGTTACAATAGGCATGGTCCTAATATCATCCCCACTTCACAGGTGACAAAGCTAAGGATCTGGGTGAAGAAGGGTGACCTGCCTAAGGTCACAAAGAGTAGGCAGCGGTACTGGGGTGTGAACCCCGACAGTCTGACACCAGGGTCTGCACCGTGACCAGCAAGCCATCCTCCCCACGAACACCGCAAATTTCGGAGCCTCCGCAGCCCCTCCTGCCACCGCGCGGGTGCGCAGCACACCTTCACCCCGCGCGCCGCTCACCTCCCGCAACTGGAGCGTCCAGCGTCCCGGCGGAACTTCTCCGCCGGACTCAAACAGCTGCCGGCGCACGCGCGACTTCCGTTCCGACGCGACTTCCGTCCGGATGGTTCCAACGGAAGTGCCTCCTCCGAAAGGTCCGGGTGGGTGCAGGCTCCTTGCTTTGAAAAACCTCCACCACTCACTCTGTGAACCTTACGACACCCAGTAGCCGGCCGGCGGCAACTGAGCGCTTGAAATGCGGTGAATGCGAGTTAAATGGGCTCTAAATGTCGAACAAAGAATGCAAAATGTCTCCTCTCTTTATAGATATGTATGTTTTTATTGATTTCAGAGAGACGAAGGGAGAGAGAGAAACATCACTGATGGGAGAGAATCGTTGATGGGCTGCTTCCAGCAAGCCCCCCAAGTGGGGATCGAGAGCAATACCTGCCAGGCTCTTTTTACCTTTTAATGTGGCTACTGGGAATTTTTAAATTACATAGATGGCTCACATTCTATTTCTGTTGCACATCGCTGCGCTATAGGTTAAAATTCCGGATTCAAGTCTCCAGTACAGATCCATACATAGTTCAGCTAAGTGGTACCTGTCTAATGGCCATCTCTAATGCAGAACTCTTCATTTTCACACACACATCCTTACCCAAAACCTGTTCCTGCCCAATCTGACCATCTCAGTGATTGACCCAAGCATCCTCCCAATTGCACTAGGAGAAACTGAAGAGTCATTTTTGTTTCCTTTCCCTCAATCCGTCATCAAGTCCTCCTGTCAGCTCTAACTCCAAAATGTCTCAAATCTGTCTACTTCCCATTTTTCTATTCTGCCCTTGCCCTTGTTTCCTACAGACTATTTCCCACACAGAGCCTAAGATGGTTTATTTGTTTGTTTTGTTAACTCAGATCACATCACTCCTAGGCTGAAAACTCAAGGTGGCTTGCAATAAAGTCAGGTTTCCTGTTGTGTCCTAGGAACTGCATGGTCTGGCCTCTGCTTACTTTTACTTCTCCAACCACTTCTTACTACTTCTAGCATGTTCTGTCTAGTTGACTAAACTGCAGCTACATAACTTTATTTTATTTCTTCAATATCCCAAGTACATGTTTATCTCAGAGCTTTTGTACTTACTATTCTCTTTCTGGAATGTTCTCCTGAATTGTTTAATGGCTGTCTCTTTCTCATCCTTCATGTATCAACTTGAATATAATTTCTTCAGAGAGGCCTTCTCTAACCACCCCATATACACTACTCCTGTCACTATCACATCATTTTCTTCACAATACTTGTCAATATGCAAAATAATAGGTTTTTTTTTTTTTGGGGGGGGGGTTGTTTGTTTTTTAGTTGTCTTTGCCTATTCCCAGACGTTTAGCTCCTTGAGAGCAGGGACACATTCTGTCTTGTTCACTGTAGTATCCTCAGGCTCTAGTCCAGAGTCTGGTTCATAGAAGGGCTTAATAAATACTTATTGAATGAATAAATGATTGTTTTATGTCTTCACTTGGGTTCCCCACAAGCAGACCCTGAGACACAGATTTGAATGCATATAGGTGATCTCAGGAAACACTGATGGAGTAGTCAGGGAATGAGACAGGGTAGGGGAGACAGCCAAAGCCAAACTGACCCCAAAGCACTATTCTTACTAATTCAAAAGTCAGACTGGTTGGGTTCCTATTGAGGCTCTGATGCTTACCATTATAGCCATGGCCAAGTTAGTTATCCCTACTGACTCCCAGTTTCATTGCCTATAAAGGCTGCTGTGTGGAGAATACACTGCATTGGGAGTGGGAGTGGGAGTGGGAGTGGGAACAAATCAGGAGAGCATTTAGGGAGCTGTGCAGTTGTCCAGAGTGTGGAGTCCTGGACCAGTGTGGTGACTGGGTGTAGTGAGGATGATGGAAACAAACCTGGATTTCAGGAGTCTGAGCATACTGCAAAAATTTTACATGAGGTGGGGCAGACGTTGGGTGGAGGGCCCAAAAAGGGAGAAAATTGGAGACATCTGTAATACTGTCAACAATAAAATAAAAATATTTTTAAAGTTTACACTGTGTCCTTAGATGATTGCTGGGTGCCAAATCGATCAAATATACAAAGGCAAACACAGGCCAAAAAAATTGTATTATGGTTCTTGTTTTTTACTGTGGTTCTCCAGATAATTTAAGATGTGATCGAGTCATTTGGGGGAATTATCAGCACCATGAAAGTTCAAAATTTCAGAATTCCTCCTGAAAAACTCTTAAACTCTAGAGACAAGTTCCTGGACACCCTGGGATCTAAAGATTCCCAGTGGAGAAATATTCAGGTTTACTGTCAAATTTTGTACTGCACTTGGTCAGGGGGAAGCCCCATCATGGTGGCAGCACCTACATCCTAATAGAAGTTATGTTGAGGGGATTAGCCTCCCACCCACCACAGAGAGGGAAGAAAACATTCCTTCTTCTTCCCTGGTGAGCCCCAAGCATAGAGCCTGTCCTTCCAGGCATAGCAATTCCCATATTATTTCACTATGGCCCTCCCCCTTTATTCTCAGTCTTGTCTTCTTAGAATCACAGAAGAGAGGAATTCTAGAACAGAAGAAAGCCACTTTTAGAGCTTCCAATGCAGAAGTCAGGGAGGATTTGAACCCAGGTCTCCTGGCCTCTTAGAACTGTGCTCTTTCAAGTCTGGACCTTCTGCTAGCAGTCCCATGGGAAGGTGTCACCTTGTGGCCAGAGCAGGAGGCAGCTGGTCAGAGGATGTTAGAGCTACTCTTTACCAGCTCTAATTACCCCTGGGGCAAAGCTGGCAGTATGAGGGGTGTTCTCTGGTGCCTATTATGCTGTCCCCCCCACCACCACCACTACACACACACACACACACACACACACACACACACACACACACCATTCCCAACATCTCTATTATCCTTCCCCCCACACATACTAACCCATATGGGGGCGAGGGACCATTGCCCACCATCACTCCCATCACTCCCCACATTCCAACCACAAGGGTCCACTTTCAGTAGCCATGTTGTGGAGTCTTGTACAGTGTTGTGCCTTGAGCAGTGAAGGTGATGAAAACAAATCCTTCACCAGGTGTTTGGGAGTGCCATGTTCCATCCCACCTTGGGATCTGTCACCTTGGATACTATTACCCCCTCCACCTGACTAACTCCTACAAGTTGATGATCGTTCTAATTGCTACTGGGCAATTACTCCTCCCCCCTGATGTTAGGCTCAGCCACATGACGTGTTTTGGCCAGTGAAGTAAGAGTAGATATAATGCAGACAGAGGCAGAGGATGTAAATGTGCTTGTGCAATGTACTTGTCTTTGAACTCCAGTGACTTGCCATGAGAAGAGCCTGCCCTGAGAGCTTATGCCCTTCATCCTGGGCTCCAAAAGGAATGAACATAGAATAGACCTGAGTCCAACCCACAGCCTGGACCAAAACCACCCAGCCAAACCCAGCTCCTAATAGTCAAACTGCAGTCAACGTGCAGCCTCAAAAGCATGAAAACAAATGCCTGTTGCCATGGCCACTGAGATTGGGTCGTTTTCTTCCACAGCATTATTGCAGTAGTAGCTGATCTTTAGCATGCTCCTTCAGATGGACATCAGCTTCAGGTCTCCTGAAACCTACTCTATCCCCCAAGCAGGTCAGGTCCCCACTGGCCTCTCTGCTAGCTCCATGTGTCTACCCAATCTGAGTTACACATTTGATTATGAGAGCTTCTGCTGACTTACTTTCCCCTGCACATGGGGACCTGTCCGTCTGGCTACCAGAAAAGCAGCTCCTGGCCCCAAGGACAAGAACAAAGTGGGTGAGCACTAGATATTTCTTGAATGAAGAGTGGATTAACAGTGTGACCGTTGTGGGTCAGTGCTTTAGTGAGAGGTCACCGGTTCAATTTCTGGTCAGGGCACATGCCCGGGTTTCAGGCTTGATCCCCAGTATGGGGCATGCAGGAGACAGACAATTGATGTTTCTATCTCTCTATCCCTTTCCCTTCCTCTCTCTCTCTCTAAAATCAATAAAAACATTTTTTTAAAAAGATCAATAGGCAGATGGGAGGATGATGGGCAAGGCTGGAGTATCTCTGCATTTGCCTGCATTTCCCCAAATTTCTAGAACCAGCTCTGTTTCTGGCTTGTTATATGACTTAATGTGGACCTCAGTTTCCTCTTGTAAAGGTTTGACTAGAACTGCTCAGCCTAATACAATAGCCTCTAGACATATGTGACTATTGAGCACTTGATATGCAGCTAGTGTGAATGAGGAACTGAATTTAAGTAAATTTTAATATAAAAACTGATAGGAACAAGTTAGATATGTGAATCTACTTTTTTAAACTGTAAATTTTATGAAATCTAAATACAAATTAAGTATTTCCTATGAGAATTTGGCATCTAAATAGAGATGTGTGTGCCCTGGCCGGTTTGGCTCAGTGGATAGAGCATTGGCCGAAGGATCCCAGGTTTGATTCCAGCTAAGGGCATGTACCTTGGTTGCAGGGTCCTCCCGGCCTGGGCCCTGGTTGGGTCTCATGTAGGAGGCAACCAATCGATGTGCTTCTCTCATATCGATATTTCTCTCTGTCTATCCCTCTCTCTTTTACTCTTTCTAAAAATCAATGGGAAAATATCCTTGGGTAAGGATTAAATAAATAAATAATGTATAGGTGTAAAATATACACCAGATTTCAAAGACTTAATATGAGGGAAAATCGTAAAACACTTCATTAATAAATTTTTACATTATGTGTTGAAGTGATAATATTTTAGACCTATTGGGTTAAATTAAATATATTATTACATTTATTTTCATCTATATTTTTTTTTTACTTTTTTTTAGTACTAGAAAATTTGCAATTACAGGTATGGCTTACATTATGTTTTTAATGGATTGTGCAGGGCCAGAAAGTCTCTAAGGTGAACAAGGGCTTGAAGTCAAAAAGACCCACATTGAAAATTCAAGCTCAGACATTTCATAGCTGTATGACTTTGGGCAAGTCACTCCCGCCATCTGAGTCCCAGTTTCCTTACTTGTAAAATAGAGATCGCTGTGTCTACCACAAAGATGTGTGATGAGGATCTGGGGAGGAAATATATGTACATTGTCTGGCAGACAGCAGCCACTTTTTAAATGTAAGGTTTCATTACTGTTGTCACTGTGATTTTTTGGACAATGCAAGCAAGTAGGTTGTTAAAATCATGGCAAACTCATATCCAGCCAGCACAGTACAGCTTCCAAAGAATGTTCCACTAAGCAGTTCCAAGTGTCCTCCCTTCTGCAGGAAAGGGGCCTGCGACTCTCTATGATGATGTTGAAATAGGTCCACAAAGTCACTGACATTCTTTTCTTCAACAGGAGGAAACTATCCTGGCCGTAGCTCATCGTCCAGGATAGAGCATCGTCCCAATACACCAAGGTTCAATCCCAGGTCAGGGCACATACAAGAATCAATTAATGTATGCATGAATAAGTGGAACAACAAATCAATGTTTCTCTCTCTCTCTCTCTCTCTCCCTCCCTCCCTCCCTCCCTCCCACCCTTCTTCCCTCCCTCCCTCCAGCTCGCCCGCCCTCCTCGCTCTCCTCTCTCTCTCTCAAACCAATCAATTAAAAGGTGGAAATTAATTCCCCTCCCCTTGAGTGTGGGCTGGGCTTACTGACTCACTGCTAATGAATAGAATAAAGCAAAAGTGACATTCAAGACTGGATCATAAGAGGCACTGTGGATTCCTCTTGGCTCTCCCTTCTGTGTCACTCACTCTGGTGGAAGCCAGCTGTCATGAGCATATTTAAGCAGCCCTATGATTAGGTCCATGTGGTGAGGAACTGGAGTTTCCTGCCAACAGCAATGAGTGAGCAATATCGAAAACAGACCCTCTAGCCCCAGTCAAGCCTGTAGATAAATGTAGCCCAGCCAACATCATGACTATAACTTCATGGTAGAACCTGAGACAAGAACAACCCATCTTAGCCCTCTCAAATTCCTAATCCAAAGAACCTGAAAGATAATATATGTTTATTGTTTTAAGTGCTAAATTGGGGGGGGGGGGGTAATTTGTTATGCAACAATAGAAAACAAATATACTTTCTTTGACCCTGTGGTTAAAGGCCTGCTTTTCTCCCAGGAAAGGGGCCCGTCTTGGGTCTGGTCCTTCTTGGGAGTTTGGGGACCACCACAGGACCCAAAGATCAAGGCACACACCACAGACACTAGGTCAGGCTGCCTATGTGCTCACAGGTTGTTTATTTGTCCAAGAATAAGGAGGAAAGAGAAGATGAAGGGGGAAACCACATGCTCCAAGGTGGTGGAGCTGAGGGTAGAAATGAACAGGAAGGCTCCTCTTTCTCTTGCCTCAGACTCCAGGGAACTCCAGCTTCAGATGGGGCCTCTGGGGGTGGCTCTGGGGCCTCTAGGAGGCTTGGCAGTTGCTGGCTGGGGTCAGGATCCCCACAGGGGCAGTCCCAGGCTTGAAATGGCTTCTGTGTACACAAAATATCTCTCTGCAAAGGCACTGGTGGGGAGATGGGGCAGGGGCAACAGGGAAACTACCCCATCACTGCAGGATCCACTATCCTGAATCTGAGTCCCAATCCCCAAGACTATCCCAGCCTCCTCAGGGGCTGGGTCTCTCTACACCCTTGTTCCTTTCCTCTCCTTTCCCTCAGCCCAGTGTTGAGCAGGCAGTCAGTGGAGGGCCAGGTCAGGCCATGGGGTGGACACCCCCTCCTTGGGGCTAGTGCATCTGGCGACCTCTAAGCCAAGAGCCCCAGGCGGGTGACTTTGGCCGAGAGGAAGGAGTGGATGATGAAGACCATGGTTTTGGGGCACGAATGCAGGTCCAGCTGCTGCAGGATGGATGGAGAGAAGGGTCAGGAACTCCATCTAGCCTGGCCTCCAGGAGACCATAGCCCCCCACCCCCTCCACTCACAATCTCTCCTTCAGCACCCCCGAAGTCCAGGAACAGAAGACTGGCACCATCATCCGAGGACATCTGCAGCTTCTCAAAGGGCTGTTGGAGCAGCACAGCTTGGGCCGCACCTGGCTCAGCTGCCCACAGTGTGAAGCCCTTGTCAATGTGCACAGAGAGGTTGCAGGGACGGCCGTTCCACGTGCAGGCTGCAGGGAGGGCACATGGGCATGGGGAGGGTGTATGGAATGGGCAGAGCTGGCCATCAGAGACCACAAGCCTACCTCCAACCCCGACTGGCAGCTCCAAAAGTGGGGCTTGAATACCACCAGTGATGGGAGGCTCACTACTTGTCATGCCATCTGTATACCCACACCACACAGAGACATCCCTACCCTAAAATAAGAAAGGTGGGTCCTAGCCAGTTTGGCTCAGTGGACAGAGCATTGGCCTGCGGACTGAAAGGTCCTGGGTTCGATTCCAGTCAAGGGCACATGCCCAGGTTGCAGGCTGGATCCCCGTTGGGGGGCATGCAGGAGGCAGCCGATTAATGATTCTTTCATCATTGATGTTTCTCTCTCTCTCCCTCTCCCTTCCTCTCTGATAAAAGAATGAAAGAAAGAAAGAAAGAAAGAAAGAAAGAAAGAAAGAAAGAAAGAAAGAAAGAAAGAAAGAAAGAAAGAAAGAAAGAGAGAAAGAAAGAAAGGAGGGAGAAAGGGAGGGAGGGAGGGAGGGAAGGAAGGAAGGAAGGAAGGAAGGAAGGAAGGAAGGAAGGAAGGAAGGAAGGAAGGAAGGAAGGAAGGAAGACTCACAGAAAAATTATACCCCACTTCTAGTCCCACTTCCAGTAGCACCAAAAGTGGAAAGGGGGAGTTTAAACTCTGCATGGACAGGAGGCTCACTTCCTAAAAAGGCATCAGCAGACCCACCAACATGGCCCTTGGAGACCTCAGAAACCTGTAGAATTGCCCAGTTAAATGTGAATTTCAGGTAAACAATGGATAATTTGGACATTCTTATACTTTAAAAAATATTTGTTTATCTATAATTCAAATTTAAGTGTGTATCCTGTATTTTATTCTGGCAACCCTATTCCAAATACCATCTCTAACGTTCTCATCAGCAGAATCACAAAGCCTTGGGCAAGAAAAACCTCGGGGAAAAGTCTCAACTACCGACCAGGGTACCTGCATGCCCAAAACAGAGAACCCTCAAAGACCCCGAACCCTATGTTCTACCCCTCACAAACACCCTAAAGAGAGAAGCTTGAGCCCTGGCCAGTGTGCTCAGTGGTTAGAGCATTGGTCCCAAACATCAAAGGTTCCACACCCAGCCCCCATCAGGGCATGTGCGGGAGGCAACCAATCAACGTGTTTCTCTCACACCGATATCTCTCTCTCTCTGTCTCTCTCTCTCTCTCTCTCTCTCTCTCCCCTTTCCTCCCACCCGCACCCCCCACCTTCCACGGTCCACTCTCTAAAAAAAATCAATGGAAGAAATATCCTTGGGTGAGGATTAACAAACAAACAAACAAAAAAAAAGAAGCGAACTTGAGTATCTCTGGGGATAAGAGACTCATTTACCAAAGTGGCCCTCTCAGACCAACCTACCCACCTGTAGACACCTCCTGCACACCCTCAGCGGCCCGGTGACAGCCATCCACTAGCTGGCGGGTCCAGGCAGCCAGCTCCTGTGGCGACTCCACGCTGAACAGGTGAGTGTCCACACCATGGCGTGTGCCCGTGCGCAGGGCAAAGGAGAGCTCTGCATCGTAGGGCACCGATCCCTTGGAAGGGCCTGAGTGCACCAGCCTGGGGCACAGGGTGGGGAGGGCGGAGGGCTAAGCATGAGGCCTCAGGCAGCAGGGAAATAGTTCTTGGCCAAGGGGCAAGTGCTGGGAAAGGACCCTGTGACTACTTCACCACCTAATGGGGGACAGGACTTCCAGACCAGCACTGATGGACTTATAGGAGATCATCTTCTGCCACCCTCCTCCGTGCTCTCTCAGCTCCAGCTACACCAGTGTCTTCAAACACACCAAGCACACTCCTGCCTCAGCACCTTTGCACATGCTGTTCCCACTGCCGAGTACATTCTTCCCTGATTATCTACATTGTTCATCCCTCACTTCCTTCAGACCTTTACTCAAATGTCATCTCCTCTGAGAAGCCCTCCCTGACCTCCCTACAGAACACAGTACCCTGCTACTCACGAGCCTTACTACTTATTTCTTATTTGTTTCCGTTGGTTTTTTATTGTCCTTTTCACTAGAATATCACCTAGGGTACAAATTTTTAACTAATTTGTTCACCACTATATTCCCAGCCACTAAAACAATGCCTGTCATATAATAAACATCTGTGGCCTGAATTAATGAGTCACTGGTTAGGTCAGCAATCCATGACCTGTTTATCCCTAGTAGGCAGCAGGCTTCTGACACATGGGCCACAGCCAAGCCCAGGGTGACAAGGGCCCAAAACCTACCTGACTCCCACTTGCTGTGTAATCTTGAGCAGCTCACTGCCCTTCTCTGGGCAACAGACTTCAGAGTTCTGGGCTGTAGCCCTCTTCGCTCCTCACTCTATACCCTCTCTCTTGTAGCTTCAGATTCCCCTTGGAGCTTCTAGTGATACCTAGTCCCCTACTTTCCAGCCCTGAGCTACAGACCCACAAGTCCCCAAGCTTCCTACCCAAGGTTCCTACCCATTACCCACACACTCTGGACGCAACTTAGCCTCTTGCTCCAATCCCTCCCTTTATATTCCTACCCCTAGTCCCACTGTCTGCTCAGACACAAGCTCCCAGCCTCCCCTTCATCTGAACACCTCCCTCACCCTCCCCATCTGGCAAGTACTAAGCAGGGTTAATTTTACCACCCATGTGTTTTTCAATGCAAATGCGGCCTTTCTTCTCCATCTGCTGCCTCTACCCACTACCTCTCCTGAAGGACTGCAGCAGCCTTCCAGCTCCCATCCTGCCTCTCAGGTGCATTTTCCACCTGACAGCTACAGGGGTTCTTTTAAAACACAACCCGCATCACCTCACTCCCAGGCTAAAACTCTTCAACTCTGCCACAACTCCTGTGACAAAGCTATCATTTCTTACTGGCAACAGAGGCTCTGCAAAATCAGGCCCTGCCAACTCTCTGTCTCATTTCTCTCCATTCCCTGCATAGATTCTCCACACTGGTTATATATAGCACACTCATAACTCCACGAACACACTAGAGCCCTTATGCTTCTGTACATTTGACTATGTTGTTCTCTAGGAGATGCTCTTCCCCTTTCTTCAACAGCAAATGTCTTCTCGTCTGTCAAAGTCCAGCTCAAATGTCACCTCCTGCCTGAAGCCTTCCCCCACCAGGCCAGGTAATTCTGTAATTCTGCATTGTAAAGGCTGTTCCCCACCAGACCTGGTGCTCCCTGAGGGCATAGACTATTGGGGTTCACTCCCTGTCCCCCCCAAACCATGCGGCACAAGGTTGGGCAGAGTAGGTGTCAATGAATGAGTGACTTGTGGGACTTCACAGCCTTTAAGCCCCCATTCTACAGATGAGAAAACCAAGGCCCAGACAGGGTAGAGGCTAACTTCAGACCACCGGGGGAATACCTCAGGGCAAAACAGGGCTAAAGTCCCCAACTTCTGAGGCCCCTCTAAAGCATCATCCCCCCAAGCTCTGGGCGAGATACTCTCCTGCCTGCCTGTGGGTACCTGGTGGTGATGAGTGGGGCAGTCCGGGCTGGCCGGCTCAGGGCCTCGCGGGTCTGGGGGAGACAGCTGTAGAGGAGCAGCTCCTTTTCAGTCAGCAGGGCCAAGGTGGGTGCTGTGCCCCCATTGGGCAGCTGCAGAAGACAAGGCAGAGTGAAGAAGGGCATGGAAGGGAGAGGTCAGAGGGCCAAGGTGGGGAGACAATGGGAACGGGGTCAGCTCCAGGGGAGGGGAATAGAGGAAAGAATAGGTCCCTGGCCCAACAGGCACCTGCTCAGTCAGCCAGCCGATCTGCTTGATGTCCTGGCTCCCAGCTGTGCTGGTAGCTGCCAGCAGTGCCTGCAGCTCGTCCTTGACCCAGGGCATTAGAGCATTGATTTGGGCTTGGATGGCAGCTGCCCACGACCGTGCACTGGCCTCCTCAGTGGCCCTCAGGAAGAGGGTGTCTTGACCATCTGCTGAACAGATCTCCAGATACCTGCAGGCACAAATGAGGTGGAGGGGGGAGTCTGTCCACTCCTGCAGCTGATTAACCCTGAGATCTAGCCCAAGAAACCCCACCTAGCACAAAACCAGAAGAAACCACAGGGGTGTCCATGAGAGAATTAGAGCAACACTTGCTGCTGGGGATCCAGCCTTGTAACCTTGGGCATCTCACTGCCCCTCTCTGGGCAACAGACTTCAGAGTTCTGGGCTGCAGCCTTGCTGCTGGGGATCCAGCCTTGTAACCTTGTAACTTTGTAACAGACTGTGTTCCTGTTATTGAGGCCTCATGGGGTCTAGTGATGAGAGACCATTAGATACACACACATAGGCATACACACACAAATACACATACTCAAAACACATATGATAGGGGCCAAAATTCCTGGTTGTGTGAAGATTCATTATCTTTCCCTTTTTCCCTGGTTTCTAAGGAGGACTGTCTTGCTGAGTCAGCTCCCAGGTTCTCCTTTATGGTACAGAACCAAAATGATGCACTAATTAAGCCAAGTTGGTCTACATAAAAAGAGCTAGAGTAATGGATTAGGGAAAAGGGAAGGAGATGAAAAGCCATGCAGGCAAGTGTTGGGGAAGGTTTTCAGGGAGGTACCCAAAGGAATAGTAACAGGGAGAGGATTTTTAAATGTTTTGTGGGACATTAAAGATTCACTCCCCTTTGGCCTCTCTGTAACAGATGAGGTGGAACATTAACAAAATTATGGCTCTCACAACACCTACTCCAACCCCCTTTACCTTTGCCTTCCTCTACTGCAGAGCTAGAAAGCAAAATACTTTAATTCCCAGACTCCCTTGCAGCTAGGGCTGGCCATGTGATCCAGTTATGACCAATAAGATATAGATAGAAGTCCCTTCCTGAATGAAAGGTAACACTTTCCTGGATGTGGTAGTTAGTCTCCAAAGATGGCCTCCAACTAATCTATCCCTCCCTGTACACACAGTCCAAACTTCCCTCATCAAGAGGTGAAGTTTACTTCTCCTCTCCTTGACCATATAACTGGTTTAACAAATAAAATGTGGCAAGAGTGACATTTTGGCATAATCCCAAGCCACCATGAAATCCAACTACCCTGAGAGGGAGAACAAGCTAACCACCTGGAAAGGCCATACAGAAAGAGGAATGCTCAGCCAGCCCCTCGCTGTTCCAACCATCCAGCCGAGGCAGCAGACATGTGAGTAAAACAGCCATCTTAGGTTTCCAGCCCCAGCAGATACTACATAAAGCAGAAGAACTTGCCAGTTGAGCCAGCCAGAGTTGTGAGAAATCATAAACCATTATCTTCTAAGACACTAAAACCTAAGATGCTTTGTTTATGCAGCAATAGAACAAAATACCAGGAGAAAAATTCCTTTCCCTTTTGCCTTCATCCTGTCAAGAATATGGACAATCTGCTTGGAGCTTCAGCCACCATCTTGCCTCGAAGAAGAAGAAAACCCACCATAAAGATGACAGGAGAGCCCAACTATTGTGGCTCAGTGGTTGAGCATTGACCCAGAAAGCAAGAGGTCACAGTTTGATTCCCGGACAGGGCACATGCCTGGGTTGCGGGCTCAGTCCCTGGTTAGGGACATGCAGGAGGCAGCCAATAGACAATGTTTCTCTCTCATCAATGTTTCTATCTCTCTATCCCTCTTCCTTCCTCTCTCTCTAAAAATCAATAAAAACATATATATTTTTAAAAGATGACAGGAAAAAAACTGAAAGCCTGATCCCTGAGGGCATTCTTGAGCAGTGATAGAACCTAAATAAATAGCTGACCCTAGACTTTTTAAATATGTGAAAAAATAAGCCTCTCATTTATTTAAGCCATTGCTTGTTAGGGTTTCTGATACTGGCAGCCCAATGTAACCCTAAGTAAAAATAAAATATTATTCATTATATTTTAGTTAACAGATTGTGTTCCTTTGACTGGGATATAGTGCTGATATGAAACCCCAGTTATATTCAAGTTACACATGTAGTTACATATGCACGCACATGGTCAAGCACATGTGCATACATGCATAAACACATATGATTATTAACATAAACACATGCACAAATCTACACCGATATCCTTGCAAATGCTCACATATACACACAAACACTTGTATTTACATGCCATCTACACATGCACACACATAGAAATACATGCACATGTATGGAAATACATGTACACACATGCTTCAGGTGATGTCCGAGATGGGCTGGAAACCACGATTACCCTAAGGTCCTATGAGTCTCAGAAAGGACTAATAGCCCTCACCTTCACCTAACACAAAAGTCCCTTTGGTGGAACACCTGTAAGTGACCTGTGAATTACCACTTCTTGCCTCATGGGGGCAGGGTAGGGCTGGGTCATCAAATAGGGCCAGGAGATTTGGATGCCAATATTGGGCATTTGACTGACATTGAACCTTGGCTGTAACTAGGACCCACAGCACCTTTTTTGTCACTCCCAATATATACACCACCCTCAATACCGCATACCCTACTTGATCAAAATACACTCCATTCAACCACCACCATCACTCAGGCACCCATAGCTTCTAAAGCAGAGAGCTACCTGGAAAGAGGCAAGTTCCATCTCTTCCTGGTTGTGTGATTAACCTTGGGCAGTTTACTTCCTCTCTCTGTCCTCATCTATAAAATGGGGTGAAATAATAGGACTTTGTTCATAGGATTGCTGTGAGAGCTAAATAAATTTGTGTGTGGTAAACACAATAATGTTGGCTGGTATCAATCTTATCAATGAACTGTTAAGGGCTGCTCAGATGTGAAGGATGATAACCTTCCATGGCCCTGAAACAAGTATCATCAGACATCTCAGAATCTCAACAGAGTAGGTAGAGACTTGAGGGGATCACTGAGTCTGACAACCTTATTTCACAATGGGAAATCTAAAGGTCAGTGAGGAAAAGGGACTAGTTCAAGGAGAACCAGGACTGGAATCCCACTCAGGGCTCTCCATATTCAAAGTTCCTCCTCAGATGTGAACTGCCCAGAGGAAGAAGAGAAAAGCAAGCACACCCTCATTCCCATAACTTCACTCTTGCATCCATTAAACAAACATTTCTTAAGCACCTACCATGTTCAGGCATCGTATCTTTCCTTTGGCCCCACCACCTAACAACACCAGGGCATGACTGTCTGAGGTGCCCCCCACTCCAGGCTTACCTGGGCTCTGGGTCACTTGGGGTACACCTTCTCGAGACATATGCCATCTTCAAGGACATGTGTTTGGCACCGTTGAAGTCTCGGGGTGAGGGGCCAGGGGAGGAAGGCTGCCGCTGAAGGGGTGAGGCAGGAGGCGAGTCCCAGCCAACCGAGGTCCCGCTGGTAGAGTTCTTGAAATATGGTGAGACCTCCTTCATGTACTTGACTGGTCAGGGGACAGGTCAGCAGTTACCACTGTGACATGGGCTCCCATGCAGCACACATCACAATTTTCACTAATTCATTAAGAGTTCAATTTATGACTAATGTCACTATCCTCCCCTAGGCTAAAGTCTCTGACTTTATGGTAGAAAATACTAGATGCATTCCAACATCTATTCTCCCATTTTTCCCCCGTTTATAGATACATGGCCACCTGGAAGAAAGGCTACATTTCCCAGCCTCTTTTGCAGCTACGTGTCACCATGTGACTAAGTTCTAACCACGTAAGTAGAAGTGTTTGGATCTTTGGGATGACTGCTTAAAGGGAACAGACAATAGCTACAGCAAGGCAGTAAAAGAGCACCAAGAGGGGAGTTAGGAGATGTTACTGCTCTGCCACTATCCCATTGTCTGCCTCTCTCTCTTCAGTCTTTTCATCTGCAGAAGAGAGGGGTTGAATGAGACAGTCGTGTGGTAGAGGCTGCTAACTGTCCTCCAGTATAGTGATAGCCTCCCAGCTTAAGACTTCATTTTCCAGTCTCCCTTGCAGCTATATAGGTGCTCATGGGATCAAGTCTGGCTGATAGGGTCAGAGCAGAAGGGGTGTGTGTAACAATCAAGTTCTGTCTATTAAAGAAAGGGGCAGATCCTTTCACCCTCTTTTTCCCCAACAGGGTTAAGTTGGCTAGAACAAAGACTGGTAGAGCATTATCTTAACTATGAGTACATGAGCCACACTCTAAGGAAGGCTGACACTTTAAAGATGTCATGTCCTACTTGGATGTTACTAAGAAAGCAAGGAGCATCTATCATGTTTAAGCCATAGTATGTTATGGGTCTCTTATTGTAGCAGCATAACTCGCACCATAACCAATATAGGTGCCTAAGGGCCCTCTTAGCTCTGAACAATCATCACTGAGTATAGTGGACATCTTAGAGAATAGCATTGTCCAACAGAGCTCTCTGTGATTATGTGAATGTTCTCTCTATATATATACATTGTCCAGTACAGTAGCACTAAGCCACATGTGATTATTGAACATTTGAAATGTGGCTAGTACAGATGAGGAATTGCATTTTTTATTTTATGAGTCAGATAAGGTATCCACCTCCACAGTGCTCTCAGCCTAGTGGGAGCTCCACACAGACACAGGGAAGTGGGCTTTTTATTTAATTTTAATTAATTTAAAATTAAATTCAAAAGTCATATGCAGCAAATGATGACCATATTAGACAGTACATCTTTGTATTGCTAGAAGAGCAGCCCAGACCTACTTCTATGCCCAACTGACCCATAAAGTCATGATCTGACATGTGACCCTGCTTTCCTGGCTATGCTAGCTGGACCATGAGTGAACACCTAGCCCACTCTAGGCTACCCAATTGAGACTGGTGTCTTGAACAAATTTGCTATGGGAGTCAAACACCTTCTGCTGTGGGGACAAAGAAGAGGGGAAAGCTGGTTTGCAGAGAGGTAAAATTAGTGGAGATGCACGTCAAGAAACAGGGAAACACCTGCTAATGTTCCAGTTTCTAATACTCGTCCCTTATAAAGTCAGGCTGCCATGTCAACAGAGGTTATGGCATTTGCAACCAAAAGAGTCGTGATCAGCCCTGACCAAGTTGGCTCAGTGGATAGAGTGTCGACCTGCGGACTCAAGGGTCCCAGGTTCGATTCTGGTAAAGGGCATGTACCTTGGTTGCGGGCACATCCCCAGTGCTGGGTGTGCGGGAGGTGGCTGATTAATAGTTCTCTCTCATCGATATTTCTAACTCCCTCTCCCTTCCTCTCTGAAAAAAAAATCAATCCTATATAATAAAAGGCTAATATGCAAATCAACTGAATGGCAGAATGACCCGTCGCTATGTGTACACTTACCACCAGGGGGCAGACGCTCAATGCAGGAGCTGCCCTCTGGTGGTCAGTGCACTCCCACAGGGGGAGCACTGCTCAGCCAGAAGCCAGGCTCATGGCTGGCGAGCACAGCGGCAGTGGCAGGAGGCTGTCCCGCCACCACAGAAGTGCTAAGGATGTCCGACTGACATCTCAGGCCCACTCCCCGCAGGATCCGGGACTGTGAGAGGGCACAGGCCAGGCTGAGGGACACCCCTCCCCCCGAGTGCACGAATTTCGTGCACTGGGCCTCTAGTAAAATATAATTTTTAAAAAGAATCATGATCAGGACCTGGATCTCATGCCTTTCTAGAAAAAGAAGATCTCACTAACACTGGCAGCTAAAAGTAAACGGCAACATGATGACAGGGTTGATCTGAGATTCAGAAACAAGTCAGTTTTCTTGAGCACCTGCTATGTATCAGGTATTGGACTGCCCCTAGGTAAGACTGGAATGGTAAACATATGACATGCTACCACTTCTTTATCCCTTGCTCATGGAATATATCATTAATCAATAAGTATTCTATGGCAGCCATTACCAATCAATTAAGGTTGATTGGTAATAAAACATTTGGGTCATTCTTACTGTATCATTTGTTGAAGTCTGGCTGCAAATAATAGAACATGATAACAATGCCTTAAGCAATAAAGATATTTATGATTTCACATAACAAGAAGTCTAGAGGAAGCCGAAGCCGGTTTGGCTCAGTGGATAGAGCGTCGGTCTGTGGACTGAAAGGTCCCAGGTTCGATTCCGGTCAAGGGCGTGTACATTGGTTGCGGGCACATCCCCGGTAGGGGGTGTGCAGGAGGCAGCTGGTCGATGTTTCTCTCTCATCGATGTTTCTAACTCTCTATCCCTCTCCCTTCCTCTCTGTAAAAAATCAATAAAATATATTTTTTTTAAAAAAGCAGCTCCTAACAGTTTCCTTTTAAAAAAATAAAAGAAAAAATAAAAGAAGTCTAGAGGAAGGCAATTTCAGGATTGGTTCAGTGACTCAATGATACTGGATTCAGGGTAAACCTTTCTGCCATTCTCTTGGCCCTGCCATTCTCATGACCACAGCATGGCCACAGCTCAAGACAGTCAACAACATCCAAAGCAGAAAGGGAAGAGACAGGCAGAAAAGACTGTCTCCTAACACCTTCTTCTTATCAGAGAGGTAAATACTAGTATTTCCATGAAGCCTTATATCTCATTGACCCAAGCGGGGTGCAGGCCCACTTCTAGCACAATCATTACCAAGAGGAAATAGTTATGCCTGGCCAATGTGGCTCAGTGGCTGAGCATCAACCTAGAACCAGGAGGTCACAAGTTCGATTCCAGGTCAGGGTACATGCCCAGGTTTCAGGCTTGATCCCCAGTGCGGAGCATGCAGAAGGCAGCTGATGGATGATTCTCTCTCATCATTGATACTTCTCTCTCTCTCTCTCTCTCCTGGAAGAACCAGATAGGAAGCTAGTTCTGTCACAGGAGACTTCCCTTGGAGGCTCAGCTAGGATCCAAGGCAAACAGGGGTGAAAGTGAGAGGGAGTTAGAAACTCTACTGAGGTTGAAAGAGAAGTTTTGTTGAAAATAAGAATAGGTTTTTTGTGACAGAACTAAACCTAGGCCCAAAGTTTTGGGAAATAGGATTAAAAAGAACTCAACATCATCATTATAGCAATGACTTACCCCAGAACTGAATGTTAGATTATGTCTCAAGGGACAATGAAGGTGGGACACATCATAGCCTATATGGCATTCAAGCCATCCCCTTGCTCTTTTCTCCTTGCCAACAGAACCCTGGGCTTCTCCCAAACCTAAGGGGAAATCTTGATTGGCCAAAGCTAATCATGATTGTTCCATCCCTCTTGTTTGTGATTCGTTTAGAAAGGGGCAGATGATACAATTCTGGCCAATGAGGTGTGAAGAAAAGTATACTCCCTTCCTTCCTCTTCTCTTGCTGGAAGGGGAATTGGTCCTAGAACAATGATAGTCACTTTTGACCACAAGGGTTGAGGTCCACACACGGAGAATGGGGAGGCCTTAAATTAATCACCCTGAAGCCAAGCTACCTTTAGGTATGGAGTGAATAAAACACATTTTATTCAATGTTTAAAATCCTTTGGATCAGGTTCCTTGATTTGCAGACAAAAGCATCTTAACTAATATAGCTTCCCCCCTCCCCGCTTCCTGTCCAGGGTACATGTGATCTCTGCTTATAACTAGCCATGTCCCTACCCTATCTGTGTTTTCCGATGGTCTTAGGCGACCCTGCTAGCAGTTCCCACAGGTTGAGAACCGCTGCTATAGAGCCTAAGACCATCTGAAAACACAGATATTTACATTACGATTCATAACAGTAGCAAAATTACAGTTATGAAGTAGCAACGAAAATAATTTTATGGTTGGGGGTCACCACAACATGAGGAACTGTATTAAAGGGTCGCGGCATTAGGAAGGTTGAGAACCACTGCTCTAGTTCAATCATGTTGACCTCCTTGGAGTTCTCAGAAGCTGTACTAGCTTCCAAACTCCCACATCTTTGAAAATGCAGTTACCTCTGTACAGAATGCTCTTAATACACTGTTTGGAGATAGATACTCTTGGACTTGAATTCCATCTCCAGTACTGTCTAACTGTGTGACCATGGACACCTCTCTGGGCCTCACTCTGCAAGTCAGTAAAAGATGAATGAGCTCTGGCCGGTGTGGCTCAGTTGGTTAGAGCATCATCCCATACACCAAAAGTAGTGGGTTTGATTCCCAGTCAGGGCACATACCCAGTAGGGGGCTCAATCCCTGGTCAGTGCACGTATGGGAGGCAACTGATCTTGTTTCTCTCTCTCTAAAAATTAATTAAAAACACAGCCAGTGTTGCTCAGTGGTTGAGCATCAAACCATGAACCAAGAGATCATGGTTCAATTTCTGGTCAGGACACATGCCCAGGTTGTGAGCTTGATCCCCAGTGTGGAACATACAAGAGGCGGCCGATTGATGATTCTCTCTCATCATTGATGTTTCTCTCTCTCTCTCTCCCTCTCCCTTCCTCTCTGATATCAATAAAAATCTATTTTAAAAATAAATAAATAAAATAAAAATTAAATTTTTTAAATGTCCTCAGGTGAGGATCAATAATAATAATAATAAAATATAAGAGGGATGGCATTGTCTGCCTTAGAGAGATGTTAGAATTAAGTGAGATTATGTAAAACGTGTGGCACAAGTTAAGGACTCAAGAAATATGTTTCTTAGCTATTAGCCACCTCTGCCCACACTTCGTAGAACACTATTGTTATTTTGTGCATTGGGGTTGTCTCTCCCACCAAAATGGAACTCCCAGAGAACAGAAACTGGGCTTGATTCAAACCCAGAGTCAGTTTCCATGAATGCCAGGGCAGGGCACATTTGTTCACCAGGAGGGAGAAGGTGCCACACTCCAAGAGGTCCTAGCTCAGCTCAAACTCACCCCTCTAGGTAGCCTTCCCAGATACCCACACTGGTTCCACCTCAGCCATCACTTCTGCAGTCCCCTAGAATCCACTCTCCTGTGTCTGTGTGGAGATCTGTCCCCCACCAGGATGGGAGCATTGTGAGGATAGGGACCTCATCTGACTCATCTCTGTGTCCCCAGAATGCAGCAGGGATCTCCTATCCTATGTGCTCCACAAATGAACATTTGTCAACTCTGAAGCCAGAAAAACTGCTAGAGCCCCTGCTCACCCACCCAGGCCGTTCCAGAACTGGGTCCTCCTTCTCCTTTCCCACAAGAACATGCTATAAATGGACAGCACACCAGCTGGCACTCAATACAGGGCTTGGATTTCACAAACCAATGGGGGTAGGGTCATGGGGGCCCCGGAGTGTGACCATAAATAGCCCAGCTCTGAGTCTTCCTCTCTGCTCTGATTTCTACCTGAGTCACTCAGCAAGCAGGGCCAGGTTGCCTAAAGGCAATGGCCTGGAAAGCTGAGGACACGACCATGGCCCTGTGGCCAGCATTCTTGAGACTCCAAGGATAGACACAGCTGGTATCCACACCCACCCCAGCCAAGATCCTGGCCCAGAAGCCTGATAAAGCAGTGACACATGGGCCTTTCCTCCTCAGGGAAGCTGAGATAGATATAAACACTGCCCATTCCCGAGGCCCCAAGTCCCAGCTCTCCCAAGGGGAGAAGTCAGGGCCCCAAGGACCCAGGCTTCTCTAAAAACACAAGGAACAGACAAGGCAGGACCATTTGTCTGGCCCAGGAGCAAAGAAAAGGAGATACATCTGCATTTGATCTTAGCCAAAAGGCTGAGAAGAGATAGGGGATGCATCTGTTTTGGCTCAATACAGTATCCCCAGTATTTATCCCAGTGCTCAATAAGTGTTCGGGACTGAATATCTTGGCACTGAGTCTTGGCTGAAGCCTGTTCTCTAAGCTCAAGCTGTTCCTTATCTGTTCAGTACGTGATTTACTAGCCCCCACCTGAAATTACATGATCTGTCCATTCGTTTACTAGTTAATGGCCTTTCTCCTCCAACTAAAATGTCAGTCCTGTGAGGGCAGAGACCTGTTTTCTTGTTCATTAGGGTATCCCCAACATCTAGAATAGTACCAACATATACCAGGTAATCAGTAAATAAGAAATTTGTTAAATGAATTAATATTGACAGCCTGAAGAGACATCAAATTGGGCTCTGAAGTGATACAGGCTTGGGTTTTACTTCCTTGCTCTGTGACCTTGGACAGCTGACTTGACTTTTGTAAGCCTCTATTTTCTCATCTTTATCATGGGAGCAAAACATATCTACTTCCAGAATATTGATATTCAACACCTGAAAGGCACTTCGCCCCGCCTGGCATGGAATAGATCTTCAATAAGTAATATAGTTATTATTTCTGCTGCTGTTCTTAGTATAACAGTATAAGGGGATGAGCACACAATGTGGTTACAGACAGACAAAGACTTTAATCCAGGCCCTGTCACTTGCTCTCTGGTCTTGGCAAGTCCCAAGGTCTCTCTGAGCCTGAGTTTCTCTGCCTAAATAACGGGCACTTGATATACCAGCTCTCTGAGTAAAGCACTATAAAGACTCAAGTCAGGGCTGCCCACATTGCCACCCAGGATGGTATGGAGTGGACATGAGATTCCAACAGGCTCTGGAAGGGATGACCTTTAAAGTCCTGCTGGTCTAGCAGGGCTGGACTATAAATAGTCCCCAGCCCCTGGCAGGCCCTGAAGCAGGATTGAACAACAGAGCCTAGGTTGCCACACTCTGAGCAAAAGAATCTCACCTCACCACACCCTTATGCAGCATAAAGGGCACCATCTATCAAGATCCTAAAGGCATGTGAATGCTTTGATCTAATAATATCCTCTGCAGGAGCCCTGCTTCAGATAAATGCTCATAAGTGCACAGAGGGGTCACAGCACTATTGTGTTTGGTTCAAGAGACTAGTGACAACTTGAATGTCCATGGGTAGAGGCTGCTAAATACAAGATATGAGCTTTCTGACTCGATCTTCTTTTTTAACTTTATATTTTTTAATTTAGTTTTAGAGAGAGAGAAAGGGAGAGGGAGAGAGAGAGAGAGAGAAACATCAATGTGAGAGCAAAACATCGATAGGCTGCCTCTTGCACCAAGCCCACAACCCAGTCATGTGCCCTGACCAGGAATCGAATCAACAACCTATCGGTGCACAGAATGATGCCCAACCAACTGAGCTCCAGCCAGGGCTCCTAATTCAGTTTTATTCTTGGCTATATCACCAGTGCCTACATCTAGTCATGGAACACAGACAGGACTCAGTAAATATTGGTTAAATCAATGTACAAATATCAATAACTAGAGGCCCAGTGCACAAAATTCGTGCACAGAGGGGGGGTGTCCCTCAGCCCAGCCTGCACCCTCTCCAATCTGGGACCCCTCGAGGGATGTCCGACTGCTGGCTCCCAACTGCTCGCCTGCCTGCCTTCCTGATTGCCCCTAACCGCTTCTGCCTGCCAGCCTGATCACCCCCTAACCACTCCACTGCCAGCCTGATTGATGCCTAACTGCTGCCCTGCCAGCCTGTTTGCCCCCAACTTCCCTCCTCTGCCGGCCTGGTCACCCCTAACTGCCCTCCCCTGTAGGGTTGATAGCCTCCAACTGCCCTCCCTTGCAGGCCTGGTCCCTCTCAACTGCCCTACCTTACAGGCCTGGTGCCTTCTAACTGCCCTCCCCTGCTGGCCATCTTGTGGTGGCCATCTGTGTCCACATGGGGGCAGGATCTTTGACCACATGGGGGCAGCCATATTGTGTGTTGGAGTGATGGTCTATCTGCATATTACTCTTTTATTAGATAGGATAGAGGCCTGGTGCAGGGATGGAGGCCAGCTGGTTTGCCCTGAAGGGTGTCCCGGATCAGGATGGGGGTTCCCTTGGGGTGTGGGGCGACCTTAGCAAGGGGCCTGTGGTGGTTTGCAGGCCAGCCATGCCCCCTGGCAACCCAAGAGAAGGCCCTGGTATCTGGAATTTATTTACCTTCTACAAGTGAAACTTTGTATCCTGGAGCGGAGCCAAGCCTCCTGCTCGCTCCATGGCCAGCAGCCATTTCTGTTGGGGTTAATTCACCTTCTATAATTGAAACTTTGTAGCCTTGAGTGGAAGCCTAGGCCGGCTAGGGCAGGTGGAAAGCTTGGCTTCCTCCATTGCCGGGGGCAACCCTGGCCTGCTCTCTCCAGCTCCGTGGCTGCCGCCATTTCTGTTTGGATTTGTTTACCTTCTATAATTGAAACTTTGTAGCTTGAGTGGAGGCTTAGGCCGGCAAGGGCAGGCGGAAAGCTTGGCTTCCTCCGTTTCCTGGGAAACCTTGCTCTCTGTGGTTGTAGCCATCTTGGTTGGGTTTATTTGCATACTCGCTCTGATTGGCTGGTGGGGTGTGGCTGGTGGGTGTGTCTTGTGGGTGTAGCGATGGTGCAGTCAATTTGCGTATTACTCTTTTATTAGGTAGGATACTAGAGGCCCAGTGCATGAAATTTGTGCAGGGGTGGGGAGGTGGGGGCGGGGGCAGTCCCTCAGCCCAGCCTGTGCCCTCAGGGGATGTCTGACTGCTGGTTTGCAGGAGGGGACAGGTAGGGTGCTTACCGGCTGGCTCCACCCCTGATCACCGCTGCTGGTTGCCTCCCTCTCAGGGGGCAGTGCGTGTCATAGCAACCTGTCGTTCCGCTGGTCATTCAGCCATTTGGTCGATTTGCATATTAGGTTTTTATTATATAGGATGATATTGTGCAATCATTATAAAGAATGAAACAAAGCCCTAGCTGGTTTGGCTCAGTGGATAGAGCATCAACCTGCTGACTGAAGGTTCCCGGGTTCCATTCTAGTCAAGGGCACATGCCCAGGTTGTGGGCTCAGTCCCCAGTAGAAGGCATGCAAGAAGCAGCCAATCGATGATTGTCTCTCATCATTGATGTTCCCATCTCTCTCTCCCTCTCCTTTCCTCTCTGAGATCAATAAAAACATATTATAAAAAATACAAGTAAGAAATACTAAAATTCTAGTTTTCTAGAACTTCTTAAAAACAAACAAACAAAAAAAAGAATGAAACAGAGCTACATGTACTGAATTGGAAATATGTCCTCAACTTGTTAAGTGATAAAAACAAATGTGGAAATTTTCTGGAAGAATGTGAAAATATCAACTGTGGTTATCTCTATGAAAAGACAATTGCTTTACACTCACTCTCCTGGGGTTTTTTAATAGGCATATATTACTTTCTAAATTTTTTTGAAAGTCTACTTTTTAAAATATATGTATAGCCCTAGCTGGTTTGGCTCAGTGGATAGAGCGTTGGCCAGTGGACTGAAGGATCCCGGGTTCAATTCTGGTAAAGGGCACATAGCTCGGTTGTGGGCTCAATCCCAGGCCCTAGTCAGGTGCGCATGAGAGGCAACCAATCAATGTGTCTCTCTCACATTGATGTTTCTCTCTCTTCCACTCTCTCTAAAAATCAATGGAAAAATATACTCAAATGGGGATTAACAAAAAAACAAAACAAAAAATATATGTATATACCACCATATTCAAAATAATCTAAGCCAGGATTCTGCAATGAGACCCTCATCAACCCTTCCAGAAGCAAAGAGTTCTAGGATCTTAAAAAGAAGTACTTATTGAGCACCTACTATGCACCAAGCATCAACCTCAACTCTCACAAACACATCTTCATCTAATTGCATCATTTCAAGAAATGGATCTATGTCCTTATTTAACAGTTGAATAAATTGAATAAATTGAATAAACTGAGTCTCAGGGGTTAAATGACTTGCAGTGGTGTATAAATATTTAAGAACATGGGTTCTTGCATCTGACAGATCTGAGCTCAAATTCTATCTCAGTTACTGTGTGAGCTTGGGCAAGCAGCTTCACTTCTCTGAGTTTCATTGTTCTCACCTGCACAATGGAATAAATAATGTACCTAATTCACAGGGGTGGTTTTGAGGAATCAATGAGATAACATATAGAAGACACTTAGCACAGTGTCTAGTACCCTATAGGTAGTCCATGAACAGCAGACACTACATCATTATCATTATTATTTCCTCTACCACCATCAGCAGCCAGACTCACACAGCTAATCGAAGCCAGAACCCCCCTCCAGAGCCCCACACGAATTTTAATCAAGATCCAGGGAACAGGCCAGGGCTGCATTAAGCCAAATTTTGTCTGTGGGGAGTCACATGGCCTAAAACTGTGTGGGTGTGGTGTGGTGTGTGGTGTGTGTGGTGTGTGTGTAGCCAAATAATGTTCCCTTGTGAAAACAATTATTAGAACAACAGGTCTTTGTGGCCATGGGAGGTCTGAATAGGAGCTACATTCACGACTCTGTTCCCAGGACAAGAGTCCCACAGGCACTTCAGGAGCATGGCATCACTTAGCTAAGCCAACTCGGGTGACCTCAAATTAGCTGCAATGGTTAATAACATCCCACTTTTAAAATATATATTTTTATTGATTTCAGAGAGGAAGGGACAGGAAGAGAGGGATAGAAACATCAATGATGAGAGAATCATTGATCGGCTGCCTTCTGCACGCCTCCCACTGGGGATGGAGCCCACAACCGGGCATGTGCCCTTGACTGGAATCGAACCCGGGACCCTTCAGTCCGCAGGCCGATGCTCTACCAATTGAGCCAAACCAGTTAGGACAACATCCCACTTTTGATGGTGGTCATGCACTGAGCCAAATTCAGTCATGACACCTGGCAGTGTCCATCTCCCAGGGAAGAAGATGGCAGGGGCCTAGACCTGGAGTTAGAAGAACTCATCACAAAAATTCTCAATTAACCAGTGTCACCCCAATAAATTCAATGAAAAGGAAAGAAAAGAAATTCTCAGGAGTCAGTCAAGCCCAGCTTGAGCCTTGAAGCCCAGCTTGAGTCTTGAGCCCCACCTTACACATTTAGGAAAGTAAACTGCAATTGACAAGGTTAAAGTAGAAAAGGTCTGAGATGTACCCTAGTGATCATTCCCCAAACACTCACCAAGATCTAATGTGTGCTGGGCCCAGTGCCAGGCCTGGGGCTCTGAGACAAACTACACATGATTCCTGCCCTCAAAGGCCTCGGAGTTTACTGGAGAAAACAATAATCTGCTGATGCTGATGTGATGATAATAAAGGCTGACTTTTATTAAATGCTTACCATGTGGAAGACATTGTGCTATGCACTTCAAGCACATTGTCTCATCCTTATAAACAGCAAATAAAATGAATAAGTTTATACTGTGGGCACTGGACTCAGCATGTTACACACACTTTACATGTATTATTTTTTAATCTTGCAAATAACAATACAAGGTAGGTACTATTCAAGGCTGAGGCAATGGTGGCCTCTGCAACCAAACTGACCTTGGTTTCAATTCTGAGTCTGCCAATGTATTAGTTGGATGACTTGAAGCAAGTTATTTATTCTCAACAAACCTTGGTGACTTTGCCTGTAACAAGGATTATAGAAATTCCTATTACGGTATGTGCCTTTTATATACATGTTACTCTATTCCTGTGTCTTTAATTTATTTTTAAAGGATTCTTTTTTTTAATATATTTTTATTGATTTCAGAGAGGAAGGGAGAGGGAGAGAGAGATAGAAAAATCAATGATGAGAATGAATCATTGATTGGTTGCCTCCTGCACGCCTCCTACTGGGGATCGAGCCCAAAACTCGGAATTGAACCCGGGACCTTTCAGTCCACAGGCCAATGCTCTATCCACTGAGCCAAATCAGCTAAGGCTATTCCTGTATCTTTTAAAAGCCTGATCTTTATGTGGAATGTACTTCCCCTTTGTACAAAGTACCAAAATTAAGTTCATTAATTTGTATTGTCCTTTAGTATTATATTTTAATGCATCACAGGCTCACTGTTGACTCTGTCTTGCCAGCCACACTGGAGGTGGAGGGAGGGGAAGCATTTGGCTGTTCCTCTTTTACCACAAGCTTAGTCCCCAAGGGCCCAGGCTGGCCCTGGCTCCAGGTCTGTACACACAATGGGCCTCTCTAAGTAGCAGGCAGAGGTGTGTTAGCTGCCAGATTGGGCCCAGACTGGTCACAAACACATCCCTGCGTCTGAGAGCAGGTTAAAGACATTTGTGCAAGCCCCTGACCTCCCAGAGGAAAAGGTACAGAAGGCAGACTAGGGTTGCTGATGCTCAGCTGAGCCCCTGACTTAGGCCAAAGAAGTAGGGATCTGGCTGGCACCCAGAGTTTGTCAGTGACATCTGTCCTTCTAGGACATTCTCAGGAAGCTCTGTACCTACCAAGACCCAGGCCTCAGGAAAGATGCCCAGCTGCCCTGCCAACTTCTCATCCAAAGAATAGGCCACCTACCTGGCTGGTGTGGCTCAGTGGTTGAGCATCAACTTATGAACCAGAAAGTCAAGGTTCAATTCCGGGTCAGGGCGCATGACCAGGTTACGGGCTTGATCCCCATTGTGGGCATGCAGGAGGCAGCAGATCAATGATTCTCATCATTGATGTTTCTATCTCTCTCTCCCTCTCCCTTTCTCTCTGAAATCAGTAATATATACTAATATATATATATATATATATATATATATATATATATATATATATATATATTTTTTTTTTTTTTTTTTTTTTAAGACACAAAGGTCAGGCCACCCTTCCATGGCCCCTTGGAGGTAGCTTGTGAGTGAGATAGGGGCAGGGAAGTTCTGAATAATGTGACCAGTGACTGGGTTCTAGCGGAGAACCTAGGCCCAGAGAGGCTCTCAAGAGCACTGGCTCCAGACTCAGGCCACTGCCCAATTCTTACCTTCCCCACACAGATTCCTCCAAATCTCAAGGACCAGCCACAACCCAGCATCTTAGCTCCCTCACATCCTCCAAGCTTCTCAGATCACCCGTGCAACTCAAAGATTTTTGACCTCAGTGCCCACTCTCACCCCTTTACTGCTTTGGTTGAAATGACCTCCTTCCATAAGCTGGCTGGGCCAGGAAAGCAACTCAAAAGAGACTTCTACTAAGAAAAAGCTGGGGGAAATTAACAAAGAAAGCCACAACCTCCAAACTCTTCTTATGTAGGCCTGCTTAAATCAAACCACCACCTTCTCCCTCCTGTTCATGGCCTCGCCTCCTCGTTGCCATTCTGCATCTATTTGTGCCTCCCTCCAAACCAGAGTGATGCTGCTAAAGCTCAGAGCTGACCATGTGAGCCCTGCCAAACACCTTGTAATGGCTCTTCCTTTCTCTCCAGAAAAAGTCCAGGTCCTTTAGTCTGGCTCTGCAGGATCTGTCAATCTAGTTAGCCTTCTCTTTTTTTCACTTCCTTCCTCATACCATAGGTTCAGATAAAGCTAAATTATTAAAGTCAAGTCACTTTACCCCTCTATGATTTTGCTCACACAGTTCCCCTGCCTGGAACGCCTTCCTCCACCCCGTACTCACCTCTGCTTATTGTTCATAAAGTGGCAGCATCCCCTTCTCCAGGAAGTCTTTCCTGACAACCCAGAGAGAAGAAACCACTTCCTCCTCCAATCCCTGGGCAGACCCTATCTCAGCATGTGTGACATGTTGGTGACCTGGTAGGTTTCCTCAGCTGTCTCCCCAATAAGTGCCTTCAAAGCCACAGAGTAGAGCAGTATAAAGGGAGGGGAGAAAAATAGAAAGCAAAAGAGGGCTCTCATCCAAAAGGCAGGAATAATAAATGACTTTATGTCAATAAATCTGACACCTTGGATGAAAAGGACAAATTCCTTGAAAGACAAAAACTACCAATGCTCATTCAAGAAAAAAAATAGATCCTCTAAATTACCCTATTAACAACATTAAAATCCGAGTTAAAAATCTTTCTATAAAGGTGGCTTCCCTTGCCGAAACCGGTTTGGCTCAGTGGATAGAGCGTCAGTCTGTGGACTGAAAGATCCCAGGTTCGATTCCGGTCAAGGGCATGTACATTGGTTGTGGGCAAATCCCGGGTAGGGGGTGTGCAGGAGGCAGCTGGTCGATGTTTCTCTCTCATCGATGTTTCTAGCTCTCTATCCCTCTCCCTTCTTCTCTGTAAAAAATCAATAAACTATATATTTTAAAAAAAATTTTTTTTTTAAAAAGGTGGCTTCCCTGGAGAATGCTACTAAACATTTAAGGAGAAAATAATATCAATTCTATAAAAATGCAGTGAAACAGGAGGGGAGTTACTAACATTTATAAAGTACCTACTATGTGCCAAATCCTATCTTGGGCAACAGAGAGGCCAAGCTTGCCGGGCCAGTATGGCTCAATGGTTGAGTGTCGACCTATGAATCAGGAGGTCACAGTTTGATTCCCGGGTTGGGGCACATGCCTGGATTGCAGGCTCGATCCCTGGTAGGGTGTGTGCAGGAGGCAGCTGATCATTGATTCTCTCTCATCATTAATGTTTCTGTATCTCTCCCTCTCCCTTCCTCTCTGATATCAATAAAAAAAATTTTTTTTAAAAAAAGAGAGAGGCCAAGTTCCACCTGGAGACCTGAAGCAGGATTTGCCAAGGAAAGATCTTGCCCTATGAAAAGTCTCAGAGAACATAGCACTAGAGACCCTCAATCCTGGGATGCCACACAGGTTACTTCTCTTCCTTGCCATATCCATGGTAGACCTTATTAATCAATTCCAGCTCCTTTCTGCTGAGTCCAGACAAGACCTCCCAGTCCTAAATACAGAACTCCTGGTGACCATCAGAGAAGGTGGCATTAATAGTGAAAGCTATTGGTTATCTCTGATCTAATCTAACCCTAGCCAATATGGAAACTAAGGCCCAGAGAAGCAAAGGTCTTACCAAGGCCAGAGATTCACCACAAAGCAGACAGGAGTTTAGAAACTGATTTTTAAATAGTTTGTGTAGAAGAGACAGTGCTTATGTTTTATCTCTCCTACCAGATGGTGAGCTCCTTCAGGAGAAGCCTGGGTCTAGTTCAGCTTCTAACTCAATGCTCTGTATACCAGGTACACAGTAGGTCTCTGCAAATGTTCCTTGTCTTAGTGAAGAAGGAATAGAGTAAATGAGTTAGATGGAAGGTTTGGATATTACTAGTAGCTCCTAAACCAGGAGATGCTTCAAGCATCTAACACTCAGAGATGCTACCTTTTCAGAATGATCCACACTGAGAACCCAAATAGAGACATTCTCAACCTAAAGATGAGGGGCTGAGGGGGACCTCCGTGTGGATTAGAAATGTGTCTATAGTAGAAATTTTGCCACCTATAGGCTAGACTTTCAAACAGCAAAAACTAAAAGAGCTTTTCAAGTCAACAAAAATATGACAGTTTGATAAATTTCAACTGTTTCAAATTGCATTAATGGCTATAAATATCAAAGTAATAAGACATCTGGGAGAAAAAGTATCTTATAGCCATATCATTAATGTAACTTTGCTGTGAAAATATGATTGATGTACTTAAGCTTTTAGGGACCAACACTGCAGCGTCAGCTTTTTAAAAATACACACTGTGGGCTCGCTCTCTCCCTCCCGGGAGCTCTCCGGCGCCTTTCCCTTCCTCCTCTCCTTTCCCCACAGGCATGCACCGCCTAAACTCTAAGGGTCCCCACAGACCTGCAACCAGGGGAGCAATGGGCTAACCCCCAGAACCTGTCCCCAAGGCCCCCTTTTCTCTGACTCTCCAGTGAGCTGACAGAAGGGCCTTTGCTCACTGCTTTCCCTTAACGTTTCTAGAGAACCAAAGCAGCCCCACCTAGTCTCTCTCCTGTTGCTTCTTCTATCCGAGGCTCTTCCTTGTTTCACTGTCCCCAGCTTTACTAACCTTACTCTCTAAATAAATAAATAAATAAATACACTGTATATGTTAAAAGTGTACCAAAAAATAAAAATAAAAACTGCACCAGTAGCATTTAAATAGATACACCTAAAATGTAAAAGTAAAACAAAACTGAAAGAGCCCTGGCCCATGTGGCTTGGTTGGTTGGCGCGTCGTCCAATGCACCAAAAGGTGGCAGGTTCGATTCCAGTAATGGCACATACCCAGGTTGCGTGTTCAATCCCAGGTCGGGGCAAGTGCAAGAGGCAGCTGAATGATGTTTCTCTCTCACAGCAATGTTTCTCTCTCGCTCTCTTTTCTCTCTCTCTCTCTCTCTCTCTCTCTCTCTCTCTCTCTCTCTCTCTCTCTCTCTCTCTCTCCCCCTTCCTCTTTCTTTTTCTTTTCCTCTCTCTCTAAAAAAAAAAAAAAATCAATTTAAAAATATTAAAAGCAAAAACTGAGAGAGAACAAGAATGCCAAAGATCACCCAAAGCCTGTTTATTTCTGTGGCCTCTTAGAGACCCATTTGGGGAAACAAAGGCAACCTGTCAGGATCTGGGCCTGGGGCTCAGCTCAGCATGGCATTCTCCATCAGCCCCCGCCACCTCCCCGTGCCTGTTCTGGGCCATGAGCCAGACACATTCCTCAGGCCCCCACAACTTCCGGAAATTGCAGACTGAAGTTTGAGGAAAGGGCTGAGCAAAGCAGAAATCTCTTGAGAGAGATGGCAAAAGGCTGATATGCAACAACCACAGCAAGAGGCCTATAACAACCAATGGGGAAACTGAGGCCTAGAGAAGGCAAAGGTCTCATCCAAGACCACACAGTGAGGGGATAGTGGAGAGGAACCACCCACAAAACAAACAAAACAAAAAAAAAAAAACACCTCCTTTCTGATCCTTGTTCATTTGATATTCTGCTACATACAGGCCAAGTCTTCTCCCAAATGAGAATGGGCCCCGGGGTTTTAGGGCCCTGAGTGCTAGAAGGACTGGAACTTAAGAGCTCTCCTGGTTCCTCAGGAAAGAGTCTTAGCAGTCCCATCTCCAGTCTCACCTTCTCTCTTCCCCTGAGTCACTCATTGAGTGACAAATCCTGCCATGGACCTTTTGTCCTGTTCACACAACCCAGCAAGGCAGAAATTACAGACCTGACTTACAGATGAGGAAACGACAGCGCAGGGACTTACCCAAGGCCACAGAGATAGGGAGTGGGAAAGAGGAAATGAAAACCAGGTCTGTCTGGCTCTGCGCTGGCTCTCCCACCACCCCATGCAGTCTCAAGGCAGGTCCCCAAGTTCTGTTTCTGTTTTCAATCCTGCCCACCTCCCAGACGCCACTGCTCGAGGCCTGGAGGCAGTAGGGACGAGCTAAACACCCTCGGCTCCCCAGTGCTTACCCTCCAGTACCACCTCTTTGCCTGTCTTCTTCAGAACCTGCACCGCCTCATCGTGAGTGGCAGAGGAAAGGTCTTCCCCATTCACGGACAGGATGGCATCCCCAACAAAGAGGGCCTCCGTCTGGTCAGCTGCCAAGCCTTTGAAGATCTTGGAAATGAGAATAGGCATCTTGTTCTCCCGGCCCCCTGCACAGACACAGAAAGAGGATGAAACTGAGGCAGACACTCCAACCCTTGGGAATCACATGGAGGCAAAATTATTTTTGAAGGCCTCCCGCAGTGTCCAGCCCAGTGCTGGGAAAGGGGAGATGGGGGGGGGGGGTAAAGAGAATTTCAGCAAAGAATCTTAGAAGTTTGGGACATTAATAATACTAATAAGTCAACCAAAGCACTTGTATGCATGCATATTAGCATAACCAATGGACGCTGGGGTGGTGAGGGCTTGCCCAGGTGGGAATGATTGGGGGGGCGGGGGGCTCAATTGGGGAAAAAGGAGACATATGTAAAACTTAAGATAATAAAAGAAAACATATAAATAAGTAAATAATACTAATAAGTCATTTTTGAAGGTTAAAAAAACGTTTTGTTTATAAAGACTGAAATGATTATATGCAAATTTGAACAGCTAGATTGTACAAGAAATTCTTTGAAAATTCCTTTTTTGCTGTCTTCCAAGAGTTGGATTCCATTATACATGCTTTGTTTTTTCTTTAGACCTGGAAAAAATATGCAATCTTTCAACAAGTGATTTATTCTTCCCTTTTCCAAGATTAGAAATCCTATGATCCCTTAGACCAGTGGTCGGCAAACTGCGGCTCGCGAACCACAGTTTGCCTCTCTGTTGACTAATGAGTTTGCTGACCACTGGGATAGGGGCTTAATCACAAGGAACAACAACAGCCTGTAATTATTGGAATCGAGAGTCTAGGTCAGTGGTCGGCAAACTCATTAGTCAACAGAGCTGCAGTTTGCCGACCACTGCCTTAGACAGTTCCTTCTGGAACAAACTTTCCTCTTCTCCCCAGTGGGTTCACCTCTACAGGCTCTGGGACTAGGACAGGAGTGAAGACATGTGAATGTTTCCTCACTGAGAAAGTCATTTTCTAAATTCATAATGTTATAGTTTGGTCACTGGATCTTTTGGTCTGATGCTTTGGGGGTTCACCAGTGTTTGAGTAATTTACAAGGGGCTTCAGTAATTTTTCCTTCAATACATATTTTGGGTTTTACGCAATTTTCCCACAGTGAGGGAAACCCACTGATACCCCCTAATCTGGCATTATGATGGGATTAGCTATTGCCATGGCTCCAAATTTTACAATCCAGGATCTAGACCTACGCCTTAAAAATCTAGAGATTTCAAAAGCCTAGATAAATAAGTAAATAAATAGCTAATACATTTTACTGAATTGCTTTGTTGCTAAATTCTTGAATGTTGTTTTAAAATAAAAAATAGTAATAATAGTTACTGTTAGTTCCAAGTACCAAACGTTGTCAGTGGTGTTTCATTGCATCTTCACAACACCCCAATCACACAGACATGCTCAGTTTCCTAGGAGGAAGACTGAAGTGTGAAGAGAAGCCCCTTGCCCATGGTTATCCAGTTAGTAAGTGGCAAAGCCAGTATGTATTTGAATGTAGGTCTCTCAGCTTCAGAACCAATACTGTTAACTCTACGGCAGACTGCAAGTAGGACCCTCAGATATCACACCACTGGTCCATCCCTGAAATATTGAAGATGAACTAGTGGCATAGAGAGGGGGTGGTCATTATTCCAAGGTCACAAAATAAATGTGTGGCAACTGGAGAATTGGAAGTTTCTCCTGACCCCCATTGCAGACCTAACAGTTTGCTTATTGTTCTGCACAGAGCTTGAGGCCAAGGAAAGGAAAAGGTTTCTATTTATATCTGCCCTGCTTGGCCTGAAACTGGGAACTTCAGTTCAATGTGCAACTGTGGTCATTCCTGGCTGCTTGGGCTGGACTGGACCCTCGAGGGGAGGTCATCATGGTAACAGGAGTGCAATCCACATACATGAAGAATTAAATGGAGCTGGTACTTCCCCTGAAGCCTCCTGAAAGTACCTTCACTACCACCTAGAAGTATGGTGCTAGGGTGTAACTTTATGTGACCTTGGAAAGTCCCTGCTTCTCTCCTAGTCTGTTTGTCTATCTACAAAGTGTAACTTTATATGAACTCTAAGTTCCTTCCTGCTTTGACACATTAAGTGTACAATTTCTGGGTTGATCTGTTTTAACCCCATGCTAGAGTTTGGGGCTAAGATGGATGCCCACTCCCTGGATTATCCTTTTTCTCTTTTAGGGGTCACTACATGGGGATTTGCCCTTCCATGGGAAAGAACCAACTCCCCTGGCACTATCTAGTGGCCTGATAATTAAGGTTCAAATCCCAGCTCTGCCACTCACTGACGGTGGAATCCTGGGGAAATTGTCTCTTTCCTGAATCTCAGTTTCTTATCTGCAAAATATTGATTATGCTCCCTACCTTTTACCACTTTTTGCCAGGATGAAGTGGATCATGAGCCTAGAGTACTGTAGCACTTAGCACACTGTGGTAGCTGAGCCACCACCATCCCTACCCTCTCACTCAGGCCAAAGGGTCTGGAGGCACGGGAACAGAGCACATCCAGAATGATAGTAGTGTTGGCCTGAGACCCTGACAAGTAATTGTGGTAGGAACTGTGAACCCAATAGCCGGGGGTGTGCAGGGATTTTAAGCACTACTTTTCGTTGCTTTGGGAATCTCTCCTGGCCTCCATTTTCCCTCTCACCTAACAGCAATAATTAACCAAGCACCTACTATGTGCTGGCAGGGTGAATGCTTTAGACTCCTGTGCTCATAGAAACATCACAACTATATTATCAGCTTCACTATATAGTTGAGGAAACTGAGGTTCAAAGATGGGAAGTGATTTGAATTCACACAGTTGATCCTGGACTCAAAAACAGCCTGGTTGCACCCTAAAAAAAGCTATCAGGTACAGCCGGTGTGGCTCAGTGGTTGAGCATCGACCTATGAATCAGTTCACGGTTCGATTCCCAGTCAGGGCACGAGCCCTGGTTGTGGGCTCAATACCCAGTGTGGGGCATGCAGGAGGCAGCTGATCAATGATTCTCTGATCATTGATGATTCTCTCTCTCTCTCTCTCTCTCTCTCTCTCTCTCTCTCTCTCTCTCCTCCTTCCTCTCTGAAATCAATAAAAATATTTTTTACAAAAAGTTGTCAATATTGGGAGCTGAGAGCTCCCAGAGAGGAAGGAGTAACAAGTCTATGTCCACCCCTCTCAGTCCTGTGCAAGGAGGAGATAGTAAGATCAGGAACCTCAAACCCACCTCTTTGCCTAGGTACACAGCCTTACTGGGTCCTCATATTTGTGTGTCTTTTCCTGCCCCCTGTCTGTGAGCCCAGCAGGTGCCTAGTCTCCAATTGACCCCTATGCTTTGAACTCCAGGTCTTACCCGTAGCCCCCACCTTGTTTGTGTCTCAGGGACTTCCTCCTCCCTGCCCTAGTAACCTCCCAGTCCCAGGCCCCAATCCCTTTTCTCCATCCTCTGCTTTCCTGGGGCCCATCTTGTCCTTGATGTCCATGCAACCCCTGAATGGTAACTGCTCTCAGATCTCTATGCCTCCACACAGAACTACCCACCCACGTGTCCTTGGGCGTCCCCAACCCCCTCCACACCTGTGCCTTTCGACTGAGACATCGGACTCTTGAAACCCTCTCCGACGACCTTGGTGCTCCGGTTCCCTCTGTCCCCTCGAACCCTCTTACCCCCAGACAGGAGTCCTCCAACTCCACGTCCTCGGTGCGCCGCCAGCCCCCAAGACCCCTACGCCCTCGGTGCCTCCTCGCCCACCTTTGATGCTGATGCCCAGCCCGCCGGCATCGGCCTTGCGCACAGTCACACGGCGCCGCTGGAGCAGCAGCGCCTCGGGAAGCTGCGGGGTCGCCGCGCCGGGCTCCGCTGCGCCGTTGAGCTGCGCGGGCTCCGGCTCCCGCGGGGCGCCGGGCTCCGTGCCGGGCTCGCCGTCGGCGGGGCTCACGGTCAGCGAGTCCTCCGCCAGACTAAGCAGCACCTTCTGCCACCGCTCGCCGCCTGCCCCCGAGCCCGCCCCGGTGCGCAGGTCCAGCAGCCCGGTGCGCGGGGCGCGCCTGCCGGACGCCATCTTCGAGCCCCCGGGCCGCCGCGTTCGCCCGGCCCCGCAGTGCCCGGCCCGCTCCAGCCGAGCGCCCAGGGCAGAGGGCAGCGGGGGCCCGGCTGGGCCAGCCGCCACCCAGCCCAGGACCGCGGGGGGTGGAGCCTCTGGGGGCGGGGCTGTGTGGGCGGGGCTAGCGGTGGGTGGGGCGGGGCGGGCGGGGGCGGGGCCCAGGATCCGAAGATTGTAAAGTGTGGGACCACTTGGAGAGTGGGATTAAAAGGGCGTCTGGGCGTGGAGCCGGTGAGGTGTGAGAGCTTGGCGGGGCCATAAGGGGGTGGGCCTTCGTGTTGGGAGCGGAGCTCTAGGATCCTGTGGAGGAGACACGGTTATCGGGGTCCGGGACCATAGCTCACGCACGCAGAAACAAGAAAAAGACACAGGAATCCTGGTGCGAGGCTTTGGAATGCTGCAGCAGGGCTACGTTTGTCGAGCACTGGACTCCAGGGTCCGGGCTTGGGTTTACGAGCAAGGAACCGAGCCGCGAGTTTGGTTGCTAGGGGAGGAAATTTGGAAGGAACTGGTTTCCCACTCTGGGTCTGGAGCTTCTGTCTGTGGGCGTGGTTTTGGTGTGGGCGTGGCTTGTGGCGGCCACGCCTGCTGGGATGAGAGCACTGCTGGTTCTGTTTAAGGTTCAGGGGGATACAGTCCCCCACTTCCAAGGGAGTTCAGAAGATTAATTCCCTGTTCTGTTCACAGTCGAAGACAGAAAAGCCTGAAATCCCACACAGAGAGACCTGTCTGGATAAGAATCCAAAACTGCTCCCGGTGTGAGGGAAGACGACTGGAAGGTGGGCCTCTGAGTCTGGACGTCTGGAGACCTGGTTTAGGATCCCTGCTCAGACATTGTTAGTTCCATGTCAACCTTGGTCTCATCACTCCAATTCTCTAAGCCTCAGTTTTCTCATCTGTGAAATGGGAGTCATAATAATGTCTATTTTCACAGGGATGTGTCAGGATTAAATCTATGTGAAGACGTGTTGAATCTCAGAGGGAAGGCAGGGGTGTGGGTGGGTGGGTGTGGAGAGATTAACCAGGGAACGTATTTGCATATATGCATAGCCCATGGACACAGACAGTAGTGTGGTGAAGGCCTAGGAAAGGTGGGGGGTGGATGGAGGGTCAATGGGGAAAAAGGGCACATCTGTAATACTTTTAACAATAAAGATAAATTTTTTAAAAAGAAAACTATAAATCCTATAGAATCAATATCACGTTCATTTATTGAATGCTCTACTGGCCAAGCCCAAGTCAATATTTTTCATGTGTAATCTCATCTTTACAGTAGCCTCACAGAGTAGCTCTGAATACCCCCAACATACAAAAGGGAAAATCTGGACTGAGAAGCTCTAATTGGCCCAGGTCACACATTTGTGAGTGGGAGCAAAGCTGGGATTCAAACTCATGCCTATTTGACACCAGTACCTGGAGACTGACCCACTCTGCTTGACAGCTGCCAAATATGAAGTGAAGGGTATCAGAAAAATCTCACCACATCTGCACACCTGCCCGGGTTGTGGGCTTGATCCCTGGTGGGGGGTATGAGGGAGGTGGCTGATTGATGATTCTCTGTCATCACTGATGTTTCTATCTCCCTCTCCCTCTCCCTTCCTCTCTGAAATCAATAAAAACATATTTGAAAAAATAGGAAGTGTAATTATTGTGGAACACAAGCATCAATCAAATAGTTTTATAGTTATAAGTGTCAAAATAGGGGAGACACAAGTAAAAAATAAAATGAACCCAGGACCCAGCTGGTGTTACTCAGTGATTGAGCATCGACCTATGAACCAGGAGGTCACTGTTAGATTCCTGGTCAGGGCACATGCAGGCTCAATCCCCAGTGTGGATTGTGCAGGAGGCAGCTGATCAATGATTCTCTCTCTCATCGTTGATGTTTATCTCTCTCTCTCCCTCTCCCTTCCTCTCTGAAATCAATAAAAATATATTTTAAAAATAAAATAAATAAAATGAACACAGGGTCTGGCATACACATGATATCCAACAAGTATATGGAAGAGAGAGGGAAGGATGGAAGCATGTAGGAAGGAAATATAGCATTACTTATGCATTGATATTTTAAAAGTATGATGGTGCTTAAAGATTGTAGAGCAGCCTAAGAAATATGGGGGTAAGCACTTGCGATAAATGAGAATTACAATCTACTTGGTTTTTGGAAATTCGGAAGGGAGGAGGGATCAGGCAGGAGACAAGGGACCAGGGGGAGGTTAGCTTTCTTTCCCAGGACCAAAGCCTGGAGCCAGATCTTTAAAAGTCCCCCCACGTACTGCCCTGCTTAAAAAAGACTTAATGAGCCAAACTTGGTGAGAAAGAGCCCTAATACAGAGTTTCTCCCCTAGGGGACTATTTTCTGTGGTTATAATGTGAAGAAAGGAATGAGAGGTGTGATGTGAGCAGAATAAAAGGAGGCTAGCAGAGAAGAAGGATGTAGAGTCAAAGAAAACCGTGATATGCGTGTGTGCATGTGTAAATGTGTATGTGTGTATGTGCAAGATCACATGATATGGGCAGTGCCAATCAGCTGTGTCCCTCTCAGCCCACCCACAGGAACACTGTAGCTGGAGAAATGCTCTTCTTCTCCCTCCACTCTGGTCAGCTGATGCCACTCCTCTGTGGCTCAGAAATTGTCCTCCCAGACACATACACACACAGCCCTGGCTTCCCACCAACCTCAGGGCAGAGCTTCCAGAGGAAACCAGTTCACTACCAAGGGACAAGAGAGGGGGAAGGAAAAGGAAGGAGGGAGGGGGACTTTCCAGCTCACCAGTTTTGAATTCCCCACCAAAGGGCCTGCAGGCTCAAGCCTTTGGGCCAGGAGTCCAGGAGAGGACTCTGGTCAGACAGAGAGGCCTCTATGCACAAGCTCCAAGGCAGGGAGCAGAGATTCTTTACACTCCTGGCCTTCTAGACCCTAAGATGGCAGCAATAATGAAAGTTAACAGGACTAACTGCTTGGATCATCTCAATTAACCTTCAAGACAGTCCTAGGGCCCAGCTGATGTGGCTGAGTGATTGAGTGTCCACTTACGAACCAGGAGATCAGGGCATATGCCCAGGTTGCGGGCTTGATCCTCAATAGGGGGCGTGCAGGAGGCAGCTGATCAATGATTCTCTCCCATCATTGATGTTTCTATTTCTCTCTCCCTCTCCCTTCCTCTCTGAAATCAATAAAAAATATCTTTTTTTAAAAAGTCCTCAGAAGTAGGTCCTGTTATTGTCTCCACTAAGCAGATGAGGAAACTGGGACTCAGATACATGATGTAATAAGCCCAAGCAATCTGGCACCAGAGATCACTGGGACACCATACTGCACCCCAGGTGAGGTTTGGATCTTAGTGGAGGCTGGGAGGCTTCCAAAGTCTAAGACTCCATGGTGTCCTGTGGGATGGAAGCTAAACCAGGTGCTTCCCTAATATGTCACCCTTAAACCTTCATTGCAGCCTTGTAAGGCAGGCACTAAAATCTCCATTTTGCAGATGAGAAAACCAAGGTCAGAGAGAAAAAGTGACTTATCCAAGGTCAGACAGGCAATTAATGACAGAATCCGAATATGAAACAGATTATTTCTGATTTCGTAGCTTTAGCCCCTTCTACTGGGCTACTCAAGATCCTAGTTAAAATCAGACTCAGAATGTCAGAGAATTCACATCGTACGCTTGTGAAATTCAGAGTAAAGCAATGCTAGTATCATAAGATATTGGTGCTTAAGAGGGGACCCACCAAATGTCACTAAGTCTAATTGCCTCACCCCAAGCCAGAAGGCCCTTGATAGCATCTCCAAGAGCTTTCCCTCTAGCCTGAGCTTGGATGCCTCCAGTTACAAGGAGCTCACCTCTCCACAAGGCAGCCCATTTCCATTAAGAAACTACTCCCCACCACCCAAGCCAAGGCAGGGACAGGGAACTCATACTTCTTGATTTTGCTGTCTCAGTGCTGCCTCCTTAAAATGCCTGTTCAAATCGAGGTTGAGAGAAATTTTAATAATTCTCCCATAACCATCCTCTTTATTTCCTTCACAGGACTCGTAACACTTTGTACTGCATGCTTCATATGTTTGTTTACTTATCACCCATCTCCCCACTATATCTCAATAAAACTATGTATTTATATAGTTCTAGTTTTACTACAATTAAAGAAAGATTTAACGTTTTCAGAACCAAAGATTCCACTGTCTTACTTGACTCATGTCCCCAAATATGATAGAAACCTAAAATGGATGATATAGTCCAGTCATGACTGAGATTTACATGTGCAAGCCTTAACAAATTTATAATCTCCTTTATTTACATATTGTAAGTTGTATGATTTAGATGTTGCAGAAATACTTGTGAATCAAAATAAGTTTTGCACCCAAGCTGGGTGAGTCAGTTGGTTGTAGTGTTGTCCTGTGCACCAAAAGGTTGCGTGTTTGATTCCCTGTCAGGACACATACCTAGGATGCAGGTTCAATCCCCGGTCAGGGTACATGTAGGAGGAAACTGATCAATGATCAATGTTTCTCTCACATTGATGTCTCTCTCCCTTCTTCCCTTCCTTCTTCCCTCCCTCCTCCCTCCCTCTCTCCCTCCCTCTAAAATCAATAAACATATCCTCAGGTGAGGATTTAAAAAATACATTTTGGCATATCACTTTCATGCTTAGCAGCTCAGTAATGTATGTTTTTAGATTTTACCCACCACTTTTAGATTTTTTTAGGGTTTTGTGGGGGTTTTTTTGCAAGAGAGTTGTTCAGATTAGCTAATCCTCTAAACTGTTAACTGAGCACTCATCCCAACCTCCAACCTGGGCCTGTGCCCTAACGGGGAATCAAACCAGCGACCCCTTGATGCACAGGATGACATTCAACCAACCAAGCCACACTGGCTAGTGCTGATTTATATTTTTAAAAGATCCCTTTGGCCACTAAACAAAATGTGTACAAGGTGAGGGGGAATGGATTGATTGGAAGCGAAGAGATCATTTAGGGAAGTATTCAGATTATATATTACTGTATAAAATACAACCCCACTTAGAGGCTTAAAACAATGACAGTCAATTATACACTGAGTGGCCAGATTATTATGATCTCTGAATGCATAATAATATGGCCACTCAGTGTATATCCTATATAATAAAAGGCTAATATGCAAATTGTCCCCTCGACTAGGAGTTCGACCAGCAGGCAGGCCAGCCAACCGCCCATGTCCCCTCCCCCTGGCCAGACCCCACCCATGCACGAATTCATGCACCAGGCCTCTAAAATACACACACACACACACACACACACACACACACACACACACACTGAGTGGCCAGATTATTATGTGTTCAGAGATCGTAATGAACTGGCCACTCAGTGTATTTCTTGCTGTTTGCCTAAGGCTCAGTGGGGACAGATCATCTCTGTTCCACATAATGTCAGATGGAGTGGCTTGACTAGAAAATGAAAGTTCTACTTTTCAAGATGGCTCACTCACATAGCTAGGAGCTCAGGTGTGGCTGGGGACTGGGGGCTTCTAGTCCTCTCCATGAGCTGCTGGGCTTGCCCACAGCATGATGGTTGGGTTGCAAGTTCAAGTGTTCAAGAAAGCAAGGTGAAAGGACATAGTGTTTTTATGATCTAGGCTGAGAAGCCATATTAACATCATTTCTGTTGTATTCTATTGGTTAAGACAATCACAAAGGTCTTCCCAGATTCAAGAAGAGGGGAATTTGACTCCACCTCTTGATGGAAGAATGACAAGATTCCAGAAGAGCACATGGCATGGGAACTATTGTTGCTGCCTTCTTTGGAAAGTCCAATCTGTACAGAGACTGTTGAAGTTGAGTATGGCAGATGGTGGTGACCTGGACTAGGGAGGTGGCTGAAGAGAAGATGGAGAGGAGTAAATATAATTAAGAGGTAATGAGGAGGTTAAGACTTTCGGGTGGCTTGTGTGAAGAAGATTAGGGAGAGTCAACAACAGAAGACTTTAAAGTGTGTGACAGTCTAAGATAACTTAGGAAGAGAATGTGGAAAAAGAAAATAAACCAAGGGTTTGAGTCCTGAGTTAGAAATCAAGAAGAAGAGGAGAGTAAGTGTAGATGATCATCTCAGGAAGCAGGACATTTGCTGTTGGGTGTTCGTTTTTTTGTTGGTGGGAGGTTTTAATTAAGAGAGGGGTTTCCGGACTCCGCCAGAGCCGCTGTTGCCAGCGACATGTTCAAGGTAATCCAGAGGTCCAGCCAGTCTGAATCTGCTCACCTTCAAAGTCTACGCATCACAGAAAAAGGACTCAACTCACAAAGCTTCTGTGAATGTGAATGAGCTTTCACTCTACTCTGTTCCCGAAGTTCAGTCTAAATATGTGGAGGAGCCAAGGACTCAACTTGAAGAAAGCATCTCACATCTCTGACAGTATTGCAAGCCATATACAAGTTGGTGTCAGGAAATGTATTCCGAAACTAAGCCCAAGATGAAAAGTTTGGTTCAGTGGGGGTTAGACAGCTATGAATTTCTCCAAAATGCTCCTCCTGGATTTTTTCCAAGACTTGGTGTTATTGGTTTTGCTGGCATTGTTGGACTCCTTTTAGCTAGAGGTTCAAAAATAAAGAAGCTAGTATATCCACCTAGTTTCATGGGATTAGCTACCTCGCTTTGTTATCCACAATAAGCCATCGTATTTGTCCAGGTCAGTGGGGAGAAATTATACGACTGGGGTTTATGAGGATACATAGTTGTAGAATATTTGTGGAAGGAGAACTTTCAAAAGCCAGGAAATGTGAAGAATTCATCTGGATATAAGTAGAATACACCAGGTTCAGCCCATTTTAATCAGTTATAGGTAAATATTGGAAACTCCATACAATAAACCAGTGTTTCTACAGAAAAAAAATGGAAGAGGTGTCATTATTGAATGTAGTAAACAGGCTTTTTTCTTCAGGAAAAACTACACTAGGCCTCATTGTTACCTTGGTTGATGTCATACTACAAAGGGACTAATCTGAAATCTTTTCACCTCCAGATAATGTACATGCCTTTGAACTTCTTGTTCTCATGTTGCTATTTATGTACATAATTAAAATTCAAGTTAAAAAAAAAGAGAGAGAGGGGTTTCCTCTTAAACCAGACAATAATCCTAAGCTCTCTAATTCTGGACCCAGGACAAGAAAATAAAGCTTGGGGGTGGGGGTGGGGGGAGATAATGGTAATGGTTTGAGCTGGGCTTTGAGGATGTTCATGTGAGGATCAAGAGGCTTTCAGAAAATCGAAGTATAAGGAACAGGGACCAGGGCAATGGGTTTGTTTTTTTCCCTAAAGATAATGAGGAGCCAGGAAGGTGTTAACCTTAGCAGAAGGAGATTCATAATCATGGCCTAAGAATTTTTATCCCAATCCAGCATTTGATGAAGGAGGAACCAGAGGCCCTAGAGGGTTTCGCTACCCCTGTACCCCTAGCCCACTATTAGTCACTTGAAAAAGACATTTGTCAATGAGCTGGAAACAGCCTGATGCTGGAGCCATATAGATTCAGCATCCTGGCGCCACATCTGATAGATGGCAGCAGAGGGCAGCAGAGAGTCAGGGCTGCGGGGCCCTAGGTAACTGGCCATCCAGCATCCATAGAAGAAAGATGGGAGTCTAGAATGGTGTGGGAACTGGGGATCCTTAAACTTGCCACTTCTGAAGCACTTTCTTCCCTTCCTTATATGAGGATTACACATCCATTTCAGAGGTGGGATTATTATTATGGTTACCATTATTATACCAGCTACCATTTACTGAGCCCATCCCATCTCAGCACCTGCACCCCCCAGTCACAGACCCAGCCAATGGAAAGAGTACCGTAAGTTTTGGGGTCAGGCAGATTTGGCCTCAAACCCTGGCTCTTCCACTGACTCAAGTAACTCACTTCCCCTCTAAGTCTCACTTTCCACATATATGAAAGGGGGATAATAAGACAAAAGCCTGGAGGGCTCTGAAAGAATTTTTAAAATTATATTTATTGGGGTAATCCGGCCAGTGTGGCTAAGTGGTTGAGTGTTGACCTATGAACCAGGGAGTCAGATTCCATTCCCAGTCAGGGCACATGTCCAGGTTGCGGGCTCGATCCCCAGTAGGGGGTGTGCAGGAGGCAGCCTATCAATGATTCTCTCATCATTGATGTTTCTATCTCTCTCTCCCTCTCCCTTCCTCTCTGAAATCAATAAGAATACATTTTAAATTTTTTATTGTGGTAACATTGGTTAATAACATTATATAAATTTCAGGTGCATAACTTTATACTATGACCTGAGAAAATTAAAGGGCCCCAACCCCCAACATACACACACACAGACCCAAAGTTGGGAGTTCTACACACTGCCCCAACCCCCCAACCTTAACTGATTCCAGGAGGAGTCACCACGGTGGAGGGAGCACCCCTGGGCCCAGAGCTCACCCACCCTCATGTTGCATTCAGAACAATCCTTTATTCCTTTCTTCCCACAGATGTTTCACTCACACTCTTCTCTGCTCTGAAGTCCCCTCAAAAGCATTCGCCAGTAATTTTTCCAAATCACGGTAATTATCTCATTACTTTGATATTAATAGATTTCACCTGCCATCAAGGAGCCAACTGAAAAGTTCCCAGTCCCTATGTGTGGGGAGGGACTCCTGGAGTCGGCTTTGCATGAAAGCTGGCCTGGCAGCAACCCTGCAGTTCATTCACCCCAGCTCACTTCCCTACCATCCACCTTCCCTTACTCATGCTCTTGCCCATGTCAGAGACAAGCCTGACTCCTGAGAAAGGTAGAAACCAAACTGCCCAGTCTCCAGAGGCCTAGAGTCATACAGTAAAATACACTGTAGAGGCAGCACCTAGAAGGGGATCTAGGGTTGCTGGTCACCCAGGGACTTCCCCTCAGCTACACTTCAAGACAGATCTGACTTGGAGACACTACAAAGCTTAGCTAGAGGAGGAACGTCACAGATGACAGGTGTTAGGGGTATCCAGGGCCCACCTCCAAAAACTCCTTGGCAGACCTTCCCCAAGCTCCTCCCCTTACCTCCCAATAATAACTAATATTTATTGAGTATGGTCCATAACCATTTGGGGGGGGGGGGTGGTAACTTAATTAATCCTCATAGCATCATTGTTATTGGACCTATTTTACAGGTAATTTTTTTAAATTTCGTGATTGATTTCAGAGAAAGAAAAAGGAGGAGTGAAAGAGAGAAACTTCAATTTATGCATTCATTGGTTGCTTCTTGTATGTTCCTTGACCGGGGATTAAACACACAACCTTGGCATATAAGGATGATCCTCTAACTAACTGAACTACCTGGCCAGGGAAGGACTCTTTTCTATGATAAAGATTTAATTAGCCCCATGTTAAATGAGGAATGAGAGTTTATGTAATCTGCCCAAAGACTTACTCTCTCAGTATCAGATCTGGAATGAATTCATGTGGACCTGACTCCCAAGCCTATTCTCCTAACCATGAGACTCTTCTGCAAGCACCCTCCTCTTTAGGCCTCAGTTTCCCTATCTGTAATAATCACAGAGACCATTCATTGATGAGAGCTCACTGTTTGCCAGATACCAGTTTGCCACAATCCCTCCTGGCCCATTGCACTTGATCTTATTAATGAACTAGAGGCCCGGTGCATGAAATTCATGCATGGGAGGGGGGATCCCTCAGTCCAGCCTGCACCCTTTCGCAATCTGGGATTGCTGGCTCCTAACTGCTCGCCTGCCTGCCTGATCACCCCTAACTGCTCACCTGCCTGCTTGATCACCCCTAACCGCTCAACTGTTGCCTGATCGCCCCTAACTACTCTCCTGCTGCCTGATGGCCCCTAACCACTATGCCTGCCTGCCTGATGTGCCTAACTGCCTCTGCCTGCCTGCCTTATTGCCCCAACTGCTCTGCCTACCTGCCTCATCACCCCTAGCCACTTGCTTGCCTGCGTGGTTACCCCTAACCACTCACCTGCCTGCCTGATCACCCCTAACCACTCGCCTGCCTGCCTGATTGCCCCTAACCGCCTCTGCCTCAGTCCCACTGCCATGGTTTTGTCTGGAAGGATGTCCGGAATGATGTCTCGAAGGTCGTTCGGCTGTCTGGTCTAATTAGCATATTATACTTTTATTATTACAGATTTGAATCTATAACCATTATAACCACGAAGTAACACTGCTTTAGTCATACCCACTCTCAAGTGGATAAGTGGGTTTCCAAGTCCAAGGCTCCCAGGAATATTGCCTAGGATGGGGGAAGGGACAGTCTCGGCAGACAGGCTGCCCAGGGCAAGGCAGGCCAAGGCTGACTGATTGGGCAATCAGAGACTAGACTAGCCAAGCTGGTCAGGGTGGGGAAGCAGAATAGAGGATCCTTTGTCAGGCCAGAAACTGCAAGGCTGCCCCATCCCCACCATCTGGCTCCAGCTACAGCCCAGTGATGCATGATGGGGAAATGGCAGGAGGGGGGTGCTGGAGGCTGCCCACCTGCTCTGCCTCCTGGGATAAGCCAACCTAAGACCTCCCAGGCCCATCTGGCCAACACATCCCTGAGCCCTGACCACCCCTAGGGACTCCTTTCGACAGGCTAAAATTGGCTGGGAGTATGGCCAGCCTGTTGGGGTCACAGGTCACTGTTAATCTGCTAGAACAAGGGAGGACAGGCGGGTGGGCAGGCAGCCGGTGTGGGCAAAGCCCTGGCAGTTCCTGCTGTCTGGTCTGGTGGCCCTGGAGGGAAATCTTCCTCTTCTGGGAGTCAGGGAAGTGGGCTAGAAATACAGGCCTCGAGGAAAATTGCAGATGCTCACATCTTGCTACCTAGCAATTTCACTTCTATATGGGGACTTCAGAGAAAAGTTGAGGCACACGTTCAAGGTGTCATTGCAGCCCTGTGTGTGATAGTGAAACACTGGCAATAACATGATGCCAGTAGAGACCAGAATAAATATAAGAACCTAGACCATCTTTCTTTTTTTGTTAATAAATATATTTTTATTGATGTCAAAGAGGAAGGAAGAGGGAGAGAGAGAAAGAAACATCAATGATGACAGAGAATCATTGATAGGCTGCCTCCTGCATGCTCCCCACTGGGAATTGAGCCCGCAACCCAGGCATGTGCTCTGACCGGGAATCAAATCGTGACCTCCTGGTTCATAGGTGCACACTGAACCACTGAGCCAAAATGGCTAGGGCTAGACCATCTTTCTTTCTTTAAAAAAAAAAAAAATTTTTTTTTATTGCTTTCAGAGAGAAAGGGAGAGGGGTGCCCTTGACCAGAATCAAACCCAGGACCCTTCAGTCCGCAGGCTGACACTCTATCCACTGAGCCAAACCAGCCAGGGCTAGACCATCTTTCTTAATGATACTCAACTATTGGGTCTAAGAACTGAAGCCTCCATGTCAACATGACTTGATTGTTTCTTCCAGGAAATTCTTACCCTAGAAGGTAAAACTGTAAATCAATAAATAACTTCACTAATTGCCTCAGGAAATTCTTGCAAACCAATTTGTTTAGGCAAATACTTTGCTCACCTTGGCAAACACCTTTCTTGCAGTCATTGCTATTATTAATAACTAGAGGCCCGATGCACGAAATTCGTGCAAGAGTAGGCTTTCCTTCCCCTGGCTGCCAGCACCGGCTTCCCTCCGGCACCAGGACCCAGGCTTCCCTCCAGCCGCCAGCAGGCACCCAGAACCCAGGCATCCCTCACAGCCCCAGCTTCATCTAGAAGGATGTCCGGTCTAATTAGCATATTGTGCTTTTATTAATAATAATAATATTGGGAAGAGCAAAGAATAATAAATGTGGGGGTGGGGAGAAGAATGAGTCTAGGACAGTACCATATTATAGTTAAGACTCAGAAGGGGAAGAGGTAGAACTGAGGCCCAGACACAGTCACTCCAGAGTCCTCTGATTCCATGCAGCAGAGAGAGGACTATGCAGGTCCCAGACCTGATTGGAAGAAAATCTGGAAATAGGACTGACTCAGCCCAGGTGTGCCTTTGAGCATTATATTTTCACCAGACTGTCTGCTGTTGAAACTCTGGTGTTAGCACTCAAAAGTAGAGAAATGGACCCTCAAAGGTTGTGTAACCAATTGAATAGCTGGGTGAAGGACAGGTTCCAACTCCCAACCTCTCCATCCTTCTTCAACAGTATCCATGTACATGCTACTTGTTCCCTCCTCCTGGGCATTCTTCCTCCCTTACCTGGTTAACTCCCACTGAACACTGAGAATTTAGCTCCCCAGCTGCTTTCACAGGGAAGGTTCCTGATTAATTAGAATTTCATGGCTTCAGAGTTCTATTAGTTGGAATTCACAACCAGAGAATTCTATTGATTAGAATTTTATGGCACCAGGGAACTATTGATTAACATTACATGGCCCCAGAATTCTATTACTTAGAATTTTATAAGTTGAGAATGCTATTGATTCTAATTTCATGGCATCTTAGTGTTCCAGCGATGCATGCCTCCCCCAGATAGCCACAAAGGACACGCAGCTCTCAGCTCAAACTGTGACCAAGAAAGAAAGGAAGGGAGGGAGGGGGAGAGAGAGGGAGAGAGAGAGAGAGAGAAAGACTGTCACCTTCTCACCCTCACCTATTTCAAATTGTCTGTCTGCCACCCGCTCCTGCTTTATTTTACTCCATGGCGGTTGTCGCCACTTCATATCAAATACATTACTTACTGCTTCCTACACTACAATGTAAGAGCTCCACCAGGGCAGGGATTTTTATCAGCCTTGTTCGCTGCTGTATCCCCAGGGCTGGAACAGTGCTTGTCACACAGCAGGTACTCAATAAATATTTGTTGAATATTTATAAATGAATGAACTGCAGAATAAACTGTTGCAATTATTACATAAAGGTACCATATAATCATTTTTATACTTGTTCTAATCATTTTTATTTATTTGTTTATAATGTATTTTACTAATGCTTTAATTTTTAAAAATTTAGCCTGGCCGGTGTGGCTCAGTGGTTGAGCATTGAGCTATGAACCAGGAGGTCACAGTTCAATTCCTGGTCAAGCACAGGTTGTAGGGTCAACTGATCCCTGTTTGGGGGTGTGAGGGAAGCAGCTGATCAATGATTCTCTATCTTCACTGATGGTTTCTATCTCTCTCTCCCTCTCCCTTCCTCTCTGAAGTCAAATAAAAAAATATTTTTAAAAATTTCATTTTAGAGAAAGAGGAAGGGAGAGAGAGAGAAAGAGAGAGAGAGAGAGAGAGAGAGAGAGAGACATTGGTTGGTTGCCTCTCGCATGCACCCCGACTAGGGATCAAACCCACAACCTGGATATGTGCCCTGACTGGGAATCAAACCCACCACCTTTGGTATATGGAACGATGCTCCAACCAACTGAGACACATCAGCCAGGGCTCTAATCATTTTTTTAAAATAGTGACTGTCACCCTGGCTGGGTTACTAGATTGGTTGGCGCCTTGTCCTGTACAACAAAAATATTTTAGATTCGATTCCTGGTCAGGACACACACCTAGATTATGGGTTCAGTCCTCTGTCAGGGCTCTACTGGAGGCAACCAATAGATGTTTCTTTCTTTCTCTCTCTCTCTCTCTCTCTCTCTCTCTCTCTCTCTCTCTCTCTCTTTCTCTCTCATCAATAAACATATCCTCAGGTGAAGATTTTTAAAATTAAAAAATAAAATAGTGACTGTCAACTTATGCATCTACCTTCTCTAGCATGCTCTGTCTCACTCAATGCTTCAACTCATGTTGTAAAAGGGATTGTCTCTCCCCTTTCTCAATGCGCCTCTCTCCCTGAAACAGAGAGATCTCAACTGAGTTAAGATCTAGGCTCCTAGGAGAAGGAAAGGAATTATAATGAAGGGGGTTGGGGAAAGGTGAGTCTCAAAGATCTGGAACCTACTAAATTTTCAGACTTCCAAATGTTGCCATCACCTATAGCAGTGATGGGCAACCTTTTGAGCTTGGTGTGTCAAACTTTGCCAAAAAACTGAGCATAACTCGGGTAGTGTGTCACTTGGAGGAAAAAACATTATTTCGCAAATGTTTCATCCTCAGGAGCAGCAAATGTTTCATCCTCGGCATGCGGCCGCCTCAGCGGCCGCGTGTCATCAGAAATGGCTACGCGTGTCAGTGCTAACACGCGTGTCATAGGTTCGCCATCACTGACCTATAGGAAGCTCTCTCTGATGGCCAGATTAATTTGGCTCTCCTGTCAAGTGCTCTTTAACCTTTTGCACTCAGATGTCGAGTGTGACGGTTATTGAATGTATCAATAATTTGAAATATAAAAAAATCCAAATAAATAAGTTTGTATGAAAAGAAACTCCAGTTTTTTATTCTACTGCCGCGCTTTGTAAAATCTGGGGTATTTAAAAAATGAAATCCCGAGTAGAATAAAGGAATCGAGAAAAAAGCAAGCGAGTGCAAAGGGTTAACTTCCAAGATCCCTATTCACAGCTTTCTCTTATCTTTTGTATTTAGAGATGTGCTGGATGATTGTTTGATATCTGCAGATAAGGACCCTATCTGCTTTATCCCTCATGCCTCTACCAGTGTCTGGCACACAGTAGGTGCTCCAGACCAATTTGTGGAATGAATGCATGAATACCATATCATACTCCTGCTGACAGGATGGATCAGGACCTGCTAAGGGAAAGAGCTGCCAAGGGTCAGGGAATGCTAGAGAGAGGAGGACCCTTGGGGGACTGTAAGTGTGGGTTCCCAGCCTGCCCTCGGGAGCCATCTCCAGGGTTAAGAGGTAGGGTAGGGATGGGCAACTTTTTCTATAAATGGACAGTAAAACATAGTCTGCCTGCTGTTGGAGCAATCAACTTTAGACAATATTTAAATAAGCATGGCTGTGTCTCAAAAAAAAACAAAAAAAACACACACACACACAAAAAAACCAACCCTTACTTAAGGATGTTAAAGCTTAAATTTAATGTTTCACACGTCACAAACAACATTCTTACTTTGATTTTTCCAACAGTTAAAAAGTGTAAACACCTCATAAATTTCCAAAATCCCAAAATAAGGCTTTATTAAGTAGAAAGTAAGGATGGGAAACTGAGGTGAAGAAGTTTGCTCTCTAGTCTGTGACAATGGGCAAGTCACTTGACCACTCTGAGCCTTGGGCTCCCCCAGTGGAAAAGGGAGATAATAAAAAACTTTAGTTCCTAAGGTAGCCTAGAGCATTAACTAAGATAAAGCCTTTAGCTCCAGCCAAGCCAGGTCAGCATGAGCCACTTGATTACTATTGTTGATAATGATCATTATTATTATTACCAGGGGAACTTTGGGAGGAGCAAATGGAAGGATGCAGGCAAAACCCCCAGCTCCAAATCTTGCACACCAAGAAGACCTCCAGAAAAGCTCCTAACCTCCCCTGTCTCCTGCCCTAAGTCACTCCAGATAGACCTCCCCAGCATTCTCCACCAGCCCACAGGCCTCAGCTGAGACCAGAGACGATGCCCATGGCAGCTGGCCAAGGTGGGAGGAGAGGGCCTGGTGTGGAGGAAGAGGGTTCTGACCAGGCCCCCTCCTCATTGTCTAAGCCTGCCAGACCATCAGCCCGCTAGCCAGCTGATGTCCTCAGTTGTCGACACCAGCTGGCCGGCCCCACCCCCACCCAACACCCTTTCCTCCCAGGTCCCTCCCTGTCACTCAGCCTCCGCCCCCACCCACCCACAGCCTAGAAAGACGCAAGGTCGACCAGAGGGTCTGAGCTTTTGTCCCCCAAATATAGGCTGATTTGCATTCCTTTAGCAATTTGCACACCTCATTCATTTGTAGAGAGCTAGATGCTGCAAAGCCTGCAGGGACCTTTGGGTTTATTTTATTTGAGTGGCATTTTAGGATGTGATCTTGGGCGTTCCCTTTCACCTTCAGCACTTCCTTATTCTGGGACTTTGGCTAAGTGACTTTGCCACTCTGATCCTCAGTTTCCTCATTTGTAATAATAATACCTTTCCTCTAGAGTGGTTGTGAGAGGTAAATAAGAGAACACAGGCAATGTACCTGGCACAAAGAATGAGCTCAACAGATGATAGCTGCTATTAAACATATTATCAGCATCCTAATGTCCTCCACATCCAAGTGTTAAAACCTATGCTGTCCAACAAGATAGCCACTAGGTGCATGTGGCTACTTAAATTAAAATTAAATTGAATTAAATGAAATTAAATGAAATAGAACTTTAGTCCTTCAGCAACACCAGCCACATTTTAAGTGCTCAACAGCCACATGTTCTGTTGGCTGTCCTACTGAGCAGCACAAATATAGAACAACTTCAATTATCCAATAAAGTTGTATCAGACTATGCTGATTCACACTCTGGATTCCCTTGAGCTTTTCTTCCTTTCTCTCCCATCTGCAGTCTTTTTCCCTTCCCCCATCAAGGTAATGACCTTGGTGAGTGGGTGTTCTTTTGTTCTCTGCACCTGGGCAGGAGGGTGGAGAACAGGTGTGGAGCTGTGCCCTGGAGCACGTAGGGGGTGGGCGCAATTGTCTGTGTTGTAAAGCAAACAGCTGCACCCAACTCCCCTGCCACCAGCTGGAGCCTCCTTGGGCCCGGATGTGGATGAGGGCCCTGTCCTCACCACCTCCCAGAGGCAGTTTAAGGTCACGCAACACGTCTGGGCCTGGATGAGCAGTTTCCAGCACAGCTGACACCTGGGGAAGGTGTACCAGATGGGAGGCCCAGTGTGGAGCAGAGGGGAGGATTAGCAACCTCTCAGTGCCAAGGCTTAGCTGCAGCAGAGGCTGAAAGGAGTAAATGGGTCACATTCAGACTATTTCAAATTATATACACCAACCTTACTGCTGGAGTTTTAACCACCACAGCAAGAATTGTAAAACATTCCCATGTGATGGTCTATTACAGCGACATTCAACCAGTACCACAAGAATTTTTAAAACATGCAATACCTGACTATTTAGTCAGGGGCACTGACCTCTTTTCCCTTAGACTGTCAAATTAAAAAATGACAACAGCCAACACAACAACAGCAGCCCTGTGTGAACAATCAAAAGTTTTTTGTCAGGTCGGCAAAAAATATATTTTTTGGTGTGCTGAAGAATTTAGTACATAATTAGTTTATGTATGCCATGAGATGAAAAAGGTTGAAAATCGCTGGCCTAGCCCTGACCGGTTTGGCTCAGTGGATAGAGCATCGGCCTGGGGACTCAAGGGTCCCAGGTTCAATTCCAGTCAAGGGCATGTACCTTGCTTGTGGGCACATCCCCAGTGGGGAGTGTGCAGGAGGCGGCTGATCAATGTTTCTCTCTCACTGATGTTTCTAACTCTCTATCCCTCTCCCTTCCTCTCTGTAAAAAATCAATAAAATATATTTTTTTTTTAAAAAGAAAAGAAAAAGAAAATCGCTGGCCTATTGGCATCTCTAAACCTGAAGTCTTGATATTGCTCCCAGGATGTGTCTGTTAATCCTGCAGTTATTCCCATCTAAAGGATTGCTGCCCCATCCTTCCAGCTGTCCAGCCCCAAACCTTAGAATCATCCTTCACCTTTCTCTTTCCCATACTCTAAGGAGCCATCAGCAAATTCTATTGAGTCCACCTTCAAAATTGTGGATGAAAAGGGGCCACATGCTAACCTGACTAGCTCAGTAAAGGCCTATGTGGAGACCCTGCAAACTCAGAGACCTAAAGTAACCACAAAGGATAATCTGAAATGAAAACTTTTTATTTTATTTTTCAGGGCCCTTTTTGCTTTCATTTATTCTCAGTATTCTTGTGTTTTTAATAGGTTTTATCTCACTGTCCTTGCACAACACGGTAACAAATCATCTATACTAATAAAAGGGTAATATGCTAATTATACCGAACATCTTCCGGACATCCTTCCAGACAAAGTCATGTAAGCGGGGGCCAAGGCAGAGGCAGTTAGGGGCAATCAGGCCAGCAGGGAAGGGCAGTTAGGGGGCAATCAGGCTGGCAGGGGAGCAGTTAGGGACATCAGGCTAGCAGGCAGAGGTGGTTAGGGGTAATGAGGCAGGCAGGCAGGTGAGTGGTTAGGGGCCAGTGGTACCGGATTGCGAGAGGGATCGGGCCTAAACCGGCAGTCTGACATCCCCCAAGGGGTTCCGAATTGGAGAGGGTGCAGGCCGGGCTGAGGGACCCTCCCCCTGTGCACACATTTCATGCACCAGGCCTCTAGTCCTATCTAATAAAAGAGTAATATGCAAATTGACCATACCTCCACTACATCCTCAAGCCACGTCCACCAGCCAATCAGGAGCGAGTATGTAAATTAACCCAGCCAAGATGGCTGTGGCCACGGACCAAACAGGAGGCTTGGGTTTCCCTGGCAATGGAGGAAGCCAAGCTTCCTGCACACACTGGCCAGCCCAGGCCTCCGCTCAAGGCTACAAAGTTTCAATTATAGAAGATAAATAAATCCCAGATACCAGGGCCTCCGCTTGGGTCGCTGGGGGGCATGGCCGGCCTGCAAACCACCACAGGCCCCTTGCCCAGGCTGCCCCACACCCCAAGGGAATCCCCACCCTGATCCAGGACACCTTTCAGGGCAAACCAGCTGGCCCCCACCCATGCAGCCAGCCTCTATCCTATCTAATAAAAGAGTAATATGCAAATTGACTGTCACTCCAACACAAGATGGCTGCCCCCATGTGGACACAAGATGGCCACCACAAGATGGCCAGCCGGGGAGGGCAGTTGGGAGGGACCAGGCCTGCAGGGGAGGGCAGTTAGGGGTGACCAGGCCAGCAGAGGAAGGAAGTTGGGGGCTACCGAGCCTGCAGGGAAGGGCAGTTAGGGGAATCAGGCCTGTAGGCGAGAGCAGTTAAGGGTGACCAGTCCTGCAGGGGAGGGCAGTTAGGGGGACCAGGCCTGCAGGGGAGGGCAGTTAGGGGCAATCAGGCTGGCAAGGGAGAAGTTAGGCATCAATCAGGCTGGAAGGGGAGTGGTTAGGGGGTGATCAGGCTGGCAGGCAGAAGCGGTTAGGGGCAATCAGGAAGGCAGGCAGGTGAGCAGTTGGGAGCCAGCAGTCCTGGATTGTGATCCCAGGATCAGGCCTATATGGGCAGTCAGACATCCCTCAAGGGGTCCCAGATTGGAGAGGGTGCAGGCTGGGCTGAGGGACACCCCCCACCCCGTGCATGAAATTCGGGCCTCTAGTATATTATAAGATCTGAGCTGAAACATGCTTAATCTTTAGGAAGAAATATACAGCTGCTTTATTCTAATGAACGAGCAGCACTGTAAAAATACATACAATAAGATATGGTGGCCCTAACTGGTTTGGCTCAGTAAATAGAGGGTTGGCTTCGGACTGAAGGGTCTCGGGTTCAATTCCGGTCAAGGGCATATGCCCGGTTACGGGCTCGATCCCCAGTAGGGGTCCTGCAGGAGGCAGCCCATTAATGATTCTCTCTCATAATTGATATTTCTATCTTTCTCTCCCTCTCCCTTCCTCTCTGAAATCAATAAAAATATTTTTTTAAAAAAGATTTGGTGAACACTTGCTTCTATGTGCAAGGAGTTATTGGCTCCATGCAATTCATAACCCAGCCCATCAATGGGAGACTTCTTTCAAAGAGCCAGTCTGGCTAAGACACTTCCCTGGCTTTTAAAAAAAGAACAACAAAACCTTTACTAGCTACCTGTTACTTGCAAGGTATAGTTCAAACCATTGAAGAGGGCAAAACTCCAAGACAGTACATAAAGCCTTAAGAATGCTTTCCAATCACAATGCCTTTTCTATTTTTTTAAAAAATATATTTTATTGATTTTTTACAGAGAGGAAGAGAGAGGGATAGAGAGTTAGAAACATCGATGAGAGAGAAACATCTATCAGCTGCCTCTTGCACACCCCTTACTGGGGATATGCCCGCAACCAAGGTACATGCCCTTGACTGGAATCGAACCTGGGACCCTTGAGTCCACACGCCGACGCTCTATCCACTGAGCCAAACCGGTTTCGACAATGCCTTTTCTATTAAAATCAATCTCAGATCTTAATGATTTGCAAAACCAGGTACTTCAAGAGAAACCAGACCTGGCCACCTCCTTTTTCTGCTGCTCCTGGTACGGCTTATGTGCTTGTTTGGTGCGGACCTGGTACCTCTTTTGTTTTTATTATTATTAATAATTATTATTATTATATTTCCTGGTACCTCTTTTGTGAAGCAGTAGCTGAGGAGACTCGTCAAGACTGAGAACAACGAAGGTGGTGGGGCAGGATGGTTCCGGGGTGCAGATTAATATTAAGAGGCAGACACCACTTAGCAAACTAATGAAAGCCTATTGTGGACAACAGGGTTTGTCAATGAGGCAGATCAGACTCCGATTTGACTGGCAGTCACTGCACAGTTGGACATGGAGGATGAAGGTACAGATGATGTGTTCCCCAGCAGACAGGAAGCATCTGATAAAAAGGAAACTGCTACCTTACTCCAGAACTTGGTTCCTCCAGACCAAGAAGATACTCTCAATTAGAAAACTGCAATTTGGTTCCACTACATCCTGATTATTACAGTATAGTTTTCTCTTTTTAAAAAATGTTTGTGATTGAAAGTTTTACCAATATCCCCCTTTTTTCCCATTGCCTCCCCTTCACCCGGTTCCTGCCCTGCCACGCTCAGGCCTTCACCACCCTACTGTCTTGTGTCCATAGGTAAGATCTTTGGTTAATCTCTTCCCACGTCCCCTCCCTACTTCCCTCTGAGATTCATCAGTCTGTTCCATGTTTCCATGCCTCTGGTTCTATTTTATTCACCAGCTTATTTTGTTCATTAGATTTCTTGTTCATTTATTTTTATTTTTAGATTAAATTGTTGATAGATATGTATTGATTGCCATTTTATTGTTCATAATTTTTATATTTTCTTTCTTCTTCTTCTAGAATACCCTTCAGCATTTCATATAATATTGGTTTGGTGGTGATGAACTCCTTTAGCTTTTTCTTGTCTGTGAAACTCTTCATATGACCTTCAATTCTAAATGATAGCTTTGCTGGTAGAGTAATCTTTGTTGTATGTCCTTGCTATTCATCACTTTGAATATTTCTTGCCCCTCCCTTCTGGCCTGCAAAGTTTCTGTTGAGAAATCAGCTGACAGTCCTATGGGTGCTCCCTTGTAGGTAAATAACTGCTTTTCTCTTGCTGCTTTTAAGATTCTCTCTTTGTCTTTAACCCTGGGCATTTTAATTATGATGTGTCTTGGTATGGGCCTCTTTGGGTTCCTCTTGTTTGGACCTCTCTGTCCTTCCTGGACTTGTAAGTCTATTTCTTTCACCAGGTAGGGGAAGTTTTCTGTCATTATTTCTTCAAATAGGTTTTTAATATCTTGCTCTCTGTCTTCTCCTTCTGGCTCCCCTAAAATGAGAATGTTGGTACACTTGAAGTTGTCTGATAGGCTCCTTACATTATCTTCATGTTTTTGGATTCTTTTTGTTCTTCTGATTGGGAGATTTTTGCTTCCTCATATTCCAAATCACTGATTTGATTCTCAGAATCCTCTATGTTGAAACTCTGTAAATTATTCTTTATTTCAGTTAGTGTATGCTTAATTTCTGACTGGTCCTTTTTCATGTCCTTGACATCCTCACTAAGATCTTCAAAAGTCTCACTAAGTCCCTTGAAAGTCTCATGAAGATCCTTGAGGAACCTTATAACCATGGTTTAAACTCTGTATCTAGTAGTTCGTTTGTTTCCATTTCTTTCATTTGTGACATGTTTCTTTGTCTCCACATTTTGGTTGCTTCCTTAAGTTTGTTTCTATGTATTAAGTAGAGCTGGTATGTCTCCTGGAATTGGTAGAGTGACCTTATGTAGTAGGTGTCCTGTAGGGCCCAGTGGCTCAGCCTCCCCAGTCACCTGAGCTGGGTACTCTAGGTGCACCCCTGTATGGGCTGTGTGTACAGTCTTATAATTGAGCCTTTATTGCTGTTGGTGTCACTGGCAGGATTTGACCTCCAAGCCATTGCCTGTGAGGACCAACTGTGACTACAGTGGGAAAGCTGCTGTGCATGAAACACTCCTATGGAGCAGGACTTGCTTCAGTGGGCATTGGTGCTCACTGAGTCTGCCCCTTGAGTGTGTCACTTGTGGATGTGTAGAACTGTGATCTGGTATGGTCTGAAGCTGTCCACTGGGTGCGCTGGTTCTAGGGGATCCAGGGTGGTGCAAAGTCAGCTACTGCCTGGGGCCACCTGGCAGATGCTACAGATAGATCTGCAGATGGCTGCTATTTGTATTAGGCTTGGAAATACCCAGGACAGGCCCAGCTCTGAAGCAAGGCAGGCTGGTGCTAGTAGTAGGCCTTGGGCCTTTTATTGATAGGTTTGGGGCATGATGACACCAGCTGCAACTTGTTTGAGAGATTTTAGAAAGTCTGAAGCCTGATCCAGGACAGACCATTCATATGGAAAAGCTGCTTCAAACAGCTTGGGTGGGGCTGCAAATTGGATGGGGCAGGGTCTCAGGAAATCATGAGGGCAGAGCAAACAGTATGAACCAGGCAGATGGAGACTCAGATATGGACCTTGCCAATCAGCTCTTCAACAGGGGAGGTCCCAGCACAGGAACAATGACCCGTGAACACTCCTGTCTGGGTGAAAGCTGCCCCTGAGTTCCTGCCCTGATGCCAGACAATCCAGTTCCTCCCCATATGTGTCTGGGTCTCCCAAAGCTGTCCAGCACTGGAGCTCAGAGGGATGGGGTCCAAGTGCTGGCCCTTTAAAAGGAACATGTGGGTCTCCAGCAGCCTCCGTGTCACTCAGCCACAAACCCCACTGCTTTTTACAGCCTGTAATTATGGGGACTTTTCTTCTTCCCAGTTCTGAAACCCTGGGCTGGGGGGCTGGCATGGGGCTTGGCCCTCACAGAGATGATCGCCCTCCCGAATAAAAAAACAGTACAGTCATAGCTGATTTGGCTCAGTGGATAGAGTGTCAGCCTGCGGACTGAAGGGTACCAGGTTTAATTCCAGTCAAGGGCACATGCCTGGGTTATGGGGGGCATGCAGGAGGCAGCTGATCAATGATTCTCTGTCATCATTGGTGCTTCTATCTCTCTCTCCCTCTCCCTTCCTCTCTGAATCAATAAAAACATATATTAATATATACCGTATATATTTAAGAAAAATAAAAACAGTACAGGTGAGTGTTGAACCAGCCCATTCCGCCCCTCCTACCAGTTTCAATGTGCTTTCTTCTTACTCCTCTAGTTGTAGGACTTCCATTCAGCTAGCTTTCAGGAGGTTCTGAATGATGGTTTTTCAGTATTTTAGTTGTTATTTTGATGTGGTTGTGAGAGGTGGCGCCTACCAACATTTACCTATGCTGCCATCTTGGTTTTCTCTGAAATTTAAACTTTTTAAACTAAAAAGCAGTTTATGGTGGGTAGTCATGTCCCAGGCCAGTATCATCCCTGACAAAGGTCAATCTTTACTTTTTTTAAAAAATATATTTTATTGATTTCAGAGAGAAAGGAAGAGGGCGAGAAAGATAAAACCATCAATGACGAGAGAGAATCACTGATTGCTGCCTCCCCCGCGCTCCCTACTGGGGACTGAGCCTGCAACCTGGACATGTGCCCTCGACTGGAATCAAACCTGGGACCCTTCAGTCTGCAGGCCAACACACTATCCACTGAGCCAACCTGGCCAAGGCATGGTCAATCTTTACTTTAACTGAGCCTGTCTATTGTCTTTTTGCATCTACAATAACATATCGTTGGAATGTCAAAGTAATTTTCCTTTTTCTGACCCCTCAAAGCATAGGCTCTGTGGACACCACAATTCCCCTCATTGTTATTGAGTTAACTAGATGCCTGGTGCATGGAAATTCATGCAATGGAGGGGGCATCCCTCAGCCCAGCCTGCCCCCTCTCACAGTCCAGGAGCCCTCAGGGACGGGAGGCGACCTGGTGATCAGGGGAAGGCGACGCCCCATCACACCTCTGCTGCTGCCACTGCTGGCAGCACAAGACTTGGCCAGCCCTGGTTACCTGAGCCTCGGGCAGCCCTGGGCAGCTGGGCAGCCACCATCTGAGGCTTGCCTGAGCCTCGGGCCAGCCCTGGGCAGCTGGGCAGCCACCATCTGAGGCTTGCCTGAGCCTCAGGCCGGCCCTGGGTGGCTGGGGGCTGAGGGGACTGGGGGACTCTGGAGGCAGGCACGTAGAGCAGCCGGGCCCACCCAGGCCTGCCTTGCCGCACACCTGCTACCCCAGCGGGGCTGAGGGTACTGGGCACTGCCATCTTATGGCCGTGGGCGCCACCATCTTTGAGGGTGGGCAGTCAATTAGAATATTCCCTCCTTATTGGCTGTGGGCGCCACCATCTTTGAGGGCAGGACAGTCAATTAGCATATTCCCTCCTTATTGGCTGTGGGCGCCACCATCTTTGAGGGCGGGACAGTCAATTAGCACATTCCCTCCTTATTGGATGTGGGCGCCGCCATCTTTGCGGTGGCGTGAGGGTCAATTAGCATATTCCCTCTTTATTAGGTAGGATTGCTGACTGTTAACTTTCCTGGCCCCACCTAAGTAAAAGAAGTATATGTCTATCATTTTATTTTTCTTCAATACCAAAGGTTTCCCTGCTTTGCTTTCTCCTGCCTCCCTAATCTATTACCAATGGATTTCATGTAACCCACTTACGTCTCCTCTTTTGATAGTAGTGTATAAAACAAGGTGCGTTACTGTGATTTTCCAGAGCATTATTTCAATCCGTTGAGATATGTTTCCCTGAATTTGTGGACAGTTTGGCTCAAATAAACTCACAAACATTCTTTATGGTTTGACTGTTTCTTACATTGACAAAATACATCTCAAATTCAACCCCTTCTTATCATTTCACTGCCTGCCACCACTCTGGTCTAAGCCACCATTGTCTCCCTCCAGGATTAATGGCAGCTTCCCACTTTTGCCTCCTCCAGTGTACTTTTTTAACATTAATTTTTATTTATTGATTTTAGAGAGAGAGAGAGAGGGAAAAACATCGATTTGTATTTATGCATTCATTGGTTGCTTCTCTATGTGCCTGAGAAGAGATCAAATCCAAAATCTTGGCATCATGGGAAGACTCTCTAACCAACCGAACTACCTGGCCAGGGCTGTGTTGAATTGTTTAAATTTGGGGCCAGAAGGGAAAGCAAATCAGACCCCTTTAGGGAACACTTGAAACCTTTTGCATTCTCTTACCTCAGGCTGTGACATACCTTCCAGGATCTCCAAATGGCAGCCTGGAGCCCAGCTGTCCTAGCCAAATCACTTTCTTTCCCTGTAGCCGGAACTTGCTGAAAGCAGTGTGACTGACAGTATAAAAAGCTCTGAGGGTGGGGCAAATAAAGAAGTGGTAAAAGGGGCCCTGGCTGGATTGCTCTGTTGGTTAGAATATCATCTGGATATTCTAAGGTCATGGATTAGAACCCTAGGCAGGGCATAGGCAAGAAACAACCAATGAATATACAAAAAGTGGAACAACAAATTGATGTTTCTCTCTCTTTTTCCAAAATCAAATAAATTAAAAAAAAGAAGAGGTAAGAGGGAGGAGGAGGTCTGAAAGACAGGCAGGGGTCATGTAATTAATATAGGACTTTATAGGTCCTCATTGGCAATTTAGATCTTATTTTTATTTTTTACTGATGTTAGAGACAGGAAGGGGAAGAGAGAAAGAGAGAAACATAGATTTGGTTGCCTCCTGCATGAGCTCCAACCATGGATCAAACTGGAAACCTGGCTATGTGCCCTGACTGGGAATCTTGGGAGTATGCTCCAATCCATTGAGCCAGGCCTCCAGGGCAATCTGGATCTTACTTTAAGTTCACTGAGGAGTCTTGGAGGTCTTTGTTATTTTTGTTTGTTTGTTTTATTACTTTTTATTTATTTTTAATTTATTTTTAATAAATCTTTATTGTTCATATTATTACAGTTCCTCTTTTTTCCCCTCATAGCTCCTCACCACCCAATTCCCACTCCTCCCCATATCCTTACGCCCCCCCACTGTCCTCATCCATAGGTGTATGATTTTTGTCCAGTCTCTTCCTGCCCCCCCCGACACACCCCTTTCCCCCCAAGGATTGTCAGTCCACGCCCTTTCTATGCCCCTGATTCTATTATATTCACCAGTTTATTCTGTTCATCAGATTTTTTATTCACTTGATTTTTAGATTCACTTGTTGATAGATATGTATTTGTTGTTCATAATTTTTATCTTTACCTTTTTCTTCTTCTTACTCTTCTTAAAAGAATACCTTTCAGCATTTCATATAATACTGGTTTGGCGGTGATGAATTCCTTTAGCTTTTTCTTATCTGTGAAGCTCTTTATCTGACCTTCAATTCTGAATGATAGCTTTGCTGGGTAGAGTAATCTTGGTTGTAGGTTCTTGCTATTCATCACTTGGAATATTTCTTGCCACTCCCATCTGGCCCACATAGTTTCTGTTGAGAGATCAGCTGACAATTGTATGGGTACTCCCTTGTAGGTAACTAACTGTTTTTCTCTTGCTGCTTTTAATATTCTCTCTTTGTCTTTTGCTCTTGGCATTTTAATTATGATGTGTCTTGGTGTAGTCCTCTTTGGATTCCTTTTGTTTGGGGTTCTCTCCCCTTCCTGGACTTGTAAGTCTATTTCTTTCACCAGGTGGGGGAAGTTTTTGGTCATTATTTCTTCAAATAGGTTTTCAATATCTTGCTCTCTCTCTTCTTCTAGCACCCCCATAATTCAGATGTTGGTACACTTGAAGCTGTCCCAGAGGTTCCTTACACTATCTTCATATTTTTGGATTCTTTTTTCTTTTCTGGTTGGGTGTTTTTTGCTTCTTTGTATTTCAAATCTTTGACTTGATTCTTGCGATCCTCTAGTCTGCTGTTGGATCTCTGTATATTATTCTTTATTTCAGTCAGTGTATGCTTAATTTCTAGTTGGTCCTTTTTCATATCCTCGAGGGTCTCACTAAATTTATTGGCCTTTTCTAGAAAATTCTTGAAAAACATTATAACCGTGGTTTTGAACTCTATATCCTGTAGTTTGCTTTCCTCCATTTCTGTCATTTGTGACCTGTTTCTTTGTCTCCGCATTTTGGCTGCTTTCCTGAGTTGATAGACTGGCTTTGTGTGCTAGATGTCCTATAGGGCCCAGTGGCTCAGTCTCCCCAGTTACCTGAGGTGGACACTCTTGGTGCACCCCTTTGTGAGCTGTGTGCACAGTCTTGTTGTAGATAAGCCTTGATTGTTATTGGTATCACTGGGAGGAATTGACCTCCAGGCCAATTGGCTGTGAGGATCAGCTATGTCTACAATGGGAGAACTGCTGTGCTAGAGACACCCTTGTGAGGCAAGACTTGCTTCAGTGGGGCTTTGGTGCTCACTGAGTCTGCCCCCTGAGTGTGTCCCTTATGGATCTGAGGAGTTGTAATCTGGATGTTCCCACTCTGACCACTAGGTACACTGGCTCTTGGATCTCCAAGGAGGTGCTAATTTAGCCTCTGCCTGAGGCCACCCAGCAGGAGCTATGTAGAGATCTGCAGATTCCTCTTCTTTGTTTGGGTTTTGGAGGTGGCCAAATGAGGCCCAGCTGTGAAGCAATGCAAGCTGCTGTGGGGCCTTGGGCCTTCTTTTGGATGTTCTGGGTCTCTCTGACTCAGCTACAGTTTGTTAGGTAATTTTAGATTTCAAAGGACCAGGCCATTCATATGCAAAAGACTCTGCACACAGCTTGGGTGGGGCGGGGTCTCAGAGCAGAGCAAACAGCAAAGGCTTGCCATCAGCCCTGCCCTAAGAGGCCCCCGGGTCTCAGTGTCCCTCGGTAATCGCTGCAAGCACCTCTGAGAAAAAGCCGCCCTCGAGTTCTGCCTGCTGCCAGACAGTCCAGTTTCTCCCTGTATGAGTCTGGGTCCCCAGAGTCTCGCTAGGAACTGGAGTTCAGAGCAGTCAGGAGCTTGTGTCTCCCTCCCACTTGAAAAAGACAGCTGAGTACTCAGTTGCCAGCCCTCTCCGAGCACGCGCCTCCATACCTCTGCCTTTACTTCCGCAGCTCCTCTGAGTCTCAGTGTGCTTTTCTCTTTCCTTCTAGTTGTAGAATTTCCACTCAGCCTGCTTTCCTGTGGTTCTGGATGATGTCCATTTTGTCTTTTAGTTGTAATTTTGAAGTGGTTGTGCAAGGCAGCAAGTTTAGGTGTTTACCTATGCTGCCATCTTGGTTTCTCTCTTATTACTTTTTATCAAGGAAAAAAAATATATAAAACAAATCCCAAGTGTGAATTTTCTTTTTTTTTTTTTTTTAAATATATTTTATTGATTTTTTATAGAGAGGAAGGGAGAGGGATAGAGAGTCAGAAACATCGATGAGAGAGAAACATCTATCAGCTGCCTCCGGCACGCCCCCTACTGGGGATGTGCCCGCAACCAAGGTACATGCCCTTGACCGGAATCGAACCTGGGACCTTTCAGTCCAAAGGCCGACGCTCTATCCACTGAGCCAAACCGGTTTCGGCAATTTTCTTAAGCTCAACACCTCCCCACCTCTTATGATGGTCCAGCACCCAGATCAAGAATCAGAACTTCACCAGCTTCCAGAAGCTCTCTTGGAGTGCCAACCTATTTGATAGACTTCCCCCAACCCAAGGGTCACCACTATCCTGACTTCTAACAGTGTAAATTAGTTTTACTTATTCTTAGAACTTTACATATAAACTAGAGGCCCAGCGCACGAAAATCGTGCACCTGGGGGGGGGGGGAGTCCCTCAGCCCAGCCTGCACCCTCTCCCAATGTGGGAGCCCTTGGGGAATGTCCCGACTAACAGCTTAGGCCCGCTCCCCACCAGCAGCTGGACATCCGAAGGCGGGAGAGGCTCCTGCCACCACTGCTGCACTCGCCAGCCTTGAGACCCGCTCAGGGCTTCTGGCTGATTGGCACCCCCCCTGTGGGAGTGCACTGACCACCAGGAGGCAGCTCCTGCATTGAGCATCTGCCTCCTGGTGGTCAGTGCGCATCATAGCAACCGGTCATTCCTCCATTCGGTTGATTTGCATATTAGCCTTTTATTATATAGGACTAGAGGCCCGGTGTATAAAATTCGTGCATGGGGGTGTGTCCCCTTCAGCCCAGCCTGCACCCTCTCCAATCCGAGACCCCTCAAGGGATGTCCGACTGCTGGTTTAGGCCCAATCCCAGGGTCAAGCCTAAACCGGCAGTCAGACATCCCTCTCACAATCCTGGACCGCTGGCTCCTAATCGCTCACCTGCCTATCTGCCTGGTTGACCCTAACTGCCCCCCTGCTGGCCTGATCGCCCTTCACTGCCTCTGTGTGCCTGCCCTTCCTGCCAGCCTGGTTGCCCCCAACTGAACCCCCCCCCCAGCCTGGTTGCCCCTAACTGTCCAACTCTTTTGTGTTGGCATCTTTCACTCAATATGTGAGTTTCATCTCTATTGTCTCTATAGTTTATTCATTTTCATTGTCCCTAACTGCCCCCCACTGCTGGCCAGGTTGCCCCCAACTGCCCCCTCACTGCCAGCCTGGTTGATCCTAACTGCCCCCTCCCCCCGCTGGCCCGGTCACCCTTACGGCGCCCCCCTCCGGCCTGTTCACCCTCAACTGCCCCCCCCCCGCCAGCATAGTTGCCCCTCATTGCCGCCCCTGCCAGCCTAATCACCCCCAACTGTCCTCCCTGCCAGCCTGGTTGCCCCCAAATGCACCCCCCCCACCAGCCTGGTCGCCCCTAACTGTCCCCCTAGCAGCCTGGTCACCTCTTACTACCCCCTCCTGCCGGCCTGGTTGCCCCCAACTGCCCCCCCTCCTCCCGACCTGGTCGCCCCATGCAGCCTGCTGTTCAGTCGTTTGGTCGTCCCTCACTAACTCTCCTGCCGACCTGGTCGCCCCACACAGCCTGCTGTTCAGTAGTTTGGTGGTCCCTCACTAACCCCCCCTGCCGGCCTGGTCGCCCCACGCAGCCTGCTTTTTAAGTCGTTTGGTCGTCCCTCACTAACCCCCCTGCCAGCCTGGTCAAAGGCAGCCATCTTATGGGGGCGTGACGGTCAATTTGCATATTACCTCTTTAATATATAGGATAGAGTTTGTAAATACTCTTTTGTGTTGGCATCTTTCACTCAATATGTGAGTTTCATCTCTATTGTCTCTATAGTTTATTCATTTTCATTGCTATGTAGTATTCCATTGTGTGAGTATAGCACAATTTGTCCTGTTGACAGACATTTTGGAACTTTCTGGTTTGGGCTTTTGTAAATAGTGCTCTTTGGAATGAACTCAAAGTGTCTGGAGGCTTTGGCTAGAAATAAGTGATAAAAATTTGTTCAAGGGTCTTAGAGTTTACAACTGGGAAAACAGCTAGGCATATACTCAGAAGTGCTCAAAAAAGAAAGAAAAATTAAGAGTTCTTATAGTAAAAAGTACATGCTAAAGAAATATCAGTCTTGCATTCTTAGCCCTAAGGTTAGTCCAAGATGGTTATCAGTAAAATGTCAGGCAGTCTGGAAGATGGATGCCAGGTGGTCTGGTCACATCCAGTGGTTGGGATAATAGATGTCAGGTGGATGTCTGTTGGCCTGGATGCCTGAGTCCTTCAGGGGGTAATCAGAGGTCTGGTGTATGTCCAGATGTATATCCAGGAATTGATGCAGAACTGGGAAGTTCAAAAGTTTAAGTTCCCAGGCTAGTTAGAGCAAGAATAGTCTTTCTTCATGCCTCAACCTTCAGATGTTAATTTTAGCAGCTTGGTTAAAGTGACTCCATTTCATTTATCCTCTATCTTTACTCATTCTTAGCTTCTATAAACAATTGTGTACATGTGTTTTCATGCACACATGGTAGCATTTCTCTCCAGTATCTACCTAGAAGTGGAAATGCTGGGTCATAGAACAGGCGTGTGTTTAGCTTTACTAGATACTGTTTTCCTAAGTGGTTGTACCATTGATACTACCACCATCAGAGTATGCGAGTTCATGAGGATTTTAGGCAGAAAGTGATACAATCTGAATCCTGGTCCACCATCAGAAATATCAAATGTTTGTTGGGTGACTGAGTGAATACACAAGCACAAGCTGAAAAGGGAGACAGTTCTGATTGAGGCTGGCCGAACTCTCCTAAGTGGCACTTTCTCATCAGACCCATCCTGGGCCCAAAGACCAGACATAAACAAGAAAATGTCCTTGATGCTAAGAAACACACAGCCTATATGGAGGATTTAAAATTGTATTCCAGGCTGGTGTGGCTCAGTAGTTGAGCACTGACCTAAGAACCAGGAGGACACAGACATAACACATGCCTGGGTTGCAGCTCCACCCCAGGTAAGGGACGTGGAGGCAGGCGATCAATGATTCTCTCTCATCATTGATGTTTCTCTCTCTCTCCTTCCCCCTTCCTCTCTGTAATCAATAAAAATAATAACAAAATGTCTAAAGGAAGACAAAAAATTATATAAAAAGGCAACAAGAACCTCACCCTGGAGAGTGGAAGTCAATATAAGAGTAAGACATGGATTCTAGTGGTATTTATCAGTGAAGTCGCTGAGATAATGTGGCACTTCTGAGTCTCATGACTTTACTTAACCATCAGGGAACAATATTGGTCATTAGCAATGTGCCATATTTTCATCTATAAATCTGGAAATGTAAAATATTTTTAATACTCATTGTTAAGGGTGTTGGGAGATGAGCATGCCAAACCAATACTGGTAGAAATATGATTTGCTGAAACTGAAAATGTTGTTATAATTAACCCAATAATACTGTATTAGGCAGTTAGGCATGAGCAGAGTAGGAACCATAGGCCAGATAAGGAAGGTCACCAGGGAGGAAAGCCCTGTGTGCCTAGCAACTGACTACTGTAGGAAGGGACCTCCTCCCCAGAATGACCTTTCCTCCCCATCATATTGCTGGTCATGCAGTTTAGACCCCCTGACCTTTCATATCCCTAGTCATGTGGTAGAACCTGTTAGAGTTGGAACAAGGAGACTGGAGAATAGCCTTATATGACTCCCTTGTGCAACTACTCTTTTACATTAAGCCCTAGAGATAACATCTGGGCCTCAGTTGTGTTTCAGCTCCAGGCCCAGAAAAACAGCAAGGCCAAGTGGGGTGACATCATGGCTGGCATCAGGACCAGCTTCAATGACTAATGACGCCCCTGTCCTGGCGTGGACCAAGACCCTGAAAGGACACACCTGAAAAGCTGATGAATAGTCTATTGAGATCCTCCCCTGAGACCTCTAGATAAAACTCCTGAAGAGGAAGGACCCATCACTGGAGCTCCATCTCGCTGTCTCTGGAGCATACCCATGCCTTTCCCCTCTCATTCCCCCAAGCACATTCGTTCTCTGTTTTTCTTTTTCCTAAGCTCCAAGGGCCCTTCTTTTACCTCTGTGACTTGTTTCCTGAGCCCATTTCTTCTATGATGCACTTCTTGCACCTCTGTGACTTTCTAAATAAACTTGGTCTTACAGTTTGAGTCTTAGCTCTGAATTCTTTCTTAGCCAGAACTCAAGTACTGAGGTTGCTGGACTGAGGTCCAGTTGCTGTTTTACATTCTGGTACTCTTTTGCCCCTAACAATACCATTTTGAAAGCCTACTGAGCCCAGCTAGCGTGGCTTAGTGGTTGAGCGTTGACCTATGAACCAGGAGATCACAGTTTGATTCCCGGTCAGGGCACATGCCTGGGTTGTGGGCTTGATCCTCAGTGTGGGGTGTACAGGAGGCAACCAATCAATGATTCTCTCTCATCATTGATGTTTCTATCTCTCTCTCCCTCTCCCTTCCTCTCTGAAATCAATAAAAATATATTTAAAAATAAATAAATAAGGTATATAAAGTATTAACTTTTAAAAAGCCTATTGAAAGAATCAAAAAAGAGGAAAGTGTAAGACATATTTTATAATAGAAAAAAAGAAAAAGAAAAAAGGGCCCTAATGGCTATTCATTTCAGATTCTACCAAGTATAGAATGTCATGTGGCCATCTATCAAGTGATATTTATGAATAATTTTTAGTGACACAACAAAAATGCTGACATCTATAATAGTGAAAAAAGAAGCAAGGCAGGATGCAGAAATGTATTATCAGTATGATCTCAGTTATATAAATACCCATGAATAAAAAATAGTTGAGCCCCGGCATGGTGGCTCTGTTGGTTGGAGCATCATCCTGTACACCAAAAAGGTTATGCGTTTGATTCCTGGTCAGGGATCATACCTAGGTTTCAGGTTCAATCCCTGAACCCACAACCTGGGCATTGCATACAGAAAGCGACCAATCAATGTTTCTCTCAGAGGATGTTTCTCTTGCTCGCTTTCTATTGCTCCAAAAATCAATAAACATATCCTCAGGTAAGGGTTAAAAAATAGTTGGAAAAAAGTAGCTGAGGGGACTCTTTCCCCCTCTGCACATGGGAGTCTGTGCTGTGAGATTCTTTCCCCCTCCCCACGTGGGAGTCACTATTTGTTTTTCAATAAATTTCCACCTTTGCTATAAAAAAAAAAAGTAGCTGAGAAGGATATTTAGTAAAATGGTGAAAGCAATTTATTTATTCATTTAGATTTTTAAATCGATTGTTAGAGAGGAAGGTAGAGGGAGAAAGAGAAACATCAATGTGTGAGTATAATATAAATCCAATCGGCTGCCTACGGCATGTTGCCTACGGAGGATCAAGCCCGAAATGGGAAATTGAACAGGCAACCCCCAGGTGCACAGGATGATGCCCGACCAACTGAGCCACACTGGCCAGGGCAGCAATTTATTTTTTAGTGTCAAGAATTAAGAGTGGTTTTCATTTACTGCTTAATCTTGTTGTGTAGTAACAAATTCCTCACCATTAGTATGCTCACATTCCTCTCATAAACAATAATGAATTTTAATAATGGAACCTGTGGTCAAGAAAGTCAACGTGTTTATCTCTCCCTCTAAGCTCCGGTGCTCTTCAGACTCCTAGAGAGAAAAGGCCTTGCTTATTGGAAAAGCCCCACCCATGCCAAATACTTCTCTGGTGCACAGAAAAGCTTTCTAAAGTGTCATCGCCATTACAGGCCCCTATTTACTCAATAAAGACCATACACCTTTAAATTAGCTTTCCTTACACTCAACTGGCTGGTCCTTGTGTTTATCATTCATTAGCAGAAGGGGCATGGCCAGGGCAGATGGCAGGCAGCATGCACTTCTCCCTGCCACCCATCTTTATCCTCTTTGTTACTGAAGAAAAACAATTACTTGGTTTGGACAAGAAACAGCCAGGGCTCTGAGCAATTTCCTTAGGTCTATGGAGACTATAATTCCTTTACAAGGTTGTGAAAAGAATGTCAGAATTCAATTTTGTCACCTGAGACTAAACTTCTGACACAGGCAAACTTTATGGTAAGTCTCTGAGTCTCAGTATGATCATTATCAGTATGATCTCAGTGTCTTTAGCTGGAAAATGGAACAATGGCAAAACTGAAGTCAAATTGAGTTTGCAAGGCACCCAGCCCTGTCTCTGACTCTATTTTTTTTAAAATATATTTTACTGATTTTTTACAGAGAGAAAGAGAGAAGGAGAGAGAGTTAGAAACATCGATGAGAGAGAAACATCGATCAGCTGCCTCCTGCACAACCCCCACTGGGGATGTGCCCGCAACCAAGGTACATGCCCTTGACCGGAATCGAACCCGGGACCCTTGAGTCCTCAGGCCGACGCTCTATCCACTGAGCCAAACCGGTTTTGGCTGACTCTATTTTTTTGTTGTTAATCCTCACCTAAGGATATTTTTCCTTTTTTTTTTTAGAGAGAAAGTGGAAGGGAGGGGGAGAGACAGAGAGAGAGAAACCTGGATGTGAGAGAGACACACTGATAGCTGCCTTCTGCATGCACCTGGACCAAGGTGGGAATCTAACCTGCAATCGAGGTACATACCCTTAACTGGAATCAAACCTGGGTCCTTCAGTCCAAGGGCCAACACTCTATCCACTGAGCCAAATCGGCTAGGGCACCCTGTCTCTTACTCTGTTTTTTTTTTTTTTAATATATTTTATTGATTTTTTACAGAGAGGGAGAAGGATAGAGAGTTAGAAACATCGATGAGAGAGAAACATCGATCAGCTGCCTCCTGCACACCCCCCACCGGGGATGTGCCCGCAACCAAGGTACATGCCCTTGACTGGAATCAAACCCGGGACCTTTTTCAGTCCGCAGGCCGACGCTCTATCCACTGAGCCAAACCGGTTTTGGCTGTTGTTTTTTATTTTAATTGTTATTTTTTTTATTGATTTCAGAGAGAAAGGGGGAGAGAGAGAGAGAGAAACATCAGTGTAAGAGAGAATGATTGATCAGCTACCTCCTGCAAGCCCCATACTGGCGATGGAGCCCACAACCCGGGCATGTGCCCTTGACCGGAATCAAACCCGGGGCCCTTCAGTCTGCAGGCCAATGCTCTATCCACTGAGCCAAACTGGCCAGGGTCTGTCTCTTACTCTTAAATGTTAGTGTCTCAGACCCTGTAGGCCTTAGGTAACCAAAGAATACTGGCAGTGAATGGAGGGATGGGGGAAGTTTTGGACAATTGGAAGACTGGACATTTTTTGCTATTACTACTACCATCTCTTTTTTTTAATTATTGATTTCAGAGAGGGAGGGAGAGGAAGAGAGAGGAAGAAACATCAATGATAAGAGAGAATCATTGATGGGCTGCCTCCTGCACGCGCCCCACTGGGGATTGAGCCTGCAACACGGACATGTGCCCTGACTGGGAATCAAACTATGACCTCCTGGTTCATAGGTCGATGCTTAACCTCTGAGCCATGCCAGCTAGGTTGTTGCACATATTTTATCCCAATTTTTTTGCTTGTAAAAGAACTTTGTCAATGTACATAGAGGAGTTTGGCATTTTTAACCTTTTGTTTTAATTTAGTTCCTATTTTTGAGTCCTTGGAGGCAGAATAGTTCAGAGTAGCTCAAAGTAGCCGTGCACAAGCTGGCTGGTGGGAAAGCCCTTCCCATTTGTGCAGAAAATGAAAAATAATACCTTTTTCCTTTATTGTGAGGATTAACCTGATGGAATGTATAAAAACAGGACCTGAACAATGATAATAATGAAAACTAAACGATATTAATATAATGACCATGACATTTTGCACTTTTGGAACACAGTAGACCAAAAAGAAGTGACTTACCCAGGAACAAGCTCAAAGGCGACCAGGCCTTACTGTGGAGAACTCAGGTGAGACGCTGTCTCCTTCCCCCTCCCCTAAGCTCCGCCCCTAGGACTCCGCTTCTGTCCCCGGGCCTCGCCGACGCTAGGGCCTCCGCGAGAAGCTAGGTACCTGAGAGGGAGCCTAGGGTGTGACGAGCGCGAGTGACGCAGGAGGGGCGGGTTTGAGAAGCAGGATGCTCCGGGATAGGGCGATAGGTTCGCGCGGAAGGGGCGGGGCAAGTCAGGGGGCGGGGTTTAATGGATGCTGATCTTTGGGCCGGGCTTCTGCGTGCGTGGGTCTGGCGGGCGGGAGCGCGCGTTGGGGGCGTGCCCGGTGGGCGGGGCGGAGCCAACGGGGGGGGCGGGGCGGCGCGCGGCCTAACGGCGGCGGTAGCTGCGGGTGAAGCGGCGACGCTGGGGTTGGCGAGCTTGGCGGCCACAGGTCCCGCGGCGGCGTCTGTGAAGGACCCTGGCCGCGGGTGGCGGCGGGAGGCTCGCGACTGAGGCCCTTGGCGATGGTGGGTGTCCCTGGAGCGGCCGCCTTCCAGCGTAAGTGGAACGGAAAGGCGGGCGGCTGAAGGGGGGCGTGTGAGAGGCCTGTGGTTCCACGGGCGCGAGCTCCGAGAGGCCCCTGGCGCGAGGCCGGGGTGGGGAAACTGAGGCCCGAGGCAGGGCGGCAGATCCAAGGTCATGCGGCGGGCGGGGCCTTCCTGGGCTCCCGGGGCCGCCTGGGCACTTGCAGCGCCTTCAGGACGGCTCGGGGCTCACGGTGAGAGCGAAACTGTGTGGACCGCGGCCTCGAAGCCCAGGCTGGGCCGGCGTCCCTCGGACTTGCCCACGGACAAGGATTGTTTTGTTCTCCCGGCACTGGGGCCACTAAGTCCGGCTCCTGGGGGAATAGGACACACTCCTAATTTCGAGGGGCATGGGGCCTAGGGTGGAGGAGATGGAGATGGTTCTTCCGAGGAGCCTGGAGCTTGCAGGCTCAGGGGTCGGACTGCCCGGGATTCACATCCCGGCTCCCCCACTTACAGTTGCAGGCTGCGACCTTGGATCTCCACGAGCCTCACTTCTCCCATCTGTACAACGGGGGTGTGAAGATCATCTCCACTACCCCATCCGACCCCGGTTGTTGGGTTTTGTGAAGCCAATAGAGTGCTTCGGCACGTAACCCAAGCGTGAAAACTGTCATTGTGATTGCTAATAAACCTCATCCTGGGTGAACCTTACTCCAGAAAGCCCGGGATTGGGCTGTGGGTTGTATATTTAAGATTTTATTTTGTTTTTGTTTAGTCCTGTTTTACAATCCAGTTGATTTTCTTAACCTCCTTTCCCCCATTCCAGCATTTATCTAGTGTTCCTCCAGGAATTGTGAGATCCTTGGGTTAGGGGTGGGGTCTCTGAATACAATAAAATTTTAATTGTTTCTCGCCAACGTTTTTTGAACAGCAGGCATTTTGCATTTCATTCGTTTAATATTTATTAAATAATCTATTAAGTAAAAAGTACCATCCTTGGCCCTGAGAATATAGCAGCAGACTAGATAGATCAAACTCGGACTTTGAATTTACTAGTAGTTGGGGGTGGAGGGAAGACATGGTAAATGAGGAAACAAGTCCATTTTGCATGCTTTCTCTCATTTAATCCTGGTGACTTATTTATGAGTTAAGTACTTGAAAATGCCCATTTTGCAGAGGATGAAACTGAGGAACAGAAGAAACCCTGCAATCTAATGTAGCCTCAAAGCTCATCTTCTTCAACACCTAAATAGGAGGCTTTACACAGCCCCTCTCCTTTGTGTGATACCCATTCAGTGCTGGATTGAAGAAATGCAAAGTAGTTGCCCCCAGCTGACGTCTCTTCATAGTCAAGTTTGCAGTTGCAGCTTTTGATAGTTTAATTCCTTCCTCTTGGAGCTTATAACTAAAGAAAGGCAGACAGAGGTGACCTTTAGGGCTGACAAAGGTGCACCACCCCTGTAGTGAAAGAACCTTTAATCTGAACTTAAATTTTTTATGTCCAAATCTTTTTCATGCAGTTTTGAGTTTAAATTATGCTCCAAAGTACAATTTTTGGTTCTATTATGTAACTAATGAGGACATAATATTTATTTATTAAAATTTTTTTTGGTGTTTCTAAGGAAATTCTATATTCCTAGGCAGTGTGCTTAGTATATATTTTCTTTTAACCTGAAAGCATATAGTAAGTTACATTAAAATATTGAGAGGATTTTATTCAGTGAGATTCTCATGATACAGTTAGATTCAGCATTGACCATCTGCTAAGCACCAGGCCCTGTGCTGTTGTAGGGCTTCAAAGAGGAATGAAAGAGCAGACTCTTGCCTCTAGAAGCTTACCTATAGTCTAAACATTTGGCTAATGTTTTTAACTTAAGTACTGGGCTGAGAGAATGTAGGAGCTGAGTCCCTGGGGGAAGTAATCTAGAGCAGTGGCCTCAAATGTTTTTAGTGTTCTCTCAGTAAATAGGGTTGAGTATTACACACACATTAGTGAATGCTTGTTTTAAATTACAATTATGGTGTTGACTGTACTCTGTACTGTGTGCATTTTTTTATCCTCACCTGAGGATATGTTTTGTTGTTTATTTTTTTAATTTATATATATTTTTTATTGATTTTAGAGAGAGAGGAAGGAAGAGGGAGAGAGATAGGAACATCGGTGTTTGAGAGAGAAACATCAATCAGCTGCCTCCTGCACACTCCCTACAAGGGACTGAGCCCAAAACCCAGGCATGTGCCCTGACCAGGAATCGAACTGGTGGCATCTTGGTGCATGGGACAACGCTAAACCACTGAGCAACACAGGCTGGGTGGGAGGATGAAGATACATCTTATTGATTTTTTAGAGAGAAGGGAAGGGAGAGAAACATTGATGTGAGAGAGACAGAATTGGTTGACTCCCATTATGTGCCCCAACCAGGGTCAAACCTGAAGCCCAGGTATTTATGTGCCCTGATGGGGAATCAAACCCGAGACCTTTTGGTATATGGGGGATGCGCCAACAAAGTGAGCCACACTGCCCAGGGCTTATTTATGTATACTTTATAATGTGCAAAAATAGACATTTTACAAAAGGCTGCGCTAATACAAATATGGTTAGAGGTTCCAATATTGTCCTTACATCCCCCAGGAGGTAAATAATAACTATGCCCTCTGTGATGGAGACCATTGGTCTTGTAGTGAGACCTTCTCAACCCTGTTTATATTCAATTCGGGAGTTGTGGCTAGGTTGAAATCTTGGGGTCTAATTCTCATTAGCTTCGAGACTTTGAGCACTTTAGTTACTTAACCTTTCTGTGCACTTTATTTTCCTCATCTATAAAATTGAGATGAGAATTCTAACCTCATTTGTAGTTTTACTGTGATAATTGATAATATGTATATGTTAATATAATGTATTTTGGTAATACATGTAAAGTACTTATACTGTGTTTGACACATTCTATTTTGGGCGCTGTGAGTGGCTGAGGATACAAAGCTGCTTTAAAGATCTCACAGTCTAGTCCTGGCCAGATAACTCAGTTGGTCAGAGCAGATGTCGCCAACCTTTCGGACCTCATGGACCACCAGTGGTCTGGTCGCCGACTGGTGGGTTAGAGCATCATCCCAAGGGCACATACAAGGAGCAACCAATGAATGCATAAATAAGTGGAACAGAACAACAACCTGGTTGGTGTTGCTCAGTGGTTGAGCATCAACCTATGAACCTGGAGAGATCGGTTAGATTCTGGTCAGGGCACATGCCCGGGGGTACCTCATCAATGATTCTCTCTCATCGTTGATGTTTCTACCTCTCTCTCTCTCTTCCTCTGAAATCAATAAAAATATATTTTAAAAAAAATAAGTGGAACAAATAGATGTTTCTCTCTAAAATCAATAAATAAAAATCTAAAAATAAAAAGATTTCTCAGTCTAGTGGGGACCCTGCACAGGTACACATGGATAATAAGTGCTTTAAGTACTTGAAGCAAAGGCTTTTGGGATTGCAGAGGAGGCGTAAACTAATTGTTCCTTGAGGGCCTAAGTAAGGTTCAGGTAAGGAGGTGACATTTGAACCATCCTTAGGAAGCAGAAGGGCTTTTTCCAGGAGGTGGAAGGGTCGATCTTATTGGCTGAGGGTACAGTGTAAATTTGGAGGCTGATGGGGACTTGATGAGTAGTACTCCAGATCTGGACCTGCAGGGAACCTGATTGAAATGTCTATAGTTTGCTGGTAGGATAACAGTGAATTCTGGCTGGAGTTGTGCCTGGCAGGGGCCAGATGGCTAGAGAGCCTGTTCCAGAACTTTTCACAGTACCACTGCTCTTTTCTCTCTGTGGCACTTACCTCATTCTGCCTTCTTAGTTATCTAAGAACTAGAGGCCCAGTGCACGAAATCGTTAACGGTTGGGTCCCTAGGCCTAGCCTGCGATCCAGGCTATCTTCCACCCGCTCACCAGTCCCCAGTCCTGCCCTGCCACCACCGTCACCCACCCGGTTCCCCTTACCAGTCCCCAGTCCCCAGTCCCACCCCCTCGCCATCCACACCGGTTCTCTGTTTGCCATTCGGCAATTGGAGCCTGTGGCCTGGAGGGGAGGGACCAAAAGGTGGTCAATGTACCTCATAGCGACTGGTCGAGCAGTCGTTCTGGTCGTTACGCTGTTATGGTTGCTGGGCTTTTATTATATAGGATATAACCCCCTAAATGTAAGTTCCTTGAGGGTTCTGATAGTATCTGCATTTTTGTGATTTTTATTTTGCCTAGCAAGGTAAGGGAAAGTTCATAAGCATGGGGAAAGTCCTATAAATCATTGGACTTTCAAAGAATTCTGAACAATTATGAATGGAATGATAAATGACAATATTTACTAGTTAAAAACATGCTTACAAATATTTTATGGTAGATAGGCCCTGTACATTACTATTTAAAAGGGGTGAGAGCCCTAGCTGATTTGGCTCAGTGGATAGAGCTTCAGCCCGAGGACTGAAGGGTCTTGGGTTCGGTAGTGGCACATACCTCGTTTGCAGGCTCAATCCCAGGCCCCGATCGGGTTGGGGCATGTGCGGGAGGCAATCAATCGAAGTGTCTCTCTCACATAGATGTTTCTCTCTCTAGTCCTCTCGCTTCCACTCTCTAAAAATCAATGGAAAAATATCCTCAGGTGAGGATTAAAAAAAAAAAAAAAGGTGAGAAATGTCCTGTTCAGTTACTCTTTCCTTGTCTGGCACTTACCTATTAGGATAAAGAGATGTGAAAGTGCACCAGAAAGGCCTCTCTGAGGTTGAATTAGGTGCCTTCCATTTGCTCTATTAGATCCACTCTCCTTCCTTTCCCACCCTGTTCTTTGCCCTGGGATGCTGACTTACCTACATGGACTATTACTTCAGTGGGCTTCCTTTCCATCTGAGGTTGTGGAATTTAATTACCCTGATTCATTTTTATGGGTTTTGTCTTTGGCTGGCTATGTCCCTTGGTTGAAGATTGCTGTTCCACTAAAGGTGGTTCTTTCCACATGACTCGCTCCTAGGTTTGTTTGGAAAGTTCTATTTCCTTTGTTCCTTGGGTTTAGAGGTGCTCTAGTCCCAGGGTACTAGAACTGTCCCTTGTGATTATCTTATATCCTGCCTGCCCCCACCTTTCTTTATAGTAACCTTATTAAAACCTCCGTGAATTATCCTTACTGGAGTATGCTATCTTTCCTGGTGGGACCACAACTAATTGAAACCTATACCTTGTTAATAGGATAACTCCTCAAACTTTCACTCAAAGCTTGCTTTTATTCTGCACATACTTTAAAGGTACTTGTTTCAGCCCATCTTAAAGCAGCAAATCAGATGGAGAGGAGAAGAGTTATCCCAGATAAGCATACTGACAATGAGAGACAGGATCTCATTCTCTCCTGTGGTCCTTACCTACTGTGCCACATTGATGTGTTTAGTCACCAACTCCCCCTGCCCCCACCATACTATTGGGTAAGAAAAACAACGAAAAAAAGAAGAGAAAAAGCAAAACAATGGAGTAAGAATAAAAGTATTATAATCTGTGACTATACAATCAAGACAAGTTAAATTGCAGTTAGTAGCCTGTCAAAAAAGGCAGATATGTACACGTCACAAGTGGTTTGGCATAATGGAAAAAGAATTTGGAAGCAGACTGGGTTTGAGGCCTAGTTCTACTGGGAAGTTATTCAACCTTTGAGACTCAGTTGTTTGTTTAATCTATAGTTGGGGTAATTCCTGCCTGATAATTATAATGACTAATATTAAATGTTTATTTTGGGTCTCACTGTGCCTTTTAATCCTTCACTCTTTTAGTTAGGTATAAATCCTTATTTTACAAATTAGGAAATTGATTCAGATGTTATAGAGGTAATAAATAACCAAGCCTAGATTAAAATCTAGATCTTTCTGACTACAGAGCCTGAGCTCTTAACATTAAGGTAGCTCTTATTTAAAATGTGTTGCCCCTGGCCGGGTGTATTGTCCTATGCACACAAAAAGAAAAAGAAAAAAAAAAGGTGGCTGGTTTGATTTCCAATCAGGGCACATAATTAGGTTGCAGGTTCAATCCCCACTCAGGGCCCCTCCCTTCTTCCCTACCTCTTTCTCTAAAAAAAACCCAAAAAAACAAAAAATAAAATAAAATGTGTTGGGCAATTAGTAAATGGGAAAATCCAGTCCTCATTCCTGTACTGTGTCACTGTGAAGTTCCTACATTTTATTTTTTGTTGTTCATTTTTTTTTGAAGTTCCTACATTTTGAAAGGTGACTTAAGTTATAAAAATGCGGAGTTTATAAGGTGGAGGAAACAGTGCTTATAGGTATCTATTCATTACTGCATTACAGAACTTTTCCTGTCTGTTTTTTCCCTTTTCAGGAAGGATATTCAGAATCTGTTGCCTCATGTGTTATACATCCCACCCTCACCCACCACCTCCCACATCTACCCTGTGATAGAGTTGAGTGAAATGAGCTGAAGGCTTTGAGAGTACACGTAATATTGTTACAAAACCTTAATTACTTAATTACCTGCTGTCTGCATATTAATTTAGAATCGACATTTTAGTGAGTTCTTGTGTAGAATTGGGCATAAGTTTTCCTATTAGGAACAAAGTTATCCTTTGAGGGTTTTTTAAAAAATTAAAAAAAATTTTTTTCTTAAATTTATTGGAGTGACATTGGTCATCATGAATATATATGTTTCAGATGTGCGTTTCTGTGTTACAAGCTCTCTGTATTGCACCTTGTACCCACCACCCTAAGTCAAACTTCTCCAATCATCGTATATTAGGATCCTCTTCTCCCCACCCCCTTCCCTCTGCCTTTGATGATGTTTTAAAGGTTTTTGACTTTTCTTATTTTGAGAATTGAGACTTACTAAATGGAATAATGTTTTAGACACTTGTTATGCTTTTTGGTCTTTGTCTTTTACTTTATTATTATTATTTTAAATATGTTTTTACTGATTTCAGAGAGGAAGGAAGAACGAGAGAGAAACATCAATGATGAGAGAGAATCATTGATTGGCTGACTCCTGCATATCCCCTATTGGGGATCGAGTCTGCAAACTGGGCATGTGCCCTTGACTGGAATCGAACCCAGGACCTTCAGTCCGCAGGTGGATGCTCTATCCACTGACCTAAACCAGCTAGAGCTGTCTTTTACTTTAGAATACATTTATGCTGGTTTGAAACTGATTGGCTTTTCTACATAGCAATAGATTCTAAAAATAAGCAGAGAGACTGACTTTAAGCTTGTTCTTGAGGATTAAGCCTATTGTGTATGGTATGCAAATCTAGACTTTATGATCAGTTTATTTGAATTTAATGAGTACTTTTAGGCAGGAAGGAAAATTTAAATGAGTACAATGAATGAATGCAGCACTAGGATAAAGATGAGTTAATACAATAAGCTTATACCTCTTCCAGGTTAAGGAAAAAATAGGAGGAAAAAGATAGGGAAGAAAGATTTCTCAACTGCCAGTTTTATCCTTATTCCTTAGTTTTAGAGCAGGGGTCCTCAAACTTTTTAAACAGGGGGCCAGTTCACTGTCCCTCAGACCGTTGGAGGGCCGGACTATAGTTTTAAAAAAAACTATAAACAAATTTCTATGCACACTGCACATATCTTATTTTGAAGTAAAAAAACAAAACGGCAAAAACACCCGCATGTGACCCGGCCGTAGTTTGAGGACGCCTGTTTTAGAGTATTGTTTTGAACCTCATATTACAGATAGCGATTACTCAATTGTAAAGATTTACTTTAAATTCCTGAAAGTTTGAAAGTTAACGAGGGAGAATCTTTCCCCTGGTTATTGTTTAAGCTTTGGTAAGAATACCAAGAGGGGTCTCACTAGCACTGTACTGACTGGCCCCATATGCAATATGAGCTAGTGTAAGTACATGTGACTGAGCCTGTCTCTGGGTTTTATTATAGTTGGTTAAGTAGCTTTTTGCCTCTGTCTCTGGTTTCTGTCTCTGGCCCATTGAAGGCTTTGAGGCTATCTGGAATTATAGGGCCTGGGACACCATAAATTAAACTTGTGAACTGAATCTATTGCAGATATGTCAACTGAATCTGGCTTTTAAGTCCAGTTGAATTCTTTAAAAAAAGAGTCTTTGCTAGATTTTCTGCTGGGTGATTTTCACATAAGTCATTTCATATAATTCTTAGAACAACCATGGGAGGAAGTTAGTATCTCTGTTTTACAGATGAGGAAATAAAGCTCAGAGAATTAAATAAATTGCCCATGGTCACACAATTAATCAGTAGCAGATGCACTGTTTAAACTTAGTTCAATCCTGGTGTTGAGTTCATTCATTATACATTGAGATCTGAGTCCAGAACCCACTATTTTTTTAACTCTCTATCACATGGTTCCTTCTTTTTATTAACTAAACAAGAGGTTTTTAGATCTATGTTCAAGAGGATCCCAGAGCTCCCTGAAGATATTTGATTTTCCATCTTCGACAACTTTCCCTAACATCTTTTTTTTTTTTTTTAAAGAAAAGATGTTTTTATTGATATTTTCAGAGAGAGAGGAAGGGAGAGGGATAGAAAGATAGAAACATGGATGAGAAACATCGATCAGCTGCTACCTCCTTCATGCTCCCCACCAGGGATTGAACCTGCAACCTGGGCATGTGCCCTGAGGGAATCCAACTAGCAACCTCTTGGTTTATGGGTTGATGCTCAACCACTGAGCCACACCAGCTGGGCTCTAACATCTTATTAAAATACTAGGGGCCCAGTGCACTAATTCGTGCACCTTGAAAGGAACTGTGGGCCAGGAGGCTGTGGTGGGCGCAGGGGCGGGTCTTGTCCCATCCTCCACGCCCCCACCTGGCCCCTCCTGCCATGGCCCCTGGTCCCCTGTCTGCTGGCAGCCCTGCTCCCACCACTGCCACTCACACGCACTGATGGTGCCAAGTGATCCGGTCCAGTGCCAGGTGCCGGCAGCAGGTGCGAGCAGCGGCTCTGGCACCGGGTGCAAAGTATTTTCAGTAACCACCAGAGGCTTGCCCCAGTGACAGCAGTTGGCACCCCGCCTTGGTCTGGTGCCCTAGCTCACCTGCTCCACCATCCTGTCGTGGCCGAAGCCCACTGTGCTCTGCTGCCTGCTGCTGACACCCGCCATGTTCCGCGCGCACCCCCTAGAGGTCATTGCATGTCATAGTGACCGGTTGTTCAGTTGTTTGGTTGTTCCGCTGTTTGGTCTATTTGCATATTATGGTTTTATATATATAGATATCCTGTGGCCCTGGCCAATGTGGCTCTGTTGGGCATTGTCTCAAGCACCAAAATGTTGATTTGGTCAGGGCACATGCCCAGGTTGCTGGCTTGATCCTGGTAGGGGGCATGCAGGAGATAGCCAATCAATGTTATGCTCTCACATTGATGTTTCTCTCTCCCCCTCTCCCTCTCTAACAATCAATAAAAAAATCTTTAAAAAGCCCTATCCAGCTTTGCTCAGTGGTTGGAGTGTGGCCCTCAGACTGAAGGGTCATGGGTTTGATTTCCTGTCAGGGGCACATACCTCAGTTGCAGGTTTGATCCCTGGCCGGTCAGGGCACATGCAGGAGGCAACCAATCTATGTGTCTCCCTCACATAGATGTTTCTCTCTCCCCCTCCTCTCCCCTCCCCCTCTCCCTTCCCCCTTCTTCCCTCCACATCCTCCTCCCTCTTCCCGCTCCCTCCCTTCCACTCTGTCTGAAAATCAATGGAAATAATATCCTTGGTGAGTATTTTTAAAAAATATTTTCAAAAAAGTCCTGCCCTAGCTGGTTTGGCTGAGTGTCGGCCTTCGCACTGGAGGGCCTCTGGTATTTGGCGTGTGCCTCGGTTGCAGGCTTGATCCCTGCAGGTGGGAGGCAACCAATCATGTGTCTCACATCTATCTCTCTGTCTCTGCCCCTCCCTTACATTCTCTCTAAAAATCAATGGAGAAAGTATCCTCAGGTGAGGATTAACAACAACAAGTCTAGGAATGGGGATGTGATTTATAGGTCTTGGTCTTGTTCAGGGGTGTCCTGAATTGGTCTTAGAGATGAATTTAAAAAAAAAGGTAGAAACTCTTCAGAGCCTTTACCAGTGCATCCTGTGTATTTACTGATCTTAGCAGTGAAGCAGATAGATGATGGCAATGAACATCGAAAGCCTAGGAAATGTCCATGCCAATTTTGCTAGGCCTTGTGAGGAACTGTCAAATATGGATCATCAACTATAGTATATGGACTATACAGTGAATCTTTTACTCTGTGGCTCTTCAAATTTGATTCTACCCCTCTATTTTGTATTGCTTTAATTAAATGCAGAAATCAAAGTAAAATAACCCAGAGCTAGGTATCCTTTTGTCTGAATTTATAGCTTTGGAGTTGGCTAGATCTTTCAATTAAATTAGTTGATGGTGACAAATATGTAATCTGACTTCTCCAGCAGCTCAAGTGAAATGTTAATACCAGGCATTGCACAGCTCCCTTGACACACTACTTTGACCTTTTCCTCTCTTACAAATGTTTCCCTTATCCTTTTGTTAACTTAGCCATCTCCATTCAGACATCCTGCCTGCTTTTAATTTTTTGGGGCCATGTAAGAAGTCTTTCAAACAGCACAGATGGATTTTTTACCTTATATCCCTAGAGCTACACTAATCATGCCATTTCCTCTAATTTACATAGTAGTTTTTAGCTAGTTTACTGTCTCCTTACACTACCTGTTCCTCCCAACCCTCTCAATAAAAGCTAAAATAACTACAGACATTTTCCTCCACCAAAAATACACCATGTTTTTTTTTTGTTTTTTGTTTTTGTTATCCTTAATATTAAGAAAGTGATTGTCTTTTATTTTGTTTTCCTTTGGAGAAGTGGAGCCAAGAGGAGGATGCAGGCAGAAAAAAGCAAGTCCTCTTTATGGCTGAGATTAAAGGTAGATGTAGTTTAGGAGAGGGAAGTTCTGAGTGGTGATGGAGAAGTAGGGGAAGAGGCAACTATTATCTAAGTTCCTCTGGCATTCATTCTCCTCTAGCAGTCTAGAGCTGCTTAGAGCTCAGCAGCTCTAGTTCTCAGAAGCTCTCCTTTAATCTTCCCTTGGTGGGTTGGTCTGGCCAAGTAGTTTAAACTATACTCTTACCTCTTCTTAAATATATTACCAAGTACCATAAGCTGCTTTAGGAAAACAAATATATGCAAGGATTGTGATCTGCATTATAAAAATACTTTTTATACTCCTTTTTCTTTAAACTTTGTATTTTGACATTTCAAACTTAAAAAGTTGCAAAAGTAGTGTTAAAATTCCTGTATGCCATTCTCCTTGAGTTTCCAAATGTCAACATTTTACTATATTTTATATATTCTTCTTAAAAATTTTTATTGATTGATGAGAGAGAGAGAGAAAGACAGTGGGAAAGAGGGGGAGGGAGAAAGAGAAACATTGATTTGTTGTTTCATTGATTGATTCTTGTATGTACAAAGAGCAGGGATCAAACCCACAACCTTGGCTTATCAGGAGTATCCAACTGAGCTACCTAGCCAGGGCTTTATATTCTTTTTCTCTTTGTATAAATACTATAGGCCTGGTGCATGAAATTCGTGTGCAGGTATGGTCCCTAGGCCTGGCCTGTGATCAGGGCCATCTTCCCCGGCTGCCAGCAGCTGGCCCCGCCCCCCCTAACCCCTACCCCTGGTTCCCCATTCACCATCGGGTGATCAGAGCCTGCTAGCGGGAGGGGGGCGGGGAGCGACCAAGAGGTCAGTCGTTCCTGCCTGCTCATTAGCCCCACGCCCACCATGGGTCGCCCTCTGTGTGTGTGGTGACCGGCAGGGCAGGGGCCTTGCCCTGGCGCCACCCGTGTCACCCACCACTCACCCCCGGTTTCCTGTTCACCATTAGGCGATCGGAGCCTGCCAGCCAGGGGGAGGGACCAAGAGGTTGGCTGTTCCACCCGTTCGCCGGCCCCACCCCCACCCCACCACCACCCATCCCTGGTTCCCCATTCACCATTGGGTAATGGGAGCCTGCCGGCCGGGAGAAGGAACCAAGAGGTGGTCAATTCACTTCATAGTGACTGGTCAAGCAGTCGTTCTGCCGTTAGGGTCAATTTGCATATTATCCTTTTATTATATAGGATACTAGAGGCCTGGTGCACGAAATTCATGCACTGGGGGGTGAGGTTCCCTCAGCCAAGCCTGCACCCTCTCCAATCTGGGACCCCTCGGGGGATGTCTGACTGCTGGTTTAGGCCCGATCCCTCTTACAATTCGGGACTGCTGGCTCCTAACCGCTCGCCTGCCTGCCTGCCTTATTGCCCCTAACCGCTTTTGCCTGCCAGCCTGATCACCCCCTAACTGCTCCCCTGCTGGCCTGATTAATACCTAACTGCTTCCCTGCCAGCCCGATCGCCCCCAACTGCCCTCCCCTGCCGGCCTGGTTGCCCCCAATTGCCCTCCCCTGCCGGCCTGATCTCCCCCCCAACTTTCCTCCCCTGCTGGCCTGATCTCACCCCAAATTGCCCTCCTCTGCCGGCCTGATCTCGCTCCCAACTGCTCTCCCCTGCTGGCCTGATGGCCCGCAACTGCCCTCCCCTGCCAGCCTAGTCGTCCCCAACTGCCCTTCCCTGCCGGCCTGGTCCCCCCCAACTGCCCACCCCTACCGGCCTGCTTGCCCCCAACTCCCCTCCCCTGCTGGCCTGATCTCGCCCCCAACTTACCTCCTCTGCCAGCCAATTTGGTTCTGATTGGTCGGTTTCTATGCAGCGTCAAAAGCTCTGCCTTCTAGGCAGCCATTGGCTCCTCACAGTTGACCCAGATTTGGTTCTGACTGGTCATTTTCTATGCCAGTCAACGTCTCTAGTCCTATCAACAGGGCCTGATCAGAAAGGCTGGGCTGATCAGCAGCCCCGATGGAGGCCTGGAGAGAAATGGAGGCGTGGCTGCTGGACAGGCCCGGAGAGAAAGAGAGAGGCAAGTGCTGATCAACAGCTGCCACAGAGGCTACGGGTCAGATCCCGCTTCTCTCTTCGGGCCTGATTCACAGCCCCCTCAGCAGTCAGTGCTGGGTCACCACACCTGCTGCCATAGCAGTCAGTGCTGGGTCGCCACAGCAACCCAGCACTGACTGCAGGACTGACTTCCAGTTGGTCGAGCCTCCAGTTGTGACGGACACAGGGTTTTTATATATTGAGATTTTTTTTTTTAAGTATTGTTGAATAAATTACAGATGTGCTACCTCTTTACTCTAAACTTAGTGTTTATTTCCAATAAACTAGAACATTCTCTTATGTACTTAAAATATACTTATCAAAATTAGGAAATACAGCTTTGATACAATATTTCTAATATCCAAACCTTACTCAAGTTTAGCCATTTGTTCCAATAATTTTTTTATAGGAAAAGATTTTTTTCTAGTCTAGGAGCCAGTCCAGGAACACATTGTATTTAATTGTCCTGTCTCTAGTCTCCTTCACTTTGGGAGAATATACTTCAGTATTATCTTTCATAACCTTCACTTTTTTTTAATGGTATAGGCCATTTATTTTGTAGAATGCCCCTCAATTTGAATTTATCCCCCTTTTTTTTTTGAAAAATTTTTTTGAATTTGTCTTCTTTATGAGTAGGTTCACATTATACACTTTGGAAGGAATATTACAAAGTGATGTTTCTTTCTCAGTGCTTCATATCAGGAGGCACATGATGTCCATTTGTTCAGTACTGATGATGTTAATCTTGATCACTTGTTTAATGCAGCTATTTTCAGTTGGTTTGCCCCAAGAGGCACACTGGTGTGCTGCAAGAATTTTTAAAACATACAGTACCTGACTGTTTAGCTAGGGGCACTGACCTCTTTTCCCATATATTGTCAAATGGAAAAATGACAACAGCCAACACAACAATAGCCATCCAGTGTGAATGAATCAAAATTATACCTATTTTTTGTCAGATCGGCCAAAAATATATTTCTTGGTGTGCTGCAAAATTTTAGTAATTAGTTTATATGTGTCGTGAGATGAAAAAGGTTGAAAATAGCTGGTTTAAGGTGATGTTTGCCAGATTTCTCCACTATAGGGTTATTATTTTTAACTTTTTAATTAGTAAGAATTATGTGGGTGGACGCTGAGCCCATATAAATATCTTTTCCCTCCAATTTTTATCCATTAATTTTAGCATATATTAATGATATTTTCATGAGTCAATTATTATGATAGTCATACTATGATTTTCTGTTTTTATCAGTTCTTACAAATCATTCTGCTGCAGAGCATTTGATTAAGTTTATTTATATGCAGGGTGGAACAAAAGTAGGTTTACAGTTGTGAGTACATGAAACATTCTTGTATTATTATTTACTAGAGGCCCAGTGCACGGATTCATGCACATGGAAAGGAAATTAATTAGAAGGTGGCCAGCAGGGCAGGACTGGGTGAGATGGGCTGGACATGCCGGCTGGCCGCACCTGGGGTGGTGCCGGGGCTCGAAGGGCATCTTCAGAGTGAGCGGGGTCTCTCCGGCAGGTGGGGTCCTTGGCCTGGCCTGCGGGGATCGGGCTGAAACCGGCAGCCTGACATCCCCCAAGGGGTCCTGGAGTGCAAGAGAGCACTCTGCAAAGTTGCTGTTGCTTGGCAGCTCCTGTTTTGAGCATCTGCCCCCTGGTGGTCCGTGTGCATCATACCTATCAGCTGGTCGGCTGTTCACTTAGCTTTTTATATAGATAGATTGTATTTTTCATATGAACAACTGTTGTGAGTACACAAAACATTATTTTTGTATTACTATTTATTGTATTTTTCATATGAACAACTGTACTTTTGCCTCACCCCTGTATGTTTTTAAAACTTAAGCAATACAGGTAAAGTAAAAATCCCCTGCCTAGTCTAAGTGAAATCATTCCTTTAACAACTGTATTGTGATCCTGTTAGATGCAGGGACTGTGCTAAGTGCCTTGGGGTTGGTAAGGTGGGTAAGCTTTAGTCCCAGTTCTCAAAGGTGTTCCAATTGATCTTTCCTTCTGTGTCCTAACACTTTGTCAGTTGCTCTTCTAATGAAAGCCTTGAGAACTGGATTTAATTAATCCTTTTGGGGCCAGTTGTATTGGGAAATAGTAAAGCAGAGATTCCTTCAACCAATGAGGCAGAGGATTTCTTAGGAAGGAGCTAGGATGCCAAACATGCCTAGAGCCCCTGAGCACCTAGCTGCAGCTGTGGGATCGACACTTGGCTTGCTGGGAGTTTTCTTAAGGTCTCTAAATAATACATGCTGATTTAGTGGCTGTTGAAGTCTGAGGAATGATGTGGTAAATGTGGAGAGTTTCCATAAAAACCATAATTATTAAATAGTGATTTGAAATCCTAAAATCAATTCTTGATCATCTTTATGTGAATGCCCCCCCCCCTTTTTTTGCAGTATTATTTTAATTCATTTGCCATATCAGTCCCTTAGCTTTCTTTACTATGGTAGTTGAGTTCAATAAGTCATTTATATGAGGGGCCTAATATTTGTTTTCTCCTGGAAAGACAGACAAGCAGCTGATTATACTAGAAGGTAGACTATAAGAAATTATCATTACAATGACTCAAGATCATTGATTTTCTAAGATACTCTTGACTTCAAATACTCATTTACTTTTACAGATATTTTTTGAGCCCTTAGTCCCAGATGCTGAGAGAAATAAATGAGAGTCTAAGGCCCTGGAGAAGTTTAGATGTAGTCAGTAGTGGAGAGAGACAGATTGATTGAATTTCAGGTCTAAATGGTAAGCAGTGATAATAGCATGTTAAGAAGCACTCAAGATAGCCATTTGACCTAATGTGTGGGCATGCATGTGTGGCTGGGTTTCAAAAAAGACTTCTTAGAGAAATGATACCTGTCTTGCTCTAAATCTGTTTCTTGCTTTCAACAAATTTTTAAAAATTAATTTTGGACTGACATTGGATTTACATAATTCAACATTTAAAAGGTAAAATAACAGGTTCCCTCACCTCTGTGCTCCAGTCACTCTTCCCCTCCTTGGAGGCAACTAGCATTTATCGCTTTCTTCTGTGTCCTCTTTTCAGGGATATTCCTGTAGGCCATGTAATATCATACATAAAAACTTCCTCATTTTACATTGTACTAGTATATCACTGTATGGTTCCACAGTATTTTTTTTCTATAATCCACTGCTGATGGACATTTTCATGCCAATTTTGTGCTGTTACAATGTTGCATAATTTTGTAAAAATATGTCACTTCATAAATCTGTAGAATAAATTCCTAGAAGTAAAAGCGCTGGGGCAAAGAGTACTATCATGTAATTTTGATAGATTTTGCCAAAATACTCTCGAGATGGTATCAGTTTTTGTACTTCTACCAGCAAAGCATGTAAGGCAAGTTGGAGAACGGGGGAAGTTAAGACTGGACCAGGTTTGCAGGGGACTAAAAGTATTATGTTATCCTATCTAATAAAGAGGGGATATGCTAATTGACCATCACTCCATCACAAAGATGGCTGCATCCACAGCTGAGGCCAAGTTCCCATAAGGAGCCTTAACAAGCAATCAGCAGGGACCTGAGGCTACGCCCTCCCCTGCCCCCATGGGGCTTGACAGGGGACCTCAGGCTGTGTCCCCCACCTGGCAGGGCTTGACAGGGGACCTCAGGCTGTGCCCCCCACCCAGCAGGGCTTGACAGGGGACCTCAAGGTGCGCTTCCTGTCCTGGTGCTGGGCTAGGGGACCTCAGACTGTTACCCCTGCCCCAGCGCCAGGCCAGTGGACCTCAGGCCACGCCCCCCACCAGGTGGGGCTTGACAGGGGACTTCAGGCTGCGCCCCCCACCCTGACACCAGGTCGGGGGACCTCAGACTGCACCCCCTGCCTGGCGGGGCTTGACAGGGGACCTCAGGCCGCGCCCCCCATCCTGGCGCCAGGCCAGGGGACCTGAGGCTACGCCCCCTGCCCGGTGGGGCTTGACAAGGGTGGGACTGGCCGGGTCTGGATCTAGCCCAATGGGGGAGGGGGGCGGGCCTGGTATGGGTCTCATGCGATTTTGAGGTACATGTGGGTAGGCGGGGACTTGGCTCTGGGTCCTGTGGTGCGCCCCAGACTCTGACAGGAGGAAGGTTTTCATATACATTTTACTACTTTTCTTTCATCTCTGACACTTCTATTATAGAGAAAGGGCAAATAGCAATATTAAATTATTTCCTCTAATTAATCCCCTTTTAATGTGCACGAATTTCATGCACCGGGCCTCTAGTTGGAGTATAAAGTACTAGGTGAAGAATGGCAGGAGCTGAGACTAGAGGAGCAGGCAGGGGCCAGGTTTTTATGCTGGATTTGATTCCTTAGCTAATGAGAGCAAAAGAAAGAATGAGGGAATAACATATTTAAGATTGTGTACTAAGTAGAGCACTTGGTGACCCATGAAGATGGATTTGAAGGGGCAAGACTGGAAGCAGTAAAATAATTAGATTAATGCAGTAGTCTTGTCAGACCATGAGTCTCAATTTTGGGTTTGGAAACTATTCCTTGTGACTAAAAAGGGATACAGTGTGCTAAGGAAGATAGAGATAAATTTAAGAGAAAGAGCATATCTCATTGAAATTAGTAAGAAAGACTTCATTGAATAGTCAGTTGCATTTTGATGGATGGGTAGATCTCAGATTGGTGCTTATGCAGAAATGGGATAAAGGAAATAATTTTCGGGTCCTGATAATGGAATAAACTAGAGTCGGCAAACTTTTTCTATAAAGGGTAAATAATTTAGGCTTTTTGGAATGCATATAGTCTATCATGTATCCTCTTTTGTGTTTTCCCCTTCAATCCTTCAAAAATGTAAAAACTGCCATAACCGGTTTGGCTCAGTGGACAGAGCGTCGGCCTGCGAAATGAAGGGTCTCAGGTTCGATTCCGGTCAAGGGCATGTACCTTGGTTGTGGGCACATCCCTAGTAGAGGAGGTGTGCAGGAGGCAGCTGATCGATGTTTCTTTCTCATCAGTGTTTCTAGCTCTCTATCCTCCCTTCTTCTCTGTAAAAAATCAATAAAAAATATTTTTAAAAAACTGTTAACTACAGTTCTTAATTGAAACAGGCGTTTAACTGGGTTTGCATGTGACGGGCGGGGGAGGGAGGGAGAGTAAGTGGTGGGGTGGGGATGGCGTTAGTTGCTAACTCTTGGAATAGCCAAGGCATCCAGGCTGGAAGGTGCAGGATATATTTAGTGAGTAAAACAGTACAGTAGTCCCTCTTAGTTCAAGGTTTGGTGTTTTGTGATTTTAATTTCTCGCGGGCAACTGTTGTCTAAATATATTAAATGGAAAATTCCAAAAATAAGCAATTCATTAGTTTTACATTTCTTGCCATTCTGAGTAGTGTGAAATCTTGCGCTGTCCCGCTTTGTCCACCCATTGTGAATCATCCCTTTGTCTAGCATATCCATGCTGTATACACTACCTGCCCGTTAGTCACTTAGTAGCCCTCTAAGTTATCAGATTAGCTGTTGAGGTACCTCAGTACTTGTGTTCGGTAACCCTTATAGTGGCCGAGTGCTAGGCCACAATGCCTAGATCACAATGCCTATGCCATTTACCTCACTTCATCTCATCTTGTAGGCATTGTATTATTTCACATCATCATAACAACGGTGAGTCCAGTACTATAAAATACTTTAAAAAGAGAGACAGACCACATTCACATAACTTTTATTACAAGATATTATTACAGTTGTTCTATTATATGATTAGTTATTGTTAATCTCTTACTGTGCCTAATTTATAAATTAAACTTTATCATAGGTATGTAGGTATAGGAAAAAACATAGTATACATATGGTTTAGTACTGTCCACTGTTTCAGGAATCCATGGGGGGAGCTGTCTTGGAATGGATCACTCTCAGATAAGGGGGTGGGAGGTGGGAATCCCTCTCGCTGTCTTGGAATGGATCTGTAAAGGCAGGTTGAGGCAGAGCTGTGGGAAACTTTGAATGTTAGGCTAAAGAATTTGTCCCTAAGGTTAGATGCATTGTGGAGTCACCTATTGTATTGACACCAATGGTGACATTTTGCCTGGTACTGTAAACTTAACTGTATTACGAGCTATAAAAAGCCTGGCTGGCAAAATTGCCTTGTTTAGACATTTGTATTACATATGGTGCTGCTGATGTGATGAATTGCCCTTGGTGTGAAATGCTGAAGTCTAATAAACTCACTGGGGCTATGAGTGTGTTAGTGAGTGACTTAACTCAGAATCAAGGAAGTAGAAGAATATTATAACTCAAAATTTCAGAAATTCTATAGTTATTGCTAACCTTCCTCACGATTTTTTTTTCACTTGAAGTTTTGAAGAAGCGTAAGTGAAATGTACAGCAATTTAACTGATTGTTTCATTAAATAGATCCCCTAACTATATAATCTCTTAGTAAACTTTCCATTGTTTTAAGCCTCTGGTTGAAGGCAACTAGAAAACTGCTTTTCCTCTGGGGTGAGAGTCAGAATTACCTCGGGAATTTATTAGAATATCAATGTGACACACATATTATGGTATATTCTGAGGGAGGATGCCTGGTATATTTTTTGAAATAGCCTATCAGGTGATTTTCTATCATGTGTTCCCCATTTAAAAGCCACTGTTTGAACCAATTCCTGTCCTTGCCCTTCTGCTCTCACTTTGTATCCAGTAATGCTGGTAGGGCTACATTTCTTTATCTTCTAGCACGAAGGAAGAGTTGACATGGAATTTTGCTATCCCATAAAGCAGGGGTGGAGGAACGTCCGGCCTGAGGGCCATATAAGGCCTGAGAAATCATTTGGTCTGGCCCTGCCAAGGCATCAGGGATGAGTTAACTAAATGTTTGACCAATATATAGCAGGCTGATTTTTCCCCAAAAAAATATATTTTTATTGATTTCAGAGAGGAAGGGAGAGGGAGAGACAGAAACATCAATGATGAGAGAGAATCATTGATCAGCTGCCTCCTGCGTGCCCCACACTGGCTATCGAGCCCACAACCCAGGCACATGCCCTGAGCAGGAATCGAACTGTGATTTCCTGGCCCATAGGTTGATGCTCAACCACTGAGCCATGCCAGCCGGGCTGTGTGATGGTTTTAAACTTGTTTTAAGAGAAGGATCTCTCTGTATGTTTATTCATTTGCCAGATCAATTCTGTTTACATGTGAACCTTCTGTATTACAGGGAAAACAGGCAGATAGGCAAACAATCCATGTCAATTCAATATTAGAACTGATAGCAGTCCCACAGATTAAGGGGGAAACAGGGCTTCTTGTTTTATTAAATTTAGCCTGAATGATGACATTTAAAACAAGAAATTTTGGGGGAAAGATCTGTTAGTAACAGATGAATCAATTTTTCTTATTTAAAAAATTCCTTGTACCTAGGTAGACAGTATGTCATATTGAGAAAGGATCTTTAAATTGGCTTTCTCAACACTTGGATTCCAGTTTATAGGTGACTAAAGGTGTGGCTTTAGCCGATTACTTAATCTTTTTTATTTTCTTGATTTCACAGATGAAGTGGGAGAGAGAGAGACAGACAGACAGACAGACACATCAATGATGAGAGAAAATCATTGATCAGCTGCTTCCTGGAGATTGAGCCCGCAGCCTGGGCATGTGCCCCAACCGGGAATCAAACCGGGACCTCCTGGTTCATAGGTCAACACTCAACCACTGAGCCATGCTGGCTGGCCAATTACTTAATCTTGAATAATATGTATATTTTTCTAGAAGCTTATCAAATATTGAATTATATTTTAAATGAAAAAATTTTTACTTATGGCTAATCATAGAAGGGTTTTATGAAAATATTAGCTGTAATAGCTGTTTGGAAGACAGCTTGACAGTGTTTCTTTTTTATTTTTTTTTAATATTTTTTTTATTGATTTTTTTACAGAGAGGAAGAGAGAGGGATAGAGAGTTAGAAACATCGATGAGAGAGAAACATTGATCAGCTGCCTCTTGCACACCCCCTACTGGGGATGTGCCCGCAACCAAGGTACATGCCCTTGACCAGACTCGAACCTGGGACCCTTGAGTCCGCAGGCCGATGCTCTATCCACTGAGCCAAACCGGTTTCGGCTGTTTCTTTTTCTTATAATTTTTTTCTATCCAAACCTTTATTAAACAAAAATGCATAAATCATACATGTATAGCTCAATGAGTTTTCTAAAAAAAAAAAAGAAATTAACAGCAACTACTTCAGAAGCCTACTTCTCTCCTGCTGGTTACTATCCCTCCTTCTCCCCAGGATAACCAATGTGCTGACTTCTATCACCATACATTAGTTTCGACTTAAAAAACAAAACATAAAAAAACATTATATAGAATTATATACTGTGTATTCTTTTATATCTGACATGTTTTGCTCTACAGTAATGACACATGTGCTGTCAGTAGTTCATTCTCATTGCTGTATAGAATTCCTCTATAAAACAATTCCTCTATACCACAATTCCTCTATACCACAATAACATTCCTCTATACCACAATTTATCTGTTCTATTGTGTGTGTTTTTTGTTTTTGTTTTGTTTTTTTAATATATATTTTATTGATTTTTTACAGAGAGGAAGGGAGAGGGATAGAGAGTTAGAAATATCGATGAGAGAGAAACATTGATCAGCTGCATCCTGCACACTCCCCACTGGGGATGTGCCCGCAACCAAGGTACATGCCCTTGACCGGAATCGAACCCTGGACCCTTGAGTCCGCAGGCCGACGCTGTATCCACTGAGCCAAACCGGTTAAGGCTATCTGTTCTATTGTTGATGGATGTCTTGATTGTTTCCAGTTTTTGGCTATTAGGAATAATGCTGCAAAGAACATTCTTCTATGTCTTTGAGTATATACCTAGGAGTGGAATTGGAGGATCTTTGAATGTGCATATATCTAGCTTTAATAGATAGATAACTGCTTGAGTTTTCCAGAGTTGTACTAGTTTATACTTGTATCAGGAGCCTTAACATTTTGCTGAGCCTCTACTTTGTACAAGGCAGTAGTAAACCAAACACAACCCTCTCACAGATCTTGAAATTTAATATGATGAAAAATATATTTTATACACACGTTTTAATATTCAGGTGGTGATAAAGTTTTAAGGTATGTTGTATATAGAGAGGAGGGTGATGGGGAGTAATATTAGATACAGAGGTTAAAAAAGACTGATCAGGCCCTGGCTGGTTTGGTTCAGTGGATAGAGTGTTGGCCTGCTGACTGAAGGGTCCTGGGTTCGATTCCAGTCAAGGGCATATGCCCAGGTTGCAGGCTCGATCCCCTGTAGGGGGCATGCAGGAGGCAACCAATCAAGGATTCTCTCACATCATTGATGTTTCTATCTTTCCCTCTCCTTTCCTCTCTGAAATCAATAAAAAAAATATACACTGAGTGGCCAGATTATTATGACCACCCCATCAGTACTTCGTTGGGCCACCTTTTGCCTTCAATACTGCGGCAATTCTTCTTGGCATTGACTCCACGAGATGTTGAAAGGTGATGCGAGGAATCTGACACCATGCCTGATGAATAGCACTGTCCAGTTCTGTGAGATTTGATGGTTGTGGAACCAGCCGCCTGATGGCTCTTTTAACTTCGTCCCACAAATGCTCAATTGGATTGAGATCTGGTGATTGTGGGGGCCACCTAAGCAAGGTAAAGTCTCCCTCATGTTCTTGAAACCATTCCTGCACAATACGAGCACCGTGGCATGGCGCATTGTCTTGTTAGAAGAAGCCATCTCCATTGGGATACGCCATCAACATGATAGGATGAACTTGATCAGCAACGATACTTAGGTATGTTGTTCAGACGTTGTTCCACACAAATTAAAGGGCCCAAATCATGCCAGGAAAACATGCCCCAAACCATAACACTGCCCCCACCTGCTTGAAGGGTTGTACTCATGCATGTGGGGTGCATGCTTTCATGCTGTTTCCTCAAAATTCTCACTCTGCTATCTGCATGATGCAACTGGAAATGTGATTCATCGAACCACATGACTTTTTTCCAATGCCCGACTGTCCAATCCTTGTGTTCCTATGCGAATTGGGGACGTTTTATCTTGGTAACTGCAGACAGCAAAGGTGTTCAAACAGGCCTTTGGCTTCCATATCCCATATGATGCAGTGTACGGCTAATTTGCCTACAAACGTCAGGTGGTCATAATAATCTGGCCACTCAGTGTGTGTGTGTGTGACTGATCAAGTAACATTTGTGCAAAGATGTGAAGGAAGTAAGCTAGCCATGTAGATATATGGGGGAGGAACAGTCCAGGCAAAGGGTCAAAGCTTGCTTGATATGTTCACAAAACAGCAAGGAGGCTGGTATATCTGGAGCACATTGAGCAAGGGTAATAGTGGTAGAAGCTGATCTGAGGGAGGTAAGTAGGGGCCAGAACATATAGGACCTTAAGAGTCAAGGAAAGGATTTGGGGTTTTCTAAATGAGATGGGAAGCCATTGGAGGGTTTTGAGCAGAGTGACATTATCTCCTTTACCTTTTAAAGACATCATTCTGTTCTTGGAAAAAACACTCTAGTAGGACAAAGATGGAAGCAGGTGAATTTAGAAATTATTGCTGTAGGCCAAGAGTGGGAGGTTGGTGGTTTACGTAGATCAGAATGTTAATGGTGGAGGAAAGGAGAAATAGAGCCGAAACCGGTTTGGCTCAGTGGATAGAGCGTCGGCCTGCGGACTGAAGGGTCCCGGGTTCGATTCCGGTCAAGGGCATGTACATTGGTTGCGGGCACATCCCCAGTGGGGGGCGTGCAGGAGGCAGCTGGTCGATGTTTCTCTCTCATCGATGTTTCTGGCTCTCTATTTCTCTCCCTTCCTCTCTGTAAAAAATCAATAAAATATATTTTTTAAAAAAAAAGGAGAAATAGAGGGAATCAAGCTATTTTGAAGGTAGAGTTGATAGGATTTGCCTAAGTGGATTGGATATGGGAGTTGTGTGTCAAGGATGACTCTTAAGTTTATTGGCTTAAGTTGCTAATTTAGTGGTTTGAGAAAGACTGGGGAGAGGTGAAGGCCCCACGTAGGTTTGGACTAGGGGTGGGAACCAGGAATTTGATATGGGATTATGAGATATCTGTTACATATCCAATTAGAGATGCTGAGTAGGCAATAGGATACAGAGTGGAAAAATTGGTTTACAGTTGTTCCTATGGAAATCAATACAATAAATAACAATACAAGAATGAACTCTTGTGTTTCGAGTATTCACAAATGTAAACCTACTTTGCCTACCCTGTATAAATGACATGGTGAGTGAAAATAGAGGTAGGGCCTAACATGGCCTTGGGAGTGATACAGAGGAAACAGATAAATTCTCTTCATCATTTGAACACTTTTAAAGCTCATTATTTAGAAATTAAATTGTGCACACTTTTATTTTTTTGTGAGAGCTATTTGACATGAAAGTAAAATATCAGGAATTTATTTATTGAGAAAGTTCCTGGGCCCTGGTCCATGTTGCTCAGTGGTTAGAGTGTCGGTTTGGATTCCTGGTCAAGGGCACATACCTGGGTTGCAGGTTAATCCCTGTCCCAGGGTGCATGCAGGAAACAACCAGTCAATGTGTTTCTCTCACATTGATGTGTTTGTGTCTCTCTCTCCCCACTCCCTTTTTTCCACGCTCTCCAAAAACAAAATCAATGGAACAAATAATTTTGGGTGAGGATTAACAACAACAACAAAAAAGTTCCTTGGTTCTTCTTTGAATGATTCATTACTGAAATTTACTAGACTTTGTATAAATTTATTCTAGTCATTTCTATTATTGTTATTTTGTGTAAAATGATCATTGCTGTAATGACTTAGGAAGATGAAGAAAGCTTTAGCTCTGTAGTGCTTCACATTGTATTTTAAAGTATATATGTAATACATAATTTTAAAAATAATAGTTTACATGGGGATTTCACATAAATTATTTTATTCACTGCTTACAACATCCTGTGAATTGAGTACTATTACCATCTTCACTTTATAGTTGAGGTAACAGACTGCATCGCTTGGGTGATTAATTGACTCATGGAGAACATGTCTCTATGGTTAGTAGTAGAGACAAGCTCTAAACCAGATTCTAACTCCACAGCACTACCACGTACTACTTCTCAGTTATACTGAATGAATTGTAATTTATTGTAGAGTATCCTGCTTTGATGCTATAATTTTTATTGAAAAATATCTTTTACAAAAGTAATATAAGACATTCATATAAAAATTGCAGCAAATAGAGTAAAAAGTAAAAAATCCCTTTTATGTCATTACTGAAAGTTGGTATATTTTCAGACTTTTGGATGCCTTTACACTTACCTGTAATACACAAATAGTGTTTTTCACAAACAAAATCATACTGTACATAATTTTGTGCAGAGTCTTTATAATTTTCAGTCAGATGGGAAGTCCACCAAATTGTTCCATCAGATCTTTGTTTTAAACAAGAGCAAAGGCATTTATCTCTTCTGTTGTTTTAAGTACCTTGGAACAGATTTTATGAATGACAGCAACTTTCAGTATTGATTTGTTCAATGTTAGTAGTGAGAGCTCTTTAAAATGATCACACCTTTCATTTCAGAGAACTTTCCAATTGCTCTGTAAAAAGACAGATATATGATTGATTGCTTCATGGAGCTGCCAAGCACTATTTCAAGTCCTTTTCCCTTTTCCAGAAAGTGCAAAGTTGTCCATTTTGGAACATGTGATGCACCTATTACCTGTGGTTGTAGGAGATGATGTTTTCCCATCTGTCTGATAGGAATTAATGAACCTGTAACTAGACCAAACTGTCCTGGAAATGAAAATAGGTATTTTCTGCTATTGATGCCATAGAAGAAGAAAAGCTTCAGGTGGATCAAACTCTCCAGATTTTTTTTTTTTACTCCAGATATTTTGGTGATTATTTCCACCACTGTAAACTAATACATATGACAGATAATGCATTTTGCTTTTAATGTAACTTTTAATGATGCAACCACCAAATATCCATGCTGTTAATACTTTCCTCAGAAGGAAAAAAAAATTGAACTGCTGTTGTGGGATAAGTTCAACATTTACACAAAACCTGCTCTGGAGGAGAGAGTAGACTAGGAATTCATATTGGAAAGATAATGAAGTAGGTAGGCTCTTCATTGGAAGTGATTGTATGTGTCTCAGAATTCCAGAGTAATGAAGGTGAATTAATGTCAAGTAACTGGCAAATGTAGGCTGATATTAAAATAGTGGTTGAGGAATGAAAAAAAACTGTATTCAGTGTATACTTTGGTGTGCATTTGGAAAGCTTGTTAAATGCAGTGTCTAGGATTTTACCTCCCAGAGGTTTAAATTCTGGAGGCTGGGAGAGGGCCCAGGAATCTGCATTTCCATCAAATTTTCTAAGTAATTAATTATCTTCCATATAGCCTGAAGACTAATTTGAAAACACTGCTTTAGGGCGTCTACACCATCTAAAACACACCATCTAAGTCTAATCGGAGGAAGAGTTACAGGGAGGAAAAACTTTCTATACAGGACAACGTGAGTAGAGTGATAAATGGAGATGTCTGAGAACATATTAGGGAGAGAGATATTAGTTAATGCTGACTGAGGTAGGGAGGAGGAGGAGGAACTAATGTTTGATTTTTAAAAAATATGTTTTTATCGATTTTTAGAGAGAGGAGAAGGGAGAGGGATAGAGATATAGAAACATTGATGAGAGAGAAACATCGCTTGGTCTGCCTCTTGCTCATCCCCTACTGGGGTTCGATTCCAAAACTGGGCATGTGAATCAAAACCTGTGACCTCTTGGTTCATGGGTCAAATCTCAACCATTGAGCCACACTGGCTGGGCTGATGTTTGATTTTAATTTTCACTTGAGGAGTATATCTTTAATTTGATTGTTTTGTCTTCTATATATATTAGATAATGCTATGTTGTCTTTTGGTAAGCAAGCTCTCTTATCTATAGTTTACTATATTCCTGGGACATCCTTAATTTCCAGTATTTCATACCATTTTCTCCATAAGCCATCAAAATATCCTCAAAAGTATGACTTCAACATACAAACTAACTCACAGACTATTGCATAAAATAATCACTTCATGAGTGTTTTTGTTTATTTGCTCAAGAAATAATCATTGGCTTTCTTTACTAATACTGATGAATCTTCCTTAATGGGGAGAAAATTCCTGAGGATTTAAGCAGAGGTTAAGTTAAGGTTCCATGTGGAGAATAAAAAAATTCTGGGTTGTAAAGTTTCTTAGGTATAAAACTAGGAAGAAATTCTTTTTTCTCACACATTCATTTAGCACATTTACTGGTATTGATATTACCATTCTTAATATGAAGCACTGATTGTTGGGCAATAATAAGACCATTTTACTTATCTATATACTAGAGGCCCGGTGCACGAATTCGTGCACCAGTGGGGTCCCTTGGCCTGGCCTGTGGGATTAGGCTGAAACTGGCTCTCCGACATCCCCCGAGGGGTCCCAGATTGCAAGAGGGCACAGGCCTGGCCGAAGGACCCCCACCGGTGCACGATCGGGGCTGGGGAGGGACGCGGGAGGTTGCCCAGCTGGGGAGGGACTGCAGAAGGGCTCCAGGGCATGTCTGGCCCATCTCACTCAGTCCCGATTGGCCGGACCCCAGCAGCAAGCTAACCTACTGGTTGACTACCCCCTGGTGGCCAGTGCACGTCATAGCAAGTGGCTGACCAGCCTGAGCATATCATTAGCATATTATGCTTTGATTGGTTGAACGGCCAACCAGTCATATCATTAGCATATTAGGCTTTTATTATTTATACTAGAGGCCCAATGCACAAAGATTCGTGCAAGAATGGGCCTTCCTTCCCCTGGCTGCCGGCACCGCCTTCGCTCTGGCTGGAGTCACCTTTCTGCCCCGGCCTGGAGCCACCTTTCCACTTTCCCACGCTGCCCAGAGGCCCAGAGTGGCTGGGCAGAAGGCCTGCGTTGTCGCCATGGCGACGACATAAGTGTCCCGCCTGCCCCCGGCCGCTCCCGCCATCTTTGTTGGGTTAATTTGCATACTCACGCCTGATTAGCTGGTGGGCATCACGAAGGTATGGTCAATTTGCATCTTACTCTTTTATTGGTGTAGATAATAAAGAGGTAATATGCAAATTGTCCATTATGGTGTCACAGTAACAACCAATTTACATATTGGCAGACCAGCAGGAGGTTGCACTCGCAACAGGGGTACTTGCGTGAGGCTCACTTCCCTTCCCCCGGCGCTGGAGTCCTCTTTTTCTCCTGGGTGCATGCGCCCAACAAACACCCCCGCGACACCACACCCCGTCCGAGAGCACTCTGCCCGGGGACACTACCAACCCCACTGCTGAGGTGGGGGTAGTAGCCAAGGGGCGACTGGTTCTTGGGGCGCAGTCGGCAGATACCGGGGGTGCGCGCATCGGCGGTTACCCCCAGGAGGGATCGTGCACTCAAATCGAGAGGATGTGGACCCAACACCACGAAGGAAGGGCCCGGGCGCAACAACATAGAGTGCACAGGTGACCCTCACACCACAGGGAAGCCACCGCAGCCTTTTCCAGTTGTCCATTCATTCATCTGCCCAGTCCGACCCAGATGGGGGCTTGCATCCTGGGTGGAATGCCCCCTGAGGACAAGCCGGGCCCAACCGTGCCTGTGCAAGCATGCCTGTCACCTGCGAATTCCAGAGGGGAGTGGACGGAGAGCTGCTCGAGGCTTGGAGCAGGCACGCCGGGCGGGGGGGGGGGGGAGGTGGGCGCGGGAAAGGCCTCTGTGTCCCCCCACTTCACTCAATGGGAGAAAAGCCTTGCGTGCACATGAATGCACATGCGCGCGCACGTAACGCAGTGGTTCCCACAATGGACACCTGCCCGGGCTGGCTGGACCCTCCCCCAACTCGGAGAGGGGAGGCACAGGCCACAGTAGGCAAGACACAGCTGCGTTGTTGCTCGGCCCCTCAAAGCCAGTGCGAGAAGCACCTGAGTGCCCAAACAGAGGCGGCTATAGGTCCCAGAGAGGAAAGCTGTCAGTATTAAGGACGAAAAGCATAGAATTTTTAATTAGCCTGTAAAAAGAGGAAAAGACTGAGGGAGGAGGAGGGAAGATGGGGAAGAAGGGAAGGAGGGAGGGAAGAACTATATAAAGGAGTCAGTAGAGAACAGAGTTAAGGAAAGAGGATGTATGAGTGAACTGTAGGAGCTATAATGAAAATCAAGTATAGTTGTGTACTGGGGACAGATTTTAAAAGTAGGAGTCAGAAAAGCAAAAAGATAAATGATAGTGAATAATTAGGCAGGTAGGTAGATAGATATTAAAACAGTGGAAGTAAGTAGAGAAGAATGTATGGGAAAGGTAGGATGAGAGAGAAAGAGGGAGGGAAAAAGTTTTAAAGGGGAGCCGGTAGAGCTTAAAAGGAGAATGGGAAGAAGGAAGAGATGGGGCAGGGAGCAAAGCAGGTCCGAGGGAGGAAATGAAGAAAAAAGTTAAGGTGGGAAGGAAGGAAAAGGGGAGGGAGGGAAGGGGTAAAGATAAAGGAAAGAAGGCATGTGGGGAGGGAAGGAGGGTAGGAGAAAGATGGGAAGAATGATGGAACCGAAGTAGGAAATGAGGAAAGAAAAGTTTATAAATGATGAGTCAGTAGGAAAAAGTGTTACATAAAGAAGAGAGAAAAATTGTGTGAGAGGGAGAAGCCAATAAGGAAGTCAAATACAATTGTGTGTGAAGGGGATAAGATTAAAAAAAAGTAGTTAATCGGGGTGACCAGGTCGGCAGGGGAGGGCAGTTAGGGGTGACCAGGCCGGCAGGGGAGGGCAATTAGGGGGATCAGGCCGGCAGGGGAGGGCAGTTAGGGGGATCAGGCCGGCAGGGGAGGGCAGTTAGGGGGATCAGGCCCGGCAGGCAGAGTGGTTAGGGCAGGCAGGCAGGTGAGCGGTTAGGAGCCAGAGGTTCTGGATTGCGAGAGGGATGTCCAACTGGCAGTTGGACATCCCCCGAGGGCTCCTGCTTTGGAGAGGGTACAGGTCAGTCTGAGGGACGCCCCCCACCCCTGTGCACCTGGCCTCTAGTCTTTTTTTTTTTTTTGGCCTCTAGTCTTTATATAGAAGCCTAAGTGACCAGAATGATTGATCGCTATGACACGCATTGACCCCCAGGGGGAAGATGCTCAATGCAGGAGCTGTCCCCTGGTGGTCAGTGCACTCCCACAGCCAACCTCCCACAGTCCCTCCACCCAGCTGGCTAACCTCCTGCGGTTCCTCCCCGCAGCCAGCAAGCCCCTATTGCCCAATCAGGGCTGGCCCCTGGGCTGGGACAGGGAACCAGGGGTGGGTGGTGGCAGACGCGACCCCTTTCCCAGGGGGGCCGAGGGCCGGCTCCCTCCTCGGGGCTGGCGGCCAACCTCCCCTGCCCCGTCCCTCCTCCCTGCTGGCAGGCCCTAATCAGCCTGCTGCCCGCCTGCCACAGTGGCTGCGTGGTGGAGAGGGAAGGAGAAGGGGGGGAGGCAGGGAACTGCATGGTGGCTGGGCGCCGACGACGGCGATGTTGGCATCCGGCATCCAGCTTCCATTCCTTCTGCACCTGGCCCGGTGACCATTGCCTCCTCTCCAGCCCAGCCCTGATCGGCCTGGCCCCGATCAACCTGGCCTCGATCAGCCCTGATTGCTGGCCCAGCCTAGGGACTCCACCCATACATGATTTAGTGCACTGGGCCTCTAGGCCTCTCTGATAAAACTAGAAGCCCGGTGCACGAAATTCGTGCACTGCGGGGGGTTGTCCCGCAGCCCAGCCTGTACCCTCTCCAATCTGGGATTCCTGGAGGGATGTCCGACTGCCCGTTTAGGCCCGATCCTGGTGGGATCGGGCCTAAACGGGCAGTCGGACATCCCTCTCACAATCCAGGACTGCTGGCTCCCAACTGCTCGCCTGCCTGCCTTCCTGATTGCCCCTAACCGCTTCTGCCTGCCAGCCTGATCACCCCCTAACCACTCCGCTGCCAGCCTGGTTGATGCTTAACTGCTCCCATGCCAGCCTGTTTGCCCCCAACTTCCCTCCTCTGCCAGCCTGGTCACCCCTAACTGCCCTCTCCTGCAGGGTTGATCACCTCCAACTGCCCTCCCTTGCAGGCCTGGTCCCTCTCAACTGCCCTCCCTTGCAGGCCGGGTGCCTCCCAACTGCCCTCTCCTGCTGGCCATCTTGTGGTGGCCATTTGTGTTCACATGGGGACAGGATCTTTGACCACATGGGGGCAGCTATATTGTGTGTTGCAGTGATGACCAATCTGTATATTACTCTTTTATTAGATAGGATAGAGGCCTGGTGCACGGGTGGGGGCCAGCTGGTTTGTCCTGAAGGGTGTCCCGGATCAGGGTGGGGTTCCCTTGAGGCGTGGGGCGGCCTGAGCGAGGGGCCTGTGGTGGTTTGCAGGCAGGCCACGCCTCCTGGCAACCCAAGCGGAGGCCCTGGTATCTGGAATTTATTTTCCTTCTACAATTGAAATTTTGTAGCCTGGAGCAGAGCCAAGCCTGCTGCTCCCTCCGGGGTGGCAGCCATTTCTGTGGCAGTTAATTCACCTTCTACAATTGAAACTTTGTAGCCTTAAGCGGTTGAGCTCGGCCAGGGTGTGCGGAAAGCTTTGCTTCCCCTGTTGCCGCCGGCAACCCTGGCCTGCTCTCTCAAGCTCCATTCTGCCGCCATTTGTTTGAATTTGTTTACCTTCTATAATTGAAACTTTGTAGCTTGAGTGGAGGCTTAGGCCTGCAATGGCTATTGGAAAGCTTGGCTTCCTCTGTTAACCTGGGAAACCTTGCTCTCTGTGGCTGTAGCCATCTTGGATGGGGTTAATTTGCATACTTGCCCTGATTGGCTGGCGGGCGTGACTTGGCTGGTGGGCATGGCTTATGTAGCGGAGTGATGATTAATTTGCATATTACCATTTTATTAGAGAGGATGGCAATATGCAAATTAACCACCACTCCGCTACATAAGCCACGCCCACCAGCCAAGCCACATCCACCAGCCAATCAGGGCGAGTATGCAAATTAACCCAAATCCAAGATGGCTACAGCCACAGAGAGCAAGGTTTCCCAGGTAACAGAGTAAGCCAAGCTTTCCATAGCCGTTGCAGGCCTAAGCCTCCACTCAAGCTACAAAGTTTCAATTATAGAAGGTAAACAAATTCAAACAAATGGCGGCAGAATGGAGCTTGAGAGAGCAGGCCAGGGTTGCCGGCGGCAACAGGGGAAGCAAAGCTTTCCGCACACCCTGGCCGGGCTCAACCGCTTAAGGCTACAAAGTTTCAATTGTAGAAGGTGAATTAACTGCCACAGAAATGGCTGCCACCCCGGAGGGAGCAGCAGGCTTGGCTCTGCTCCAGGCTACAAAATTTCAATTGTAGAAGGAAAATAAATTCCAGATACCAGGGCCTCCCCTTGGGTTGCCAGGGGGCGTGGCCGGCCTGCAAACCACCACAGGCCCCTCGCTCAGGCCGCCCCACACCCCAAGGGAACCCCCACCCTTATCTGTGACACCCTTCAGGGCAAACCAGCTGGCCCCCACCCGTGCACCAGGCCTCTATCCTATCTAATAAAAGAGTAATATACAGATTGATCATCACTGCAACACACAATATAGCTGCCCCCATGTGGTCAAAGATCCTGCCCCCATGTGGACACAAGATGGCCACCACAAGATGGCCACCATAAGATGACCAGCAGGAGAGGGCAGTTGGGAAGCACCCGGCCTGCAAGGGAGGGCAGTTGTGAGGGACCAGGCCTGCAAGGGAGGGCAGTTGAGAGGGACCAGGCTTGCAAGGGAGGGCAGTTGGAGGTGATCAACCCTGCAGGAGAGGGCAGTTAGGGGTGACCAGGCTGGCAGAGGAGGGAAGTTGGGGGCAAACAGGCTGGCAGGGGAGCAGTTAAGCATCAACCAGGCTGGCAGCAGAGTGGTTAGGGGGTGATCAGGCTGGCAGGCAAGAGCGGTTAGGGGCAATCAGAAAGGCAGGCAGGCAGGCAAGCAGTTGGGAGCCAGCAGTCCTGGATTGTGAGAGGGATGTCCGACTGCCCGTTTAGGCCCGATCCCACCAGGGTGGGATCGGGCCTAAACGGGCAGTCGGACATCCCTCCAGGAGTCCCAGATTGGAGAGGGTACAGGCTGGGCTGAGGCACAACCCCCCGCCATGCACGAATTTTATTATATAGACTAGACCAGGCTTCTAGTCTATATAATAAAAGCCTAAGTGACCGTTAAGGTGGGATGACAGGAATGACTGTTGCTATGACGCGTACTGAGCAGGCAGGCAGGTGAGTGTTTAGGGACGAACAGATAGGCAGGCAGAGTGGTTAGGGGCAATCAGACAAGCAGTAGAGTGGTTAGGGGCCATTAGGCAGTCAGGCAGGTGAGTGGTTAGGGGTGATCAGGCAGGCAGGCAGGTGAGAAGTTAGGGGCTGAACAGGCAGGCAGACCGGTTAGGGGCAAGCAGGCAGAGAAGTTAGGGGTGATCAGGCAGGCAGGCAGAGCAGTTAGGGGCCATCAGGCAGGAAGGCAGGTGAGCAGTTAGGAGCCAGCAGTCCTAGATTGCGAGAGGGATGTTCAACTGTGGGATTGGCCTAAACTGGCAGTTGGACATCCTCTGAGGAGTCCCAGATTGGAGAGGGTGCAGGCCAGGCTGAGGGACATCCCCCCCCCCCCCCCCCCCCGTGCACGAATTTCATGCAGCGGGCCACTAGTAGGATATAAAAGCCTAAGCTACAGTTCGACCAGTAGCTATGATGTGCACTGACCACCAGGGGGCAGACGCTCAATGCACAGGCATGGAAACATGGAACAGATTGATGAATCTCAGAGGGAAGCGGGAAGGGGGAAAGAGGGAGGGCAAGAAGAGATTAACCAAAGATCTTAAATGCATACTAGAGGCCCTGTGCATGGATTCATGCAACGGGGGGGGGGGGGGGGTCCCTTGGCCTGGCCTGCAGGGATTGGGCCGAAACTGGCAGTCCAACATCCCCCAAAGGGTCCAGATTGTGAGAGGGAGCAGGCCAGGCCGAGGGACCCCACCGGTGTACGAATCTGTGCACCGGGCCTCTAGTCTCCCTATAAATGTTCTAAATTAAGTAGTTTAGGAAGTGGTTAATGACAATCATATTTGTAACCTAGGATTCCCACTATTTATAATAATACTTTTTTTTTTAAATCCTCACCCAGGGATATGTTTTTTATTTGGTTATTTATTTGAGAGAGGGAGGGAAGGAGGAGAGAGAGAGAGAGAGAGAGAGAGAGAGACAGACAGACAGACATGGATGTGAGAGAGAAGTATTAATCGGTTGCCTTGTGTGCCCACCCAGCTGGAGATCAAACCTGCAATCTTTTGATCAACTGAGCCACCTATAGCTATAACAATTTTTTTTACATTTTTGTGACTTTTGTTGTTGTTAATCCTCACTCGAGGATATTTTTCCCCCTTAATTTTTTAGAGAGAGTGGAATGGAGAGAGAGAGACAGAAACATCGATGTGAGAGAGACACATTGATTGGTTTTCTCCTGCATGAACCCCAACCAGGGTCTGGGGCCCAGGGATCAAGCCTGCAACCAAGGTATGTGCCCTTGATCAAAATCGAACTCAAGATCTTTGAGTCCTCGGGCTGACACTCTAACCACTGAGAAACAGGCTAGGGCTATTATTTTAACTTCTTTGACATTGTCGTATTGGGAATTAAAGGCATATTTTAGCATCCAATCCTTAAAAATGATGTTGATTTTACTCTGGGCAAAAAAATTGAAAATGCTGACTTGGGCTTGCCTGATGTGTAGCTAGCATTGTTCTAGCAAGTTTCATGAAATGGATGTACACGAAGCAGGTGTTTTACTTAAACTGCAGCTGTACCATCTGTGGGAGCAGGTGGACAGATTCTTTGTCCTCAGGAAAACACAGCCGATGAGACTTAAGAGAGCTAATTGATTAGTTTTTGCCAGCTAAGCACAACTTTTGCTTGTGCACAGGTGTAGACACTGGTGAGGACAATAGCAAAGTGAACAAAAAAGGTGTAAGTTTGGCTGCTTTGTGTGTGTGTGTGTGTGTGTGTGTGTGTGTGTGTGTGTGTGTGTGTGTTTTAAATATATTTTATTGATTTTTTTTTTACAGAGAGGAAGGGAGAGGGATAGAGAGTTAGAAACATCAATGAGAGAGAAACATCGATCAGCTGCCTCCTGCACACCCCCTATTGGGGATGTGCCCGCAACCAAGGTACATGCCCTTAACCGGAATTGAACCTGGGATCCTTCAGTCCACAGGCCGATGCTCTATTCACTGAGCCAAACCAATTAGGGCTGCTTGTGTTTTTATTGGATTGGCACTGAGAAAGATAATTTAAGGGTTTTTTAAGTTTAGTTTTTATTTTTGTTTTTAGTTACTTTAGGATATTTCTAGCTCATTATATTAACTTTTGAGAGAGTTCCTTTAAGGATAGTTAAATATGTATAGTAATAAGTGTATATAGTTTATGGCAGGCTCTTCTCTCTGGAGAGCTGGGAAGTAAGCAAAAGGGACTTTTCATTAGGCAAAACTGGGAGTAAAATAAAGGTCCTTGATCACATGCACTGAATAATAGAAGGAAAATATAGACTGTAAGTTATAGATTCTTGGAAGGAGAGATTAGAGTGCATTCATGACCTTCATTTCTATTTCACAGATGAGAAAACTAAGACCTAGAGAAAATACTTCCTCCTATACCAGGGCTTGGTTCCTTGGAGAATTGGGTTAAAATTCAAAATAACTTTAATTCTGAAAAATTGGATCAAATCCAGTGATATTTTAAAAAGAAATAGCAAAGTTAGTAAGCTAATTTAATATAGTGAACAACCAGCTATGTACATAATTTCAGCTCATCTGGGACTACGCACTAAAAATGAGCCTGCCATAACCAGTTTGGCTCAGTGGATAGAGCATTGGCCTGTGTATTCAAGGGTCCCAGGTTCTATTCCGGTCAAGGGCATGTACCTTGGTTGCGAGCACATCCCCAGTAGGGTGTGTGCAGGAGGCAGCTGATTGATGTTTCTCTCCCATTGATGTTTCTAACTCTCTCTCCCTCTCCCTTCCTCTCTGTAAAAAATCGGTAAAATATATTTAAAAATAAAAATAAAAATGAGCCTGTGTTACAGTGTTGTTTCAGAAACAGTCATTGTACTACTGGGCTGAATGAAGGAGCCGAGAGTTTGCTCGATCATACTTAAGGTTTAATTTCATGTTTATGTACCTCAGTTTAGGAGATATATGGGGACAGCATTTGAGACGGTTCAAGAAGATCCCCAAATATAATTAAGAAAAAGAAACTTCAGTTGAGAAGTTTAAGATGCTGGTGAAGAGAAAGCCTAGAGGATTGATAAGCCTTTAAGGATTATTTTGAGAAATTAGCTAGATGTAAACTTAGTCCCTTTAGAACTAGTCAGGCAGGGGCAGGCACCATCAATTTTACCTTAGCCATAAGGAAAGTAGATACACATTGTGTATTCTAAGGAACAGCTACATCTGTGTCACTAGGAGCTTGTTTAAAATGCAGGCTCTAAGACCCTGTGAGGCCTTGGGTCCCAGGGTCATCATGAGAGTCAGGGTGTCAGGGGCCCTCATGAGATGTCAACCAGCCTCTTCCGGCCATGTTCCTGTCCCTTTCCACCCCAGTAAGTTTGGCATTGCTCCCACACCTACACCCAGCAATTTCAGAAGCTCTTCCAACTGCCCCTTCCTCCTGGGGAAAAAAAAAAAAGCAAGCTCTGGCCCAGCTCTGCTGAATTTGCATTTTAATAAGACTTTCCCCCCCCTCTCACCCCTTCCCCCCCCCCCCGTGATTCATATGTAAATTAAAATTTGAGTTGCCCTGGCCGGTTTGGCTCAATGGATAGAGCGTCGGCCTGTGGACTGAAGAGTCCTGGGTTCGATTCTGATCAAGGGCATGTATCTCGGTTGCAGGCTCCTCCCCGGGCCTGGCCCTGGTCAGGGCTCATGCAGGAGGCAATCAATCAATGTGTTTCTCTCTGTCTTTCCCTCTCTCTTCCACCCTCTAGAAATCAATGGAAAAATATTCTCGGATGAGTATTAAAAAAACACACAGAGCTGTTTGGAGTTAAACCATAGTCTTTATAATGAATTAAGATGATTCATTCTCATTTTCCAAGAGCATTTAAAAAAAAAAAAAAAGGGGATTCTTACTTGGATGAGAGAAATAAGAAGCCCTTGACTGGGAATTGAACCTCCTACTCTTCAGTGTATAGAACAATGTTCCAACCCACTGAGCCACACCAACCAGGGCTTCTTTAAAATTCTTAACCCATTATTGCTCAAAGTCTCCTAAAGACCAATGTAATAGATTCATTTTAGAGTTCAAGGCCAGGATGAGCTGGTATTGGTGTCCTTACTTGGAAAAAGAAAAACTGTGTTTATAACCCATAGTTTTCACAGTGGTCCCTACTCTGCCTTCCCTGATTAGAATCTCATGTGCTTCATATTTAATTATTGTATTTTTACTCAGACTAATATTATTTCCCTTTATCATCTCACTCTACTACTTTATCCTTCAAGAAAGGTGTAAATATTCAAAAAATTAAAAACTGTCATGCCATGAGTCATGTGGGCTAAATTCTTAGATAGGAAAGAAGGATGTGAAACCTAGGTAGACTAGGTGACCTTTAGATGACTCTTTGAAGTTTCTTCTTTTGTTCCCTTTTTCATATTATTGTGACTTTTGGATCCTTGAAAAGGGTGTTGGGATCCAGAATTTGAGAGTTTGAACAGAAAAGTAGTCCCTCACTCCTGTTGCTTAAGGAACAATCTATATGACTATGGCTTTGGAATACTAAGGGTTTTCAGACTGGGTTTTTGAGTGATGGGAAACATTTCCCTTCTTTGTTCTCATTTTCTTCTGGAACTTGCCTAGATGGGCAAGCTACCACCTTGAAATGTTCTTATTTTCAAATAATGTCAAAAGAATCTTGTTGCAAATTTGTTTTTAAGCATTTTTTCCTTATTTAAATGTTTAATTATACACCTTTCATTTTATTTCTTATCCGGGATTAATTTAATTTTAAAAACAAATAGAAACTGTCAGTCACTCTTCTCAACTTAACCGGACAGTCTGTCTACTTGTGATATAATATACATCTTTACAACTTGGTGGTCCCAAGTTTTTTTTAAAAAGACATTTCACAGAAAGGAAAGAAATAATATAAAGAAATACACTAGTAAGCAAAAATATATGGGGAGGAAAGAGGAACATATGGCTTTGACACAACTTAAGAAACTGGTCTACATAGGAAAATGTGCATCCTGGAAAGTCAGGTGTGAAGATTTTAGAGAAAGAATTTATATTACTTGAATTTCCACTAGCAACATCCTGCAGTACTTATACTTCATGGCTCAGATACCTACCTCACTTGGCTCTATTTCTTCCTTACTTCTAGCCTTTACTTAAAGGAGTCTGAAAAACTTGAGGATATAGCAAAAGAAGAAATATAAGATAACCACACACAATATTCCCCTTTTGGTGGCTACTTTAGATCTTTGTTACTAGAACATTTTTTTAAAAATATATCTTTATTGATTTCAGAGAGGAAGGAAGAGAGAAAGAGAGATAGAAACATCAATGAGAGAGAATCATTGAGTGACTGCCTCCTGCATGCCCCACACTGGAGATTGAGCCTGCAACCTGAGCATGTGCCCTTGACCAGAATCGAACCTGGGACCCTTCAGTCCACAGGCCGACGCTCTATCCATTGAGCCAAACCAGCTAGGGCACTAGGACATTCTTGAAGAAAATTTAAATATAAGTCTGTGGCTTTGCTGAATCAAGTTCCCCAGTTAATATTTAGAACCCTCAATTTGGGCTAATAGCATTATTGATGGTACCTATTATAGAGGGATAACCGAACAAAGTCTGGGTCTTAAAACTAGTGTTAAATCACTATCAGGGTTGAGAGGGGAAAATAGAAGAGTCTAAAATCACAAGAAGTGCAGATGTAGCTAAGACCCCTGACCTTCTGGATACACACTTCCTTCAGAGCCTTAAAAAAAAAAAAAAAAATATATATATATATATATATATATATTGATTTCAGAGAGGAAGGGAGAGAGAGAGATAGAAGTATCAATGAGGGATCAAGCCCTCAACCCGGGCATGTGTCCTGACCAAGAATCAAACTGTGACCTCCTGGTTCGTAGGTCACTGCTCAACCCCTGAGCCACACCAGTGGGGCCCTTCAGAATCTTCATCATTATAAAAGTTCTCTGCCATTTGATACTCTAGCATGACATTTTCTTCTGACACAGAACAGATCACCCCAAGGTTCATTGCGATTCTGAGAGAAAAAAAGATATCTTGGCAGTGTGACTACCATGAATAAACAACTCTAGTGGCCAGTCTTCTGCATCTTCCAGGGATTGTTTTGCTCTAATTTTACTTAAATCTCAGACATTCAGTCTGCGATCAGTACCACTAGAAGCCAAAATAGTCTCATTTTGAGATGACCACTGAACCTGGAATATTTTATCCTTATGTTATGCAAAGGCAAGCAATTAAGTTTCACATTTCTCAGATCCCACAAGACAATAATCTTATCAGTTGATCCTGTGGCAAGAATGAATTCACTGTAAGGCAGTTCACTTCAGCTGTCTCTGGCTTGGTTTGGAGGTATTGTTTGAACAAGTATCCCAGATCATATGTTTCTGATAATCAGCAACTGACTCAAGACTCATGGAGCAGATGCCAGGAAACATCTACTGCTGTATGCCCTGTAAAGATGGTCTTCACATCCACAACTTTTCCTTCTCTTAGAACAGCACTGATATCCCACAGGCAGATGGTATAGTCATCTGAAGCACTAAATGCCCACTGAGATTTGGGGGTCCAGGAAAGCCATAGCCTTCCTTCCGATGTCCACTGAGATGCAAGTCTGGGTTGCACTCTCCAGGAGGATCTGGTTTAGAAGGCTGTTTTTTGTTGTTGTTGTTAATCTTCACCTGAGGATATTTTCCATTGATTTTCTTTTAGAGAGAGTGGAAGAGAACAAGAGATACAGAAATATTGATGTGAGAGAGACAAATCAATTGGTTGCCTCCTGCATGCGCCCTGACCAGGGTCAGGGATCGAGCCTGCAACCGAGGTACATGCCTTTGACTGGAATAGAACCTGGGACCCTTCAGTCCGCAGGCGGACGACACTCTATCCACTGAGCCAAACTGGCTAAGGCTGGAAGGTTGTTTTGTATAGTCAAAATTAAGAACATCATTGGATGGAGTTTTTGTTGCAATAATGCAAGAGTTCTGTGGTATATAACAGGCCCTGTTTACTTAGTTTCTTTTTTTTTTTTTTTTTTCACTAATAGCCAAAACTTCCAAATTCTCCTTTCTCACTGTCATAGTGTGAAGCATCAAACTGAGCATTGTAGTTAGGGAGCTGCACACTGGCTATCACAAGGTGGGGTTTTGTTTGTTTGTTTTTTAAATTATTATTTTTTTACTAGAGGCCTGGTGCATGAAAATTCATGCACTGGAGGGGGGTCCCTCAGCTCGGCCTGCCCCCTCACAGTCCAGGAGCCCTCAGGGGTGGGAGGTGACCCGGTGGTCAGGGGAAGGCGACACCCTATCACACCTCTGCTGCTGCCACTGCCAGCAGCGCAAGCCTCGGCCAGCCCTGGTTACCTGAGCCTCGGGTGGCCCTGGGCGGCTGGGCAGCCGACATCCAAGGCTTGCCTGTGCCTTGGGCCAGCCCTGGGTGGCTGGGCAGCTGACATCCAAGGCTTGCCTACGCCTTGGGCTGGCTCTGGGTGGCTGGGCAGCCGACATCAGAGGCTTGCCTGCACCTTGGGCTGGCCCTGGGTGGCTGGGGAGCTGAGGGGACTAGGGGACTTGGGAGGCAGGCGTGCGGAGAGGCCTGCCTGCTTGGGGGCAGGCCCGGTCTTGCTGTGCGCCTGCCGCCCCAGTGGGGCTGAGGGGACTGGATGCCGCCATCTTGTGGCAGTAGGTGCCGCCATCTTTGAGGGCATGACAGTCATTTAGCATATTCCCTCCTTATTGGCTGTGGGCGCCTCCATCTTTGGGACGGTGTGAGGGTCAATTAGCATATTCCCTCTTTATTAAATAGGATTGATTTCAGAGAGGAAGGGAGAGGGAGAGAGAGACAGAAGCACCAATGATGAGAGAGAATCATTGATCAGCTGCCTCCTGCATGGCCCCTACTGGGGATTGAGCCTGCAACCAGGGGCATGTGCCCTGACCAAGAATCGAACAATGACCTCCTGGTTCATAGGTCGACGATGAACCACTGTGTCACACCGGCTGGGCTATCACAAGGTGGTTTTGTTCTTCCAATGTGCTTGCCCCCAAGGCAAGTTGATGAATGCTGAAATCTTTCCCTTCTGGTCTGGTTACATCTGGAAGCCATGGTGCAGTTAAGCTGGGCCACTTCAGAGCATGTGGGTCATCACCAAATGATAAAGAAAAGGGGTGTTCTTTTTCCATATTTTGCACTCTGTTGATCACACATTCTCTACTCTGTCATCAAAGGCTGCTTCCTTGTTGACCATAGTGAACTGGCAAGCCAGGGGGATCCTGGGGCCTACCATTGTGGGAGGGACCTCTTTACACACTTTAAAAACATCTTATCAATAGGAGAGAAGTGTGCGCTTAAAGGAAGGTTAACTTTATGCTTGCTGTGCTAGAAATGAACTGATTAGGTTACACCCAGGTAATGATTTGATGAGGTATATATATATATATATATATATATATATATTTGTATTTGAAAGGAAAGTCATATATATGACTGCTGTGCATAAGTCAGAAAATAATGTGGATAATTTTTTTTGTAAACATACCTCACTTTTTCAAAGTGTATATTTATTTAATGGAGTTTTAGTAAATATACAAGGTTGTGCAACTGTCAACACTATACCACAGGCATCCTCAAACTACGGCCCCCGGACCACATGCGGGTGTTTTTGCCATTTTGTTTTTTTACTTCAAAATAAGATATGTGCAGTGTGCATAGGAATTTGTTCATAGTTTTTTTTAAACTATAGTCCGGCCCTCCAACGGTCTGAGGGACAGTGAACTGGCCCCCTGTTTAAAAAGTTTGAGGATCCCTGCTATCCCAGAATATTTCATCATTCCCATTCTAAACCCCATACCCACTAAAAATTACTCCACATCTTCTCCTTTCCCAGCTCCTAATCTACTTTCTGTTTCTGGATTTGGACATTTCATATCAAGTGTTAGAAATATTATTTGCTTGAATTGCATTATATTTAAATGCTTCTGAATTAATTGTCAATACTTAAAATGGGGGGGGATACAATATGTCTTTTGGGATTGACTTCTGTCACTTAGCATAATGTTTTTGAGGTTGACCCATGTTGTTGCATGTATCAGTACCTTATTCTTTTTTATGGCTGATAATATCCTTTGTATGATACACAGTTGATCCTTATTAAAAAAAAAAAAATTGTATTTACAGCCCTAACCGGTTTGGCTCAGCGGATAGAGCATCGGCCTGCGGACTGAAGGGTCCCAGGTTTGATTCCAGTCAAGGGCATGTACCTTGGTTGCGGGCACATCCCCAGTAGGGGGTGTGCAGGAGGCGGCTGATCGATGTTCCTCTCTGATCAATGTTTCTAACTATCTCTCTTCCTTCCTCTCTGTAAAAAATCAATAAAATATATTTTAAAAAATTGTATTTGCAAATTTGCCTACTTGCTAAAATTTATTTGTAATCCCAAAATCAATGTGTAGTGGTCATACGTGAACATAAACAGTGCAGTGAAAATTTTCAGTCACCCAACACTCACATTCCCAGCTAAAGTTGAACAAGGTGTTTCTCTGCCTTCTTGCTTCAGCTCTCAAGTCCTTTTTGTTTTTAATCCTCACCTGAGGACATGCTTTCATTGATTTGGGAGAGAGGGAGAGAGAGATAGGGAAACATCCATCAGTTGCCTCCTGTACACACCCCAACTGGAAATCAGACCCACAACATTTTGGTGTACAGGACAATGCTCCAACCAACTGAGCCACCTGGCCAGGGCTCAAGTTCTTTTCATGGTCTATTTAGTGCCATGTTTTTCACATTTTTGTGCATTTTGTTGGTTATTTTGCTGTTTGGAATGGCCCTTAAGTATGGTGCTGAAGCACCGTCTAATGTTCCTAAGCACAAGAAAGCTGTGATGTGCCTTAAGGAGAAAATATGTGTGTTAAATAAGCTTTGTTCAGACATGGATTACAATGCTATTGGCCATGAGTTCATTGTTAATAAGCCAACAATATATATTAAACCAGAGGCCTGATGCATGAAATTTGTGCAAGGGGCTCAGCTGCGGCGGTGGCGGCTGCCTTTGCCTCCACTACGGCTTTGTCGTCTGGTCTAATTAGCATATTACACTTTTATTATTATAGACTAGAGGCCCGGTGCATGAAATTCGTGCAAGGGGATCAGCCCTCGCAGCCACGGCAGCTTGCCTCGGCTTTGTCCGGAAGGTTGTCCGACTGTCCGGTCTAATTAGCATATTATGCTTTTATTATTATAGAAAGGTGTCTTTAAACAGAAACACATAAAACAAGGCAATGTATTGATCCATTGACGAAAATGTGGTGACTAGAGGCTCAAAGGAACCTACCACTATATTTCCCCTAGGAGCAATGATTCAGTGTTTGCTAATTCAGTGTTTGTGGCTACTTTATGGAACATAACTACCGTGAATAATAAGATTCTGCTACACCACATTTTACTTAAACATTTATCAATTGATAGTATTTGACTTGTTTAAACTTTCTGGCTATACTGCTATAAACATTTCTGTACAAGTTTTTATATGGACATATGTTTTCAGTTCTCTTGGGGATATAACTGGGAATGGACTTGCTGAGTTTTATGGTAATTCTGCTAGATTACTTTGGAAGAGTGGCTGACCACTTTACATTCCCAGCAGCAGTATATGAGGGTTCCAGTTCTCCACATCCTCCCCAGTATTTGTTATTATCTGTCTTTTTTTTTTTTTAAAGTTTTTATTGATATTTAGAGAGGAAGGGAGAGGGATAGAAAGACAGGAACATAAATGAGAGAGGAACATCATCGATCTGCTGTCTCCTGCACGCCCCCCACTGGGTATATTGAGCCCGCAGTCTGGACATGTGCCCTGACCAGGAATTGAACCATTGACCTCCTGGTTGCTGGGTCAGTGTTCAACCGCTGAGTCACACCAGCCAGGCTAATAACTGTCTTTTTTATTATAATCATCTAGTGGGTGGGAAGTGTTATCACATTGTGGTTTTGATTTTCATTTCCCCAGTGACTGATAATGCTGAGCATCTTTTCCCGTGCTTATCATCATTTGCATATCTTCTTTGGAGAAATTTCTGTTCTTTGCCCAGAATATAGCTTTTTAACGGAACCAAAACATCTGTTTGAATAAATTTATTTTATGGCAAAACTATAAATTTTAAGTTGTCAAAAACCCAAATTCAGAATTATAAATTAGCTTATTATTATAGGATGGTGATATATTATTGAGGGTACTCTTACCTCTTTTCACTAAGGCCAAATAAAAAATTTAAATGGATTGTAATAAAAGAAGTACATGTTTGAAGCTATATTTCCATGTGGGGAAGTCTGTGCTCTGAATACCACTTGGAGAGAAATTTATCCCAGTCTGCTTTTTTCGTGGTTGGAGGCCTTGAAAGTTCTAGTTCCACATCTTACTTACCTGGTTTGAATTGCAATATTTAGGATAAAAGTTGGGCCATGAAGCCACATACTCAAGTGAGTGCAGGTAAGCATTTGAATGATGGTCTAAGCCAGTGATGGGCAACCTTTGGAGCTTGGTGTGTCAAACTTCGCCAAAAAATTGAGCATAACTCGGGTAGTGTGTCACTTGGAGGAAAAAACATTATTTCGCAAATGTTTCATCCTCAGGAGCAGCAAATGTTTCATCCTCGGCATGCGGCCGCCTCAGCGGCCGCGTGTCATCAGAAATGGCTACGCGTGTCAGTGCTGACACGCGTGTCATAGGTTCGCCATCACTGGTAAGCAGATCTCTATACCTATCATTATCTAAGTGTGTGATCATTCTAGTATTTCCTAATTTTATTTTATTTACTTATTTATTTCAAAATATATTTTATTGATATTTTTAGAGAGAGTGGAAGGGAGAAGGAATAGAGACATAGAATCCTCCATGATGAGAGAGGAACATCATCCGTCTGCTGCTTCCTGCACGCCCCCGAAAGGGGGTCAAGCCCGCAACCCGGGCATATGCCCTGACCGGGAATCGAACCAGAGGCCTCTTGTTTCCTGGTTTGATGCTCAATAGCTGAGCTACACTGGCCTGGCTCTAGTGTTTCCTAATTTTATAGGATCATTTGACAGTAAGCTGCTTTTGTTAAAACACTCAGCTACTTTACCAGTTTTGTGGGACCATATTGATCTAGCTCTCTTTATGTATAATCGATAAGGTTTACTAAATCCAGGAAACTTATTAAAAGTATTGGTCTCCTTGATCTCCTAGATACAATTATTATACACCATTTAATTTATATATGTTTTATAATAAGTATTTGGTTCTGGTTATTTAAATTTTATACCACTGAGTTCTGTATGTTGTGATTTGTCAAAATTTCAAAAACCAAAGAAAAAATATATTTAGCATATATTTCCTGAAAGGCAGAGAACTACGAATTCTGCATAAGTTTTCCAGATATTAAGCAACTTGATACCTTGTCAGAGGTGTATGGCCTGTGCACTCAAGTAACTGAGTGAGACAGGTTAAGATGAGGACATATGAATGGAATAAAGGAGATGATTAGTAAAGGTTGCATGTGGAAAATGTCATCTGAACCAGGCCTTGAAGGATAGCTTTCAAAGTGATCTAAAGAAGAGCAGATCTAGACATTTTTTATTGGCGTGATTTGTTTGGTTGGCTGTTTTCCCCTTTTCTCTGAGTCAGAGGATCCCAGATGAGGCCTTTGTTATCAAACTTTGACTCAAATGTCAGTTATTTCTGTTCCCTATTCTTGTGTGTGGTGGAATCAGGCATATGACTTTACAACTTTTTGCCAGAGTTGTGTGTATAACCTTCCTTAACATGTCCACTCTTTTGAGCAAGAATCAAGGCTATCTGACCAAGAACCATCATAATCAGTCTGTTCTATCCAATACCAAGTCCTGGGGCTAATGGTGCCACCAGTTGGCTTGTTTGAGAAAATTTGAACCTTTTCCTTTCCCCACTGGGAGTTTGTACTGCCTGTGGCCCATTATTTTCACGTTATGACATTTCTTTCATATTCATGTTTTGTTTTTTGTTAATAACCTTCTATTCCTCTTTCAATTTTAGTTTCGTTACTGCAGGAGATCTTCCCATCTCTCTCTCTCCTTTACTTTGTTCTCTTTGTGAGTTAAGAAAAAGAAAAACAAACAACTAGGTATAAGATTGCTCCCAGTATCTTTGGTTCAAGAAAGAAATCAGTAATACTTAAAACTTTTAAAAATGAAAATAGATTCAGATATGACCCACAGTTCTAAGTAGAGGGGAGAATGCTAACAAAGACTCAGAGGTGGGAAAGCACAGGATATGCTTTTAAGATGGCAAATGCTCTCATTTAGGCCAGAATGCATCTCACATACTGTTATTGTATGTATATCCTCATTTTGTGTCTGGGGATTCTGAAAATACATTTTTTGTTGGATTATTGCCACACTAGAAAAAAAATTCTCATCTGTTGCAATTCCAATTTGAAACTGCTTCATTCTGGATTCCTTATCCTTGGACCTTCCCAATAATTTATGTGGTCACATTGGGTCTGATCTGTTCCTGCGCTAAATGAAAGCACACAGGCACAAAACTGTGTAGGCATAAATGAGAGGCATATGGCAGTGGTGTAAAAGGAAGGAGTCTTCATATGCCTGGGTGGGCGAGCTGAACTAATAGCTCCCAGCAGTTCTTCTGAATCAGACATTGTGGAGCCAAGAGTCTAGCATTTGGAATTCCACTGCCTGTGCAAAAGGTCTGTCTTTTATCCTTCAAACCACCATTTGTTAAATGGCTAATGACCCAGTGGACCTGTTGACAACAAAGGGGGAGGCTGGCAAAGATCAAGTTTAAAGGGAAAAGGAAAGAAAAGTTCAAAAGTAGGAAAGTAAGAACAAAAACGGTTTGATCATATCTTCACCTACCCTTTATTATTATTTTTAAACAATTTATTGTGGAGAATTTTGTACATACACAAAGTTGACAGAATAATGTAGTGAACTCCTATGTACTTTACCCCTCGGCCCCAGTCAACTGCAGTTACCACACTTAATGAAGGGAAACCAGAACTCTGGTGAGCCTTGGGTTTGGTTTCTAGGCCTCTCTAGATCTTGTCACTTCTGGCCTAATGCTATCACACTCCTATTTTTCCTGTTTCAGCACCTGGTGTGTACAGAACACTGTGTTTAGGATTTGTGATGAGTAGATCAGTACTTCTAATAGCTTAAGGAACTAAGTGCTGTTGTTCAAGTATAGTTAGTCTATCAAGGGAGCATAGTGAAGAGGGGACTTAGGAAGGCTTTACTGAGAAGGTGGCATTTGTGTTTACTACAGGAGAGAGCAGCAAGGAGGTAGGATCCAGATAGCAATGTAAGCTATATTAGCTCTTTTCACTGAGCTGTTTATTTAGAACGTGATATTTTTGTTACATTTACAACACAAGATATATTTTAGACTAGCCTTTCCTCCTTGCTTTTTAGAAATACAAGTCAGGTTCAGATATTTTCTGCTAAATTGCGTATCTCCTTGAAAGCTTATTATCAAGATGAATTCTGCAAGGTGAATTATAGATTCTTTTGAGCAATACCATTTCAAAGCAAGTTGAGCCACATTTGATTAGATGCGACCTGTGAGAGGATGTGGGCTTTGTCTGCATCTCTTGTTTCAGATGTATTTATCAGTGAAATAAGCCAGGAGAGCAGTCTTTTGTATTTTAAAAAGCAACAGGCCAAGGGGAATATATCATAAATAATGTTATAGATTAATGAGGTATTGAGCTAACTTGGTACCTTCCTCTGCCTTGTGCTCCGTCATCTGCTATTTCTCAAGGAATTATTCCTTTTTGTATTTCAAGCCCATGTTTCTCACTGTCTACAGATGATGTTTGGTTTGGTTCACTGTCTTCTCATATCCAGCTGTTTCAAACTGCATGGGTCTACTCACCCACTCCTGAACAAACAGTGCTTCTTCCTGACTCTTTCTTAAACCTTTAGCACTTTTCCCTTGCATGTATTTTGTTTTGTTCTGTCACTTTTTGAGAAATTGAGGTATCATGGACACACAATAAACTATATATATTTAAAGTATACAGTGTAAGTTTTCACATAGATATACCTGTGAAACCATCACCACAATCAAGATATCGGGAACATATCACTCACTCCTATAAGATTCTGTTAGATAGGAAAAGGGTCTCAAGGTCTGGACAATTTTAAGTATTATGTCTTGCAAAATGTAAAAATGTGGAGGAGTATTTTGTAGATGCAGCTGTAAATAGGAGGAGCTGACAGGAATTCAACCTGATGCAAGTAGCCAACTGCAATCAATCAATCAATCAACATAATTGACCAAATAATGTATATAAGCTTTGGCTGAGGCTCCCTTTTAAGACAGAGCTTTGGATAGGAATCTCCTGTCTCCTTTACTTGCTGCAAGTAAATGAAACTAACTTGTGATAACCATGTATTATTTTTTAATAGAGCACCCCTAAGTGGCAAACTCCTTAAGTTTGGTACCATTTCCCTGTACCCATTGTAATCCCTCCCTCTCTGAATAAGTTCATTCCATTCCCAATACCCCTCTCTCCCTCCCTCCCTTTGGCTTTCATTCATCATAACTATTTTAAGATTTATATATCAGTAGTTCATTGCTTTTTATTGTAGTATTCTACTGTATGGATATATCTCATTTGTTTATTCACCTGTTGATAGATGCTTGAGTTGTTTCCAGTTTTTGACTATTACAAATAAAACTACCTTTGTGAATACATAGGAGTAGCATGGCTGGATCACATATTAAGTGTATAACTATTTAAGAAGTTGCCAAAGTTAATATTTCCATAATATTTTCAAGTGCTTATTTGGCATCCCTATATCTTATCTTCACTGGTAAAATGTCTGGTTAAGTCTTTTACCCTTTGAAACAAATTGGGTTTTTTATTTTCTTAATGAGTTTTGAGAGTTCTTTATATATTCTGGGTGTAAGTTCTTTATCAGATATTTTTTGCCAGTCTGTAGCTTATCTTTTTCTTTTCTTTTTTAAATATATATTTTTTTATTGATTTCAGAGAGGAAGGGAGAGGGAGAAATAGAAACAGCAATGATGAGAGAGAATCATTGATCAGCTGCTTCCTGCTCGCCCCTACTGGGGAATCCAGCCTGCAACTGGGTGTGTGTTCTGATTGGGAATCGAACCATGGCCTCCTGGTTCATAGGTCTACGCTCAACCACTGAGCTATATACCTTTGGGCCTTTTTATTTTCTTAGTCATGTTTTCTGAAGTGTAGAAGCTAAAAACTTTTTATAAAGTACAATTTATCAATTTTTTCTTTTATGGGCTGTGCTATACTTTTGTTGTATCTAAGAAATATTTGTCTAACCCAAGGTTACTAAGATTTTCTTATATGCTTTCTTTTAGGATTTGTATAGCTTTGTTTTTACATTTAGCTCTTTTGTCCATTTTTAGCTCATTTGCATATGTTGTTAGAGATGCATTGAAGTTCTTTTTTTAAAAAAATATGTGGTTTTTTTTTAGCCCTAGCTGGTTTGGCTCAGTGGATAAGAGCATCAGCCTGTGGGCCAAAGGGTCCCGGGTTTGATTCCGGTCAAGGGCATGTGCCTTGGTTGCAGGCTCCTTCCTGGCCCAGGCCCTGGTCGGGGCTCATGTAGGAGGCAACCAATTGATATGTTTCTCTCACATCGATGTTTCTCTCTGTCTTTCCCTCACTCTTCCACTCTCCTTAAAAATCAATGGAAAAATATCCTCAGGTGAGGATTAACAAAAAATAAAAATACATGATTTTTTAATATGTTTTTCAGAGAAAGGAAAGGAAAGGGAGAAAGAGAGATAGAAACAACAATGATGAAGAGAGAATCATCCATCAGCTGCCTCCTGCACACACACACAACCCCCCCCCACACACACACACACACTGGGAATTAAGCCTGAAACCCAGTTATGTGCCCTGACCTCATGGTTCATAAGTAGATGCTCAACCACTGAGCCAAACCGGCCAGGCTGTTTGTGGTACTGCCTGTACCATGTAGTTTGATTTACCATAATGTAAAGTCAGGTAGTGTTAGTCTTCCGACTGTACTCTTCTTTTTTCGGCTACTTTAGGTTCTTTGCATTTCCAAATAAATTTTAGAATCAGCTTGCCAATTTCTACATAAAAAGCATGCTGGGATTTTTATTGGGACAACATTGAATCTTTTGGGAGGGGGAATTGACATAGCAATATTGAATTTTCCCATTTGTGAACATAGTACATCTCCCCATTTATTTAGATCTTCATTAATTTTTCTTAGCAATGTTTGAAGTTTTGAAGTACTTATATATCTTTGTCAAATTTCTCTAAGTATTTCAGTTTTTGATACCATGTAATTTTAATTTTTTTTTTAAATTTACTGATTTGAGAGAGAGAGAAGGAGAGAGAAACATTGATTTGTTGTTCCTCTTATTGATACATTTCATTGGTTGATTCCTATATGTGCCCTGGCTGGGGATCAACTTTGGCATACCTGAATGACACTCCAACTGAGTTACATGGCTAGGGCTCTGTGTTTTTTTAATTCTTGAAAAGCAGCAAAGGTGGTTTTGGGTTTTTTAAAAATTTGCTTTTTTTTTTCTTTTTAAATTTTATTTTATTGTTTAAAGTATTACAAATAGTAGTACAGCCCTAACCGGTGTGGCTCAGTGGATAGAGCGTCGGCCTGCGGACTAAAGGGTCCCAGGTTCGATTCCGGTCAAGGGCATGTACCTTGGTTGCGGGCACATCCCCAACAGGGGGTGTGCAGGAGGCAGCTGATTGATGTTTCTCTCTCATCAATGTTTCTAACTCTCTATCTCTCTGCCTTCCTCTCTGTAAAAAAACCAATAAAATATATTAAAAAACAAAACAAAACAAATAGTAGTACATATATCTCCTTTTTTTCCCCATTGACCTTTCCCCAGCAAAAATTTGCTTTTATTGATTAGAGAGAAAGAGGAAGAGAGAGGGAGAGAGAAATATCAATCAGCATGCCTCCCTCCTGGGGATTGAGCCCACAACCCCAGCATGTACCCTGATGTGATATCAAACTGGCAACCTCTCCATACACCGTACTACACTCAACCAATTGAGCCACATTGGCCAGGGTGGCCTGTTTTTATTTTTAATTTCAACTTTGATTGCTCATTGTAACTATGCAGTTTTTGTGGGTTTTTTTTGTATATTGATCTTAAATGCTGCAACTTTGCTAATAAATTCACTTATTTTAATAGCTTTTTGTGGATTCTATCTACACCATCTGTAGATAGTTTTACTTCTTTCTAATTATCAATTATTTTACTTATTTACTTAATACCAATATTGTCTCTGTTGTCACAACTTCAGAGATTCTGTCCTCTTCCATTTCCTCTTGTTATCATCTTGGTCCTAGCCATTATCATATCATATCTTTTTATGATATGATGAATCACTAATCACTAAATCATTAATTAGTCTCTCTAATACCAGACATTCTTATCTCACATCTGTCTTGCTTGTGGCTATGAAAATTTGTCTTCAGAAAACACTGATTTCATTCTGTTTAAGGGCACATCGTGGTTCCCATGAAGTCCTGACTTATTTATTCCTCCACATTGGGATCTTTCCCTTCCTGCTAATAATTGACTTGTGTTCACCTGTCCAACTTATTCTAGTCTAGTCCCCACCTAAAACAATACATGGGAGTGAACATTAGAGTTGAGATTGAGAATTTGGTTTAAATTCCTGCTTTGCCACTTAATATCCATATAATCTTTTTGTGTGTGTGTTAATTCTCACCTAAGGATATTTTTCCATTGGTTTTTAGAGAGAGAGAAACATCGATGTGAGAGAGATCCATCAATTGGTTGCCTCCACCATGCAGGCACTGAGCCTGCAATCGAGCTACGTGCCCTTGACCAGAATTGAACGGGCAACCCTTCAGTCTGCAGACAGATGCTCTAACCACTGAGCAATCGGGTAGGGCCATGTGATCTTTAATAAGGTCCTTAACCTCTGGGTACTTACTATGTGCTCATCTGTAGGAAGACATTAACATGAGAAGGTCCTCACAGTATGGTTTTGAAGATTAAAAGAAAGAACATAGAAATCCTGGCTGTGTGCCTGGAACACAATGTGGGTAGTCATAAATATTTAGTCTGACACTATTGTGGGCACTGAGTGAATGAATGAGTGCTTGCTTGCTTATCCTGTTTCTGTAACAGTTGTTTATCATGTTATCCCATCTCAGGATACCCTCTTCATTTTCCAGATCCTTTGAATTCTTCTTCACATTTCAGGGTCAATGAAGTCTACTTCAGTTACTCATTTTCCTCCATTCTTTACATCCCTGTTGAGTTGCTATCTTACTGAATTAAGGACGGGAACTTTTTAAACATTGTATTCCTCGAAATGCGTAGCACAGGCATATCATAGTTTCTAAAATAATTAGTTGAAAGATAAATATCACATGATCTCACTCATTTGTGGAATATAATGAACAATATAAACCGAATAGATCCTGAGACATTGGAGCATCGAACAGACATAGAAGTGTCAAACCTCAGAGGGAAGTCAGGGGAGGGTTAGACAGGGGAGTGAGCAAGAGATCAATCAAAGGACTTGTAAGCATGCACATAAAGCATAACCAATGGACACAGTCAGTAGTGGGGTGAGGGCCTGTGCTAGGGGGCAGGAGCAGGCAGGGAGAGGTCAATGGGGGGAAAAGGAGACATATGTAATAATTTCAACAATAAAGAATTTTAAAAAACAAAAAAAATAATTAGTTGGTTCTATAGTTAATTTAGAAGCAACTTTATAAAGTTTGGTTTTTGGAAGGGATGAGATTAAAATTTTAGGGGAAAATAAGTTGAATTTTATATGATAGAATGGAAATGGTAGGAATATTTTCTCATCTGTTTAATGGTTAGCTTTAAAAGAATAGTAATTAACTTTTTAAATTTTAATTTTGGTCATCACATTGAGTTGTCATGCAACAGGATGGAAGTTTGGGGTAACTAAACCATTTCTTCTCTTGTGCCACTTTGTAAAACATTATTAAAAATCACATTGTTCCCCTGGCGGTTGGCCCAGTTGCTTGAATGTTGTCCCATGCACTGAAAGGTCATCAGTTCGTTCCCTACCCAGGTTGCAGGTTCAGTCCCCGGGTCCTCGTGCATATAGGAGGCAACCGATTAATGTTTCTCTTTCACATCAATGTTTCTCTCTCTCTCCCTCTCCCTTCCTTTCTCTGGAAAATCAATAAAAGCATATTGTTTTTAAAAATCACATGGTTTCAGCTGAAATAGACTGTGTAGTACTTTAAAGGTTACATATACTGTATATTTACAGTTTAAAAATAGTAATCTGATTAGTATGCACAGAGAAACTTCCCTTATAACACGATATTTAAAAAAACAGCTTAAGACTTTTCAGGTTCCTTTTAAAAGTTCTGTAGTGCCCAGTACCTGTGGCTCAGGGCACATGCCTGGTTTCAAGCTCAATCTCTAGTAGGGGGCGAACAGGAGGCAGCTGATCAATGTTTCTCTCTTATGGATGTTTCTCTCTCTCTTTACCTCTCCCTTCCTCTGAAATCAGTAAAAACATCTAAAAAACCCACTTATATGGTGCCCTAGCCGGTTTGCCTCAGTGGATAGAGCGTCAGCCTGTGGACTAAAGGGTCCCAGGTTCAATTCCGGTCAAGAGCACATGCCTGGATTGTGGGCTCAATCCCTAGTGTAGGGTGAGCAGGAGGCAGCCAGTCAGTGATTCTCTTTCATCATTGATGTTTTTTTTTCTCTCTCTCCCTCTCCCTTTCTCTCTCTGAAATCAATAAAAATATTTTTTTAAAAAGTTCTGTGGTAAGACTGCTTATTAGGAAAAGATTTATTGGACTATTTAATATTACAAAATAAGGGGCTTCAAACACAGAAGATGATACAGGTTACTTTTATTTGTTATGTTAAATATACACAGTAATCATTCTAAACTGTTAGAGTTTTCCTTAGTACTTCGCAAATAAAGTATGGTAATAAAATCTTGACATCCAGGATACTTGTTGAAACATCTAATTGCCATACAACTGGCCAGTAACTCCTGATCACTGTTCACATTGTATTCTGAAATTGTGCTCTAGGGGGTGTTGTTCACATATAATATAATGTGGAAAGTAATCTCTAAGAGTTGTGCAAGTAGCAGGTATTAACGTAATGCCTTTGGCTCTGATAAGTCAATAAAGCAGTTTGAATATTGCTGAGAGCTAGAATTCAAGATGCATTGAGGGACACTGGAAAGGGTAATTTTCTGACATCTTGGAGGTCTGGGTGCAGGAACCAAGTCACCAACTAACATCTAGCCTTCCCCATGGTACCATGAAGAACTTGATTAGATGTCTCTTTCATGGCTAATTTTTAAAATATATATGTATATATTTATTGATTTTAGAAAGGAAGGGAGAGGGAGAGAGAGATAGGAACATCAATGATGAGAGAGAATCATTGATTGGCTGCCTCCTGCATGCCCCCTACTGGGGATCAAGCCCGCAACCCCGGCATGTGCCCTTGACTGGAATTGAACCCGTGACCCTTCAGTCCACAGGCCGACGCTCTATCCAGCTAGGGCAGGGTGATCTTACAGTTATTTTAATATTCTAGTCCCCATCTGGAGTCAGGATTTTTACCTAGACTGCTCTTTCTCCACCTATCCTATCATTTCTTCACTTATCTTCTTAGTGGGGGCTAAACAGGCTACCCCATTTAAAATTGCACCCTGCCTTCCTCATCCCCCTTTACCAGCTTATCACTTTCTAACGTACTGAATATTTTAGTTACTTATTTTGTTTATTGTCTGTCTCCTCTTGCTAGAAAGTAAGTTCCAAAGAGGACAGGGATTTTTGTCTGTTATTTTAATTTATTGATCTATCTCCATTGCCTAGAACATTGTCAGGCATGTGGTAGATGCTCAATAAATATTGGTTGAATGAATAAATGAATAAATGAACAGAATAGGAAGCAAACTAGACATATTGTCCCTGATCTCATAAAGTTTACAATTTATAGTTTGCTTTTTCCTAATGAAGTTACCCATATTTTTCTTCCTTTGTTTGTTTGGTTTAAATATGTGTCAATCAAAATATTTGTCAAATAATAAGCATTTAAACTTTTTAGAAAACACTTTCTATTTTTTATGTGTTTTTATTGATTTTAGAGAGAGGAAGGAAGAGGGTAAGAGAGATAGAAACATGGATGAGAGAGAAAAATCAATCGGCTGCCTCCTGCATGCCCTCACTGGGGATCGAGCCTGAAACCTGGGCATGTGCCCTGACCAAGAATTGAACCAGCTACTTCTTGGTGCATGGGTTGATGCCCAACCATTGAACCACACTGGCCAGACTAGAAAACACTATTTATTAAAAAGAATGCTATCTTGTGTTGTGCTTTTAATCACATAAGAACTATAAAACATTAAAATAGAAAAGCGATGTGCCAGAAAAGGTGATGACATGACACATTTTTGAAAAATACTGTTAGGTTACCTTGGATCTTAATTTATTGCTGTGGAGCACTTAATTACAAAATGTTCTATTTCCTTGCAATGAAAAGCAAGTTTTTTGGCTGACAGGTAGGATTCATAAGCCAAATGATTTTAACTCTCATTAGGGTTCTTTCTTTCTTCTATTGATTTCTGAGAGGAAGGGAGAGGGAGAGAGAGATAGAAACATCAATGATGAGAATCATTGATCGGCTGCCTCCTGTATGCCCCCTACTGGGATCAAGCCTGCAATCCAGGCATGTGCCCTGACCAGGAATCAAACTGTGACTGCCTGGTTCTTAGATCAATGCTCAACCACTGAGCCACGCCGATCGGGTGGGTTCTTTATTTCTTTATCCTTTTGCAGTCTACCATTAAAAAAATATCCTAAATTCTATTTAAACCCCAAATTCTATGGTAGAAATCAAATATGGAAGACTTTTGAACAAATATCCAGTGTTGAAGCAAACATAAACATAGATATCATATAGATGCCAACTGAGGAAATATGACTAGACTTAGTCAATAAATAAATCTGTTAACATAATCTGCCATGTGCCAATTTAAATAATGAAAGCATCACTGCAGAAGGCTGTTTTGTTAAATGTCCTATAAGGCCTGTGTCTTCTGTGCAAGCCTACAACTTAATAATAATCCTATATAGTAAAAGGCTAATATGCAAATTGTCCCCTCAACCAGGAGTTCAACCGGGCATTCAACCAGGGGGTGGGGCTGGTCAGCCAACCGCCCGCAGCCCCTCCCCCCCAGCTGGCCCACCCCTGATCAGCGCCACCCCACCTCAATCAGGGGTGGGGCCAGCCAGCCAACCTCCTGCGTCTCCTCTCCCTGGCCGGTCCAGACCAATCAGCCCCGATCAGGGCGGGCCAGCTGGACCCCACCCATGCACGAATTCATGCACCGAGCTTCTAGTATTCTACAAAAGCCTATTATGCAAAGTGTCCCCTCAGGAGTTCAACCGATCAGGAGTTCGATGACTCGTTATGATGTGCACTGACCACCAGGGGGTGGCGCGGAACAAAGGAAGGCCCTGGTCAGCAGCTGGGGAAGGGAGGCCCTGGCTGGCAGCCAGCAGCCACTAGGGACCCTACCTGTGCATGAATTTTGTGCACTGGGCCTCTAGTTGGGAAATAATAAGACTGAACTTTCTGCCTCTTCAGTTGTTTAGTTGAGGGAGGAGATAGTTACTTGTACATGAAACTTTAATGGGACTGCTAATATATCTCCTCTATTTGTGACTGACACTTCTTTTTCCTGAGTATTCACCATGATTTCATAATAAACACTTCTGTGATGGCTTTTATATTTTAAGAAATTAAGATAGCCCTAGCCTGTGTGGCTCAGTTGGTTGGACGTTGTCGTGTACACCAAAAGGTGATGGGCTCATTTCCTGGTCAGGGCACATACCCAGGTTGCAGGTTTGATCCTTCGTTGGGGCATGTGCGAGAGGCAACCAATTGAAGTTTCTCTATCACACCTCTCTCTAAAATCAATTTAAAAAATTAGGTAGTTAAGGTTATAAAGATTTGCCTTAGGGGCCATACCGTAAAAACCAAAGTAAATACATTTTCAGTGTATGTGAATTTTGAGTTTCTATTTGTTTACTTTGAAAAATTACTTTAGCTCATTATGGTCTGTTTGGATGTATCTCTTTGAAATGAAAAGTTTACCATATATAATAGCAAAGAAAATTAAGTTTTCGTTGCCTCTCTGTTTAGTTTCATTTCAGAGCTAGAATTTGTTAAAAGTGTGAAATATTGCCTTAGCCGGTTTGGCTTAGTGGATAGAGCGTCAGCCTGAGAACTGAAGGGTCCCAGGTTCAATTCCGGTCAAGGGCACATGTCTGGTTGCGGGCTCGATCCCCAATGGAGGGTGTGCAGGAGGCAGCCTATCAATGATTTTCTCTCATTGATGTTTTTATCTCTCTCTCCCTCTCCCTTCCTCTCTGAAATCAAGAAAAAAATTTTTTTTAAATTAAATAAGTAAATTCAGAGAATTTTAAGGGAATGTAGTAAAAGTAAAAATTTCTATGAAAATACACAAGGATAATTGGAATGAACTGAAGAATTTGTAGGGTTTTCCAGCAGAATATATGAATATCTGTAGGTTCTATTCTATACTTATTTTATAAAAGTAGGAGCTATTAACCTTAATATTTTGTGTTTTCAACAGAGAAGTTGATTGTATGCTTGAAATACTAAATGGTTTAATTTTTCTTATGTCTCATGTTTCTTACTCTGTCATGAGACGGGAAGTAAAAAGGCTGCTTGACAAAAATTTAACTTAGATGTAAGATAAAAATCTGTATAGGTGCTTTTGCTTTTTGAATGGAGGCATTCCAACAAATCTAGTTGTAAAAATCTCTCTGAAGTGAATTTTTTTCCACTAAAGTTTATTATAAACCAGAAACACCTTTCTAAAAAGTAAAAAGAAGAAATAATCCCAATATGTAAAATGGGAAATTTATAAGTAAAGTAGCATCTCTGTATTCTGGTTGTTGTATAAGTGCTAGGCCTCTTGTGAGTTTTAATCTTCACCTGTAAGTTCGATTTTACCTTGAGAACTTAGAGTTTTGATCTCTTAATTAGTACTTCTCTGGTCTTTAGACTTTAGTTTCCCTTGGGTAATAGATAGGCTTCAGCAATAGGGTTATGTTTTTGTTTTTGTTTTTTTTGTTTTTGTGTGTGTGTTGTTGTTGTTGTTTTTTAAAGAGAGAGAGAAGAAGGAAGAGAGAAAAAAAAAACATCAATCGGTTGCCTCCTGTATGCTCCCTGACTTGGGATCGAACCCAAAACCTAGGTATGTGCCCTAACCAGGAATCAAACCCACAACCTTTTGGGATACAGGACAATGCTCCAACCAACTGAGCCACCTGGCCAGGGCGGCAATAGGTTCATGCATCATAGTAAGACTCATGTTTTAGGCTATTCAACCTCAAAATTTCCATATATGTAAAAATTCTATTTGGACTTAAGAATGAACTAAAAAAATGAAACTGTGATGGTACTAGGAGAACATAGCAGTGTATGGTGTGGTGTTTTTTTTTTTTTTTAACTTTTATTGATTTCAGAGAGAAAGGGAGAGGGAGAGAGATAGAAACATCAGTGATTAGAGAAAATCATTGTTCGACCGCCTCCTGCATGCCTCCCACTGGGGATCGAGCCTGGGTTCGATTCCTTGGTTGCAGGCTCCTCCTAGGCCTGGACCCTGGTCGAGGCACATGTGGGAGGCAACCAATCAATGTTTTTCTCTCACATCAATATTTCTCTCTTTCTCTCTTCCACTCTCTCTAAAAATCAATGGAAAAATATACTCAGGTGAAGATTTTAAAAATAATAATAAAAGTTATAAAAAAGGGCAAAATTGGACTATATTTTCTCCAGCAATGTTATTCAATAACTACAAATTAAAATAACCCAAATGTCCATCAGCTGGTATGTGGTATGTTCATCTGTTGTTGAATAAAAAGAAATGAATACTGCCTTGGCCAGTGTTGATCAGTTGGTTAGAGATCAATCCATGCACTAAAGGGTCACGGGTTTGATTCCCAGTCAGGGCACATACCCAGGTTGTGAGGAGGCAGCCAATCATTGATGTTTTGATCTTTCTCTCTAAAATAAATAAAAACATATTTAAAAATTTTTTTTAAACCAACGCCTTTGGGAGCATTTGAGATCTTGCTTCCTAGCATGTCCTTAGTTTGACTCAAACTCATAAAATAAACTAAAAAACAACAACAAAACCCCAAACCAATCTCTTTATAAATTCTATTGTAAAGCAACCAGGTAAGCAATTCTGCTCAATGTTCTGATATATTGCAGTGTTGGTTTCTTGTCCTTTATTTCATTTACTTTTAAAATATATTTTTATTGATTTCAGAGAGGAAGGGAGAGAGAGAGAAACATCAATGATGAGAAAATCATTGATTAGCTGCCCCCTACTGGGGATGGAGTCCACAACCTAGGCATGTGCCCTTGACTGGAATTGAACCCGGGACCTTCCAGTCCACAGGCCAACACTCTATCCACCTAGCCAAACGAGCTAGGGCTATTTTATTTATTTTTATCCTCCCCTGAGGACATGCTTAGAGAGAGGACGGGGGAGAGAGAGAGAGAGAGAGAGAGAGAGAGAGAGAGATAGAGATACAGAGATACATCCGTGTAAGAGAGAAACATTGATTGAGTTGCCTTCCGTAGTGCCCCCAACCAGGGATTGAACCTGCAACCCAGGTATGTGCCCTGACCGGGAATTAAATTGGAACCTTTCCATGCACAATACGGTGCTTAACCAACTGAACCACTCTGCTGGGGCTGTCATCTTTTATTTTTAAAAGTACATGGTGTATTGACTGATGAATCTCAAAGGGAAGGTGGGGGTGGGGGATAGGTGGAGAGAGATTAATCAGGGAGCTTATATGCATACTAGTGGCCCAGTGCACGGATTCATACACATAGAAAGGAAATTAATCAGAAGGTGGCCGTTGGGGCAGGACTGAGCAAGACAGGCTGGACACGCCCTGAAGCCAACCTCCCGTGGTCCCTCCCCAGCCTGCTGCACCTGGTGCGGCGCTGGGGCTTGAAGGGCATCTGTGGTCACCGTTCACCGCAGGTGGCAGTAAACCAGATTCGGGGCCGACAGTACCCCAGCAACAACATAACCCATGGCCAAAGATGGAATCACACAGCCCCATGAGGAATCCGGCTCTCTCCTCTCTGGTTCCGGGGTATGTCACCTGAGAACAGCAGCTGCCAAGTCATCATAGCTCAGCACCTCCTGCTTTGAGCATCTGCCCCCTGGTGGTCAGTTCATGTCATACCTACTGGACGGTCAGACGGTCGCTTAGTCTTCTATATATATAGATATTCATAGCCCATGGACACAGACAATAGTGTGGGAAAGGCAGGTGGGGGGGAGAGATTGGAGGGGCAGGGTGGAGGAGGTCAATAGGAAAAAAAGGGGGGACTTCTGAAATACTTGCAACAATAAAAATAAATATTTTAAAAAGTAGATGGTCTATCAGTTCATGATGTGGTCAGTGAGGTAAATGAGTATGTTAGTACCACAGTAAACCTTATATCACACTTTAATTCCTTTTGTCTGAGTTTCTTAAAAAAAAAAATTGTCCCTATTCATCTGCTAGCTTGACCCATAATTTGGCACACTGTTTACAGAAATCACTGCTTTTATTTTTCTTTGTATTGTGGAAAATATCAGACTTAAAAAATGGACTCTCATGGACTTCAACACCCAGCTATCATAATTAGCAACTTGGCTTCTCTTGAAGGAAATCCTAGACAGCATATAAACCTATCAAAAAACATTTCTGTATATATCTCTTAAATGATAAGGATTAAAAAAAAATCACAAATCTATTATTATACCTTGAAAGCTTAAAATAATTCCTTAATATAACTAAATATCTAGTGAGTCTTAATATTTTCCCAGGTATTTTTAAAGTTGGTTTGTTCAAATCAGGATCCAAATAAGGTTCACACATTGCATTTATTTCTCTTTTAATATGTAGGTTCCCCTCCAACTCCCTTATTTCCCCCCCCCCCCTTTTTTTTACAGATATGGGTTGTTTGCAATAGATTTTCTCATATTTTGTATTTTACTAACTTTATTCCTGTGCTGTAATTAACACCTTTCTATGTTCCTTCAATGTCTATAAACTGTTTATTAAATCTAGAGATTCCATCAAATTCAGATTTACTTTTTTTGTTGTTGTTAAGAATGCTTTGTAAAAAAAAAAAAAAAAAAGAATGCTTTGTAGCCCTGGTCAGTGTGGCTCAGTTGGTTGGACGTCGTCCTGTGCATTGAAAAAGTTGCAGGTTAGATTCGTAATCAGGGCACATGCCCAGGTTTCAGGCTTGATCCCCAGTAGGGGGTGTGCAGGAGGCAGCTGATAAATGTTTTCCTTTCACATAAATGTTTCTCCCTTCTTTCCTCTCTCTCTAAAAAATCAATTTAAAAATAGTTATTAAAAAATGCTTCATAGGTGGTAGTATACTTCCATTAGGAGGCACATTAATGTCCATATATCTCTTACCTCATTATAGTGGCAATTGATTATTACCTCGATCAGTGATGGCGAACCTATGACACGCGTGTCAGCACTGACACGCGTAGCCATTTCTGATGACACGCGGCCGCTGAGGCGGCCGCATGCCGAGGATGAAACATTTGCTGCTCCTGAGGATGAAACATTTGCGAAATAATGTTTTTTCCTCAAAGTGACACACTACCCGAGTTATGCTCAGTTTTTTGGCGAAGTTTGACACACCAAGCTCAAAAGGTTGCCCATCACTGACCTAGATTAATGTTTTCATATGGGATTTGCAAAATGATACTGCAACTATATAATTTTTAAATTTTAGCTAGATTATTTCATTAGGGATCAATTTTCACCAACTATCAAGAGATACCGTTTATATAGGAAGGCAGGTAAAATGCTCAATTCACTAGTTTCAGAATAATGAATTGGTTCTCTAGTTTCTTTCAAAAAGGGGTCAATTAGTTTTTTAATAAGTACCATTATGAACTTACGAATTTAAACATTTTGCTGTGTTTAAATCACGTTATTTTTCTTGATGCTCAAATGATCTCATTTTAGTTAGTGGGAGCCTCTTCAGGTTAGCTCCTAAATCCTTTGGGCACAACTCCAGAAGCTTTATTTTTTACTAGAGGCCCAGTGCACAGGATTTCGTGCCCTGGGGGATCCCTCAGCCCGGCCTGTGCCCTCTCACAGTCTGGGACCCCTTGGGGGATGTCTAAGGGAGCGGGCCTAAGCCAGCAGGCAGACATTTCTCTCACAGTCCGGGACCCCTTGCTCCTTACTGCCTGCCTGCAGTGGAGGTGGGAGAGGCTCCTGCCACCGCCCCTGTGCTCACCAGCTGTGAGCCCAGCTTCTAGCTGAGCAGCGCTTCCCCTGTGTGAGCACACTGACCACCAGGGGGCTGCTCCTGCATTGAGTATCTGCCCCCTGGTGGTCAGTGCATGTCATAGCGACCAGTTGTTCTGCCGTTTGGTTGATTTGCATACTAGCCTTTTATTATATAGGATAGTTGGTTTGTTCAAATCAGAATGATAGCTTTATTACTTTCTGGTATAAGTTTTGTACATTTCCTGCTCCATACCAGGAGTCAACTTTTCTAAAGAGCCCTGCTTCCTTTTAGTGGGAAATGGTAGTTAGGATACATAATCTGGGTGCGAGAAGTGAAAGAACCACCTCTTTTTCCTTTTTAAACAGCAACAAATATTGTCTGACACAGTTCCTATGGGTCAGAATTTTGGGGGCAGTTTACTTGAATGGTAGTGACTATGTATATGTGCAAGTTGATGTTGGCATTGGCGACTGATTTCAGTTCCTCACCATGTGGACCTCTTCTTAGGACTGCCTGGGTGTCTTTATGACCTGGTGGTTGGCTTGTCCCAGAGCCAGTGATCCAGGACAGCCAGTAGCATCTTTTCAATTCATTTCCCTACTAGACAATATAGGGTAATTTAAGGCTCTGGCTCTGGACCCAGACTACCTGGTGCTGATAACTAGCTATGTAAATTAAGTAAGTTACTTAACTCTTTGCGCCTTACTTTTTCTGTAGCTGTAACATTGAGATAATGATAATGGTCCTGTATAATATAGGGTCTTTGTAAAGAGAAATTAGAACAGTCTCTGATACTTAGTGAGTACCCATAGTAAATGCTCAGCCTGCTGCTGTTGTTATTACAACTCCTCGGACGAACTAAAGACCTGAAACCTAGTCAGTAACTTGCCCTTGACAAAAATCGTCTCTCTTCCTATTTGCCCAAAATTGCCATGAGAGAAAAATTGTTTACAGATTCCTGATATTCCTACTATGTTAGAAAATTAAGGGTTAGAGAACTGATTGTGTGGAGGATCTTTCATTCTTAATCTGTGTTCATGAAGATTTTAGTGCAGGGTGTGTGTTCATGTAATGTGGCCCAGGAAGCAGCCAAGCCTCCCCTTGCCCTCCTTTTATTAAAGGTCTGTGTGATTTATGTTTTAAATCCTCACCCAAGGATATGTGATATGTTTCCTACTGATGAGAGAGAGGGAGGGAGAGAGAGACAGAGAGAGAGAGAGAGAGAGAGAGAGAGAGAGAGAGAGAGAGAAACATCCACCAGTAGCATCGGTTGCCTCCCATATGTGCCCCAACCAGGGATCGGACTGCAACCTACTAGTAGGTATGGTCCCTGACTGGGAATTAAACCCACAATCTTTTGGTGCACAGGATGACACTCCAACTAACCAAGCTACCAGGTCAGGGACCCTTGTCTCCTTATTTAAAATATATATATATATGTGTATATATATATTTATTGATTTGAGAGAGGAAAGAAGAGGGAGAGAGATAGTAACATCAATGAGAGAGAACCACTGATTGGCTGCCTCCTGCACTCCCCCTGCTGGGGATCGAGCTCACAACCCAGGCATGTGCCCTTGACTTGAATTGAACCCAGGACCCTTGAGTTTGCAGTCCGATGCTCTATCCACTGAGCCAAACCAGCCAGGGCCTTGATCTCCTTTTTTAAAAACTTCTATTTTAAAGTATAAATTCATAGAAAGTTACCAAAAAAAGAAAAAGGTACAGGGAGATCCAGTGGACCCAATGGTAATATCTTGTGTAGCTAAGTACAGTATCAGTTTTCAATGATCAATTTTTACTTAGCAGAAATTGACTGAGCAGCTATTGTATGGTAGGTATTTGGGGGTATAAGTGATTAAACTCTGACCTTGAGCAGTTCAGTCCTTTTCTCTGGGTTCTCATTGTTACATTTCTAAAAATGTTTTGTGTGTTTTTTTGGCTCTTCATTTTTGACTTGCATTAGCAGTTAAACATTATGTTATTAACATTCCTGTTTGTCTTGTTTTAAAACAATTTTTTGCACTGTGTCCCCATTTTTCATTTTATAATCTTTACAGCATCAGAACCACTTTGCCTGCATTGTCTTATTTTAATCATGTGCCGGTTTTGCAGTGCTACCAAGTCTAGATCTGAGAGAGCAGCTTGTGAATCATTTGCATACATTTCTGTTTATATTCCCCAAATTAATTCACAACTTTACATTTTTCATCTAATTACATGTTCAGAGTGGTTGTTAATAATTCATTTTAAGAAGGAATTTTGTCATGTAGGATTTAAAAACTGGCCTAAAGAGCAGAAGCTGTTAAACAATAGCAGAAACCAGACAATATGTAGGCCTTTAAATAGTAATTGTTAAACATTTGAATGTTCCCCAAAATGAGTCTGCCTCTATGTGTGTTTCTACATATTATTCCACTAGGGACTTGCACAGATAGGTTTTGCACAATATCCTTGCTGTTATTGTCAGCCATAAACAAATTACACGTATTTAACAAGTTAATGTCAGATTGGCCAGGAGCCACCGGGAGGTGTGTACTTAGTGACATCAGCTGGCAAAGAGCCCTAGTAACAGGGAGGGTTGGAAGAGTAGGAGGGAGAGAGAGATCGAGAGAGAGACAGAGAGACTGACTGTATCTGGGGATTCTGGCAAGGTGAAGAGCTGGTCTGTTTGGCAGGACCTTTCCATCTGGGATCCATCTGTGTTTCCCTGGAATGGGACAGGCAGCTCTAGTCAGTGAGAAATCGCAGATGTGAGAGAGCTGACACATGTCCAGCTAATGGAAAAAGGAGGAAGGCTGATTTCGGATTGGGCTTTGAAGATTAGGAGGAGAAAAAGAGGGGATTTTTAATATTTATTTCAAATAAATTTGGTATATTAAGAATCTGGATTGTTATAATTGGGCATTTGGGGTAAGTATATTTTAATTTAGTTTTGGGGGCTAACGTGGGCAATTCTCTGCCTTTCAAAGCTTTTCATTTATTTCAGATTATGATGATATGCATGTTTTTTGATATTTGATAGTTCATAATTTAGTTATTCAGTGTTGTTTTGCTGCTTCATTTTGTTCCTATTTCTGTATCATTTTTCATTTGCCACTCTTATTTGAAAGCCATGCTTTTTTTAATGGACACTTGAATCATATGTAATGTATGAATTGTATGGTTAGGGAAGTAGTCCTACAAATATTTCTTTAAGTATTCCATACCAAGTCTTTCTGTGATGTTTTCATGGAATTTTTTCTCCGTTAGTATGCAAAATACAGATAGGCAGTGTTAAAATGATGGCTTATAAAATACTCTTATTGTTAGATTTTATTTCAACGTATTCAGGCGAATAACAACTAAAATATGTCACAGTAAAACTAACAGTATTTTTTTAATTTTAATGTACTTAGCTTTTTTTCCCATTACATTTTACCCCTATGCTGTTTTCTTTTATTCCCACAAAATAAACAAGTAACATCAACAAATCTGACTTGAATGGTAAGTTTAGAGTAGTTTTGTCATGCAGTAAATTCAATGCACACAGCTACTGTGTTCTTTGTTTGTGATGCATAATTTAGCCTTTTGCTATTTCCATACATTGTATTCATGTTTGCAGGCCTCCAAATCCAGACAACTATGAGAAGAGCATGGGTTTGGGAGCTACATATGCTGTACAGCCATTATTTACCAGTTCTCTGATCTCAAGCAAGCTATTCGTTCTCTTTGAGTCTCTATTTTGTACTATGCCTGCCTCATGTCATTATTGGGGGAAATTGGTCTGGCACATAGAAGGCATACAAATTAGTTTAAGAAGTTTCTAGATATTCATTATTCTGCTATGATTGGTTCCTTAGCCATTTGCATTTTTAACTTCCAACTCGGGTTAAGAATGGGTCTTGACTATATAACTTTAACTTACTGTACCTACCTCCCAGGTTATCTGTATGTTGTTAAACCTCACTATGATAAGAAATTATTTGGAAAGCATTCTAAGTATTCTAATGCAAATCAGCCTCTTATATTATGTCACAACTTCAAAAAGTCAACAAACAAGAATGAGGTACTGAATTATACTGTTTTGTGACAAATACTGTTTAAATTGTAATTTTTGCATTGAAAATCTTACTAGTTCTTAACTAGGAACTTTAAAAAATACTTTTATTCCTTAGAGCTTTCCAATCTCTTATGTCAGCTGGAGGGGATTACAATACTATTTTTTTTTAAACTTTCTAGTCAGATTTCTTGAGGTGGGGGACACTTTTTAAATGAAGCTTTTAATAAGTATTCTCTTATCCAAATGGACTGACTACATAAGAATTTTCAAGTTTGTGTTTTGATAGGTGCAATATTTAGCATCTTTGGGGGCTTGTCTGAATATTTGAGAAGATATAGTGCTTATACTGAATTTACATGATAATCCTTTAATAAGCAAGTAATTTTCATTGTACCTGAGAATACATTCTCCTATATAGTGTTGAAAGAAAAGGTCTTAATGCTAAAGTGTAATGTAGGCTGGGGTCTGCTGTGAAGGGGCTAAAAAGGGATTTGCATACTGCTGTACCTCCATTCTAGGAACACTTTTGGTGCTAGAATTTCAAGAAGCATAAAAAATGATAAACTAGCCCTAACCGGTTTGGCTCAGTGGATAGAGCATCAGCCTGCGGGCTCAAGGGTCCTGGGTTCGATTCCGGTCAGGGGCATGTACCTTGGTTGCAGGCACATCTCCAGTAGGGGGTATGCAGGAGGCAGCTGATTGATGTTTCTCTCTCATTGATGTTTCTAACTCTCTCTCCCTCTCCCTTCCTCTCTGTAAAAAAAATCAATAAAATATGTATTTTTAAAAAATGATAAACTATGCATTATAAGATTGAAGATCCAATGAATGCAAATACAAATAGTTGATAAAAAGTCCTACTAGGGTGCCTGTGGACTGAAGGGTCCCAGGTTCGATTCCAGTCAAGGGCATGTACCTTGGTGGCGGGCACATCCCCAGTAGGGGGTGTGCAGGAGGCGGCTGATCGATGTTTCTCTCTCATCGATGTTTCTAACTCTCTATCCCTCTCTCTTCCTCTCTGTAATAAAATCAATAGAATATATATTTTAAAATATTTAAAAAAATAAATATTAAAAAAAATAATTCCTGCCGAAACCGGTTTGGCTCAGTGGATAGAGTGTCGGCCTGCGGACTCAAGGGTCCCAGGTTCGATTCCGGTCAAGGGCATGTACCTTGGTTGCGGGCACATCCCCAGTAGGGGGTGTGCAAGAGACAGCTGATCGATGTTTCTCTCCCATGGATGTTTCTAACTCTATCCCTCTCTCTTCCTCTCTGTAAAAAATCAATAAAATATATTTAAAAAATAATAATAATTCCTAGGACCACACAGTTCAGGAGAGTAGTTGCTTGTTACTAATGTAATAACCAAGATATCTTTGAGTTGAACACTGGAGAAAATCATAGTACTTTCTGAAGACTATGAAAGTGTTCGGAGAAGCTTTACTACTATGAAAAGAGGAAACCTAAATTGGCTTCAGTGAATGACCCAACCAAGGATTTTTTTCATAACAAGGAGGCCATGTTGGATTGAGGGTATATAATGCAATAATGTCAAAGTGGAGAAATGAGGATACTGACATTTAAATTGCATCTCTGGAACATCAAGAAAGAATGCTCTGGAGTTTGAATGAACATATTATATACCAAATCGGAAGAATTCAAGTGAATCTGAAAGATTGGTTGGTATTTTAAGGCCATTCAATGTCAGAAGTGTTCATAAGTTCCCAGTGATGATCTATGGGAAATATTAGGTTTGAAAGGGATCTTAAGGATAAATCTAGTCAAATGCATTATTTTCAAGGTAAGAAAAATTAATGGAAGTGGAGTAGTATAAAGTCTGCCTGGCCCAGAGTTTATACCTTAATAGGTGGCTGAGCTTGGACTTGAATTGTCTTCTGTGTATCCAGGACATTTTACTTTACAAACATGTTTTGATTACATGTTGTGTGTGATAATATGGTAAGGGATAAAAAAAAAAGTCTCTCAGAGAAGATAAAATATATATGAACACACAAAAGTGGAAATTACTGCCAATTCAGGGAGTTAGAACTATTTTGGAAGAGGTAGCATTTAAGAAAGCATAGTGGGTGGATGGAAAGATTCACTTTCCACCAAACTCCTCCAGTGCTTTAAATCAGACTTTTTCAAATGCATAGCTACACAATGTTAATTTCTACTGTGTTTTCAATTATACCTAGCTATTGTTGCTATCTTTCCAAATCCAAGAGTAAGCGTTTGTTTCTGAGATACATATCTATATACATGTACGTATCCCGATAGCCCCCTTTTTAAAACTTGTGATTTATACCAGGTAGTTCCAATATTTTATTTTTTGGTTAATCCTCACCTGAGGTTATTTTTTCATTGATTTTTAGAGAGAGTGGAAGGGAGGAGGAGGAGACAGAGAGAAACACCAATGTGTCTCCCTCACATTGATTGGTTGCCTCCCGAGGGATCGAGCCTGCAACCAAGCTATGCACCCTTGACTGGAATCAAACCCAAGACCCTTCAGACCACAGGCCGATGCTCTATCCACTGAGTCAAACCGACTAGGGCGGTAGATCTAATTTAAAAAGGTTTCTCCTGTGATCGACTGTGTGGGATATTTCATTTTCCCCTCCAAGTTCAAGTCAGTAAATATAGGAATGAGTTGTGGCTGTGTAACTTGAAGAAAAACAACTCACTATAACTGGTTTTTGTATTTTCACTGGTTGATGGGCTTTCCAAACATCATTTAACTTTAGTTTTTTGTTAATCCTCACTCAAGGATATATTTTCCATTAATTTTTAGAGAGAGTGGAAGGGAGGGAGGGTGGGAGAGAGAGAGAGAGAGAGAGAGAGAGAGAGAGAGAGAGAGAGAGAGAAACATCGGTGTGAGAGAGACACATCAGTTGGTTGCCTCTCACATGTGCAAGTCAGAGATGGAAACTGCAACCCAGGTACATACCCTTGACCAGGAGTCGAACCTGTGACCCTTTGGTGCAAGGGCCAATGCTCTGTCCACTGAGTTATACCAGCCAGGGCTAAACAGTAGTTAACTTTTAAGTCCTATGTGGCATCACATTTATTCTGGGACGTTTTAAATGCCCATGGATTCACTTTTTTTAAAGCATCCCCAAACCAATCCTGAAGCAGCTTGTTAAAGATGTCTGGCATGGTGGAGTGCAATTCTGCATAGAATACACACACACACACACACACACACACACACACACACACACTCTGCAATTGCTTCACATAGTTGGGAGTTCTGAAGTAAATACAATGTTTTCATTTGGTTATAGTCAGAGGAAAGACAGTGAAAAGACTGTGTAGGCTTTGGCACTAGGGTGTGTAACCATGAGCTGATTTAACCTCCTTCACCTCTAAGCTCAAATTTTCTCACCTGTAAAACGGGAGTAAAAATAGCTGTTTCTGTGGTTTCTAATGATTAAGTTAGAAAGTAATAAGCATGATACTTGCTGCATGAATATTCAATAAGATTTATCTTTTCATATGATTTTTCTTAGCCCTCCCTAAACATCGAAGTCACAATGTGTTTTTTGCATATTTTCAATAAATCACTCCTCAGACTGACAGGGAACCAACCTTGTTTCCTTAACTAATTCCTAGTCATGGGAGAAGGGTTTGTGTAGAGAATGTAGCATCCTTAAAAACTCAAACCTGTTGCTGTGTGGCAAGCTGTTAATGTTTAGGGACCTTCATTACTTATCCTGCTGGAAGAGCTGGGGGATGGGCCGCTTTGTGGGTGACAGATGTGCCCTGTGCTGCCTGCAGGCGCGTGCCGGCTCTCTCCCTCTGCTCCCAGCACCAGGTGCAGCCATTGTTCTGGCTGGTCTGTCTTCATCCGGCCTCGTCTGTTACTCTGCTCTTTCTAGCTCATTGTTTCTGTAGGAAATTAGCATTAAAAACCCATCTGAAACCCCCATGTCCCTCAACTGCAGGTGACTGTTATTGGCCCCAGCTGCCACCCTTGCGCTTGATTACTTCCATATGGGTCTCTGCAAAGAAGTAGTAGCGATTTATTGATTTCCACCACAACCCCCACCTCTATTACTCAAACTATAATACCCTGAAATCTATTAGACCCCCAATAGGCTGTATAGCTCAGTTGGCACTACAACTGTGATGAACGTTTTACAAGCAAAACTAATTACACCCTCTTCCTCCCCCTTTACCACCTTCTACCTAAATATTAAATGTAAAAAAAACACACAAAAAACACCAGAGTGTCATAAGTGGAATAGTAAATCTTTTAGATGTCTGGAGATGAATCTTTCTTAGTAAAGCTTTTAGACTTTGGATGGGCTTTTATGGAAAATTTTAGTCACTGCTTTAAATATTTTATACCACACCCATAATATTCAAGCAAACCATGATCCAGAGGGCCCCTAGGGTGGGGGTGGGGAACACAACATTTTTGGTCATTTGCTTTTCTGTTTATTAAATTTAATCCGGATGGGCAATTGTTAGAAAAGGGCCTTATTTAAAATGATAATATATTTTGTGGGAAAACTATATGCAATTAGAATTAGTTAAATCCTTTAATTTTGCATTATTGTGTTGTTTGCGCAAATTGTTGTTCCAGTTTATTTATTGGGATAAATACCATAACTAGGAGTTTGGTGTCCTAGACTTTTTTTTTCTTCCTTCATCAGTAAACAAATTAAGTGTTCTATTTTGGTTATTGGTCTAAATCAAGGTTGTGATCTCAAACAGGTAACCAGGCTTAAAACCCCAAATTGAAATAGTTATTGGTTACTGGTTAATTATATTGTGATCTTGACAAAGTCATATCCCTAGCCATCAAGAGTATCTGGTTCCAGTAGCCTTTGTGAGTAAATAGTCCAGAAAATCAAGGTGGAGATAATTAAGTAAGATTTTTTGACTGCTGAGTGTTTAGCTGTGCAAACCAGTTTTAAGTCTTGAGCTTACAACATTTCAAATAAAGCTATTTAAGTTAACCAATTTTAGTATTTTGGACTTAGCTACATGGTACTTATATCACAAGTAATTATGGAACAGAATGCCATTTCTGTTGGAAATGCCTTTTGCCTGTCTTCCTTTTCTTTTCTCTTCTGGAATTTGGAGTTTTAAAAGGTCCTAGAATTTGAAAAGCCCATGATAGCCACATTTTACATGATCTCTCAGATGAAGGTAAGCCTCCAGGTAAAGCCATATGGTTACATTCATTTTTTATTTTTTATTTATCTTTATTGTTGAAATTATTACAGATGTCCCCTCGTGTGATTACCTTTAGATCAGGTTAGGAGTTGTAGTTTCTGAAGAGTCTTTTGTGAGCTTTCTAATTTGCCACCTCATTTAAGCAGTGGAGAAATGGAAAGTTAGGTTAGGAAAGGGGAGAGTTGAAATTTAAAACTGAGTTTTCTGACTAAAAATTAAGTGTGCTTTCATTTGAAGTTTGGAGCGAGTAAAAGTTGGGACTGATTGTAAGCATGATATGGCTATAGATATTATTATCTTGAGGTGTGGATACATGTGTTTTTAGTTTTTCTTTTTGGTGTTCATGAGGTACTGGGTTTTCCTTTAGTGGTCTGTCTGACAAATATGCTTATTTTATCACTAGAGGCCCAGTCCACGAAATTCGTGCATGGGTAGGGTACCTAGCGGCTGCCAGCTACTGGCTGGGGCCTTCCTTCGTTCTGCATCGCCCCCTGGTGGTCAGCACATGTCACAGCAAGCGATTGAACTCCCGGTCGCTCGAACTCCTGAGGGAACACTTTACGTATTAGGCTTTTATATATATAGATGCTAGGCACTGTGGGAACAAAATTGAATAGGAAAAGGAGTTTGCAATTTAGCATGAGACATTTTCTGTTCAGCCCCAGGAATGGCATGAGGTAAATTGTCCCTTACCAATTCTAGGGCTAATGCTACAGAGCCTAACAGTAGCTTTTTGTTTGTTTGTTTTAATGGGAATGGCAAAGCATTCTTCTGTTGGCCCAAACAGGGAAACATGGCAAATGACCAGGTGTGCTTTGATTGCCCAAATAACAGTTATGGTAGAGATTCTTCAACAGGGCTGGGACTAGAGTAAGGCAAATGAGGTACCTAGGTGAAAAATTTGAGGCACCCATTGCCCAGGTCACCCCTTAAATTTGGGCCCTAGGCATCTCACTTGCCTCATGCCTATCTGAGCCCTACTCTTTAAAGTAGGAGGAGGATGGCAGGCTTGATGAAATTGATTTAGAAATGTTATTTTCCATCTTTATTTTGGAAAGTGAATAAAATTAAAGTGTTTCCAGCCAAGGAAACCATCTCTAACACCTGATCTTTTAAAAGTGGAGGGGGAGGGCCCAGGAGAATCAGTGGATTTGTCTTGGGAATTTTGTGTTTTGGGAGTCAGTTTCAAATGCTATAGTACGTATGTTTGAAGGTCCTTCAAATTTCTTGGTTTCTTTTTAATGTGCCACTTTATTTTCTTGACATTCTAGACAAGTCATTATATACACTGTACTAGACAAATGAAAATAGTGCATGACTTTTAAGATAGATATTAGGGGATATTCCATACTCTACTTTTTCTGCTCTTTAAGAGATGATTGCTTAAATACCTTTTAACTGCATTCTGTAATCTCATCTTCTTGTGGCTTTAACCACATCTGTATGCTGATAACTACCAAATTTAGAATAGCAAATACTGCCCTGGCCAGGTGGCTCAGTTGGTTGGAGCATCATCCTGTGCACCAATAGGTTGTAGATTCGATTCCCAGTCAGGGCATATACCTAGGTTGCAGGTTCGATCCACACAGTTGGGGCCTGGGAGTCAACCGATCAATGTTTTTCTCTCACATCCATGTTTCTCTTTTTCTCTCTAAAAATAAAAAACAGCCCTAGTTGGTTTGGCTCAGTGGATAGTGTGTCGGCCTATGGACTGAAGGGTCCCGTATTCAATTCCAGTCAAAGGGCACGTACCTCGGTTACAGGCTCAATGGTTCACATTGATGTTTCTCTCTTTCTCCCTCCCTTCCATTCTCTCTAATAATTAATGGGAAAATATCCTCAGGTGAGGATTAACCAATAAATAAATAAATAAAAATATTTAAAAAATATTTTGGTAAGGACTTAAAGAGAGAGGAATAATCTCTTTAAAAAAAAGAATAGCAAATACTTGAATTTTCTTTGAATTCAATTTAAAAATATTATTTTATTTGGTAACTTTGGTCTATATTCAGTGGTTATTTCTATATTTGGACTTACGAGTATCACTTTTAGGTTATTTTTTCCTTTCTTTCCTGAGATTGAAAAGTATTTCTTTTTTGTCTGGATATTGTATTTACCTTATTTTGATGGTTCTTTGTGTGTGTGTGTGTGTGTGTGTGTGTGTGTGTGTATTTTTAAATTGATTTCAGAGAGGAAGGGAGAGGGAGAGATAGAAGCATCAGTGATGAGAGAGAATCATTGATCGGCTGCTTCCTGCATGCCCCACACTGGGGATCGAGCCCGAAACCTGGGCATGTGCCCTAACCGGGAATCGAACCACGACCTCCTGTTTCATAGGTCAACATTCAACCACTGAGACACACCGGCCAGCCTCTTAGCTTTTCTTTTGTATTTTTTACCTTATGTCTTTGTATTGCATTCTAGGTGATTTACTCAGCTCTATCTTTTAATTTGCATTTTTTAAACTGTCTGATATGCTCTTCAAACTGTTCATTGGGTATTTTATTTCTAGAAATTTTTACTTAATTCCTTTACAAATATGCTTTAAGAAAACCTGAGTCCTGTTCTTATTATTTAAATATATATATATCCTTAATCACTTTTTAAAAATTAGATTGAGGTATAATTTATGTACAGTAAAATTCACCGTTAGATGTACAATTTTATGAATTCTGACAAATAGTACAATCATGTAGCCATCACCAATCAAGGTATAGAACATTTCCATCATTCCCTTGTGCCCCTTCGTAGTCGACCCTCATGCCCTCTCATCCCAGACCCTGGCAAATACTCTCTGTTCTCTGTTCCTATAGTTTACCTTTTCCAGAATGTCACTTCATCAAGTATAAATTGTCTAATCACTATGTTGTACATCTGAGACGAATACAGTATTCTATGTCAACTATAATATAAAATATATTTAAAAATATAAAATGAATGCTATGGTATGTAGACTTTTGTATCTGGCTTTTTTCACTTAGCATAATACATTTGAAATTCATCCATGTTGTTGCATGTATCAGTAGTTTGTTTTTATGGCTGAGGGAGTCTCCTAGGAGAGGAATTTTGCTTTCCCATATGAATTTTAGAATAAGGTTTGTAGATTAGTGATATGACATTAATGTTATTTTGGTATTTGTACTGTGCTTATATAAGTGAATATCCTATCTCTTAGCAATTGCACACACTAAAATATTTAAGGGCAAAGGGGGAATGATGTCTTTAGCTTACTTTCAAGGGGTCTAGGCAAAAAAGTAGGTAGGTAGGTAGGTAGGTAGGTAGGTAGTAGAGTGGATGGATGGATGGATAGATAGATGATAGATAGATAGATAGATAGATAGATAGATAGATAGATAGATAGATAGATAGGATAATGATAAAAGAGGTAGGTCAGTTAATTAGTGAAGGGATGACACTCAACCAACTGAGTCACACCAGTCATTCTTTGAGATTAAAAAAAAAGTTTTTAAGTTGAGGTAAAAGAAATACAGCACAAAAAAACAGAGAGAAAAAGAGAGAGAGAGAGAGAGTATGGTAGTGAGTGATCAATTTAGGCTGTCAGAAACAGTAAATAGAGCTGTTGTCTGAGAGTTATCAGATGGAAGAATATTACAGACAGAGAAAAGCAGTGCAAAGGTTGTATGATGGGAATGAGCTTGATGTGTTCAATGAATATAAAACAGACACTGTAGTTATAAGGTAGTAGAAAAAAGAAGATAGAGAGCAAGAGGGATAGCTTCTGTAGAGCTTTGTAAGTCAACGTGAGGAATTGGGGTTTTATTATAAGAGTGATGGGTAATTGAAAGTTATTAGTGTGTAGTAATGTGCTCTGATTCATATTTTATAAAGACCACTCTTCTTGTGGTATAGAGAAAAAATTGTATGGGCGCATAGCTGAAAGCAGCAAGAACAGAAATAAAAAATGAATTTGGAGTAGGTTTGTGGCAGTGGAAGATAGAAAGGAGATGATTCGGTATGTTTTGAGGTAGGTTGAGTTTTCTGAACTTTTTGATAGATTGCATGTTGAAAAACGAAGAAGACGTCTTTCAAATAATTGTTCACATCTGCCCTCATTGTTATTCATCCATTCAATCAAATATTTATTAAGTCCCCACTGTGTGCCAGGCACTGTGAAGTTATATCAGTGAATAAAGCAAAGACTCTAACTTCATGGAGATTAAGTTCTTCTGTGAGAGACAGATAGTAAAGATGATTAATAAGTAATATATAAGTAGTCTAAATTATGTTTTATATATATTTAAAATGTTTTATAATATGTTACAAACATGAGAAGTGCTAAGGAGAAAGGGAAAAAGTTTTAAGAAGATCCATATCCAGCTGAGGAAGGTATATAAATAGGGTAATTAAGGAGGGTGGAAGGATGATGACTTTGAGCATGCAAGGAGATGATGGTTATAAAATGTTTTAGCACTTCTGGTGGCACATTCTGCCTCTCGCTTTTTTTTTTTTTGGTTAAACCTCACCCAGGGGTATTTTTCCCATTGATTTTTAGAGAGACTGGAAGGGACAGGGAGAGAGAGTGATAGAAAAACATCCATGTGAGAGAGACATAATGATTGGTTGCCTCCTGCACTGCCTCACCAGAGCCAGGGATCGAACCTGCAACCCAGGTACATGCCCCGACTGAGAACTGAACCCCCCAACCCTTCGGTCCATGGTTGACGCTCTAACTGCTGAGCAAAACCAGCCAGAGCTGTGTCTCTCACCTTTTGAGCATACATTACAATGAAGATCAAGGATGAAAGTTCCTTGTGGGGTACAATCTTGTAATTCATTTATTTGAGAAGAGACAGGAAATCACTAAAATGAAAGGCTAAAGAATTTTGAGTAAGGTAATAGGTGTTGGTGAGGCATGGAAAGGTGCATGTGAAACATTCGTATATTGTAGGGGATTAATAACAAAAACAGACTCCTCTAGCCCAGCCAGTGTGGCTCAGTGGTTGAGCGTTGACCCATGAACCAGAAGGTCATAGTTCAGTTCCGGTCAGGGCACATGCCGGGGTTGTGGGCTCGAGTCTCATTAGGGGATGTGCAGGAGGCAGCCGCTCATGATTCTCATCATTGATATTTCTATCTCTCTGTCCCTCTCACTTACTCTCTCTGAAATCAATAAAAATATATTAAAACAATAACACACTCCTCTAAAAACAATTTGCAAGGTCTTTTTACTTTAACATTCATCTATATCCAAACAGGTTTTGAGGTGGCATACAATAAAAAACATTTTATAAACAACTCTTAAAAACCAGCAGAGGGTCAGGACTGAAAGAATTTGGAGAAGGATCCTAAGTGGAATAAAGCTGTTGCCACGAAGCCCTATACTAACCTTTCAGACAAAATCAAAAGGAAAAACCCTGGAGTTTTACCTTGTTCTCATCTGGTTAGAGAATGCATACCTAGGAGAGTCTTCTATCCCAGCATAGTGAATCAGGAAAGATGTTCAGTGAGGAAATGATACCCAGGTCAGTTCTTCATGTTTGAATAAAAGTTAACCTGGAGGAGATGGAGAGAAGAGTTCCAGTAAAGCAGGGGAACCTTTTTTCTGCCAAAGGCCATTTGGATATTTATAGCATCATTCTTGAGCCTTACAAAATTATCTACTTAAAAATTAGCCTGCTTAGCCCTAGCTGGTTTGGCTCAGTGGATAGAACGTCGGCTTTCGGACCGAAGGGTCCCAGGTTTGATTCCGGTCGGTCAAGGGCACGTATCTTGGTTGCAAGTTCCTCCCCGGCCTGAGCCCTGGTCAGGGCTGGTGCAGGAGACAACCAATCGATGTGCTATTTCTCTCTGTCTTTCCTTCTCTCTTCCACTCTCTCTAAAAATCAATGAAAAAATATCCCCAGGTGAGGATTAAAAATAAAATTTAGCCTGCTATATTTGGTCAAACATTTAATTAACTCATCCCTAATGCCTTGGGAGGGCCAGACCAAATGATTTCTCAGGCCTTATATGGCCCGCAGGCCAGACGTTCCCCACCCCTGCAGTAAAGTATGTGGTTAAAGTGGAGGATAATAAGACTGGAGAGTTAGTGAAATGTCTAGATTATACAGTGTATTCTATGCTATGTTCAGGAACTTAGACTTTTTTCTGTAGAAAACAAGGTTTAAGACTCACAGTTTGTTTTATGCTCTTTTAAAAAAAAAAAACGAACAGGGAAATGTGACTTGGCATTTTGGTGAATTTCAAGGAAGCAGTCTCAAAGTCAGGGAGACCATTTTGAGATGATTACTGTCATCAAGGCAAGAGATGAAGGTCTGACTTTTGTCTGTTGTAGATGAAATAGAGAGGGCCAGAGGACTTGAACTTGGGGTGGTGGGTGGGGGGAAGTGATACAAAGTAATGACTGATTTTAAAATGAAAATGAAAAGACTGAGCTAATCAGTTAATGTTTTTAATGTAGCCTATAAATGGGTGTTTGTGCATTCAAAGGGAGGTTTAAAATGGGTGAATAAACTTGGGTACTGTATGTGTTTCATTAGACATTTGGCAAAATAATTTCTAAAATATTTCTAGCAACTTTATTTTCATTTCTATCTGCAGAATTAAAAAGTAAATTATGGAGTTCTTTCTGATTAAATTAACAGACCATATGGTGTTTACACAGACTGGGAGCTATGGGAAGTGGCTGTTATTTTTCTCTTTCAGGATATGATGCTTTACCTGATACCAGTATTCTGAAACATTTATTTTGTAGTGAACAGTATGTGAAACACTTGTTTTAGTCGTTGTATTTTTCTTGGTGCCTCAATTGATGTCAGCATTAGTATAGTGTAATTGTCACCATTAATAGTGTGTTTAATCCTATTTTTCTATTTAGTATTTTTAAAATTAAATCTTCACTACTGATTTATATAGTGCTTTTTAACCTTTTCACATCATAGCACAAGGAGAAATTGATAAATTCTGATTGGCCATCCCAGGCTGAGGAAATCAGTATCTCAGTATACCCTAATAATCATTCACATCTCTCATTTGTTCCTTAGCACACAGCTTGGGAAGTTCTGCCTTAATTGAAAAGGTATAAAACCTTTCTGTATTGCAATTTAGTTAGTTAACTCAAATTAGGAAAGAGTTATAGTCTATACTATGTATCAGTTATACTAGGTAGGTGCTATGGTTAAATAGAGAGCTCAGGGAACTCACATGGGCTAATGAAAAGATAGGCACAGAAACAAATTATAGGTGGTACAATATGATAAATGACCTTGTACAGATGTTTATAAGGGGCTGTGAGTGCAGATATGGAAGAGGTTGTTAATTCTTTCAAGGGGCAGTTGAGTGCCTGGGAGGGCTAATGAAGAAGTGAGATTTGAATTGAACCTTAAAGTAGGAGTTTCCTAAGTACCTAAGATAGGGAAGGCAGGGCAATTTAGGGAGAGGGCACAGCCTGTTTTATGTGCTTTAGACCTCTTTAATTTCTATCAGAGATCTCTAAAAAATAAGTAGATATTGAAACTTAGAAGTTTTCTGTGATGGCAGACATGGTTATTTGCCCTGCCAAAGTGCCCATCTACCTTCCATTTATAATTGTTTGGATTCAGTCCCCACTATAATATAGTCTTATATTTGTACTGTGCTTTTAATTTTCAAAGCTTTTTATCTTCATAACAGCCCCCCAAGGATAGGAAATGAAAACCAGGTGGTTGTTTCTATTTTTATGGAGAAAACTGAGACATCATCATTATATCAACACCCCCCACCCCCACCCCTCAGGGTTGTTCATTAAAAGGCAAGAATGGAGTATCTTAAAGAGAAATTTCTATGATGACTATCATCAGTTCCCAGATAAGGTCTTTTTTCTCTGCTTGATTACAAAGGGTGCTGTCCAACAGAAAGAACCTCTTTCAGTCCTCTGGTTACAGCAGCGATTCTCAACCATTTTTATCTCATGGCACACATAAACTAATTACTAAAATTCTGCAGCACACCCAAAGATATTTTTTTGCTGATCTGACACACAAAAAAAAAGATATAGTTTTGATTCATTCACACCTGACAGCTGTTGTTGCATTGGCTGTTGTCATTTTTTTATTTGACAATCTAAGGGAAAAGAGGGCAGTGTCCCTTACGAAATAGTCAGGCATTGCACGTTTTAAAAATTCTTGCAGCACACCCGTTGAAAATCACTGGGTTACAGCTATAGTGCTGACTGATGAGGCAGCGACCAGGAGGGAGCCAGCAAGGCAGACAGCATGGTTGCTGATCACAGAGCTAGCAGCCTGACATCTGCAAGCTGCAGTTGTAGCCTTTTGCTACAGCATATTCCTATTTCTGTTCACACTGGTGAAGAATCCCAGGGCTTGGAGGAAGAATGCAAGATAAACCATTCCAAACTTATAATGTACTTCATCTCTAGGATTATATTGTGTATTGGGTGGCGATCCCATACTTGGTTACTTTCCCCAGTTCATTTATTTCCATGTTTATTCCATTTTCCCTATACCAATTTTAGTTTAATGCCAAACTAAGATTGTGCTATCTTAACAGATGAATTGAGTAGGTGCTAATTGCGTCACTGAAATGTTTGCCAAAGAGACTTTATTTTCTAGCTGATTTTTATCTGCCTCTATCCTTTAGCTGCTCTTGGAAAACACAGTAGAATATCTGATTATGTTTTAGGGTGTTGTTATTAAAATAGTTTTTTTCACTGAGCCATGACAGCTATTGACCCTTTATATTTGTATCTATACATAGAATTCTTTCCTTTTTTTATTTTCTAAAGGTACCTGGATTTTTGGAATTAGTGAAGAAAATAACTTTTTGGATTACTAAGTTTGATGTGCTATACTGGGAAGAAAAGGATGATTTTTATATAAAGCCAACATTTTCAAACCATAGCTGATTTTTTCTTACTCCTCAAGTCCATTCATTTGACAGAATGGGCCTGCTTTGTCAGAGACTCTCTTGTCTTGTTGACATAAGTGGGTTCCTACATAAGAGCTTCTACTTGTCAGTCTTCTAACTTCCATAGAGTCCCGTTCAGACTTATTACATTTATATATTTGTGAAGAAAGACATGAACTGTAGAAGAAGATGAAGTATCTTTGCACTATGACCAGTGTTTGTGTCTTTTATTAAATTCTTGGTCACACTGTACAAACAAACCTCATCAAGTCCTATAATAATTCACTCAGCATCTTTCAATTTAGATTTCTTTTGCTATAGTTATGGGCACTGGAGTCCAACAGAGTTGTCACTTAATTTAAGCTATATGACCTTGGGCATAATTTAACAGTCTTAGTTTCTGATTGAGTAAAGTGGTATTGTCTTGGTGTAAGAGTGCTTAGCAACATTTTTTGCACGTACTGTAATAAATAAATGTTATAATTTACAAATGAACAAATGGAAATGGAGAGTAATGGTAGCCATTATTATAGTTGCTTCTTAATTTATCATTCCCAATAAGAAAGTCTTGTCCAACTCAGATCTTGGGTAAATTGGAAACCTGCTTCACTATCAGCATGGACTTAGAAAGGTGTATAGTGCTCATGGGCATCTGAATAAAGGCTTTTAAATCAGTTTTCCTTTGTTAAGAAACTGGTCACTTTTTAGTCATCATTAGAATAAGTGGCTGCATAATACAAATAACATCAAAACATCATAAGTTAATATAAGAATAATGCAAACACTTGCAGAAACAATATAAGACCAAAAGTAAATGGCTTCCCATTCCAACCTCACATTTCCCCTTTACAGCTGACTGCTTTGATATTTGTACACCTATTTCAAAAATTGTCCATATCACCAAAATTTTGTAATGCTTTCTAAGGGACTTTATATGATTGAATTTGTTTATATTGAGTATTAGTTTTCTTGGGAGTATTAATTTTTAAAAAATAGATCTGGTAAAGAGTTGAGAAGTCAAGGCTATAAAAAAGAGGTAATTGGGGCTAAAATTGAATATGGAAATGAGATAAACAATTCCTATTTATTTGTAAAATAACCATAAATGAATGTTATTAAGTGAATTCTGCTTGCACCCATTTGCTACTATATTTTCCTTCGAGCTTTTAGCACTTCCTTCATACTGCAAGGTTGTGGAGTTGCTATACTCTGCAGAGACCCACGAGGCTGGCACAGCAACCCTCTCCTTGCAATGCCTACAGCTATCATCCAAAGGGGCCAAACACATGGCATTGTAGTGAATTTCCAGATGTCATTCTCTCTGTTTGGATGACTTGGAGCTTAAGAAGGATATTTGTTTTTGAATAGGAGCAAAATTGTTACTTTGGATTAAGGCCCACTCTGGCACCATTCCCACATCTGTTATTGATTAGATGTGAATGCTGGTCACTCAGGATGCAGGAGTGCTAGTCTGATTATCAAGCTCATCCTTTAGGATAAAATATTGCCAGAAATTTGAAGAATGGCATAAATAATCTTAACACTGGCTATACATAGCTGTTATATAGAGTTTAATTTCATGGCTATTGTACAGAAGTTTAAATTGCATTAAAATTTTTTGATAGTGATGAAAATATCATAACATTAACCGCAGAAACTGCTCTTAGAGAGGGGCAGTGGAATAAGTGGTAGAAGCCTTTTGTGCTGATATATATATATGTGTGTGTGTGTGTGTGTGTAAAATATGTGTATGTATATAATTTATGTAATATAAAATGCAGATATTTTGTTTAATCCAATGCATTTTCATAGTTGTCTACTTTGTGTAACCCAAGTCTTAAACAGAATTTAGAATACTTAAATTTACCAGAAAATTCCTACATACCCTCCTGTAACCAGTATCTCATTTCGCCCCCTGTATTTCTATTTCATGTAGATGGTATCATATAGTGTGTATTCTTTAATGTCTGCCTCTTGTGATTTTAAGTTTCATACATGTAATTGTGTGAATTATTTCTTTTTAACATTGTAGTATTACACTGTATGGATGTAACTTAGTTTATCACTTGTAGATGGGCATTTGGGTTGTTTCCAGTTTTTAGCTGTTATGAATAGGGCTGCTATAAACAATCCTGTAGTTGTGAATATGTGTTTTAATTTCTCTTGAGCTGGAATTATTCAGTCATTGGGTAAATAATATGTTTAAATGCTAAACAGTTCTCCAACAGTCCGAAGTGGTTGTATCATTTTATATTTACCTGCAAAGTATGAGATATGTTCCATATTCTCCTTAACATTTACTCAGTCTTTTTTATTTTGTTTTTTACATTAATCTGTTTCATCTCAACAATCTCTCTTCAAATCTCATTTTTAAAAATTAGGTTATTTGTGTTTTTATTGTTGATTTGTCAGAGTTCTATTTACAGTTTAGATATGAGTCCTTTGTTAGATTTATGAGCTGTGAATAATTTTTCTTAACTATGGCCCATGTGTCCATTTTCTTAATGGTGTCTTTTGATGGGCAGAAAACCTTAATTTTCATAAAGTCTAATTTATCAATTTAAAAAAATTTATGGTTGTGCTTTTTTTTGGGTAACCTGTTTAAGAATTCTGTTTGACATGAGGTCAGGAAGATTTTTCTCCTGTTCTTTTTATAGAAACTTACTGTTTCTAAGTGTTAGTGTACCATCCATCTTGAATTAGTTTTTGTGGAAGTATTGACGTAGTAGTAATTATTTTCACTTGAATATTCAGTTCCAGCAATATTTGTTAAAACGGTCTTTTTCCCCAGTTGAATTGATTTGGCATTTTTACTAAAAATTACTTACCATTGAGTATTTTGTCTTCTACCCTTGTTCATTTGATATTCTTTTGACTATTCTATGTCTTATTATCATGTATAACTTTTTAGTGTCTGTCCCTCTTGTCCTTTTGTTTTTTAATGCAGAGATATTGTTGAATTTCTAAAGCTTTTACAAAATTGGGGGTATACACTTTATGTTGTTTTTATGAAAAGTTGCCGAGTAATATTACTACAATATAATTTCTCTTTTGTGTTTAAAATAAAGTGTATATATATATATATATATATATATATATATATATATATATGTGTGTGTGTGTGTGTGTGTGTGTGTGTAAGGGTGTGGAACCAAAAAAAAAAAAAAAAAGGCATGGAACAAATTACTTTAAAATAGAAGAATGTTTTGGGTTATCCCCCATTAGAAGCAAAGCCAAAAATTACCTTGTTTTTATTTGGATTTATGTTAAAGTTGAAGTTCTAGTCCTAATTTCACATTCTGAATGTTTTTTTAACCTAATAATCTTAACACTAGGAAAACATGATCATTTCTGTATAATCCACTAAGAAATACCTAAGAGTTGACTTAAACTTTTTTTTAAAGAGAAGGAAACATTGATTTGTTGTTTCATTTATTTATGCACTCATTGGTTGATTCTTGTTTTATATCTGTGATCAATATTGTAATTCAGGTTCTTTGTTTTATTTTAATCCAGAGGAACCAGAGGTGTTAGCCTATGTTTTAAAACTCACATTTGGTAGTGGTACAAACAGCTGTCACACTGAATAATTGTCAAGTCATTATGAGGGTTTCTGTTGTTCACTAATCTGTAGGTATAAATCTTGGTTTTAACCACATGTAATTGGTAAAAATTAGTTCTTGGGAGAGTTTATGCTGTGTAGGCCATCTGTTCCTTGTTCTCAAAAACAGAATGAAAAGTTAGCCTTAAAATTTGCAAGCCAGCCTGGCCAGTGTTGCTCACTGTATTGAGCATAATCCCATGCACCAAGAGCTCACTGGTTCAATTCCTGGTCCGGGCATGGGCCCGAGTTGCAGGCTTGATCCCCAGTAGGGGGCTTGCAGGAGGCAGACAATTGATGTTTCTCTCTCATTGATGTTTCTGTCTGTCTCTTCCTCTCCCTTCCTCTCTATCTAAAAATCAATAAAAACAAAATTTAAAAAGATTTGCAGGCCAGTGAACTAAGATGGACGTTAGGAAGGTAGGATGAGTAAAGTCTCTAGAGGAGGCACTTGTAACATGGAATCTGTATTTAGACATTCTAGATTGGTTGCAGAAGCTTTAGTGTATGTGGATATACTCTTCATTTGGTGGACAGGAGTCTTCGATAGCTGATTCCCAGCGGCAGCCATGAAACAACACAGCATCTTAGATGATTAAAAAAGTGATTTGGGCCAAAACCGGTTTGGCTCAATGGATAGAGCGTCAGTCTGCGGACTGAAAGGTCCCAGGTTCGATTCCGGTCAAGGGCATGTACATTGGCTGTGGGCACATCCCTGGTAGGGGGTGTGCAGGAGGCAGCTGGTCGATGATTCTCTCTCATCGATGTTTCTAGCTCTCTATCCCTCTCCCTTCCTCTCTGTAAAAAATCAATAAAATATATTTTTTTAAAAAGTGATTTTGATTGGCTCGATAAGATTCAATGAAATCTTCCCTTTTTTTGTGTGTGTCCCACTCCCAATTTACTTGAGGTACCCTCCTTAAACTCTTATCACCCAGCTACACCATGAATTCTTGAGGATTGGAATTGACTTCTGAGAGGAAAGGAGAGGGAGAGATAGAAACATCAGTGATGAGAGAATCATTGATTGGCTGCTTGCTGCACACCCCCCATTGGAGATCGAGCAGTAGCCCGGATATGCCCTGACTAGGAATCAAACCGTGACTTCCTGGTTCATAGGTCAACACTCAACCACTGAGCCATACAGGCTGGGCTGGTTTGCAGTTTAGAACAGGATTATTAACTTTGTTTCCTGGTAACAAAACAGGTGAGAGGGAGGGAGGCTTAATTGCCTATTTTATAGTTTTAGGTGTGTTTATTTGTTTAAGCATTTACTGTATACCAAAAAATGATATTCTTTAAACTCATAATAAGTTTTGATAGATTACTGACATGCCTTTGGTCATACAACCAAGTTGTTGAGATTGTAACCTAGGGCAGTTGGTCTAAAGTAAGAACATGTTTTTAACCCATCTATGCTGTGCAGGTGGAGAAGGACTGGGGTCTAGGACTTTTGACTTTCAGATCTTGGTTTTTCTGTCATGCTTTCTATTTCAAATAATCTGTCCCATTGTTCCCTGATCTTAACAGCTTGTCAAAATGTTGGTTTCAAAAATGAGGTCATTGTAGCTAGATCATACTATTTGTGTGTGAAGAAAGACTTAACGTATTAGGAATGCTTGGCAGCCCAGTGTGTGTCTTATAATACTTCTGCAGCAAAAAAAAAAAAAATTTAGTGAGAGATCAAATGAAAATATTTTATAAGCAATGCTCCAGAATGATTCAAGGAAATTGGTATTTACCTGTTATGCCCAGCACGTCCTCAGTTCATTTTCAGGTTCCTTACTGTGAACATATGTATCAATTTTTAATGGATAATTGTAATCGTAACTGCATTAGGAAGCTTTCCCCCCCACTAGTTTTGTACTTGATGCATTTCCCCAAGTGTTGAATGATTTTCATAATTATAATTTTTAATGTCTTCACAGTTCACATTGACATTCAGGTCCACCATTTAATTAACCATTCCCCTGTTGTATAAATTGCTTTTTCCCTGGAGTTATTTTCTTAAGGGCAAATTCCCAGGAGTGAGTTTGCATAGTGAAATGGTACAAACGTTTTTCTGGCAGAAAATTTATGTTTTAACCCACTAATTGAGTGTTGGTACTTCAAAATACATTGATTACTGTACCTTTCTTCTCAGTACATTAGTAATCGCATACTGTAACTAATGGAAAGTAACAAGCATATAGATAATCTGCAAAACCTTACGTTTTGGACTGGAAATACATCATTATTTTCTTTCAAAATTCACTATCTCATTTTGTTATGCTTTGGTGAGTGATGGAGGACTGGCTAAGGAAATGTGGAGAAATTGAAACCTTGGCCATGGTAAATTGAAAGTTAGAAAAGAATGATTACTCTTTATGGTTGACTACTGAAATATAAATTTAGCCCTATCTGGTTTGGCTCAGTGGATAGAGCTCGGCCTGCAGATTGAAGGGTCCCAGGTTCGATTCCTATCAAGGGCACATGCCCAGGTTGCGGGGCTTGATTCCCAGTGAGGGATGTGCAGGAGGCAACCGATCAATGAGTGTCTATCATTGATGTTTCTCTCTCTCTCTCCCTCTCTTTTCCTCTCTGAAATCAATAAAAATAATTTAATTCTTTTGTCATTCTTTGCATACGAGTCTCCATTTGTACCTTTGTCGCATTCCTCTACAAAGGTAGCTAATTAATGGATATGATACTTTACACTGTGTAAAAGGACCACTAGTATATGCTCATGTAATATCAGCATTGTGGTGAATTATTATCGTTGTTATCCTTTATTTTAGAGATGAGTAAACTGAGGTTCCTATTGAGACCAATTCTTTACCCAAAATAGTGAAACCTGCTCATCCTTCCTATCTTTCTCTGAAGGTGTTTTTTTTTTCTTTTCTTTTCTCTCTGAAGGTTTTAGGCAGAGACTGAATTCATGGAAGCCATTTGTATTCTATAATATGAGTTTAAAATAGAGAAAATCTTAAGATTTTCCATGGTCAATAATTTCTAAATAATCAAAAGTACTTAGTGGTAAGAGCATGAAGGGCCAAGGGGACTCATAATCTATACTAATAAAAGGGTAACATGCAAATTGGTCAGGATGCCCTCACAGTAACAACCGAATAGCAGGCTGCGTGGGGTGACAAGGCCGGCAGGGGGGTTAGTGAGGGATGACCAAACAACCAAACAAGAGGCTGAGTGGGGCAACAAGGCTGGCAGGGGGGCAACCAGGCCAGCAGGGGGGGTAGTTGGGGGCAACCAGGCTGGTAGGGGAGCCATGAGGGGCAACGAGGCTGGCGGGGGGGGGGGCAGTTGGGGGTGACCAGGCCGGCAGGGGGGCAGTTGGGGGAGACCAGGCATGTGGGGGACAGTTGGAGGGGGAACCAGGCCAGCAGGGGGGGGGGCTGTTGGGGGCGACCAGGCTGACAGGCAGAGGTGGTTAGGGGTGATCAGGCTGGCAGGGGGGCAGTTAGGGGTGATCAGGCAGGCAGGTGAGCAGTTAGGAGCCAGCAGTCCCAGATTATGAGAGGGATGTCTGACTGCTGGGTTAGGCCCAATCCCTGGGATCGGGCCTAAACCAGCAGTCAGACATCCCCCGAGGGGTCCCAGATTGGAAAGGGTGCAGGCTGGGCTGAGCCCCCCTTTCCCCCCACACACACACAAATTTCGTGCACCGGGCCTCTAATAGGGAAATAACAATAGAAAGGCAGTTCTGAGTCAGAAAAAAGTTGTGTGATTTGATTTTTACTTTTTTTTCTTTTTCTTAGGAAGTTCATATTAGGGCACAGAAATTCAGGATAGTCCTAATTTGGAAGCTACAGACTTGATTGCTAGCTTTTCAAAAGTATACAGGAGAAACCTCCTAGAATTGTCCCAACCTAAATCTAAACTTCACTACTTAAACATGTAATACTCTTTGCCTTTGTTGATTGAAATTAATTTTAATTACATTCCCTTAAATGGACTTATATGGAAAAACATCTTGGATGTTTCCAAAACCAAAAGTTGAATCATTTACATGTATTTCATTTTTAACTTGTTATGTCTGGGGCTGTTTGGGATTTAAAGCCATTAATCTTAACTCATGATTTCTGTCCCAAGACAAATGAGAGGCAGATGCTCACATCTGGACCATTTGTTGCAAATGTTGTTTCATTCACATAGTTTAAATTGTGTTAGAAATTTTTGATAGTGATGAAGTCAGGAATTTAGAGTAAATCTTTGGGTCTTCCTATTGAAAGGGGAAGATAGAAACTTCCAACTCACTGTAGACATATAGACTCAACTATTATTTTTTGTAGATATTTTAATTTAAAATATGTGTTATTAGTCTATATTTTAGCTTTGCTCAAGTGTTAATTAAAATGATGAACTTGTGAAAGGAAAATAAACATTTTAGAATATATTCTGTAATTAAAATAGAAAGCTAAGAGCAAATAAGTATATATATTTTAACCAAAATTGTACCATTGTCATTCAGCTTATATTTCTTTGCTCCATCGCTTCTGTCCTGTTTGAAAGACTTGTACTGCATTATCTTAGCTTACTGTAAAGAATGACACTATATTTAAGAGTAATACAGCCTAGCCGGGCCAGCGTGGCTCAGTAGTTGAGCATTGATCTATGAACCAAGAGGTCACAGTTCAATTCCCAGTCAGGGCATATGCCCAGGTTGCGGGCTCAATCCCTGGTTGGGGGGGGGGGGGGGGAGAGGGGAAGTGGGGAGGGGTGTTCAGGAGGCAGCTGATCAATGATTCTCTCTTATCATTGATGTTTCTATCTCTCTTCCTCTCTGAAATCAATAAAAATATACATTAAAAAAATAAGAGTAATACAGCCTAATCAATCAAGGTGATCTCATAATGCAGGGATGGTTTAACATTAAGGAGCTGAAAGGAGTAAAAAACCATTTCTATAAATAGATCCCTTTCCCTTCATAAAAAAAAAACAAACACAAAACTCTTGATTAAACTAAAGACTTATTTCTAATTTAAAAAAATTAGTAAAAAGCAAGTTTGTGGTAGATGGAAACTTCAAGGGTGTAAATGCAAAACATATGGCTTAAACTGGAGCTGAAACTTAAAAATGGTGAAGAACAGCAGAGAAGACAGTTGGGGGCTGTGGAAGAGGCACAGATTAATGAATCTGACATAGAACTTCAGGGTTGGAAGTCATGTGTAAGAAGTCCAGCCAGGCAGAAAGAGCACAAGAGGCTAAGGAGACACCTTTCCTAGTCTTTATCAGTTGTGGGGATATTTATCTGATACTACTTCCTCCAGATTCATTGTAATAAAACATCTCATTTGCATATGCATCATACATTCCCCTAAGATTTAGGCCCATAAAAGATCAGTTATGGTGAACTCTATTTTGAGCTTACATTCTGAAAACTATCCTATCTTTAATTGCTTATCCTGAACATTATGAGGTCATTATTGTTCAGATTTTCCTCAAACAGACAAAAAAAGATAAATTTGTTTCTTTGGTATTGGGTCTGTGCTGGTTTGTACTATTTTTATTTCATTTGATTGTTAACAGCAACTCTAGCAGTTGGACAGTATTGACTGCATAATTATAAATAAGAAAACTGAGACTGAGGAGAAACTATTCCCCCTATTAAAAGTAGCAGATCCTTAATTTGAATCCTGATTTGTCTGAATCCAGAGACTGTTTTTTCTATCACTGTATCATATTCCTACATCATAGCTGTCTAAGGAAGACCCAGAAGGCAGATCTATTACCAATTAGTGACCATTGCTAAGAACCATTTCTAAGCTGTCCACCAATGGAATGTGCTATCTTTGCAGTACTAAGGCAAACCTCTCAAGCGCCCAAAGTTCCCTAGGAAAAACTGGATATCAGCCATTCAGGTAGTTTGTCCAGGGGCTTTCCATCTCCAAAGAGAGCTTGATCTTTGGTCCCTGGTAATTCCAAGTCTGCAGTTCTGTTTTGGTGGTTATTCATCCCAAAGCAGACACTGATGGACTGGCTGGCCATTCTTCACACTGGGGAAACATATGAATCAGTTTTTCAAATATTAAGGGAAATGGAAACAAATGGAGCCTTAGCATTGGCAAACTCTTTTTAAAGTTTGAAGAATAAATATGTACAGAAAAATTATATCTTTGTACATCCAACTTAACTGAGAATGGTAATGTGATTTATTAAAAAAAAATTTAAGTCATCATTAAATTAACTTGATGGTTACCTTACTAATACTTGAAAGATGGTACTGGGCACATACGCCTTTGCCCTGGACAAGCATTTTTACTTAATAGAATATAATTAAGATAGCACAAGTTAACAGCCTTTTAAAATTTAATATTTTTCAATCTGAAAGAGTAACAGCTGTGTGTATAGGGGGGAGGATAGATTTAGATAAATATAGCATTTTGGGGATGGAAAGGCCTTATGGAGGGAGTTGTATGCACAAATGATTTGATGTCTGTATTAGTCTGTGATATTCCCCACCAATTTAAAAAAACAGTTATTCAACTTCTTATATAGTTAACACATTTCACGGATATTCTGTACTAATAATCCTATCTAATAAAAGGGTAATATGCAAAATAACCATCACTCCGTCACAAAGATGGCGGCGCCCAGTCCCCTCAGCCTCGCTGGAGTCCCCCAGTCCTGGGGAGGCTGCTGCTGAGAACGGGCAGCGTGAGTGGCCTGGCGGAATGCTTGCTTCATTGCCGCGGCAACAGAGGGCCTCTGGGCAGCGGGCGTGGAGTGGCCAGGGCGGGACGCTTGCTTCATTGCTGCAGCGACACCCCGGCTGCGGAGGGCCTCTGGGGGATGGGGGGCCGGCCTGCAGCCTTCGCGGCCAAGCACAGGCCTGGAGAGGAGACTGCGGGCCCGCCTCCCACGGAAGCAGCGCGGGTCCCTCCCTGCTCCAGTGGAAGCCGCATGGCTCCCGTGGAAGCAGCACGGCTCCCGGCGGTGCGCTGCGGTTCCCGCCGGCTCTTGGGGAAGCTGCAAGCGGCCTACTGCGCGCAATATTGCGCGATGGGCTACTAGTCTATACTAATAAAAGGGTAATATGCTAATTAGAGCGGACGTCTTCCGGACAAAGCCACGGCAGCTGCCTCTGCCAGGGCCGACCTGAGGCTCAGGCAAGACGCGGATGGCGACTGCCACTGCAAGGGCCCGAGGCTCAGGCAATGAGGGCCGGACCGAGGCTCAGGCAAGCCGTGGTGGCTGTGAGGGCCAAGGCTCAGGCAGCAGCAGAGGTGTGATGGGGGCGTCACCTTCCCCTGATCGGTCCGGTCACCTCTGTGCAGAGGGAGGCCAGAGGCAGCAGCAGCAAGAAGGTGATGGGGGTGGTGCCTTCCCCTGATCGGCCAGTTGCCTCCTGCAAAGGGAGGCCAGACTGCGGCTTAGGCCCGCTCCCCCTAACCCCCCAGAGAGGGCCTAAGCCGTCAGTAGGACATCCCCTGAGGGCTCCCGGACTGTGAGAGGGGGCAGGCTGGGGTGAGGGACCCCCCTTTCCCCCAGTGCATGAATTTTCATGCACCGGGCCTCTAGTAACATTATACTAACTTCATTATATATGTGATGATGCATTAATAGTACGTGTATTTTTGAGGGGTGATTTTTTTTTTTTAAGGGATACCGATGGATTCATACTTTGTCTCCTTAGTGTCAAGTAAAGTTGTTTGATTTTTTAATATGAATGAGACAGTCTGTGGCCTAGAATTTGAGTAAGCATAACTTGCCTATACTTATGCTATTAATATTAACATCATACTTCAGCAGAACTAAATAGCATAATTACCTTTTATGTCTTTTTTTCCTGATCATTAATAATTGTTATCAAATCACTATTCTTGTTTATAGTGTTCTAGGCTTGGTGACAGATGATGAAAACAGAATCAACAAATTGGAACAAAAGTGTTGGGGAAAATTGAAGTATATCTAGAGAAGAGGGAAGGAGTTCTAGAAATGGAGACAGTATGATCATAGGATGACCATGACTTAATGGGGATATATGTAGACCATTCATGAGAATGGATGCTATGCATGAGTATTCAGCAACTGAGAATTGTGAAGGTTAGTCTGAAGAACAACAGAGAATAGGGATTCTTGATGAAATGGGTTCTTGGAAGGAGAGTGCAGAATAGGTTGAATCCCAGAGAGAGTCCAGTTAGAGAAATGAGGGGCTAATCTAAGACAGTGGCTCTAAGAGTAGAGAGGGTTGAGGATGGTTATGACGAGGTAGAAGTGACAAGGTTGTGCTGATTTATTGAAAATGGGGAGCTGTGAGAGAGAGAAGATTATTCAAGTTCAGTCACGCTTTTAGGATGTGCCACTTTTGATCATTGTGATTTGGTGTTGCGTGCTCTAGATGCTGCAGGTGTGGTAATGATATAGAAAAGGCCTTTGTTTTCCCAAAGGTGGGCATCAATCACTTGCCTGATTGTTGTGATGGTAATAACTGCAATGAAGAAAATAACTAACATCATGGAATGGTCTGGTAAGGATAGTGGAGTAAGTTTAGTTACTGAAGCTCCTTCTGAGAAAATGATATTCGTGCTGACATCTGAATGATAAGGAATCAGTCATGTAACAACTTGGTGGAAGCCAATTCTAGGCCGAAGGCACTGAAATAGTAGTTCTCTTGGTGTATTTGAGAAGTAAAAAGAAAGGTCAGCATAACTAGTGCATTCTGAAGACAGGATAGGTCAGTGGTCGGCAAACTGCGGCTCACGAGCCACAGTTTGCCGCTCTGTTGACTAATGAGTTTGTCGACCACTGCGTAAGGCATTACCCTTACCCAGAAGTTCTGACTTCAGGTTAAAGACCTTAGTACATTATTAAAATGTTTTTTAAGTGTTTTTCCCTAGCAGTGGTCGGCAAACTCATTAGTCAACATAGGTGTATGAGATTGTAGAGATAGGCATGAGCTAGGTCAGCAGTTCTCAAACTCATTGGTTTCAGGATCTCTTTGCACTCTTTTTTTAATAAACATTTTTCATAGGAAACACACCATATTCCCATTGGAAATTTTAAAATTTTAAATATTAATTCCTTTAAAATAATAAACTTATTACATGTTAGTATAAATAACATTTTTATGAAAATTGATTTTCAAAGCAAACTTTAATAAGAAGAGTGGCACTGTTTTACAGTTTCACAATACTCTAATGACTGGCTTAATAGAATATAACTGTTTTCTCATATCTACTTCTGCCTTACCTCTCTTGTACTATTATTAATTATGTAGCCACTGGGGGAAAAATCACTATATACTCATGGAAGAGTAAGAAGAGTAAAGAAGGCAGATAACCTCTTATTATTATGAAAATTGTTTTGACCCTCCAGGTGAGGGTACACCCACACCCATCCAAAGGGTCTACAGAATCCCCAAGGGTTCCCAGACCACATTTTGAGAAATGCTAGATTGATGTTTGTATTTAAGCCAAAGTAAAGAGTCTGTGTTTTATGTAAGAGCATTGGGGAGTCATTTGAGAAGTTTAAATAGATCTGTGAAAAGATCTCTTTGAAGTTTTAAAATCAGCACTTTTGGCTGCTACATGGAGATTGGATTGAAAGGGACAAAAGCAGAAGCAGAAAGAATAGTTAGGGGGCAGCTGTAGTAATACAGGTGAGAGATGACAGTGGCTTGAGCTAAAGTAGAACAGTGGAGATGGGATAAGTGATATTATCTTCTATATATATAAAAGCCTAATATGCTGTCGACCGTTCTACCGGTCGCTATGATAAGCACTGACCACCAGGGGGCAGATGCTCCAACCGGTAGGTTAGCTTGCTGCTGGAGTCTGGCCGATCGAGACTGGGCGAGACGGGGCTGGACATGTCCTAGAGCCCTCCCGCGGTCCCTCCCCATCTAACCAACTTCCCGCGGGGATTGGGTGAGACAGCCCCGATTGGCCCCGATCGCTGGCCAGGTGGAGGGGCCCCACCCGTGCACGAATTTGTGCACCAGGCCTCTAGTTGTGATATATTTAGAGTTGACCTGTCAGGATTTACTGAAGTATTATTCCAGAAGATTCTGTGTTCCAAAGAAATTGTAGCACAGATGCATTAGTAAATGAAACCAGAGAGACCTAGTTTTGAATCATAGGAAAGCTGTGTGAGAAATTTATATCATTTCTCCCTGTCTCCAGAAAAAAATGTAAGAAGGAATCCATTTGACTAAGAAGGACTAGAATGAACTTATTCTCTGACAGCCTCAGTTCTCTGAGTTATCTGACTTTGGCTAAATATGTTTGGCCAAAGCAGTAATGCTGCACAGTGTTAAGAGGTTGAGATTCAGTAGATTGAGACTGCGGGTAGGGATAACCTCCATAGTAAGGCAAGATGCTAATCAAATGTAATTTTAAGTCATTTGTGTTCATGTGAGAAATATTAACTTGGTGGAGACTTGAAACAGATGGTGTGCAGTTGGAATAGATAATATATTATTCCAAATAAACATTTGCTGGAGCTGGGAGGCAACAATCCATATTTCACTTTTCCCTATTTACATTATCAAGTCAGCTAGCTGTGTTGCTGCTGCTTTTAACTTGCATTAAGGTTATCAACAGCGTTTTGATGTTGGCAGGCAATTACAACATATCTTTAAATATTAAAATCATTAGCATTGGAAGAGATCCTTTAGTTACTTTCAACATATTAGTGGCATACTGATTGTTAATACATTTCTGATGGATAGCTATCTAACAATATCTTACACTTTAATAGTATAAAAGAGTACTTTCTTAGTTGTTACTTTATTGGCCTTTCAACATCTTTCCCCTCCCCCTTCCGTGTTATAGATGAGAAAAGCAAGGCTCTGGAGTGACTTGCCCAAGAGCCCCCAGCTGACAAGTTGGCAGAACAATCAGGATTCATTCACATATTTTAGTTTCATGCCCAGTGTTCTATATTTTACATAAGCCTGCTTTGACTTGTTAAGGACATAAATATCCAGCTGGTTTACAATTTGGTCCACTTGTCAAACTGCCCTTTTCATCTTACCAGGTGTACCGGTTAATAATGCGGATTTTTTTCAATAGATGGAGTTACACATATGTTGATATATATGCTATTTGATATTTTTGCTATTTTGTTGTATTGACAACAAGCTTCAAAACTTCATATGTCAAATTTTCTGAAAGTGTTAACATCATAGATATTTTTACACTTAAAAATGTCAAATTTCATGCCAAAAAAAGAGCATTTGCAGGAAGTTTTAATTCATTATTTTGAAGAAAAGTGCTGCTGAAAATCATCGTATACTTCGGGAAGCTTATGGTGAACATGCTCCATCTCAAGATACTTATAAACGCTGGTTTAAACGCCTTAAAAGTGATGATTTCGATGTGAAAGACAAAGATGTCCAGGTCAACCGAAAAAGTTTGAAGCCCAACAATTACAAGCATTATTGGATGAAGATGTGTGTCAAACTCGAAAACAACTTGCAGAAAGATTAAACGTTGCTCAGCAAACAATTTCCAATCGTTTACAAGCAAAGGGAAAAATTTTAAAGGAAGGAAAATGGGTGCCACATCAACTGAACAAAAGACAAATGCAAAACTGAAAAGTCATCAGTAAAATGTTGCTTCAGCTTCACGAAAGAAAGTTTTTTTTTGCATTGAATTGTGACTGGTGATGAAAAGTGGATTTATTTTGAGAATCCCAAACGCACAAAATTATGGGTTGATCCAGGCCAACCATCAACATCGACTGCAAAGCCATGTTCAGAAAGAAGACAATACTCTGCGTTTGGTGGGATCAGGAAGGTGTGATGTATTATGAGCTTCTAAAACCAGGTGGAACCGTTAATACTGATCAATACTGACAACAAATAATTAATTTGAACCACACTTTGATTGTGAAACGGCCAGAACGGGCTAGAAGACACAGCAAAGTAATTTTGCTTCATGATAACGCACCATCACACATTTCAAAACCAGATAAAGACAGGTTAAAAGATCTTGCCTGGGAAGTATTAACCCTGGGAAGTATAAGTATTAAAATATATATATTTATGTATTTTATCTGCCATATTCACCAGACCTTGCTCCTTCAGATTACCACTTGTTCCAATCATGGCACATGCACTTTCTGAGCAGCACTTCAAAACGTACAGAGAAGTGGAAAATTGGGTCTCTGAATGGTTTGCCTCAAAACAAGAAAAGTTCTATTGGGATAGTATCCATAAATTACCTGAAATATGGGAGAAATGTGTAGCTAGCGATGGACATTACTTTGAATAAAGCACTTTTGATGTTTCTCTTGAAATTATCATGTTTTCTTTGATTACAAAATCCACATTATTAACGGTACACCTAGTATGTTTTGCTGCATATAAGCTTTTTCATATTTTCTATGTTCTATTTTAGCTAAGAGATAGTCTTAAATTGGGGGAGGAAGGAAGATTTTATATTAACTATTTTATTTGGCCTAAAGTACTTTAGCCATTATACTTGTTTTGTCCCAATTAAATTCTGGAGTGAGATTTGTGTGTAGTCTCTTAAAATGCTTTTGTATCCTTTGCTACAAATAATATATTTGTTCTAACCTTTTTGTAATTATATTCTTGTTTGCTGATACTTTGACAAAAGTGAAAGTTTTAAAATAATTGGTTTTTAAAGATATTTTCTTAACCATAGGCTTAATCCCTATAATCACCTAAATAGCTAGAATGTATTCCTATGTGAATATTTATGTATTTTATCTTGAAATCCAGAGGGCCTGCTACTTGGCTTCTGGGTTTTCCCCCCATTTTCTTGGATGCTCATTTTCTTTTTAAAATTTCCTTTTCACTTTTATTGGTATAATTGACATACAGCTCTATGTAAGTTTAAGGTACACTCATATTGACTTGACATAGTTTTTTTTAGATGTTTTTATTTTTTTTTAATTTTTTTTTATTGATTAAGGTATTACATATGTGTCCTTATCCCCCCATTGCCCTCCCCTCCCCACCCCCTTACCCCATTCTCACAAAAAAAAGGCTAAGGGAGTTTATCACTACCAAGCCAGCAATGCAAGAAATGCTAAAGGGACTGGTGTAAAAAGAAGAAATAAAAAAGAAAAAAGGAACACAGACACAAAAAATAAAAATGGCTACAAACAAGTACATATCAATAATAACTTGAAACGTAAATGGACTAAATGCTCCAATCAAAAGACATCGAGTGGTTGAATGGATAAAAAAAATGATCCATATATATGCTGTCTACAAGAGACCCACCTCAGAACAAGGGACTCAACACAGACTGCAAGTGAAGGGATGGAAAAATATCTTTCAGGCAAATGGAAATGAAAAAAAAAAAAGCTGGGGTAGCAATACTTATATCTGACAAAATAGACCTCAGAGTGAAGGCCATAAGAGATAAGAAAGGCCACTTCATAATATACTAAAGGGATCGATGCAACAAGAGGCTATAACCCTGATAAACATATATGCACCCAATGCAGGAGCACCCAAATACATTAAAAAAAAAAACTGGAAAATGTCAAGGGAGAGATTGACAACAATACAATCATAGTAGGGGACTTTAATATCCCACTAACGTCACTGGATAAATCCTCTAGACAAAAAATCAGCAAAGAAACAGCAATCCTAAAAGAATCATTAGATCAGATGGATTTAATTGACATCTTCAGAACATTTCACCCCAAAGCCACAGAATATACATACGTTCTTCTCAAGTGCATATGGGACATTTTCAAAGATAGACCACATATTGGGTCACAGGCAAAGGCTCTCCAAAATCAAGAAGATTGAAATCATATCAAGCATCTTCTCAGACCACAATGGCATAATATTAGAAATAAACTATAATAAAAATTTAAAAATTTCAAACACTTGGAAGCTGAATAGCATGCTATTAAACAATGATTGGGTTACCAAAGAGATCAAAGAAGAAATCAAAAACATCCTGGAAACGAATGACAATGAAAACACAACAATCCAAAATCTATGGGGCACAATGAAAGCAGTCCTGAGAGGGAAGTTTATAGCTCAAAAGGCCTACCTCAAAAAAACAAGAAAAAATGGTAGTAAATCATCTAACTCTACAATTTAAAGAATTAGAAAGAGAGCAACAAGAAAAGCCTAGAGTGAGCAGAAAGAAGGAGATAATAAAGATCAGAGCAGAAATAAATGACATAGAGACAAAAAAAACAATACAAAAGATCAATGAAACCAAAAGCTGGTTCTTTGAAAGGATAAACAAGATTGATGAACCTCTAGCCAGGCTCACCAAGAAGCAAAGAACTGCTCATTTTCAATCTTTTTTTATTTTTTTATTAAGGGTTAATGTCTCCTTCCAGACCATTTTCTTTTCTTTTAAATATTTTTTAAATATATTTTTATTGATTTCAGAGAGGAAGGGAGAGGGGGGTAGAGATAGAAACATCAGTGATGAGAGAGAATCATTGATTGGCTGCCTCCTGCACTTCCCCTGCTGGGGATAGAGCCCGCAACCCTGGCATGTGCCCTTGACCGGAATCGAACCCAGGACCCTTCAGTCCACAGGCTGACATTCTATCCACTAAGCCAAACCAGCTAGGGCTTAAATATTTTTTTAATTGATTTTAGAGAGAGATGAAGGAGGAGGGAGAGAGTGATAGAAACATCAATGCATCAGCATTGATAGGCTGCTTCCTGCTTGCCCCATGCTGGGGATTGAGCCTGAAACATGGGCATATGCCCTGACTGGGAATCAAACCATTGACCTCCTGGTGCATGGGTCACCACTCAACCACACAGGCCGGGTTCAATCTCTCTCTCTCTCTCTCTCTTTTTTTTTTTTTTTTTTTAGTTTTTTTTCCTCTCTTTGACCCCTAAAAATTGGAGTACCTGAAGATCAGTCCTTGAACCTCTATTCCAGGCATCCTCAAACTACGGCCCGTGGGCCACATGCGGGTGTTTTTGCCGTTTTGTTTTTTTACTTCAAAGTAAGATATGTGCAGTGTGCATAGGAATTTGTTCATAGTTTTTTTTAAACTATAGTCCGGCCCTCCAACGGTCTGAGGGACAGTGAACTGGCCCCCTGTTTAAAAAGTTTGAGGACCCCTGCTCTATTCTATACTCACTTCCTCTAAAATAATCCAGTTTCAGGCTTTAAATAGCATCGATATTTTCATCAGTTGACAACCTTTAATCCGGAGCTCAGACTTTCCCACCCCAGGCCTCATCTCTATACTTTTATATCCAGCTGCCTATTCCAACATCCCCATTTGAATATCTACTAGGCATTTCAAATTTAGTCCTGGTCTCTACCCCTCCACCCATTTTCCTTTCATATTTTCACCCTTCTCAGTAGATGGCAACTCCATCCTTCCAGGCTAAAAACTATAGAATTGTTCCTGGAGCTCTATCTTTTATTTACTTTTGTTTTATTTACTGTCTATCCTCAGCAGTAAGATATCTTGTAATTACTCAACTATTTTTGAATGAATGAATGAGAGAATACTAAAATTCAATTCAGGAAAATCTGGTCAACCTCCTTAATCTGCTTTCTTCATCATTCCCACCCCCACTATTGGGCTGAATTGTGTTCCCTACATATTTATATGTTGAAGTCCTAATACCCCAGAACCTCAGAATGTGACTGAATTTGGAGATAGAGTCTTTAATGCAGCAATTAAATTAAAATGAGATCATTAGGGTGGGTCAGTATGACTGGATGTCCATATAAGAAGAGGAAATTTGGACATAGATTATGTATGAAGACACAGGGAGAAGACAGCCACCCACAAGCCAAGGAGAGAGGCCACAGAAGAAACGAGTCCTGTCAACACCTCTGCCTTCCAAAATTTTGAGAAAGTGGGTTCTGTAATTTAAGCAACTCAGTGTGTGATACTTTCTTAAGGCACCTCTAACAAACTAATAAAAAAAAATCATAAAAATAACTATGAAAATTAACTTTTCATAGTTATTTTTATGAATTTTTATAAAAAATGAAAATTATTTTTAAAATAACTTTTTTAAAATTCCAGTTTATGAAAATAACACCTTTCTTACCATATCCCTTTTTCTGTCCTTCTTTCCTGTCTTATACTTTCCCTGTGAGTGGAATTATCCTAAAAGGGCATTGGTTTAGAATGAAGATGGACATGGTTAGCTGAGCCTGGCTCTCTAGAATTGGGAACAGAAAGCATCTGCAGCGAAATGCAAAGCAAAATTTTCTGTGGAACAGTATATAGACAAATTGTAGAGCATGGGAAATAATGAGAGTTAGGGGCTTGTAAACACGTTATAAATATTTGACTTTACAACTAATCTAAAAAAACTATCTTGAAGAAGAGGAATTGAATAAACTATTAAAGTATGATCAAATATTTAGTGTATAATAGTTAACTATCCATTCTTAACACTGAATATGGAGTAAAAGTCAATAGGGAAAAAAATCAGCAGGCATAATTCATTTTATTTGTTTTTAAAACATAACATCTTTTTAACCTCTTATAGCCAAAATTTTCTTATTTTTATACTGATAACTCACAATTTTAGACCAGACTATTCTTTTCAACACCAGACTTCTGAATTTATCAACCGGAACATCCTCTTGGCTATCACAGAGGCATCATGAAAGCAGTATGTTCAATACATATGGAACTCTTCATCTCTCCCCTTAAACATAGTTCTCTAGTTGCCTCTATCTCGGTCAGTAATTCCAGATGTTACCCCAATTTATCTTCCACGTCTAATCATTCAACAAATCCTTTTCTAACTCTATCCTGTTCTAACTAAATATCTCTGAAATCCAACCCCCTTTTACCATGCCTGTTGATACTCCCTATCTCAGGCCACAATCATATCTCACTATAACAACCTTATAAGTAGTCTTTGCCTGCACTGTGACCTCACCATTTCCCCACTGTAGCCAGTGACCTTTTCTTATAAAATATTTCAGGCTTACAAAATAAGAAAAAAGCACAGTATAACAAACACTCATGTACCCACTTTTAGCTTGTCAGATTTTAATGTTTTGTCTAATATTTTGCTTCAGAGCTTTTAAAGAAGCGAAACATTAGAACTACAATTTGTAACTGTGTCTGATTCCGTCCCTTTCCTTCCCTTTACAATAGTCATCATCCTGAATATGTTGTTTATTATTTCCTTGCTTATTTTTTGTTCTTACCTGAGGACATGCTTAGAGAGAAGGAGAGAGAGAAAAAAGAAAAAGAGAAAGAAACATTGATCAGTTGCCTTCTGTAGGTGCCCCGACTGGGGGTCTGGGAATCGAGCCTGCATCCCAAGTATGTGCCTTTGACCTGGAATTGAACCCACGACCCTTTGGTTCATATGCTGACGCTCTAACTACTGAGCCAAACCAGCCAGGGCTGGAATGCAACTAATTTTTATTTTTATTTTTTTTCTTTTTCTTTTATTGAGGTATTATATGTGTACATATCTTACCATTACCCCCCCACCCCACACCCATACATGCCCTCACCCCCCCAGAGTTTTGCGTCCATTGTTTATGCTTATATGCATGCATACAAGTCCTTCGTTTGATTTCTTATCTCCCCCACCTCTCCCTAACTTTCCCCCTGTAATTTGAAAGTCTGTTTGTGAATGCAACTAATTTTTAAAAGATTGGGCTTTGCTCTAGTAACCTTGTTGAACTTACATATTAATTCTAGTACTTGGGTGATAGATTATTTTGGTTTCCTGTAAAGTCATCTTGTATGTACAAAATGATAATTTAATTTCTTCCTTTTCATTTTCTTTTTTTTAAAAAAAATATGTTCTTACTGATTTTAGAGAGAGAGGAAGGGAGGAGAAAAGAGTGAGAAACATGGATGAGAGAGAACATAGACTGGCTGCCTCCTGCATGCCCCCTATTGGGGATTGAGCCCAAACCTGGGTATGTGCCCTGACCAGGAATCAAACAGGTGATCTCTTGGTGTGTGGGTCAATGCTCAACCACTGAGCCATATGGGTCAGGCTATTTTTTATTTTTTGCTTTTTTTTTGGTTTTTTGTGTGTGTTTTTTTGTTTGTTGTTGTTTTTTTGCTTATGAGTCAAACATTTGTGCTTTTGGTTGTGCTTACTCATTCACATGTCTTCAGTCAGCTAGCTGCAGATCAGACTCATTATCTTAGGCTCTCACATGTTTGGGGATCAGCTGGCTTTAGCTGGTACAGCTCATTTCTCTCTGCTCCATGTGGTCTCATCGTCCAGTAGACTAGTTGGAATTTGCTTTAATGGCAGAACCAGGGTTCCAAGGCAGGCCTAGAACTGGCACTCTGTAACTCCCATCACATTACCAAAGCAAGTCGTAGGGCTTGGCCTGGTTTAGAAGATAGGAATAGAACCCACTTCCTGATGCATTGCAAAAGGGATTGCTACAAGAGAGGCCATTATTGGGAGCGTTCAGTTTAATGTAATTATGTTACCCTTGTATATACATGGGGATTGGGATAAGAATTTATTTAAAATATATTTTTAATTGATTTTAGGGAGGGAAGGAAAGGGAAAGATAGAAACATCAATGATGAGAATCATTGATTGGCTGCCTCCTGCACATCTCATACTGGTGATCGAGCCCGCAACCCAGGCATGTGCCCTGACCGGGAATCGAACCGTAACCTCCTGGTTCATAGGTCAACCTCAACCACTGAGCCATACCAACTGGGCTAGGATAAGAATTTATATTTATGTTTGCTCATTTGTACCAAGAAAGAATGGAAGGATACATAAGAAACCAATTAAAATGGTTACCTATGGGGTGGAGTATGTAGGGACACAGGCAAGGAATATTTCTTTTTATATTGATTTTGAACCATATAAATGTATGTTTATACATACAAAACACATAATTATCTACCTTCGGCCTCTGCCTCCAAAGATCATTCTCTTTAAAACTTTCCAATTGTTTTTTAGTTAGGAGTCTGATTTGTTTTCAAGAAATGTGATTTTGCCCAGCTGATGTGGCTCAGTGGTTGAATGTGATTTGCAATGACTGTTAATAAATCACAAGGACAAACTCTAGACAGAGTAGGAATAGTCCTACCTGAACCAGTTTTCGGACACGGTCAGTTATATGTTGCTTTCTCTCAAGTTTGAAGACTGTGTGACGTTAAAGTTGTAAATACTTCATCACAAGGGAAATTAGACAAGCACTTTGAAAGTGTTTTTACTCTTAATGTGGTATACAGGGATATATAGAATAAGTTTAATTAATTTACCAGTCATTTTTTTTATCAATGTTGTTTTTATATCATGTCTTCGTTGTTGTTATATCATGTTGTTATTGTTTTGTTTCTTTTAATGTATATTTTATTGATTTTTTCCAGAGAGGAAGGGAGAGGGATAGAGAGTTAGAAACATTGATGAGAGAGAAACATCCATCAGCTGCCTCCTGCACACTCCCTACTGGGGACGTGCCCGCAACCAAGGTACATGCCCTTGACCGGAATCGAACCTGGGACCTTTCAGTCCGCAGGCCGACGCTCTTCCACTGAGCCACACCGGTCAGGGCTGTTATTGTTATTTATTAATCAATTTATATATTATTTTCATATACATCTTACTAATTTTCTTTAATCTCTGACACTTCTATTATAGAGAAAGGGTGAATAGCGATATTAAAATATTTTTTCTAATTAATTACCTTTCAGTGTGCATGAGTCCGTGCACTGAGCTACTAGTGTTGAAAATTTGACCCACGAAGATTAAATTATTTGATAAAAATTCATTAGTAACAGAATGAGGATTCACAGCAAATCTCTTAGTCTGTGTACTCATGCTTTTTCATTCCTTGAAACATGAGGAATAACTAGTGTTGCAGGTTTGTGAATAGTGACCTGAACAAGAGATATGGGTAGTTTTAATCTGTAAATAGTACTCTGGGGGCTAAGTTTTACCCAGTATCTAAGTTTTTACTTGGTATATTATTTAACATTCTGCATTTGGGCAGCTCTGAGTTTTTCATTCTGCCAAGTACTGAATATTAAAACACACCTCATTGCTAAGCCCTCTTCAGGCCTTTGGCGCCCTTGCTGTAAAGGCAGGTGGTCTGAAGAAAGGCTCCTTCTAGGTTATTGCACACCATACACAACACATAACAGTGCGAGACAACTGTCAGTTCCTTCCTTCCCTACCCCCCGTCCCCAATCCTCCAGAAAGCTGGGCCCCAGATGGAAGTGCTGGAAATGTGTCAACTTTTCTCTGAAGGGCATTGAGAAAATACTGTCAAGAAGAAAAAGGCAAGCGCAACAGCTCATTAGTCCACTAATCAGACAGGACAACCATCAATTTTACAAAGAAAATGTCCTGGACAGAGAGAGGAGGAAGGCTGGCAGAGTGTTGCCCACATGGCTCTTGGAGAGCTGCACATTTTTGTTGGGGAATTTGCAATTTAGGGGCATTGCTTCCTTGATTGACTTCCTGCATTCATTATATTTCTTCCCCAAAATGTGGCAAACTGAAGCATTAAAAATAATATTTGGGGATATTTTCCTCATTAGACCATGCCCATGAATGTGCGAAGATGTGCCTATTGCCATGTCATGAATGCTCTTGTATGTATTGTGTTTACAACTGTGATGCCACTGAAAGAAATCTTTGATTTAACATTCTCATTTGAACCTTTGATGTCTATTTCTTGTACTTTACTTGAATTAATTGGAGAATAAGTACATGGAACATAAGTGAAAAACTGAATTACTGAAAGGCAAATAGCTTAATTTAAAGGTGATTATGGTAGCCTTGGCTCTGTTATTAACCAAGTATATAACAAGTTCCCTTTAATGGGGAAAATTACTTTGAAGATATTAAAATATTACTCTTCAGAATCAAGTCTTTTTTAAAAATAACTTTTATTGATTTCAGAGAGGAAGGGAAAGGAGAGAGAAACATCAATGAGAGAAAATCATTGATTGGCTGCCTCCTGCACACCCCACACTGGGGATCAAGCCCGCAACCCAGGAATGTGCCCTTGACTGGAATCGAACCTGGGACTCTTCAGTCCACAGGCCGATGCTCTGTCCACTGAGCCAAACCAGCTAGGGCTCAAATCTTATTTATATGAGCTCAGCCCTAATTCTAATGTCATTAAGTATAATCTATCAGATTTATCTTTTCTGGAATTTGTTGCTGTCTAGTGTTATCAAACACTGCTTATGTATTATCCCCATGGGTGAAGTAGCCTATGCTTGGTTTAGAATCATCTCTACTTTTCATCTTTTTGAACCAATATTATAAGCGACGTTTATATGCCTGATGTTAAAGATGTTGAATCCACTTCTTTTTTCTTATTAGAGTAGTTGATATGTATAAAAATTTAGTGCTTTAGCCCAGGACAGTATTGCTTGATGGTTAGAGTGTCCACCCATACACTGAAGGGTCCGGCTTCGATTCCTAGTCAAGGGCACGTACCTAGATTGCAGGTTCTATCCTGTTTGCAGAAGACAACCAATCAATGTGTCTCTCTCACATCAATGTTTTTATATATGTTTCTCCCCCTCCCTCTCTTCCACACTCTAAAAATCAATGGAAAAATATCCTTGGGTGAGGATTAGCAACAACAACAAAAATTAGTACTTCACTCATAGTAATTTATATACAACTGATTATATTGTTTCTATGCCATGCAGTTGACACCTATTGATCTAAATAGTTCCCCATTAGTTTTTTTCCCCTTTTAACTTGATTCACTTATAAAGAGAAGTTATACAGAATGTAGTTGAGATCAGCAGAATTTATAAACTGGTTTCTTTCTTTCCCAGCCACTATCCTCACTGTTAACTTTCTAGTCTCATCAATCTTTGACCTTGTTGCCTTGTTTTAGTTTTTTAGGATTGCTGTAGCAAAGTTCCACAGACTGGGTGGCTTAAAACAATGATCTTCTCTCATAGTTCAGGGGGCCAGTGGTCTAAAATTAAGGTATCAGGAGCGTTGATTCCTTCTTGGGGCCTCAGAGGAAGAATCGATTCCATACCACTCTTCCTGGCTTCTAGTGCTGGCTGATAATCCTTGCCATTCCTTGGCTTGTAGATGCATCATTCAATCTCTGCCTCCATCGTCACACTATATCCTCTCTGTGTGACTGTGTCTTCATGTAGTCTTCTGTTTGTGTGTATCTCTTCAGCTCTTCTTATGAGGGTTTCATTTATACAGTAGGTTCTCAGGTTACATCGGAGAGCCATTCCTACGGTGCGATGTAATGCGATTTTCACCGTAAGTTGGAACCCACCTACATAAGCACTTACGTCACTCACATGGAGCACATACATAGCAGTAATGAAGTGAAACCGTAAAAAAATTTTAAAAGAAAGATAACAATTCCTGACATTTTCTTGTGGTAAATAAATAATAAAAAACATAAAGCACATATGCACATATGTCAAAATGATGAAACTTTTTTTTTATATAAATAAATGGGAGATGATGACATAACCACAAAACGACGTACGTCGAGTCCTACGTAACCCTAGGACTGCCTCTATTGGATTTGGAGCCCACCAGATAATCCAGGATTATCTCCTCCTCTCAAAAATCTTTAACTGCATTTTCAAAGACCCTTTTTCCAAATAAGGAAACATTTACAATTCAAGGGATTAAGAGGTAGATATCTTTCTGGGGACCACTATTCAGTCTATTAAACTAAGCATTTTCTTCTCAGTCCTCTAGGAAAATACCAGTATGTTAGTATTTCAAATTATTGTCACTATTTTTATTATTTTATAGAAAACTCTGACCTCCATTTCTTTTATTCTCTACAGTTGGTCCTGAGAAAAGGGTGCCAGCAATGCCTGGATCGCCTGTGGAAGTGAAGATACAGTCAAGATCCTCACCTCCCACCATGCCACCCCTCCCACCAATAAATCCCGGAGGACCCAGACCAGTGTCATTTACTCCTACAGCATGTGAGAACTCTTAATTACTTGAGTTTGTGGTTCAGAGTGACATTTGTATCTATGTGACTGACTCTCATTAAGCCTTCTGCATATACCATTCACAAGGTTTTCAAAATGGCTATTAAAAGAGATATATATCAGAAATGTATATCTGATTATTTCTTTTATAGATTGCTTTTGCCCTCTGAGAATAGTACTTAGCTAATTTGGGCATTTGGAAATTTAGTAGTCCCAATATTTTTTTCATACTCTTTGTCTGGGAAGTAGGTGTTTTAAATTCTTCAGTTCTAAAATAATGAATTACAGTTAGATTGATTTATAGGAATTAAAGTAAGATTCATAAAGTTATTGAATTATTTCTAAAAGTTTTCCAGGACTATCATGCTAAGTCTCTTTACAAAAAAAGAGAATATTGTATTAGTTTGCTAGGGCTGCCATAACAAAATACTATAGTCTAGGTAGCTTAAACAACAGAAATTTATTTTTTTTAAGTTCTAGAGGATAGAAGTCCAAGATCAAGGTGTCAGCAGGTTTGATTTCCCCCCACCCCCCCAGACCTCTGTCCTTAACTTGAAAAAGCTGCCTTCTTGCTATATTCTCCCATGCCCTTGCCTCTGTGCCAACACATTCATGTTGTCCCTTTCTCTTCTTAAGGACAACAGTCATAATGGATCAGGGACTACCCATATGACATCAATTAACCTTTAAAGGTCCTATCTCCAAATATAGTCACATTCTGAGTTACCGAGGGGTTAGAACCTCAACATGGGAATTTGTGGGGGACACAATTCAGCTAATAAGAATTATATTAGCCAATAAGTCTGAGGCGTTCAACTTAAGTAGTCATCCAGGAAATGCAAACTAAAACCTAGTGCAATACCATGTACACCCACAAGAATGTTCAAAGTGAAAAGAATTGTCAGGTGTTGGTGAGTATGTGTGGAGCAACCTGAACACTCATACATTGTTTAAGTATGAGAAAATTGTTTGGCAGTATCTTCTAAAGCTGAATTTCCACAAATTTTATAACTCAGCAAATTCAGTCGTACATACATATTAAAAAACAAACAAACCAAAAAGCCTCAATTTAAAATCTAAAATCTAGAGAGAGACACACACATCTAGATTTTAATTTGTGTTCTGTCTTTCCATGCCCATGTTACATCCAGTTCACATTGACCCTTACAGACATTTTGCCTTATAAAGCAGAAAATTTATATTTGGGTACTACCCATCCATATCAAGTTAGAGCAGTGTACTAGGTGCTATATGCATTTTCTTATTTAAACACCATTGCACAAGCTTGCACACTATTTTTGCTTTAATATTTATTTTTTCTGTGAAAATTATTTTTAACAATAAGAGAAGGGAGTCTAAGAGGTACAGCTTTAATAGTAGCTTTAATTTTTATTTTCTCAAACATTTGAAATTGAGTGAGTGGTAACTGCAGCAGTCTGAGCCAGAGTGAAAGAAATTAATTATGATATCTTTTTTTTTCTTAAATTACGTTTTCTGTCTCAAAGTTTTACACCTTAGATATAAGTACTGTCTTGAAATGAAACAGATCCCAAGCTATCATTCAGATTTCAAGATACAGATGGGGATATGTATATATAAATTTGGTCCTTTTTACCTCCATATTTGACTACTTGGGGGTGGACATGTTTTATTTCAGAATATGTAATCATATGCTTTCACTAAAGAGGCCATGAAAAAACTTGTCTGGGCAACAGAGTGGCTAAAAGCACAATAATGTATTATTCTAATGGGCTGCTTCAAAAGAGGGCAGCTCTCCAGTGGCAGTTGACCTTTCTGTGAACACAAAGAAATGGCAGACCATTGCAACTAATTTTCAGGATTGCTGAGGCTGAGTGTTGAGCTTTCTTTCCAGTAGCTCTAGTGATCTTTTTAATGAAAGACTTAGAAGAGTAAGCACCCTTTTTTCCTTAGACTGTTAGTCTTTTAAGCAGTGAGTCATATTCAGCAGAATTTTCCTGAATACTTAATATTACTAGCTAATGAACAAAGCTAAAGTATATATAGTATACACAGCTTAAAAAACTTAGCTAATTTTAGTATACATGAATGTGTAAGAATATTAATCAAGAAGTATACAATAGCCCGGCTGGTGTAGCTCAGTGGTTGAGTGTTGACCTATGAACCAGGATGTCAGGGTTTGATTCCCGGTCAGGGCACATGCCCAAGTTGTGGGCTCTATCCCCAGTAGGGGGCATGTAGGAGGCATCCAATCAATGATTCTCTCTCATCATTGATGTTTCTATCTCTCTCTCTCCTTTCCTCTGTGAAATCAATAAAAATATTTTTTAAAAGTGTGCTATATATTAAGGCAATGCAAATAAGTATAATTTGGTAAATAACATAATGGAAGCATGTGTAACACAGAGAAGAATTACTAAATCTACCTTAAGGCAGAGTCTCAAGGAATCCTTGATACAGGTGTCATTTAAGCTATATAGGATGAAGAAGAGTTTACAGATCAAATTTGAATAAAGGTCACTCAAGAAGTAGCAATAGTGTTGGTCAAACAACTATGACTGGCTTGGAGGAAAAAGGGAAGTGGGAGATTTTTCATGATTAACAAGTTGGCAGTAGGCAAAATATAAGTAAATGACAGTTTTCTAAGTTAGGTAAAGATTAAATGATTATGTTCTTTAAGTTTGGCTTAAGTCTTGACTTAAATTGTTTCTTATGTTTTTAGACACAGTTTTATATTCTTAGATTGGGTATGAGTAAGTGAAAATCTATTGACTCTTAGACACTAGGTAATTTTAAATTTTTCACTCTTTAATGAAAAAGGAGATTTTTACTTAATGCTGGTAAGAATTTAGCTCTAGGATTGTGTACCAAATTAAAACTATCAAAATATGACTAAGAATAATGGGAAAATAGAAAAACAGGAACTAATCACATGTATTCTAATTTAACCCGAAATGTAGAATGGGAGTGTCCTGTGTGGTATCTAGAAAAATACTTTATTGAATGAGTATTTGGAAGTGTTAATCTAGCACTGTCAAGGCAGAGAAAAACTGACTCTGATGGACATGAATATTCTGAATAGCCAAAGCGATATATACCTTACTACAGGAATAAGTCATCAAACCTATAGCCTAGGAAAAACATTTTTCACAGTAACGACTGTTTTCTGGTGTGTCTTGTTCACATGCTGTATTCTAATAGACTGCCTTAGCTTCTTTGGGACCCTAAGATTGAGGAGATGTGACATAAAAGATGAACACCAGTGTCCATTCATTGGAAATATATTCTCCCAAATTTATCTCATCCAGTAACTTTGCAGGAAGTCTTAAAACTACCTGCGCTTGCCCATGGCACCAGTAGAGTTAGATGTCCTTCTCTTTGCTGTAGTAGCACTCTACTCTTCTGTTTTAACACCTTTTATGTTACTCTGTTATCATTTTTTTTACCTGACAGTATGTCTCAATCTTGTTGGGTAGAAATAGTGTCTTGTGTACTCTTAACACGTGCTTTACAAAATTGAAGTGAATAAATGAAGGAGAATGCAAACAAGAAGAACGTATCAAAGATTCTTGTGTTTTGCATTGAGTCTTTCATTTGGCTTTCTTTTAGTAAGCAATGGCACCAACCATTCTCCTCCTACCCTGAATGGTGCCCCATCACCACCACAAAGATTCAGCAATGGTCCTGCCTCTTCCACGTCATCTGCACTAACAAATCAACAATTGCCAGCCACCTGTGGTGCTCGGCAGCTCAGCAAGTTAAAACGCTTTCTCACCACTCTGCAACAGTTTGGCAATGACATCTCACCTGAGATTGGGGAGAAGGTTCGGACACTTGTTCTAGCACTGGTGGTAAGTACAGCATCACTGTCAACAGTTGCCTGCGTATATGGCTCAAAACTGAAGCCAGCAGAGAAGTTGTACATATTTCTGCTCACTCCCAATCCTGTAGCAATGTGGCAAAATCTACAAACTAGATTAGTTATTAATATAACTTGTATAAAATTGTTGATTTGTGGATTTCAATCGTGTATAAAAATGTTTTTCAAGCCCAGCCGGTGTGGCTCAGTGGTTGAGCATTAACCAATGAACCAGGAGGTCACGGTTCAATTCCCTGTCAGGGCACATGCATGGGTTGTGGGCTCTATCCCCAATAGAGGGTGTGCAGGAAGCAGCCAATCGATGGTTCTCATTGATGTTTCTATCCCTCTCTCCCTCTCTCTTCCTCTCTCTGAAATCATTAAAAACATATTTTTTAAAAAAGTTTATCAAAGAACAAATCTATAATGTTTACCTAATAGTTTCTTATGCTGTTGATTTAATTCCATTAAGAAACTTTGAATATGCCTTAAAACTGAGTTTCAACAAGCCACTGAGGTTCAACCAAATTAACAACAGGCTTTGTTACTTAATATATTCAGTGCCTGGTGCATTGTTTCCAAGCCAGAGAAAAAGGAAAAGTATCGAGCTTAATTTTCAGAAGAATAATTTGTAAAATTATAAGTTTCATGATTTAAATAGTATCAAATAATAATAAAGAAGTGTTCTATAGCTCCTCATGAAAATACAGTTTCTTTGGAGTTTTTAAGGTACACACAATTTTTCTTTCAATACTGAGTGTGGTGAACCCATGGTAAAAGGGAGTGATTTTCTGACAGTGATAGCTGGGTAGGGTTTGACTCTCAGTGTAGATAAGGGAAGTTCTGCCAGTTCCCAAAGTTTGTAAATCTAATTCTTCAGGATTTATTTCCAGTAAAAGCACCCCATGCTCATGCATGTTAGCCTCTATATGTGGTAAAGATGAATCACAGTATTAAACTTTCATGTTGCACTTTTCAGAGTGTAATCAGGGACCCCTGGGATTCTCTCAGACTGTTAGAAAGCCCAAGAGGTAAAAATTATTTTCATGATCATACTAAGATGTTACTTGCCTTTTCACTCTTATTCTCTTGTGAGTGTATGATGGAATTTTCTAGAGGTTGTTTGATACAGAATGTTGCAACAGATTAATTGCAGAAGCATCTTGAAGAACCCAGCTGTCTTTTATTAAGCTAGATATGAAAGAGATTTGCAAAACTGTAACAGTTGTGCCATTCTTCTCGCTACATTTTTTTGGGGAAAATATAGCTATTTTAAATGGATTAATAACATTTTTCAAATTCTGTCTTAATTTCTAAGAGGGTTGATAATTGATCGACAGAACCCAAATAGATTAGAGGGATTCTGAGAATATAAAGTTTAAGAACTGCTCCCTTAAATGATTCTTGGTCAAGTATGGGTAAAAACAACTTTTATGCAACGCAAAAAGCAGTAAATGATTAATCATTTGAGATTCAATCGCTGTTGTTCAATATAGCTGTAGGTTGTTTATTTTCATTGCTGTGTGTTTTACTGTAGTAGTATGCCACAATTTATACTTTTTATACCCCATGTATGGAGGTTCACTGGAAGAATTCCCAGGACCTAACATAGAGTCATGCTTATAACTAAGATTTACACTGAGTGGCCAGATTATTATGATCTCTGAACACATAATAATCTGGCCACTCAGTGTATGTGAGTGTGTATATATACACACACATATTAGAGACTCAGTGCCCAAGGTTTTTACTGTGGTCTGGACACACAGGCACTCTTTGCCTAGCTGCTGACAGTGGTTCTCAACCTTTCTAATGCCGCGACCCTTTAATACAGTTCCTCATGTTGTGGTGACCCCCAACCATAAAATTATTTCCGTTGCTACTTCATAACTGTAATTTTGCTACTGTTAATGAATCGTAATGTAAATATCTGTGTTTTCTGATGGTCTTAGGCTCTATAGCAGTGGTTCTCAACCTGTGGGTCGCGACAGGTTGAGAACCGCTAGCAGGGTCGCCTAAGACCATCGGAAAATACAGATGTTTACATTACGATTCATAACAGTAGCAAAATTACAGTTATGAAGTAGCAACGAAAATAATTTTATGGTTGGGGGTCACCACAACATGATGAACTGTATTAAAGGGTCTCGGCATTAGAAAGGTTGAGAACCACTAGCACTTAGCAAATTCCAGACTCCCAGAAGGAGACCATTGTTCAGCATAAACCAACTTGATAGCAAACATAGTCCAGGCAAAGTGAACCACCCTCATCAATTAGGGAAAGTTTTTTGTTTTGAAAAAATAAAAGTGTTATTGGTCAAATGTTACAGTACTATGGAAGAAATCTTATTGGATCTAGACCAATAAAGTTGGCCTTAAATGTCAAAAAGAGTTTGAACAAAATTGGAAGTAAAGCAGACATCAGAATATTATGACAGTTCCAGCAACAAATTACTTTAAGTAGAGTCTATGCTTAAAGATTATTTCAATAGTAAAAGAAAAAATAACAAACCTCATTTGCTGCCCCCAAAAGAAACCCCAAAACATGCATCTTTTTTCTAGCTCTGAAAGTATAAATAGTAATAGTCTCTTAAATGGTCATGCTTTGGTTAACTTTTTATTTCCCTTTTTTAAAAAATATTCTTTATTACTTAAAGTATTACATTTGTCTCCTTTTTCCCCCATTAACTTCTCCCAGCCACTCCCACCCTCCAGCCTCCTAGTGTCTGTGTTCATTGGTTATGCTTATACGCATGCATACAAGTCCTTTGGTTGATCTCTTACCCCATTCTCCCCTGCCTTCCCTCTGAGGTTTGACAGTCTGTTCGATGCTTCTCTGTCTCTGGATCTATTTTTGTTCATCAGTTTATGTTGTTGATTATATTCTACAAATGAGTGAGATCATGTGATATTTATCTTTCTCCGACTGGCTTATTTCGCTTAGCATAATGCTCTTCAGGTCCATCCATGCTGTTGTGAATGGTAAGAGTTCCTTTTTTATAGCAGCGTATTATTCCATTGTGTAGATGTACCACAGTTTTTTGTTGTTGTTTTTTTAAATTTTGTTTAATATTTTTGTATTGAGTACCTAATTTTTAAAAAATATATATTTTATTGATTTTTTACAGAGAGGAAGAGAGAGGGATAGAGAGTTAGAAACATCAATGAGAGAGAAACATCGATCAGCTGCCTCCTGCACACCCCCCACTGGGGATGTGCCCGCAACCAAGGTACATGCCCTTGACCGGAATCGAACCCGGGACCCTTGAGTCTGCAGGCCGACGCTCTATCCACTGAGCCAAACCGGTTTCGGCTGTACCACAGTTTTTTAATCCACTCATCTGCTGATGGGCACTTAGGCTGTTTCCAAATCTTAGCTATTGTAAATTGTGCTGCTATGAACATAGGGGTGCATATATCCTTTCTGATTGGTGTTTCTGATTTCTTGGGATATATTCCTAGAAGTGGGATTACTGGGTCAAATGGGAGTTCCATTTTTAATTTTTTGAGGAAACTCCATACTGTTTTCCACAATGGCTACACCAGTCTGCATTCCCACCAGCATTGCAGGAGGGTTCCTTTTTCTCCACATCCTTGCCAGCACTTGTCGTTCGTTGATTTGTTGATGATAGCCATTCTGACAGGTGTAAGATGGTACCTCATTGTCATTTTGATTTGCATCTCTCACATGATTAGTGACTTTGAACATGTTTTCATGTGTCTCTTGGCCTTTTGTATGTCCACTTATTTCTCATTTTTAAAAAGAGCTGATATTATTAGGATGTGGTAAAATATACATAAAATTTACCACCTTAAAGTAATTCAGTGGTATAAATATATTCATTGTTGTATAACTATCATTACTGTCTGCCTCTTTTATCTTGCAATACTGAAACTCCATGCCAATAAACAATAATTCCCCATTCCTTCCTAACCACAGCTCCTGTCAATCACCATTCTACTTGGCTTATCTGGGTACCTCATATAAGTGGAATCATACAGTATTTGTTTTTTTATGGCTGGCTTATTTCACTTTGCATAATGTCCTCAAGGTTCATCTATGTTGTAGCATGTGTCAGAATTTTCTACCTTTTTATAAAAGGTTAAATAATATTCTATTGTGTGTATATTCCATAATTTGTTTATTCATTTATCTGTTGCAAGACACTTGAAGTGCTTCTACCTTTTTGGTTAGGAAAACTTTTATTTATATCAGTGTAGGAAACTGTTTATCAGTCAAGTTTGTAGATAGCAGCCAATGGCTCAATCTTGCAGGCTTTTCTACGGTTACTCATTTTGGATCTGTTATGTTAATGTTTTTCTGTATAGGGGCTATTACAAATAATGTTGCTGTGAGCATTGCACCAGACAATGGAATTAGAATTTCATAGGGAATGCATATATACAAATTTAGTATATAAGGCCAAATGTTTTTCTCAAATATTATACCAATTTATACTCTAATATACTGGTATTTTCATTAAGCTCAGTGTCTAAGTCTGTTATAATAGAATTCTGTACACTGAATGATTTAGAAACAACACTTATCTCTCACAATTCTGGAGGCAGGTAAGTCCACGATCGAGGTTCTGGCAGATTCAATGTCTGGTGAGAGCCCGTTCCCTGGTTCATAGATGGCTGTCTTCTCACTGTGTCCTTTTGCAAAGGGGCAAGAGAGTTCTTAGGGATTCTCTTTTATAAGGGCACTGATGACCTCCCAAAGGCCCCACCTCCAAATTCCAACTCATTGGGGATTCGGCTTTAACTGTATGAATTTTGAAGGGTCACAAACATTCAGTCTATAGTGGTATTAAAACTATATATTTGGGGAAGGTGCAGGAAAAAAGGTTTGTAATACCCATTTGTTATTTTAAAAAACACTCAGCAAATCAGTTGTAGCAGGAACTTCTTTAATCTGATGACTGTTTTATATATAAAACACCTATAAGCAAGTTTCATGTTTTATGGTGAAATTTTGAAAGCTTTCCTTCTGATATTAGGAACCAGATAAGGATGTTTCCTCTATTCAGTAATCCTGAACATTCTAGCCTAGCAAATAAGATATAAGGATTAGAGTAAGATAAATAAAACTGCCATTATTCATAGATTAAATAATTACCTTATGTGTGTTGCATTTGAAATTACCACTTAGTTCTTTTTCTTTTAGTTTTGCTACCAGCTTGTCGAAAATGTATTCTAATTTGGAGGAAAATGGACATCTTTAGATTGTTATGTTTCTCTATTTAAGAAAGCCTTATAAGTCTTTTATTGAAGAAAAGAAGAGTAAAAATTTTAGCAGGCATATGTAAGTGGAACAGTTGTTCCATGTGGAGGAGACTTCATTAGCTAAGTCAGAAAAGGCCATGCAATTAAGTATCTGGAGTTTAGTTCACTTATGTTTCTGGTGTGTAAGGTAAAATGGTGGTAGTCCCTAACTATACCAAGGAGCAAGCATGGACATTTTTCACTGCAAGGTAAAGGGAAATGTTCTGTATTCCACCTACTTACTTGGAGAATACACATTCTGGAGGTTGGCAGTGTTCTAGATATGTTAAGCTAGGCAGTTTCTTTGACCAGTTTCTCTCCTTGAAATTCATCCTAACAAAATAATAATCTGCACTAAGATAATTTATTCAACATTATTTATGGTGACTAAAAATTGAAACCAGCTAAATGTTTTATAAAAGCCTAAGTGACAGTATATCAGATTAATGGAATATTATGTGGTTATTAAATATCAAGTCTGATTCAGAGGCACAACAGAAAGGTATACTTCCTATTCCTCCTGACAGCAAAAAATCTTAGACTTTATGTACAGAACAAAAATGAGACTGAAAGATGGAGTGAAGGCCAATGACTGATGACCTTGGGACCCAAGGAAGTACACAGCAGTGAGTTTCCTAGGTTTTACATTTTCATCGTATATCCCAGACTGTGGTCTGAAGAAGCTAGTAACCTCCAAGATACAATAGAAAATCACATGTTCAATTACCAGGACCATCCATACTGAAATGAAAAAAGATAACCAATGGACAACAACTAAGCTGACACAGATGTTGGAATTATATGGCAAGGATTTTAAAGCAGCCATCATAAAAATGTTTCAGTTAACAATTACCAACACAAATGGGGAAAAAAAAGAGGTCTCCATAAAAAAATAGAAGCTGGCCCGTATGTTTCAGTGGTTAGAGCTTCAGCCTGCACACCAAAGGGTCACGGGCAGATTCAGTGTCTGATGAGAGCCCATTTCCTGGTTCAGTGGTTAGAATGGGGCCAGGTATTGAGCCTGTAACCCAGGTACGTGCCCTTGACTGGAGCTCTTTAGCTGGACACTGGGTTGGAAGAATGGTTTTAAGGTGAACCTTCCCAGAAATGGGACAGGTAAGATGTTTCTGATTCCAACATTGAGTTTCTGCTTTGTCCCAGGGTGACCATGAAGAATATGATCTTGGTCCCTGCTGTCTAGTTTACAATCTAACCAGAGACAGGCCGCACATTAAGAGTCACTGCTCTGCCTCTGACAGCCAAGCCTCACACACTCTACAGGCAGGGACCCCATTGAAGAGTTCATTCCATCTTAAAGACTCAAGTGAATGTCTCCCCCAGAACCACACTGCTAGCCAGGGGCCCAGTCAGGATTTGAACTCAAAGCTCTAACATCAAAGCCTGCTGTCTTACCCACTACACTAACACATCCAAATCAAAAAAGTAAAAATAAAAAATTATATCAGGTAAATTTTTTAAAACTCACCATTTGGTACAAGAGGGACCCTGTATCCACTTCACTTGGTCCCTACACCAAGTGTCCAGCTGGGTAAATAACTACCCATCAGTCACAGTCACAGTGGAGGAGGTGCCCTTAGATCAGCCTGGCACCTCACCACCCCTGCTATAAGAGATGGAATCTGGAAACATCATGATGAATGAAAGAAAATGGAAAGAATAGAGATATAAGGGAATGCAATAGACTTTCCTTCTCCTCTGGAGTTTTCTAAATTATGTGTTGTGATTGAAGCAAAAATTATAGAATTGTTTAATATGGTTGTCAGTACATATGAGGGAAATATTTAAGACAATTATATTATAAACCCAAGAGGATTAAGGTAGATAAGGTTTGTACACTTTTGTATTCTGATTGCAGTGGTGATTTACATGAATGCAATAAAATGGCCTGTAACTATACACACATTTTACCAATGTTAGTTTCTGAGTTTTAATATTGCACTTTAGCTATATAAAATATAACCATTGGGGGACCATGGATGCAGGATGCATAGAAACCTACCTATCTATTCTATTTTTCACAATTTCCTGTGATTATTATTATCATCTCCATTTTAAAAGAATAAAAAAATTTGTCTGGTCACCTATCTATACCCATTGTCTTCTATGACTACTATAGGTGTTGCCCTTGCAATCCATAGACCAGATCCCCTAACATTGTGCCTTTTTACATTCTCTTTGTTACAAGCATTTTCCCAAGGTTGCAGCTTCACTTCTTCAGATGACATGTCTGTAATCCTTCCTTCTCTATGTACCAGCAGTCGTTGTGTACTTCAGTCATACTGTAATGACTAGCTTACTTACATGTTTTTCCACTAGACCAACAATTTTCAATTGTGCCACAAGAATTTTTAAAACATGCAGTACCTGACTATTTAGTCAGGGGTACTGACCTCTTGTCCCTTTAGATTGTCAACAATAGCTGTTGAGTATTAATGAATCAAAATTATACTTTTTTTTTTTCTCAGATTGGCAAATAATATATTTTTTTGGTGTGCTGCAGAATTAGTTTATGTGTGCCCTGAGATGCAAAAGGTTGAAAATTGCTGCATAAGACTGTGTTATGGGGGGATGAGGACAAATATGTGATACCTTAATCAATAAAGAAATTTTTTTTAAAAAGACTGTGTTAGAGGGAAAACACTATGCTTTTATTTATTAAACTAGAGGCCTAGTGCATGAAATTCGTGCACTCGGGGGTGCCTCAGCCCGGTCTGCGCCCTCTCATAGTCCGGGAGCCCTCGGAGGATGTCCAATTGATGGCTTAGGCATAGGGAGCGGGCCTAAGCTGGCAGTTGGACATCCTTAGCTCTGCCGAGGAGGTGGGAAAGGCTCCTGCCACCGCCGCTGTGCTCACCAGCCATGAACCCAGCTTCTGGCTGAGTGGTGTCCCACTGTGGGAGGGCACTGACCACTGGGGGCAGGTCCTGCATTGAGCGTCTGCCCCTTGGTGGTCAGTGAGTGTCATAGCGACTGGTTGTTCTGCTGTTCAGTCGATTTGCACATTAGCCTTTTATCATATAGGACTAGAGGCCCGGTACACGAAATTCATGCACTTGGCGGGGGCAGGGAGGTGGTTCCTCAGCCTGGCCTGTGCCCTCTTGCAGTCCAGGAGCCCTCGGGGGGTGTCCACCTGCCTTAGTGCTACCGCAGAGGTGGGAGAGGCTCCCGCCACCACCTCTGCACTCGCCAGTCATGAGCCCGGCTTCTGGCTGAGCAGCGCTCCCCCTGTGGGACCGCACTGACCACCAGGGGGCAGCTCCTGTGTTGAGTGTCTGCCCCTGGTGGTCAGCATGCGTCATAGTGACTGGTTGTTCCACCATTTGGTAAATTTGCATATTAGCCTTTTATTATCTACTAGAGGCCTGGTGCATGAAATTTGTGTACGGGGGGATGGGGGTTCCCCTCAGCCCAGCCTGCACCCTCTCCAATCCGGGACTCCTGGCTCCTAATCGCTCACCTGCCTGCCTGGTTGCCCCTAACTGCCCCCCCACCGCCGGCCTGATCGCCCCTCACTGCCTCTGGGTGCCGGCCTGATCTCCCCTAACTGCCCCCCCACACACCAGCCTGGTCGCCCCTAACTGCGCCCCTTGCCAGCCTGGTCACCCTCAACTGCCCCCCCTCCTGGCCTGGTCGCCCCAACTGTCCCCCGCTGCCGGCCAGGTTGCCCCCAACTGCCCCCTCCCTGCCAGCCTGGTCTCTCCTAACTACCCCCCTCCCCCCGCCGGCCTGGTCACCCCTCACAGCCCCCCCGCTGGCCAGGTCACCCCACGCAGCCTGCTGTTCAGTCATTTGGTTGCCCCTTGCAGCCCTCCCACTGGCCTGGTCCCCCCCAACTGTCCTCCCCTGCAGGCCTGATCGCCCCCAACTGCCCTCCCCTGCCAGCCATCTTGTGTCCACATGGGGGGTGGCCATTTTGTGTGTTGGAGTGATGGTCAATTTGCATATTACCTCTATTATATAGGAATTTCCTTTAGCAGAGGAGCTGAGAATACTACTTTTAAGTCAGATTTTTGAAAAATACAGAGGAAATGCTAATAACTTTCCTGGGAATACTAATCTACCAATGAGAGTCTGCCTGTTTGGAGGTACTCTGATTTGAAAACAACCCTTCAATGCAGAAGGCATGTGTTTGGTGTGTTTTTTTTTAAATTTTGAATGTAGAAGACTTGGGGAACTGATGCTAAGAGATAGGCAGAACCTATGAAGAAAACAACTTCTGAAGGAATGAGGCACTGGGTTGAGTCTTTTAAGTTGACATCCTAGACTGATCAGAATCTGTTCAACTGGAAAAATTGTAAATTTGGTTTCTGTGCCTGAGGTGTTGCCATGAACCCTGCAGTACAAAGGACCTGAGTGCCTGTCTTCACAGACAGTGAGAAAGACAGTGCCCTATTCTGCAACCCAGGCTGCTGACCTTAGAGGGGAATATAGATTTGGGGTAGTAAAGAAAGGACAGTCAAGGAGGTTGAACTTCTTTTATAAAGGAAATAATTTGGTTAACTTTTGAGAAGGATCTGAGATCACAATAGTACTCTTGAAATTATACTTTGTGATTTAAAAAGGATTTATATGAGGACAGTGTATTTTTAGAGGTTGAACAAGGTTATTTATTTCTCTTTTCAGAACTCAACAGTAACAATTGAAGAATTCCATTGCAAGCTCCAAGAAGCTACAAACTTTCCTCTTCGTCCTTTTGTGATTCCATTCCTCAAGGTAATTTTTATGAGATAATTACTGAATGTAATTATTTATCTTAACATTTCCTCAAGATCTGCTTCTGATCCCTGTTCTGTGATCTAAATTTGGGCAGCTTGTACATTTTCATATCTTTATTTTGGGCTGCTAGAAAAATGTGAGTGCAATCTGCAGGTGAGTCTTATACTTGATGAGAATTACAAAAGCCTTGAGTTGTGGTCCGTATGCAGATTCTGCTAATAACACACAGGAGCTCCTGTGAATGGACCAGAGGTATAGGGGTGGTATGGAGGCTGGGGTCTTAGCAGAAGTAACTAGACACTAAATCTTCGGGTTGTGGCCAGAGTGTGAAGAAATGTGTTATCTGTGAGGAGGCTATCAGACAAAAGAGAGGCCTTTGCAGCTCAGACTCTTAACCCTAAGGCAGTAATTTTCATTTCATGGCACACAAACTAATTACTAAAATTCTGCAGCACACCAAAAGTATAATTTTTGATGATTTAACCAAGAAAATGGGTATAATTTTGGTTCAGTCACACCAGATAGCTATTGTTGTGTTGGCTGTTGTCATTTTTTTTTTACAATCAAAGAGATAAGAGATCAGTGCCCCTACTAAATAGTCAGGTACTGCATGTTTTAAAAATTCCTGAAACAGCCGAAACTGGTTTGGCTCAGTGGATAGAGCGTCGCCTGCAGACTGAAAGGTCCCAGGTTTGATCCCAGTCAAGAGCATGTACCTTGGTTGCGGGCACATCCCCAGTAGGGGTTGTGCAAGAGGCAGCTGATCGATGTTTCTCTATCATTGATGTTTCTAACTCTCTATCCCTCTCTCTTCCTCTCTGTAAAAAATCAATAAAATATATTTAATAAATAAATAAATAAAAATAAAAATTCCTGAAACACACCGGTTGAAAATCTCTGCCCTAAGGACAGGAGAGCATGTGGGAAAGCACTGTATCCCCAGTTTTGTATAGCTCAATTCTCTGGAATTACTGTTCCCTAAAACATAGCTTTTGAGATTTATATGTAATATGCCCTTTTAAAAAATCTGTATTTTGAAATAATTTCATGCTCACAGAAAAGTTACAATATGATACAAGAAAATTTTTTCTGTACCCTTCACTCAGATTCCCCAGATGTTAATATTTTATCATCTGGATTATTATTATTCTCTTTGTCTTTAGATTTATTTTTTTTTCTCAGAAATGTTTGAGAATAAGCTAGAGACATGATATATTGAATCACTTTAGTATAATTATCAAATTAAAAAATTTACATTGATAAAATTCTATTACTATAGACCCTATCATGTTTCATTAAATATTTCACTAATAATATTTACAGCAAAAGAAAACCTTTTCTTTTATTTTTTGGATCACATCTTGCATTTCTTTGTCATGTTTTTTTTTTTTTTTTTTTTTCTTGTTAATTCTCACCCGAGGATATATTTTCCATTGATTTTTTTCAGAGAGAGAGGAAGGGGGTAGAGAGAGAGAAACATTGACATGAGAGAGACACATTGATCTGTTGCCTCCTGCATGCACCCCTACCGGGGCTGGGGATCGAACCTGCAACCCAGGTATGTGCCCTTGACAGGGAATCAAACCCAAGACCCTTTAGTCTGCAGGCGGACACTCCAACCACTGAGCAAAACTGGCCAGGGCTGTTGTCATGTCTCTTCAGTCTACTTAATCCTATCTAATAAAAGAGTAATATGCAAATTAACCACCACTCTGCTACACCCATAAGCCACGCCCACAAGCCAGTCAGGAGCGAATATGCAAATAAACACAACCAAGATGGCTCCAGCCACAGAGAGCAGGAGGGAGGCTTGGGTTTCCCAGGCAATGGAGGAAGCCAAGCTTTCCGCCTGCCCTTGCTGGCCTAGGCCTCCACTCAAGGCTACAAAGTTTCAATGATAGAAGATACATAAATCACAACAGAAATGGCAGCAGCCATGGAGCTGGAAAGAGCAGGAGGCTAGGGTTGCCCCCAGCGATGGAGGAAGCCAAGCTTTCCGCCCACCCTGGCCTGCCCAGGCCTCTGCTCCAGGCTACAAAGTTTCAATTGTAGAAGATAAATAAACCCCAGATACCAGGGCCTTCGCTTGGGTCGCCAAGGGGTGTGGCCGGCCTCTAAACCACCACAGACCCCTCACCCAGGCCGCCCCCGCCCCAAGGGAACCCCCACCCTGATCCGGGACACCCTTCAGGGCAAACCAGCTGGCCCCCACCTGTGCACCAGGCCTCTATCCTATATAATAAAAGAGTAATATGCAGATTGACCATCACTCCAACACACAAGATGGCTGCCCCAATGTGGTCAAAGATGGCTGCCCCCATGTGGACACAAGATGGCCAGTAGGAGAGGGCAGTTGGGAGGGACCAGGCCTACAAGGGAGGGCAGTTGTGGGTGATCAGGCCAGCAGGGGAGGGCAGTTGGGAGAGACCAGGCCTGCAAGGGAGGGCAGTTGGGGGCGATCAAGCCTGCAGGGGAGGGCAGTTAGGTGTGACCAGGCCGGCAGAGGAGGGAAGTGAGGGGGGACCCAGACCTGTAGGGAAGGGCAGCTGGGAGGGACCCAGGCCTGTAGGAGAGAGCAGTTGCGGGGGGACCAGGCCTGCAGGGGAGGGCAGTTAGGGGCAAACAGGCTGGCAGGGGAGCAGTTAGACATCAATTAGGCTGGCAGGGGAGTGGTTAGGGGGTGATCAGGCTGGCAGGCAGAAGCGATTAGGGGCAATCAGGAAGGCAGGCAGGCGAGCAGTTGGGAGCCAGCAGTCCTGGATTGTGAGAGGGATGTCCCAGATTGGAGAGGATGCAGGCTGGGCTGAGGGACACCCCCCCTCCCATGCACGAATTTCATGCACCAGGCCTCTAGTCTAGAATAACTTCTCAGTCTTTTATGATCTTGACATTGTTAAAGAGTACGAGATGGTTAATTTATAGATGTACCTCAATGTGGATCTTTTTGACACTTCCTCATGATGAGAATCATGTTATGCATTTTAGGCAGTAAATAGCAGCTAAGATATAACTTCTGTCAGGAGACCTAGGTGTTAATTGGTCTCATAATTGGTGATGTTGACTTTGGTCACTTGGTAAAGACTATGTCATGCTTTCCCACTGTAAATTTTCTATTTCTTCCCATTAAATAATAATTTTTAAAACCAGGTATTGCATCATTATGACTCACAGAGGAAAAATGAACCCATGTCAGAAATTTTATTTAGTTCATTATTAATGAATCAGTAAGGTGTTAGAACCAGTTCAGGGGAGAACCCAAAGAATAGATACATTTAAAATCAGTATTATTGATATGAATGCGCAAACAGAGGTATGATTGACTTCATCTACAGTGGGCAAGTCAATTGAATCTCTACTGGACATAATTTTATGCAAGTCCATAGACAGTAATTACTTTGCATTGCTATCAGTTCTCTATAATTTGCAGAGTTAATGGATAGCATAAAGGCAGTGAAAGACTATAGTCAGATATCAGTGTGCTCTAGATCAGGCATAGTTTAAATACCTGTAACCCAAATCTAGCCTATCACATGGTTTTATGCAGCCTTGAAGAGACATTGTATGCATATATACATAATCCATGGACACAGACAATAAGGTGGTGGGAGTGGGGGCGGGCTGGAGGGGGCCAATAGGGGATAAAGGGGGACATATGTAATACTTTCAACAATAAAGATTATAATAAATTAATAATTTTAAAAGAATTGGTTTTACAAATGAACATTTGTAATTGATTTGGTAATAGGGAACACTATCTTTGAATCCCAATTAAGTTGTTTTCCTTAATCCACTCCCTTTCCAAATAATCCATTTTTTTTCATTAGCCTGATATTACCAAAAAAAATGTACTCAATTGTTTTTATATTTTGACTTTTGTCAAGATAATATTTGGAAATTTGTTTTCCTATCTTGTATATGTGTATCCACCTAACAGCCTCAATTATGTCCCTTAACTCACAAAGTCTAAATATCTGGCTAGTAAATATGTTCCTCTTATCTTCTTTTGCTTTATCTTCATTTCGTACAAAAATGTAATGACATCAAAAAGGTGGGTCATCTGTCCTGGCTGGTGTGGCTCGGTTGGAGCATCAACCCATACACCAAAAGGTGGCTGATTCGATTCTTAGTCAGGGCACATACCAGGTTGCATGTTCAATCCCTGATCGGGACACATGTGAGAGGCAACAGCTTTTAAAAAAAGAAGAAGATGGGTTATCCTCCTGAAGTACTGCTACTGGTTTTTTAAAACCTTTTAAATGGGAGCATAGGAGACATAGAGGAAAATGCAGGGGTCTCTGGCAAACAGCTAGAGTTGTAGCTCTGTTCTGACAGCATTGAAGACTCAGCCCCTCAGAGCAGCCTGTGGTGCCTTGTTCAGCCCTTAAACAGCTGTGCTAGTTCTATCTTGGTCTGTTTTCTGTATGTCAGAGCCAGTAGACAATTATTTTCCCCAAGACTCTGGAATCATGAAGGATTTGTGCAATTTGTGTTATTAGGGAAGAATTAGCTTTCTTTCTTTTCAATTCATCAAAGGGTACATACATGTCACAGATGTAAAGATCTGGCATGGTATTTTTTCATTAAGTTTTTACAGTTGCTACAAGATGAGGTTATAGAACAGACTTTAAAATTGTCTTATATCATCAAATTCCCTATTCTTAACTGTGTTATTTTGGAAAACAGCATGAGGTAGGTTGTTATGGAAGCTTTTTGGCTAGCATTTGGGTTTTTGTCAATTTATTTATGCTTTAAGCAGTCACAAATTATGGTGTCTGCTAAATTAACCCTTGGTAAAGGGATGATTACTTGCACATATTAAAACTCTCTTTTCACTTGTTCGTCTTTTTCCATTGGAATAAAGACATATGTTATGGGCCTGGTCTGAAATTTTTTAAAAAGATTTTTTATTGATTTGAGAGAGACATCAATGTGTATGCCCCCACTAGGGATCGAGCCCACAATCTGGGCATGTGCCCTGACAAGGAGTTGAACCAGCAACCCTTAGGTGAAATAAGACAATGTCCAACCAACTGAGCCACATGAGCCAGGGCTGAATTGTTTTTAATTTGTGGTGAAAAATGTAATTCTTTATTTTTTTATAGAAAGAATATGAGAAAAATACCTTTATATGAGAAGGAATTAGAGTTCAAATGAACGAGTATAGAGTTTTTTATATGAATTATCCACACTAACGTTTTTCTCAGTTTTGAGGCGAAGGAAAAATAATCAGTACATGATTATTGTCCTTTTACAAAATAAGGAAATGTGCCCAATGAGGGTACCACACTGAGAAATCAGTTCTGCCCATGGGTTACCTGTGTATTCTCAGAGCCTAGTCTAAGGCTTAATTCCAGTTATTCCCAGTACTCTTTTTAAAACCTCATGTTCCAACCAAGCTAGAATAATCAGTTTCCAGAATTCCATGGCAGTTCTCACAGAGAACATGAAGGGAAGGTTAAGTAGTAGTCAGAAAAGAGAAACTAGGCCTTGTAGTAATAGATGGAAGAGTGGATTCCTCCTACTCCCCTGAAGGCATACTAATTCTCTAACTGACCAAAGTCTTCAAAAATGTGTAAGTCTTTAAATTATTATGTTCAACAAACCTTTATTGAGCTTTGTTTGACTCTGTACTAGGCCATAAAAGTAAATAAAGCACGTTCTCTTCCTTAAGTGGATTTACATTTTGAGGGGACAAGAGATAAGTCAACTAGTCATTTTAAGTTCACTATAGTAGATGTCATTTTACTCACATCGGCATGTAAAAATCAGACTGACAAGGAAAGAAAGGCTTTGGTCTTGTGTCATCTTGTTGGAGAGCCTTTTGAGATGCTGGGCACTATTGTGTGGGGTCCAACACAGGGAAAACTGCCTTCCCGCCCCTGCCTCTTTTTTTTCAAGGCCAACCTGCCCCTGCTGCAGCGAGAACTGCTGCACTGCGCTCGGGCCGCCAAGCAGACCCCATCCCAGTACCTGGCTCAGCACGAACACCTTTTGCTCAACACAAGTATTGCTTCACCTGCTGACTCTTCTGAGCTGCTCATGGAAGTGCATGGAAATGGAAAGAGGCCCAGTCCAGAAAGGTGAGCAGAGAAGAGCTTGTTCATCCTTCCTTTTTCTGGAACCACTGAGCTTCCTCTTTGCTTGTGAAAGAAAATTTTATTCCTGTGGTTATATATAGGTGTGGACTCAGAATGCTTCTCAAATCTATAGGTGTAGCTCCCAGACATGAGTGTTTTTTTTAAATGCTTCAGATGACTCTCTGTGCCTCTGGTGAGAAACTCTGGTCTAGAGTATTCTATGTATCCATTGTTCCAGAACCATAAGAAACAAGCTGCCTAAGATATTTTTTTCTGTGTGAGGTTTTGTAAAAGTATAACAATTAGTTACTAATACATGTTAATGAATCATCATTATTTTGAAGGCTGACATTATTTTAATTAATTCTGGCTATTTCAGCATGAGTGTCTACCACAATATTTTATAGTATGTCAAAGAAGAAATATTTTAACAGCAGTGGAAAATTATTATAATTGAAGCTAAATTACTAAAAGCCCAACCAATTCACAAGTGTATTATTTATTCAGCCTTTTTCCTTCAATGTGGAGAACTGTTTTCAATAATTGACCTCCACAGTAGCAAATTTCTAATCATTGTAGAACCCATAGTCCTCCATATTCTTATCATATAAAAAAATGCCATCGTCTCCTTAGTCTCTCATTTTACTTCATGAGGTTTAGATATTTCTGCCTTATTGTGAATGAATTTGACCTCTCTTTTTATGCTGGAATAAATCAGCAGTTTCCACTATCTCTCTGAAGACATTTCAGTTTATGTCTTATGTCAAACCTTTTCTTATGGTCTTCCTGTTTGTGAAAATGCCTAGCACAATGTAGATGCTCAAGGATATGTTTGCATGAGCACTTGTTGATGGGCTCAGATATCTACTTACCTTTTGCACAGGAGGGAAGACAACGGTTTTGAAAGAGATACAATTCCTCCTGAACCTCCTGCCAAGAGAGTGTGTACAATCAGCCCTGCTCCTCGGCACAGTCCTGCCCTCACTGTACCCCTTATGAATCCTGGGGGCCAGTTCCATCCTACACCCCCACCTCTTCAGCACTACACCTTAGAAGATATTGCAACTTCTCACCTATATCGTGAACCCAACAAGATGTTAGAACACCGAGAAGTTCGTGATAGACACCACAATCTTAGTAAGTGACGTAAACCTTTTTCTTTTTTTTTTTTTTTTTTTTTTTTGTCTTTCATTATCGATTTATAGGAGTTTTTAAATATATTCTCAATAGTAATTTTTTTGGTTGGTTTTATGTCATTTTGGGGGTCCCACACTCTGTTGTGAATCATTGCCTTCATAGTGTACTCATAGTTCGTATGAATGTGTGTGTTTACTTGATAGAATTCTATTTACTGTATTCTTCACTCTATCCTCAAATTTAATCTCTAATTTCTAATAGGTCTAAATGGAGGCTATCAAGATGAGTTGGTAGACCACCGTTTGACAGAAAGGGAATGGGCTGAAGAATGGAAACATCTTGATCATGTAAGAATCTTATGTATAATTTTCATATTTATTACTTTTAATTCTTTTTTTTAAATTTCAGATAAGTGGGGTGTTTTTTTTTTTAATTTATTGTTGACGGTATTACAGATGTCCCCCAATTTCCTGCTGTTTGCCCCCTTCCACCTAGCTCCTACCCGACCCCAGGCCTTCACCACACTATTCTCTATGTCATGGGCTATGCATATATGTTCTTCTTTTTTAAAATGTTTTTATTGATTTCAGAGAGAAGAAGGGAGAGGGAGAGAGAGATAGAAACATCAATGATGAGAGAGACTCATTGATCAGCTGCCTCCTGCACACCTCCTACTGAGGATGGAGCCCACAACCCAAGCATGTGCCCTGACTGGGAAGGGAATACAACCGTGACCCCTTGGTTCATGGGTCAACGCTCAACCACTGAGCCACACAGCTGGGCTGCATATATGTTCTTTGGTCAATCTCTTCCTGTCCCCTCCATCCCCCCTTCCCCCCCATGCCTCTGGACCTAACTTGTTTGTACTTTTAATTCTTAATATCACCAACAGTAATAGAGTATGTATGTTTCAAGTGAACTTAACCAGAGCCACAGTGTCTTTGCAATAAAAGCTGTTTTATCTATTACTCCCCCAGCTAAAGAGCTAAGCGTAACTCGCAAATCTTTGTGATCACTTCAAGTCTTAACCAAGTAAAGTCATGTAATAGAGGTTTGTGAGTTCAGATCCCAGCTTTGACACTTCCTATCTTTGTTGTTTCACCATTCCCTTTTTTTTTTAACTCGGCCATAAAAATAATGAAATCTTACCATTTGCAACAACACAGATGGACCTAGACGGTATTATGCTAAGTGAAATAAGTCAGTCAGAGAAAGATAAATACCATATAATTTCACTCATGTAGAATCTAAAAAAAACAAACAAAAAACAAATGCACAAACAATACCTAACAGGGACAAACCATAGATACAGAGAACAAACTGAGGTTGCCAGAGAGGAGGGGTAGGAGTAGGGGATGAGTGAAAAATGTGAAGGGGATTAAGAAGTACAAACTTCCAATTATAAAATAAATGTCATGTGGATGTAATATACACCATAAGAGATATAGTCAATAATCCTATATAATAAAAGCCTGGGTGGTATCACGCCCTCGCACAACATCATCACCAGATGGCCGCCACAAGATGGCCACGTGCACAGCGGAGATGGGGCCCGGCGGCCGCTCTGCACTGTGAGGCCTGGGGGTCCCGCGGCTCCGCGCGGCATGGAGGAGGCCGGTCCCAGCGTCTCCACCTACTCGCACAGAGGAGGCGGATCCCAGTGGAGGAGGTGGGTCTTGGCAGGTGAGGGCAGTTAGGGGCGATCGGGCCAGCAGGGGAGGGCAGTTGGGGGGCAATCGGGCCAGCAGGAGAGGGCATTTAGGGGCAATCAGGCCGGCAGGGGAGGGCAGATGGGGCAATAGGGCCGGCAGGGGAGTGCAGTTAGGCGTCAATTAGGCCGGCAGGGGAGCAGTTAGGGGGCGATCAGGCTGGCAGGCAGAAGCAGTTAGAGGCAATCAGGCAGGCCAGCAGGGAGTGCGGTTAAGAGCCAGCGGTCCCGGATTGTGAGAGGGATCCCAGATTGGAGAGGGTGCAGGCCAGGTTGAGGGACAGCCCTCCCGTGCACGAATTTCATGCACCAGGCCTCTAGTATTATAATAACCATGTACAGTGTCAGATGATTACTATACTTATCATGGTGATCCCTTTGTAAGGTATATAAATATCAAGTCATTATGTTGTATCCCTGAAACTAATATAATATTGTGTATTAACTGTAATTTTAAAAATCTATTTTTTTCTTTGATTAAAACTGTGGTATTTGAATTTATAGGAGGGTTGTAATAATATGTAAGGTGCTTATCACAGGGCATGGTATGTATGAAATGTTAATAGATGGAGCTTCTCCAAAAACAAATGAGAATCAGAATGCTAGTACAGAATGCAAGCCCAAGTTCTCTGTCTCGTTGTAAGAGAGGGTTTCCCTTCTCACTAAAAGGGAAGAGAAGATATAGTACTACATTAAGTATATATACAGTACCCCTGGGTCCGGGTGAGGCCATGCGCCCCTGGGTCCGGGTGAAGCTGAATCCTGGATCTGGGCGAGGCCGTGTGCCCCTGGATCCGGGTGAGGCTGGGTCCCAGGTCCGGGTGTGGCCATGGACCCCTGGATCCGGGTGAGGCCACGCGACCCTGGGTCTGGGAGAGGCCATGCGCCCCTGGGTCCGGGTGAGGCCATGCGCCCCTGGGTCCGGGTGAAGCTGGATCCCGGGTCCAGGTGAGGCCATGTGCCCCTGGATCTGGGTGAGGCTGGATCCCGGGTCTGGGTGAGGCCGTGTGCCCCTGGATCCGGGTGAGGCTGGGTCCCGGGTCCGGATGAAGCCGTGCCCCTGGGTCCGGCCGAGACCCAACCAGAGGGAATCGAACCTGCATTACCACCATTTGTCCACCATCCAGAGCTGAGGGGTCAGTGCCGACATGTACACATAAGGAACTGGTGGACATTGATATTGGGTCTCAAAAGAACTGTTGGTCCAGAAAGAAACTCACTACAGACTGATTCATTTGCCTATCAGCATTACTATTATTGCTCATCTCACGTTCAGTTCATATAAGTATATCTCTAGTGACACATGATCTCGCTCATCTAGGGGAAATGATGAACAACATAGACTGATGAAAAAGAACAGAACCAGAAACAAGGAGGCATCTATCGGACTATCGGGCCTCAGAGGGAGGATAGGAGAGGGTGGGGGGAGGGGGGAGAGATCAACCAAAGGACTTGTATGCATGCATATGAGCCTAACCAATGGTTAAGTTCAACAGGGGGTTGGGGCATCCGTGGGGGGAGGGGTGTGGGATGGGAATGGGGGGATGAGGACAAATATGTGACGCCTTAATCAATAAAGAAATTTAAAAATAAATAAATAAAACAAAAAAAGTATATATACAGTAGCTCTTTGCATCTTGAGTGATAAAAATTGTGTCTGAATGTTATTTCTCTGATAACATTCTTTTTTTAAAAATATATTTTATTGATTTTTTACAGAGAGGAAGGGAGAGGGATAAAGAGTTAGAAACATTGATGTGAGAGAAACATCAATCATCTGCCTCCTGCACACTCCCTACTGGGGGATGTGCCCACAACCAAGGTACATGCCCTTGACCGGAATCAAACCTGGGACCTTTCAGTCCGCAGGCAGGCGCTCTATCCACTGAGCCAAACCGGTTAGGGCTCTTATAACATTCTTATAAATCGCCAGCTTCATCAGATACCTTGGTGTGTTTATGCAAATATATAAGGTTTCACCATAGTCTTTTTGTTTTTAAGTATTGTTTTTATTCTCATTAATTTATTTTTATTTTTTTATTGTTGACAGTATGACAGATGTCTCCTATTCCCCCCCTTTACCCCCCTCCACTCAACCCCTACCCATCCACCCACCCCAGGTCTTCCCCAGCATATTATCGTTTCCATGGTCACCATAGTCTTTAAAGGGCTATATTATAATGAGAGTCTGGTTACTTCAACCTTAAAGAATCCAGTGTTATTTTGAAATCCAAACAAAAAATAAATTGTGTGTGTGTACACATATTTATATACACTAAATATTTTAAAAGAAGCAGTAATAAAGGCTTTAAAATGTAAGCTTGATATTGTGTCTATAAGACACTTAAACCTTCATTATTTATATAATTTGTTTACCTATCCTTGATTTGCAACATCTGTGTTTGAATGTCTTTATCTCATCACTGCCTGACTTCTTCTCTGGTTCAGGCCCTGAACTGCATTATGGAAATGGTAGAAAAAACAAGGCGCTCCATGGCCGTTCTGCGGCGCTGTCAGGAATCTGATCGTGATGAACTCAACTACTGGAAAAGACGATATAACGAAAATACAGAGATGAGGAAAACAGGGAATGAACTGGTCTCCAGGCAGCACAGTCCTGGGAGCGCAGATTCTCTCAGCAGTGGTAAGATGGCAAGACCAGCTTTTTATATTTCACTTTAAAGGAAGGTAGTGCTAGAATGTGGAGTTAAAAAGACCCAGATGATTATGAAGAGTAAATGATAAAATATTTCAAGGACTCGGTATTTAGCATGTTCAAGAAATACTGTCTTTCTCATGGAAAATGAGAATATTTGTGATCTTGTTCTGTTTTTAACTCTTTGTATATGTGCTAGATGATGATAAAAGAGTATTTGGTTATTAAATTCAGCATGGCTGAATGTACTAGGTACTCTTACGTACATTGCATTTATTCCTCACTGTAGCCCTGAACATGTTTGCCTCACTTTCCCTTGTCTTTTTCCAACTCCACATCCAGGAAAATACTATTTTTCAACCTTTGCCTGGATGTCTCTACAAAAGGTTTTACTGTATCAAGCTGGGTTGTCCCTTTTCCCTGCCTGAAGCGGCAACTATTCTCTCAATCCAGGGTACATCTAGGATGCTAAATCTATTCCCTCAAAAGTGGTCCGTCACATTCACCTAATAACTGAAAAGGTGCCCTATCTAAAGATACAGATCAATGAGGGGCCGTCTGATAGGCTCTTTCCCCACCTACTTAGTTCAAGCTCCAGAGTCTCACCAGGGAAAATCTCTTATGACCTAGCATATTCCACAGAAGACAGTTGTTAGCCTCAAAAAGACAAAAAAAATTATACAAAAAGATTGGAATCCCACAGCCCCACCTCATCCACAGAAGTGACTCTTGAGCCAACCATAAGTTAGCAACATTGTTTGGGAGATCTAGCACAGCAAGACATCAAAGAATACTTATAACAACTTGCAGAAATTTACCCAAAGTTCACCATCCAAGTCACAAACCTTCCATCAATGAGTCTGTATGAATGCAAAGTGAGATATGTGGTCAGGAGTCAGCTCTTCTCCAGCCAGGATTGCAATCTTTGCTTTGCATCAACCTCTACTCATTTTCACCCTTTTCTTGAGGGTCTAGCTAGGGTGAATATATGTTCTAATTTGTCTGGCAAAGTTCCAGTTTATCCTGTCTTAATAATTACTAGCACCTCCCTCACTCTCAAATGAGGACAGTTGGGATAATAAATTGTCACTCTAGGTTTTAGCTCTTCACATATCCAGTGTTTCATTTTCTCAGATTTCTCAGGGATATCAATTTGTCTGACTTGAACAGTATCTTTTAGTATCTACTTGATATTTTTATTTCACTGTTTTTTATACTACATATCCATTGCAGTGTAGAAGGGGAAACATAATTCATATCCTAAACTAATGTGCTATTTAAAATGTGACCAAAACTACTTGTTACTGGTCTGTGATGATAAGAGAAGCTTACCCCAGCATGTATCAGGCACCATTAGCTTCACTATGAGAAGAGTCCTCTGCACTAAGCAGTGTGCTTAGAGACATAGTTGCTTTGTGCTCTGGTGTAAGTCCCATATCTCTTCATGGACAGCAAAAAAACCACAAAACAAAAAAACAGTTTGCAGACCAGCACTATGAGTAGCACTCTCCTACACTGAACTACAGTATATTTTGAGGCCAAACACACACACACACCAAGGACTTTTAAATGACTAGATCAGTGATGGCGAACCTATGACCCGCGTGTCAGCACTGACACGCGTAGCCATTTCTGATGACACGCAGCCGCTAAGGCGGCCGCATGCCGAGGATGAAACATTTGCTGCTCCTGAGGATGAAACATTTGCGAAATAATGTTTTTTCCTCCAAGTGACACACTACCCGAGTTATGCTCAGTTTTTTGGCGAAGTTTGACACACCAAGCTCAAAAGGTTGCCCATCACTGGACTAGATAATTAATGTTCTGGGTTATACAGAAACCCTGGTTGATTTTTATTGAAGTATTTAGTATTTAAGTGTTTGGGAGATTTGGAGAGAAAGTGATTGGAGACTGGATGATATTATTACTTTACTCACCTATATATATAAAAGCCTAATATGCTAAGTGTCCAACCGATTGGTCAACCATTTGGTCGACCACTCTACCAATTGCTATGACTCGCACTGACCACCAGGGGCCAGATGTTCCAACCGGTAGGTTAGTTTGCTGCTGGGGTCTGGCCCATCGGGACTGGGCTAGACCTCCAGACATGCGCTGGAGCCCTCCCACGGTCCCTCCCCGGCTGGCTGGCCCCAATCAATCCCATCCGGACTGGGTGAGACAGGCTTGACATGCCCTGGAGCCCTCCAGTGGTCCCTCCCTGGCCTCTAAAATATTTCTTCTAAATAATTTCCTTTCAATGTGCACAAATTTGTGCACCAGGCCTCTAGTTTAAAATAATGGAATATAGTTTCACAGTATTTTTCAGGAGCAGATTTTGTTCAGAGGGATGTAATTTGGTTTTTATTTAAGGATTCATAAATAAGTGCAAAAATCATAAGGAAAAACAATGATAATCATAGAATTCAGGAGAATGGTTTCCTCTAGGAAGCATGGGGTGGAGGATATTGGTGATACAGAGTGTGAGGTCTCATCATCTTATCAGCTGTTCTCAGAACAGGATTAATAATCTGGCTAGCATCATTTAAACAACACTGAGGCTTACCACTTCGTATTTCTTGGGGATTTTGTGTTTTTGGAAGTGTTTTCTTTCTTGATCTGGGGGCTAATGGGTGTTCACTTTATAATTTTTCATTAATTTATACATTAATGTTTTTATAAACTTGTTAGCCATTTAATGTTTTGGCAATTAAAAGAATTTTAATGAAAGAAACTGACTCAGCTGTCCATTTTTCCCAGTTTTTCTGGGAATTTGATTAATCTGGCCATTTATTATAAGTACACATTCCAGGCCTTTCCCTGGAGGTTATGATTTGGGGACCAATGAATCTGAATATAGATGTTTAATGAATCCAGTAATCAGGCAAGTTAGAGAGAAAACGATTTTAAAAATAGAGGTTCTATCAAACTCATATATTCAAATCATGACTTTCAGAAATGTTGAACAGAACAGAAAGCTAAAATAGAATAGTTATTGAAATAATTTAAAAAATTTACCATAACTGAAAGACAGTATTGCAGGTTGAACCATCCTACCAAGTAAACAACACAGTGGAAGAAACAGACTTATCAGTGTGCATCACTGAAAGTTAGAATAAATACAAATCTGAAGGAAAGTTACTTTAGCTTAGAATTCTGTACTTAACCAAAACAATTAACTGTTAGATTAACAACCCCTTTATTGTAGTGTCTACTATGATTGGGAAGGAAAGTACAGGGAAGTAAACCAGAAGGTGGAAGACATATAATTAATGAAATAGGAACCAGCTTGAGAAAGAGAGCAGAAAGGAATCCCTAGGATAGTGAGGGAGGGTCCCAAACTACAGTGGTACAGCAAGCCTAGAACGCAGCCAATTCAGACTGAATAGCCCAGAATGTGTTTGGTGGGGTGGGGGTAGAGGTTAAAAGAATGAAATTCCTATTGAAATAACTAGTCAGTTAATCATGCCTGAAACTGGAAAAAAAAATCAAGCTGTAGCAATACCAGAAAAATCAGCTTTAAAAAAAGACACTTTACCATTGTCAAAATAGAAAATATACATGACTTCAAAGATATGATGCTCCGATTTGGAAGACCTTTAAACATGAACACTGTGTTCTTAGTCAGGCACTTTTTTTTTTTAACCCTGGGTGCCCATTAGAACCCATGTAGGGACTTTTCAGAAAAGTCCTGAGACCCTGGCCCCACCTCAAGTTTCCAATTTAATTGGTCTGAGATGGAGCCAGGACTCCCAGAGTTGAGAACCTTCCTTTATGTACATTATCATTTAATTCTCAGCAACCTCACAAGGTAAGTCATTTTTCAGTGAAACTGCATGGCTTACTGTAGAAAATACAGAAACATATAAAGAATTTACTAGCTCATTATCCCACACTGAAGACTTTTACCTCCATCCTTCATTTACTTTTTCCTAAGAACTAGAGCATTCCCCTACATAACCACAATACCATTAGTCCCCCATTTTTGACCCATTTATTTGCATTATCTGTCTGGCCTTTGATTACAGTAGCCTCTGAAACACTAGTTTTCTTAGTGAACCACCTGAAAATCTTGACTTCTGTCTCTGGCTTTGGGAAATATGAAAATGTCCCTAGCTTCCAGGCATTTCTTGAGTAAGCTGAGAAGTTTTAGGGTCAGGTGCATCTCACCGCTTACATTTGTCAGAAAAATAAAATGCTGAGGACTGGGCAGGTCCTCAAAGGATATGACCAAGGGCTTATTGATAACTGAAGTGGAGTGGCTTTTCCTTGATTGGTCAAGACAACCCACGTCCTCACAAGTAAACAAGTGTTTCTTCTCTCATTTCCCATCCATGATTGCTTATCTACACACTCAAAACCCCCTTTTCTTACTGGCTTTCCTTGTGGGGGAAAAGGACTCAGTTGAAATTGATCCACCTTCTCCTTCGCTTATGTTACCTTGTCTCTTCCAGTCCTAGATTTTCCCCCGATATTACCTCAATCTCATACTTAGGTATGAGATTTGAATCAGGGACTTCACCTATGTTGAAAAGAGCCCTTCAGTTTTCTTTTTATTGGCAGTGATGATAGCATTTCCTACAGAGCACAATATCATAAGAAGTATTAATACTATCAAAATGTTAAACTTAGGGATTCCCTTTTGGGATGATGGTAATGTTCTGGAACTAGATAGATGATAGTTGAATAACATTGTGAATGTACAAAAAATATCACTGAATGATACTTTATACTCTAAAATGATAAGTGTTACGTGTATTTTCCAGGATTAAAAAATCTCCTTGCCCTAGCCAATTTGGCTCAGTGGATAGAGCGTCAGCCCCAGGACTGAAGGGTCCTGGGTTTGATTCCAGTCAAGGGCACATACCTCAGTTGCAGATGTGCAGGAGGCAACCAATTGATGTGTCTCTCTCACATCGATATTTCTCTCTGTGTGTCTCTCCCCCTCCCTTCCACTCTCTCTAAAAATCAATGGGAAAATATCCTTGGGGGAGGATTAACAAAAATAAATAAAAATCTCCTTATGCTCTCACAGCTTGGGGGGAGGGGGGGATATGGAAGTATGTTCTTTGTACAAATTCTCTCTCTATCCAAGACCAGTTTGCAGCCAGTTCCCAGGCATTCTCACGAAAACTAACGATTTTATAAAGCCTCTTGGGCAAATGTTTTGTGCCGGGCTGGCCTCCCCTGCCACACTGGCTGTTCTTCTGATTCCTCTTTGCACCCTGGATTGGTGAGTGTTCAGAGCAATAAATCTACTTTTCAGATTAGCCTCAACAAAGTATAAGGAAATGAGGGAGGCCCTGGCTGGGTAGCTCAGTTGGTTAGAGCATTGTCCCGATACACCAAGGTTGCAGGTACCATCCCCAGTCAGGGCACACAGAAGAATCAAACAGTGAATGCATAAATAAGTGGAACAGCATATCAGTGTTTCTCTCTCAAATCAATTTTTTAAAAAATGAAGGAGTCCACTAACATTAAAAAACAATAACATTCAAATTACCTTAATTAGTTTTCACAGTTGTGAAAGCAATAGAACCATTTCCTATAAAATATTATATTTTACAACCACAGTAAACATACATGATAAGTCACCCTCCACCCCTGTGTCTTTCCCAACAACCCCTGGGATGCCTCTTTATGGTACATTTGACATGCACTGTTCTAGTTCAGACTATTTTCTTCACTGCTTGGTGTTTGTTGGTTTGTTTGTTTGTTTGTTTATGAGTGTTTAAAGAAATTTACAGGAAACCTCCTTAAATCACATGTAAGGGTTCAGACCTGCCAAGAAGCAAAAGCTATATTCTCTGACATACCTACAGAGCACTTGCCAGTGCCCTGTGAATGATGGGGACAGTTCAGTTCAATTTGATATGAAAACACACATATGTAACACATAAATATCTGTAGTTATTTATATTTTACGAAGTACCTTAGAAATACATATATGTTCAGAAGGGAAAATAAGGACACATTGATAAGTAGAAAGAAAGTGGAGGTCACTTTTAATCTCGCTACTTTGAAATACTGTTAATATCTGAGGCATGCAGGTGTATGTTTTAAAAGTAAAAATTAAGCCCTAGCCAGTTTTGCTCAGTGGATAGAGTGTTGGCCTGCGGACTGGAGTGTCCCGGGTTTGATTCCGGTCAAGGGCATGTACCTCGGTTGCAGGCTCGATCCCCAGATCTGGTTGGGGTGTGCAGGAGGCAACCAATCAATGTGTCTCTCTCACATTGGTGTTCCTGTCTGTCCCTCTCCCTTCCACTCTCTCTAAAAATCAATGGAAAAAATATCCTCAAGTGAGGATTTAAAATTAAAAATTAAGTGTGCTGTTTTATAATCAGATTTTATCCCTTATCAGAATATTTTTGCACTAAATGAACATATATTTTTTAGTCTAAGTGGTAAATGAAAGATCTGATAAGTTTTCCATAAAAAGAAAACATGCCGAACATAGATAGTTTCTGACCCCATGCTACTTATCTCTCTTCTGTAGATCCTCAGCGGGAATTCAACAGTAGGCCAGCAACAGGATATGTACCTGTGGAATTTTGGAAAAAAACCGGTATGTGCCTATCTCCTTATAGGTTGCATGTACTCACTGATTTGTGCCAGTGTGCAGCACATATTTGAGGGAAAGGTGGTGGTCTCATTACAACCTCCTCATAGAACTCTAGGCTCCTGCCTCTCTCCTCCAGCTTTCCCACACATCTGGATGTCCCTCATGTTACTTTGCAGGTCAAGAATTTGGAATGCCTCCCAGGAGTCCATGCAGGTCTCTTTCACATGCTTCTGGGTCCCACTCAGACATTAAGTAACCAACTCTTTCTTCCCTATTTATTGGAGTCTCTGTTTCTGGTCATGTAGCTTAATTTGTTTCTATCTGTTCTGTTCACTAGTATCTGCACACACTGTGCTCACACACTACACATTTCATTTATTCTTCTCTTGAAAAAACTGTCTCTTTTTCCTTTCACCTTCACTGTCCCCAGCTTCATGAAATTAGTTCTGGGGAGGCCTCAATTTCTATAAGAATAAAGAAGGTAGGACTGCCTATTGTGGTAAGATAGGGGTTTAAATTAATATCTCATTCTTAATATTTACCTCATCCAAATTCTAGCTGCCTTTTCTTCTTACCTCCCTTTCCTAGTAACATTTATTTTTAGTCCAATATAGTTCTTTATTTTCTTTCTAAGATAAAATTTATTTCTACAAAAAGTTAATACCTGTCATTCAGAAAGACTTTCAAGAGCATCAAGAACATAATAAACAAATGGACAAAATATATGAACAGACAAATTATGAGAAATGTAAATAAACCTGTTGCAAAATGTTTACTTTTACTGGCAATCCAAAAAATTACCATGCACAACATCTCCGTGGTAACTGGTGATTTTCTACTTGGGAGGTACCTTTGGTTAACTATGGTTAAGAACCAGATTATGGTATTAGGCCAGCTAAATTTGAGTCCTTGTTCTGGTCTAGTGCCACCTGTGACCTTAAATTACCTTGAGCAAGATAGTTATTCAAACTGTGATTTTTATTGATCCTTAAACTTAGAGGATAAATGTTCTTCAGGGCATTATTATGTTGGCTCAATAAGAGAGACTTAACACCTACCTGGTAACTAATAGGATATGAAAGGTAGCTGTGGTGAGCCACAATGAACTGTGTGGCTATCAAGAGTAAAGGAACCCTAGCTGGTTTGGCTCAGTGGATAGGACGTTGGCCTGCGGACTGAAGGGTCCCGGGTTCGATTCCGGTCAAAGGCACATGCTCGCGTTGTGGGCTCAATCCCCAGTAGGGGTCATGCAGGAGGCAGCCGATCAATGATTCTTTCTCATCATTGATGTTTCTATCTCTCTCTCTCCCTCTCCCTTCCTCTCTGAAATCAATAAAAATACATTTTTTTAAAAAGAGTAAAGGAAGCATGGAGTTCAGTGCCAATCAACTCAGCATCATTCTTGCTTGGCCTTTGAGGTGAAAACTTTCCTTTCTTAAGGCTGGAGCAATAAAATGCAAAGTTCTATGATGATAGCCTAGAACCGTCGTTGGCAAACTGTGGCTCGCGAGCCACATGCGGCTCTTTGGCCCCTTGAGTGGGCTCTTCCACAAAATACCACGGCCTGGGCGAGTCTATTTTGAAGAAGTGGCGTTAGAAGAAGTTTAAGTTTAAAGAATTTGGCTCTCAAAAGAAATTTCAATCGTTGGTATTTGGCTGTTGGTATTTGGCTCTGTTGACGAATGAGTTTGCCGACCACTGGGCTAGAACACTCTGTTTAAACCTCCTTTGAGCATAGGCCACATGCAAGAGCCAAGCAACAAGGGAGTTTCTTTAGGCTTCTGTCATCTTGTAGTCTCAGGAGGGAGGTCATTTACATTGGGACTTAGGGCTGAGGCTCAAATACGTAGTGTGTTATTTGGAGCAGCAGTCGCCAACCTTTCGGACCTCACGGACCACCACCGGTTGGTGACCGCTGATTTGGAGTGTCCATCCTATAGAAACCATGCAGGGTGATGATGATGGGAGAAAGTGACCAGGAGCCAAGTGGGGTAATGGTAACTGGACACGGCTGTGGAAGTCCAGGGTTCCCGGCAACCTGCCCATTTTTCTCTACCTGGGTCAATATTATATACCAGCTGCCTCCTGTTCATTTATACCTGGATGCCCCAGAGGCACCGCAACCTTCTCTTGCCTCCACCCCAGCATTTTGCTTATTATTCGTTTTGTTGCATACCACTACCATCCTTCCCCTTTACCTTCACCTCCAGACCCCTGGATGCTACTGATCTCATTCTGCCTCCCGCCTCTACTCTGTGCTACTTGCTTCTGCCTAAATTCAGAGACTGTTCTCTCTCTTCTTCTAAATTGTTGTCCCAGTCTCTCAATTGGTTCTTCTGCCTTCATTTTTTTCTCCTTGCGTAGAACCCTTTAGAGTTCACATTTTCTTTAGAAAAAGGGCCATGAGATGCAAGACTTTCCAAAAATTCATTTCCACCTCCCATCTCAACCAGGACACATACTCTTGTAAAGCTGACCACTTTCCCCTTGTTCTCTTGGCTCTCGTACTGACACCTAAGCCACCTTTATACTTATCACAAACAGTTATGAGAATATAGACTATATCTTAGTCACCTAGCTGTCCCCAGTCCCAAGCACAGTGCCCACGTCCATCTATATACTCAAGAAATGGTTGCATGAATGGACAAGTGAGTATAAGAATAAAAGTGAACACATATGTCATATGTTCATCCCTGTGTGTTTTTTTAAAAAGTCATCTAGTTTCAGTTTTGTCCCTATTTAGAAATTATGTGGGGTGGGAGGGAAAAGATTTATCGGCCAGTTGATTTTACTGTCACTTTCTTCTAGAAGAAGCTGTGAATAAGGTGAAAATTCAGGCCATGTCAGAAGTACAGAAAGCTGTTGCTGAGGCAGAGCAAAAAGCCTTTGAAGTGATTGCAACAGAGAGAGCTCGGATGGAGCAAACCATAGCGGACGTCAAACGGCAGGCCGCAGAGGATGCCTTCCTTGTCATAAATGAACAAGAAGAGTCAACGGAGGTCAGAGTTCTGTTAGTCCTGGGGGCTGGGGCTGGGGCTGGGGCTTGGGCAGCTGGAGTGAACCAGCCCACTGCTTTCTTCTCAAGTGCTAGGCAGCAAGACAGAACCGTCTGCTCTTGAACTACATGATTGTAATTATCCAGTACCAGAAGGGTTTTATTGCCCAATTATATAGGTAGTTATTTATATTCTAGGAAGTATCCTAAAAAGTGGGGCAAAAGTAGATTTACAGTTGTTCATATGGAAAATAATGCAATATTTAATAAATACAGTAAACTCTTTCGCCCTGGCTGTTGTGGCTCAGTTGGCTGGGCTTTGTCCTGTGTACCGAAAGGTTGCCTGTTGGATTCCTGGTCAGGGCACACAACCTAGGTTGCAGGTTCAATCCCCAATAGGGGGTATGCAGAGGCAGCCAATCGATGTTTTGCCCTCACATTGATGATTCTTCCTCTCCCTTCCTCTCTCTCTGAAAATCAATAAAAAGTATTTTTTTTAAAAAGAATAAACTCTGTACTTCGTATACTCACTGCTATAAACCTACTTTTGCCCCACCATGTATTATATTCTTACTCTATTGGTTTTAATTTTGAAAACTCACCCTAAAACCAGAGTTTGTGGATTGCATGGCAATGATGACATTCCCCTTCACTGAGTGGGCTTATGTACTGTGTGTCAGCCACAAAGCCAAGTGTGTGTATTGTCTTTTTGATCCTCACAATGACTCTAGGAGGTGGTGTTACTGGATTCCAATTTCACAAGTGAGGAAACTGTGGATTAGGGACTTTTCCCAGTGCTGAAGCCAGGGTGCAGGAGTGAGGAAATGGAGGCCCCTGTAGCATCTGGGCTGCTTGTAAATAGGGTAGTTCTTTTATGGGTTGAAGTGACAGATGGGGCACACCTGCCCAACTCTCCAAGACCCATGGCCCAGGACTTGGTGATGCTTCTAAGAGAAACAAGACACTCTTGTACCACAGAGGATAAAAATAAACTAAGGGGGGAGAGGGCGAGAATAGCACATGACAAAAACACCAAGATGTTTTATTTCTAAATAGGTAGATTCCATCTACTAATTGAGAAATTAGCTATCTTTGGGACATTCTCTTGAAGTTATAAAAAACTGGGTATTTTAGTTGATTTGTTTTCTTTATTTAAAAAAAAAATTTTTTTGTTAATCCTCACCCAAGGATATTTTTCCATTGGTTTTTAGAGAGAGGAAGAGAAAGGGAGAGACAGAGAGAGACATTGATGTGTCACAATGGTTGTCTCCTGCATACACCCCGACCAGGGCCAGGGAACCTGTATTTGAGGTGCATGCCCTTGACCAGAATCGAACCCAGTACCCTTCAGTCCGCGGGCCCACGTTCTATCCACTGAGCCATCCACTGAGCCAAACTGGCTAGGGCTGGTTTGTTTGTTTCCTTAAACAACAGGAAGTTTATTTTATCAATCCTTTTAAGTGATCCCTTTCAATATAGCAATGCCAAGCACGGCGATGTAAAGACAAAAATGTCTAAATATCATGTGGCCATCACAGAGGATGTGGAAAATTCCTTACTGTAGCATTCTATAAAAGACACTGAGTTGTGAGAAAATAGTTTATTTAATTTACCCTGTAGACTGTGCAGTGATACCAGGTTTCAGATGAGTGAATGGTTATATTGGTGAGAATGTAATTTCTCCAAATTTTTACTTGCTGTCAGAAATGTATGCTGCATTATGTGATCAAAAGTCATTTTTTTTTTTCATTGATTTCAGAGAGGAAGGGAGAGAGAGATAGACACATCAATGATGAAAGTGAATCATTGCTCGGCTGCCTCTTGCACACCCCACACTGGGGATCAAGCCCACAACCCAGGCATGTGCCCTTACCAGGAATCGAACCATGACCTCCTGATTCACGGAATGATGATTTGAAGGGTGACTACAATAATAAACCTTTCTTGTCTTACATCGTAGCCAAAGCCTCGTGATTAAGTCAGGAAATGTCACAGGGAAAGGGAACACAACAATGACCTGTTTAACCTTTGCTGCTCTGACACTTACCACAATGTTCCTGCGTGTATAGACTGATCCTGCCTCAGTGGGAAGCTGTCCTTACCTTGTTTTAATATGTTTCATAAATTATTAAATAAGCTATTTTTAATAGAATGGCAGCCAAGGCGAAAGTTCCAGTGCTTTAGTACTCTGCCCCGGTGTGAGACATTCTTGCAGACTTGGGCAGAGGGAGTAGAAGTCTCCCGTCAGCTAGGGCTGCCCGGTTGGCCTGTTTTGACAGCAGCCCCATGCAGACAACCACTGAGGTCTTCCCCACAAGTGACAATGTTCTGCCAGCGCATTGTTTGGAGTCAGCCTATCAGGCTCCAAAGTCTGACGTTCTCTGGAATGCAGTTTGCTTGAGCCCTAAGAATTACTTCAGCTTCCTATTTTGGTCCTCTGGTATTTGTGTCGGCAAGTTTAGGCAGTCCTTAGAGTGTATTTCCTGAGAAGCCTGTTGTGTTAGACAGGAGTATACTGCCCTTTCTAATGTTCTTTGAAACTAAACTTCTACATTGAGTATAGTGCAGGCAGGAGGTCCGGGTTCTAGACTTTGCATGACCAAGTGATTTTTTTTTACTCACCTGAGGATATGTTTTTATTGATTTTTATTTTATTTGTTTTTTTGCTTATTCCTCACCCGAAGACATGCTAAGAGAGAGAAAAACATTGATCGATTGCCTTCCATACGCATCCCAATCAGGGATCAAACCCACAATCCAGTTACGTGCCCTGACCAAGAATCCAATTGACAACCTTTTAGTGCAAGGATGACACTCAAACCAACTGAGCGCTCTGACCAGGCTGTTTTTATTGATTTTAGCAGGAGAGAAAGGAAGACCACATATGCCCTGACTGGGAATGGACCCATAACATTTTAGTGTATGGAACAATGCTCCAACCAACTGAGCCACACCGGCCAGGGCCAAGTAAACATCTTATAACCTTAGGCAAGTCCCTGCCTCAGTTTCCCATCTGTGCAACCCAAGAGGTGGGCCAGGTGGCCCTTTTCAACGCTTGCTGTCCCATTGCCACTTGAGCAAGTGTCCTGATTTCATGGGGGATGGTGTCTTCCTTCCCTAGGAGTGGTCAGACTGGGCCTTGTGATTGGCTCTGCTATTCTGGAGAACTTGGGGAGAGAGGTCTTGTCCAGCGCTGGGCTTGGCACGCTGCAATCGGCACGCTGCAATTCAGCGCTGCTCAAGTCCTTCCAGTTACCTAAGAAATCATTGCCCCTCCCTGGTAGCTTCCTCTGGCCAATGCCATAAGGCTTTTCTCTTGTAAGTGGACCTGGAGACCTTGGGTGCAGAAAAAAACACTTGTGTCACTACTGGAGTCACCACTGGAATCTAGAGGAAGGAGAGGAGTACCAAGGAGCAGGTTTCTACTGCCTCTCTCATGGCTGCTACTTGTAGCTCTCACCACGGCTCACCTGGCTCATATCCTCTATCATAGAATTAGTGCATTCTCAAATGTGCATTCCTCCCTCTCGTGTGGTCTCTGCTGGACCCTAGCAGTACCCATCCCCCCTCTAGGAAAGTGCAAAATAGTAAGAAAACTTCCTGACCTAGACCCCTGGGCCCCTGAGTGCTGAGATACTGCAGGGGCTCCCATAAATAAACCAGAAGTTTCCTCACAACCCCCAGCTCACCTATGACAAGGCACATCTCTGAAAGGAGAATGGACACAGAGGAAGTAATATAACCATCTATGCTCCTGGCAGGTAACTTTTCTAAAAGATCAGGTGTTGTCAGTGAAAATATGGTTATTCCTCTGTTGGGAAGACCAAGAGAGGGAACCATGTGTGGTCTTAGGATAGACAGTTATGGTGGGGGACGTTGGGACAGAGTTAGGTGTGGTTGCTGAGGAATGAATCGTGAGTCAGTGCCTTCACAGGATGTGGGGCTTCCGCCTGCCCTGCATGATGCTGTTTGTGTGTTTTCACATCCCCCGCATCTCGCTGTCCCCTCCGTCAGGGTAGGTACTCTTCCTCTGTTTCTCAGGAAACTCAGAAAGCAGAGACAGGAGAATCAGGACCAGCACAGGTGTGTGTAGGTCCACGCCCCCTCTTCTACAGGGCAGGCGATGAGTGCAACAAGCCTGCCCCACAATATCCAAGCATCTAACCCATGTCTGTGCTTGCAGAACTGCTGGAACTGTGGCCGCAAAGCCAGCGAGACCTGCAGCGGCTGCAATATCGCACGGTACTGCGGCTCCTTCTGCCAACATAAGGACTGGGAGCGGCACCACCGCCTCTGTGGCCAGAACCTGCACGGCCAGAGTCCCCACAGCCAGAGCCGGCCACTGCTTCCTGGGGGGCGGTCGGCCAGGTCTGCCGATTGCAGCGTGCCGAGCCCAGCGCTGGACAAGACCTCAGCAACCACCTCGCGCTCCTCAACACCTGCCTCCGTGACAGCCATCGACAGCAACGGACTCTGAGCCCAGGCTCCTTCCCCCTGATGACCTCACGGCACCAGGGCTGGACCAGTGCAAGTAGCCGCTGGGTCATCAGCAAGAAGTGAAGTGGAGGCAGAAAGAGTCCAAGCCCAGCAAACATTGCTTCACAGCCTCTCCAGACACCTGCCCGTTTCCCATGTGTCCTTGGGGGAAATAGTGTGCCGTCCTCTGCACACAGGCAGTTGGCTGGAGCTGCCTCTTCCATGGCTTTCTGGTTTGTTCCTCTCCCAGCTGGAGCTGGCGTGGCGGGCGCCTTTTCAGTGTGGACCACCAGCTCCCCTCCCTGCCTTTGAGGCAGCAGACTGTCATATGTGCCCGGCCAGGCTGGAGGCAGCTGGCCCCATGCACTGTCTCCTGCTCCACTGTCCTCCCGCAGCAGAGGCCTGGAGGCTGAGAGCAGGCTGTAGAGAGGGTCCTCCTGACAGGGAGTGGCCCCCCTCATCCCCAACAGCTTCATGAGCCCATTTCCACCCTCAGCAGATGCCACTGATTGGCCCCAAGGGGACTTCGGGGAGGCAAAAAGCAGCACTCAGGACTCCCTTCACCCTGCTGTTCAGACTTGTTAAAATTCTCAGAAACCACAGGAAAGTCACCATTTTAGTAAAAGCACCCATAACAATAAAAAATAAATAAAACTTCCACCAAGCATCACAGATCATCTTGGACAAGGTTTTCTAACCTGCCTGGCTACTTTAGTTGGGACCCAGTTTTCTCTCTCTCTGATTTGATTTTGCTTGTGCAGAAAAGTTTCCAGCACATGGATTGGTCTGAAGAAGAAGAATGAGACTCAGGTGTAGATTAGTCTGTTCTCTGAGCATTTTGGCCAACTACTATCGTCAAGTTGTTGAATGGATCATCTGTTGGAAACTCAGAACCTCTTGTCACCGCTTGGCTGTTTGCACAGTCATCTTGTTCTGTGTCTTCTTATCTCAGACCACGCGTGTCCAGATCACAGTGTGTATCGGTCTCTGTTTGGCACCTCTGAAGCCGCAGTTGCCCCATAGGATGTGATGTGGTGTGACTAGGACTCGCCTCACTAATCAGGGCCTGGTAACTTCTGAGCAGCCCTCATGGACCTGAAAGAATTCTTCAGACCTCATGGTTTCATGTCATCATACATAACTGCATCAGTTTACTATTGGGCACACAATCTCAGATTCCCTTCTCGTGTGTTTGATACATACCCATTTTGAGCTAAGAAATTTTGTGAAATGTGAGAACCATTGACCAGTTTTTCTTCCTATCTTCAGGGAGTTTTCCAGCTATTGACCTGGCTCTCCAAATATGACATCACCTAAACCTGTTTTAAAATGTTAAGAACTGCCGCACACATTTTCCCCTGACTTTTCTACTCTCCACCTCCTCGCCTCCAGCACCTTCTCTCCCCACGGAATCAGTTGGGGTGAGTTGGTCGACCCTGCTCCTGCTGGCACTTGAGAGCCCTGCTTTAGATAGCCACTTTTTGTGCAATGAGAGTGAAATAGAAGCTCTCGTCCTATAAAGGGAAAGTAATCAGCATAGGTAGCATTGTCCTTGCTTTAAGAATTTCTAGTCCCTAACTGACCTTACCCAAGGATGTTCTATCTTATAAAGAAACTCAATACAAGGCAACTTTAAAATACCTGTATTTCCATTGTAGAAAGTAAAGTATACACAGAGAAGGATTAACAGTAATGTTACATTGATTTGGAACTCTAAGCTGTAGTACTTGTGGGGTGTTCTGACTTTAACAGGGATGAAGTCAGCACCCCAGATGGACTTGCCTATATTTTCATAAGATACAGAATGTCCCCCAAGGAGGTCATGGGGCCTATAAATCAGTTTACAGCAAGAGGGTGTTTCGAGGTGTCCACTGGGTCTGTCCTCAGCTCACTCACTGTCTTTTCATTGGCAAATCAGATGAACACCTAGGCAGGTTCTTTAATCACTTTATATATATTGATTTCAGAGAGGAAGGGAGAGGGAGAGAAAGATAGAAACATTAATGATGAGAGAGAATCATCAATCAGCTGCCTCCTGCACGCCCCCCACTGGGGATCGAGCCTGCAACCCGGGCATGTGCCCTTGACAGGAATCGAACCTGGGACCCTTCAGTCCACAGGTTGATGCTCTATCCACTGAGCCAAACCAGCTAGGATGGGGTTCTTTAATCTTAAGTACCCACAAGACTAGACAGGGTAGATCAGATTTTTCTTCGTTGGAATAAAGACCAAAACCAACAAGATATTATCAGAGCTCGATGTCATTTTCTTAAGCTAAGGCATAGGTTTAGTTGTGCAGGGCCTAGCTGACTCTGTGGGCTGTGGTTCCAATGACAGCTTCGTTTTCAGAGTTTCTGTGATGCTATTCAACACTGCTTTGCTCATGTACTACCCAGAGTCCAAGCTGAAAACCTCGGCAGTATTTGGTCAGTTTCACACAGGGGATTGCAGGCCTCTGTTCAAGGCTTACTATTTAGATGGAAAGAATTCCTTTCTCCAGCTTCCTGTCTGAAATCCTCCAGCTCTCTGGTTGGGAGGAGGTGATGGCACTGGCAGTGTCTTGGGAGGGGGTGATGGCACTGGAGAGACAGGGTTGAGTCTGAGTTCCCCACTTGATTTCCAGTTTCTGCTAATACCACTCCAGCTACCAGGTGGGGGGTTCAAGTTCAGGCTTCCCACCGTCATCTAGTTGGATTTTAAATATTTTTATATAATCAGGTTTCTTAGAGGACCAACTTTTGTAGCTAATATTTGGGGGGACAAAAGGTAGAAGGGTTCGGAGTGATGGTACTGAAGATGTTATCAAGGCAGTCACGGGCTCTTCAATGTTACCCTAGAAGTCAAAAGCAAATGTGACATATGTTGACCAGTGTCACCCCAATAAATTTAATAAATTTTTTTTAAAAAAGTGACACAAGCCTGCCCAACGGTCAGAGCACATCTGGAGGATGAGGCCAGTGTTCAGGGATACTGACAAGTGATGGGATATCATTGTCCTACCCAGTGAAGAATGGTTGCAGGAACCAGAGAAGAGCAGAAGAGACCAGTGTGGGTGCGTTAGATGTTCCGAGGGATACTTGAGGGCTGGCCCCTCAGATCTTCAGTCGCCTTCTGTGTCCCCACTGCCTGCAGCATGCCTGGCTCTACCTCATGGTGAAAACTGAGTCTGGAAGAAGTTTGTTCATTTCACCTGCGCAGGAATAGCCACCCACCTTCTGAGGTGTGAGCACTCCCCACTTTGGCTCCAGGGGCCATGGGCCCTAAGGTCACCGAGTGAGTGGATCTTTTCCTGTACCGTGCTGAGTGGTGTGTGTGTCTCGATGGATCTAAGTCTGGAAACAGGACACATCTACCCAGCATGGGTACGTCCGACACGCTGCAGTGCCCATCCAGGCCAGCTGGTCTACCAGGAGCCCCTCCCTTCTTGGTGTCAATGTGAGCATCTTCAGCTTCTAGACAGAAAACCTACACTTGACTTTGTGCAGCCTGTTCCAAAGTCGAATTGATACCCAGTGCTGTCACCTGCTTGCAAAGAGTGTAGACCTTGTTCTAGGTAGCTCCAGAAAAGATTTCAGCAAGTGGATTTGAAGGTTCAACAACAAAAAATTGGAATTGTATGGTGGTGAATTCTTCAGAATGAAAGCATAGGTGATGACCAGCTGGCTGTTTGTCCTGGAAATTGTGGAAGGGATTGTGGATTGAATAAATCATTTAAAATAGAATATATCTTGGAGGCTTTCTTCAGAACTGGTTTCTAGACTCCCAGGTCAGTTGACCAAGCCAACTTTCTTAAATTTATTATTTTTTAGCTCTTTGCAGAAAACTGGGTGGTGGTGTGTTTGAACCAAATGTAAGAAAAGCCAGAGGAACCTGGGCTGTTCCCATATGGGCCAGACAGCCACTGTCAGGAGGAGTCCTGTCCGGGGTGGGGTGGGTACTGGGCCAGCTGCCCAATAGGGCCCTTCCAACTCTGGGTGCCTAGTTCCTGTGAAACCAAAACGTTGACTCCCTGCCTCTTTGCCCACATGCTTTGACATGCTCATTTCCAAAGATGATGGTGCAGGTGACCTTTTCCACCAAGGGCCAGAAGGTCAGGAGGCCTGAGGGCAGTGGGCCTTGCATCCTCCCTTCCTTCCACAGCCACAGAGATGGTGCTTCCCCTGCAGACCCCATCTGGTCCGATCCACTACTGCCCAGCATACACTCATTGATGCTTATACCAAATAGGGCATGTGTGGCTAGTGGCTGGCAGGGACAGCCCTGTCCCTGTGTTGGAGTTGGCAAAGAAGCAGCAATACGCATTAGGTGAATGGCTGAAAGTGCTGTTTGGCTAAGAGGCCTTCAGTCCACTTTCATAGCTTTCCAAGTTCCTGATGAGGCTACAAAAGCTCCATTTGTAAAAGAAAGCCAATAATGTAAATAAAAAACTAAGCCTCCAAGCGTGATTTTTTAAGGGATTCGATGAATGTGAAACCACCCACAGAATGCGGTAGGGTCTGGTTTTTCTGTGCTTTGTCATTTCTCTGATAGGAACTTTTGTTACTTAACTCTGTGCATAACTTATTTAATGTACTGTATAAACAAACCAAAACTGTTAAATATGTATTTAGTTTGTTCTACTTAAAGTAGTCAATAAAAAGGCTATATTCCTTTTTTGACTCAAACTGGAATGCCACTGGGAGGGAAGGTGGTAGGTGCACTGAGACATCGGACAGGCAGGCTTCTGCGTCCTCTCCCCTTTCTGCCCCCGTCTTGGGCGAAGCGTGGGAGTGGGAGTGGGCAGACCTCCAGTGGTCCTTGCTACGGCCTAAAGAGCCACCAGAGGAATGAAAGCAGGATTTGCTAAAGAGATGGTTCCAGCCGCTAGGCCTACGGGAAGCCAGCTGAGGGGCCCAGGCCCCACTGGGCTGGCTGCTCATGCCCATGACTTTGCCTGCCCACCCAGTGGGCCTGTGGTTAGTGCCAATAACAACTTACAGACTCCCAATTCCTTGTTAGTTTCTTCACCCTTAAGTGATTTAATAAGTAAACAACCACAGAAAGTTTGAAATGTTCATGTCCTTTTTATACTGATGTTAAATCATAAATAAGTCCATTGCCTTCCCGTTTACTTGCGGAATGGGTTGTATGCTTTAATCAAGGCCATAATTTTCTTAATTCTTCACCTCCTGTTGAGCAATTGGGTTGCTTTCCCGTTTTCCCAGTCTGGCATACTGAACTGAATGTCTTCCTTTGCTTGATTTATTTCTCTGGAATAATTTTCTCAAGTGGGATTTCTAGAACTGAATGCTTCTCAGACCCTCGAAGCATATGTTCAAACTGCTTTCCCTGAAAGCCCACCAGTTTGCTGTGCCTCCAACAAGCCGATCCTATCTTCAGGGCTCTGAGATGGTCCAGCCAGCTGTGAAATGACAGATTTGTGCAGGTGCACCTGTGTGTAGGAGTCTTTGGCTATTAGTCCAGTTTCTTAGTCGGTGACCCGAGGCCTCACTTCCTAAGGTTCTGGCCCCAGCCTCACTCTGTTGCCTGAATACCCAGCTCTGGCCTCTGCCCTAAACCTACTTCTAAGCAGTCTTGCCCAAGACCCTTGTTGGCACCACCAACTTCACAGGCCTCGAAAATGCATTGAGGGGTCGGTTACTAGATCTCAGAATAGGGAGAAGGGTCTGGCTGTGGCCTTTGCCCCAGAAGGCAAGGTGGGGGCTTAGCTGTGTGATCTTCCATGCACATGGGGACCAACTGCCTGTCTCCACAGCTGCCCAGCATTGCAACCCACCACCCAGATCAATTACAGGATCTCAGCCTTGTGACTGTCAGCTTACCACAAAAACATTTGGTAGCCAAGTCAGGAATCCACAGTCTGCCTTAGCTCTGGAAAAAAGGATCCCAGGGACTCTAGTGACAATATAGTAAAATGCTGTGTTAAATTTCCTATAGAGCCCTAACTGGTTTGGCTCAGTGGATAGAGTGTCGGCCTGCAAACTGAAGGGTCCCAGGTTCGATTCCAGTCAAGGGCATGTACCTTGCTTGCAGGCACATCCCCAGTAGGGGGTGTGCAGGAGGCAGCTGATCAATGTTTCTAACTCTCTATACCTCTCCCTTCCTCTCTGTAAAAAAATAAATAAAAATATATTTAAAAATATATCTTCTTACATAATAAAAAGGTAATATTTAAATTACCATCACTCCGCTACGCCCACGATTGGGCCAGCGGGAGACACAGGGGGCGGGACTCGGGGTGGCTGGGGTGGTGATTGGGCCGGCAGGACGCTGAGCTCGCGTTGCCAGCGTCACCGCTGGCAACGCAAGCTCAGCGTCTGTGCCACGGCTGTGCTGCGGCACAGACAGGCCTCTGGGGCAGCGAGCCGGCGTTTTGGAGGTTTGGAGGCGGCGGGGGGGGGGGGGGGGGGGGGGGGCGGGCGGGCGGCGTGGCTCCCCGGGGAGGAGTCTGGCGGCAGTTGGGCCGCAGGAGCACATGGCGGCGGCCCCAGCCTTCCTGGGCGGGAGGCAAAGGCAAGACCCCAGCCTGGGCTCAGCCGCAGGAGGACCACGCCCCCGCCCCGCCTCGCCCTAGGGGCCCAGGGACTTCGGAGCTGCCGACCAGCGGACAGACAGCTTACACGTGCATGATTAAATCATGCACTGGGCTTCTAGTATATATAGAAATGGCAGACTGAAAAATCTGCCATTGCCATAAACACCCAGATTCTGGATAATTTTTTAAAATATTTTTTTAATCTTTATTGTTGAAAGTATAAATTTTTTAAAATATATTTTTATTGATTTCAGAAAGGGAGAGAGAGATAGAAATATCAATGATGAGAATCATTGATCAGTTGCCTCCTGCATGCCCCCTACTGGGGATCAAGCCCGCAACCCAGGCATGTGCCCTTGACTGGAATCGAACCTGGGACCCTTCAGTCTGCAGGCCAATGCTCTATCCACTGAGCCAAACCAGCTAGGGCAAAAGTATAAATTTTAATGAGTGTACTTGTAACTGCATCGCTGAGGTCACAGATAAGAAAGTGTAGGAAATCCCCAAGGGCCAGGAAAAACTTGAGTAAACTGAAGCCACAGAGGAGGTTGAATACAAAAAGAGGGAGCCTGTGCTGCATGGGAGCAAAAGAAATTCCGAGAAGTGAAGTTTGAGCGATTAGCTGCCTCACGGGAAACATGAGAGAGATTAGGCTTTGAGCTACTACAAGAAAACAAAAAACCGGGACCTCTCCACAAGGCTAGAGGCAAGATCACTCTGGCTTCAGCCACAATGAGAAGGCAAGCAGGGAAAACATGCCTGTCTGCAAAGGGAACTAAGCAGAAAACCTCTCTGCCCCTGCTTGAAGAAAAAGAAAAAAAATCTGACCAGAGGCTATTAAGTATGTCTGCTCCCTTCAGGGGTTGAGGTTCAGATTTTCATTACTCCAGAGACCAAAGAATCCCTGGGCTGAGGAATTGAGATGATTCTAGGCTTATAGTATTATCTCCAGGTGTCTGGCAGAAGCAAAAATGCAAATCCTCTAGAGAAAAATACCAAAATAATCATAATATTGCATACCAAAGAATTATAAACTATTCAAAAAAGTTACTGAACATCCAATGAAACAAGTCACTCTAAGCAAGAGTCAGCAGATCAATAAACAATTTAGATCCCTGGGACTTCAGACGTTATCGGATACATAATATGAAGTAACTGAAACCTCAAGAAAAGAAATAGGCAAAAAAGTATGAGACTAAAAATAAATAGGCAGACAGCCCTCCCAGAGCCTGTACTCTGGGAGGGACAAAGCAGTAATCAAGCTCAAATAAAAATAAAACTGGGCAGATTTGAAAATAGAATTCTGGAAATGGCAATCACTGAAATAAATACTGGGTGCACTATTCATCAAACAGCAGATTCAATGAACCTGAAAATGAGTGAAGCGTTACTACATGATTCTTTGTCAAAGACAAAGAGAGGGAAAATAGGTTATTCCTTCTGGAAGTTAAGTTGCTAGGGAAAAAGCCTTTCAAATTTTACCAAATATGGAGTCACAGAGCCTGGTGAGTAGTGTTCCTCAGTAGGAAGAGAAATAATAGGCCGCAGGTGATGATAAAATTTCAGAATGAGCAAACATGCATCAATCTAAACCCATCTTGCTTGTTTCTAACTGCTGGAATTTCAGGGTTCTGAGTTGGGGTATCCAGACCCTCCCTCTGAAGGTTGGGGAAACCAACACCCCATTCCCCAGGACAGCTTCAGCTTCATTGCCTGGTGCCAGGTGCCCCCTTGTGGACAAAGCCAGACATGCCCCCTTTTCAGCCCTCCATCCACAAGCCAGATTCCTCTCCAGGGCACACACCCAGCAACTTTTCCTTTCTCCTTTGTACACCTTTTCTGAGCCTTTGCACACCTTTCTGCCCCACAAGTTTAGCTAACGTTCTCTGGGTGCCTTCCTAGGAAGTCCCATAAATGATCAGGCCTTGGTCCCACCACCATCTCCCTTCTGAGGGCTGGGCGCTGGAGAGCCCCCCCCCCCTCCCCAGAGCCTGTGCTGTGCTCCCAGGGCTCTTGCTTGCTGCCCCATCTGCCATCCTGCAGCCCCAGGGCGTAGCCTCACTCTTCCCTTTGTTAGAGCTACCACTGTCCTCCAGCTCTGAGTGGGTTTCCATCATCAGGATGCCCGAGATCTCTCCCAGTGCTATTCACGCTAGACAGCAAATAGCTGTTGGTGCCAGGGAACAGATCCAGCTGTGTGACCGGGAGCAAGGTACTTGCTCGTGGAGCTTCTATGTTTCTTCACCTGTAAACTGGGGGTGCTAATGATGCCTATATCATTGGGCTGCTGTGAAGTGAAATGTGATCAGATGCGAGTCGCCCTAGCACCCAGGAAGCCCCGTAAACAGAGGCTGCCAGACAACCTGCTTTTCTCTCTGCCAATGTGTGATTTTCAAGGATTCATCTTTGTCCCAGCATCCTGCCTGGACCGTGGTCTTACTCAAGTAGTATTTGTTTTGAGAATGACTTCGTGAAGTCCCACCGCATTCTCAGTTCCTGTTTCACCCCGTCAGAGGCTGTTAAGCGCACTAGGTGTGCATATTTCCCATTGAGAGCTGGAGGCCAGTGGCAGCCACCTAGACTCTCTCTAGCACCTGGCCAGTCCCCACCCAGGACAGGTTCGAATGTGTGCAGGTGAGTCACTAGCACAGGTGGGAGGCAGGTGCAGGGCGTAGATGAAAGGGTGGGGAGTGGCAGCTAGCAGGAGCCAGGAGCTCTACTAGCTTCGGTACTCTGACTATCCTTGGCCTGGGTATTATCACCAACCTGGGACATTTCACCATCCCCAGCACCTGCCACAAAGCAGGTGTCGGCTGTTGAAATGAGCTGCAGAGCCACCAAGAGCAGGGTGTTGAGGGCAAGGCTTGAGAAAGGTAACCCAGACCTGATGGCTTTGACCTGCTACATAAATAAAGGCTAAGATGATGTTTCTGTGGTGAGCAGGGGAGGGAAGGAGAACAAAGGCCAAGAGTAGGGGTGACTGAGGTCATGAATAGTCCAGCTCATCTGGAATGTTTTAGGGACAGGAAGCTGCACATACTGGGGATGGGGGCTGATTATAAGGGCCTTGAATGCCGAGTCAAGAAATCAAACTTGACCTTGATACTGAAGGCAGTAGGGGGCCATTGAAGGGTCTTGGTCAAGGGGTGTGGTCACCATGACAATGCTTTGAAAGCCCCTTCTGCTGTTCCATTATGGGGAATGGACTGTTAAGAGTGGAGTGGGGCCGAAACCGGTTTGGCTCAGTGGATGGAGCGCCGGCCTGCGGACTCAAAGGTCCCGGGTTCGATGCCGGTCAAGGGCATGTACCTTGGTTGTGGGCACATCCCCAGTAGGGGGTGTGCAAGAGGCAGCTGATCAATGTTTCTAACTCTATCCCTCTTCCTCTCTGTAAAAAATCAATAAAATATATTAAAAGTAAAAAGAGGGACGTTTAAAAAAAAAAAAAAAGAGTGGAGTGGGGACAAGAAGCCCAATGAAGAGGTTGGCATAGTCTTCCAGGCCAGAGACTGGAAGTGTGGCCAGGTGTGACTGGCCAGTGGGCTGAGGGACATTTCACCAATGTTTTGAATGCCCCAGGTCCTTGCTGGGTACAGGGGCATGGCCAAGAGACTGGAGATGGTGGCCAAGACTTGGGGGTAGGGGAATGGCAAGATGGAGATGGGGGCTTGCGAGAGTAAAGCAGTCCAGCCCCCCCACCCACCCACCCAGAAACTCCCATCTGGCAACCTCCTGGCTCACACCCTCTGGTCTGGCCCCCCTGGCTCACCTCCAATCCTTTACCCTCCAAGATCCACCTTCTGCTCCCTTTGCAGTATTCCCACTGCCTATCTGCCTGAACATCTGTCTGGAGACCCCTACTAACCTCTCACAGCTCAAAGCAAACATCACCATCTTCAAGAGGCCTTCCCTGACCCTCCCCAGCACCTCCAAGCCTTCAGCTAGGGAGGGACGACATAGCCCATCTTTTTTTTTTTTTTTTTTTAAGTATTAACTTTTACAACTCCACTGCAGAGAGAGGCAGGCAAGGGTGCAAAATTTAAGGAGACCCTTGAGAGGTGTGAGCTTGAGGATTTCAGTATCTGTGTTCTAACATGGCAATGGGAAGTTTTTTTGTTTTGTTTTGAGGATTTGCTGTTGCTGTTTTTGTGGAGGAAGCGGAAAAATTAGAACACAGAACAGAAAGCACAATTATTTATCCTAAGTGGGCTTCTTCTCTAACAAGGACACTGAAACCTCCTCAAGCCCACCCAGAGCTGTGGCTCAGGTGCTGGCAGCAATTTCTAGGAACCGCCAGGAGTCTGGGAAGTGGGGTGGCAGGAGGGCAGCCTGGCATAGCGCTGGCCAAGGAGTCACTGGGGAGAAACCTCAGGGAAGACCCTACCTGGAGTCCCAGTCCAGGTCATCTACCCTGAGCTGCCACCATCTGAGCTGTACCCAGCAAGGACCTGGCACCACTGGGCCATTCAGAACACTGGGGAAATGCCACTCGGCCCACTGGCCAGGCACACCTGGCTTACAGGCGGCCACGGCTTCCCAGGATGAAGCACTTTCGAGGCCCTGCCACCTCCCCGCCTTGGTGTCAGCCCGTTTTCCCTCCCCAGCTGCAGCCCACAGCTGGCTGCTTTCAGTTCAGGGAGGCAAGTTCTCTTCCCCTCAAAGCCTGAAAACTCCTCACCCAACACCCCCAGACAAGGTCGGAGGCCATCTTGTTCTTGTGGTGCCACATACCTCCCTTTAGAGCCCTCGTCAGTGTCAGTCATCACCCCCCATGCCCGCACCCCTCCCCCCAGATGGCTAGAAGGAAGGTTCCCCCAGAGGCTGGACAGACCAACTCGGCCTTTACTTCCCTGGAACTGCTCTATGTCGGGTGGCAGGGGTGGCCTGGAAGCGGGGGGGGGGGGGGGGGGGGGGGGGGGGAGGTTCTGACTGGGGACAGGTTTCACAGAACCCAACTATGCTATCTGGGACCCTGAGAAGGCTCTGTGCTCAGTCCCCAACTCCACTGCACACCCTTTTGGCAAAGTGGGGGAGGAGGGGGTGAAGCTAGAGCCCCCGTGGGCGGGGGTTGAAAGCATAAATCATACTCACTCCCAGAGCCAGGGCTTGTGGGCATGAGAGGACCCTGAATTGAGGAGACCTGGTCAGCAGCGATGAAGTTGCCACCGTCTGAGGCAGGGGAGCTTGAGATGGGAACAGGCTGATTTCTGAAGGAAGGCTTCCTGCCCCGAGCCTACGGTCAGAGATGCAAACCAGCCCCACAGTCCAGCTTTCTTGCTACGGGAGACAGGAGGCGACACCAGGAGTGACCACTGCCTTTATTGTCTCTCTGCTGGGGTTGTGGGCTGGGTTCAGGTTCAGAGGTATCTGGGGACAACAGGCGACTCTAGCCACAAATTATTGCTACTGGGCAAGGTCACCTTGGGGCTTCCCATAGTGTCCTGAGTGTGGGTGGGCATGGACATGCAAATTATATGCAAATGACATGCAAACCAACCCAGGATCTTCCAGGTGTCTCTGGTGCAGTGGAGGGTGCTGAAGAGTCAGAAGCTCGCAGCCCAGGAGGGTGGGGGGGGATATCCAGGTTTTTACCCCACAGTGCAGACAAACCCAGCTCAGCCTCAGGGGTCAAGGTTTGGGGTGGGGATGGGGATCCCTGAGCATCAGCCCTGGTTCTGTTGCTGGTTGAGGAAGAGCAGAACTTGGCCCCAAGACAGCGGGAAGAAAGCAGGCACCCACGGGGCAGCCAGACAGTCCAAGGCTCACGCGGAGAGGGAAGGGATCTGCCCTGGGTCACACAACCAGGCAGAGGCAGAGAGAACCAGAATCCAGGCCTTCTGAGTCAGGTAGAGGCCAGAGTGCCTCAGAGATCAAAGCTACAAACAATAAAATACACTGATAAATAAAGAAATAGAAAGCAAGCAGACCAGTCCCTGATCCCTGGACTGAGGACTCTCCACCAGCTGGTCTTGGAGGCCTCTGAGAGCCAGACTCCAGGTCTAGGAGCAGCAGCATCCTTGGTCTCGATGCTGAATTGACCGTCCAGAAGCTCCAGAAGGAGGCAGGCAGGGCCACAGGGTCCTTGACTAATGCAGGTCAGGATCAGTTATTATTCATAATCCACCAGGAGGCTGGGGGTCAGAGGTTGGGGATCAGAGGCCATAAGGGGTACACTGCCCCTCCTCAGGCCCCAAGGCTACAGAGAGGGTCAGGGCTTCAGCACACCTGGGAAGAACACAGTGGTGAGGGTGTCCGGAGCCCGCAGGTGGTCAATGAGGATGCGCTGGAAGGCCTTACTGCAGGCGGACTCCTGGTGCCTGGGGAGGGCCATGGAGTGGACTTGATCTTCCCCAAAGATCAATCCCACTCCAGTCCTGCTGCCTGGATTCAGATCCCAGTCCTTCCTCATACTATCTCTGAACCTTAGCTTTCTCTTCTGTGAAATGGGACAATAGTGTCTACTGTGCTAGATACTGTGAGGATTACATGAAGTAACACACAAGTGCTTGGCATAGGATGTGACACAATGGTGACGGTGTATATTCACTGAGCATCTTCTATGTACCTGGCTGTGTTCGGTTCTTTGCATATCATCTCATTCAGCTCAAATGAAGATGGAACTGTTATCACTCCCATTTTGGAAAGGAGGCCACTAGGGTACAGAGGGATTAAGTAATTCTTCTAGGTCACACAGCCAGTGAGTAGGAGAGGAGGATTTGGACCCAGGCCTGACTCACTCCAGGGCCCATACTCCATAAACATTAGTTGTTAGACCGCCATTCATACCTTCTCCAGGAGGCCTCATCCCGCCAGAACTCGTACAGGGTGAAGGAGGCATTGTCTAGCATCTTCTGAGCAGACACACTGTAGAGCCAAAGAGATGACCAGGCCAGGCCTGGGCTGCAACCACTGCTGCCCACCCAGGCAGGGGTATCTAATGGGAACCTTGGCCCAAAATGCTCAGCCCCTGTGTTCCTCCCTGCTCATTCCCCACCTTGGCCGGCCCACCAGGAGGCTAGGAACTCACTGCAGGCAATGGCTCTGGGCCCCTGTGAAGTCCACGTAGCAGTGCAGGGCCCGGGAGAAGTCCTGCAGGGCTTCTTCTGCCACGGGAACCTGCCTCTGGGACACGAGGATGTGCTGGCAAGAGAGGTGGCCCAGTCAGCCCGGGCAGCGCAGGACACAGACGACCGACTGGCTGAAGCCGCCAGGAGGGCCCCGCCCTGCTTGACTTGCATCAGACCTGGCCTACCCTGAGGTCGGGCTCCTGCCCCAACATCCCTGACTCCATCCTCCTCTCCCCATCACCAAGGGTGCTGCCTTGAAGCAGTCATTGTCTCTCCTGCAGTATGCCACCACTTCTTACTGACCCCTCCAGCCTCCGTCCACACTGCCCGACTCAGAAATGCAGAGAAGGGAAACTGATGCCCAGAGAGGGGCAGTGGTTTCTGTGGAGTCACAGAGCAAGGACCAGAACCCAGCACCTGCCTGCCAGGCCTGGGGGATGCGGGCTGGGCCAAAGCTGAGAAATCGGAGATGTGTGCAGGGCAGAGGCCGGGTGGGTAGCTGGCTCTGTGAGCGCCCTCACTTCGTGATACCCAGCCCCTGATACCCAGCTGCCTCTCCCTTTCCCAGACTCACCGAGTTGGGTCCCTTGGTAAGCTCCTCTTCGTGTAGGGGTTCCAGGAGGGGGGCCTGTGAGGGACACAGAGTGTGGGTCAGGCACCCAGCATGCGCCTATCTTGGGCAGATTCCAGGAAGGCCCACCCCCGTGGGGCACTGGCCACTCAGCTGCTCACCTTGCACTCGAGTTGGTCGATGAGCTCCTGGAGACGGTTAACCTGGAGCCGCCACTGCATCTCAGCCTCTGAACTCTGCCCTGGGGGAGCCCATGGGGGAATTCAGGCTGGGAGACCCCTCAGGATGAACTGAGGGGAGGTGGAGGAGCAGGCACTGGGGGCACTGCTTGGACCTCCTCAGCCAGCCCTCCCACCCACCACAGCACACCTGCGTCAGAGGAGCCAGGAGACCAGGTGGGTGACCGGCTGACGCTCCACAAGGCCCTGCGCCCTGCCCGCCGGCTGCCACGGGGCCTGCTCTGCACCTTCACTCTCTCTTCATCTGACCTAAGGGAAGGGGAGGCTCAGTGCACTGCCGGCAGACCCTCAGGGCCAAGGACTGGGGCCCCCCAAAAGGACCAGGCTTGGGTGGGGCAAGACAGGCATCTGGGGATATGAAGGCCCTAGCTTCAAAGCCAGCCAGCCTCTCACACCTCTTCGGCCTCCCTGCCCCAGAGCAGGTAGTCTGCTGGAACGACCCAATGCAGGAAAAGCTGAGGGACTCGAAATATGGAGATGCTGGGTCTTCATGAACTGGACCCGCAGGTCAACAGGGCTCCTCACATACCGTGGCCCACGGGTCTGGGCCTGGGCCTCCAGGGTCTCTGACGCCCCCTCCAGCGAGCTCTGCAGGGCTTGTAGCTGGCTCACTGTCTCCCGCAGTAGGAAGCGAGTCACAAACTGGTCCACCTTGGAGGCCCGCTCATACTCCTGGGGGCAGAGGGGACATAGTCAGCACCTCTGGGCTCCAAGTATATATTTCTGAAGGAGGAGCCATCCCCTGCTCCTCGTCCCTCCCCATCAGAGCCACAGTGGCACCGTAAAGAGGGCCTGCAGACCTGGCATAAGCAGGAGGGCACAGGGACTAGGAGCAGGGCCTGGCCTCCCTTCCAGGGAAGTATGAGGCCAACTTGTAAGGAGTTATCTGCCATTCTCTGGGCCCCAAGGCCCCTTCCATATTGGGGCTACCACCTTCAGCCAGTGAGGCCCCTGCACAGTTAGGCTGGGGTGGGGGGTTGCGGATAGGGCAGGTCATAGGATATCCAAAGACCTATTTTGACACGAGGCAAAATGATGGTGTGATATGGCCCCATACTCACCAGTTGGCCACAAAGTCACAGGCTATATACACTGAGTGGCCAGATTATTATGATCTCTGAACACATTATAATCTGGCCACTCAGTGTATATATATATATATATAGAGAGAGAGAGAGAGAGGCCCGGTGCATGAATTCGTGCATGGGTGGAGTCCAGCCAGCCTGGCCAGGGGGAGGGGACATGGGCGGTTGGCCAGCCTGCCTGCTGGTTGAACTCCTGGTCGAGGGAACAATTTGCATATTAGCCTTTTATTATATAGGATATACACTGAGTGGCCAGGTTATTATGTGTTCAGAGATCATAATAATCTGGCCACTCAATGTATGCATGCATGCATTCATTCACTCATCCATGTAACAGACATTTACTGAGTACCTTTTACTAGGAGCTGCAGACACAAGACAGCCAAGTTACTGTCCTAACACACACACCACAGCACTGAGCCCAACCTACATAACCAGCCTCCCTTTGCGCCTCCTAAAAAGGGCAGAGAGAGGCAGACCACGTGCCAGGCCCTCTGGAGCCATGGTCCAGGTGCCTGCTCTCCCTCTTCGAGGGGCCCCAGAGGCACCATCCATCAGGGGCTTTGCCTCCTGCCCATAGCCTGCCTCAGCTCAGCCATCAGGTGGACCCAGCTGGACCAGGCTTATGCGGAGACTTATGCGGAGAGGCAAGGACAGAGGGGAGGATGGGTGAGCTGAGGGTGAGCACCAAGGCTCACCTCCCCAACTCACTCAAACAGGCCAGTGGTTTCTGAGCTCTCTCTAGACTTCTGCCATGCTCTGAGCTCTCTAAAATCCTTCCAATAAAGTCCATTTGGGCTCTTAAAATGACTGAGCTCTCTAAAATCCTTCCAATAAAGTCCATTTGGTCACTTTCTGTTGCTTGCAACCAAAGAACCCAGCTGACACAAGCATCTAGTCTGTGCCAGGCCCTGTTCCAAGCAGAATTTCATTTAATCCTCATAACAAGTACAGAGACCATGATTGACCCCGTTTGCAGGTAAGAAGACCGAGGTCTAGAAGAGTTGATTACCTTGGCCAAGATCACACAACTAGTTAGGAACAGAGCCAGAATTCAAACTTAGGCCACAGAAATTCCTCTGTACTCATCACTAAGCGCCTTCATTATTGGACCCAGACCAATAATGAAACATTGCCTCATTTATGATCATTAGCCCTTTTACAGGCCGGAAATCACAGACAGAGTGAATGGAGCCACGATTCACCTGTGGGTTCTGTGAGATGCTCAGAGCCTGGAGCTGGTGAGGTCGACCAATGAGGTCACAAAGTGGCCTCTCTGGGACAATGCTAGGGCAGGGGTCCCCTGGCCAGAGGGCAGGGCAGAGCAGCATGGGCCGTGGACCCAGTGTTAACCAGTCCTGCCATGGGAAACAACAGTTCCCACAAAAGGACCAAAGTGCCCACGCAGGTTGGCAAGAAGAGGCCACCCGATATGCACAAGGCCCTGGGGAAACAGCAGTTCTTCAGCCACTTCCGGCAGAAGCCAGGCGTACGTAGCGGGTGGGAGGGGGCAGGGGAACATGGACAGATGGGCAGGCGGGGATGCTGGGAGTGTAGGCCTTGTGGTCCAAAGTCCTAGGGCCATGGACTAGGAGGTTAGAGAATCCCTCCTGAGGGGGAGGGTCCCAGAAACGCACTGGGTATGGATGGGGTCCTAAAAGCCCAGAAGAGAGGGTAGGGATTCCAGAGACCAGGAGATGGATGGGACTTGGGAGTCGGAAGGGTGGGCAGAAGGGGATTCTTACAACCTGGATGGATCCATGGGTGGAGGTCCCAGCATGATTGGCATCTCTGGGATAGGAGCACCAAGGGTTTCCTTATGCCCCCTTTCCACCCCCTCGCCTCAAAACATGCTACTTTCCCCCTCAAGTGGGCAGACAGGGATCCCAGAACGGTGGTCTCAGGTCAGCCTGGGTGGGTAAGGGTTTCCGAGAGAGGCGGGGGTGCCTGGTGATGGAGCAGAGTGGGGATCCCCCTCCCGGGCATGGAAGGATGGCGGGGTCCCGGAAACGTAGAGGGCATGGTCTTGGTAGATAGGACCAGGGCGGGTCAGGGTCCCCAGGAAGAGGGCGGGCCACACTTTTCCCTCACCCGCTGCCCCACCCCCAGACCAAGATCGTGCTGCTTTTCTCCACGGACGAGCGGCGGCAGCTAGCGGAGGCGGCGGTGGGCCCGGTCGCATGGCCCGGGCAGCCGAGCGAGGAGTCGGTGGGCGTCCTGGTGGGCTCCCTGGCGGCGGCGCCCCCCAGGATGCGCGGAGCAGGCGACGGCGCCCAGTGGCACGAGGGCGCGCGTGCGGGAGCCCGAGATGATCCCGGCCGCCGGCGCGCGGCGGAGGGAGGCGGGGCTCCGCGCAGCGGGCGGGGCCGGGGGCGGGGCCGGGGGCGGGGCCGCGCGGGGCTGGCAGTGGCTCCGCGCAGCGCCTGGTGATCAGCAGCGTTTCCGACCCCATCCAGGAGCATCCGTGCAAGCGGCCCCACGACCCCCGGCCCCGACCCAATAAAGAGCGCATAGCAACCCTGGCTCCGGCTCGCTCTGTCTGACGTGTCTGGCGCGAGAGCGAGACCGGGATGAACAGCTTGAGCAATGGCCACAGTCGGGAGCCAACTGTTTTCCCTTCCTCGTGACCCAAAAGTTAGAACCCCTGCCCCCGGGGAGGGGACATCCTACCACAGTGGAGAAGGGAGGATGTTCCCCTTCCCCCCACAACTCGAGGCCTGGGTCAGGCCTTGCCGGGTCTGCAGACCCAAGGGAGGTGAGCTTGAGCAAACCCAGGCTTGGCCACACCAGGAGGGGCTTGCTTCAGCTGAGCATGGCATCTCCAGGTCCCCAGCCTTCACAAGTCCTCCTTAGGCAGAGCCACGGTCCCAGGCAAAGAGCCAACACCGGGAGGAGAACTGTGAGGGTCCTACTGAGAGCAGAGGTGGGGCTGAGACTCACTGTCTGCCTCCGAGAGGACCCGGGAGCGGCTCTTGACCCTTCACTGCTATCCCTGCTTGGTAACCCACCGGGGAACTTAGTCACTTGTCTCCCAACCTACACTGTTCCATCCTCTCTCCACACGGCAGCCAAAGGCTTCTTCAAAATCACTACCTGTCGGGCAGTTCACTTTGCTCATAAGCTCGCACGGGTTCCCCACTGCCCACAGGGAAACACCCAAACCTATTACTGGGATTCGCATGCCCAACCCCCAACCTACCTTCCTCTCTAGGGCTTCTCAGTGACTTCTACCCTCACCCCTGCTCTGGCTATCTTGCCCCTTGTGGTCTCCAAATTGAGGCTCACCTCCCTAACTCACCCACGAGAGGTCCAGCACGTGCTGTGTGCAGCTGCCTCTCTTCACTGTCCTGGTCCCACACCTGGTCCCGAACCTAGAGCCTCCCCCGCCCTTCGAACCGGCAGCCTGCTTTCCACGGGCAACCAACCTCAGAACGGCGTTCGGGGCAGAGGCAGCAGGTGCAGGTCCCAGCTCATGAGAGCCACCGGCCCAGCTTCTGCTGAAGATGTGCTTCCGTTCCTGTCGGGGGCTCCTCCACGTTGCCTGCCTCGTGCTGGAGGTTTCAGGGCCCATAGCACCGCCCCTGCTGCTGGTAGAACTGACCCTTCCCTGCCATCCACAGAATTACAATCAGAGTAACCACGTCCCTCCGTGTGGCGACACCTCCTGGCCATAAGCCCCGGGGCCTATCAGCCCCTTCCCTGGGACAGTAATTCAGGGGCCACAAGGGAACACGCACGGGCTGAAGCCGATCTTCAGAAGAATAAACACTCACACAGGGACAGTGCACATCCTGGGTTCCCTGCAGTCAGGCCCTGCTTCCATCAGCGCCTGAAACCTGCTTTCACCTTTGCCTTTGGTATCCATCGTACATACAAGACCCTTGTAATAAAATCCTTATTTCAGCTTACACACTCGTGAGTGGGTCTGCAACTTGCCACCAAAATGGTCCTAAAGAGAATGAGACTCTGCAGAGACCAGGAGTGGCCTCTTTCCTGCGTATGGAGGTTTCTACCGTTCGGAGGAAGAAACGGAGCTCAGGAAGATTAGGACTTGCTTGCTGAGTGAGTCAGCTTCAGAGCTGAGTCACAAACTCGGGCCCACAGGAGTCCATAGGTGGAGGTCCCTGATGCCTGGGCCCCTCAAGGATGAGCACACAGGTACTTCAGAGTGGCTGTCGGTCTGTGATGAAGGGCTTTCTCTTCAGCATTGGAGGGGGAGGAGCCCTCCATTTGGCCAGAGTAGATCTGATCATCTGAAGTGGTTTGGGGAAGGAATCATTGATTGTGCTGGGCAGTAGCAGCCAGACTCCTGGATGCCCAATTCACTGCCCCTGACCCTGCCCTAGGAGAGAGGAGGGGTCCAGGGTGTTTTCATTGGGGGGGGAGGGCCTGCGGAAGCACAGCAGGTGCTGAGGACTGAGGTCACAATTAGTCGGATCCAAGTTCTTTTCCTTCTCTGATGACCCCCTCCCATCTCCACAACCAGGAACTACTTCTGTCAAGCCCAGGTGAGAGGTCCAAGACACTGCCTGGGCCTGGACTTCTGGGTTCCCAAGGAGCCAAGAGCTGAAAAGAGACATCCACTCTGGGCAGAAAAAGCGGTGCCAGAAATTGGGAAAGTCGTTATCTAGTCCGTTAAGGTAGGGATTTAGTCCCAGGGCACAGAGTCAAGAGCCGAAAGGCGGGCCTCCATCTCGGCCAGTGGGGACAGAACCGCCCCTGGGAGCGCAGCTGAGCCCGGAAGGTGGCGTCGGTGTCGGGGAGGCGCCGGGCCCGGCCGCCCCCGCTGGGCCGCATCGCAGTGGTGGTGGACCAGGGATCCGGCTTCACCAAGGCGGGCTTCGCGGGCGAGAGCCAGCCGCGTCTGGTGTTGAAGAGCTCCAGCCTCGTGCCCAGCTGGGACCAGCCCGTGCTGTCGGGGGTGCTGGGCTGTGAGCTGGTGGGGGGCGTGGAGCGGGCGCACCCCATCAAGCATGGCATGGTGGTGGACTGGGAGGCGCTGGAGGGGCTCTGGGAGCGCCTGCTGGTAGGCGGTCTGCGGGTGCGCCCAGAGCAGTGGCCGGTGCTGGTGAGCGACTCGCCCTCGGCGCCACCCTCAAGCCGCGAGAGGGTAGCAGAGCTGCTGTTCGAGGCCCTGGCAGTGCCCGCGTGCCACATGGCCAGCACTGCGGTGTTGGCTGTCTGCTCCACCGGCGCCTTCAGCGGGCTGGCTGTGGAGGCAGGAGCGGGGGTATGCCACGCCACTCCCATCTATGCGGGCCACTCGTGGCACGAGGCCACCTTCCGGCTGGAGGTGGCCGGCACCACCCTCTCGCGCTACCTGCGGGATCTGCTGGTGGCGGCGTGCCCGGACCTACTGCTGCAGACCCTCCCCCGAAAGGCCGTCACACAGCTCAAGAAGCGCTGCTGCTACGTCTCCCTGGACTTTGAGGGTGACCTCCATAACCCTGCCCGCCACCATCCAGCCAGGTTCCGCTTGGGCAATGGATGCTCCGTCTACCTCAGCAGCGAGCGCTTCCGCTGCCCTGAACCCATCTTTCAGCCTGCTCTGCTAGGCCACTCTGAGCCGGGACTGTCGACACTGGCCTTCTGGGCACTGCAGAAGGTGCCTGAGACGCTGCGGAGAAGGCTGGCCGACACTGTGGTGCTGGCCGGTGGCTCCACGCTTTTCCCCGGTTTCACTGAGCGCCTGGAGATGGAGCTGCTGGCGCAGTGCCAGCAGCACGGCTACGGGGCCCTGCGGCCACACTTGGTGGTCAAGCCTGGGCGAGGAACAGCAGTGTGGACAGGTGGCTCCATGGTGGCTTCTCTGCACAACTTCCAACGCCAGTGGATGACCCGGGCCATGTACCATGAGTGCGGCTCCAGGCTGGTGCACGAAGTCTTCCACTGAGGCACAGTGGACCAGGAGGGGTGGTGCCCCCGCGGGCTGCAGGGGCAGAGGCTTAGCGGGCTAAGCGGGAGCTCTATCAGAGGCACCCAGTGCCAGATAAAGGTATCGGGTGACCGGAGCTCGCAGAGTCATTGTGTGGTGATGGGTCACCTCCTCTCCGTTTCTGGGCCAGGAGGAGGTGGTCTGGGGCCCTCGCTGGAACCTGCAGTTTGAATTCCCCTAACTGCTCCAGCTGCCCACGCCCAGGGCCCTGTCTCCATGGCAATAAGGAAGCTGATGCCCACACGTGTACAGGCCACAGATACAGAAGTTGCCACAATACGCCAACCCCAAATGGTACAGTACCATTCAGACTCCCATCCCATGCCAGACCCCCAAGGGTGACCCTTTGAAAAGCTACTAAATCCCATGTGAAAGCAACCAGAGGGGAAGCACTGTCCTCCACTGGCCGAGGGTGTCAGCTTCCCCTTCTACAGAAGAATCAGGCACAAGGAAAGCCAGGCTTGCTCACTGCCCCCTCCCTGCCCCCTCATTAAAGCTATGGGACAAAGGGAAGTGCAGACATCTCTTAAAAGGAACACACAAAGGCATGGGCGGCGTGCGGGTTTTTGAAGTCACCACACAGAGGCCTGGAGCCCTGGCTGTGAGCACAGTTTCTGCTTGCGCACACACGTCCACACGTGCGCACACATGTGGGTGAGCACTTGCTGAATACTCCCTACCGCCCTCAGGCCAAGCTCCACCCCCACGAGGCTCTGCACACCAGCCTGGGCCTGTGGACACACGTGCAAGCACACCGCACCCCCAACCCATCCCTACCGAGTCCTAGGCGCAAAACCCCACAATAGTTAGGTCTGGCCAATAGTAAAACACAGTAGTAGCAGCAGCTCCAGGGATTAGGCACTTACTATGTGCCAGGCAGAGTTCTGAGTGCTGGGGAGAGAGAAGAAAACAAAAATCCCTGCCTTCATTCCCATTCACTTGTCACAGCGTATGGAGGCAGGCTCTGGTTTTACCCCAGCTTACAGACGAGGGAACTGAGGCCCAGAGAGGGGAAGGTACACAAACAGAAAGTGGGAGAGCCAAGATTTGAACCCAGCCCTCTAGCTCAACCGCCTAAGCCAGTGGAGGCTCCCACAGCACGGCAGACCCCCTGAACTCATTTGGGGCCCTACACCCATCAGAACAGCTCCTTTCACTCACCAGCTTGGTGGTGTCCATGGCAGTGAGCACTGCACGGTTCAGGGACTCCAGCGCAGCCAGCACAGGCCTGTAGACACCCAGGTGTTCCGAGAAGTAGTCTGCGGGCAGAGAGGGTGCTCGAAGGTTCCCGCCCTGCCCCCACCTACCCAACAGGGAATCCCTCAACAGCCAACCAGCCTCCTATGCGGAACTCAGCCCATCCTACTCTATCAGGAGACCAGCAACAGCCCCTCACCACACCCATCCGTCCAGAGGTGCCAGGAGACAAGAGCTGCGGTGCGCTTACTCACCACACAGTTTCTCGGTTTCCAAATTGCTGCAGAGAGAAGAGAAGGAGCCCTTCAGACCCTCACATCTGAGCCCGGTGAACCGGGACTTTGAAGCGCAGCCAGCACAGGCCTGTTTCTCCCCCGCCCCACCCAGCTTAGCCTGACAACGAGGCAACGCCTGACTCCACCCCAGGTTAAGCTGCTCAGTGGGCAGAGGCTGTGGGGCGGGGGTTGGGGGGCGGGGGGTGGGTGGGAGGGAGCAAGGATACTACTGCCCCATCAAACACTCTCTGAGGGCAGAAACTCACACCCACTCTCGGCCTCCAAGGAAATTTCAGGCCGAGAGAGACTGACGTGGACACAGGCCAGAGAGGAGTGGTCAGAGCTGGGAAGGGGAAGCCAAGGCGGGGAACATTCAGAGAAGGCACGGGGTATTACTTGGTAGGTCAGGGAGGGCTTCCTATGGGAGGGGCTGCCTATGTCAGGCCTTGAAGGACAAGGAATTTGACTGGAGTGTCTGGTGGTGAGGTGCAGGGGGGTGCAGACAAAGGGTCCAGCCCAGTCCTCAGAATGTATTCTTTTTTTTGCTGTTAATCCTCACCTGGAGGTATTTTTTCAATTGATTTAGGGAGAGTAGAAGGGCAGGGAAGAGACAGAGAGAGAGAAACATCAATGTGAGAGAGAAACAACTATTGGTTGCCTCCCAATGGGATTCGCAAGCCCAACCCCCAACCTACCTTCCTCTCTAGGGCTTCTCAGTGACTTCTACCCTCACCCCTGCTCCGGCTATCTTGCCCCTTGTGGTCTCCAAATCGAGGCTCACCTCCCTAACTCACCCACGAGAGGTCCATGTGCTGTGTGCGGCTGCTTCTCTTCACTGTCCTGGTCCCAAACCTGGTCCCGAAATAGAGCCTCCCCAGCCCTTCGAATATGTACCCCGACAGGGCCAGGGATCGAGACTGTAACCTAGGTACCTGCCCTTGATCGGAATCGAATTTGTGACCCTTCAGTCCGCAAGCCAACGTTCTAACCACTGAGTAAACCCAGCTAGGGCGCTCACAACTCATTCTCAGGAGATGAGGGGAGAAGGGAGTGAGAGGGCGGGACAGCTGCGTATGTGTCGCTCCCATGTGAGGCAGCAGGGCAAGGAAAGCACGCAAACCCGTGCTACGGCTTGCGGATGTGGGAGCACACGTGGGGTGGTATGTGCGTGTTCATGTACCTGCGTCCCTGGGTGGGAGCAGGCAGGCCCCAGCTGTCCCCAGGCATCCCCAGGAAGCAGGAATGGCGAGGGGGGCACCTGTGGGCTGAGCCACCGATGGTGACTCAGGTCTGGCTATTTTAAGGTCCTAGCTGGAGTGTGATGGGCAAGGCTGAGGCTAGGGAGGCAGCGAGTGGGTGGGTGAAACTTGGCACTGAGCCCTGACACCCCTCCCCTACATCCCCTCTTCGGTCCTCTGTCCTCCATAAGGAACCATCTACCCACGGCTCTTCCATCTCCCCCTTGTACTCACTCAGTGGAACGCCCATCAATGCCGCTGAACAGCTCCCGAAGCTCCCCAGCGCTGAGAACCCCATCAGCAAAGTAATTCTGGAATTCCTCAAATGAGAGCTTACCATCATCTGGTGGGTGGACAGGGAACAGAGTCGATATCCCTGACCCCTGGCTGCACCCCTGCCACCAGGCCCAGGCCCCCCAAAGGCCTCACAGCATATCACACCCACCAGCCAGGTGGAATGCGATTCTGAGCTTGGTTGGGGGCCTGGCTGTTGGGGACAAAAGAGCAGGAGCCCCTAGAGAGGCCCTCTGAAGGCGACAGGGACCACTGTGCATGTACCCGAGGCGGGCATTACACATATGGCCCTGGGTAGGGACTCAATAAACGTTTGCCAAATGGAGAAGCAAATGAACAGCCCGGGACACAGCCTGATCATGGCAGGGCCTCGATGTCACTTGGAGGACTTGAGGGCTGAGAGTCGCCTCACATGCCGGCAGCCCGGCCCCAGGAGGAGGACAGCCTTTGTGCTGTGAACGCAGGCCCTTCCCAGAGAAGCCACAGGGAGGCTGATGAGACCTTCTCCAGGGCTGGGCCCCCGTAAGCAGCAGCAGACTGGCTCCGGAGTGAATAACCTCCCGTCCCCGGGGGCATGTAGCAAAGGCTGAGAGCACTTGAGTGGGGCGGCCCAAGACACTGGGGAGCTGGCCTGTCAGGTCTCTAAGCAGGGGGATCGGACAGAATGCCCTGATCCAAATGAGACTATGCGTCCTGATCAATGGATTGGGACAAATGGTCTCTACCAGTTTGAAGAGACCTAAAGAGAAGGGCCAGAGGGTAGGGACACGATCCTATTTCAAGGAGGCTGAAACACAAGCAGGTCTGAAGAGCCAGATGGAAGTGAGGTCAAGGCTGAGTGGCTGCCTCAGCTCAGATCCTCGCCTGGCCAATCAGGGTACAGTGGGCTGTTCTGGGTCACCTACGGGCAATCACCTGCCTGCAGGGTCCCCTGCTTTACTTTCAAGGTTTTCCTAGACCTGGGTCTGTGACTGCCCAGGACCGGGGCAGAAGGAGCTGATTCCCTGGAGCCAGCTTTATCATGCCCAGGCCCTCCTGACCCGGATAGTTGGTCATATGGAAAGCGACTGAACCCACTAAAAATCTAAGAGTGAAAGTCCCCACAGGGCCTCATCCCCATTAGCCCACATTTCCCAGCCTCTCACACAGGGAGCCTGGGACCAAGCATCATGCAGACCTGGGTTAGAGGAAGTGTGACCTCAGGCAACCTGCCTTACCTCTCTGGGCCCCTGTTCCTTTGTTTGTGAAATGGGGTAAAAATCACAGTCATATACAGGAAGGTACAGGTACCTATCCCTGTGCCAGGGCACTGCATGAAAGCAAGCCTCTACTTTCAGCCTCTGGCTAAACTACATTCCCTCCACTCTCCATCCTGCCAAACTTGGCTCAAAATAGCACTTCCTCCAGGAAGGATGCCTTGATTGATTCTCTTGCTTTGGGTCCCCCCAAAGTTTTCTCCATTCTACACTGTGCCGCCAAGCCCCCAACCCTCCCAAGCCTCCATGATGTCCCCCACTGTTCCTCCCACTGTGGGGCCCAGGGAAAGCCACACTCACCATTCTTGTCTGCTCTGCGGAAAACCTAGAGGACAAAGAGGCATGGATGGGAGCTGTGAGTGGAGTCTGGGAGGTAAGAGGCCCCTGCCCACCTTGACAGGGCCCCAGCGGGCCAGCCTGCCCCCCTGCCTAGCCTTCCCTCCTGCCCAGCCTGGTCCCAACTGCCTGCCCAGCTCAGCTCAGCCCTACAGGAGCTTTTCAATGAGGGGGGCAGAGGAAGAGCACACAGCAGGTCCAACTGCTTGCTCACTTTTCCTGCGGGGCTTGGCTTCGTGGGGGGTGCTCCAGGCCAGCTCCTTGCACCCCCACCTCCCACACTGAGTATATCCTGATTTCTATCTGATGCATCAGCCCTTGGCAGAGTCCCAGCTTGAGGAAGATGGGGAAATGGGCCAAGATGCGGCCTGAGAATCCTGGACAACTGTCCCAGACTGAACCCCCAAATCTGCTGTGGGCCATGGTCCATCCCAGATTCTGCCCACTCTCGGCTATTTCCTTGTGTGCTGGTCCTTCCTTTGCCGGTCTCAGTTTTAGCCCTAGGACCTGACGGAGCAGACTGGGGTTAACCCTTCCAGGACTGGGGCTTCCTATGAGGCCAACTCATTGTGTGTGTGTGTGTGTGTGTGTGTGTGTGTGTGTGTGTGAGAAGCAGAGATGAAGGGCAACAGAGGCAGGTAAACAGAAAGGCACAGAGACTCCAGACCACCTAAAGCAGCCCAGCAAAGGGGGCCAGCCGCCTGGCAAGGAGAGGCAGGCCAAAGCCTGGACAGAGAGCCCCTAGCCGCTCTGAGTTCTCAGTGTCACCCGCCTCGGGCTGTTTTCTCAGTATCGGTGAGTCTCAGGAATAAATCTAACTACTAGTCGGAAGTCTCAGAGGTCTGCCACTGGCTTGAGGTCACAGCAGCCCAGCATAGCCTGGTTGGGGCAGATGGAGATACCGGGGGAGGGGGTATAAGAGTGCTAAGCTGGGAATGAGGACACCTGGGGCCACACCCTAGCATGCCCCTGTCTCCATGTGTGATCTTAGACATGCCCCTAACCCCTCAGGCCTCATTTTTTCCATCTAGGAAACGGGAGGGTCAGTCCCTTCCAGCCAAGAGGACTGTGGTCAAGGTGCTGAGTCACTGGGGGCCGTGGGGAAGGGACAGGAGCACAGCCTTTCCCACAGGCCAGGGCCTCTGGGAGCAGGAGCATGGAGGGGACCAGGTGGGACTGAGCACGGGCTGAAAGGTGGGGGAGGGGGCTCAGGGCAGTGACTAAGGCCAGGCTACTCCACGCTGGTGCCCCTGGGGCCTGCAGACCACCTGCCACCCACAAGAGGTGTACAGACCTCAGAGGATGACTTTGGGCAACACTGACCAACGGTGGGAGCCACGGCCCCGGGTCAGGTCTAACTCTGGGGTCACACTGGGTCTTACTCCTCCAGGCCCCCTTGCTGGATCAGCCCATCCAGGGGCTGCCATCGAGGGGCAGTGCACCTGCTCCGGGACCAAGTGTTGGTAGTCTTACCCCACCAGACACACAGATGGGGTGGGTGCGGGGGAGAGGAGGGGAGGCAGTGTCACTGAACCAGAGACAAGGAGGTGAGCAAGAATGAGACAGAGAACAGGCAACAAAGGCAATGAGATAAAGAAGGGAGACATGGAAACAGAGGCAGCAGGATCAGAGAAAGAGAATGAGAGAGACAGAAACCCAGAGACAGAGGCAGGGCCCCAAACCAACCTGGTGGGGAGACACCCAGAGGCAGGGGCAAGGAGAGAGAGAGAGCCCAGCGAGACACAAGGAGATAGACCTGGAGAGACACTGCCAACCCCCAGGGCCAGGAGAGCCGACGCCCCCTGCCCCCTCCCGACTCACATCCTGGAAGAGCGCGTGTCCCGCGGAACCGGTGGCTGGCGTGGGGGACCGCGGGGGCTGGGGCGCGGGCTGCCGGACCAGGCACACGGTGAGCAGCCCCGCGCACGCCATGGCGCCGCCGCCGGCTCTGGCTGGGCTGAGGCTGCGGCTCGAACGCCACGGCTGCGGCCAGGGATTGGAGATTGGGGAGATTGGGAGGGGGCGCCCGCCTATGGGCGCCGGCGCACACGCCGAGGGCCCCACCCCACAGCCCCGCCCACTGCCCAGGCCGGCCACTAACGCCCCCCCAACCCGCCCCGGGAGCCTGGTGAAGCACCTCCAGGGCGGTTCCCAGGCTGGAAAGGGGGAGCAAACTTCATCCTGGGAGTTAGAAAGAAGTGCACAATGGAGATGCCGAACACCATTCCCCTTGGAGGTTCCGCCACCAGAGGTTCCTGGACAGTGGCCACCGCAAAGGCACCTCGCTGGAGGTCTTCCCCACTGTCCGCTTGGGACAGACCACACAGCCAGGAACAGAACGTGAGGGGCTGCACATGCCCCCTGGTAGGTCCCACACCATTATAGGGCCAGCAAACCAGCACAGTACTGTGACACGCTATGGGTAAAACCCCCAAGTGAATTCACCTGAGCATCTGTGTCCTCTTCGCAAAATCGGGGTAATAGCAGACACTCCATAGAATTGTGAGGATGCAGACTATAAAGGGCTTAAAATAGGGACTGGCTCAAAGCCCACCTAAGGGTTCGTAAAATAGGTGTGTGGACACCTTCAACTCCATCCTCCCCTCTGCCATTCTCACCCCCCTTCCCACAATTATATCTAAAATATAAAACAAGACATCACTCCCCAGACTCATCGGTGAGTCTTGTCCCCTGAATAAAGCCCAACTGAACTCTCCACCGGGGTCCTTACCCCAGACTCCAGCCAAACCTGATGCTGTGCCCTGCGCCCTCCTGCTCCAGGGCCTTTGCCCACACTGCCCTCTGCCTGTTGTGTTCATGTTCTCCTCTTCAGTTAACTACAGCTCTCATCTCAAGCACTCTTTCAGGAAGCCCTCCCCGATTTTGTGCAAGTCCCTCCGACAGATTATGAGAGCCTCATGAAAGGAGGGAACTCGTGTCCCCAGAACTTGAAAGATCCTGACACAGAATTGGCCAGTTGTGATTATTTGTTGCAAGTTTACAAATGCCCAGAAACATAGCAGAGCAGCTTCTCTGGGGCTGGGGAAAGAGGGGGAGTTCCCATTATTGCTCCATTGGATCAGTTTTTAAGTTAGGACAGAAATGGTGGTGATGAAGCCTACCCTTCTTGGGGCTGTGAGGCTCAAATGAAATGAAACTAAGTAGGGACAGGGAGAAGGCAAGTAGAGAATGGCTGTCCTAGCTGGTTTGGCTCAGCGGATAGAACGTTGGCTTGTGGACTGAAGGGTCCTGGGTTCGATTCCAGTCAAGGGCACATGCCCAGGTTGTGGGCTCGATTCCCAGTAGAGGGCGTGCAGGAGGCATCCAATCAATGATACTCTCTCATCATTGATGTTTCATCTCTCCCTCTCCCTTCCTCTCTGAAATCAACAAAAATATATTTTAGGAAGAGAGAATGGGTATTTTCCCAGCAATCTTGACCTTTCCCACCCTCAGATTTGCTCCCAGTACACAATCCCAGAAACTGGCCCAAACACCATCAAAACATTTATTAAAACCAAAGCAGAAGGGAACAGAGCTGTTAGGAAGGCAAATCAAAGTGCACATTGGAGGATGGAGCAGAGCAAGAAGTGGAGTGGAGGGGGGCACTTCAAATGCCACAGGAGGGGCCCCTGTGGGCTGGGCTAGGGGAGAAGGCCCTTTACCCACCCCTCCTGCCCACCCTGTCGGTGAAGGTCCCCCACTCACCTCTCCCATCTCACGTCCGTCCTGGGGGGCAGCTGGAGCCCTGCAGTAACCCCCTGGGGAGGGACCACCCCCTTGATCCACCCATGGCTGTCAGTCAGTCAGTTTCCCTCCCTCACTCCTTCTCCCAATAAATAAAACCGCTTAGGCCTCAACTCCTTCAGAGTGGGGCAAAGAACAGCTCAGGGACCCCTGCCCTCACTCAGGGGTATAAGGAGTTGGGACATCAGCCCCACATCCCTCCTACCCTTTGCTGGTGCCCCAGGCTTGCCAAAGAGACCTTGATAAATAAATAACGCTCCATTAAAGCTTCAATCAGAAAAACCTTTAAGACGACAGAAGTGCTCTTGCTGTCCTGCAAACAAACAGGCCAAGGCCTCACCACCTGGCCTGGTCAGCACGCAGGATTCGGGGGCAGGTGGCCACCCTGGGCCTTGTGGGGCCCCTGGAGCAAGGAGACCAAAAGTGCAGTTAGAGCCCCCACCACACACACACACATGGACTCATGCACACACGTGGACACACTGGGACGTGTTTTCAATGCACGCACAGATGTGTTCACCTTCATTCCCCGGTACATGCACACACACATGCCCACACACCACTCACCCCGTGTACACACGCTGGGTATTGGGTGCATGCACACATACACCACAAACAGAATCCTTCCCTTTCTGGCTTGCTCAGCCTCTTGGCAGTAGCCAGACTCCAGAGCTATAAGCCTCTGGAGATAGAGAAAAGGGGTATAAATTAAACATTTCCAATCAGGCTGGGAGCATGGCCAGGAGCAGGGGGCTCCAGGACTGCAGAGACAGGGTGGGCATCTCAGGAGGCCCTGGTCCCCATAAGCCCTGTCAGAAATCCAGGGGGGTGAGGTCCCCAAAGTCACAGTCGAAGAGGTCTCTGATGCCCTCGCCCTCCTCAAGGCCAAAGTGGTAGTCGAGGGCCCCATGCGGAGGAGACAGACTGATGAACTCCTCGGGGAGGAGGCTGGAGAAGTCCTCCCGCACATGCTCCAGGAGCGAGTCGGCTGCCACCAGTGGAGACAGGTGGTCTTCATCCACGGCAGCCCGCAGGCCACCCATCCGGGAAAGCAGAGGTTCTGGGGAGATGGGGGAGCATCACAGGCCGGAGATGCCCCAGCAGGGGGGGCAGAGGGGGCTGTTAGGCCTGCCCACCACCACCCTTCACCCACCCACCCACCCTTCACCCACCTTGTTCCAGGCTGAGCAGGGGCTGGCTGGAATCCATGTCAGGGGTTGAGGCGAGAGATGATGATGGTGGCGCTGTGGTGGTAGGATCAGCTGCCCTGTCCTCCTCCCCAGTAGCTGCCCCTTGGGACGGGGTCTTCCTAGGGCTGATCCCACCTGCACTCTCCTCAGGGCACAGGAAAACATCGATGGGGCCTTGTTTGCTCTTAAGGGAGATCTGAAAGGTCTGTGTGGAGGTGGCAGACAGGGTAAACTGAGGCTCAGTTGACCACTATGCCAGCCCAGCCTATCCTGGTCAGACCTGAGATCTCACGCCTCACCTCTGAGGAGTCCACGGCTTGAAGCTGGGTCTCGGGGGGAGCCTTGATCACCATGACCATCTCCTCTGCGGGGTCTGCAATGCTACGAAGATCTTGGCAAGTCACGTAGGCCAGGGTTGGTGGAGTCAAGAACCACGTAACCTTTGACCTCTGGGGGCCACCCACTCAGACATCTAAGGTAGCACCCACACTTGCTAAAGTCACTCCTGCCCTCTCCATCCGTCACCTGACACATAGTTTGTGCTCAAGCCTATCTCGTGGCCCTGAGCCTCAATTTCCACATCTGTATGACGAGTCCATTCTGGTGTTAAGAATTTATTCTGACTCATGATCATGTTGTCAATTAGTGGTTGTTTCCAAAATTTATAAACATAATTTGGGTATTCACTTAAAAAAAAAAAAAAGCTTATTTCAAAATAAAGTTTCTATTTTTATGAATGATAAAAATTTGTATCTCTAATCCTGAAGCTACAACCATGTATTGAATCACTGTACTAAGTGCTTGTTGTTATTGGTACCAGCTTTTCTTGTTTTAATTTAGCAATTCTGGAATTGGACTTGTTTCTCCTTTTGGAGATGAAGCTGAGACTCAGAGAGATGAAGTAACTTGTTCAGTGTCAGTGAGTCAATGCTGAGCCAGGACTTGCATGTAAAGCCAGAGCTCGCTCTCTCCTGAATCCAGGGCCCGGGATAGCCTCTCTAGCCTCACTTGGGTGGGGGCCCAGCCTGCCAGGCCTCCCTCCACAGTCAAGGATATCGTTGGCTGTCGGCGTCCTCAGAGAGCAGCCGAAGTTGAGTGGTACAGACGTGGATCAGGTGGTCTAGCTGCCGCTCATTCTCCTGCAGTTGCTGTAGGTCCTTGGTCAGTCCTTCAAGCCGCCCACCAATACCTACCGTGGCATGATTGCCTCTGTGGAGAGGCACAGGGAGGGTTAACAGCTCCTGCGCCCTCTGCCCAGGAGCCCTGACCCTCTGCACCCAGCCTGCTGCTGCCTCTGTTCTTTGAGACCCCTGCTCCTCTCTTGATCTGGCTCCTCAGTTGGCAAACAGCAGAGGGCTGAAACAGGGCTCCAAGTCAGACTGGCATGGGCTTAAAGTCAGACCTGAATATCTCTACACACCCACCTGTCCCTCAGAGGGAGCCGGATAAGTAAATGATGGCACAGACATGCCGTGAAATACTACATAGCTGTATAAAAGAATGACAACGCATCAGATGTATAGACATAGAAGTATTTCTATAGCATTGTCAAGTAAAAAGAAAAAAGATGCAGAATAGAATGATGTATCAAAAACTGAAAAGGCACTGACCCAGTGATTCCACTTCTGGGTATATATCCAAAGAAATCAAAAACACTAATTTGAAAGAATATACACATCCTTATATTCATTGCAGCGTTATTTACAATAGCCAAGATATGGAAGCAGCCCAATGTTGACCATCAGTGGATAAGTAGGTAAAAAAGCTGTTGTGCATATACACAATGGAATATCACTCAGCCATAAAAAAGAATGAAATCTTACCATTTGCAACAGCACGGGTGGACCTAGAAGGTATTATCCTAAGTGAAATAAGTTAGTCAGAGAAAGACAAATACCACATGATTTCATGTATACTATGTGAAATCTAAAGAACAACATAAACAAACAAAACAGAAGCAGACTCATAGATACAGAGAGCAAACTGATGGTTGCCAGGATGGGAAACTGAGTGAAAAAGCTGAGGGGATTGAGAAATACAAATTGGTAGCTGTGACATAGTCATGGGGCAGTAAAGTACAGATATAGTCAGTAATATTATAATAACTATGTATGGTGCCAGGTAGGTACTGGAAATATCGAGGGAAACACTAAAAAGTATGATTGTTTAACCACTGTGCTGTGTGCCTGAAACTAATACAAAATAATATTGAATACCAACTGTAATGGAGGGGGGGGAGGAAACAAACTGAAAAGGCAGATTTGTCAAGGAGACGGAAGGCAGGATGACCGGGGAAAGACGGAGAAGGAAAAAATAAAACAATAATTAACAAGAATAAAACAGCTATGTTAGACAATCTCATTTCTGGCAACAGAAACCAGAATAGTGGTCACCTGGTGGTGTGAGGGGTGGGCAATGACTGGGGAGGGCACGAGGAAACTTTCTGGGCGCTGGAAATGCTTTCTCCTGATCTGGATGGGGGTTATCCCGTTGAAGTCTGCCAAGCTGCACTAAGCTGGATATGCAAGATTTGTGTACTTTCCTGCATCTGCCACGCCAGGAAAGACACCTTTCCTCTCTCAGCCTGTTTCCCCAGTTATAAGATGGCAGCTGCCACAGTGGGTCTCGCTTTCAGCTCCTCTAAGCTGATCTGACCTGGACCTCTGCCTGCCCTCCTGTTTGACGGGTACCTACAGCCACTGGATGTGGTTCTTGGACTTCTTGGCGATGAGCTGAATGCCCTCCAGGACATTGGTGATGTCGTAGATGCGCCGTTTTTGCACCTTCAGCACCTCAGCTGCCCAGTTCAGGTCGACAACGCCATCAGCTGAGCGGCTCAGCAGCTCCAGGAAGCGTTTGGTGGTCAGATTCAGGGATGTCTCATAGCGCGACTTCTCCCCTGGGGATTTCACACCTGGGGCAGGGGACAGGCAAGACAGGGCCCTCAGCACCACCCACACATCCAGTTGGGCCAGCCTCCCTGGCAATGTAGGGCAGGAGGATGGGGGTGGGGGATTGACAGATGGCTCCTTCCCTTGGTGAGGCCAAGCAGGGAGGCCCTGTGGCTGCTGCCTGCCAACCACAGCATTCCTCTTCAGGCTGGGGAACTCCCCACCCCCAGGGCCTGGGGAAACCATGCCAGACAGACACTCCAGCTGCCCTTTGGGGCCCCCAGAGGCCTGGCTCAGGCCCAGGCCTGAGAGACCAGAACTTAGTTTGCAAGCATGTTTGTCTATCCACACCCCCAACCTGGGCCCAGTCAGGGAGCCTGCACTAGCCTGAGCTCTGTGGGTACCTTTTCCTGGGTGGCGGCCTCTCCCCCGGGCTAGCCCGCTGCTCTCAGCCAGGTATTGATGGTCAGTTTCCAGGTCCAGCCTCCGCTTTACCTATGGCAAAAAGCAATGGGAGAATACTCAGTACCCAGGAGAGTGAGGCCACAAGAGACCTGGCTGAGGTTCCTGGGCTACCCCATCTCAATTTCTCTACTAGGAAGCCTTTGAGTATTAGGGGAGATCCTAGGGCACACAATCCTAGCACACAGGATGGACCACTCACTGGAAGGCAGAAGACCCAAGTTCAAGTCCCAGCTCTACCACTACCTACCTGGGGGCTTGTGGTGGTTTTAATATACGTTCTGTAAATTTTTTGATACCCCTCCTTTCAAAAGATGGAACCTAATTCTCCCCCCTTAAATAGAAGCCAGATCTTTCCAATGAACGGCGTGTGGCAGAAGTGACACACGGTCACTTCTGAGTCTGGATCAGAGACCCATGAGAGCTTCCTCCTTGCTCTTTGGGTCACTCACTCTGGAGGGAGCCAGCTGCCATGTCAGGCAGGTCCTCAAGTAGCTCAAAGGTCAGTCCCAAGTGGCAAGGAACTGAGGCCTCTTCCCAACAGCAACATGACTGAGCTTAGAAACAGTCTCCAACCCTAGTCCTGCCTTCAGACAACTGTGGCCCAGGCCAACATTTTAGCTGCAACCTCAAAAGACACCCTGAGCCAGAAGCACCCAGCTAAGTCTCCTCTGAATTCCTGACCCACAGAAATTGTGTGATGTTTATTTTAAGCCAGTCCAATACGGAACCCCTCGGGCAAGTCACCACCTCTCGGCTTTTATCTATGAACACGGCAGTAGCTGGTGCCCACCATGTGCTTTGCATATAGTAAGTAGTTCATTCCATCTTATAGACCAGCAGCACAATAATGGCCCCATTTTACAAATAAAGCAACCAAACCCAGAGGGGCATAAGGTCATGCAGTCAGGAAGTGGCAGAGCCAGGATTCCGTGATTTAGCTACAAACACGCAAGGATGGAGATTGCCCAGGAAGTCTCACAGGCATCTCAACACACATCCAAAACCAGACGTACCTCCCCTCGCCCTCCTGCCAAGCACAGCATTTCCTGGCAAGGTAGGGCTGAAGGATGGGGGTGGGGTTCCCCAAGCTAGAACCTCATTTGGCCCTGCCACTGACCGCATGGCCTCTATTTGCCAAGAAATCCCATCACCAGAGCACTACCACCTCCCATCTGCACCTTTCAGCCATCTTCCCACTGGTCTCCCCGCCTCCCCTCCACCTTAGTGTCCTCATCTGTTATGGCTTCTTCATATGAACCTCTGCTGAGACATGTTTCTTCACAAACCTGTGCCTCCAAAACTTAGTCTATACTGGTTATTCCCTCCTTCCTGCCCTTCACACCTGCTCCCGAGGGCAGGTACCTTACCCCTTACTTAAGTCCGTAGGATCCTGCAATAGAGACTGCACCTCTCCTCCCTCTAAACTGCCTGGAACCCAACCTTTTCCCACATTGTCTCTCGCTACAAATTTCTACAGATGTGTTTGACTCACCAAGAAGCCAGGGAGTCCTTCAGAGGCAGGCACTGGGTCTAAATAATCTCCATACACAGTGTCTGCATGGGCCCTGGCATCAACAAGTGTCTACAGAATGAGCCTCCCCCCACATGCTGACGGACCCAGACACTCCCTCTCACACATTCAGGGATTCCCGCAGGTGTCCCAGGGTAGAAGCGCTGACACATGCTGGATGCTTCCTGTGTACACCACTAAGGAACCGCTTCCCCTGCATCCACTCATCAACCCTCCAACCAGACTTTGCAGCAGGCGCTATCATGACCTCCACTTCACAAGGAGCTGTACAGTACCTCAGAGAGGTCACACAAGATAGTGAGAGGTGGAGGCAGGATTTTTAATGAGCTGGCAGAGCCCACGTTAATATTCACCACAGGCCCTGCTCCCTAGAACCCAGTCCAGAAGCCAGAGCCAGGCCCCCAAAAGCCAACCAGAATGTTCCCCCTCGCTAGCCTTTCCCCTACTGCCTGAACCCTTAGCAGGACATGCATCCCTTGCCTTCTTCCTGAAGGCAGGTCAATACCAAACTCTAAAACAAGGGCTCAAGCAGATGGACACCCATTTCTGCCAAACATTCTCGAGAGATCCTGGCATAGGGGTCCTGGAAGGCACAGAACACTGGTGACAAAACCTAATGATTCAAAAACCCACCCATGGGAGGGGGCTACAGAATCCGTGGTTCATCCAGACCCTGGAATATCACACAGCTGTCAAAGACTGAGGCAGGTCAACACAGAATCCTCTCAAAGACACTGACAAGAAAAACACTAGGGCCAAGAATGTATATAATCATTTTTTGAATTAAAAAAAAAAGCTCATGAAACCATTGTTCTCTGGTTCCGTTTCTATTATTATAGAATGCATTTCAGGGGTAACCTATGCATAGGAGGGAGGACCATGGGGGACTGTTATCTGCAAAGTGTGGGTGGCGCACTGTTTGAACATGGAAATAAAGGAAAAACTACAGTTTTCAAAATTTTAGAAAAAAACTGCCATAACAACCTAAAAATAAAAATAGGCTTAGGAAAAGGAAAAATGGGAGTTGTGATTCTGCCTCCTTCAACTTTTTAGTCTCTTAACTATTTTTCTATGGTAAATGTGTATTATATTTAGCTTTTTAAAAACCTTTTTATTGATATTTTAGAGGAAGGGAGATACATCGATGAGAGCAAAACATTGGATCAGCTGCCTCCTGCATACCCCCTCTACTGGGGATCGAGCCCACAACCCGAACATGTGCCCTGACAGGGAATCCAACTGGCAACCTTTGGGTGCACAGGATGACGCCCAACCAACTGAACCACACCGGCCAGACTAGTTTGTTTTTTGAAAGCCATGACAACACAGTAGCGGTAGACAGGAAGGTCCAGGAGAGATAGCTGAGTTGCAGAGCCTTGTAAGCAGGAAGTGCTCTGTGAATGCTCACTGATGCAGAAACTGAGCCTGCAGTTTGTTTCAAGAGCTTCCCCCCCAAAACACCAATGCAGTGGGTCAGTGGAGGCCACAACTCATGAATTGGGGGGTTATTGGAGGGCAAAAGCTTCAGCTCCAGGATGGTGCCAGCCCCACTCCTTCCCACCAACCAAGTACTATGAGGGCAGAGGCCCCATACTTGCCTCTGTGCCTAGTACCTCCTGGGTGCTCACTAATGACTGTTGAATGAGTGGAATGCTCAGCCTCACTGAGGCTGCCTCGACACCACTGGAGGTGAAGCAGAGGGCATGTTTCGTAGGCCAAGTCCCTGGCAGTCACTCTGAGCCTGGAATTCAGCTCCCTGAGGGCAGGACCCATAGCCCTGGGCCTGCTGAGTACTTGTCAAGTCAGCTAAATGTAAGTACTTTCCAGGCCCCAAGATGGTACCCCCACCCTCCACCCCCACACCATCACTCATTAGGAGGAAGGGCCCCTGGGCTTCCTTCAACTACTATTAACATCTCTAGGCAGCAAGGCATCCCAATGGTTAGGTTAACCGCTCAGGAAATTTGGACTGGTCCCACCAACTACTAGCTGAATAACTAGGGAAGATTCTAACGTCCCTCGGCCTCAGCGTCCCCATCTGTAAAAGGGGACCATTGTCGAGAGGGTTAAATGAGTTAATTGGGCAGAGTGCTTTGGCACAGAGCCCGACAAACAAAACAGTCTCAGAACAATGGTGCTACTATTATTATTATTAGCATCTTGGTGATTCCGGAAGGAAGGCAGCACTGGGCATGGGGCCAAAGGGGTTAGAGGATGCCTCAGGGACCAGCTGCCACCTCGGCCTCCACCGGCAGTTGAGCAGCTTCCACCTCCTTGTCCTGGGCTCTGCCTCTCCCCTCCCACTTGCTCCAAGCCCCCTGCTGAGACCCTATCCAGCCTGGCCTGTTGCCCCTGCCTGCCAGCCTGTGCCCCACCTTCACCCACAAGCTTCGCCAGTCAAACTGGTCTCCACGCCCTGTCCTGCAGCCCACAGGTCCAAGCTCCAGGCCTCCACTCCCTTCTTCCCATGTAATTCAGCCAGCTCTTCTTGGCCCCCCAATCTGAACTGATCTTGAACCTCTTGTTGCTCAGGAAGCACTTTATCAAGACATCTCCTGGGGATGTTTACTCTCCTAGCACTGGGGGCCCCCTCTCCTGCTCCCAGAGGCCCAGCCCACCCAGTACTTTCAAGGGGTCTGCCTGCCTGATTAATGAGGTTCCATGGCAACCAGAGCCTGGGAGGGTAGAGGGTGGCAGATGGAAGGACAGGCAGAGGGAGGGGAATCAGCAGCTGGCCCAGCCACCCCGCCCTGCAGAGAAGGCCTCCCAGCCAGGCCTGTCCCCAGAGTCCCAGGCCTGCAGCTGGCAGTCGAGCATCAGGGCAGGAAGGAGGGCTTTCTCAAAGGCTCAACAGTCTGGCCCCAGGATGCTCCCCCCTTCACCTCCCCAAGTAGCCATGCCCACTACCAAGCCACAAGTTCTGATCTGAAGCCAGAAGGCCTCAGTTCAAATCCTAGTCTCACCACTTGCAGCCGTGTGACCCAGGGCAAATCACTTTCCCTCTCTGGGCCTCTGTTTAGATGGGCACAGTGACAACACCGAGCTCACAGCCTGGGTTTTGAGCTTTAGCTGGCTTGAAGTCGGCCAGAGGCCTGGCATGCAGGCAGCGCCAGCTGAATACACGTGGGCCATTATTATTACTGAGTCTGACCGGCTCTGATGAGGAAGCTGAGGCCCACAGAACAAGGGAGCAAATACGAACTGGCCCGAGGTCACCTCGAACCCTGGGGCGGGGCCCGGAGGCCCAACCCAGGCTCGGCACCGCCCAGTCCGGCGCCTCAGCCCACCCCTCCCCCGACCCTCCTGCCTCCAGGCCCCAAACCGCGCCCCGCCAGGATCTGCGCAGGGGGGTCCGGGCAGCACACTCGGCCCAGTGTCCTTGGTGTCCGTACCGGCGGGCGGCCGAGCGCCGGGCGCGGCGCGCTGGGTGTGGGCCGGGGCGCCTGCGGCGTGGCGAAGAGCAGCAGGTCGGGGTCGCGGGGGCCCGCGGCGCGCACGGTGGGGCCGGCGGGAGCCGGCGGGGCGCTAGTGTCCTGCGCGGTGGAGATGATGACGATCTGCGAGGAGTCGAGCAGCCGCAGCGCGCCGGCCCCGAGCAGGGCCTCCAGCGCCGGCGCGCATGGGCCGCCCGCGGGGGCCACGGCCATGGCGCTCACGGCCCGCGCGGCCCAGGTGGCAAGCGGCGGCGGCGGCGCGGACCCATGGCGGCAGGCCGCGGCGAGAGCTCGATCCCGCTCCGGATCCCGCTCCGCCCCCGGCCGCCGCTGCCTGCAAAGTCCCGGCCACTTTTGCGCGCCAAATCCTTTTTGCCGCGAAAGAGCCACGAGCCGCCGAGCGCTGCCTCTATTGGCTGTCCAGGCAGTGACGGAGACGACGGCGACGGCATCTATTGGCTGCAGCGTGCCGGACCGGCGGCGGAGGGTGGGATGGGGCAGCGGTGCGAGGAGGGACGGCCAATCGCAGGACGGGGCGCGCGCAGGCTTTGTCGGGGCGGTGCCAGGCGCGTTCGCAATCCCCGCCCCCAGCTGGGGCGTCCCCAGCGCGAGGCGTGGTGGTCCGACTTGCACTTCCACACTCATCACCCTGCTAGTCCCGTGGAGACCTTTTGGACGGAACACCCAGTGTGTACATCTCATCGTCAGCAGACCCTACTTGACCCCCCAGACACCTCCACACACACCTGTAGCCCCAACGCTCTCTGCCACATCTCTAGAAATTGCTCCTCCTCTTTTCTGGGTTCTCAGGCCCACTTCCTATGCCTCAGACACATCTCCCATCCTGAACTTGCCCCACGTATGCCGTTGACTTTAAAGTCCTACCACCGGCCATAGCTGGTTTGGCTCAGTAGATAGCGTCCGCCTGCAGACTGAAGGGTCCTGGGTTCAATTCTGGTCAAGGGCATACGCCCAGGTTCCGGGCTGGATCCCCAGTAGGGGGCATGCAGGAGGCAGCTGATCAATGATTCTCTCTCCCCATTGATGTTTCTCTCTCTCCCTTCCTCTCTGAAATCAATAAACATCTATTTAAAAATATTTTTTTTTAATACTGCATTCACCCTATCCCTCTCAAAGTAGAAGGGGGTTTTCCAGGAAATGGGGAGGGTGTCCATCCCAATAACAGTTGGGGTTTTCCTGCAAGCCCCCTTTTATCTTCTACTGGGGGGAGGGGGGGGCGCCGCAGGCAGTTGGCTGGCCACCCAGCCTCCTGGTTGAACTCTTGGTGGAGGGGACAATTTGCACATTAGACTTTTATTATATAGGACTAGAGGCCCAGTGCACAAATTCATGCACGAGTGGGGTCCACCTGGCCCCACTTGGTGGATCAGGGCAGGGCCTGTCAGGAGGAGGCGATGGCGGGAGGTTGGCCAGCCAGCCCCACCCCTGATTGGTGTGTGGGAGGCCGTTCAGGGGGCAGAGCTGGCTGGGGGGAGGGGCCATGGGCCAATGGGGTGGTGGGGGCCCATCAGGGGCGGGGCTGGCCAGGGGGAGGGGCTGCAAGAGGTTGGCCAGCCAGACCCACCCCCTATTGGTGTAGGGGAGGGGGCGATCAGGGGCGGGGCTGGCAGGGGGAGGGGCTGTGGGCCAATCAGGGTGGTGGGGACCCAGCGGAGGCAGGGCTGGGAGGGGAGGGGGGGACTGCAGGAGGTTGGCTGGCTGGCTGCTCCCTGCCATCATTCACTGGCTGCAGTGGACGTCATAGCAACTGGTCCATAAGGGGGTTCAGAATAGACAATGCACAGCTGATTGAACTCATTCATAGTCAACAAACGTTTTGAGAGCCTGCTCTGTGCCCCATTCTTAGTTCAGACCTTAACAAGCTCAGTCTAGTGAAAAAGGGAGGAGGGAGATCAAGAGGTAACAAATGTTTACAATCTGATGAGGAATTTCCACCATTAAACTAACTCCATGTTAGATCTCATAAAGGGAGGAGGTGAGGGTGCTGAGCATGAAAATGCATTGAATCCGGGAGGCCCTGGGACCTCTCCATCAGCCATTTACATTGCTCAGGTCAGCTGATTTGACCAACACTGTCCTTTCCTCTTTGCCAGGTCTGTGCCAGCACTGAGGGCAGAGATATGAAAGATTTGATCATTTCTATGAACTTGCCTGCCATCTGGTGGGGATGCCCCACAAAAGAAAAAAAAATAGATACAAATAAGGATCAAATCCCTAGGCCCAGTAGAAACATCACTTCCTCCAGAGAGCCCTCCAGGGTTAGTCACTTCTTCCACTGCCTGATGATGCCTCTGTTCTAGCATTGACCACACACTGTTTCGCCATCTGCCTTCCTTCCAGATTCCTCCCAACACTGGTCTGAGCAGATTCCTCCCAACATAGCTCAGAGCAGGCACTGAGAGGGATTAAGAAAAGAAACAGACTGATGCCGGAGGCTATCTAGAATGTGACAGTAGACCCTAGCCCCTGGCTTCAGAGTCACCTGAGTACTTGTTAACTTTGGGCCCTCCCAGCCCTGCCAATTTAGAATCTCTACGTGCCCAGGAATCTACAGTTGTACAAGCAATCCCCCACCTCCATTCCAGGTGATTTTTATGCACGATTACATTTGAGAACAAATTGATATATCTGTATCACCAAAATGTGTGGTGCAGTCTCAAATTATAGCCCCTTGAAGACACCTCAGCTTCAGTTCCTCATCTGTAAGATGGGCACATTGCCCTGGCCTCTTCCAGGGTTGCCATGAGGATGAAAAGCATAAGGGATCTAAAAGTGTTTTCTAAACTATGAAGTGGTGTAGAAAAACAGCAGGAGTTTCCTAAGCCCTTTATGAAATTATTCATTGCAAATCATAGACTGTGTCAACACTAGAAAAGACCATAGAGACTATGTAGCCTCTTACTATACAGATGAGAAAAGTGAGGCCCATTAGGGGTAGGGACCTGTGAAGCCAGCCTGTGATAGAATCTGACCTACACAGATTTCCTGCTGAGGGATTAGCCTGTCTCCCTTCACCTCCACTGATAGAGAAGCTACCATTAGAATGGTAAGTCTCATTCGAAAAAAAAACAAGCTAGAATCTGACAGAAGGTGAGAGAATCCAGCAACAATCTCATTCCAAATGGAGTTTCCTTTCTTCGAATTTTCTCAAAGGGTCTCAATAACAGTAATGTTCACTTTATATAGCCCTCTCATGCCCAATAGTCATTCAATGAACACTTACTGAGCACCTGTCACGTGCCAAGCACTACACTGATTGCTGGAGAAGGAAGATAGAGTTATTTTTGGCCCATTTTATGATGAGGAAACTGAAGCCCAAAGGACATGAGCTTACTTAGCAGGTGAAAAGTACATTATTCAGGCTTGGCAGGCCAAAGCCAGGGGTTTTCCAAAGCCCTGCCTTCTCCACAGTATTCAAGTGCACACCCTCCCACGTAGAAGCAGGTGCCCTCCTTCCCACAATCCCTCTTCTCCTGCTCAGCAGAAAGGAGTGAATTCCCAGTGTGAAAGCAAGGGAGAGATAAGGGCCTTCTGTATCTACTAATACCCACTTGAAAGCAGCCACGGCCTGATAGATGGCACTCCTTGGCCCTAAGCCGGGCTGATCCTGATAAGGCTGTTCTCAATGTCAACAGTTCTCCTCAGGCTGGCAGGCAGGCTTCCAAAAAATCCACAATTACGAGACAGCCACTTCCATGGATGATCTCCTTTCAACCTGATAATCCCTAAGTGAAGTTTTTTTATCCACAGGGTCCAGGAAGAAGGAGGCTCAGAGAGGGGCACTCAAAGGTCAAGGTAACACAGCAGAACTGAGATGGGAACTTAGCCTGTTCCACAGCAAAACCTAGGTAGGGCCTGCCCTTCATACCCTGCCACCCTCTGTAAATACCCTAAGAGCCGGGCTCAGGGCTGTCAAGATTATAATGTGTGCTTTCCAAAAGGTATTATGGTAGATCATGGCTCAATTAATAGGTGCTTACCCCTATCACCACTTCTACCAACTCCTACTCTATAGGAGTCCAAAGAAGTGGAAGCTCCTGGGTCCAAGATCCTTAGCCTAGAAACATCTTTCCCTTGATTCTCTCCAAGAGGCAGGATTGTGTAGAAATGATAGCATGAGCTTCTAAATCAAGGTATGTAAACAGGAACGTTGGTCTGTGTGACCTGACAAGTCAATTCACTTCCGTTGATCCACACTCCTTTATTCTGCATATATTTATTGAACACCTACTGTGTGTCAGACATTGTACTAGGTGCTGGGAGACAGCTGGAAGCAAAAACAGATCCACCTCTGATAGCTGGAGCTCATAGTCCAGTGAAAGAGTCAGAATTGTTTTTACGGACCTACACAATATATTTGTTAAAAAAGTTTGATAAATGACACAAATAAGCCAAGGTATTTATTCCACATATGCCACCTCTCCTAAACATACAATGACTTAATTTTTTGTTTATTGATTTTTAAAGAGAGAGGTGGGGGAGGGAGAGAGAAACATCAATTTGCTGATTCACTTACTCATTCACTCATTAGTTGCTTCTTGCATGTGCCCTGTTGGGGATAGAACCTGCAACCTTGGCGTATGGGATCAATGCTCTAACCAACTGAGCTACCTGGCCAGGGCTGTGGTAACTTAATTTTATTAAGGGCACAGAGACATCCATTGTTAAGTTCTGACAGAGGGAGGTGGGAAGTTCTGCAACATTACATTCGTCTTGAATGATCCCTTGTTGCTACAGGGAGTTCTCTGACTGACAGTTTACTATCCCTCGACATGTTCTGTCATGGTGTCAGCTCTGGCTGTGTCTGAACACAGACCCCTTACCCATCCAAGAGGCTGTCTATCATAGGTTCAAACCTTGGAGTCATACAGACTACAACTGTGTAGCGTGGCTAGATGACCTTGAGTAAGTGATTTACCCTCCTGAAGAGCTTTGCTTGCTCCATCAGTAGAACAAGGGGCAACGCCCCTTTACAGAATGGGTGTCAGAGCAAATGAGAAAACGGCAAGCAGAGTTTGCAAACAGGCCAACAGCTGTGATTTCATTTGCCTACAGAGTACTTTTTCTGAATTGTGAATTCGTTTTAAAAATTTTTTAAATTGGGAAATGCTATATAAAAATTCAAATATATGTCTTTCCTTTAAAACACTAATACCTGGCAATACTAGCCAGGCCATCATAGTCTGAGCAGTTGCTGTCCCCCATTTAGCCAGAGCCTTGACCGTCTAGGCCACCAGAGTCCCTGCTTTGCTTGCCTCACTCAGTGACCTTACTTGCCATTCCAGGTATCTGAATTTGCAAACCCTGATGCCTGTGCCTGGCACAGAGTAAACACCCAATAAATGTTAACGACTATTATTACTGCCAAGGAACCAACCAGCACCAGCAGGGCTCCTCTGCTTTGCAAGTGACTAAAGAGATGTGGCCATGGAAGAGTAGGAAAAGTGGGCATTCGTGGTGAAACAGAAGAGATGGAGTTTAGTGCCAGCCGACAGCTGTCTAGCTGTGTGGCCTTGGCCAAATCCTTGGCCATTAGTTCGGTCCATATGTTCAGTGTGGTGTGGGCCAGAGGGTCCAAGGTCCAATGTAAGCACATAGGTCTCAGGTCTATAAGCAAACCTACCTTCCCCAACCCGTTTCTCGCTGAGCTCATGCTCTGGGGACTTCTCTCCTTTCCCAGGCTCACCCAGTGACTCTTCCTTTCATTGTATCGCTCCAGTGTGTGAGAAGGGATTTTGCTTTCCCAAGGAGAGGGAGAAAATCAGACCTAGTAGCTATGACTACCCTGACCAGAGGTGCAGTAAGTTGGTAGGGGGCCTGTAGAGCATTTATAAAATGGGGATGATGATAATGATAAGTTTCTATTGATAGGGTTGTTGGGATATTAAATTCACTATTCAAGTGCTAGGACAGTGGACAGTACCTGGCGCATAGAGAGTGTTCAATAAATTAAGCTGTCATTAAATTAAGAATGTGAGGTTGGCTCAGTGGATAGAGCGTCAGCCCTACGGACCCAGACTGAAGGGTCCTGGGTTTGGTTCCAGTCAAGGGCACGTAACTCAGTTGCAGGCTCGACACCCGGCACTGGTCTGAGCACGTACAGGAGGCAACCAATCTATGTATCTCTCTCACATTGATGTTTCTCTCTCTGGGTCTCTCCCCCTCCCTTCCACTCTCTTTAAAAATCAATAGAAAAATATCCTGGGGTGAGGATTAACAACAACAAAAACAAAAGAATGTAAGGCGAATGACTGGCCTACATCTCTTGATTTTTTTTTCCAAAGGAGACAAGAAAAACTGTTCTTGTTAGGCTGCAGAATGGGAGAGTTTTGTTTGTTTGTTTGTTTGTTTGTTTGTTTTTTAATATATTTTATTGATTTTTTTTACAGAGAGAGGGATAGAGAGTTAGAAACATCGATCAGCTGCCTCTTGCACACCCCCTACTGGGGATGTGCCCGCAACCAAGGTACATGCCCTTGACCGGAATGGAACCTGGGACCCTTGAGTCCACAGGCCGAAGCTCTATCCACTGAGCCAAACCGGTTTTGGCGAGTTTTGTTTGTTTTTATCAAAAGAATTTTCTGTGTTTCAGGTTGTCTTTTTTCTTTCCTTTTTTTACTTTTCTTTTTTTTTATTGTCTAAAGTTTTACATATGTCTCCTTCCCCCTCCCACCCCCCGCCATTGACCCCACCCCCACCCCTCAGCCATTCCCAACCGGGCAAGCCCCCACTGACCCAGTGTCTGTGTTCATTGGTTATGCTAATGTGCATGCATACAAGTCGTTTGGTTGTTCTCTACCACCACCCCCCCCCCCCCACCACCTCCTCTGGCATTTGTCTCTGGATCTACTTTTGTTCATCAGTTTATGTTGATCATTATATCCCACATAAGAGTGAGGTCATGTGATATTTATCTTTCTCCGACTGGCTTATTTCGCTTAGCATAATGCTCTCCAGTTCCACCCATGCTGTTGCAAATGGTAAAATGGGAGAGTTTTCTTGAAGTAATCCTGCACTGCCTCCCAAACTCCACTGGGCAGAGACAAGGAACAAAATACATTGAAGGGCAATGAAGGGTGTAGATGAGGCAATCCCATATTCCCTTGATTCTAAGACTATTTTTTTTCATATTTTAACATCTCTAAAATGCAGGTGTATCATACAATCAATGGCATGTCCATTTTTGCTCAGTAGCTTCTTCCTCAGGGGCTCAAAATAATGTTGTACCTCATCTTCGATGGATCTCAGAAGTAATGAGATATGGTGTACAAGAGCGCTGGGCACAGTGCCTGCCACGCCATAAGCCCTCGGATTAATCTCATGACCTTCAGCCTCACCAGCACATTTGAGGCTGGCCACGGTGGGGTGAGCAGCTTTTCTTTCTTTTTCTCATTTTCTCACTGACACCTGCTGACCTGCATTTGGCCCTGGGTTGACAGGCACATGGCAAATGCGGTCAGGAAAGGGAGTAGGGAGGGCTCAGGATGGGAAGAGAAAGGCTTTTTATAATATATTAGAGATTCAGAGAAGAGGAGGCAGAGTTTTTTTGTTTTGTTTTAACAACAAAAAAGAATCCCTCCTGGAAGCCAGAGTTATATATATGCCAAGCAGGCCAGGAAACCCAGCAGCCTCCTGGGGCTGGCAATGAATCCAAACAGGGGTCTTGTGTCCAGGCCACTGGCTGGCTGAGGGGCCATTGTTAGGGCCTGGCCTCATCAGTGAGGAGAGGGGTTGAAGGGGGAGGGGGAGTGTGTTCCCATGACTCCCTGGAGAGTGACAACAATTGGGGCCAGCTGGGAAGCCAGAACACCAGGGGCCTGGTGGGCGGGTAGCAGGCCCCAGAGGGGCCATGGAGGGCTGTAGGGGGCTGAGGAGGCAAGGTGGGGGACAAGGTGGGGGGGGGAAGGCCTAAGGAGGGGGAGCATGAGGGTTATTTGCTACACCCCACTTCCTCACCCCCACAGCTCTGGGCTGCTGAGTCTCCCCAAATTATACCCCAGATCTGCCCCTTCTCTTCACCTCATGGCCCCACCCTGGTCCAGGCAGCCACAGTCTCTCACGTGGACCATTGCAGGGCTTCCTCAACAGATTTTTGCTGCCAGCCTGGCTCCCTACACTCTTCTCCACGTGTAGCTGGGTCTTTCTAAAATGTAAATTAACATCACATCACTCCTCTGCTTAAACCTGCCAAAGGCTGCCCTCATACTTAGAAGAAACTCAAACCCTTTACTCTGGCCCACAGAGCCTGCCTGATGGACTTCGGCTCCAATGCTCCAACAAGTCCCGCCCTGCACTCTGTCTCAGCCACTCAGGCCTCCTGCCAGGCCCTGGAAAGCTTTCAGCTGGTTCCCTTCTCCAGGTCTGTGCATTTTGCAGGTCCTATTCTGTACACGGTTCTAGATACTTTCACTGTAGCATATTTGTGGCAAGCATTTCTGCCACAAACATTTTCGCTGTAAAACTAATTGACCATAGGCAATTTTGCCATAGAAAAGATAAAATCACAACATTAGAGAGGACATAATGACAATAAAAAACAAAATTTTTAAAAAAGGACATAATGAGGGGGTAGGGGAGGCTGGGGGAAGGTCAATGGGGAAAAAAAGGAGATATATGTACTACTATATGTAATACTTCAAACAATAAAAAACAAAAACAAAAAATAATTAAATAAATTGCATTTCAATTTTTAAAAAAAAAGGACATAATGGCCCTGGCCAGTGTTCTCAGTGGTGAGAGAGTCGGCCCTCACACTGAAGGGTTGTAAGTTTGCTTCCAGGTCAAAGACGCGTACCTGGGTTGCAGGTTCGATCCCTGGCCCCAGTAGGGGAACATGCAGGAGGCAACCAATCGATGAGTCTCTCTCACATCAATGTTTCTCTCTCTCTCTTCCCCTCCCTCCCTTCCACTCTCTCTAAAAATCAATGGGAAAAATATCCTCAGGTGAGGATTAACAACAACAAAATGTGTGTAGATTCATGGCAATACTGCGCAAATAACAAATTTTATTTTTTGTGTGGATTGTACCTAAGCACTTGTCTTCCTTCTATGGGAAATATGTGTTCCTTTCTGCTCCTTCAAAGAGGGCCCTTCGCTTGTTTTTCTCCAAGGTAATGTCTTTCAAAATAAGAAACCAACTCTTGGGGCAAATCACTGTCATCTGGAAGAAACGGTAACTATTTGAAGACCACCACAGAGTCTATTTGTCACTGTATCATGAGAGCTAGCTAAGATTTATGTATACAGTCCCTCCTGATCCAACTTTGTTTTCCTGTGGTCCAAAATATTAAATGGAAAATCCCAGAAATAAACTTACAGGTTTTAAACTGTGCACCATTCTGAGTGAAATTCCATGCTGTCCTGCTCTGTCCCACTAGGGATGTGAATCATCCCTTTGTCCAGCATCTCCATGCTGGATGTACTCCTTGCCCATTTGTCACTTAGTAGCCAGCTGAATTATCAGAGCCTGTTCTGGTATCACAAGTGCTTGTGTTCAAGTAAGCCTTATTTTTACTTAATAATGACCCCAAAGCACAAGAGTAGTGATGCTGGCAATTTGGATATGCCAAAGAGAAGCCATAAAGTGCTTCTTTTAAGTGAAAAGGCGAAAGTTCTCAACTTAATAAGGAATGAGAAAAAATCATATGCTGAGGTTGCCAAGATCTATGGTAAGAATGAATCTTCTGCCCTAGCCAGTATTCTCAGTGGTTAGAGCATCAACCCGCACACTGAAGGGTTTCAAGTTCAATTCTCAGTCAGGGGCGTACACCTGGTCTGGGCATGTGCACGAGGGAATCTATGTGCCTCTCTCACATCAGTTTCTCTCTCTCCCTCCCTCCTTTCCTCTCTCTCTAAAATTCAATGGAAACAATATCCTCCGGTCATGAAGAAGGAAAAAGAAATTTGTGCTAATAGCCCTGGCTGAGTAGCTCAGTTGGTTAGATCATTGTCCCAATGGGCTGAGGTTGTGGATTCAATCCCTGGTCAGGGCACATGCAAGAAGCAGCCAAGGAATGCATATATGGGTGAAACAACAAACCGATGTTTCTCTCTTTTTCTAAAAATCAATAAAATAAAAATAATTTTAAAAAAGAACTTTAAAAAAAGAGAAACTTGTGCTGATTTTGCTGTTGCATCTCAAACTGCAAAAGTTATGGCCACAGTGCATAAGTGCTTAGTTAATTGTAAAAGACATTAAACTTGTGGGTGGAAGACATGAATAGAAAACGTGTTCCGACTCATGACAATGTGTTGGGCCAGAAAGCTTTAAGCCTAAACAAAGATTTCAGAAGGGATCTCCTGAAATGAGTGACACCAAACCAAGGAATAGGTTTAGAATGAGAACTATAAAAATTACTAGAGAGAACCATATTCGGATAACTTGTATTGCAGTATATTGTTATAACTTTTCCATTTTCAGTTATTGTTCATCTCTTCCTGTGTATAATTTATAAATTAAATTTTACCATAGGCATGTATGTATAGGGTAAAACATTATATATGTGTGTATATATAAATATACATATGATTGATTCAGTACTATCCTCGGTTTCAGGCATGCACTGCGAGTCTTGGAATAGATCCTCCTTGGATAAGGGGCAACTACTATAATATAAAAATGGGAGTAACTGTGAGAACTTTGTCAATGAAGAAATGAAACCAAACTAATAACTAGTTTAAATATGTGAAAGTCTGAAACCAATGAAAAAATGAAATTTACTAAGTCTGAAAACAATGGAGAAATGAAGCCAAACAAAAAACCCAACACCAAACTGTTAACCAGTTAGTTTATCTTTTACAAGACAAAATTGCCTGTGGCCAGTCACCCTTTCTCCATCCACAACTTTGCCTGACTCTCATGATTCAGGTCTCAGAGCAAACATCACCTCCTCAGAGAACCTTTCCCTGGAAAACAGACCCTTTCGCTCTCCCTTCTAAGCCATTCTATCACACTGGTCTGTACTATTGACTTCATAGTGCCTACCATTTTGGAATCATCTTATTTACATATTCATTTATAAGCCCCAGTTGGGCAGGAACTGGCTTCTTTCATTGCTGAATCCTACTATCCAATATCACTGCGTACTTAGTACTTAGTAAGGGATAAGCCAGCATTAGCCATTATTTTCTTTATTCTGTGCTCTGGGTTTGCTAAACAATGGCAGCTGCCATATGGTCAGACTGGGAAGGTCACTCTTAAGTAGGAATTTTGAATCTGAAATCCATGAACTTGGACAGAAAAAAAAAATTACACCTATATTTTCACTAGCCTCTGACTGCAATGTAACATTTTCTAAATGTTGGCAACAAACTAGAGGCCTATTAGCAGTAGCTGGGACTTTATCACCAATAGAAGTCACAGCTATTTCCATATCCTGCTTCAGTTGCTGCAGGTATTGTGAGATTATTTGTACTATTGCATCTATAAAATCATGGTAGTTTTGGACCATTGTTTTTTAATGAGATAAAAAAAAGAATATGTGGCCCAGCCAGGTGTGGCTCAGTGGTTGAGCGTTGACCCAGGAACCAAGGGGTCACCGGTTTGATTCTCAGTCAGGGTATATGGGCTCGATGGTTGTAGGCTCGATGCCCAGTGTGGGGCGTGCAGGAGGCAGCCAATCAATGATTCTCTCTCATCATTGATGTTTCTATCTCTCACTCCCTCTCCCTTCCTCTCTGAAATCAATAAAAATATATTTAAAACGATTTTGTTTATGTCAAAATTCAATGTAATTGTCCTTTTTAAAATCCTATGTATTTTGTTGTATATGTTTTAAAAACAGCATAAAGAGAAGGGTCCAAAAAATAAAATAAAAAGAGAAGGGTCCATAGGTTTCACCAGATGCCAAAGGGGTTCATGACACACATATAAAAGGTACCCGAAAGAGCTGATGTGGTCTGTCCCTGACCCTTCTGTCAGCTGACATGCAGCCCACGAAGAGAGGCTGAAGGGAGAAGCCCGGAAGAGCAGTGAGAACAAGGTTTCCAAAAGAGACCCCATAGCCTCTATTTCCTGTCTTATTTATAAAATCGTGACATCTGCAGCAGCTTTGAGCAGAGACCTGGTACAGAAAACGGGGAGCCCTCCATTAGAAAGCCCTCTCTAAAAACAACACTTACAGCCTGGCCACATAGCTCCGTTGGTTAGAGCATCATCCTGATACACCAAGGTTGTGGGGTTGGTCAGAACACTTACAAGAATCCACCAATGAATGCATAACTGAGTGGAACAACAGATCTCTTTCTCTCTCTCTCTCTCTCTCTCCCCTTCCTCTCTCTAAAATCAATTAAGAATAATACTTAGAAGAACACCCCGCTTTCCCTCTGTCCTCTGCCTAACCGTGTGGCCTCCAGATCACAAGACACTTTTTGGTTAAAATTAAACTCCTCACCCAAAATGCTCTCCAAGGCTGAAGCAAGACACACTCTCTCCCTATGAATCTGGAACTAGATAAGGGGGGTGGGGGGTGGCGGGGAGGATATGACTTTTTTTAAAAAAAATAAATACTCTCTAATCTATTAAAACAAGAAACTTATCTGAAGTCACAGTTTGTGGACATGTGGGGTTCGTTCCAGGAAGTGGAGCACAGCACAATGTTCTGGTTTAAGTTTAAAGCCTGATTCTTATAAACCCAAAATGCACTCGTGGGAGTGGGAGAAGTGAACAATATAGAAAGAAACACCATCTCCTGGATCCTTTCTAGAGCCTGTGGAAGGTGGGAGCAGCGAGCATCATGAGGCAATTTCTTGGCATCTCAGCCTGTGAATCATTGCTCTCATACGGGTTCACTGAAAGATCTCTAATTTGGGAGCAGAGCAGCAGAAGGGCCCCAAATTAACTCAGCTTTGTCCTTCCCCTTTCACTTGGTGTTCCGTGAGCCTGAATGTTGGGTGTCGTCTATGATAAGGCTCAGGATATCTAGGGTGGTTCATCTTCATGCTCATTACAGTAAGAATCTGCCCAAGATATTTGGGGGGTAGGGGTTGAGTTGAGGGAACCAGCTCAAAGAAAGAACTCATATCAGATTATTAATCAAAGAGAAACTAACAATGCAGAGGGCAGAGAGGAAATGCCAAAGTTGTTGAGATGACAGTGTAATGTAATAGGTTCTTATGAGACAAGGATAGGTGACTGTGCATGGAATATCTCCGGGAGGCAGTACTGGAAAGTGCTAACAGTGAGGGCCCCTGGCAAGAGAGGGGAGGAGCTTGGGTTGTAGGATGGAACCTGACTTTCCTATCACACAACTTTTGTACCATTTAAATTTTGTACTATGTGTACACATTGTTAATTTAAAATTTATTGTCTACAACCCTGGCTGGTGTGGCTTAGTTGGTTGGGCATCGTCCAGTGCACCAAGATGGTTGGTTTGATTCCCGGTTAGGACATATGCTCAGATTGCGGGCTCATAGGCTCTCACGTCAATGTCTCTGTCTCTCTGTCTCTCTGTCTCTCTCTCTGTCTCTGTCTCTCTCTCTCTCTTAAATCAATAAAAAAATCTTTTTAAAATGAAGTTATTATTTACAGTCTTGCATGTCAGAAGGCTTTGTAGGAATGTGGCGGACGCTTAATAAACACGTTAAACCATTGTGCTGTTTAAGGAACCAGCATTTATGGAGTGCCTACTGTGTACCAAGGGCCCTTTGGCAATGCCCGTTTTACTGATCTTAGGAAGGAGCCGAGTGGGGACTCCTTTCAGGCCTGCTGGAAGCCAGCACTCTGCTCCTCAGCAAGGTCCACACCGCCTTCTTCCCTGGAGTGAGCAGTTGGAGGCACCAGATGCTCTGGCAGGATCCAGAGAGATGCCATCTGTCAGGAAAACCTATTCTTAGAGAGCAGAGACAGTCGGTGGTGGAGCTGGCCAACCCCAGTGGCAGTGGGGGTGTGTGGGGAGGGCAGGCAGCCAAGGCTTTACCTTCAGCTGGCAGGGCAGGCAGCCAAAGCTTTACCTTCAGCTGGCAGGTAGGACAGGCTGAAAGCAGGGTATACTCAGTTCTCAGGACCATGCTTCCTTCTATGTTTGGACACTATTAGAAATAACAGCAAACATTTACCGAGTGATCACTTTATGTGTCATATTTAATCCTCCAGATCACCCTATAGAACACCTACTTTACAGATGATGAAACACAGGTACAGAATAGTTAAATCACTTGCCCTAGGAAACAACTGAACCAGAGCTGAGCCCAGACATTGGCTTCAAAGCCCATGTCCCCAACCACCATGTTATACTACCTCTCAACCTGCTATACCAGAGGCCAGTTTTAGTTTGGGTTCTCCAATAGCAGACCCCAAGACAAGGATTTGAGTGCAAGTGGTTTACATGGGAAGTGGTCCCGGGAAGCACTGGTAGGGGCATGAGGAAGGGAGACAGGAAAGGAGGTGTTATCGAGCAAGTGACCACTGTGGACAAGAGGGGCTCAGTCCTGCCGGAGTGCCCTGGGAGCCAGAATGGAGCATGCCTACTGGGCAAGGGGGGCGGGAGTGGGGCTATTTATCGGGCATTGATTGAGAGCTGTGCCCTGGATGTGTTAATCCTCCTGCCCTGCAGGTCTGCTGCAGGGTGGCAAAGCAGGTGCCAGTGGCAAGTGATGGCCTCAGGCAGAAAGACACAGGGGTGGCTGCTGGAAAAGCTGGCTGGTATGCACTAACGTGGTAAACTAAAGGGATATGGGCAGGCCCCCGCCTCCCCCACATCTGCCATAAAACCCACTTGCTGATGACGACCCCCTCCCTTCCCCATAACCTTAGGATCTCGTTCACCCTCCACAGAATGAACTAAGGGACCTTCAAGATCACTTTCTCCAGGTTGGCAGTACAACATCGTAGCTGAGAACACAGCTGTTAGAATCAGACCTAATCCCTGCTCTGTTACCTAACAGCTCAGCTCTGTTCAATTGAGTTTCCACATGTGTCACATGGGATAGCAGTTGGCCCCATATCACCCCATACTACCTTGCTACTCAAGGTGTGGCTCAGACCAGCAGCAGTAGCAGCAGCACCTGGGAGTCTGAGAGACATGCAGAATATTCAGGCCCCACCCCAAACCCACTGAATCAGAATTTGCATTTTATTAAGATCGCCAGTGACTCATGTGTACATTTCTACTAGTAAGTTCTAAAATATAAAGAGACTGAGATATTCCTATTAGGCCAAGGGACTCCAATTAGTGGGTCCATGGACCAAATCTTCCTGGAGACCTGATGGATTTGTCCAGCTTGGTTTTAAAATATCGGACTGGCACCTGAGTCTCCAGTTCACCACGTCCCCGTCAGTCCCTACTACACAGCACCCAGAACATTATCACTTATGTCACTGTCAGGCCCCTGTAGGCATTTGAGTTTGTACCCCCTTCTGAAACAGACCCTAGAACTAGCTAACATTTGCATAGCTTAGCTTAGGTTTCTAAATTTAAAGTAAGGCACTTAAAAACACACAGGCTTTGAAATCAGATAAATCTGGGTTCAAACCCTGATAGGGCTACTATACTAACTGTATATCTTGGGCAAGTTACTTCCCTTCTCTGATTCTGTTTCCACATCTGTAAAATGAAAATCAAAATACAGACCTGTAAGGTCATTGTATGGATTTAAAAAGTATGTGCAAAGCACCCAGGAGGAAGTAGGAGCTCATTAAATGGAAATGATTAGTGTGGGTAGCAGCAGTTGCAGTTACACAAGTCCAACATGGACACCGGGTATTATTACAATTATCCTCATTTTACAAGAAACTGAGGCTCTGGGAGGTCACAAACCTTCCTCAAAATTACATAGTGGTGGGGTGGGGACTCCAACCATGTCCTCTAGCTCTATATCTGCAATGTCCACGAGAATTTTCTGTGATGATGGAAGTATTCTATATCTTCAATACAGCCACTACTAGCCACATAGGGGCTACTTACTGAGCCTTGAAATATGACTGGTCTAAATTGAGGTGTGCTGTAAATGTAAAACATATACTTGATTTTGATGACTCCACATAAGAAAAAATATAAAAGATCTTATTTTCATAGTAATCACATGTTGAAGTGATAATATTTTAGAAATTTGGGCTAAAATATATCAAAATTAATCTCGTCTGCTTCTTTCCACTTTTTTAAAATGTGGCCACTAGAAAAATTTCAATTACACACGTATATGACTGTCATCATGTTTCTATTGGACAGTGAAACTCTAGAGCCTCTCCAATAGAACACTCGAGAAAAGGAACTTAATATTTTGTAAAAACATATTTGCAAACCCACTGCCCACCAGCGTAAGAACAGTCAAAGAACATACCCACCAGAAAGATTTCAGGGCCCTCCTCTGAGCTCCATGACCCCTGAGGCCTAGAGAGGGGGTGACTTTCCCTGGTCTCACAGAAGTTAGCAGTATGCTGGAACCACGCCTTAGGTTCCTCAGCCTGATTCAGCCTCTTACTCCACCATTCAAGAGGACCTAATGAGATTGGAAAATTGGTGCTTTTGCTTTGGACAATGGAACCCTGGGTTAATAAAAGTTTGAGTCTGAGAGCCATGATCTTGGGAAAGCAGGATCCTCTGGGAGGTCTCACTGATGGAGCCAATCTCAAGCCACAACTGGACACCGCCCAGAGCCTACTCAGGTAGAAGCCCCCATAAGCACCTCAGGGCTGCGTTACTTTGAGGGACGGCTCTTGTTGTAGATGAGGAAGTCCGAGATGTCGTGCCACACATTGCTGTCCTCGTACAGGTAGGTCATAGAGGACTGCAGCGAGGGCTGCAGCGTGGGCCGATGGTATTCAAAGAGCCACAGCACCAGCCCCCACACTAACGTGGTGAACAATGGGAATGGGTCCCACTTGGGTTCAGGAATGTAGCCCTTCTCCACTCCCAGGCGGCACAGGGCAAATAGGACGCGTGACAGCAGGTACATGTTGATCTGCAGGGAGGGAATGACAGGGGATTACAGGTGTGCACAGCCACTGGGAACCTTCTGCCCACCCCCATGCACGAATCAGTATTTTTCAAAGTTGGTGTGCAGATGAAGTGGTATCAGACATTTTAATAGTACTATATTATTTATTTTTTAAGATTGTTACCCCACTTCTATTTAATTTTTAAAAAATAATTCTTTATTGCTGAAAGTATTACATATGTCCCCCTTTTTCCCCCATTGACCCCCTCCAGCCTACCCCCCCTGCTTCCCCCGGTCTTTAGCACCCTATTGTCTGTGTCCATGGGTTATGCATATTTATAATAATAAAAGCGAAATATGCTAATTAGACTGGACATCCTTCCAGACAACCTTACAGACGAAGCCGGGGCTGCGAAGGAAGCCCGGGTCCCGAGTGCTGGAGGGAAGCCGGTACCGGCAGCCGGGGGAAGGAAGGCCTACTCTTGCACAAATTTTGTGCATCGGGCCTCTATTATGTATATAAGGTCTTTGGTTGATTACCTCCCACCCACCCACCCTCCCCGCCTTCCCTATGAGATTCTGCACTCTGTTCCATGCTTCCATGTCTTTGGATCCACTCCATTCATCAGTTTATTTTGTTACTTAGATTCCATATATGAGTGCGATCATGTGATACTTGTCTTTTTCTGACTAACTTATTTCACTTAGCATGATACTCTCCAGGTCCCTCCATGCTGTTTCAAAGGGTAAGAGATTCTTCTTTTTTTACTGCTGCATAATATTCCCTGGTATAAATGTACCACAACTTGTTTATCCATTCATCTACTGATGGGCACTTGGGCTGTTTCCAGATCTTAGCTATTGTAAATTGTGCCGCTATGAGCATAGGGGTGCATACTTTCTTTCTGATTGGTGTTGCAGGTTTTTTAGGATATATTCCTAGAAGTGAAATCCACTGGGTCAATGGCAGTTCCAGATTTAATTTTTTAAGGAGACTCCATACTGTTTTCCATAATTGTTGCACCAGTTTGTATTCCCACCAGCAATGTACTAGGGTTCCCTTTTCTCCACATCCTCACCAGCACTTGTCATTTATTGATATGTTGATGTCTGAGATTTTGCTGCCTATGGTTTCTTCTAGGATTTTTATAGTTTCACAACTTACATTTAAAAGTCTTTTATCCATTTTGAGTTTATACTGTGTATGGTGTAAGTTGGTGGTCTAGTTTCATTTTTTTGCATGTATCTGTCCAATTTTCCCAACACCACTCTCTTGACTCCATTGTATGCTCTTGCCTCCTTTGTCAAATATTAATTGAGTGTAATGGCTTGGGTCAATTTCTGGGTTCTCTGTTCTGCTCCATTGATCTATATGCCTGTTCTTGTGCCAATGCCAGGCTGTTTTGATTATGGTGGCTTTGTAGTATAACTTGAAATTTGGAATTGTGATTTCTCCAACTTTATTTTTCTTTCTCAAAATTGCTGCAGCTATTCGGGGTCTTTTTTGATTCCATATAAATTTTTGGAGTATTTGTTCTAACTCTGTGAAATATGCCATTGGTATTTCAATAGGGATTGCACTGAATCTGTAGATTGCCTTGGTAGTACGGACATTTTAAATAGTACTACTTTCTATCTTTAATTTATTATTCTTATTTATTTAAAAAATTTTAATTAATATACTTACATGGTTCAAAACTAAAAAGTAACTTGACACCAAAAATATCCTTAAAAATTTTTGATAAACTGGATCTCATCAAAATTAATCATTTTTTTGTTTTTGTTATGAAAGCCCATGTGAAGAGGCCAAAAAGAAAAGCTATAGACTGGGAGAAAGTATTTACCAAAAAAAAAAATATGACAAAGACTACTATCTGGAATACATTTTTTAAAAACTCAAAACTCAACAGTAAAAAAACACACAACCCAATTAGTAAATGGTCAAAAGACGTGAACAGATACTTCACTGAAGAGGTTATACAGATGGGAAATAAGCACATGTAAAGCTGTTTAACATCATTAGCCTTCAGGGAAATGCAAATTTAAAACCACAAATAAGATGGCACTTCACACCTATCAAAATAGCTAAAATAAAAAAAAATAAGACAAACCAAATACTGGCTACAATGTAGAGGAACTGAGTCACTTGTATATATTCCTGATGGGAATGTAAAATAGTAGAGTCACTGTGGAAAATAGTTTGCCAGGTTCTTATAAAACTAAACATGCATGTACCATTTGACCCAGCAACTGTACTCTTGGGCATTTATCTCAGAGAAATGAAAACTAATGCTCACTCAAAAACTTGTACAAGAATGTTCTTAGCAGCAGTATTCCTAATAGCCAAAAGTTGGAAACAACTCACATGTCCTTCTGGGGATAAATGTTTAAACAAACTGTGGTATATTCATGCAATGGAACACCACTCAGCAATAAAAATAAATGAACTACTGACAGACTCAATAACTTGGATGAATCTCCAGCGAATTACGCTGAGTGAAAAAAGCCAATCCCAAAGACTGCATACTGTAAGGCTCCACTTATATAACTGTTGAAATGACAAGATTTTAGAAATGGAGGTCAGAATAATTATTGCCAGGAGTCAAGGAAAAGAGGGGAGGGGGAAGGAGATGGTGTGACCAGGATTCTTTGCCTTTGGATGTGAAATTTCTAACAAATATAAAACTGAGGAAATTTTCTCAAAACACAAAACTCTCACATGCACAGACTCCATAATTCCATGTCTAGGAACTTTCAGACAGACTGACACAAATACAGGAAGATGTCCAAACAAAGATGTAGACTGCATGTGTGTGATGGCAAAAGGCTACAGACCCCCTAAATGTCCATCGAGAGGAGATTAGTAAAATGAAGGCAGGACCATCCACCCAGCAGTGGAGGGCTCTGATATTAAAAAGGCTGAAGGACTGACAAGAAAGGTCTCCTAGATACATCATTCCATGAAAAAAAAAAAAAAAAGCAGTATGATCTCATTGGTGGGAAACTCCTGCTATGTACACTAAAACAAGCACAGACAATTTCTGAAGATCTACTCAAGACACAATTAAAGTGACTGTCCCAGGACAGTGGCTTGACAATTGGAGGAAGATGGAAACTTTCTTTTCAATTTATTTTCTACTTTATCATCATGTATCCCAAGCACCTAGACATATGCCAGGCACATAGAGACTGTTTAATCTGCATTTTTTAAAATGTGAAAATAAAACTGTTATAATTTAAAAATATTTAATAAGCCCTGGCTTGTGTGCTCAGCAGTTAGAGCGTCAACCCATGAACCAAGAGGTCACCAGTTCAATTCCCGGTCAGAGAACATGCCTGGGTTGCAGGTTCGATCCCTTGTAGAGGGCGAGCAGGAGGCAGCCGATCAATGATGTTTCTCTTTCATCAATGTTTCTATCTCTCTATTCCTCTCTCTCTCAAAATCAATAAAAACATATTTTAAAATAAATAAATAAAATAGAAATCTTGATTAAAAAAAAAAAAAAAGGTGGCAAGCTCAATTCCAGGTCTGGGTACATGCCCAGGTTGTGGATTGGATCCCCGGTTTGGGGAACGTGCAGAAGACAATTGATTAATGTTTCTCTCTCTCTCTATCTCTATCTCTCTCTCTCTCCCTCCCTCCCTCCCTCCCTCCCTCCCCCCTCCCCCCACACCCCTCTCCCTTCCTCTCTCTGAAATCAATAAAAAATAAATAGAACTTTAACCCAGAAAAAGGACAAGTTACAGAATAAGGCAATTCTTTAATAAATTTTGTTTTATGAAAATCATATTTCAGGGTCATTTTTCTTTTTTCTCATTTTACTGCAGAGTGATTTTCTTTAAAAAAATAAAAACATCTTTGTCCCCAGAGAGCAGTACACATTGATTTTGGAAATCATAAAATTCCAATAAGCTGCTTGATTTACAGACGAGGAAACGGAGGGGGAAATGACCTTCCCAAGATCACAGTGGTTCTGGTGAATCACCGATCCTCAGACTTGGAAGGGAGCCACGAGCTCATCTTCTTTGACCCCTCACCTCCAACTCAAACCTGAACCATATCCCACCCCAAACCCAGGCAGCCCACACACACATGCCCGGGGAGGATCTTTACCTGGCTGTTGATGTTATTGTTCTCTTTAAACACCAGGAAGCCCCCAATGCAGCCAGCCAGGAACGAGTGCACCTGGTGGGTCTCCCCCTGCAGGTACGACTGCAGGGCACAGAGGGCCTTGTAGGTGAACACGAAGCAGGCCAGGTTCGAAGAGTGGGTGTACGTGGCCTGCAGGATGGCCCGAAGCTTCTCCCGGAGGCTGCGCAAAATTAGGGAATTACCATGAGCGCAGGCCCAGCCATTTGGAGGGCATTCACCCACTGGGCATGCAAAACTAAGCCACACAAGCAGCTCAGGGCCTTTAACATCCATGTCCTGAGGGCTGCTGGCATCCTTGATTCAGGCCTTAAAGTCATGCCACTTCCTCAGAGAGTCTTTCCCCGACCACCCTACATAAAAGAATGCCCATCACATCTGTCCCCTTACCCTACTTTTTTTTTCTCCTTCATAGGTCTTATTGCCATCTGACTTGTATATCCTTTTTTATTGTATCCCCCACTCCCACCCCATCCCAGTGGAAGGTACCAGAGAGTGGTATCTACAGCTGACTTGTTCATCCTTAGGGCCCAGAACAGCGTCTGACAAAGAGTAGGTGCTCAATAAATATTTTTTGGGGGCGTGAACATGAGGAGAAATAAATGAATGAGGGAGTTAGTGCCTACTGTGTGCTGGATCTGGGAATATAATTCTGGGGGGAAAAGATCTGCTTGCTGCCCTCATGAGGTTTATGATCTAATCGGAGCAAGGGTCAAACTTTGACCTTGACAAGAGATAATTGTGAGATCTGAAGGGTGAGGAATCAATGTGGTCAAGAGGGGAGAGGAGTTGCATCCCAGGCAGAGAGATCAGCAAAGATCCTGAGGAGGGACAGAGAGTGGGGAGTAAAGGAACAGAGAAAAATCTGAGCAGACAATGTGTGGGCAAAGGATGTAGGGGATGTAGGGTAGCAGGTAAGGCCATGCTAAGTTTTCTCTTTATCCTGAGAGAAACAAACATTTAAGTAGGGTAGGTAGTTGATATATCCTTTAAAATTAAATCACTCGGAACCTGTCTGGAGCTCAGTTGGTTAGAATATTGTCTAAGATTGTGGGTTCAATCCCTGGTCAGGGCACATACAAGAATCAACCAATGAATGCATAAATAAGTGGAACAAGAACATTCAAAAAAAAAAAACACGTTATAATGAATTTTGATTTCTTGTTAGAAGTAAGACAACAGAAGTTTTCAGGAGACCTAAAATTTTTTTTGATGTTTTTTTCCCCCCTCAGTGTTCTTGTAAAGGTAGCATTTTTCAAAAATTAAAAAAATTAAATAAAAAATAAATAAGTAGAACAACAGCCCTGGCTGGCATGGCTCCATTGGTTAGGCATCGTCCAGTGCACCAAAAGGTTGCCAGTTTTATTACTGGTCAGGACTCAATTCCCAGTAGGGGGCGTGCAGGAGGCAGCCAATCAATGCTTTGCTCTCACATCAATGTTTCTCTCTCTCTCCCTCTCCCTTCTTCTCTCTCTAAAAATCAATTTTTAAAAAATAAGTGTCCTGGTGACGGTGGCTCAGTGGTTGAGCGTCGACCTATGAACCAGGAGGTCACAGTTTGATTCCCAGTCAGGGCACATTCCCGGATTGCAGGCTCGATCCCCAATGAGGCACATGCAGGAAGCAGTTGAATGGTTCTCTCTAACCATTGATGCTTCTGTCTCTCTTTCCCTTCCTCTCTGAAATCAATAAAAAATATATATTTTTTAAATGAGTGGAACCACAAATCGATGAATCTCTCCCACTCTCTCTCCTTTCCTCTCGCTTTCTAAAATCAATAAAAAATTTGCCGAAACCGTATTGGCTCAGTGGATAGAGCGTCGGCCTGCGGACTCAAGGGTCCCAGGTTCGATTCCGGTCAAGGGCATGTACCTTGGTTAAGGGCACATCCCCAGTAGGGGGTGTGCAAGAGGCAGCTGATCGATGTTTCTCTCTCATCGATGTTTCTAACTCTCTATCCCTCTCTCTTCCTCTCTGTAAAAAAATCAATAAAATATATATATTTTAAAAATAAATAAAAAATTTAAAATTAAATTAAATTACTTGGGGGCAGTGGGAAAAACACAGGGAGAAGTACAGAGTGTACTCTGGGAGATCAATTCAGGAATGGTAAACCCAAGTGTCCTCAGAGCTAAATGAGGACCTTGGAGTGGGTCTACTAAGCACTGTGGAAATCTGTCAGGTGAGTGGACATAGCCAGAAATCAGCTGGTTCTTGCCCCACAGGAACATGGGCCCAGTGTTGCCAATTCTAAGACAAGTTAGATTTCCCAGTTTTTAAGTGTTAACACTAACCCTGCCTTCAAATTGTTTCTAGAATCTGACTATTTCTAATCTCCACTGCCATCAGTGTTACTCACCTGCATTATTGCCACAGCCTCCTATTTTACACTTACTTCTGCCCTTGGCACCCTCACCCATCTGTTCTTAATCTGGCAGCAAACTCTTCACTCTCACAGTACTAAAAGGTAGGGCAAATAGTACCATATCCCTGCAAAAAAGCTTACAAGTTCCTGTTTCACTTAAAGGAAAAGCCAAACTCCTCTTTAAAGTTGGACAGAATGGGCCCAAGTTACCTTCCTCTTTGTTCTCTCCCCTTCAAACACCCCCCCACCCCCATCTCCAGCGTCCTCAGATTCACCAGGCACGACCTCACCTCGGGGACTTTGCACTGGCTATTCCCTTGGCCTGAAACACTCTTTCCCCTAATGCCCATTTGGCCAACTCTTTCACCTCCTTAAAGTCTTTACTCGAATGTCACTTTCTCACTGAGGCCTTCCCTATTTAATTCTGCAGTCTGCCTTTCCTCCAGCACTCCTGATCCCCTTTCTCTCTTTCCTTGTTCTAATTTTTACTTCCCACAGCCCACATCACCTTTTCACACATACTCTCCTTATTTATCATGTTTTTTCTTCTTCCACCTCCTGCTAGAATGCAGCTCTGTGAGGGCAGTGAACATTGTCTGTTTTGTTCACTGCTGTATCCCAGCATCTAAAACAGTGTCTGATCCATAGCAGATGCTCAATAAATATCTACTGAATGAATGACTGAGCTCAGTTTAAAAAAAAAAAAAATGAATCGGAGCACAAAAACCAAACCAAACACAAATAAATTTTAAAAGTAAAAATACAGCCCTAACCAGTCTGGCTCAGTGGATAGAGCGTCGGCCTGCGGACTGAAGGGTCCCAGGTTCGATTCCGGTCAAGGGTATGTACCTTGGTTGCGGGCACATCCCCAGTGGGTGGTGTGCAGGAGGCAGCTGATTGATGTTTCTCTCTCATCGATGTTTCTAACTCTCTATCCCTCTCCCTTCCTCCCTGTAAAAAATCAAATATATATATATTTTTTAAAAGTAAAAATACAAAAAGAGAAAATCTTGAAGCCGAATTTGGCCAGAAGTCTGTCCATGTATGATTCTTATAAGGTCCAGGTGAGACTACATACATTATAAACTAGATCACAAACTGTTTTCTGAGAAATGCCTTGAGGGAAGACTTGAGATAGCAGAGGAAGACCAAGAAGTTTGAGCAGAGGGAGGTCATGGACAGTTTCCTGAGAACGTGATCCTCAGAGAACTGGGTTGCTAAGAAGGAAATAAAGGTGGGGTAGAAGAGGGAAGGGAGCTCCTGGCGGGGGGTACTGCATGAGCAAATGTGTGGATAGAAGCACATGTGGCCTGTGCATGGAATGACAGCAAGTCCTGTGTGCCAAAGACACCCAGGGTGAACATGGGAGAACAGTGTGGGATGCAGCTGAGGCCAAACTGCAGAGGGTCTAAAGGCCACACCTGGAAGTTGGGCTTCTTTGAAGGGAGTGGGATCCAGGGGAGTTTTCTAGCAGGGACAGTAGAATCAGAGTTGTACTTTAGGAGGTGGGTGTAGGGACAGGCTAGACCCAGCTAGGAAGCTACTGCAACAGCCCTGGCACTGAGGCCTGACTACATTTTCTCCCAGTTTAAATGGTGTGCAGATGAGGCTGGGTACCTGCCACTCCGGAAGAGAAAGGTCATGACCAGTGCGTGAGGGGCCCGGATTTTGGCTCCATAGCTGTAAAAACAAAAGAAAACAGTTACTACAGCATCACTGTATTAATGTTTTTTTCTGGGCTATTTCTCTCTCTCTCTCTTTCTCTCTCTCTCTCTGAAATCAACAAATATATATTTATTGATTTCAGAGAGAGAGAGAGAAAGAGAGAGAGAGAGAGATGGAAACATTAATGATGAGAGAGAATCACGGATTGGCTGCCTCCTGCACGCCCCCCACTGGGGATCTAGCCCGAAACCCAGGCATGTGCCCTGACCAGGAATCGAACCCACAACTGGTTCACAGATCGACACTCAACCACTGAGCCACGCCAGCCAGGCTGGGCTATTTCTTTGATCCCCTTGCCTCCCCCTCTCTCTCCTTAATCCTAGCATCATTTTAGGAAGGAAAATAATGCTAGTTTTTGAGTTAGGTCTAGGTTCAAAGTGGGTCATAGAAAGGAAATAGTACTTGGTGTCAAAGTCCTGCCACGTTTTGCTGTATAAACTTGGACAAATGACTTAACCTCTCTAAGCCGCCGTATTCTCATTAGTAAAAAGTATTCTCCATTTCAGAGTTGCTTCTGGCAGGTAAGGACATAGCACATGTGCAAGTTCCTAGTTCAACAAATGTTAATATCTCTTTCTTTCTTGTTCTCCTTTATTGGACTCGCCTTTCCCTCACCAAATTCTCCAACCGCCAGGCCCTGATCTGACCAGGCTACAAGCTGTAAAAATCCATAGCATTCTCCTTGAAACAATGGTCATGAGCCATATATTGTTGTCATATGAGTATCTGTGAATGTTCACTATAGGCTTGTTTTAAATAGCCAAAGATTGGAAGCAAACTGGGGTCTATCTGCAGGGGGTGTTATTGGATAAATTAATAATGGTCTATCCATTCAGTAGAATACTAAACAGCAGTAAAAGAATGAGGCAGCTTGCCCAGCAGGTGTGGCTCAGTGGTTGAGCATCAACCCATGAACCAAGTCACAGTTTGATTCCCGGTCAGGGCACATGCCCGGGTTTCGGGCTTGATCTTCAGTAGGGGGCGTGCAGGAGGCAGCTGACAGATTATTCTCATCATTGATGTTTCTATCTCTCGCTCCCTCTCCCTCTCCCTTCTTCTATGAAATAAATTTTTTAAAAAACATTAAAAAAAGAATGAGGTGAATTTATGTGCACTGCAGGGTTTTACCAGAGCAAGGTGTATAACATGTAAAATTGTGTAAAACAAGAAAATCTTATCTAATAAAGAGGGAATATGCTAATTGACCATCACTCCATCACAAAGATGGCTGCAACCACAGCTGAGGCCAAGTTCCCATAAGGAGCCTTAACGAGCAATCAGCAGGGACCTGAGGCTACGTCCTCCCCCTCCGCGCTATGGGGCTTGACAGGGGACCTCAGGCTGTGCCCCCCGCCCTGGTGTCAGGCCCAGGGACCTCAGGCCGCACCCCCCGCTCCAGAACCAGGCCAGGGGACCTGAGGCTGTGCCCCTCTGCCTGGCGGGGCTTGACAGGGGACCTCAGGACATGCTCCCCACCCAGTGGGGCTTGACGGGGGACCTCAAGGTGCACCCCCAGTGCTGGGTTGGGGGAACTCAGGCTGCATCCCCCGCCCAGCAGGGCTTGACGGGGGACCTCAGGCCATGTCCCCCACCCAGTGGGGCTTGACAGGGGATCTCAGGCCATGTTCCCCCCCCTGGCGGGGCTTGACGGGGGACCTCAAGACACGCCCCCCCACCCCATCTGGGGGACCTCAGGCCACGCCCCCCGTCCTGGTGCCGGGCCAGGGGACCTGAGGCTATGCCCCCTGCCCGGCGGGGCTTGACAAGGGTGGGACTGGCTGGGTCTGGATCTAGCCCAATGGGGGAGGGGGGTGGCCGGGTCTGGGTCTCACACGATTTTGAGGCACATGTGGGTGGGCGGGGACTTGACTCTGGGTCCCCCTTTTTTGTAATATATTTTATTGAATTTTTACAGAGAGAAAAGGAGAGGGATAGAGAGCTAGAAACATTGATGAGAGAGAAACATCGACCATCTGCCTCCTGCACACCCCCTACTGGGGATGTGCCTGCAACCAATGTGCATGCCCTTGACCAGAATCAAACCTGGGACCTTTCAGTCTGCAGGCCGGCGCTCTATCCACTGAGCCAAACCGGTTTCGGCTGGGTCCCCCTTTTTTTTTTTTTTTAATATATATATTTTTTATTGATTTTTTACAGAGAGGAAGAGAGAGGGACAGAGAGCCAGAAACATCGATGAGAGAGAACCATCGACCAGCCGCCCCCCGCACACCCCCCACCGGGAATGCGCCCGCAACCAAGGCACACGCCCCCGACAGGAACCGAACCCGGGACCCCCCAGTCCACAGGCCGACGCTCTATCCACTGAGCCAAACCGGTCCTGGCTGGGTCCCCCTTTTAATGTGCATGAATTTCGTGCACCGGGCCACTAGTTCTTCTATAAATCTAAGAGTATTTCAAAATAAAACTTGTTTAAAAGGTATGGGAGGAGAATATATGGATTTGTCTATGTAGACAATATTTATGAAGGGAGACATGAGACTGCACACAGAGGCCACCGACAGGGAGGGGGACTATGTGACAGAAGGATACAGTGGGCAGAACTTTCTAGCATTTAACTTTTTATGGCTTTTCTGAATGTTATGTAATTAAAAAAAAAACTAACAAAATAAAAATGTTAACAAGTTAAAGCTTATCTTCTCCCCTGCCTTGCAGTGGGCAGGACACCCATCCTGGCCCCAGAAAGCTCTCTGCCCCGCCTCATCCACAGCGATCTCTTTCTCTCCTGAACAAAGAAGCCCTCAGCCGCCTCCAGGTGACCAGGGCTAAAAGGACCCTTCCTTATGCCCCAGACACAAGCAGAACAGTTCCCCCAACTCCCTAAATCTGCCAAGCCCCCTTCCCAAGGTCTTCAAATCAGGGGGAGCTGGTTACTACTGTTCACAGGATTACTCTGTGTCCTGAAAAGAGGGGTGCCCTCGATTTAAAAGGACTTAAAGGACATAAAATGACAGAGGTGTAATGTGATGTCCTGGAGGATCCTGGTCTGGGTCAAGGCTGGGGAATATTTGGGAGACAACCGAAACAACTTGACTATTGACTGGACAGTGGTCTATATTATAGGATTAATATTAACTTACTAAATGCAATCATGATAATTCAGCCATATAAAAAAAACGCTCTTATTTGTAGAGATGCACCCTGATATATTTAGGAGTGTGACATGAAAATGAATTAAATTTTACAAAGTTCACATGTCTCAGTCGTCCAGGACTGTCTCCCTAAATGGATGGCCTTTCTTCACAAGCAGCACACTCTTTCCCACTTCCAGGCATCTGTTCAAACCATCCCTTCTACCCGGGGTGCCCTTCTCCCCCTGGCCAACTCCAACTCAGCCTTCAAAATATCAGCATCACCTCTTCTGTACAGCACTCCAATCACCTGGCATTGCCATGAAAGTTTAAAGATCAGTCTGCCCGTTGGACTCCAGGTCCTTCTGGATGGGCATGGTGTCTTAGCACTAACCAGTATAATGGGATCACTGCTTAGAAAACCCCTGAATAGGTGAATTTGTTTCCATTTTACAGGGGAGGAAACTGAGGCCAGAAGAGATGAAGGGCACCCAGCTTTGAAATAAAGGAACTGGAATTTGAGCCCAAGGGCTTGACCTTAGCAAGTGCCTTCCCTGAGATCACAGGAGGAGTTGAGTGGGAACAGGTGTACAAAGCCAGCACTGGGCAATGCCTGCTGGCACCAGGGCTTGTGTGACTCCTATTAACTCTTTTTTGTCCTAAGAATACCTTGCCAAAGGGAAACTGATGTTATCTCGGGGTCTATTCCACCCTCGTCTCACCAAGGCACGGCTCAGCAGGAATCGACTTCTACCTGAAACTCTGGGTGCCCATGGAAGTCAAGAGCTTGGTATTGGGCATCCTTGGGTTTAAATCCTAGCTTGGAACCTGACAACGTGACATAATCAAGAGCAATGAATTCATTTCTCTGAGCCACAGTCTTTTCATCTGGAAAATGGGGACAATGACAATTCCTACCTTGCACACTTACTCATTCATTCAATAAATATTTGAAAGTCTACTATCTATCAGGTACTAAGAATATACCAAAGAACAAAGTAGATAAAAATGTCTGTCCCCATGAAGCTTACTTTCTAGTGAGAGACAGAGTATAAAAACAGGACACATGCCCAGCTGGCGTGGCTCAGTGGTTGAGCATCGACCTAGAAACAGGAGGTCACAATTCAATTCCCAGTCAGGGTACATGCCTGGGTTGTGGGCTCAATCCCCAGTGTGGGACGTGCAGGAGGCAGCCGATCAATGATTCTCTCTCATCATTGATGTTTCTATCTCTCTCTCCCTCTCCCTTCTTCTCTGAAATCAATAAAAAATATTAAGGAAAAAAACCCACAAAAAAACAGGATACATGAGTGAATGGGGAGTGAGAACGGGGTGTGAGCCCAAGGCCAGGTTAATGCGGGAGGCGGGGTAGCGGGAGCATAGGCAGAGGTCTGCTAGAGGCCAGCTTCCCTTTGTGCAGGTGGGGCCACTGAAGCCAGAGAGGCCCAAGGGCACACAGCGGAGGGGGAGGGAAAGGGAGAAACTAGACTTAAAGCAGGGAATACGGAGACTGGCATGGGAGGTGGTCAAGGCAAGAGGACCAGGCGGCAAAGCACAAGGACCCAGAAAAAGCACAGTGGGACCCCCGGCTCAGAAGGCGCGCGGGACCCAAAATCCAGCGCCCACAGCAGACGGTGGACACGGACACCGAGACCTACGGACACACTACGGCTGTTCAAGGGCACACAGAGCAGCGACGCCAGGCCGGGAACCCGCGCCGCTGACCCGAGCCAGGCCCGTCCCCGAGCCCCCGCCGGACCTACGGCCCACTCACACGGCTCCGTTCCGGAAGCCTTTAAGCACGGCCAACGCAGTGTGGTAGCGACGCTTGCGCAACAGGGCGTTCACAGCCAGGAGCAGACCTCGCAGCTGCGGCGGGGCGGCCATAGCGAGGGTATCAGGCCGGGGTGGAACACGGAGTCCGCGGTGAACTGACAGCCCCGGGTTCCGGGGGCACAGCCCTCACCTATCCGCAGCTCGGAGCCGCGCCTCCGCATCTTTACGACCATAGGCTGTGTCTTCTGTCACTCAGATATGAAGACCCAGTCAGGGGGCACACGCACCTCACAAGACTCACGCACTCTCCCGAAGAGAAGTCTGATTGGAAGGAAAGGAGGGCTTGTAACCAATCACAGTGGGCCCCGCCCGACTGGACCTAAGGAATGTTAGAAACGCTCCTGGGTTTGTCCAATCAGAAAGCATGTTCCTGTGGGTTTGGAAGGAGGTGTGTCACCTGTTAAGTTTCCAAAGTTTCGAAAGAGGGGCCGCCCTCCCGAAAGTTGGGATGGTGACACCGGGAGGAGCCAGCTTTACACAACCTGACAGTTTTAATTGAGTAACAGTGATCCTAGCGATCTTTTCTGAGTATGAATCACTTGGCACCGTCAGTGTTTTCCATCTGTTTTTAAAACCCGAACTCCTTCCTGTTAGGGTGAACTACCCCTAATCTCTCCTGCTTAGACACGTTTTCTGAAATATGTATTGTTGTAAGCCTTTTCCCCTAGCTTGGGGCAGACGGCCGGCACCTGCAGAAGCAAGATAAGAACTCCTCTCCGCCTGACTGACCTGTGCACTCTCCTCCCTGGCCTGCCTTGACTGACTCATGCCCTCCCCTTCGTTTGACCCACTGGTGCACCCACATCCTGACCTTATATTGCATACTTCTACCCTATATAAGAGAATCTATTTGACGCACTGGTCTCAGCCCGCTGTGAGAGAATGTAATAAAATTTCTTAAATTCTCACAACGTCTCTTGGCCTGGCTCTTTTCCTCCTGGACCTAACACTTCCCAGGGCCCAAAAGACAAGATTCTGTATAAGCTGGCCGCTGTTTCCCTATCTAAACTCATGCCGTGTCACTTGCCTCCTCATTCGTTCCTCTCCAGCCAAACTGGCTTCCTTGCTGTTTCTTGAGCATTCCAATAACGTTCCAGGCCCAGCGCCTTTGCAGTTGCTATCTCCCTGCCTGCTATGCATCACTTCCAGTTTTTCCCATGGCTGGCTCTTTCTCAACCTTCAGGTTTCAGCTCAAATGCCACCCCCTCAGAGAGGCCTTCCTAGATATCCCATCTAGCTGAAACCGGTTTGGCTCAGTGGATAGAGCGTCGGTCTGCGGACTGAAAGGTCCCAGGTTCGATTCTGGTCAAGGGCATGTACGTTGGTTGCGGGCACATCCCCCATGGGGGGTGTGCAGGAGGCAGCTGGTCGATGTTTCTCTCTCATCGATGTTTCTAGCTCTCTATCCCTCTCCCTTCCTCTCTGTAAAAAAATCAATAAAATATATTTAAAAAAAATAGATATCCCATCTAAAGTAGCACTACCCACTCTTTGACTCATTCTTCTCTTTTTATTTTCTTTCATAGAGATCAGGGTGTTTTCACTTTTTTGTCTTGTTTTCTGCTGCAACCCCAGCAATTAGGACAATGGTAGGTGCCCAATATATGCTTGTTGAGACAATGTAGTTTGGGTTGTCACCTCCCAGAGCATTGATAAGTGACATCTATGTATGATGCTACTCTGTGGAGTTGTCATTGGATAAACAGGTATGCACTGAGTAGTAGTACTTGGGTCATGCACACTAGATCACTGTCATGGAATGATGTCAGAGGTCAGTGAAGGAGAAATTATGCTGGGACTATTTTATCACTGAAACTGGAATTTCTTCCTTTTTTTCCTTCCTTTCTCTTTTTTCAGTATGGTAGATTGGTTAATTCAGGTAATCCTTCCTCTGAAAATAGTGGTAATCTATAATAATAAAAGTGTAATATGTTTACTAGACCAGACAGCAGAATGACCTTCCAGTCGACTTTCCCGATGACCACGCTATGACACCCACTGGCACCAGGCCAGCCAAGGCGGGTGTGATGTGATTGGTCAGGGCCCAGCCATTGCCCCATGATCGCCCTGCAGAGGGAGGCCCAGGCCACCAGATGGCAGGGTGATTGATCATTGAGGGGGCTCCACGATTGCCCCAAAAAGGGAAGCCCAGGCCACCGACCAGCAGGCTGCAGTGAGTGGGCGGGGCCTCCCTCTGCAGGGGCATGATCAGATCAATTGCCCCAAAGAGGGAGGCCCAGGCTACCCTGTAGCAGCACTTCAGCGGGTGGGTGGGGCCTACCTCTTCGGGGCTCCCGATCTGTGAGAGGGCACAGGCCAGGCTGAGGGACAACCCCCCCCACCCCCCCACCCCGCTCCAGTGCATGAATTTCGTGCACTGGGCCTCTAGTATTAAATAAAATATTAAAATATCCTCTGAAAAACACTGAAATGATTAAAGCCTGGGGAATGCCTAGGTAAATTATTGGTTGGAAACTGAAAATCAGTTAACAGAAATATTGGATTATTGGAGGACCAAAACTACTTATGATATGAGGGCATTTGCCAATATTGAACCTGTGAGTTTCAGTTCATTAGCTACATAGAGCAAGAGGGACAGAAGTGAAAGTCCAGGGCCTTCCCACAGTGGGGAGAACCTCCTCCTCACATTAAGCTGAGACCCCCAAAGTATTTCACCCTAAAGTTTCATGTGATAAGAACCTACCGCATACCCCACACTATAAGCTCCAAGTGAGTTCAGATAAGTTTGCCTTGATGCTGAGAACAGTTGAAGGAAAGTCTAAGATCAGGGTGTTTACAGGTTTGGCTTCTTTTTAAAAAAATATATTTTTATTGATGTCACAGAGGAAGGGAGAGAGAGAGAGAGAGAGAGAGAGAGAGAGAGAGAGAGAGAGAGAGAAACATCAATGATGAGAGAGAATCATTGATTGGCTGCCTCGTGCATGCCCCATACCAGGGATCAAGCCAACAACCTGAGCATGTGCCCTGACTGGGAATTGAACCATGACCTCCTGGTTCTTAGGTCAATGCTCAACCACTGAGCCATGCCGGCCAGGCAGGTTTGGTTTCTTTTGAGGCCTCTCTCCTTCACTTTCAGATGGCTAGCTTCTCACCATGTCCTCACATGATTGCTCCTCAGTCGACTTTGTCAAATCTCTTTTTATAAGGACAGCAGTCATTGGATTAGGGCCCACCTGTATGACCTCACTTAATATTAATTGTCTCTTTAAAGGTCCTATCACCAAATATGGTCACTTCTGAGGTACTAGAATATCAACATATAGGATGTCAACATATGAATTCTGGGGGACACTAGTCAGCCCATAATAACCATTATGCTTTGCTGCCTCCTACCAATACCAACAAATCTAACAAGATGTCAGGGACACGCTTTATTTTGTATGTCCTTTCTTTCCCTTGCAACTGGAGTCTGGTTTAAGCTGCTCAAGATTTCTCCCGTCCCCACAGAGAAGTTAACATTTTTGGGGTGGCTGGAGCACTCATTGTGGAGGGGGACACTGGAAGTTTCTTAAATGTTCCCTCCTCCCTGTTTGGCTCTATGCCTGTAATTTCTACATTATTTACTCTAAGAGTCTCTAAGCTGTTATTGGATTAGGTTCAGTGCCAACCAGCTGGCCCTGAGGGAATGGGACATGGGACTGATAAATTTTGGTAGAGGAAGAGATGGAGGTAAGGAGTCAAAAGTTTGAAGCAGCCAAAACCGGTTTGGCTCCATGGATAGAGCGTCGGCCTGCGGACTGAAGGGTCCTGGGTTCGATTCCGGTCAAGGGCATGTACCTTGGTTGCGGGCACATCCCCAGTGGGGGATGTGCAGGAGGCAGCTGATTGATGTTTCTCTCTCATCAATTGTTTCTAACTCTCTATCCTTCTCCCTTCCTCTCTGTAAAAAATCAATAAAATATATTTAAAAAAAAAAAGTTTGAAGCAGGGGAAGCCTGCCTGGAGAACCTCCCTGTAAGCTCATTCGGTTGTTCCATCAGTCCAGATAGTCAGTCAACAAGCATATTTCCCAGGTTACCTCTGTGCCAGGACCTGAGTTCCAAACAGAATGGATGAAGGACCTCCTCTGCTAAGAGGGCCCCCTATTGAGGGGGTAGAGAAAATACAAACGTCCAAGGGCTAAAGATTATCACATGACAGGGGTAGTACCAAGAAACTCGAACAGCTAGGGAGGGATGGGATCTCATCCAAGGAAACCAGGGAGAGCTTCTTAGAGGAGGCAAGAAGACAAGCTTCTGTTGTTCCAAGGGTGGAAGATGACATTTTGACAAGAGAGAATAGCAAGTACAAAGGCCCGAAGAGCAGATATAAATCAAATACTTGTATATGCACCTGGATATATAAAAATATGTGGAGAGCTGCCAAGGCTTGTGTTGGTAGAATTGTTTGCTGTCCAGTGCCTCCCAATGGCCCTGTTCATCTCTCCTTCCTCATCCCCCTGTACCCATACCTCACTTGTTACCCTATTACTCCTTTCACAGTCCTTGGACTCCTTTCATTTTGACCTTAGGGCCTTTGCACTTGCCCAAGAGGCCTCTCTGTTCTTTTGAGGCCTCTCTGTTCCCTTTTCTCCATCTCACTCCATCTCATTTCTCTGGTCCACCTCCTCAAAAAAGCCATCCCTAACCACCCTTTCTAAAGGAGGCTTCCCTCCCCCCCAAAAAATTATTTGAAGTCATGTAACTTTTCTTTTTTTTTTTTTCTTATTTACAGCCCATCTTGCCTGCTGAACTATGACTCCATGAAGGCAAAGATTTTTATCTTCTTGTTCATGGTTATGTCCCTCCTAGCATACAATAGGCACCCAGTAAAGATTTTTAATTAATTAAATTAATATGATAAATTAATATTGAATAATGTTTTAAAAAAGAACAGTTATATTGAGAAATTCTTGCAGAGGAGAGATAATGAGAATCTGAGGCCATTGGATCTGGGGATGTTAAAGGAAAGATAGGAAGGAGGGAACACTGGCCTTATTCCTGTCAGAGAGGCAGTGAGAAGGGGGGTTTAGGGCTTGAGGTGGGGCCTAGTTCTCCAAGGTTCCCAGGAAAGAGAGTGGGGCATGGAGTCTGGTAGGAGGGTGGGTTCTCTGTGAGGCACAGGGCTCACTGTGCAAAGGGGGAGACTGGAAGGGGAAGGAGGTAGTGGTATGGGGCACAGGGGTAGTGTTCATGGCAGGATGGAGAGTTTACTGGTAGAAATAAGCCTTGAGGCATGTGTAAGTGTAACTGGACAACCAAGGGGTCCAGGCTGTTTGTCACTACTTCAGCCGATTAAGCAGAGACAGGGTTGAATCATATATGAGCATTTATTCCAATACTGCTGGCAGTATGGGAGAGCAGCAGGTCATCCACAAAAATCTGCTCTGCAACCTTCCATAAGCCAGCTGCTTATATTGGGTAGAAGGACAAAGATTACATGGGGAAGTAGGAATTATAGGCATGGGAAAGTACAAGTCATGCAGGCTGGGTGGGTGGGTGGGAAGGTTGGGGGCGTTTGCAACCGGCGGGCACCTCTGGATTCCAGACCAGATTACAGGCAATAGGGGCTGGAGGTTATAAAGAGTGGGTGCCTCCGGAACTACATTTCAGTCACGAGGTTGTAAATCTTTCCATAATGATAGCAGTTCTCAGAAAAGGAGGATGGACTGCATTCTGATGTTAGCTCCCATATCCCAGGGCGTACAACTCTCAGCCACATTAGAATGTACTTTCTCTAATCAGAACAGAACCATCATGGTTAACAGAACATGCTTAATCCTAATATATAAAGAGCCAGGGTCCATGACATCCAAAACCACAGAATGGACAACAGAATGCCAGGCTGTGCACGCAGCAGGCTTGGGTGGGCGGGGACTGGCGAGCAGGCTGAACTGCTGACCTCTGGGTCCCTCCTGGGTCGCGGGCGCCGCGGCAACCCAGCTCTGACTGTCACCGCCAAGGCAGGTGCAATGCGATGATTGGTCGGGGGACCGCCATTGGCCCATGATCACCCTGCAGAGGGAGGCCCAGGCCACTGGCCGGTGGTGGTGGGCGGGGCCTCCCTCTGTGGGGCGATCAATCACGGGGCTCACTGACTGTGAGAGGGTGCAGGCAGGGCTGAAGGACCCCTCCCCCCTCACAAGTGCACAAATTTCATGCACCGGGCCTCTAGTATTTCTTATAATTATGGCTGGTCCCCAATATTCATTTCTGCCCATAACATAAGCAGAGGGTCTGTAAGGCAATTTAACAGGAACAGGGGCTGGTAGTGTTCCAGAAGGACAGAGGAGTTTTGAATATATATATATATATACTAGAGGCCCAGTGCATGATTGAATCATGCACGTCAGGGTCCCGATGGACTCACCATCATGTATCCCAGCAGGCCAGGCGGCACCTCCACCTCCTCGCCCCTCAGACTGCGGCCCTTCGAGTCCATCGGGACCCTGACGGATGGCCGGGGTGAAAAAGCGCCCCACAGGGGCGGGCCGGTTAACCCGGACTTCACAGGGCAGGAGGTGCAGCGTGTGCGCAGAGTGACGGGGCGTAGGTGGATGCGGTGCTTCTCCATGTCTTCCTCGTCGCTGCTCTCCATCCTCTGTGGCTAGCTGACTGAGGCCAGAGCTCGCTCCCCCACTTTTGATGATCCGTGGCCGCTGAGGGGGTCTCCCCTGCTGTTGAGAGGCGCAGGGGGTGGGACCCCCTCAGCGGCCTGGATCTGGCTGTTGAGAGGCACAGGGGGCGGGAGTCCCGCCCCCTGTGCCTCTCAACAGCAGCGTAGCCCCGCTCAGTGGCAGCGGATCCGTGCCTCTCAATGGCCCGATAGACCACCCTGAGTCCCGCCCCCCAGCCTCCTCCGCCCAATCGTGGGCATAGCGGAGTGATGGTAATTTACATGGTACGCTATTATTAGATAGGATATACACACACATACACACACATACACACACATACACATACACATATATATATGTATATATGCACACACACACACACATATATATATACATTATATAATATTGTATATATATTACTTTTAGGAGTTATACATTTATTTAGTAAATGTAAGAAAATAAAAATTGTGATTTTTTATTATTGCTTTGGATGAGGCTAAAATATAATGAAAACATTTAAAGACAAATCTATGGTAGCCCAGTTGGAGGATTTGGCTCATGAGAGAAATCACGATTGATGGCATCTCCCTGGTTCCCTCCCCCCGCCCCCACCCCATACACACCCCAACTCTTTCTTTTCGTTCAAGTGTACTTCTTTGAAACCACTATCACACCTTGTAATTAAATACACACCTTGTAATTAAATAATTTTAAAGATTTCGTGCTTGTCTGCTCCTCCCACCCCAACTCCATGGGAAAGCACCACTGTATTCCTGGAGATATTGCTGTGTAAGACTCAGTGTATAGTAAGCCCTCGTGAGGGTCTGAAGACGGGGCAGGAGGATCCCTGTGAGATCTGAATGGGCTTTCTGTGGGGCTGGGCTGGAGGTTGCTGAAGCGGGTATTGGGGGTTTATGTGACAGCAATGGGGTCCCTGAGAGGCAGGGATGGAGGTCTGTGTGAAGAGGAAATGGAGATCCCAAAAGGTGTAAATGGGGAGGAGGGTTAGGCGATAGCCATTGGTGAATCTCTGAGATGAAGAGGCTGAGGTGGGAGCCACAGTGGCTTCCACTGGGCAGAGATAGGGCTCCTGTGGGAGGGGAACGAGAAGTCTAGGACAAGGGCTGGGACTCTGATGCACAGCTGGGGCAGGGGTCCTGTGTTCATTGGGGGTCCTTGGGTGGTCCAGGTGAGGTGGGGAGAGGCTGCAAAAGTGGGGGATACCGTGTGTGCAGTGGGAATAAGGTCCGTGTTGCGGAGTTGGCGGTCTCACATGCCATGGAGACGTGTGTGCGACAGAGTTGGAGTCAGGTCTAGTGTGGCGGCGGTGGGACGGTGTGCAAAGTTGGGGGATCCAAATAAGGCGGGGGTAGGGGTCCACATGCTCCGGTGACTGGATCATCGAGGCGGAGCTGGGGCGCCCCGGGAGGCTGGAGTTTCCGCGGGCCATGGCCAGGTTCCAGGACTGGGGGCTCGGCGGCGGCTCCCGGGCGCCCCCTGGCGGCCCCGACCTCGCCGCCGCCGCCGCGGTTCCCACAATGCTCGCGTGGCCCCGCTTGGGTTCCCGTGGCGGCGGCGGCTCCAAGATGGCGCAGACGATCTTCGAGGCCCTGGAGGGTGAGCGGCGGCGGTGTCGTGGGAAGCGGCTGTTCCGCGTTGCGCCCCCTCCCGCCGCGCCCTCGCAGCGCGGGGCCCAGGGCGCGCGGCGGCCGCGGGGCGGAGGGCGCCGGGGCCGGAACAGCCGGGGGGAGGGGCGCGGGCGGGAACAGCCGCGGGAGCCGGGGCCTGGGTGGGAGCCTCCGCACCGAACTGCGGTGGAGAGCAGGCTCAGTGGCGGGCGGGCCTCGGGACCGGAACAGCGGGACAGAGGAAGCCCTGGGAGGGAGCCCTGGGAGGGAGCCCTGGGACCGGAACAGCCGGGGGAAGGCTGGCCCGGCGGGGAGGGGGGGCCTCGGGCCGGAATGGCACCTGCTGCCGGCGGCCGCGGGAGGGCTCCTGGAGGGAACAGCCGGGAGGGTGGGGCCGTCCGGGCCTGGAACCGCGGGAGAGGGCGGCAGCCTCCTGCGGGCCGTGGGGTGGGAGCTTTTATGGGACGGGAGGGCCTAGGCGGCCGGAGCTGCCAAGCCAGGCGTTTGACCATGAACTAGTATGGAGCCTCATGCTGTGACATGGTCTCAGTTCAGATCAGGAAAGGACAGTTGCCTCCTGCGTGCAATGCCAGGACTTGGTGCTCACAAAGCCAGCAAACACCAGGCGCCTATTTTATGCACCGTCTCGGGGATGCAGAGTTTTACAAACTAAGACCAAGAAAGGATGGGTGCCACAGTTGTGCTTGGCTGGGAGGTGGTGTCCCAGGCCCACACCAGCGGACACTGGGCACCGACTGATGGTCCTGTGCTCTGCAAGATCCTAAAATGGGAGTGGGCCTCAGGCACAGGGAATTGTGGGCTTTGGAGGCAGCAGACGCTGAGAGGAAGCCTCAGCGACTTCAGGGTCATGTCAAAGAGTTGATGTTGGGAGAGGGGGGTGGGGGATGCAGACCCACAAGTGTTCTTGGAGGGGTGTGATAGGATGAGTATACACATAATTAGAGTGCAGACTGAAAGTAGGCCGGACTAATGGTATGTGGCTGAGGCTTTGAGCGCTGCAACTCCCCGGAGATCTCAGCCATGTGCCTTCACTTCTTGGAGGATTGGAGTTCTCACCATGATATAGGGTGTAAATCCCTACCCCCCCCCCCCCCCCCCCCCCGCCGCCCCGCATCTACTCATTGAACCAGACGGTCCCTGTCCCATAGTCCAGTGGAGAACAGATAGAAATGATACAACGAGCAATTATAGAATTACCATCCAAAAAAGACAAACAGTAAAGGAAAATAACCTCAGCTGGCATCACTGCTATGATGGTGATGGATGTGGAGGGCCAGGGTCAGTGGTGGTTCTCTCTGGGGGGGCCAATAGGATGGGGTGAGGCCTGCTTTCTCTTAGGTTCCATGGGATTCATCAGTGTTTGAATTTTTACTGCAAGAATGTGTTTGTGTTTGAATTTTTACTGCAAGAATGTGTTCGTGTATTGAGTGGTGAATAAATGAAAGAAAAAATCAGTTCTTAGGGACAGTGTGATGCATGCTGGGCTAGGGGGAGGGTAGCAGAACTGTGGGGATCTAGAGATGACCTGGGCAGTGGGAACTGTATTTGCAAAGCTCTAGGGCGAGAGAGGTCTTTTAGGGATTCACAGAAGTTCACATGGGTGAGCAGCTAGAGATGAGGCTTGTGAACTTTATCTTGGATTCAGAGTGGAGCTAAGAAAGGATTTTCAGCAGGGGAGCAACACAATGTGATACATGTTTTATAAAGTTCACCCCGGCTGCTCTGAGGGGGCCAGAATAGCAGCAGGAAGGTGAATGAGATGACTGCGGTTGTCCTGCTGAGAACTGATGGTGGTGTGGGCCCGAGGGACAGCTGTGGGGTTGGAGAGAAAGTGAATCTGAGTGATATTTAGGAGCCAGATTTGCTGAAGGAATAGAAATGGGGGGAGGGAGAGGAGATAGGTTGAGGGAAAAATCAAGGGGTGCCCCAGAGGCTGTGGCTGGGTGGACAGTGGTACCCTGTTCTTGATGAGGATTACTGGAAGAGGAACAGACTTGGGGGCAGTGATGACATTTAGTTTGAGTTCAGTTTATTTTTATTTATTGACTAGAGGCCTGATGCACGAAATTCGTGCAAGGGCCTTGGCCCTGGCCCCCGCCCGCTGTGGCTTTGTCCGGAAGAACATCCGGTTTAATTAGCATATTACCCTTTTATTATTATAGATTTTAGAGAGGCGTGAGAAAGAGAAACATCGATTTGTTGTTCCACTTATTTATGCATTCATTGCTTGAGTATTGTATGTGTCTTGACCAGGGATTGAACCTGCAACCTTAACGTAACAGGATGACTCTAACCAACTTGCTCTGCCTGGCCAGAGGAGTTGGAGTTCAGTTTACTAGTAGATAGGCACCACTTTTTGAAAAAATATTTTATTATTATTACTTGTTGTTAATCCTTACCTGAGGATATTTTTTTTATTGATTTTTAGAGAGAGTGGAAGGGAGGAAGGGATGGTGTGAGGGAAAGAGGGAGAAACACCGATGTGAAAGAGTCGCATCGATTGGTTGCCTCCCGCATGCGCCCTGACTGGGTCCAGGATGGATAACTGCAACACAGGTGCATGCCCTTGACTGGGAATCGAACCTGTAACCCTTTGGTCTTTGGGCCAATGCTCTAACTACTGAGCAAAAATGGCCAGAGCTATTTTGAAATAATTTTTTTCTGAAGATTCACATGCAGAGGTAAGAAATAATACAGAGAGCCCTAGTTGGTTTTGCTCAGTGGTTAGAACATCGGCCTGAGGACTGAAGGGTCTTGGGTTCAATTCCAGTCAAGGGCACACTCCTCGGTTGCAGGCTCGATCCCTGGCCCTAGTCGGGCACATTCGGGAGGCAACCAATCAATGTGTTTCTCTCGTGTTGCTGTTTCTCTCTTTCTCTCCCCCTCCTTTCTACTCTCTCTAAAAATTGATGGGAAAAAATATCCTCTGGTGGAGATTGACGAAAAAAAGAAAAAAGAAATAATACAGAGAGAGCCCATGTACACTTTACCTAGTTTCCCCCAATGTAATATCTTGCAAAACTATCCTATCATATACAACCAGTCAACAACACACAGAACAGTTCCATCACTACAAGATGTTGCCCTTTTATAGCCACACCCACCTCCTTCCCCTACCCCCTATTCCTGATCCTCGGCAACCACCTGTTCTTCATTTCCAAAGTGTTTTCATTTCAAAAATGTCCTGTAGCCCTAACCGGTTTGGCTCAGTGGATAGAGCGTCGGCCTGCAGACTCAAGGGTCCCAGGTTCGATTCCGGTCAAGGGCATGTACCTTGGTTCCGGGCACATCCCCAGTGGGGAGTATGCAGGAGGCAGCTGATTGATATTTCTCTCTTGTCGATGTTTCTAACTCTCTATCCCTCTCCCTTCCTCTCTGTAAAAAATCAATAAAATATATTAAAAAATAAAAAAGAATGTCCTGTAAATGTAATCACATAGTATATAATCTCTGAGATGGCCTTTTTTTATTCATCATAATTCCATGGAAATTTGTATCCTGTTGTGTATATCAAAAATTTTGTTCCCTTTTATTGCTGGATATACTACAGTTTTTGTTTTTTGTTCCCCGCCCCCCAATATATTTTTATTGATTTCAGAGAGGAAGAAAGAGGGAGAGATAGAAACATCAATGATGAGGAGAATCATTGATCAGCTGCCCGCAAACTGGGCACATACCCTGACGGAATTGAAATGTGATTTCCTGGTTCATAGGTTGATACTCAACCACTGAGCCACACCAGCTGGGCTGTTTTGTTTGTTTGTTTTGAGAGTCTTCTTTAAAAGCTGGGGCAGTGAAACAAGGAAGGGCTTAGGATAGAGAAGCTGGAGAGAGACCAGGTGGGGCTTCTTTGATTCTCTAGAAATAGGGGAAAGAAGTGAGCCAAGGCGGGGCTGTCAGCTCACTGGAGAGTCAGAGAAAAGGGGGGCTTGGAGACAGGAGAGTATTGTATGTGTCTTGACCAGGCGTTAGCCCAGGAGAGCGGCCGCTGCCCATTGCTGTCCTGGTTGCAAGTCACCTGGGGACCCTTCGGGTTTAGGAGATGCATGCCTGTGTGGAAAGAGGGGACAGGGGAAGGGAGAGCGAGCCTGGATATATCACGGTTTAAACATTCACTTGTTGAAGAACATTTGAGTTTGTTTCAGTTTTTTTTATTATTATAAATAAAGCTGCTCTGAATGTTCATGTACAGATTTGACACAAATGCTAACAGAGAATTTTGCATAAAACCTTAAGATTTACTGAAGCTCATTCAGGGAAGCATGAACTGCGATATTAGGGAGAATGAGTCTGGGGGTGAGTGAGGCTGCCCAGGGAGAGTATAAGAGGGGAAGGAGAGTCCAGACAGAAGGAGCCCTTCAAAATAGAAACATTTAGGGGATAGACAGGAGAAGCAGAGCGTAAAGGAGGCTGGGTAGGAGCAAACAGAACAGAAAAGTGGGAGAAGACCCAGGAAAGGTGATGTCCTGAAGCCAAAGAAGGGAGTGTTTCAGGAAGAAATGTCTGATGCTGCCAGATGGTCTTCAGTGGTATTGGTGGGATAATAGGGCTTAAGCCCCACTGGAGTGGGTGAAGGAGGATTGGGAGGTGGAGGATGTTAGACGGCTCTCATCAGATGCTTGATGTTGGGAAAAAAAAAAAAAAGACGAGAGATGGGAACATGGGTTCGAGGAGGGGCATTCTAGAGAGACCTGTGTCCTGGCTCATGGGAAGAAGAGGAGCTAGTTGGTAGCGAGTGGTTTCTGAGGGAGCAGGAGGGGATGGATGTAAGGGCTGTCCTCAGGAGGGACACAGCCTGCATAGTAACAGGGAAAAGTGTGGATTCACTTTGGCTGTGGGAGCTAATGGTTATAATTTGCATTGCAGTTAGAAGCGAGGGCAGGTGTCCAGGTAAGAGCTGAGAAGTTGGGGACAGAGCATTGGCCGTGGGCACAGAGAGAAGGAGGCACCCTCTGGGTTATTTGGGAGGAAGCAGTTTAGGTGTGACGAGGCCTGTCCTCCAGCTAGTGACATGGCTGGACAAGTTTACTACTGTGAACCTCAGCAGTGACAACTAATTGGAAAACATGGAAATAGTCTGCTTCTCACCCTGACCGGTTTGGCTCAGTGAATAGAGCATCGGCCTGTGGACTCAAGGGTCCCGGGTTCGATTCCGGTCAAGGGCATTTACCTTGGTTGCGGGCACATCCCCAGTTGGGGAGTGTGCAGGAGGCAGCTGATCGATGTTTCTCTCTCATTGATGTTTCTAACTCTCTGTCCCTCTCCCTTCCTCTGTAAAAAATTAATAAAATAAAATTTAAAAAAAGAAATAGTCTGCTTCTCAAGAGTCCCCTGACTACAAATTAAGATTATGCTATTTATTGAGGAACAAAAAAAGACAAGCATGCATTGGAAAACGGGAGGTAAGGTTACCCAAGTGCAAACAGATTTGTGGGGTTTGTGGGGTGTGGACAGGGAAGACTTGGTGATTTTCAGAGGAGCTGTATTACTTAGGATTAGATCCAGCCATGATTAAGAGATCAGCACAACCTATCAGTGGCTTAAATAGGCTAGACGTTCATTTCTCTCACATGGGAGTTAGGAGGAAGACAGTCCAGAGCTATGAGGGTGACTGTGTTCTGCAAGATTCTCAGAGGCCCAGGATTTTTCCACTTTTTTGCCTTGCCCTGGGGCATGGCCCTTGTCCTCCTGACCTGGGATTCTTATTTTAGGAAGCAGATGGAGGGTAGGACAAATAAGGGGGTTGAATACCAGGCAGCTTTTAAGAAAATTTCCCAGAAACTGCCATATGCACCCCATTGGCCAGAACTTAAACATTCCGTGGCTGCAGGAGTGGCTGGGAAATGTAATCTTTATTCTGGAACCAGCTTTTGGCCAAAGTCTTGGGTTCTATTGCAGTGGAAGTGGGAGAGCATGTATATCAGGGCACCATCAGCTGTCTTGGCAGTGGGGGCCTTGCAGTGGGTCTGGCTTGTAAAGGTGATGTCAGAGCAGGATGCTCGGCCCACCTTCCAAAGAGGTTGCATTTATTTTTTCAGGAATGGACAATCAGACCGTCCTGGCTGTCCAGTCGTTGTTGGATGGTCAAGGAGCAGTCCCTGATCCAACAGGCCAGAGTGTCAATGCACCCCCTACTATCCAGCCACTAGGTGAGTATCTATCTGCTCAGGTTCACCAATGGGAAGGGTGAGTGGCTCCCCATGAAAAACAAGCGGTACCCATGAGAGGATGTGGGAGTGGACTGCCCACTCTGGTGTCTGAACCTTCTCCCCTTCCTCCCAGGCTGGAGGCTAATGATCAGGCTAATGCCTTTTTCTGCTCATCTCTAAGAACACCCTCTCTCAATCACTTAGTGAATGTGGGGATCGTGACACCAGGAATGGCTAGGAGTCCTGATGCTTAGCAATGTTTGTACCTTTGACCCAGAAGTTGTTTCTCAGCCTCCCCTCTATGGAAAGAACAGGATGAGTCTGACTCTCTCCAATTTACAGGCCATGCCCCTAAGACAGAGAAGTTCTTTTTCTTTTTTTAAATAGGATTTTATTGATTTTAGAGAGAGAGCACGGGAGAGGGAGAAAGAGAGAGAGAAACATCGATGGGCTGCCTCCTAGGGATTGAGCCCACAACCAGTGTATGCTCTGACCAGGAACTGAACCAGCGACCTTTTGGTGCATGGGATGCCGCTCAACCAACTGAGCCACACTGGGCAGAGCAAAGAACTTTTAGAGCCCTGTGTGAGAAGTGTGTTCAGTTACTTATTCCACAAACATATGTGAGTACTTGGGAACCATGTTGGGAACAGAGAGATACACACCTGGGTTTGAATCCTTGTTCCTGGCTCTGTGTCTTTGGGCAAGTGAGTTAACCTCTCTGTGTCCACGTTTTCACATCTGTGAAATGGGGATAATAGTCCTACTTCATAGAAATCTTGTGAGGATACTTGGGATACTTTTGTAGCTGTTATAAATAAGAAATGCAAGTTTCTTGTGATTTTGTTATCAATGAGTTTGTGTTCTTATCTCCTGACATAAAAGAATTTAGACCAGGAACACTGATAAAAGCAAAGGCAGATTTACTGAGACTCTGCAGAAGGTAAGAACACTGAGATAGGGTCCCAGGTTCTGCACACCAAATGTGGGTATGGGGAGTTTTATTCCTTGGGAACACAGAAGTTGCAGGGGTTAACCAACCATACTGTAGGTTGGCTGACTTTTTCCTTTGTAGGAATGCTGGGGTCCCACTGAAGTCTGGGTACATGTCAGTAAAGCAAGGCATTCTGGGATTGTGCAAGACTTACTATGGGATGCAGGAAGGGACTTTTCCAACCAGGTATTGAGTTTGTCTCTAGGGTTTGTGGCTTGGCTTTAAATCTGAAAAACAACTTAAAAGAAGTCAGGTTAGCTCTGGCTGATGTGACTCAGTGGTTGGAGCATTGGCACATGCACTGAAGGTTGTAGGTTTGATTCCCTGTTGAGGGCACATACCTGGGTTGCAGGTTCATTTCCCACCCCTGGTCAGGTGTGTGCAAGAGGCAATCGGTCGATGTTTCTCTCTCACATCCTTGTTTCTCTCTCTCTTTCTCCCTTTCACTCCCTCTGAAAACCTATGGAGAGAATATCCTCCATAACAATAACAACAAAAATGATAAGAGAAGTCAGGTTAATTCCTGGGCCATTGTTTTGTAGCTATCTATTGATAACTGCCATAGTTCTGGCTTGACTTAACTTGATGGAACAATTTTTGGGAACATTTTATTCTACCTGTTTTAGTTTATACTAGATTAAAGTTTATTTTTCTGTTATATGAAGTACTGACGGGCATTTGGGGTGGATATGGTGAGACCCAGATTCCTTTCTTGTGGCTGTACTATCCTCAACATGCTGCCTAGGATGGTTGCTCCAGCCTCTCACTTTTTTTTTTTTTTTAATATATTTTATTGATTTCCTACAGAGAGGAAGAGAGAGTTAGAAACATCGATGAGAGAGAAACATCGATCAGCTGCCTCCTGCACACCCCCCACTGGGGATGTGCCCGCAACCAAGGTACATGCCCTTGACCGGAATCGAACCTGGGACCCTTGAGTCCGCAGGCCGACGCTCTATCCACTGAGCCAAACCGGCTTCGGCCCAGCCTCTCACTTTCATTTCCACATTCCAGCCAACATGAGAGGAAGAAAGATGGAAGTGTAAGTCATACTCCTTCCTTTTAAGGAGAAGTTGCATAGACACTATACTTCTGGTCTTGTCTTATTGGTCAGAGTTCAGTCAGTCACATGACATGTCTAGCTGCAAAGAAGGCTGGGAAATACAGTCTTTAACTAGATAGCCATGTTTCACACTGAAATTTGTATTGAGAGTGAATATTGAATGATAAGTTGACATTTCTGCCACAACATGCCAAGTGCTTAGCACAGTGAGTGGCCTGTGGTAGGCCCTCAGTAATGGGTCGTGTTAAGTAGCTAATCATTCATTTAGTTTTTAATTCATTCAGCAAACATCCACTGGGGGCCTCCTATGTGCCCAGGAGATACTGTAGTTATGGTGAAAAGTAAGACATATTTTTTCCCTTGGGGTCTCACAGTCTGGTGGTGATGCGAAAAGTGTGATATGAGAAGGCACTGTGGCCACTGCTTTAGGAAAGCTTCCTAGAGGAGGTGACATCTGAGCTGAGCCTTGTAGAATGAGTTGGTCTGAGTGAGGCAGCTTGACAGGTGAAAACTGGATGCAAAGCCACAGAGGAGTGTGATCATGTGGCCTATTTGGCAGCTGATGAATAAATTGAGGCAGGGTAAAGATTCTGAAGTTCTCAACTTTGAAGCGAACGCTCTTTACTATTTCCTGAACCTAATTTTTTGATATCTTCATACACATGGCTGGATCCTCCCGTTGGTGCCTATGTGGTTTTGAAAGCTCCTAGGAAGCACAAAATTGGCACTTGACTCATGCACATGGAATCACAGAATGCTGTTAGATCTGCTGTCCTCCTGGTCCAGATGCAGGTCTCCTCCCATTTCTCACTCTAATACCTGCTCCTTTATTGCTTTTCTTTTGTTATTCTCCTCCTGCTGCTGTGTGGTGTGACCCCTAGATGATGAGGATGTCTTTCTCTGCGGGAAGTGTAAGAAGCAGTTCAACTCACTGCCGGCATTTATGACCCACAAGCGGGAACAGTGCCAGGGGAATGCCCCGCCCCTGGCCACAGTTTCACTGGCCACCAACAGCATCTACACGCCTTCAGCAGCACCCACAGCAGTCCAGCAGGCCCCACCTCCTACGAATCGCCAGGTATTCATTCAATTGTTTATTCATCCATTCAGCAAGGTTTGTGGGGTTTTTTTGAGCACCCGCTGTGTGTCAGGCACTGTGCAGGCATTAGGGGTACAGTTATGGACAAACAGACCAAGTCACTGCCCTCATGGATTTGAGTGAGACAGACAGTACCCAAGCAGATTTGTAGAGATACGCTTTTTTTCAGGATGTTAAATGCAGAGGGATAGAGGATGTCATGACCAGGGTAGGAGTTTTTGCCATTTTTGTATATGGTGCTTGGGGGAAGGTTCTGTGAAGAATTGACATTTGAGCAGAGACCTAAGGAGATGAGAGAACGAATCTAGCAACCAATTTGGGGAAGAGGATTCCAGGATATGTGGTCAGCAAGTGCAAAGGCCCTGAGGCAGTTGTGTGCTGGGAACAGCAAGGAGGTGAGAGTGGCTGGATCTAAATGAATGAGGAGGAGGGTTGGAGATGAGGCAAAAAGGGGATTTTGTGGTGTGACCCCTAGATGATGAGGATGTCTTTCTCATGTGGGACTTGTGGACTTTTATTCTGAGAAATAGGAGCCATTGGGGGGTTTTGAGCAGAAGAGGGATAAGGTCTGATTTACACTTTAACTAAGTCACACTGGATGCTGTACAGAGAACAGAGTTTAATGGCAGTCAAGAGAGAAAGCCAGGAGTCAATATCCATGACTATATTGTACTGTTGTACAATAGGAGACTGTTGTACAAATCCAGGTAGAGGGTGGTGGCTTGATCAGGGTGGTACTGGTAGAGGTCGTGAGAAGGATGAGATTTTGGAAATATTTTGAAGAGCTTGTGGATAGATTGAGTGTGAGGTGTGAGATCAAGAGGAGTCAAGGGTGACTCCAGAGTTGGAGTTGCCATTAACCAACATGGGGAAACGGCTAGGAGAAGATTGGAGGGGATGTTAGGAGTCCAGCTGGACATGTTGGATTTGAGATGCCCATTAGACTTTTAAGTGGAGGCCGCTGTGAAGATGCAGACAGATACACAACTCTGGAGGTCAGGGGAGAGGGCCCGGCTGGAGGTATCTGGAGAAGCTTCCAGAGTCCTCAGTCAGGAACACAGTTCTGGAGCAAAGACACCCAGGGTGGGTCCCTTAAGGCAATGGTCACCAACCGGTGGTCCGCGGACCCCCGGTTGTCTTTGAGGTCTGAAAGGTTGGCGACCGCTGCTTTAAGGGATTAAAGAATCTTTATAAAGGGAGCTGGGCATGTCGCAGGATGCCAGGTCAAGGAGTCGAATTTTCCTGACTTCCTCCTTATTTCTTTAAAATATTATTTTCCTTCATTGTAGTAGTCATAATTCTCGTCATCAAAATGAAAGCCTTCATGCCCAGGCCCATAGAACATGTAGATTGAAACTTTTCAAGTTACTACAGACATCAAACACTGAACACAGTTCTTTTTCTCACTCTTTGAATATGAGTTTAGTTACCAGAAAACATCCCCCACACACACCTTTTTTTTTTTTTTTTTTTTTCCCAATAAAAGGAGAGGGAAAAATTCTTTCAGTCTTGGGCAGAGAAAATAACTTCAGAACACCAACAATTGGGCCTGGCCAGGTAGCTCAGTTGGTTAGAGTGTCATCCTGATACAAAGGTTTGGTCCCCAGTCAGAGCACATACTAGAATCAACCAAAGAATGCATAAGTAAGTGAAGCAACAAATTGATGTTTCTTTCTCTCTCCCTCAAATCAATAAATAAAAATTAGAAAAGAAAAGCAACAGGTAAACAAAACAAAATACCCTTTCCATCTGCTGACAGGAGCAATCACGGCAGGTTTGACACTCTCTTATAAGATCTGCCTTTCATCCTCACTGTTAACCTGAGAGCGTATTATTATTTTTAGTATTCATTCATTTGTTTGAAAGCAATACATGTTTCCCTTCTTTGTAAAAGAATGTTACAAATCAAGGCCTCTTTGGCACTATTCCTCTCCCTTGCCCCCAGTAACTACTGATAGGTATTCTTCTCAACCTTTTAAGATACTTTCACATATTTATTTAAGTATTCATAAGAATTATATAATAGTATTATTTTCGATTTTTAAAAATAAGAGTACATAATGTACATGTTATTATATAATTTGATTTTTCATGCAATACTTTTTACCTGCTGTATAGTATTCTATCCATGACTGTATTGTACTTTTTAATCCATTGAATTAAAAGAAACAACACTGTACAGAATACTCTTGTTCATGAACTCCCTGTGGACATGTGTGCTTCTCTAGGATAGATGCTGGAAGTATTATTTCTGGGTTGTAGGTAATGTGCCTTACAGGGAGGTATGACTTATTCCTCTCATTTGATAGATAGGGAAATGGAGGTTCAGAGAGGTGGAGTGACTTACTCAGGATCACACAGCAGCAGGGAGCATCAGAGGTGGAAATGGAATTTAGTTCTGTGGGACTTCGGAACCCAGATCTTTTGCATCCTGCTCTCTGCTTCTTCCCAGAGCCTCACACATGTTCATGCTTCTCTCTCTCTCTCTCTCTCTCTCTCTCTCTCTCTCTCTCTCTCCCTCTCCCTCTCCCTCTCCCTCACGCTCTCCCTCTCCCTCCCACTCTCCTCCTCCCTCCCTCCCTCCCTCCCTCCCTCTCCAGATCTCCACGTACATCACAGTGCCCCCATCCCCGCTGATCCAGACCTTGGTGCAGGGGAACATCTTGGTGAGCGATGATGTGCTCATGTCTGCCATGTCAGCTTTCACATCCCTGGACCAACCGATGCCCCAGGGCCCCCCGCCTGTGCAGGTAAGAAGGAGGCTAACTTTTCACAGGATCTTATTCCAGGCCTGCATGTTGACTCCTGCAGATTCAGAATCTTGTAGAAAGAAGGGGGCTTGGCCCCAGCTCTCCCCCATGCTGAGGAGGACAGCCAGCCTCCCCTTGTCCAACCCTGTGGTTGGGAAGGTTGCCACTTTTTTTTTAAAAAATATATTTTATTGATTTTTTACAGAGAGGAAGGGAGAGGGATAGAGAGTCAGAAACATCGATGAGAGAGAAACATCGACCAGCTGCCTCCTGCACACCCCCTACCGGGGATGTGCCCGCAACCAATGTACATGCCCTTGACTGGAATCGAACCTGGGACCTTTCAGTCCGCAGGCCGACGCTCTATCCACTGAGCCAAACCGGTTTTGGCAAGGTTGCCACTTTAATGGGGACCCAGAATGTGGCTTTGGAATTTCATAGCCACAGTCCAGCTATTTTGACTCCTGTTTTTATTCTTAACAAAAGTGTTCCATGTCCATTAGAAAATACACAAGAGCCAAAACCGGTTTGGCTCAGTGGATAGAGCATCGGCCTGCGGACTGAAAGGTCCTGGGTTCGATTCCGGTCAAGGGCATGTACATTGGTTGCGGGCACATACCCAGTAGGGGGTGTGCAGGAGGCAGCTGGTCGGTGTTTCTCTCTTATCGATGTTTCTAGCTCTCTGTCCCTCTCCTTTCCTCTCTGTAAAAAATCAATGAAATATATATAAAAAAAAAAGATAAAAAGAAAATACACAAGAAAAGTAAAAAAAAAAAATGTTTATTCATAATCTGGAAAGTAAAGTGATAATGGTAACTGACTGCAATGTGCATTTCTTGGCTGGATCCTGGGTTGTGGGGGATGGAGCTATAAAGGCATTATTGGGAAAATTAGAATATGGAGGAATTTGAATATTTTAGATAATAGTATTAAATTTACATCCAACTAGAGGCCCTGTGCATGAATTTGTGCACAGGTGGGGTCTCTCAGCCTCGTTGGCCATTGGGACCGATCGGGGCCAACCAGCTGTGGGAGGTTGGCTATGGGAGCACACTGACCACCAGGGGGCAGCTCTTGTGTTGAGCGTCTACCCCCTGGTGGTCAGTGAGCGTCATAGCGACCAGTCGACCTGTCATTCAGTTGACCCGTCATAAGGATCGCTTAGGCTTTTATATAGATAGATTCCTGAGTGTGATTATTAAATTTTGATTATATAGGAGAATATCCTTATTTTTAGGAGATGTACAGTTTTGAGGAACAAAGTGTTATGATTTATGTAGCTAATTCTCAGGTGGCTTGAAACAGCAGCTATATGTGTGTAATAACTGAGTGAATTAAATGAAGTATGAAGAGTGTTCAATATATTCTTTTTTTATAGAGGTTTTTTTAAAAAATATTTTTTTATTGATTTAAGAGAGGAAGGGAGAGAGATAAAATCATCAACAATGAGAGAGACACATCAAGTGGTTGTCTCCTGCATGTGCCCCAACCAGGGCCGGGGATTGAGCCTGCAATTGAGGTACATGCCCTTGACCAAAATCAAGCCCTTCAGTCTGATGCTCTATACACTGAGCCAAATCAGAAAGGTTCAATGTATTCTTTTTGCAATCTTTCTATAAGTTTGGAATTTTTCAGGATAAAAATTGGGCAATCAATCAATCAGTCACTCATATTATCTCTATTCAAAGAAAGCACTATCAGAATTTTGGCTTTCCTGACCTTGAATGCAAATAAAATTAGAAATGGGTTTAAAAAAAACATTTATAATATACATACCTATATAAATGGGTCATGTTATATGCACAGTTCTGGAATTTTCTTTTCTTACTTTGCCTTTTGTTTAACCTCATTCTCTATGCCTACAACTGTACATCAATATTTCCCCAAAAGTTCATTGGAATACTGGCTCCTTGGGATTTTCCAATATAATAAGGATCTCTGGTCAAACCAGCCTAAAGTGGAGGCATTCTACTTCTTCCCTTGCTTTGTCCCTGTTTTTTTCCTGCAGTAAAGAAATACTTTTGATTCTGTCATCCCAGATTTTCCCCAAAACATATTTGACTGTGGAACCCAAGGAAGAGCAATTAAAAGGAGCACCCTTTATGAAATACTGCTCAGCATCACCGTTTTAACAGCTGTAAAGGATTCCATCATGTGATGGGTCACCCTCTACTTAGCCAGGCTTCCGTGGATGGACATGTCGGTTGTTGCCACTTTTTGCTGTCATAAAAACGGCTGGAGTAACATCCATGTGTAGATATCTTTGTCCACCTGCTTGATTATTTTTGTAGAATAAATTTCTAGAGTCCATGGCTGTGTTTCAGGGGTCCATAGCCAACCACCCATGTGGTGACTCCCTAGAAAGACTCCCAGGATTTAGGATGGTTGTACTCATGGCTGTGGTTTATTACAGCAAAAGGAAGCATAGCAGGGTCAGAAGGGAAAAAGGCACATCAGCTGGAGTCTAGAGGAATCCAGGTATAGGTTTCCAAAGTTCTCCTCCTTGGGGGATCAGGGAGAGGCTGCACAAAGCACACTTATTCTGCCCTAGCCGGTTTGGCTCAGTGGATAGAGCATCGGCTTGCGGACTGAAGGGTCCCGGGTTCTATTCCCGGTCAAGGGCATGTACCTTGGTTGCGGGCACATCCCCAGTAGGGGGTGTGCAGGAGGCTGCTGATCGATGCTTCTCTCTCATCGATATTTCTAACTCTATCCCTCTCCCTTCCTCTCTGTAAAAAATCAATAAAAAAATATATTAAAAAAAAAAAGAAAAAAGCACACTTATTCCTCCAGCAATGAAGAGCAACCAAAAACATGTGTGCAGTATTTCTGCCCAGGGAAGCACACCTAAGACTCTGAGACTCAGGCTTTTATTGGGGATTGGTCACAGATACCCAGCCATGATGATAAAAACTCTAGACGCCCAGATGGTAAGGAAGTGTTCACCATAAATCACATTATTTGTGCAGACAGTCTAGGTGAGTTGATATAATATGGTCAGTGCCCCAGTTGGGCAAAGGAGCCTTATCAACATAGGGAACCTTCTACAAGGCAGGTTCTCAGATGCCAGTTAAGAGCCAGTCCTATAAGCAAGCCTTTCTAAAGACAGCAACATTAGGCCTGCTGTGTGAACTCATTCCTGCACAAACTGGGCCATTTTTGCTGACTTTCACAAAGGAAAGGAATAGCACCTAGCTAATGGCTCCTCTGAATTCTCACATAACTTCGTTTCCAAGCCCCCTCTCAGCATTGTCCTCTGCGCTGCCTTGGGAGTGGCCGTTCTTTCCACATAGCTAAGGCAAATGTCCTTCCTCACTGATAAACAAGACAGCTGGTGTCAAGAGACTATGACGCTTTAATTTTCTCTTCTGATTTCAGAGCAGCCTGAACATGCATTCTGCGCCCAGCTACCTCACCCAGCCTCCACCACCCCCTCAACCCCCTCCACCACTGCCCCCACCCCCACCCCCTCAACCTCCACCCCCACCACCTCAGAGCCTGGGTCCCCCCGGGCGTTCCAACCCTGGTGGGAATGGTGTGGTGGAGGTGTACAGTGCCACGGCACCCCTGGCTGGAAGTGGAACAGTGGAGATCCAGGCATTGGGAATGCAGGCCTACCCACCCCTGGAGGTGAGCAGAGATGGAGTTTGGGGTGGAGGGGGAAAAACTGGTCATGTTCATTATGGGTAACCCAGACCTTTCCTAAGCACCAAACGTGTGCCAGACACTGCTGGAGATACCATGGTGGGGGGTTGCAAAACCAGATCATGTTGTGTACCACATCAGGGGAGAGAGAGACTTTAATCAAGCCATCACTGCTGTAAATGTAAAATGCAAACCATGAAAAGGTAGTGTGAAATAGAGGGTGTAGCATACAAGCAGCCCTCAGGGAGTGCTCAGAACAGTCAGAGATGACCTGTTTGTTGGAAAGATGATTCCAAAAAGTATCTGTATATCTCTTACTTTTTTTAAAAAACTAGCAAGATATATTAGTTAGCTATGGCTCTGTAAGAAATATCCACAAAGCTTCAGTGGCATATAGGAAAAAACATTTCTTGTTCTCACATCTATCGTGGTCAGTGTGGCAACTCTGCCGATCTTAGCTGGGCTCCCCCTGTGTCTGGAGGTTGGCTGGCTGTTGGCTGCTCTACCATGGCCTGGGGTGGGATGAGTGGGTAACCCATCTCTGCTCCACGCATCTTTCATTATCCAGCAGGTTAGCCAGGCAGTGGTGGAGATGCAGTAATGCAAGCAGAAATGCTCAAGGCTTCTTGAGGCTTAGGCTTGTAACATGGTGTCACTTCTATTGTTCAAAACAGATCTAAGGCCGGCTTAGATTTAAGTAATAAGGAAGCCCTGCCAGTGTGGCTCAGGGGCTGAACATTGATCCATGAACCAAGAGGTCGCTTCCCGGTCAGGCACATGCCCAATAGGGGATGTTTCTCTCTCATCCATTTCTCTCTCTCTCTCTCTATTCCTCTCCCTTTCTCTCTCTAAAAATCAATAAAAACATATTTTAAAAAAATAAATAAGGAAAAAGACGCCATCTCTTAATGGGAAAAGCTGCAAAGTCACACTGTAAAGGGCATGGGCACAGGGAGAGGTAAAGAATTGAGGCCATTATGCAATTACACCATATAAACCATACTAACTCCCTGCTGAAGAGCTCTTCTGGGCTATAAGCAGTCTACTCGCAAGGTGATAAGAGTTCAGAATCTTCCTAGACACCAGTGCTAGGGGCATGGTTATGACAAAGAGCCTGCCTGCATTTGAGGTCACATTATCCCAGTCACCTTGGAGTCATTCGTACAGGCAGACATTCCATGTCAGGTGGCATCTATATGTAAGGAGAACCACACAAGTGGGGAAATTCTACCTCCAACCATGTGATGTTATGAGAGCCTGCAAGAAGATTTGCTCTAGTCTGGGACTTTGTTGAAAAGGGAAAGTTAAGTCAGTGAGATGCTGAGAGGATGGTGGTGGCATGGTAGGCAGAGGGGCCAGTACAGGGGGAGCTGCCACTTTTTATTTTCCATGTAGAAGAGCGTAGTCTTTGAGGTTGGCGCCTGAGTCTTTGATTTTGCATCCTTAGCACTTTGCAGAGAACCTGGCCTATAGTAGGTATTTGAAATAGGCCTCTCTGAGTTCAGTTTCTTCTCTAAAATGGGAACTCCCCTTGCAGAGCTGTTGAGGATAATGAGAGCTAACCCAGTGGCAGTCACATAATTGCTCAGGAGTAACTTGAATGATGGGTGAATTCATTCATGTGACAAATATTTATTGAGTGTAGTATTGGCCAGGAAAATAGAAACCACTCTAGGTGTTTCTGGCAGAAGGATTAAAGGCAAGAAGTTAGGTGCTTACAACGTTGATGGAAGGGCTAGAGAAGCAAAAGTCAGGGGTGGCGAGCATAACTGGTTTTCAGATTCACTGTTGTTGCTTGGCCCGGAGAGCCAGGGCCCGGCTGCTGCACCAGAGGAGAGGAAACTAGGATGCTGTTGTGGTTGTTCCGGTTGCCCTGCTGTCCTTGCGGCTGGTTGTCAGGAAGGAGATGTAGAGTTCAGTCGGCTACTGCAAAGCTCATGACTAAATCCACCTGTCTCAACGCGGCTGCTGGAGAGTGGTTTCTGCCTCCCTTCTGCCTTCCACATGTCATGCTTCTTGTGAGCAGAACCTACTCTGTGTTCAGAACTGTGCTGGCAAGATAGTCTAGGACTGTGGTTTCAAGCTTCCCACAATGCATTAGTGTCATGATGTTAAACTAAGTTTGCATGGCTCAGAATTCATTAGCTAATTTCTTGTGGTTTCAATGTCAATTCTTGGTTGAGGGATGCCTGCTGGTGTGGTGTCCAACAGGGTTACTTAAAAAGTGGAGTAGCAGCCCTAGCTGGTTTGGCTCAGTGGATAGAGCGTCGGCCAGCCGACCGAAGGGTCATGGATTAGATTCTAGTCAAGGACACATACCTCAGTTGCAGAGAAGCAACCAATTGATGTGTCTCTCTCACATCAGTGTTTCTCTCTCTCTGTCTCTCCTACTCCCTTCCACTCTAAAAATCAATGGGATAATATCCTCGGGTGAGGATTAACAAAAAATAAAAAGAAGTGGAGTTGCTGGTGGGGGCACACACCTTTCTGACTTCCTGGTTCTTCTGTGCAAAAAGCTACAATAATAATAATAGTGGCAATAACAATAGATAATGTTTATTGAGTACTTAACTATATTTTAGGCACTATTCTAAACTCTTATTAGTTCATTTAATCCACACAACAACCCAATGAGAGGGGTACTATGATTAGCCTCATTTTACAGATGTGAGAACTGAGACAGAGAAGTTTAAAGACTTGCCCAAGATCTCTTAGGTTTTGTTTTGTTTTTTAATCAATGTTAGAGTCAGGATTTGAACCCAAGCAACCTGGCTCCAAAGCTGCTTCTAACCTTCTGACTTCATGAATTCAAAGGGGTTTTGGGAGTGACTGGGGTGACTGAGCTAGGTGGGGGAATTAGGATGGTGCTGTAGGTGGGGAGTGGCTGAGATCAGCCAGGGCCACTGTGAGGGTCCTCCTGGCTGGGGTGGTTTTCCCCCTCCCATCCCAGAGCTCTCTCCCTGATTCTGCTGTCCTTATAGGTGCCAAACCAGTGTGTGGAGGCTCCAGTATACCCCACGCCCCCAGTGTACAGCCCCGGCAAACAGGGATTCAAACCAAAAGGACCCAACCCCACTGCCCCCATGACCAACGCCACTGGGGGCACGGTGGCCACTTTTGACTCCCCACCAACGCTGAAGACTCGACGGGCCAAAGGTGCCAGTGGACTCCCAGAAGGTGGGCCCACAGCCTGAGCATCTTTCCTCTGCATTGGCCTGTCCACAGGCTGCTTAGTTCTAGTCTTCCCTTTTATGATGATTAGGATTAAGTTTGTTTGCATGTAATGAAAAATCCAAAATAAGAGTGACTTCAAAATGATAGAATTTTTTCTCCTGTGCAAAACAAGGCCAGAGGTAGGCAGTCAGGAGATCGTGTGCCTGTATGGTCACCAGGAACCCACATTTCCTCTATCTTTCTGCTCTGCCATCCCTGGTGCATGGCTTCTGTTATCAGGGTGCCTCACTGTGTAAGATGGTTACTAGAGCTCCAATCATTAATTTCATATTCTAGGCAGTAAGAAGGAAAAGAAAGGGGCATCTGCCAGCTTCTAGCAGTTCTGCATGATGCTTTTGCTTACATCTCATTGGTCAGAACTTAGTCACATGTGCATATCTAGCAGCAAAGGAAGCTGGGAAATGTTCCCCTTAGGTAGAGCACCTGTGAGGAAAGAAGAAGGGGAGAATGGATATTAGGCAGGCAAGAAACAATGTCTGCCACTGGTATGGGTTGGAAGCAGAGTCAGAAAATGCTGGCGGGGGAGAAGGACAGAGAAATTGAGGAATTTTCAGGACCTTCCAGTCAGCTACTTCCACACTGCCTTTCTTTCACAAATATATCTTGAGTTCGGTGTCAGGCACTGGGGATCTAGCATCTTGTTCCAGGATTTCCCTACCCTCAGTTATCACAGTTTAATGGAAAAGACAGTCAGGGAATAAATAAATATTTATGGGTTACTCTAGGAAGGAGATTAATGGGGTACTATGATTGAGAATAATGCGACCTATCCATCTGGGAATGAGAAGGAAACAGCCTTGAGGCTATCTGAAGGACAAGGATACCAGGTAAGGGGGAACAGCAGGTTCAAAGGTCCTGAGGTGGGATCATGTTTGAGGTCTTTCAAGGTTACTAAGGAGTCTGCTGTAGCTAGATGGAGAGAATAATGAGGTTGGCAGGAAGCAGAGAGTGCAGAGCCCTGTAGGTCACAGCACAGCGGTCAGATTTTATCCTAAGGCAGGGGGGAGCCTCTGAGGGGTTTGTCCTGCTCACCCAGGCCGAGCACGTCCTAGGCTTTCCTCCCCCCAGAACTCTGAGAGGCTCACCTGTGCCTCTTCCCCTGCCTGTCCATGAGGAGATCTCCCAGGGTCTGGGATTTCTGGCCCTAGGCCCTGGGAGTAGAGTGGCTGGAGGCTGCTCTTGGCACCCATAGTTTTATCCCCAGCCTCGCCATCTCACTCCTCCCACTTTGTCTTTCAGCTGCAGGGAAGCCAAAGGCTCAGAAACTCAAGTGCTCATACTGTGACAAGTCATTCACCAAAAACTTCGACCTGCAGCAGCACATCCGAAGGTACCCAGGCATGGTGGGTCAGGTGGCTCCCAGGCAGCCCTGGCTGGGGAGCCATCTGCAGTGGAAGCAAGGGTCCCTTCCCAGCCTCCTAACCTGGGTGGTGTCCAAGGCCCCATCTGTCCTGTCATGGTTCTCAGAACTTCAGTCCAGGTCAGGATGATTTTCCCTCTTCTCTTCCAGGAATAATGGAGGGTCTGTGAAAGCTGTGGGGCCTGCCCACTATGATGGGGAAGGTCCAAATGGGGGGAGGTAGGGGGAGAAGTGGACCTGAACTGATAGGGGCTTTGCAGGCATGAGGGCTGGTGCCCCAGTCCTTACCTCTGCAGAAAGGGCTTGCCTCAAGGGCTGCCATGCTCTGCAAAGATGACTGACTGCTCACTCAGGACTAACCACAATACCTCTTGTTCCAAGAACATACAGGGAACCCCTCAGGTCTTTCTTCTATGAAGCAGAGGGGTGGACTTGTTCAGTGTTTCTCAGAGTGGGGTAATTGGTACAGGAGATGATTTTAGGTGGTTCTTGGACATGGTTTCAAAAAGTTCTGAAAGATAGTGAAAAAATTATTCTCTTCAATTTCTTTCAGTTCTTGGAGAGTCAAAGGAGAAAGCCTCAATTTGATGCTAGTCTCTCCTAATACCTCTCACATGCTAGCTCATGTTTTTTTTTAAAAAAATGTATTTTTTATTAATTTCAGAGAGGAAGTGAGAGGAAGAGAGAGATAGAAACATCAATGATGAAAGCCCACAGGCTGACGTTCTATGCACTGAGCCAAACCAGCTAGGGCCTAACCTATAACTATTAAATGCCAATAGCATTCCTCATTTCTCAGCTGTGACAAACAAAAGTGTCTCCAAATATTGCCAAATGTTCCCTGGAGGGCAAAATCAATCGCATTTGAGAATCACTGGTCCACACTGGTGCTGTCCAGTAGAACTTTCTGATGGAAATGCCCAAAACGGCGCGTCTAATAGGGTACCACTAACCATAAATGGCTGTTGAGCACTTGAAATGTGGCTAGTATGATTGAGAAATTGAAATTTTTATTTTAATGAATTTAAATTTAAATAGTCCATGTGGTTTATGTCTACCTTACTGGGCAATGCAGCTCTAGATCATTTTATAAATTATTGCATTTTGGTTACTTCATATTTATGACAAGTGGTTTTCTGTATACAATAACAAGTGGAAGCTTCATTTTAAAATATTTTAAGTTTTAACCTTTTGCACTTGGATGTCGAGATTAAAATTACTCTTTGAATGTATCAATGTGAAATATAAAAAAATCCAAATAAATAAGTTTGTATGAAAAGAAACTCCAGTTTTTTATTCTACTGCAGCGCTTTGTAAAATCTGGGGTATTTAAAAAATTAAATCCCGAGTAGAATAAAGGAATCGAGAAAAAAGCAAGCGAATGCAAAGGGTTAAAACATAGAATTGGCCCTGGCTGGTGTGGCTCAGTTGTTTGAGCATTGTCCTGTGCACCAAAAATTCACCAGTTTAATTCCTGGTCAGGTCATGCCCAGGTTGCGGGTTCAAACCTTGGTCGGGTGCATACAGGAGGCAACTGATTGATACTTCTCACATCAATGTATCTCTCTCTCTCTTCCCCTTTCTCTAAAATCAGTAAAAATGTATTTTAAAAAAACATGTAGAATTTATTTGAAGGAAATAGTAAATAATGATACAAGTGCTGTGCTGTGATAGCTAGGATATTTTCTCCTTCAAATAACAGAAATCCCTATTTACATGGGCTTAAATAGTTAGGAAATGTTTCATCTCACAGGATAAGATGGTCATGGAGAGAGTTAGCTCCAGGGCTGTTGATTCAGCAGCTCAGTAATGCCACCAAGAGCACAGCGTCTTTCTGTCTGGTCTGCCTGCCTCAGCAAGGGGCTTGTCCTTATGGTGTCAGAATGGTTGCCAGCAACATCTAGATGTTCTGTCTGGGCTTCCTGGTGGCCATGAGCTCCTGGGTTGAGGTCCCATCTCGATTCCTACACAAGGGTGCTGACAAGCTTTGTTTCCTGCAGCCACACTGGTGAGAAACCCTTCCAGTGCATCGCATGTGGCCGTGCCTTTGCCCAGAAATCTAATGTCAAGAAACACATGCAGACTCACAAGGTGTGGCCTCCAGGGCGCAGTGGTGGCACCATCTCACGCAACTCTGTGACTGTGCAGGTCATGGCCCTGAACCCCAGCAGACAGGAGGATGAGGAAAGCACAGGTGGGTTGAAGGGGGGAACGCCACTCTCGCGACACCTCTCCTCTGCAGCTTCATGGGTTTCGTTTCTGTATGGCTTTGGGCAACCTCCTTGACCTCTTTGGGCTTCAATCTCCATCAGTTATAAAGTGGGGCATAAGATGAAAGGAGGGATAACAAATATACAATTTGTGTGTTGTTACTCTAATGCTGTAGCCATGACAAACATCACTAATCAATCACCTATCATTTTTGCTGAGTTTGGATACCACCTCAGAATCTATTTTCAATAGATGGCTCTAGACAGTCACTCTCAGTTTATCTGAAATTGAAATCTATTTGGCCTCTATGGGCAGGCAATCTCCAGAGATCTTTATAGTTTGTAAAATTGTCATCAAAGCCATCACTTGTCCCTGAGCTAATGACCTTTTCCTTAATATTGGTTTAATTAGAGCAACACTGTCCAGGAAAAATATAATATGAGCAACATATGCCATTTAAAATTTCCTAATAGCTACATAAAAATAATATAAAAAGCCAGTCTTCCTGGGCGCTTCGCCATGGCTGCCTTCGGTGGCATTGCCCCGCTGCCCTCGACCAAACGGCCTGATGCGGACATGGACCGGGGCCTGGCAAGAAGCTTGATAGCTGTAGGACTGGGTGGTGCAGCTTTTGCAGTTGCAGGTTGCTATGTATTTCAGATCTGGAAACCTCTGGAACAAGTAATCTTAGAAACTACAAAGAAGATTTCAACTCCTAGCCTTTATCCTACTGTAAAGGAGGATTTGAACAGAAAATGGGTAGGCGAGAAGCTAGTCTTATTTTGGGTGTAAGCCCATCTGCTGGCAAGACCAAGATTAGAACAGCTCACAGGAGAATCATGATTTTGAATCACGAAGATACAGGTGGATCTCCGTACTTAGCAACCAAAATAAATGAAGCAAAGGACTTGCTGGAAGAAACCACCAAACATTGATTGATGCTCAAGGACTACTCTAAAGGAAAAAAAGGGGGTGCTTAAAAAACAAAGTCCTGTGTATTTAATCTAAACCACCACTGACCATCATAATTCCCATACATGTACATGTGCTAACTCTAAATAATTTATTCCATTGTTACGTGGTATAATAATAAAAGATTAATCATCTGTCTTTTAAAAAAATATAAAAAGGTGAAGTTAATGTTAATCATATATTTTATTTAACCTAATATATTAATATTGTCATTTTAGCATGTAATGTAAAGAAATTATTAATGAGATATTTTATATTCTTTTTTTATGCTAAGTTTCCAAAATCCATTTACATTTATAGCACATCTGGATTGGGACAAGCCAGATTTTGAGTTCTCAGTTGCCACATGTGGCTCTTTGCCATTGTATTGGACAATGTAAGGCTGGGGCTTTCCTATGCGGCCCCATAGGTGAGCAACACCTGCCACATGCCAGCTAATGACGGGGTGTTTTGCTGTGCAAAAAGCACATGGCCACTTTATATCATCTCCCTGTGTATTTAGCCATTCTATGTGTGCACTTGGAGTCTTTGTGAGTTCCTTGGAGAAGAAACCATTTTTTTCTATTTCTTTTAAACTCCTACAGTGCCTAGCACCAAGGGTTCAGGCATTTAGCAAACATTTATGGAGGCCTCCTCTGTGCCAGGCCCCTGTCCTCAGAGAATGTGAGGGAAAGACAACCAAACAAATGAGTGTAATTAGAACAAGGAGCTGGGAGGCATGATGAGTATAGCTAGGAGCTGTGTTCAGGATTTTTAACAACCGTGGAGAGAGGTCTAGAGTGTCCGAGGGGGAGGCCAGGGATGGGAGACTTGAGGCAATAGCTATTCATCAATTGGAATGTAAGTATTTCAGTATTTTAGCACCAGGAAGTGTGGTATCAGTGCACACCAACTGTATGTGAGTGCAGGGCCTTGAGAACTGTGTCCAACACCAAGCATGTGGTGGTTGTGGGGTGTACACAGTGGAGCACGTAGGAGATGTTCCGTGATCCTTCCTGAGTGGTCTCTCTGTCCTGATGCTTCCTCTGCCCTTCTCAGTGACTTCGCTTCCTGGCTTTCTCCATAGGGTTGGGCCAGACACTGTCGAGTGCCCCACAGCCCCAGGCCTTGCCCACAGCAGGTGAGGATGAAGGGGAGAAGCTGGAGGGCAAGCAGGTGGTCCTCATCGATAGCTCCTACCTATGCCAGTTCTGCCCCAGCAAGTTCAGCACTTACTTCCAGCTCAAGTCCCACATGACCCAGCATAAGAATGAGCAGGTAGGTGGCGAGTGGGCAGCGGGGGGGTCAGAGGGTACTTCCATCCTAGTCATGAGCCTTGGCCGATGCTGGGGTCTTGAACATGGCCTACAAAGGGGACAGGCATGGGCCTCATTTAGTCTGAGCTACTGTCTAACCATTCGGGATGGGGCCAAACTTTCCCCTCTGTTCTGCCTACGTGGGGCCAGCTTACTGGGCCATTATGGTGCTGAGGGAGGAAGCCCACCTCTCAAGGGTCATATAATGAAGGAATCAGAGACAGGAAAAATTCTTAATACCCTGAAAAAATCAAATGTCTGTGGGGATTTAGGACTACAGTCTTTTTTCTTTTTAATTGAGATATAATTCACATACCATAAAATTCACCCTTTTAAAAGTGTACAGTTCAGTGGTTTTTAATATATTCATAGGTTGTACAGCCATCAACACTAATTCCAGAATATTTTCATCACCCCAAACAGAAACCCTGTACCCATTAGCAATCACCCCGCCCCCAGACCCTGGTAATCACTCATCTAGTTTCTGTCTCTATGGATTTGCCTATACTGGACATTTAATATAAATGGAATCATATAGTATGTGGCCTTTTGAGATACTGTTTTTAAGGTTTATCCATGTTGTAGCATGTACCAGTACTTTATTTCTCTATTCTATTATATGGATATAGCATATTTTGTTTATCCTTTCATCGGGTAATGGACATTTGGATTATTTCTATTTTTTGGCTTTTGTGAATAATGCTGTTATGGACATACATGTACACATTTTTATATGAACACTAGAGGCCCAGTGCACGAATTCGTGCATGGGTGGGGTCCAGCCAGCCCTGCCCCAATCAGGGCCTGATCAGAGCTAGCTGGCTGGGGGAAAGGGCCGTGGGATGGACTGGCAGGCCCCGCCCCCTATTGGGGGGGGTGATTGGGAGGAGGGGCCAAGGGCGATTGGCTGGCGGGCCCCGCCCCTGACTGGGGGGGCGATTGGGGGCCAGTGGCCTGGGGGAGGGGCCATGGGTGGTTGGCCAGCCAGCCCTGCCCCTGATCGGGGTGGTGAGGGCCCCATGGGGGGCCGGGGCGCTGGTGGGGGGGGGGAAGGGGGAAAGGGGCTGCAGGCGGTTGGCCATCTGGCCCTGCCCCTGATGGGGGTGGTGAGGGCCCATGGGGGAGGGGGGGCGCTGGTCGGGGGGGAGGGGCTGCAGGCGGTTGGCCATCTGGCCCTGCCCCTGATGGGGGTGGAGGGGCTTTTCAGGGGTGGGGCTGGGTGGGGGGAGGGGCTGCAGGAGGTTGGCCGGCCAACCCCGCTCCCTATTGGGGTAGGGGGGACGATCAGGGGTTGGGCCAGCCAGGGGGAGGGGCCGCAGGCCAATTGGGGGCCGCCTGGCCCGGGGGAAAGGCTTTTGGGGGTTTGGCTGGCTACCCCCCCTTCGATTGGGGTGGGAGAGGCCCATCAGGGGTGGGCTGGCCAGAGGGAGGGGCCGCGGGAGGTTGGCCTCTGGCCCACCCTCCATCGGGTGGTTCGCTGGCCGTAATGGGCATCATAGCGACCGGTTGTTATAGCATTCCAGTCGCTGGCTTTATATATATATAGATATATAGATATGTTTTCAGTTGGCTTGGGTATAAGCCTAGAAATGAAATTGCTGGGTTACTTGGTAATTCTATTCTAGTGTGTGTGTTTTTTCATATGTTTTTATTTATTTCAGAGAAAGGAAGAGAGAGGGAGAGTCATTGATCAGTTGCCTCCTGCATGCCCCCTACTGGGGATCAAGCCCGAAACCTGGGCATGTGCCTTGACTGGGAATCGAACTGTGTCCTCAGGGTTCATAGGTCAACTGCTGAGCCACGTTGCTTGGCAGTACTGAACTATTTTATCCCACAGAGCTCTCCCTTTTGTTGTGCCTTATTAGACATCCTTCTCCTCCCCAACATACTTAACCTCCAGAAACCACTGATCAGTTCTCTATCTCCCTATAAGTTCATCAGTTTGAGAATGTTGTATAAATAGAGTCATCCAGTATGTGACCTTTTGAGATTGGCTTTTTTTGACTCAGCATAAATTCTCTTGAGATTTGTGCTATTTTTTTAACCTAATTTTATATTTGAGTATTTTTCTCATGTCACTATTATTTTTTTGAAGGACAGTTTTTATTACTTTTATGTACAGAAAACCCAGCAGTGTACAGGTAGCCAATTTGGTGGCCAGTTTTTTTAGCCTCTGCCATTTCCAGCTTGGCAATGGTAGCCTGTGACTTGGACCCAGGACGTTGCCTCCCCAAGCGATGGGTCTCATCATATCTGTTGTTGTAATTAGAACAGATAGCTCCCACCAGCTTAGCCAGAGCTCCTTTTTCTTCCAGGTTAACCTGCGTGAAGGCAACAGTGGTGCAGGTCTTCCTGTGGACGAGACGCCCAGCCTGGCCTTCCCCTTGCTCAGGCAGTAGGGAACCCCGTCTGCCAGCACAGGGAGGGCAGGAAGACCACCAGCTGGATGGGATCCACATTGTGTGTAGTCACCACCAGCCGAGTCTTCTTGTTCTCTCACTGCAGGGTGGTGACAGTGTTAACCCCTGCCAGGATAGGTAGACTCTTGGTGGTGATATCCCCTTTGCTGGCAGCTTTTTTCTCAGCCTGAGCCACCATTCTCTGCTTCTTCTCTTGCTTTGTCTCTGGTCTGTACTTGTGGGCCAGCTTCAGCAGTTGAGTAGCTGTTTGGTGATCCAAGGCCTGAGTGAGCTGGTTAATGGCACTTTCAGACACCTATAGAGAATAGCCCTTTGCCGCTGCAGCCGAATGTAGCTGGGCCATTTGACAAAGCAGGTGAGGTCCCTTTTGAGCTGGATGTCCTGTCCAATCCCAAAATTCTTGGGTCTTTTCTCAAACAGGGGATTTACCTTCTTCATGACCGCAGGGGCTGGAACCACCTTCTTCCCCTTAGCCTTCTTTTCTTTCTGCACTTTGGGCTACAGGAAGAGAGAGAAAGAAAAGGGAATTGTGGAAAATATGTAGCTCACATCACTATTTTTAAACACCTAAGTTTAATGGCTACATTTTTTAAATTCTCCTATAGTTAAATGTTTATTACTTCCTGAGTTTTGCTATTATAAACAAAACCATGGTGGGATCATTGTAATCAAATATTTGTTCACATCTCTGATTTTTTTCTTATGATAGATTCCTAGCGAGGGTGGGGTTTGATGGAAGTTAGTTAGGATATCCTTGATGACAAATCACAGAAACCTTTGATTCAAACTGGCTTAAACAATTAGGAAGTTTGTCATCTCATTTAACAAGAAAACCCAAGGTACAGCAGTTCCAGGCCTGAAATAGTCAGTTGACTGAACCCAGCATCAAGGACCCTGTGTTTTTCAGCTCATCTCCACCATCTCTACCATGTGGCCCTGTTCTCTACTGATGGCTCACCTGTGGTCCTGGGATAGTGGTCATTCTTTCTAGGCCCAGTTACAGTCTTATCTATGTGCAAAAAGGGGCTATCTTTTTCTGTGTCTTTTAAAAAAATGTTTTTATTGATTTCAGAGAAAGGAAGAGAGAGGGAAAAAGAGATATAAACATCAATGATGAGAAAGAATCATTGATTGGCTGCCTTCTGTACACCCCCCACTTGGGATCCAGCCTGCAAACTGGGCATGTGCCCTGAGCAGGAATCGAACCGTGACCTCCTGGTTCATAGGTCAACGCTTCACCACTGAGCCATGCCTGCCAGGCTTTTCTGTGCTTCTTTTAGAAGCAAGGAAACCTTTCCTTGAGGATCTCTTGTTGGTCAGAGTCAGTGCATGTGCTCTATCATTTAGGAATGTATTATTTCCTGTAAATAATAGAAAACTGGCTTACTACTTAGGGTTTTATTTCTCTCACATCAGAAGAAGTCCATAAGTAGGCAATGTTGGGCTTGTATAGCAGATCAGATATGTCATCATGGACTCAGGCTTTTTCTGGCTTTCTGTTCTGCTATCCTTAGCATGTGGCTTTCATTCTCAAGATTGCAGGATGGCTGCTATATCTCCAGCCATCACATCTGTATTCTAGTCAGGACAAATGCAAAAGGCAGAGGGGATTTCTTCTAGGAAGCTTTTTTGCCTTTTTGTTCTGGGAATGATGCCTTCCCTAAAGACTACTACATATCATTGGTAAGAAAGGAGTCATATGGCTGACACTAGATGCAAGGGAGACAGGGGTATGGAATCAGATATTTTTTGTTTTTCAAGAGAGAGGAAGGGGGCTCTAGCTGGTTTGGCTCAGTGGATAGAGTGTCGGCTTGGGGACTGAAGGGTCCAGTCAAGGGCACATTCCTGAGTTTCAGGCTCAGTCCCCACTAGGGGACGTGCAGGAGGCAGCCAATCAATGATTCTCTCATCATTGATGTTTCTATCTCTCCCTCTCCCTTCCTCTCTGAAATCAATAAAAATATATTTTTTAAAAAGAGAGAGAGAGGAAGGGGGAAAGAGAGAGAAACATCGATTGGTTGCCTCCCACATGTGTCCCGACCTGGGATCGAGTCCACAACCTGGATATGTGCCCTGACTGGGAATCAAACCCACCACCTTTTGGGGTACAGGATGATGCTCCAACCAACTGAGCCACACCAGCCTTTAACTGAGCATGTTATCACTCTGAGCAAATCATGGTTCACTTTGTTAGGAAAAAAGAGCTTGTGTGCCTGGCCGGTGTGGTTCAGTGGTTGAAGGTTGACCCATGAACCAGGAGGCCATGGTTCAATTCTCAATCAGGTTGCTGGCTCAATCCCCGGTAGGGAACCTGTGGGAGATAGCCAATCAATTATTCTCTCTCATCGTTGATGTTTTTCTATTCCTCTCTCCCTTTCTATTCCTTTCTCTGAAATCAATAAAAATGTATTTTTTTAAAAAATAAAAAAAAAGAAAGGAGCTTGTGGAATTGTTTAGGCAACCAGGAGTGTGTTCCACTTGTCAAAGTATAATTTTTCAAAATGTTAAAAACATGATTCTCATGTAAATAACATAATGAATATGTGTCAGAATTTTACGTAACTCATTAATGAGGGAACTGGAAGGATGAGAAAGTCAGTTCAAAAGAAGCTATGAGACACTGATATTTATACCTATATAGTACTATCAGGGGAAAAAGGAATACTGAAATGAGATTGCTAAGTTAGTATCTTAGAAATCTACACCTGAAACCTATATGATCCTATTAACCAATATCACCCCAATAAATTTAATTTTTTTAAAAAGGATTGCTAAGATAGATACAAATCTAGTTAATGTCCTACAGGGCAACAAAACCTATAAGGTTTTGAGTTGTCCTTTCTACATGACAAAAGTCATTTATATCAGATCAGTTTTGTAAAGGTTAATATTTAGTGTTAGAGTCTGGATTCTAATCAGTGGTAAATAGTCAAAGCAATGTGCATTCCCCCAGAGATGACCGTAGGTAGGCTTGTTAGACAGCAGTTCTCAAAGTGAGGTCTCTGGACCAGCATCACCTGGGTACTTGTTAGGATGCACATGTTCAGGCCACCAGACCTGCTCAATCAGATACTCTGGGGGTGGCGCCCAGCAATCTGTTACTGTCATGTGTGCTCAAGTTGGGGAGCCACTACTCCAGTATGAGATTGGAAGGCCACAGTGTCATCTTTTTACTGTATTTCCAGAGCCTGAGGAAAGGGTAGTGTGGTCATTATGACTGGCTGAGAGGAGAGGACCCTCCAATCAAAAGAAAAGCAGGGGAGTAGGGTCATTCACCAGCAGTGTTCCAGGTGGATGCCACAGGGCAGGGGGGGAAGCAGTGACGGCAGCTCTCCTGCCTCCCCTTTAACCTGCTCCATGTCTACCATCAAGGTGTACAAGTGTGTGGTCAAAAGCTGCGCTCAGACGTTTCCGAAGCTCGACACATTTCTGGAGCACATCAAGAGCCACCAGGAGGAGTTGAGCTACCGCTGCCACCTCTGCAGCAAGGACTTTCCCTCACTGTATGACCTGGGCGTGCACCAGTACTCCCACAGCCTCCTGCCACAGCACAGCCCCAAGAAGGACAGCACGGTCTACAAGTATGTGTCTTCCACTTCCTCTCCCACAGGACCGTCAGACACCTCAGAGGGGAAACTGAGTCTTTGGGCTCGGGTCCAATCTGGCAGAGTGGGTTTTGGGCCTTAGCACTGGTGGGGTAAAGATGCTGGCCCTCCTTATAGCATTCTTTAACTTGGCAGACATTTATCCTTAAAAAAAAAAAAGGAGGAAGCCAGTCTTTCCTTGTTACAGTAAAAAAAGAATTTGATTTTTTTCTATACTAAAAATGTTATGAAAATATTATTTTGTCTGATAATCTACAAAATTTAGGTTACATTTGGAATGGTACACAGATTCTTAGAATGAAAAAACAAATTAATAAGCACATTTGGAAGCAAAAATCATAAAAATAAGATTCTATTTTTTTTATCTGTATATATAAAGAGCCAGAGTCCATAACGACCGAAGGCTCAACCTAACATCGGAAGTCAGTGGTGGGTTGCCATGGCAACCCAGCACTGACTGCTGAGGGGGCTGCAGATTAGGCCCGAGAGAGGCTTGCAGAGAGAGAGGCAGGGTCTGATCTGCAGCCTCAGTGGCAGCTGTTGATCAGCCGTTGCCTCTCTCTTTCTCTCCGGGCTTCACCAGCAGCCACACCTCTGTTTCTCTCAGGGCCTCGGTGGGGCTGCTGATCAGCCCCGCCTCTTTGATCCAGCCCAGAGATAGGCCTGGAGATGCTGACTGTCATAGAAACCGACCAATCAGAACCAAATCTGGGTGAAGTGCCAGGAGCCAATGGTTGCATAGGAGGCGGAGCTTTTGACGCTGACTGGCATAGAAACCGACCAATCAGAACCTAATCTGGGTGAAGTGCCAGGAGGCAATGGCTGCCTAGGAGGCAGAGCTTTTGATGCTGACTGGCATAGAAACTGACCAATCAGAACCTAATCTGGGTGAACTACGAAGGCAGAACCTAAGGTGGGGGCTAAGGAGGGGTTTTAAGGGCAACAGCTGTTTGGTGTAATGTGTAAGAAAGCGGTTCAATTTTTTAATGACCACTTTGGCAGTACAGTGCATATGGCTGGCTATCAGTCCAGATATAGGGATTATGTGTTTTTGTCTGCCAAGAGCATCTCCTCCTGCTGAAAAAGGCTCCCCCCTCCCCCATTTAAGCAATCCTATGCTATATAATCTATCTATACTAATAAAAGGATAATATGCTAATTAGACTGGGTCAACCGGCCATCTTCTGGACGTTCGACTTCCAGACAAAGCCATGGTGGTGGGGGCCAGCAGGGGAGGGCAGTTAGAGGCGATGAGGCAGGCAGAGGCAGTTAGGGGCGAGATCAGGCCAGCAGGGGAGGTCAGTTGGGGGCGAGATCAGGTTGGCAGGGGAGGGCAGTTAGAGGTGATCAGGCAGGCAGAGGCAAATGGGGGCAAGATCGGGCCGGCAGGGGAGACAAGTTGGGGATGAGATCAGGCCAGCAGGGCAGGGCAGTTAGGGGTGATCAGGCAGGCAGGCAGGTGAGTGGTTAGAAGCCAGTGGTCCCAGATTGCGAGAGGGATGTCCCCCAAGGGGTCCCCGATTGGAGAGGGTGCAGGCTGGGCTGAGGGAACCCCCTCCCCCCGTGCATGAATTTTGTGCACGGGGCCACTAGTAATATATAAAATTTAGGTTAAAGTTGAAGCTATATGCTGATTCTTAGAATGAACAGGAATGCTTCAAGTGTATATTTGATTTGGGGTTATTTTTTCTGACTGTCCTTTACATCACCTTAGTTGTCTGTTACAGTCATAAAGTGGGTCCCTTTGGCAGAAATGATGGAAGCCTCCCTCAGTTTTGCCATATGCTTTTAATCCTTAGATCCTTAAATCATTCTCTTTGGAGCTATCATTCCTTTATTAGCCTCTGAGTTTCTCTTCCTCAATTGTTTTCTGGCTTCTCCTCTAGACTCTCCTTTATTGGTGGGGTTATTTGCAGATATCCAGTATTTCTTTTCTAACTTCGTGAATTACTGCATTTTTGCCCTGCAGTTATTTTGCTGTGCATTTGCCCTGTGTTGCTGTCTCACAATGCTCAGCAAATATGTGGGGATAGATCTTAGAGAAAACAAGGACTTGTTTGATAACAACTCCTTCTAGTTGTTGGTGAAGATTTTCATGTTAAATGGCTTTTGCTTCTTTGTACAAAATTGTACCTGCAAGGCCCTGGCCAGTTTTACTCAGTGGTTAGAGTTTTGGCCCAAGGACCGAAGAGTCGTGGGTTCGATTCCCAGTCAAGGGCATGTACCTTGATTGCAGGTTCTCCAGCCCTGGTAGGGGCATGTGGGGGAGGCAACCAATTGATATGTCTCCCTCACGTCAATGGTTCTCTCTCTCTTTCTTTCAGAGTCTCTCTCTCTCCCTTCCACTCTCTCTAGAAATCAGTGGAAAAAATACCTTCGGGTGAGGATTAAAACAAAACCAATATTGTACCTGCAGGGATTTGGCTGATGACCTCTGTTAGGGGGCCCTGCTGTAATTCCTGGGTGAACTTCTGAGGTTCAGAGACAAGTAAATATAGACCTTGAGTTTAGAATGCATGGGCTGCTTAAGGAGACAAATGTATAAATATTTTTACCATATATTGTGATAAAATGCTATTATATATATACTAGGGGTCCAGTGCATGAATTCATGCACCTTGAAAGGAACTATGGGCTGCGAGACAGTGGTAGGCACAGGGGCGGGTCTCGGCCCATCCTCCATGCCCCCACCCAGCCCCTCCCGCCACGGCCACCGGTTCCCTCTCTGCTGGCAGCCCCGCCTCTGCCACAGCCACTCCCACATGCTTATGGCACTGGCCCCTATTGCACCCGCTGAAGGCGTGGAGTGATTGGGGCCGGTGCCAGCAGTGGGTGGGAGTGGGGCTGGTATAGTCAGAGGTTAACCAGCAGAGGCTCACCCCGATGACAGCAACCGGCGCCCCACCTTAGTCTGGCGCCCCCACTCACCTGTTCCACCATCCTGCCATGGCCGATGCTCACCATGTTCCATGCACGCCCCCTGGTGGTCAGCACACATCATAGTGACCTGTTCGGTTGTTCCGCCGTTTGGTCTATTTACATATTAGCCTTTTATTATATAGGATACTAGAGGCCCGGTGCACGAATTCGTGCACTGGTGGGGTCCTCTGGCCATCCCGATCTCGGGGCAATTGTGCCGGGGAGGAGGAGGGGGAGCCTTGGGTGGTTGGCCGGCCCGCCCCCAAGGGGTGATGAACTCCTTTAGCTTTTTCTTGTCTGTGAAGCTCTTTATCTGGCCTTCAATTCTAAATGAGCTTTGCTGGGTAGAGAAGGGCGTGGCAAGAAATATTCAAAGTGATGAAGAGCAAGGACCTGCAGGCAGGGTGACCTTCCTTTTGAAAGGACACGGCTGCTCCCGGGGCGAGGGTTCATTCGAACTTGTGAAACCTGGGTCAGTCTTTGCATCAGGCGAGTGGAATCACTGAGGCCTATTAGAGAGTCGCCAAGGCTGGGAGCGTGATCTCAGAACAGTTAACATGTTCATGAAAGGATGTTATGGGTTCTCTCTCATCAAAAAGCCCGAGTGTCTGTGCTACACCAACAGGGCTGCTTTAACACTGAAGCCTCCATCCGCGAGCCCACCCGCCTCCGGGAGCTGGCGGGAGGTTGAAAGTGGCTGCGTAGATGAGGCTGCTGCCAGGCGACCTGCCAGGTGTCAGCGGCTCAGTCGTCTGAGCCCTGGACACGGGGCGGGGGGGGGGGGGGGCGGGAGCTGGGGGGGGAGGGCTGGGGAGGGGGGATGATGGGCTCTGACATCACCACTGCGCGGAGGATTTGATGGCAGTGGCAGCCTTTGCAGCCTCCTCGTCAGAGAGCACACCTTGGATCTGGGTTCACACACAGCTGGACAGAGTCCTGTTTAGAAACGTGTGGGTCTTGCATTATTTGCGCTATTACTGATAAAGAGGGTTTTAGATTCTGGCATGTAAATGTGTTTCCTGCTTATCCATAAGGGCAGGAGGCCAAGCGCAGCCACAGGCACAGCCACAGTCTTCACTCACTCACAGGCCTCCGTCCAAGGGCGGCGATGCAGGCGCTTCGCACACAGAGGGGCCAGGGAGGGGGGTCGGGCAGTCTTTCTCTTGAGGCGGATTCAGATGTCTGCGAGACATGATGTTGATCACATACTGTTTCTCCATGTGGGTGGTCAGCACGGGGTTCCTGAATCAGCCTTCCTTTGGCATTGTGGTGGTGGTGGGGGGACAAACACAACTGGTGCGGACTCCTCGCTGAGCACCTTCTGTATACCTGGCTGGCTTCTCCCCTCAGAAGGGGTGCCGACAGCTCAGTCGCGTGCTCCCTGTGTCTGTGACCAGCAGGTGCGGTCGGGGGGGGGGGGGGGGGGGCGGTCAATCAGGGGCGGGGTGGTTGGCTGCCCCAGTGCAGGTCATAGCCACTGGTTGTTCCGGTTGTTCTGACATAATGGTCGCTGGGCTTTTATATATCATAATAATAAAAGGCCAAGAGGCATCACGACTGAAACTACCAGTCACCATGAGGTGCATGGAGCACCTCTCGGGACTTCTCCCGCGGCCCACAGGCTCTGATCGCAGCAAGGCTGGCGGCCAGCGGGTGGGTGGGGCGGCAGACGGGTGGGCACGGCAAGCGGGTGGGCGCGGGGGGGGCGGGGGCGGAGCGCGCACAGGTGGGCAGGGCCGCATGATTACGCGCACTGGGCCTCTAGTATAGATATAATCTGATATAGAAATACCACAGAGGGAGATAGAGAAGGTGTCCCAGAGCAGTGGTATCTGAACTGGGTTTTGAAGGATGAGTAGGAGTTTGCCAGGTTGGCAGTGGGTCGGGTGGAGTGCATTCCTAGCAGGAATATTAACAAGTGTAGAGATATGAAAAAATTAGCAAGTGGTTTGGAATGACTATTGCATAGAGTACAAGTGGGAAGTGATATTTACATGAAGGCGGGTGGGGTGGGCGGTGCCAGGGCCTGAGGGCCTTATAGAAATCACAAGAGATTTGAGAAGTTGGCAGGGGGACTGTGACTCGTGAAATGGGGTATAGAGCAGCTGGCCCTGGGGGAGATTGGCAAATGGAGCCAGAGAGACAGGAAAGCCAGATGAGGCTTTTACCAGCCAAGGGGGATGGAAATTTGTACTTGGAGGATATTAGCTTTTGCTTTTGCTCTTCCAGACTGTGGATTATCTATAAATTCCTTTGGCTATGTGGCCCTCTGGACTGAGATGCCAAGTAAAAGGAAGGGAGCAGCTACTATGTGCTGAGTTCTGACTTTGGGATATTGATCCCCACAATCCTGGGAGGTAGGTTGTATTAGTCAGCTCAAGCTGCTATAACAAAATACTATAGACATATGAGAGAGGGGGTGGGTGCCTTATCTCTCTGGTCTTCTTTTATAAGGGTACTAATCTCATCATGAGGACCCCACACTCATGATGTAATCTAATCCTTAACTACCTCCCAAAGGCCCATCTCCAGATACCATTACATTGAGGGCCAGGGCTTCAACATATATGAATTTTGGAGGGACACAGTTCAGTCCATAATGGTATTCTCCCCATTTTGAACATGAGGACACCGAGACTCAGACAGGAGAAGTGACCTGCCCACAACATCAGCAGGGATTCAAACCTTGTCCGGGACCTTGGAAGCTTCATAACTCTGGTCTGGGAATTTGCAGGCTGAGGGTTGAGCTCAATGCTGATGGCCCTGTGTCTGCAGTCAATCACTTCTATTGCTGTTGGAGCTGATGGCTCAAAAGTAAGAGTAAGGTGCAGGGAGGCAGGCCACTCTCTGGATGGCCTAAGGGTGAAATGGTGTCATGGTACTGATAAGGGCTCTGGAGCCACCTGCTTGTGCAGGCACAATAGATAGGCCAAGGTAATGTGGCCCAAAGTAGAGCTGCCAGACCAGTGGGGCCTGGGCCCCTGAAAATGGAATGAAGCCACCACACCTGCTCAGATGTTACCATGAGAGAGAAATAAACTCTCATCTTGTTTAAGCCACTGTTATTTTTGTCTCTATTGCAAGTAACCAAACCTAAATTAAACAAATAAAAAATTACAGCAATAATATTTATTGAGCACCTATTATGTTCCAGGCACCATGACTAAGTGCCTTATACTCATCTTACTTGATCCTAATAAATAGCCCAATAGGGTAGGCACTATCACATCCTCATTTCACAGATGAGAAGACGGGGGCTTAGAATGGTAGAATGCCTTGCCAAGGTCTTCCATCGGGTTTGTATGTGTGTGTGTGTGTGTGTGTGTGTGTGTGTGTGTGTGTGTGTGTATACTAGTGGCCCAGTGCACGAAATTCGTGCACATTAAAAGGGAGACCCAGAGTCAAGTCCCCGCCCACCCACATGCACCTTAAAATCGCATGAGACCCAGATCCGGCCGCCCCCATATTGGGCTAGATCCAGACCCGGCCAGTCCCACCCTTGTCAAGCCCTGCCAGGCAGGGGGCTAGCCTCAGGTCCCCTGGCCCGGCACCAGGACGGGGGCGTGGCCTGAGGTCCCCAAGATGGGGCGGGGAGCGTGCCTTGAGGTCCCCCGTCAAGCCCCGCCAGGTTGGGGACATGGCCTGAGAGCCCCTGTCAAGCCCCGCTAGGTGGGGGGCATGGCCTGAGGTCCCCCATCAAGCCCCGCCAGGCAGGGGGGCACAGCCTCAGGTCCCCCGTCAAGCCCAGCTGGGTGAGGGGCACGTCCTGAGTTCCCCCGATCCAGCACTGAGGGTGCACCTTGCGGACCCCATCAAGCCCTGCTGGATGGGGAGCACAGCTTGAGGTCTCCTGTCAAGCCCTGCCAGGCAGGGGGGGCGCAGCCTCAGGTCCCCTGGCCCGGTGCTGGGGCAGGGGTCTTGGCCTGAGGTCCCCCAGCCTGGCGCCGGGGCAGGGGGCAAGGCCTGAGGTCCCCTGTCAAGCCCCACGGGGGCGGGGGAGGGTGTAGCCTCAGGTCCCTGCTGATTGCTCGTGAAGGCTCCTTAAGGGAACTTGGCCTCAGCTGTGGGTGCAGCCATCTTTGTGATGGAGTGATGGTCAATTAGCATATTCCCTCTTTATTAGATAGGATATATATATATATATATATATATATATATATATATAACAAATTAATTAATTAAGTTGTCATCTTTCTCTTTTTAAAAATAATTTTTTACTTATTGATTTTAGGGGGGGGGGAGAGAAATATCAGTTTGTTGTTCCACTTATTTATGCATTCATTGGTTGATTATTGTATGTGCCCTGACTGGGGATTGAACCTATAACCTTGGCATATTGGAACCCCACTTTAACCAACTGAGCTACCTGACCAGGACAGTTGTCATGTCTCTTTACTTTCCAAGTCTTCAGTCTGTCTTTGTCTTTCATGACCTTGATATTTTTTTATATGTTTTTTTAAAAAATATATGTTTTTATGGTTTTTAGAGAGAGGAAGGGAGAGGAATAGAGATAGAAACATCAATTAGAGAGAAACATCATTGATGGGCTGCCTCCTGCATGCCCCCTACTGGGGTTTGAGCCCCCAACCTGGGCATGTGCCCTGACTGGGAATTGAACTGTGACTTCATGGTTCATAGTTCAGCATTCAACCACTGGCTGGGTGATGACCTTGATATTTTTGAAGAGTGTAGGCCAGTTATTTTGCAGAATGTCCTTGGTTTAGATTTGTCTAGATCCAAATTGGTACTTTTGGCAGAAATATCACAAGGTGATGCTGTGTCCTTCTCAATGCATTATATCAGGAGGTACATGATGTTGGTTTACCCCGTTGCTGGGGATGTTACCTTGGATGACTTAATTAGGGTGGTTTTTCTTTCAGGGAGTTTTAATTTTAGTGGTTATTGCTAAAATAGTTCCCACACAAACCTGTGTCTCCTCACTGCTGAAGCTGGTGCAGTTCTTCTCCTCTTCCTCACACCAGCTTGTGAGGTTTCTGCCCTCCTGGTAGCTCTCTTCCCACCCCTACCCCCCTCCTCTTTCTTTCTTGCTGTGGAAGCATTTCATTGTGTGGTTTGAGGGTGTCCCCTGCACCCTCCACAGGTGCACCTGCCTGCTGGTTTCCCATGGTGGCCCTGCTATATAGTTGGCAGGGCCCTTGTTTTTGTTTTTGGCATGAATTGCCTACTTACCTGTGGCATTCCTCACTGGTACTGAATCGTAATTGGTTTTATTTGCTGGCAAATGTTTTCGTGGTGGGGAGACAATGGGATCTTCTTCAGGTTTGTGGCCTGAAGCTGCTATTTTTAAGGCATGTTAACCACAGTGCTATAAAGACTGTTTACACTAAAGACATGTCTACAGTATAGTGCTTTGCGGTTTATGAACTATTTAGCACAGTTGTGTCCTTTGACTCTCATGACAATCTTAAAAATGAACAAGGGGCAGGACCATTTGGGATTCCCATTTTATGGATAAGGAAACTGAGGGTCAGAGATGGGGAAGAACCAGGTCGGGATCCTTCTCTGACTCTCATTTAACAGATTGTTACTGGTGCTCAGAGCAGTTTGTGAAAAGGGCAGATATGGTTCCTGTCTCCAGAGCCCATTTTCTGGTGGAGGAGATAGATAATAACCAAGTAAGCAAACAAATAAAGTAATAATAGGCAATGAGTGCTGAGAAGAAGATAAACCTGGGTAACATAATAGAAAGAGTTGAGGGGTGGACAGAGGGAGAAACTTAAGACGGGGTGGTCAGGGAGGGCCTCTCTGAGGAGCTGAGACACAAAGGATGAGAAGGTGCTGCCTAGTGGCAGACTTGGGGAAGAGTGTTCCAGATGATGGAAACAGCAAGTCCAAAGGCCCTCAAGTGGGATCAGACTTGGTGTGTTTGAGGTACATTAAGGAAGCCAGAGTAGCTGGAGCAGAGTGAGGAGCTGGGCAGTGAAGAAAGATGAAGTTTGGGAGTAGCAGTAGATCAGGCCAGTAGGGCCTTTAGACTAAGGTGGGGACTTTTAAGCAAGGGTGTGACATGATCTGATTTTGATTTTTAAAGGCACTTCTGGCTCCCCTATGGGTAATGGACCTTATAGAGGGTAGGGTAGGGCAGGGGTGGCCAGTGAGGAGGCTACTGCACATGTCCCAGTGAGAGAGAATGACAGCTTGGACTAGGATGGAGACAGTGGCTAACGAGAAGAGTACACTGAGTTGAGAATGAATTAAATGTAGGATTTTGCCTCCTAATGTTGGCCCTGGGGGAGTGGAGAAGCTGATTCTTGGACCTGCTGGGTGAGTCCAGCCCCCCCACATTACTCTCACTTCTGCTCCTTCTTATTTAGATGTGTCAAATGTGTCAACAAATACTCTACCCCTGAGGCCCTGGAGCACCACCTACAGACCGCCACCCACAACTTTCCCTGCCCACACTGCCAAAAGGTGGGTATCCCTGCAACAACAGGGGCAACAGGTGGTGGAGTGAAAACCTCACTGTTTCCTTGTCCCCTCCTCCCCTCCTAACCCCATGAAGGCAAAGTTTGGAGTTGTCTCCACAGATGACACTTCATTTGGAAGAGTAAGAGCTCTGCCTGGCCTCTTACCCATCAGACACCACACATGGCCATCTGGTGCTGCTTGGTGGGCTGACAAGGGATGAGGCCTGTCCTAGGCCCAGGCCCAGTGTCTGAACAGTGGTCACCAGTTTCCTCATGTGTTATTATCCTTGTTATTTATTTTTAATTTTTAAAAAGTATATTTGTATTGATTTCAGAGAGGAAGGGAGAGGGAGAGAGAGATAGAAACATCAATAATGAGAGAGAATCATTGATCAGCTGCCTCTTGTATGCCCCTTACTGGTAATGTAACCTGCAACCTAGGCATGTGCCCTGGCCAGGAATCGAACAGTGACCTCCTGGTTCATAGGTCTACACTCAACTACTGAGCCACACCCGCTGGGCTATCCTTGTTATTTATTTTTAGCAAATCTGGAAAGTCTCATTGAAGGCTATCCCTTAATATCATCAAATATCCAGGCCGTGTTCCAATTGTATCAAAAACATCATAAATTTTGTAAAGTTTGTTTGTATCCGGTCTACATATTGCAGTTGGTTGATATGACCAAAGTTTCTTTTAATACAGAGGTTTCCCACACCATTGTTCCTTTTGTTTCCCTTTCAATTTATTTGTTGAAGAAACTAGGCAATTGGTCCTGTGGAGTTTCCTGAAGTCTGGATTTTGCTGATTGTATCCCCCTGGTGTGTTTAACTTGTTTCTTTGTTCTACTCATTTTCTTACAACCTGACATGGCAGATTTTCCAGCACAGCCCTGGTTTCATTTCAGCCTCATTGTAGATGTTTCTAATTATATAGTCTAATTTTGAACTTTGGAATTTGTGGTTCAAGTAATAGATATGAATCAAGCAAGAACCATGTGCCAGATACTGTTCTGAACATTTTATCTGAATTGACTCATTTAACCCTAGGAGGTAGGCACAGAAAGGTCACCCAACTAGGAAATGGTAGGGCTAATAAGTACTGGGTAGTTGGGTCTGTGCCCCTTGACCACTTCTCTATATCAAATGAATGGGGGGGGGGGGGGGGGAATGAACGAATGCCTATCCTATATCTGGGAGGAAGAAGATTTTGGTTTCTATGTTTTCTGGCTTTTTATTATCTTTTCATTAATTTCTTTAGCTATTTGTTCATTTTATTCATTTATTCTTTTACTTGTCAGTCAGTTGACTCAGGCCCTATGCTGGGGAATGAAAGCCCCTTTCTGTCCTCTTGGAGATCCCATATAAGCAAAGGGCTGTAATTCAATGGGTTAAATGCTGACTTTAAAAACGTAGATGTATATTCAAGGGCAGAATTTTCTTTGCCTGGTGTGGCAATGTGGAGTCAGGGCTTCAAGAAGCAATGACACCTGAGTTGGGCCTTGAAGGATGAGTAGGAGCTTGTCAGAGTAAGAGAGAAAGGCCCTCAGGGTAGGAAAAAAAAACAGCCTGGGCAGAAACTCTGAGCCGGCATGTTTTGACTGGACTTATGGGTGAGTGGTAGGAACCCTGATGTTCTAAGGGCTATGCCTGACAGTGTGGGCTCTGACCCGGTGTAAGCAGAAAAGGAGTTGTTTCCATAAGGAAAGACTGGAAATGTGGGGGAGCTGAGAAGGTGGCAAGGGCTAGTGAGTCAGACTTGAAACTGATTTCTTTCTTCTGTCAGGTGTTTCCTTGCGAACGCTACCTTCGGCGTCACCTGCCCACACATGGCAGCGGAGGCAGGTTCAAGTGCCAGGTGTGTAAGAAGTTCTTCCGGCGGGAGCACTACCTCAAACTGCATGCTCACATCCACTCAGGTGGGTACCCAGCTCCCCTCCAACTCCTGCCTACTTCATCTCCTTTCCCCAACCCCCTCTTTGTTCTCCTTCCCGTCCCTATCTGGCTTTCCTCCTCATCTCCCTTTAGCTCTCCTGTATCTGCCTTCTGCCCCCTTTCCCTCCTATCTCCTTCTTGCCCGCCCCCCCCCCCCCCCGCACCTGCCCACCAACACTAGAGCAGAGATCAGCCACTCAGGTGGAAGCTGGTGCGTGTTCTTTCGGCTTTGCCCCTTGAGAGTCAGTCCCCTCAGACCATTGTGAGCCCTGGGGGGTGGGGACACTTTTCTCACCATAAAATTAGCACTCGAACCTGGACAAAACCCCCTCTCCTTGGTTCCCCAGTGGAGACACATTGGCTTTTTTTTTAATCATTAAAATTTTTATTAGTTGGAAAATTCTGGGGGTTTTTTTATTGAAGAGGATCAAAAGATTGAGAAAACCTTAGGAGAAAGTCCTCGACAATACAAAAGCATATATAATGAAAATGAACCCCCCTCTCACCTCAGATGGACAAGCCAAATGTTTCTCAATTCTTTTTTTTTTTTTGCTATGACCTATGGTAAAATATACATTTTTTATTGCAACTCAGGAAACACATCTATATACATAGAATATATTGAAACAAAAGTTTCACAAAGCATTATTTTCTCTTCTATTCTGTTTAATTTTCGTCGTTAAAATAACCACCAACAGCTTGTGACTCCCAGTTTGCAGTTTGAAAAATACTCCTACCAAAGGAAACACCCTCCTCAAAGACAACAGCTATTAGTGGCATGCCTGCATCATTCTAGTTTTATTTTACATCTATATAAAGTACTTGCTTACTTTTCTACAAATGAGCACATACTATAATTCTATTATGTACCTTTTTTCTTCACTTATCATTATACCTTGAAGATGTTCCTTAATACTACCTTTTTTCTTAGCTTCACAGTATTTCTCTACATTTACCATCTTTTGTTTAACCAGTTTCCTATGGATGGACACTTAAATTATTTTTTAGCTGTTGGTTTGCATACACAATGCTGTGTGGGACCCTCAGCAAGCTTTTGGTAGTATATCTATAGTGTATATTCCTAAAGAGGAAGTGCGAGGTTAAAATGTATATGTAGCACTAAGTTTCAGTTTGGAATGCTGAAAATGTTCAGGAGATGGATGATGAAGATTATTGTACAACAGTGTGAATGCCACTGAACTGTACACTTAAAAGATAGTTAAAATGATAAATTTTATGTTAAGTATATTTTACAGTAAAAAAAGAAACAAGATAAGTATATGCATTAATAGTTTTGATAGGTATTACCAAATTAGTCTCTTTTATAAAAAAATATGTTTTAATATTTTATTGATTTTTTTACAGAGAGGAAGGGAGAGGGAGAGAGAGTTAGAAACATCGATGAGAGAGAAACATCGATCAGCTGCCTCCTGCACACCCCCTACTAGGCATGTGCCCGCAACCAAGGTACATGCCCTTGACGGGAATCTAACCTGGGACATTTCAGTCCGCAGGCCGACGCTCTATCCACTGAGCCAAACCGGTCAGGGCCCAAATTAATCTCTTTATGATTTTAAATTTTTATTATTCATCCCTGACTGGTGTGGCTCAGTTGGTTGGAATGTCATCCCATACATTGAAAAGTCACAGGTTCACCCTAGCCAATTTAGCTCAGTGTATAGAGCGTCAGCTTGCGGACTCAAGGGTCCTGGGTTCGATTCCAGTTGGGGGGCACATGCCCAGGTTGTGGGTTCAGTCCCCAGCAGGGGGCGTGCAGGTGTTTCTATCTCTCTCTTCCTCTCCCTTCCTCTCTGAAATTAATAAAAATATATTTAAAAAAAGAAAAAGAAAAGTCACAGGTTCAATTCCCTGTCAGGGCACAAACCCAGGTTGTGGGTTCCATCCCCGGTTGGGGTGCATATGTGAGGCAACCGATAGATGTTTCTCCCTCTCCCTCCCTCTCCCTTCCTCTTTCTCTAAGATAAATAAAAACATATCCTTGGGTAAGGATTAAAAGAAAGTATTATTATTCAAAAGTAATACATGCTTACTTGTATGCATGCATATAAGCATAACCAATGGACACAGATAATAGGGTGGTGAGGGCCTGTGCTGGGAGGCGCGAGCGGTTGGGAGAGGTCAATGGGGGAAAAAGAAGACCTATGTAATACTTTCAACAATAAAGAATTTTTTTTTAAAGTAATACATGCTTATTGTAAATATGGAAGTAGTATAGAAGTGCATAAAATCAAATGTTAAATTCCTCCTTCAAATCCTAATTGCTACAGATTGTACCCTCCCCCACTGTTCTTCCTGCATATTCTGTGTATATACAAACGCATATAGCTTGGGCTTTTTTTGAGTGTGAGGATTGTATTTTTTTTTCTTACAAAAATGGGACTATATTAAGCTGTTCAATAGCTTTCTTTTCCCCTTAGCAATATGTCTAGGAGATCTTTCCAGATCAAGAAACACAGGTGTAACTTAATCTTTTTAATAACTGCAGAGCATTCCATTGTAAGGACCAGAATTTCCTTAATCACTGGGTGGGGGGATGGCATTTTTCAAAAGTAATTTACTCATTCCAGAGGGAGAATAGAGAGGAAATAATGGCAGGAAATTAAAACAGCCCAGTAACAGTCCTTTCCTAAGGCGTGTTGTGAGCTGTCAGGTGAGAGCTATCCCCAACCCCCCTTCCTCCCCAGTGGTTCTGCAGCAGGACAATCAGGCTGCAATAAGGTGGGCTCTGGACCATACTGCTGGGCTAGAATCTTAGCTCCCTCAACCACTAGGTATAGACCATGAACTTCAGTTTTCTCATCTATAAAAAGGGATAATGATAGTACTTATCTTATGGTTTGGTATTGCAAGGATCCAATTGGATAAGGTGTAATTCCCCCCTCCCCCACGGTGTACCTCATTTCAGTAAATGCCACGATCACACACTGTCACTTGGCTCACATTCGTCTCATTCTAGACTCTCCCCTTCTTCTTACACCCCACAGCCAATTCATTGGCAAGGGCTGCCAATTCTGCATTCCAACATAGTCTGTGCTTGACCTCTTCCCGTTTCTTGTTCCAGCCTCCTTCCTTTCTCCTCCCTCACCCCCTCATTCTCTTCTCTACATGCAACCAGAGGGAGCCTGAGAAACTCTTTAGTCAGATCCTGCCCCTCCTCTGCTCAGCCCCTCTGTGGCTTCTCATCAGGTTAAGAGCAAAAGCCCAAGTCCTTCCTTGGCCTTCTAGGCCGTCCCTGTGGGGCCAGGAAGCCTCACTGACCTCATCTTCTGCCTCATTCTCCATCCCCCTACTCAGTTCCAACCACACTGGCATCCTTGTTGTTCTTCAAACACCCCCCTCCTTTCCTTCTGTCTGGGACCCTCACTCCCAGATTTCCACATGGCTCGCTCCCTTACTACCTCAGGTCTCACCTCAACTGTTGCCCATCAGAGAGGCCTTTCCTGACCACTCTATCTGAAATGGCTCCCTCTTCTTGGCAAAACCAAGTCACAAGGAATGGGAGTGGCTATTTTCTCCCAGGTCGCCTTCCTAGAGGAGCTGCTGCCCTCTAGTGGGGACCCCCCCACACCCATGGCTCATGTTCAGACTCTATCTCTTGGGATCCTCATCCCCTGTGTCTGTGTCTCCTGCAGGTGAGAAGCCCTACAAATGCTCAGTGTGTGAGTCCGCATTCAACCGCAAAGACAAACTGAAGAGACACATGTTGATCCATGAGCCATTCAAGAAATACAAATGCCCCTTCTCGTGAGTAGAGGTTGGCATGGAGGGGGCATGGGTTTACCCACTAGTGAGACAGGAAGATGTCAGGTCTGAGGACTGAAGGCCCTCCCTCCTCTTATCCTGTCCTGGGCCCCACCTGCTGGCTTCACTCCCCGCCCTGCTTCTTTGCCCAGCCATTAGGATGGACAAAAGTGTCCTCATGCTCAGGGTTAGCAGAGGGGCCAGCAAGAGGGTCCTGAACTTGGTAAGCACCTCCTGACCAGTGGCTTTGGTTCTAGGACACACACAGGCTGCAGTAAGGAGTTCAACCGGCCAGATAAGCTGAAGGCTCATATCCTCTCCCACTCTGGTAAGTGGCCTTGGACTGCCAGGAGGGTCTGGTTCAGCCTAAGCCCCCTGGGGCAGGCTCCCAGACACAGCCCATGAGACTTGTTATTCCTGTCTGGTACATCCCAGCCAACAAACGTTTGCTCATGTGAGCCAGGAGCCAGGCTTGTGTTTGGGTCCTTGGGGTGCGCAGAGGTGAGTCAGACACAGTCCCCCAGGCTGAGGGGGAAGCCGACCTGAGAAGAGATAACTATAAATCAGAGAGGTTCCCAGTGGATAGAGGTGAGGATCAGATGTAGAGGGAGATCATATTCTGACTGGGCCCAAGATAAGGCCAGGAAGTTTCTTTGTCCCCTCGGCAGAGTAGGGTAGCTGGGCTGTGGGTCAGGGGTCCCCACAGAAGTCCTTGGTTTTCTGGGGCTTCACAAAGCTTCCCCCTATTCTATATTCTTTAGTCTAGAATGGGTTTCTCAACCTTGGCACTATTTATTATTTGGGGCCAGATAATTCGTTGTTGTAGGGGCAGTGCTGTGCACTATAGGATGTTTAGTAGCATCCCTGGCCTCTATCCAGGTTGTCAGTGGCATCTTTCCACATTTTTGGCAACCAGAAATGTCTCCAGGGGACAAGCCAAAAGTCTCCTGGGGGCTAAAATCACCCCTGGTTAAGAACCATTGGTTTACAGAAAGGATTTAATGGCTAAAGAAAGTTTGAAAACTGTGAGAATAAATCAGGACTTAGAGGCAGATGGCTTGGGTTTGAGCTCTGGCACTGCCATTTGCCTCAGGCAAGTCACTGCCCCTCTCTAAGCCAGGGAGGTTGAGGGGGCTATGGCTCAGGCTGAGAGTGGGCTGGAGTGACTTCATACGTACGTGGAGGCACCAGTGACTTATTCAGTGAGTAATTATTGAGAACCTACCATGTGTGAGGCACTGAATCAGGAAGAACCCCACTCCACTCTCCTGGGGAAGCTTCGATTTAGTAGTGGAGAAGGAAAATGAACAGCAGACAAATTAGTATGTAGCTGCAAAGTATGCTGAGTGCAAAGATGGAGATAAACAGGGTGATGGGGCAGAGAATGAAGAGAGGGGGTGACATGAAAAGAGCCAGGAAATGGCTTTAGGGTGAGGGAGCAGCAAATGCAAAGCCTTGAGGTAGGGAAGGGAGGGGGTGGGGGGTATATGGGGGGGAGTGGGGGCGTGTCTGAGACAAGGAAAGGCAAGAGGGAGGCCTGGAGCTCAGAGAACAAGGTGTGGGGAGGGAGGAGATGCTACTGAGAGGTGAACGAGTGGTCAGACTGTACGGGGCTTTGTGGGAAATTTGGGGAATCATTAAAGGGTTTGGAGCAGGGAATATCATGATCCTTTATGTGTTTTCCGAAGATGTCACTAGCTGCCCTGTAGGAAATGGCCTTAGGGGGCCGCGTGAGGCAAGCATACCAGAGGAGATAGATGATGGATCTTGGAAAATTAGGGGGCGGAACATGTTGTTCCCGCAGAGGGAACAGCAAGTGCAAAGGCCCAGAAGCAGGAACCAGCTTGATGCCTTTGAGGAGAACAAGTGTGGTTGGCACAGTGGCTGGGAGAAGGTGAGAGATGAGACTGGTGGTAGGAGAGCCCAGATCACACAGATGTTTTTAGACAAGCCGAGAAACTGGGTATTGTTCCAAGTGCAGGGGCGCTGTTGCAGGGTAAAGGGTCTGGGTGCCTCTCACTGACTTCCCCTCCCCACCAGGCATGAAGCTCCACAAGTGTGCCCTGTGCAGCAAGTCCTTCAGCCGCCGCGCCCATCTCGCTGAGCACCAGCGCGCCCACACCGGCAACTACAAGTTCCGCTGTGCGGGCTGCGCCAAGGGCTTTTCCCGCCACAAATACCTCAAGGATCACCGCTGCCGCCTCGGACCCCAAAAGGATAAGGACCTGCAAGCCCGGCGGCCCCCCCGGAGGAGGGCTGCCCCCCGCAGTGGCAGCAGTGGTGGACACAAGGTGGTGACCCCCCTGCCTGACCCACTGGGGCTGGAGGAGTTGAAGGACCCAGGGACTGGACCAGTGCATGAGGCTGCCCCAGGCAAGCCACCCTTCTCAGAGCCGGATGCCGTGCTGTCCATCGTAGTAGGTGGCACAGTGGGCAGTGAACCTGAGCTGGTAGTGCCTGGGCATGCCGAGGGCCTGGGCCCCAACCTGGCACTGGCAGAGCTACAGGCGGGGGCTGATGGCCCGTGTGCCATGCTTGCTGTGCCTGTCTACATCCAGGCCTCTGAGTGATGGACCCATGGTGTTTGCTCCCGTAGCCCAGCCTGATGCTCACCTTTGGGTCCATGGCCTCTGGGGACAGATAAGATCCTTCCCAGTGGAAGCGAGCTGTCAGCAGAGATGGCCTGTGACTTCCCTGCTGTGGCCCCTATCCCTCTGGAAAGCCCTGTCGCATTCTGGGACCTGGGGCAGGGCTGCTTATGGCTTCCAGGCAGGAGCGATAGCAAGAGAGATGGCTGAATCTGAGTGGCCCAGGGTTTGGCTGGTGCAGGCTTGTAGTTGGGGAGCCTAAACAGAGAAGACAGGGTGGTCCTGCCCACCCCGCTTTGGGCTGCCTTAGGGCTGGCCTGTAGTCAGGTTGCTCTTTGGGCAGCCTGACATGGTCAGAGCCCTTATCTGCTATACATTTTTACATATGGTTCCTCACAGCATCTTCAGATGACTCTGATGTAGGCACTTGGGAGGCACTCGAGTGCTGTGGTTAGAGTGCAGCTATCAGCCAGATCTGGCTTCAAATTCAAGTGCTGTACTCACTGCTGTGTGACCTTGGGTGAGTCACGTCGCCTCTCTGAGCCCTGTGTTCCTCATCTGTACAATGAGGGTAATGACAACACTACCTCATAGGGCTGTCATGGGGACCTGGTATGATGAAATATGCAAAGGGTTCACATAGTGCCCGGCACTTGGAAAGTGCTCAATAAATGTTTTTATCAAAATGTGTGTCCACATGGCTTAGACCCTAGCTTTGGCAGTTTCCTTCTTAGTCCCTATGTGGCAACATTCTCTTCTCCAAGGTGTGTGGGGGCTGAGGGGGCCTTGGTCTCTCCTGGGGCTGTCTGCCCCATTAGCCTTGGAGAAGTTTTGTGCTCCCGGAATGGCTGTTTCAGAACATAGCCCTTGGAAACACCCAGAAGGAAGAGTTTCTACTCGCTTTTGAAAATGCAGGATCCTGGGCCTTGCCCCCAAACCCTTTGGAATCAGAAACCCTGACTAGAGCCAGAGGTCCACCTTGAGCAGGTCTCTGGATGGCCATAGATGCCCCTGCATCCAGCATTCCCTTCCCCATCACCAGCTAGTTCAGGGGTAAGCAAACCAGGCTCATTGGGAGGCCGGGAGAGAGAAAAGCGGCCTTGGCTGAGTTCCTAATTTATTTTCACTGCCACCCTGCTGGGCCACATTGCCTCAGTTACAGATGAAACTGAGGCTCAGGAGGGGACAGGGCAGGATGTGGCAGAATGGTTGGACTCAGTTTGATAACTGAGTTTCCTTGAAGGCTAGCACATACCTCAGACATCTGCTCAGAGCAAGCCTGACTTCCTCACATCCTCAGGAAGGGTAGGAGCCAATGGGAGGGACAAATGAGTCAGCCGAGGAGGTGAGAGCTTTACGTGTACCCAGCCCTCATAAAAGCCAGGAGAGGGATTAATGGAGATGGGAAGTCTCTTTGAAGGATGTAACATTTGAGCTGGGCCTTGATACAGAGTGGTTTTGTGTGTGTGTGTGTGTGTGTGTTGTTGTTTCTTTTGTTAGTCCTTGCATGAGGATATTTTTTCCATTGATTTTTAGAGAGAGTGGACAGGATGGAGGGGGAGAGAGAGAGAGAGGGAGGGAGGGAGGGAGAGAGAATAACATCAATTGGTTGCCTCCCACTCGACCGGGGTGGGGATCGAACCTGCAACCCAGGTACATGTCCTTGACTCAAACCTGAGACCCTTTGGTGCATGGGCTGATGCTCTAACCATAGATCAGAGTGTTGGATAATTAGGGGAAGGCAAGGTATGAGTAAAGACTTCCAGGTATGACAATACAAGGCCTGTTGTATTCTGGTGCCAGTGAATGGTCCAGAGTGACCAGAGATTTAGAGGCAGTGGGTAGAGCATGATAATTGCTATGTTCAAGCCTCTACATGAGCATATTATGGACACCCTGCTAAGCCTTTTATTTCATATCACTCAGCCCAATTAGGTGAGAATTGTTACTTTCCTTATTTTATAGATGAGGAAGCAGAGGCACAGAGAGGCAAACTTCCTTGCCCAAGCTCATAGAGCTAGTAAATCACAGGGCAGGTATTCAGGCTGGGGAGGCCTGTCTCCTTGTGCTGTTAGCCACTTTGCTCTATTGAAATATGGATTAATATTGAATCAGAAACCCTTGGACATGGAGTTAAGGAATTTGGACTTTATTCTCTATATAATAGACGAGTCATAGGAGGCATTAAACATTATTAATTGTGACATTAAAGGAAATGTTAAAAGCCACATTTTTATCCTCATACAACTATTTAAGTTACATTTCTGCCTCTTCCTGTCAGTGCACACATGCATGCACATTTACCAGAAACATGAGGATTAATGTTTACTAGGCAGGCAGTTATACTGTGCTTGGCATGTCCTAAGCTCTTCTAGGTAGGTGCTGTGTTTAATCCCATTTACAGCTGAGATGAGGCAACAGGCACATTGAGGTTAAGTAACCCCAAGTCACATAGCAGTAAGTGGCAGAGCCAGGTCACAGAAGATATAAAGATCGGGTCTAATATTTAATAGCTGCAGAGTTGGACTACAGGGGAGGAAGCTGGGTCAATATTGGGGTTCCCATAGCTGAACCCCTCCTAGGTTGGCAGATGGAGATACTAAGGCCCAAGGGGGGAAGGCCCTTAGTCAAGGGTCACTCAGGATACCAGGACTCCTTATAGAGCCCCAAGGTACTAGACAGAATATAGTGTAAAATGGCTGTCCTGGGCATCCAGGTCCCACCGATTTTGGCATCAGGAAGAGTTGGGTTTGAATCCTTCCCTGACCCTTCCCAGCTGTATGACTGTGGCAAGTCACTTCACCTCTCCGAACTTCCCTGTCTTCATATGTCAAATGGGGAAACTAAGTAGTACCTACCCAATGAAGTTGTTGTCACAATTCAGACAGAGAATTCAGATAAAGTAAATATCACAAATTGGCAGCCCTTAGTTTGATTCCAGCCTACAGAGAAACTTTGTTTAGCTTGAAAAAATAAGCCAATATTTAAAAATAATGAAATTTAGCCCTAGCCAGTTTGCTCAGTGGATAGAGCATCAGCCTGCAGACTGAAGGGTCCTGGGATTGATTCTGGTCAAGGGCACGTACCTTGGTTGCAGGCTCAATCCCCAACCCTGGTTGAGGCACATACGGGAGGCAACCAATGAATGTGACATCGATGTTTCTCTATCTTTCCCCTTCCCTTCTACTCTTTAAACGTTAATGGAAAAATATCCTCATATATATATGAAACGTAAAACCTACTGCAATGCTAAAAAGTGAGATGCATTTCCTCTGTGTTAGGAACAAGACAAGGATGCCTTCTATTATTACATCACCATTATATTGGAGGCCTAGCCAAAGCAATAAGGCAAGAAAAAGAAATAAATGGTATAAGGATCAGAAAGGGTGAAATAGTAGCAAGATCAATATATTGTGTTCCCATATCCAGAAGCACTTAGGAAATTTAATTAAAATTAGAAGATTTGCCCAGCCAGTGTTGCTCAGTGGTTGAACGTTGACCTATGAACCAGGAGGTCACAGTTCCATTCCCAGTCAGGACACATGCCTGGGTTGCAGGCTTGATCCCCAGTGGGGGTGTGCAGGAGGTAGCCAATCAATGATTCTCATCATTGATGTTTCTATTTCTCTCTTCCTCTTCCTTTCTGAAATAAATAAAAATATATTAAAAAAATAAAATTGGGAGATTTCATCTAAAAATATGGATTTCTGTCTTCTAAAATTAAAATTGGGATATCTCACAGTGGGGAGCAGTCAGGTGAAGCTGCTAGCCAGTCCCTTTCTGTGGGCACATGAATTCCACATGGCCATAGTTACCACTCTTCACTGTTGTCTCCCTGACATTGCAGCTGAATATTGATTGCTACTTACTATACTTACGTTGATTTATCTAAGAGTAGAGAAATATTTCTAATTTCCCATGTCTCTCAAAAGTGGGAGAACAAGATGACTAGAGAGAATCACATGATTTTTCATGCTCCTAGACCACTTACTCATCCATCTTACTGTCTGGACTCTGTGGGTATATGACTTGAGAAACTGTGTAAGTCCTGCTTCCTTTTCTCCCTTCCCCTTCCTCTGTCTGCCTCTAAGCTAGCTGGCCTCTGTTTTTCTAGCAATAAATATAGGGAATTGAGTTGTTAATAACTTTACTGTCTACTAAGTGTTAAGCCCTGTGCACTGTGCTTTATTTACTTGTCACTGAGTCCTCAAGACACCCCTTAGAAACAAGCTCTCATCATTCTCAGTTTACAGATGGGAAAACCAAGGCTCAGAGAGGTGTAGCAACTTACCTAAGGACTTAAAGCTATAATGTGTAAATCTGGGCTTCAGACCTAGGACTCCAAAGTTCCTGCCTGGTCTTAGGATTTGTAAAGCTCTCACCTGCTCAGATAAGCCAGGGTTTTATTTGGACCACTTCTTTGGACCAACCCCTGTTCATCTCCTTGGTCACCACGATCCTGTGTCCAGGCTGCCTCTTTTGCATGGGTGACTGCATCAGTCTCTCTTTGGTCTCCCTATTTTCCCCCACCCTGCCATAATCCATTCTCTTGGATTGCAGTTTTCGGGATCTTTCTAGAGCCTGAATCAGATTATGCCACTTTCCTGTTTAAAACCCTCTAGTGGCTTTTGATCTCTTCCAGAATGAAATATAAAGTTTTCCCTGTAGATCTCAAGGTTCTACATGATGCAGCCCTCGTCTCCTACCATCTTTTCTTCTTTCACTCCAGCCACACCTGCCCTCTTGCTTCTCCTCCATCATATAAGCTAGTTGCTGCTCCTTCTGTCTAGAATGTCTTCCCCTTAGATTTTCACATGGCTGGCTCACACTCCATTCACCTTTGTCCAAAAGTCATTCCCTCTGAGAGGCCTTCTCTGGACAATCTGTCTAAAATAGCTCCCATCCCACCACCATCATACTCTAGTATTCATCATCCTTGACATTATGTTAGACATTTCTTTATTGTCTGTTTCCCTCATTAAAAATAAAAGATCCACAAGGACAACGTTTTTTGTCTGTTTTATTCACTGATATTTATGTAGTGCCTAGAACTGTCCAGGATTTGCCCAATCAATATTTCCTGAATGAATGAACAACAGCACTTTGAGAGAACAAGACTCATTCTACCCATCTCCTTCTCTTGTCCCACAGCAGTCAAGGGTTTTTCCCAGTAAGATCTGCCATGTAGGCTGAGAAATGCTGACCCAAAACTCTGGAAGTTAATGTTTGATATAAAGGACACTTCCATTTTCAGAGGGAGCTAAAAATATCTGGGACAAATGACAGGTGGTGGCTTGAAAGTCTCAGTTGGCAGAGCAGGTATCCTGTGAGGCCCAGGAGAACTGGTTGGACCAGTTTTGTCTCCCCTGGGGAGGAAGGAGTAGAGGCAACTACAGGTGCTCCCAAGCCCCAGGGCTTCCAGCAAGTGACCCTCAGGGATTCTCAAGGACTTGAAGGGTGGTAGCCTCTCCCCCCAACTCCCCCAGCCCCCAGGTTAGCAGATTCCATCTCAGAGTTGGGAGTGACCCCCTACTTGCCAAGGATGGCTGATGCATGTTCAGGCACAGAACTCTGAGGCAGGAGGCAGAGTCCTAACTTCAGGGTCTTGAGCCCTTTGTAGAATCAGAATAAACAGACCCAGAAAAGGAAAGGGTCTTGCCCAAGGTTTCATTATGGCAGGAATGAGTCCAGACCCAGTTCTCCTGCCCCCAGGTCACTTCTACCTCAGTCTATTCATTTATTCATTTGACAGATATTTATTGAACACCTACTAAATACTGGATATAGTTCTGGCATTGATGATACACCTTAAACCAAACAATGATCTGTGGAGATCCCCTGTTGAAGAAGCAGAACATAAACAACAAAGTAAATAAACAAGTTATATGATATGATGGAAGGTGCTGAGTATTGCAGAAAAAGAAAAAATAGAGGTTTTGGGAATGTAGGCGGGGGCAAGTTGCAGAATATATGGATTGGCCTGGAAAACCTCACTGAGAAGGAAACATTTGGCTCTCTAGGGCACTGTGCCTGCTGTGTGGCCTGCACATGCTCTGATGAATGGGTATGGAGTAGGCTGTGTAACCCCCCATTAGCTCAGGTACAGGGGCCCCTCCAGTGCGTACTCTCCTCCCACTCCACACATGCCCCTCTCAGGTTCTGCCAGGTCCCTCCTACCTCTATTCCTCAGGGAGGTCATACATGCTCCCAGGTCCATCACACTTCATTTATTTATGGGCTTTTGTGTGTGTACCTATTTATTACTGGACAAGGGACCTGGCTCTGAGCAGGTCTGCCTAGGACTAGCCAGTAGTAGGTGGGTTCTTGACTTTGTGTAGGAAGGATTTCACAATACGAGTCCAGGTGACTTTGAGAGTACATTTATTAAAGCTGGGCACAATGAAACAAGGCAGGGCTTAACATAGAAGAAGCAACAGGAGAGCCTAGGTGGGGCTGCTTTAGCTCACTGGGAAGTCAGAGGAAAGGGGCCCTTGGAGACAGATTCAGCAGGTTGGTTCAGGGGGTTAGCCCAGGACAAGCTGCCACTGCTCATTGCTCCCCTGATTGCAAGTCTTGTGGGGTCCTTAGATATTCCCTGTGAGGGAAGAGGAGGAGGGAGGGAATGACATGGGGTGTGCTCCCCAGAGGGAGAGCGCACGCTGGGCCCTTTCTCTCTCTCTTTTTTTTTTTAATATGTTTTTATTGACTTCAGAGAGAGGAGGGAGAGGGAGAGAGAGATAGAAACATTAATGATGAGAGAGAATCATTGATGGGCTGCCTCCTGCATGCCCCCTATTGGGGATCGAATGGTGACCTCCTGGTTCATGGGTTGATGCTCAAGCACTGAGCCACACCGGCCGGGTGGGGCCCTTTGTCTTGAGGGTTTTATCTCTCTCTTGCAGGTGGGGAGATGTCAGAGGAAGATTTCAGCAAAATATTTATTAGTTTTCCAGGTGTGGCCTTCCAGGGTCACGGTCTCTACTGATTGGTCAGCACCAGAGCAGGCTTCATTGACCATTGCAGCTGGTCTTGGTGTCACCCACCTGGTTTTACTGCTTTTCTGGACCTGGAGCTGAAATACCACTGAGGCCTAGATGTTATCTCTAGGGAGGTGACCTATATCTGGCTGTAAATTGCTTGGCCAGTTTATTCAGATATTTATTTCAGTTTCCCCATTCTATTTGCCAAGGAATTTTCCTAGCTTCTTACTATCCTGCCTCATAATCATTCATTCATTTGGATGTAGGCAAAATAGCATAGGGCTCAGCAGTTTGTCTTTACAGTTAGAATTCAGCTCTCTCTGCTCTTACAAGCTTTCTGCCCTTACAAGTGTGACCTTGGGCAAGCTGTTTAACTTTTCTGTTTCTCCAGCACCTAATGTATAAAACAAGGACAATAATAATGCCCACTTAATGCAGTTGTTTTGCAGGCTAAATGAGCATGTAAATGTTCAGCTCAGTGTCTTGCTTACCATGAAGTGCTCAATAAAGATTAAAACAAAAAAATTTTTTTTTAATTTGAGGGAGAGAGTGAGAGAAACATGGATGTGAGAGAGAAACATTGATCAGTTGCCTCTCTGAGGCACCTGACCAGGGATTGAACCTGCAACCTTGGGTACACCCAGACCAGGAATGGAACCTGCGACCTTTTGGTGCACAGGATGCTGCCCAACCAACTGAGCGACACTGGCCAGGGCCCTCTTGACATGTTTTTAAAGAAAGTTACAAATACATGGCTTTAACCATGTGACCTTGGGCAATTCCTACTTCTGTGGGCCTCAGTTTCCCCAACTGTAAAGTGAAGTTGGTATAGTAATGCTTATTTCATGGGGTGTGGGTGAATGGAGATAAGATAGGATTTTTGTATGCAAAGGTACTTTGCAAACAAAAGAAATGTGTTTCTTTTGCTGCTCTTATGAGATAACATTTTAAAATTGTGATATAACATGTATTTAGTAAAGTATACAAGGTATATAAAGGGCAGTGATCTTAAGTATAAAGACAGATAAATTTGTGTGTACCTATGTGAACACCACTGGATCATGATATAGAACCTGTCTAGCACCTCCCAAGGGCCATACTGCCTGGGCTACACCACCCTCAGAGGTGACCATTAATCTGATTCCTATCACCATAGATTTGTCTTGCCTGGTTTTGAATTTTGTATTAATGGAATCGTACAGGCCTTTGTGTTTGATTTCTTTCACTCAGCATATCTGTGAGTCACCCAAGTCGTTGTATGCAATGGTCATTCTTTTCACATACTTTTAAATTAGCTAATACCTGTCAGTCACAGTTTGAAAAGGTTGTGTATTTGCCCAAGAGACAGGAAAAATAAAACCCAGGGCTCTGCAGTATGGAGCCAGTTCATCCTGTGACTCTCTGCTAAGGCAGCTGGATCCTCAGCCAGGATAGCAGTTACCTTGCCCAAATGCCACCACTTCCAATCCCACACTCTAGGCCAGTGATGGGCAACCTTTTGAGCTTGGTGTGTCAAACTTCGCCAAAAATCTGAGCATAACTCGGGTAGTGTGTCACTTTGAGGAAAAAACTAACTCCAAGACTCTAGTCACAAATGTTTCATCCTCAGGAGCAGCAAATGTTTCATCCTCGGCATGCGGCCGCGTGTCATCAGAAATGGGTACGCGTGTCAGTGCTGACACGCGTGTCATAGGTTCGCCATCACTGCTCTAGGCAGACATCACAAATCTATCTCAGCACATTATTACAGGGAGTCCTGATGCAGCCTCAAAATTCTTCTCAAACCAGCAATCCAAGTGATTCACACCAATTGATTTGGGTTGATAATTAAGGTAAAATGAGTGTTGCCCAGCTTGTGTGGCTCAGTGGTTGAGCACTGACCTATGAACCAGGAGGTCACAGGTTCCATTCCCAGTAAGGGCACATGCCTGGATTGTGGGCTCGATCCTCAGTGTGGGGCGTGCAGGAGTCAGCCGATGATGATTCTCATCATGGGTGTTCTGTCTCTCCCTCTCACTTCCTCTGTGAAAAAAAATAAAATAAAATGAGTGTTCTGCTATCATATCCCCAAGATGTTTTTCTGGGCTCCCAAAGTTATGACAAGGGTAAGGTGACCAGACGTCCCGCTTTTGGTGGGACAGTCCCGATTTTTAACAATTTGTCCCGCGTCCCGCGGCGTTTTAAAAAAGTCCCGATTTTTGGAAAGAATGCACGACAGGCTAGGGAACGGTGGGAGAACGGGAAGGGAATATACGGTTTTCGGCGGCCATGTGGCTATTTAGCCAGGATATGAGTTTTATATTGTTTTTGGTAATTTTATAATGTTAAACTTTAATAATAACAAATAATTGTTGAGAACTGATTATCGAGAACTTATCAAAGTTCGCATTGTTGATCAGTTGTTACAATTCGACCACCATTGTTTGGACTTAATGAACAATGGCATTTTTTTGGGATTGGCAACGACGAAAACATTTTGTAACTGTCTCTCAGACGATACACATCGTACTGCGTGCTAGTAAGCTAGTTAAGCAAGTGATGTCATTACAAATCAGCTATTCAGATAATTTAGGTAAGTTATTTATTTATTTATTTCATAAATACATAAATTTTCTTGAATTTAGCAGACAGTACTCGTATTATTTATATTTTATAGTGGCGGCAAAAAGTCTAGCGCCGGCCTTGAAAGTGACACGACTTACGTTACGGCAAATTCAGAGGAAAAATAATACAAGTTAGTATTGTTATTATTTAGAAAGAAATATAGGATTAAAATAATTTTTAAAATATAGTTACTTTATATCAATCAAATTAATTTAATTTATAAACTAACAATAAAATATGTTCATGTAATTATGTACCTACTTACTGTGTTTTTAAGCAATATGTATATAATAATTTATAATATAATTTTAAATTATTTTTTTTAGATTTTTAACATAATGAGTAAGAAAAGAGGATGCAAATTCAACGATGATCTAAGAAGTGAATTTCCTTTTATTAAAAAAAACAAAAGCGATTACAATATAGACCAAATTTTTAATCAAGAACCCCCCCCCCCCCCCCGCCGGGCCGAAACCGGTTTGGCTCAGTGGATAGAGCGTCTGCCTTCGGACTCAAGGGTCCCAGGTTCGATTCTGGTCAAGGGCATGTACCTTGGTTGCGGGCACATCCCCAGTAGGGGGTGTGCAAGAGGCAACTGATCGATGTTTCTCTCTCATCGATGTTTCTAACTCTCTATCCCTCTCTCTTCCTCTCTGTAAAAAATCAATTAAGTATATTAAAAAAAAAAAAAAAGAACCCCTCTCCCCGCCCCATCAATGGTGTCCCGCATCACCAATGTTAAAATCCGGTCACCTTAGACAAGGGGCTCCACTATCATCCTCAGTTTACACCCCACCCCCCACCCCCCGCCCAGCAATATAAGACTGATGGTGATAAGGCCTACAGGATGTGCCTATTTTTATTTATTTATTTATTTATTTTTTCAGCCGCCCAGCCTCAGCCTCAGCCATCCAGCTCCTGGGGGAAAAGTGCTTGTTCTTTTTTTTTTTTTTTTTTTAAATACATTTTATTGATTTCTTACAGAGAGGAAGGGAGAGGGATAGAGAGCTAGAAACATCGACCAGCTGCCTCCTGCACACCCCCTACTGGGGATGTGCGCGCAACCAAGGTACATGCCCTTGACCGGAATCGAACCTGGGACCTTTCAGTCCTCAAGCCGAGGCTCTATCCACTGAGCCAAACCAGTTTCAGCAGGATGTGCCTATTTTTAAAAAATATGTTTTTATTGATTTTTTGAGAGAAAGATTATATATATATATATATATATATATATATATATAGAGAGAGAGAGAGAGAGAGAGAGAGAGAGAGAGAGAGAGAGAGAGAAATATACCCATGCCCTCTACTGGGGATTGAGCCCCAACTCTGACCAGGAATCGAACTGGCAACCTCTTGGTGCATGGGACAATGCTCAACTAACTGAACCACACCAGCCAGGGCAGGGTCTTCCTATTCATATATTCTTTGGTTCATGGTTCAAGCCCAACAAGTGTTTTTCACCTGTATGCCTGGTTGCAGCATGACTTAGATAAGAGGGGAGGAGGCCCTGGCCAGGTGGCTCAGTTGGTAGGAGCGTCCTCCCGTTGCTTATTCAATTCCCAGTCAGGGCACATACCTAGGTTGCAGGTTCAATCCCTGGTCCCTGTGTGTATGGGAGGCAACCAATCCATGTTACTCTCTCATATTGATGTTTCTCTTCCCCCACCCCCAACCCCTTCCTCTCTCTCCAAGCATATCCTCCAGTGAGGATTAAAAAAAAAAGAGGGGAGGGGACAGATTGCTTAGATATGGAAGGGTGATTATATCCATAAAGTGGCTTGATTGAAGTCTCTGTTTTTATTTTTTATTTTGATAAAAACATTACAATGTCTTAATTATAAAACAAACACAAGTGTGACATATTTTACAATTTATGCTGCTGTGAATTCTTGATAGTTCTAGCTTGTCTCTCACATTTGAAAAATGTCTTCCATCCTGGAAAGTTGGGTGAAATAAATTCTCCCATTCTCTGAGAATGGGTACTTATATATGCTAGCTGGGATTGTGGCAGATTAAACAAGAACAATATCTGAGAGGTGTTTTTATTCACATCTAGATCATAGTCTGGGGGGTGGTGGGGAGACAAGATTCATGTGAAATAATAGAGAAAAAGTTCAGTTAAGCTGTCATCTATAATAATAAAAGGGTAATATGGTAATTAGACTGGACAGCTGAATGACCTTCCGGATGTCCAGACATCCTTCCTGATAAAGCCGGGGCCCAGGGGAAGCCAGCCAGGGTCCCAGGTGCCTGCGGGTGGCCGGAGGAGGGATGCCCGGGTCCCAGGTGCCAGAGGGAAGCTGGTACTGGCAGCCGGGGTAAGGAAGGCCTACTACTCTTGCACGAATTTTCGTGCATCAGGCCTCTAGTTTATTTGAAACTCTGTTCCCAAGCAACTTCACATATTTGAAAGGTTTATGAAGAATAAAAAAGGCCTTTAAGAAGTCGTGTTTTTTTTCATTGGCAATTGGAGGCTGCAAATTAGAATGGTGGGCTTAGGGAAGTATTGGCTGTTACTCGAGACCTCACTGCTAATGGGTGGGGAAGTGATTCTTGACAGCAAAGGAGAAGGGAAAACAATGAAATGTGGCCTCACATCCAGCTGGGCCTGTGTAATGCAGGGGGAGGAAATGCTCAATATTTCTGCTACTTTTGAAAGTTCTGTGTCACTTACTGGTTTAATTATTGTGCATAATGATGACCCAGAATATGTAGGAATGAACACACATTTTTATTTTAAAAGCTTTTTTTAATTGATTTTTTTTTTTTTTTTAGAGAGAGAGAGAAGTGGGGGAGAGAGAGAGAATCATCCTTTGGGTGCCTCCTGCTTGCCCCTTACTGGGGATCCAACCAGCGACCTTTTGGTGCATGGGAGGACTCTCAACCAACTGAGCAACACCGGTTGAGCATGAATACACATTTTTGAGCCCCTACTATGCTAGGCCTATGTTAAGTAAGCACTTTCCATTCCCTAGCTTACATAAGCTTTAAGGTTGTCCTGTTATCTTCTCCGGTTTACAGTTTCCACAAGAGAGAGGTACACAGGGTAGAGGATGCAACTTGCCCAAGAAAGTATTTCAAAGAACCTATTAGGTGAATAAAAAATAGAAAGGCATTCCAGGCAGAGGGAACAGCAAATGCAAAGACAGGAATAGTAAGTTAAATTAGTTAATCACTCAATTTCTCAGTCTTGGTTACTCACCTACGAAATCAGAACAGTATTATTTGTCATAGGCTTGTGAGAATTAAATGGGATAATGTATATAAAGTACTTTTCACGATGCCTGGATCACAGAATGCGCATAATGTTAATTACAGTGTGTGTTTTTATTTTATTTTATTTATTTATTTTTTTTTTTTAAATATATTTTATTGATTTTTCACAGAGAGAAAGGGAGAGGGATAGAGAGCTAGAAACATCGATGAGAGAGAAACATCGACCAGCTGCCTCCTGCACACCCCCCACCGGGGATGTGCCCACAACCAAGGTACATGACCGACGCTCTATCCACTGAGCCAAACCGGTTTCGGCCACAGTGTGTGTTTTTAAAAAAAGTTATTTCTCTTTCTGTTCTTCCCCCGCAGAGTGGATTCCCAAGGACACTACATTTCCCAGCATTCCCCCTCGCCCTTTAACCGTAGACAGACCAAACAACACGCGTCGCCCAGCGCCTCAAGCCGGAAGACTATAGCTTCCCGGCATGCCGTGCGCCTCTCTCCATTATATTTGAGGCACAGTCAGCGCGTTGCCCACCGGGAGTTGTAGTAGGCGGCGTGTTGCCCTGACGCCAGCGGAGCCGGGCGTGGGGGCCTATGGGAGGTGGCACGGCCGGGCTCAGCTGCGGGGCGGAGGCGGTGGAGAGGCCTGCGGCGGCAGGGAGCGGCTGGGCCGGGAGCGGGCGCCGGAGCCGAGCCGAGCCGGAGCGGACGGCGCAGGCCGGCGCGGCGAGCAGCAACCATGTCGGTATTTGGGAAGCTGTTCGGGGCGGGAGGGGGTAAGGCTGGCAAGGGCGGCCCGACCCCCCAGGAGGCCATCCAGAGGCTGCGGGACACGGAAGAGATGCTAAGTAAAAAGCAAGAATTTCTGGAGAAGAAGATCGAGCAGGAGCTGACGGCCGCCAAGAAGCACGGCACCAAAAACAAGCGTGGTGAGTCGGCCCGGCTCCCTTAGACTGCCCTCAGCTTCCGGGGCCCGGACTCCACCTTCGTCAGACGCGCACCAGGATCTGCTCGGGTCCTGGAATCTCCCCCGTCAGACTCCCTTCAGTGTCTCCCCGAGCCTTGGACTTCTCCACCATCAGACTCTCATTCCAAGCCCCCTCCCCTCAGGCATTGCCACTCTACCAGGCCCCTTCAGACCCTGTTTTCACCACACTTTACTTCTCTCTCACTCTTTTCGTTTCCCTTCCGCCTTTCCTTCTCCCTCTGGCCTGCCCTCACCCACCCTTCCCAGGTACTGCCGATTCCCTGACACTTGTCCTTTCCTGGTCCTCCCCCTACCCCTCTGTGGAGTCCATGAGCTGCCCTTGGCTCTTTCCACCCTCTGGCTCAGAGTCATCCTTGAGAAGCCTCCTTGACGGAGAGGAAAGGGGACAGGGGGAGAGGAGACCCCTGGTTCCGGCTCTGTTCGCTTGCTGAGTGAACTTGAGCAAGTTACTTTTCCTCTTGTCTCATTTTGCCCCATCCGTCAGCCAAGGTGTTGCCTCCATGAGGCCTAAAGTGCTTCCCAGCTCTGTGATTCGCTTCTTGGTGCTTCAGAGCCAGGTCTTACCAGAGTTTCACAGAGGCCAAGCCCTCACCCCGTGACTCACCGCTTCCCCGTCCCTCTATACCAGAAATAAAGATTCCATTCCTCCATTGGCCAGGACTCCTCCCCAGGCCCCACTGCTGTGTTTAAGGGCAGGGATATTGAACCTTGAGGCACTTTAATTGTTGTATGGCTTTCTGGGTAAGAGCTTTATATTCTTTTTTTCTCTTTTTGCTTTATATTCTTAAGGTGAATGTGAAAATGCTTTAATAATTGTAAAGCAATTTAGACATTTAATCTTTCTTGTTATGGCAATATGAGAGTGAACCATACATAGCCTGAGACCCTTCCCCTAAGAGGGGGCAAAGGTGAGAGGGGTTGAAAAGCTCTATAGATAAGTTACTTAACTTGAACTCTGATAGTCCCTAGCCCTGTGACCTTGAACTAGTTAATTTACCTTTCTGAAAGGAAGATTATGGATTTACAGTGCCCAGCACATAGTAAGGGCTAAATAGATATTTTCTTCATTTTAACATAACAACATAGCCCATCCTGAGGATGTCCCTTTGTCAATAGTCTACAATTCTTTTGGAATTTTGTGTGCTTTCATAGGGTGAACAAGACACAGCTTCTACTCGAATGAGGGAGAAGACAGAGACAGGAAAATCAATCAAGAAAATATTGTCTAGTTGTGATGTGTAGGGAAAAAATAACTGATGGGGAGGGATGGGGTGGAAATGGGTGTCACTTTAGATAGAGTGGTCAGGGAAGTCCCCTTTGAAAAGGTAAATTTGTTCTTGAGAAGGAACCAGCTCTGGAAAAATCTGGGGGAGGGGCCTTTGGGCCCGGAGGACAGCACAGGAAAAGGCCCAGAGGTCGGCCTGTTTTAAGAAACAGAAGACCTCTGTCTCTAGAATGCAGTAATTGAAGGGGAGAGTGGTGGGAAATAAGGGGGTGGGGAGTGGACCTTGAACTTCCTGGTAAAGAGTTTGGAAAGAGTTTATTTCAAGTGGATGGAAAGCTGTTGGAGGGTGTTAGGCCTGTCCTAATTGTCATAATTATTGATAATGGTTTTAAAAACACCATCTGGTTGCTCTTTGGAAAACAGACTGGTTGAGGGAGTGAAGGTGGGAACAGGGAGACCAGTGAGAAGGCAGTTGCAGTCATCTGTTTGTGGCCTAGACTCCAGTTGTAGCTCTGGAGATGAAGAGCAGGATCAGATTTTGCTGTCTCTAGCTTTTTTTTTTTTGGGGGGGGGGGGGGATGACTCTCAGTCTGGAAGGTCCTCTGTTGTTCATGGTAATTAGAGTCATTGTTTTTACTGGTCTGCATTTGGGAATGCTTTGCTCATTTCAGGGTGGTAGAGGAGGGCGTCATTTTACGCCATCTCCCATCAAAGGGCAATTTTCCAGTGGTCTTTTGGTTTGAAGCTAGTTTAGTTTCTGCAGTTTTAGAGGTGATTGAATTGGCTTGAAAGAGGCTTGGAGCGAGGCTTCTAGCAGACTATGGAGTACCAGTCTCAGTTGTAATAACTTTGCTGAAAGCAGTCTATCTTGAGTTTTCCTGAGAGGACAGAAGCTACTGCCCTTCTTTATAGCGTCCTCTGGAGGAAAGGTCATATCTGCTTGTTGGGATAGTGCTGTGAGGTGTTAACGCCACCACATACCACTCATTTAGTCACTTATTGACTTGATACTGTGCTGGGACCTAGAGAAACAGAGATGAAAATACATTGTGCCTGCCCTCCAGGGACTCAGGATTGGAAGTGTGTAGTTTGTTTGAGTTATGTGTGGGGTGTGTGTGTGTGTGTGTGTGTGTGTGTGTGTGAGAGAGAGAGAGAGAGAGAGAGAGGGAGGAGAAGGAGAGAGAGAGAGAGAGAGAGAGAGAGAGAGAGAGAGAGAGAGAGAGGAGAAGGAAAGAAACATACCTGTCCGTGCTGAAACATGAGTGTGTATGTATTTGGGGCCGAGGCTAAAGAGGAGAAGGTTCCTGTCTGGGGGCGAAGGGCAAAAAAGGCTTCGCAGAAGAGGGAGATGTGAGGTGGGTCAGCAAATAATTTGGGGAGCTGTGAGAGTGTGGCGGGACAACAAATAGGTAACACAGGAGTGGCCTGTAGCCTTCAGACTTTAACCTGTAGATGGTGAGGAGCCACTGTCTGTCTTAAACCTGAAGATACAGATCAGCTTGGATTTTTGAAAGAACACTCCAGCAGCATCATAAGGAAAGAGTGTAGACCAACCAGGAAAGAACTGGAGGCAGGGATCCAGTAACAGATAAGGGTAGAAGCTCATAGATATGGATTTGAGCCTTAGCTTTGTCACTAGCTGTGTGCACCTTGAGTAGGTTGCTCTGCACCTCAGATTCATCTATAAATAAGGGTAGTAGTATTTACTTTATTGGATTAAATTACGTTATGCATGCAAAGCTCTTAATACAAAGCCTGCCATATGGTAAGTGATCAATAACTGTTTGCCATTATTATTACAAGACTTGTAATTATTCAGGTAGGAACAAAGTGCCTAGTGTAGAAGCATGGAAAACTAGATGAGACATGATAATGACAGAGACTTTTCTGAAGGACAATCGGAAGAGTATTGGTGATGGATTAGAACTGTGCGAAGGATGAAGGAGAGAGAGTTGAGGACAATTCCCAAGTGTAGAGCTTGGACAGTGGTTAGAGGGTGATGCCATTAACCAAGTTGGGAAACACAGGGGAGGAGCAGTACTTCCTAATAGTGTAGTTCTTTGAAGTTTGTAAAAGTCCTTTTTTCATATGAGTCTCACAGCATCCACTGGGACTGTGAGTTCCATGAGGCATGATGTGATAATCATGTTCATCACATCTAGCATAGTGTCTGGCATGTGATTAGTGCTTAGTATTTATTAAATGAATTAAAACAATCTTGTGAGTGTGTTCTCTTGTTATTCCCATTGTTTAGAGAGGAAAATGAGGCTGGAGACAGGAAGTAATGACTCAGAGACTAGTTCTTCTGGTGGCTGTGGGCATCTTGTGTTTTGTTTACTCCCATGATGGCTGAAGGTGTCATCATGACCTTTGTCATTGCTCAGATCATTAAATGCCCTCCTGTGCAAGGTGTGGTGCTGAGTGGGAGAAAAAAAGTTCAGTAGGATCAGGCGCTGCCCTGTGGAGTGTATAGCCAAATATGGATGGTATCTTTCTGGCATACATATTAGAAAGATGATAAATTGTCCTTTGAAACAAACCTCTGAAGCTCAAGTAGATTATTTGCAGTGTGCAGGTGTGTTCCAGTCAGTGGTTTCAGTTAAAGGCTTAGAGCAAAATTTAGAATGAATATTTTTTCCAAATTTCTTTTCCTTTCCCTTAGTCATGCATTCATTCTTAAGCATGTGGTAGGCTCTTAAACTGTGTCCTAGGTCACATACTCAGTGCTGGGAGCTCAGTACTAGGAATGTAGAGACACTAGACATGATCCCTGCCATCCAGGAGACTTAAGTTTATCATCACTTTCCTTTTCTACAAAGTGGAAATTATATACATCTCAAATGACTATATGGTGAGGATTAGCTAAGATAATGTATGAAAGAGTGTAGCACATTGTGGATATTGAGTAAGTATACTTTTCTTTCCTTTTTGTTAGTCAGACTTCTTTGGTTTGATTATCAAAATGGAAAAGTTCTTTCACTGAGAACCAGATGGAAACCAGGATCGCAGTCTAAGTGAAATGACAAAATCACTGAAACTTAGGGCTCTTTTGGTACCTTTCTAAATAGTGTCCTGTTGGTTTTCTTCCTAAGAAGGATGATCAGATATCTGAGATTCTTTTCTTTTTAAGGCACTGTAACTAGTTATGAAATACCTACCCTTGGTGGTTCAGATTTCCCTTTTGTCCTGTTTTAATAAAGATGAAAACCGTTTGTAGAAAGGAGCATAATTTAGTTTAACAAGAGAATTGTATGAGATTGGGAAATGGAGACTGGGTGTCTCAGACACACTACAATGGTACATTTCTTTTGGATTTATGGATGCAAATCAGTTCACTTACAGGTTAATTTAGGTTCAGCTGAAAATGTCTGATCGATGCAGAGAGGCCAGGAGCTCACGGAAATATGTCTTCATTAAGTCTGCTTATTGCTGGAGTCAGGTGGTTCTCTCATGTTTAGTAACATTGCTGTAAAACAGTATGTGGGAAGATATCTTAAGTTAAATTTATAGTGAATGTGGCTTTTGGGTCTCTGGAATCAAGGTATCAGGTTGAAAATCACAGCATCTATTTTTTTTTTTTTAACTTCAATAGTCAAACATTTTATTGAGCTCTAAAACTCCCCAATAAATTATTTAAAAATATTTTTTATTGATTAAGGTATTACATATGTGTCCTTACTCCTCCCCCCCCCTCATGCCCTCACCCCCCTTGTGTCTGTGTCCATTGGTTAGGCTTATATGCATGTATATACGTCCTTTGTTTGATCTCTCCCCCTTACCCCCACCCTCCCCTACCTTCCCTCTGAGGTTTGATGGTCTGATCGATGCTTCTCTGTCTCTGGATCTGTTTTTGTTCATCAGTTTATGTTGTTCATTATATTCCATAAATGAGTGAGATCATGTGATATTTATCTTTCTCTGACTGGCTTATTTCACTTAGCATAATGCTCTCCAGTTCCATCCATGCTGTTGCAAATGGTAAGAACTCCTTTTTTTACCGCAGCATAGTATTCCATTGTATGGATGTACTACAGTTTTTTAATCCACTCATCTGCTGATGGGCACTTAGGCTGTTTCCAAATCTTAGCTATGGTAAATTGTGCTGCTCTGAACATAGGGGTGCATATATCCTTTCTAATTGGGATATATTCCTAGAAGTGGGATCACTGGGTCAAATGGGAGTTCCATTTTTAGTTTTTCGAGGAAACTCCATACTGTTCTCCACGGTATGGAGTGGCTGCACCGGTCTGCATTCCCACCAGCATTGCAGGAAGGTTCCTTTTTCTCCACATCCTCGCCAGCACTTGTTGTTTGTTGATTTGTTGATGATAGCCATTCTGACAGGTGGAAAATCACAGCATCTTAATGGTTAATATGCCAATAGGATCTCCTCTCCCAGAGGCCCAGGGATGGAAAACCTGAAACCCAGCGGGGGAACTGAGCAGTGGGAATTTCCCTTGGTGACACTTAAGTTGCTTGTTTCAAGAAATGGTTGGCTAGATTGGGTTTGGTTTACTTCTTAAGACAGATGAAATGTCAGAGAGGCCTCATGTGTTGGCTGTCCAAACATGCTGGCGCCTTTGATTCAAATGACAAATTTTTTTTTTTTTTTTGCCCCATTTGGCAGGGAGATTAAATATTTTTTAAGTGCCTGCCAGTGGGTTTATAATGTGATTTAAAATTCAAGATAGATTTTGTTTGGAAGTTTAGCTAAATGCGAGGATCTTTGAGTTGGACTGTTGTATTCAGGGAACTTCTGAGTGTGGAGAATGAGGCCTGTGAGGATGTGTGTGAGTGTACATCTCTGAGGCAGAAAGCCAGGAGCTGCTTTGTTCACAGTGGTCCAGAGCCCTGAAATGGAGCCGAGGCCCCCTAGGAGGAGGGATGGAGCCCTTGGGGCCTTAAGAGTTCTTTTGGGTAGGAAGGGTTTAAGAAAACGTAGTCCTCTTGCCCAAGATTGTGTTGTGCTATACCATTCTTTTTTTTTTAATATATTTTTATTGATTTCAGAGAGGAAGGTAGAGGGAGAGAGAGAGAGAAACATCAATGATGAGAGAGAATCATTGATTGGCTGCCTCCTGCACACCCCCAACTGGGGATCGAGCCCGCAACCCGGGCATGTGCCCCCGTCCGGAATCGAACCTGGGACCCTTCAGTCCACAGGCCGACGCTCTATCCACTGAGCCAAACTGGCTAGGGCTACACCACTGTCTTGTAAAAAGTGAGACAGAGGATATTCAAACACAAAAACTTTATATTGGTCATTTTGAGGATGGATGGCTATATTTAAAAGGAAAATTTAAGCATCATAATAGGAAACAAACTACAGTCCTAGTTGGATATAGTACTACCCTGTTTTTAAGGTATTTGTTTCAAGTCAGCATATGTTTATTGAGTTCTTTCTAGGAGGGAGGCAGCATAATGTATGGTGTAGGCAAATATTTCTCCATTTGAATGCCAGCTTAACCACTCACCAACAGTATCTTGGCAGTTACTTATCTGCTCTGAGTCTCAATTTTCCCATCTATAAAAAGGAATAACAATAATTCTTAGAGTTCTTTTTTTAATATATTTTATTGTTTTACAGAGAGGAAGGGAGAGGGATAGGGAGTTAGAAACATCGATGAGAGAGAAACATCAATCAGCCGCCTCCTGCACACCCCCTACTGGGGATGTGCCTGCAACCAAGGTACATGCCCTTGACCGGAATCAAACCTGGGACCTCTTAGTCCGCAGGCCGACGCCCTCTCCACTGAGCCAAACCGGTTTCGGCAATTCTTAGAGTTCTTATAAGGATATGGAATAAGTTGATATACGTAAAGTGCCTAGCTGAGTGCCTGGCACAAAGGAGGGACATAAATGTCCTTGGTTTCCCAGGTATAGTCTTAGGCACAAAAGGGGATATAAAGATGACTGAGACCCTACTTCTCCCTATAAGGGCTCACAATTCAGTGAAGAACACACACATGTACAAAAGGCAAATTGATAAAAGGCAAATTGTGGTAAGTGTATAAGTGAAATGTTAGAGGAAAACGCAGCAGGAAGAGATTAATTCATCTCTGAGGGTTGGCAGGTTCATCTCACCCAGCCACCCATCCATTGCCCAGATTCCCTTTGTAGTATTCCCATCAAGAAATTAACCTCTGATTGAACCTCTCTGCTAATGGGATTTATATTACATGCTCTATCCTCCTACACTACAGCATATAGTCTGTCTTTGGACACTCTGACTATAAAATCGCCTTTCTTATTTGGAACAGATCTGCCTTCCTGCAGTACCTACGTCCAGTACAGATTGGGGTGGTAGCTCCATAGAAGCAGCTTGGGAGGTGGAGAGAAGGTGGGATCTGGAGTTAGAAGCTTGGGGAGCAATTCTGAGCTCTGACATAGACAGTGTTGGGAAATGAGGTTGCTCATTCTGCTTCTTGGGACCTCAGAACAGGTCTAATACTCCTTTGACAAGAATGATCAAGGAAGATGGTGTTTATGTCTCAAGCCTGCACTTCCCTAGGACAGATCTTCTCTCTTGCATTGACTGTTCTGTTGCCTGGTGTTTCTGTTCTTTCCTTGTTATCCTCCCCTGGATGTTCTCCTGCTCATGATTGTTGCTTTTAAGGTGTAGAGTGGGCAGAGTGAATACTCTGAATATTCCAGCCAAGGTCTGGGCAGCATAGCCCAGAACATGCAGGTCTAGCCATTTGTTTAGGATTTAATTTGGTTCTGTGTGCTGTGTGGCCCTGATAATTCACATATCAATGAGACAGTTGTTGTTGTTTTGAAAAGCAGTTATACTTTGCTGTGGCCTTTTATTAGTAAAGGAATGAGTATCTGGCAACCCCTAAAGTTTGTTTGGTTCTTCTTCAGGAGTCTTAGCTGAAAGATTAACAAGAGCAGTTGGCTGGTTCGATTCTCCCGTAGCTGATATTTCTAGCTCTATCTCCTCCTTCTTCCTTACAGGGCAAAGCTGGCTGGAAGGCTTATTTGAGGAATTCACAAAAACTATACATCTCTGTGGTTGTGACTGTTTAGCTCAAAAGGTTAGTGGTATGTATGGTATGTATGGTATGGTATGGTATGGTATGGTATGGTATGGTATGGTATGGTATGGTACGGAAGAAAAGGCGTTGGGTTGGGATCAGAAGATCTGAGTTTACATTTCACCTTTGCTACTTACTAGTTTTGTGATCTGGGGCAAGTCTCATATTTCTGAGCACCAGCTTCTTCGGCTGCAAAAACAGGATACTATACAACTTTGCTACTCAAAGTGTGGTCTGTGGGAACATTTGGCAAGTTGTTAGAAATGCATACTTTCAGGCCCCACAAGATCTTCTGAAGCAGAACCTACATTTTAATGAGATTCCCCAGGTCTTTGTATGCACATTAAAGTTTGAGAGACATTTCTTTATAGTTATTGTAGGGATTAAATGAGAATGTTGGGCATTTTTCACATGACCAGGCCAGTATTCATTCCTGGACAGTGAAGATGCTGTCTCCCTGATCAGTTTGCTTACTTTTTTTGCTCCTCAAAGATTACGCTCTTATCCAGCTCACCTTATTCCCAAATAGCTTCAGTTACCTCAAAATCTGATGAGGCCTCGGAAGATGGACGATTTAGTAGAAGTTCATCTTCCCCTTCTTGAAAAAAAACTTGAAGCAAATGTCCTGCTGATTGGGTAGCAGCCTACTTCATGAAAGATGACAGTCATTTGGATAACTGACAGACATTCAGTTATGCGTTCTGTCATGAAGATCCACTGGTTCTCATGCACTGGCAACCCCAGTAGTAAGTTAAAGAAAGTTCCCATCCTCAGGGAGCACTACTGCCTGGTGGGGGGGACCAGTTAGTGAAGAAAGAATTTCCAACTAGTAAGGCTGTGTAGAATGCCATAAGAACCACAGGGGTGGGGGCTAGGAAATGCCTTTTTTAAAGTTATATCTTTTTCTACTAGAAATTATTTTTTAAAATACATTTTTATTTATTTTAGAGAGGAAGGGAGAGGCAAAGCGAGATAGAGACATCAACGATGAGAGAGAATCACTGCTGCCTCCACGCCGGACACTGGGAATCGTGCCCTGACCGGGAATTGAACCACGAACTCCTGGTTCATAAGTCAGTCAGGAGCCAGAAATGATTTTTTGAAGAGTTCTAATTTCTTTGTTCAATGGCTTTTTCCTAGTCTGTTTATATCATATTGCTACTGTTCTGATCTACCAAGTTTTCTACAGCAGGAGGGACAGGTGTTCTTTTGAGTGCCTGTTCTGTGATAGGAGCCATCTGAGATGCCATGTGGATTTCCTGGCCCAGTGGGTGCTACAGTGAATAGATCTGTGGCTCTCTCTCTAAGAGAAAAAAGTTATGACAAAAGTTTCTCAGATAGGGGAGCAGAAGTTAGGTGGGATGATGAAGCAGGACATTCCATCATTAAACTTGCCCTCTTTAATTCTATAAGATGACATTTTTTCTGTATTTTGGGGTCATAGTGAATTTTTGAGCAGGGATTCCTAATTGGGTTAAAATTCAGCAAAGTGCATTATCTTCTTTTTAGCCTTGAACCCCCCCCCCCCAAATAACATGTTTCTCCCCCCTCCTAACTACCCCCCCCCCCCCAATAACACAAGCAAACAGGCAGCAAGCACCAGGTTGCTCAGGGGGCTTGGCCTGGGGCTTGGCACAGACTACTGAGCACATCTCCTCCCATTGAACAGTTGAGTTTGCTCAGAGCTAGGAGGCTCTGAGTCCCAAAGCAGGCCCAGGTGTGAGGCCCTGCCTTACAACTATGTTCTCAGGAGGTTCTTGGTATGGGAATAAACCCAGGACAGGAGTAATTAAAGTCCAAAGTTGGCTGTAAGTACCACCCACAGGAGCACCCTAAATGGAGCTTGGTGGAGATTTGAAGAAGGAGCAGTTGCCACAGTTTAGGGTTGGGGGTGACAATGTGATTCTTCCCATTAGTCCTTAAAGAAGTAGGCAGTTGTGGGGTGAGGTGGAGGTTGGGTGTAAATACTCATGTTGGTATGTGACATCACCTCAGATCTAGAGTTACAACTGGAAATTGCAAAAGAACATTGCTTTCATCTAGCTGTGTTGCGTAAAGAGTAGTGTATTTGAGAAAAGGAAACTAAGATTTTGAAATAGATTGGATATTGTGTACTGTTTAGGGCAGTGATGGCGAACCTATGACATGCGTGTCAGCACTGACACGCGTAGCCATTTCTGATGACACGCGGCCGCTGAGGCAGCCGCATGCCGAGGATGAAACATTTGCTGCTCCTGAGGATGAAACATTTGCGAAAAAATGTTTTTTCTTCAAAGTGACACACTACCCGAGTTATGTTCAGTTTTTTGGTGAAGTTTGACACACCAAGCTCAAAAGGTTGCCCATCACTGGTTTAGGGACTCTGATGTTGAGATCCCCTTTTTTTGGTCTTAGTGCTGCATAGATAGAAATTTGCATTTCATTTCAGATGGTCCATTTTTAAAGAACGTAGCTAGAAACTTGCTTCATATGCTTGATTGATAAGTATATGTTACCTTGAGCTGTGTGCCAGATACTGTGCTAGTTTCCTGGGTAAATGCAGATGAAGACAAGTCATTGCCTCTGAGATGCTCATATAGAGTGACAGACAAGTAAACATATGTAATCAGGATACAGTGTGATCTGTTCTAGAAGCATATTAAGAATTCAGAGCATAGGATATACAGTGGAGTGTGTGTATTGCTTAAATCTGAGTTTTAGTAAATAGGTATTTTGGAGAGTTCTAGAATATTAGAGCAGAAGGGAACTCACAATGTATGAATGCTTGAAGCTGATTTAATAGGAAATGTTTTTGAGAAAGAAAAACCAGGAAATGGAAATACATGCAGTACTTTTGTTTTTATTTTTTATTTATTTATTTATTATTAAATATATTTTATTGATTTTTTACAGAGAGGAAGGGAGAGGGACAGAGAGTTAGAAACATCGATGAGAGAGAAACATTGATCAGCTGCCTCCTGCACACCTCCTACTGGGGATGTGCCCGCAACCAATGTACATGCCCTTGACCGGAATCGAACCTGGGACCTTTCAGCCCGCAGGCTGACGCTCTGTCCACTGAGCCAAACTGGTTAGGGCTATTTATTTATTTTTAAAATATGTTTTTATTGTGGTTTGTTTTTTGTTTTTTTGAGAGAGAGATCTATTGGTTGTCTCCTGTATGTACCCCGACCAGGGTGAACCCACAACTTGGGCATGTGCCCTGACCAGGAATCAAACGGAAGTACTTTATTTGAATCAGAAGCCCCTTTGTGTGTGTGTGTGTGTGTGTGTGTGGGGGGGTGTTTGAATGAATAAATGCTTGGCTTAGGTTAGTCATAAAATAATTAGCTTTAGAATACTAAGTTTAAAGTAGAGCTTATTCTGATAATTATTACACATTTGCTTTGTCTACTTCCGGCAAAAGAAAGTAGGGACTAATAAATCTGAGGAGTGGATTCTCTACTACATGCATATGCAAGAACTGTAAGTTGCTTGTTTGTAATCTTTGTAAGACTGATAGTTGTAAAAACAAAAATAAGATTTGTACATGTGTGTGGCCTGGCTGCTGTTCTCTGGACAGAGGTTTGAAGAGAGGGGTTGCTACTCAGACGAGGCCACCTGGAAGACTTCCCATTAAGGTGAGGAGTTTGATCATCTCGGTGTTCCCAGAATTTATTAGACTTGGAAACGTTGACTGACAAGGGTGACATTTAAATCTCAAATGGTTGCTAGTTTCTTAATTCTCCATCAGGTCGATCAGTTGCTTTCCCCTATCCAGAGCATTTTCTCCCTTTGAATCTTGCACACTGGGCAGTAAGTGGTTGCAGATTGCTTAGCAAGTCTGGAGTAGACTTGGTTGTTGAGTTGTAGTGGGTTCTGATAGCCTTCTCTGACCACATCCAAGGAAGGAGCTGTCAGCCTGGCATTCAGCTTTTGTTCTTAGCAGACAAGACTATTGGGCTGGTGGCTGCAGACAGCTCTTCTCATGCTTAGATTTTAGAGGTAATTTTGGAGGTATAAAGGACAGATGGCAGAGTAGGAACACCTTTTCTTAAGTTATTTCATCAGTCTAAGAAAGTTATATTTCAAAGTAAAAACAATTTTTGGGGGGAGAAAAATCTTCAGAAAATGAAAACCCTCTATCTTTGGGAAATGCCACGCACTTTAAAAACTTGATCACTTTTGATTTTTTTTTTCAACAACCCCTTGCATTAAGTGGTGTTACACCTCACTCCCACCCTTTAGAGATGAGAAAGGTGAGGTTTGGATTGTATGAGTCATAGCACTGACCAAGAAGCCATCCTGAGGTGGGCTATATCACAGTGAGTTCTGGTATCTTTGGTATTCTCATGGGACCAAGACTCTATAGCCTTTAGTGCTTATAACTTATCAATGGACAAAATCCTGCCATGGGAAATCAGTTTTTATAACATTCCCTCCACAGTGTGAATGCCTGTTATTCTACAGGGAGATACTTTACATTTGTACAGGGTTTTATGGCTTCCAAAGCACTTTCACATACATGATCTTATTTTGAAACTCGGAGAAGCTTTATTAGTTAGAAAGGGCAGGGTGTGATTTTTAACCCCATTTTGCAGGAGAGGAAACTAAGGCTCAGAGCAATTAAGTGGTTTTCCTAGGGACTGTCAAAGCTAGGACCCTTCTTTAGGCTCCAAGTGCTTTTCTACATGGTTCTGCCTCCCTCTTATTAATGCTCAGTCTCAGATTCCCTTGCCAGCTTCAGCAAGGCTATGTGTCCGTAATGGGTATGGGCCAGGCTAAGGAGGACAAGGTTGGGGGTCCTTAGAGTGACTGGCTTGTATATACAGTGGGAGTAGTGTCAGAGAGACCTGTATTAATTTATTAATATTATTAATTTATTTCACTGTATTAATTTATTTACAGTCTGCTACACCATTAGCATTGTGTATTTCCCAGTCTGGTTTCCATTTCTTTCACCACAATAATTTAGTTTTCTCAATGGCCTCTAGAGCAGTGTTTCTCCACCTTGGCCCTATTGATACTATGGACTGGATAATTCTCTCTTGTGGGAGGCTGTCCTGTGCATTGCAGGATGTTTAGAAGCATCTTTGACCTCTACTCACTAGAATTCTATAGCATCCCCTCTCCAGTTTTGACAACCAAAAATGTCTCCAAACACTGCTTATTTTGTCCCCTGGGGGACACGAGCTCCTAGACAGGGCTATTGGGCTGGTGGCTGCAGACAGCTCTTCAGCCAGTATTTATTGAATACCTACTATTTGTTTCTCTATCCTAGGACTGTGTCTGACATGAATGGTAGTAGGTGGCCACGTGGTAGTTATTTTTATTTTTGTGTAATATATATATATATATATATATATATATATATATATACACACACACATATATACATATATATATATATACATATATATATATATATATATCTCATGTGGTACACAGGCAGTGCCCTAGGTGGCCACATATACTAGTACAGAGCAGTGGAGTGATAACTATGAACCCGATGGACTCACAGCCCATAGGTTGGGAATGAATTGGTGCATTATACCATGAGATTTTAGAGAACAGCAAGCCTGAAACTCTGGGCTTTTCTTGAAACCATGAACTATCTCCACACTCTGGAAATAAAAAGCCAACAGGCAATCCGGAGTCCTCAGTGTAGCTCTCTCAACAGCTATACTCTAGGGCATTTGTGATAAAAGAAGAAGCATTTGGCTGGAAACAAACTTTCAGTTCCTAGCATTAGTTGGTAAATGGTGCATGGGTCTGAGGTGAGTTTAAACTCATGGCCTTGAACTTGAGAATCTGTATTTCCAGAGCCTCTCATCTCAAAGCACTTAGCTTCTCTGGCAAGTACTATTACTCTCTTTTTTTGTTAATCCTCACCCGAGGATATTTTTTTTCCATTGATTTTTAGAGAGAGTGGAGGGGCAGGGGAGAGACAGAAGAAAGAGAAACATCCATGTGAGACACATGGATTGGTTGCCTCTCCAACGCCCAGACTGGGGGGGTGGGGAATGGAGCCTGTAACTGAGGTACGTGTTCTTCACTTGGAATGAAATCCATGACCCTTCAGTTAGCGGGCCAATGCTCTAACCTCTGAACCAAAGCAGGTAGGGTACTATTACTCTTATTTCAGAGGTAAGAGGCAGAGGCCAGACCACACAAATTGTCTCTGAAAGAGAGCCAGCTACTCCCAGCTTTAGGAGCTGGGACTCTGGTTGGCATTCCAGGATAGGGCTATTAGCTTCTATCAGATGATGTTAAGTAAAGGAAAAGGGTTGCTGGATTAAGTTCCACCCAATTCAGCCAACATTTTGAGTGCCCACTGTGAAAGAGTCCACGTGAAGGGTCTGTATGGGACATAGATGATGGGACACAGATGAGCAGGATTGGAATAGAGGAAGGGGTGGGTGGGCCATTCCAGGCAGGGGTATTGTGGGAGCCAAGATGAACATAAGTTGTGTGTGTGTGAGGGGTGGGAGGTGTTATGGAGTATGAGGAGTAGTGGTGGCTCAGGTAAAGTGAAAGTTGAAAAGGTGGCTTCTCTGAGGAGGCCCTGGATTCCAAACTGAGAGATCTATGCTAGATTGAATTTAGTGAGTATATCAGGTTACATGCTGAAGGTCAGCAGGCACATCTCCCCTATTTAAATTGGCTTGACCCAACCTCACTTATTAATCAGGTTCTTGGCTGCCTTATACTGTACGTTTCCTCTCAGTGCCTGGATGGCTCAGTCAATTAGTGGTGATCTTTGAGATTATTTAATCTTCTCTTCATGTTTACCTTTGATCCGAGAGAGAGAGAGCTAGTTATTTCCCTTAGCTGATGACAAGGACCTGTGTTTCTGAGGTCATACATTAAGTTCAACCCAGACTCTATCTGCTATCTTAATCACAAAAATCTGAAAAGGAACTCCATCCCTTTTTTTCTGAGCTCCCAGTTTCCTGTTGGCTTTGCAATTCTCTGGGTGCTCCTTCCATCACCCAGGATGGCCAGACAGAGCTCTAGGACTTAGATACTGTACCCTGGTTCTAATTCTGACTGTGAACTGCTGTCTTTGAGCAAGTGTCTTCCCAACTCTGGGCTTTTGTTTTCTTGACAGTAAAATGAGAACGATGGATTGCATGAATGCTAAGATTTGTTCCTGCTCTAACATTCTCTGAGTCAACAAGTGTCCGCTGTACAGTAACCCACCAGAGAACCAGGTATTGCTCCAGGCAGTTTTGCTGCGTAACAAGATGGAGCAGCTCAGCATTCATTTTGTCTGTTAACAGCTTGGGTATATCCCTACTCTTTGTAAAAGCTGAGAGCAGCCACAGACTGTTTTGTAGAAGGTGCTGGACATTTTTCCATTTTGATTCCCTGATACAGAGACCAGAGCTGAATAATGGTTTTTAGCTGATCCCCTGAGCCTTTGTCCAAGCAAGCAACACAGATGCTGGAGGAGATCTGTCCTGGTGTCTGAGCCTCGTTTGGATCAGTAGCCTGCCTCTGATTTGACTGCCAGACTTGTAGCAAGTCACAGTCACAGATTTCTGCTGAGGCTGAGCAGGCAGGCTCAAGCTCTGCTGGACAAAAACCTAGTAGTGCCCAGTTAAACAGACTAGGAGTGTTTCCTTGTGGCAGGACTTGACTTCCTCATAGACCCACCTTTGGGCCACAGGATGCAGGCCATTTGTCTCTTATGAGCGGAATAGAGAAAGGAACCAACTGCTAAGGGCTGGTCTGACTTGAATCATTTTAATTAAATCTGCTCTTTAGGTTGGTGATTGAAGATGATGCTGGGAGTCTTGGGAAAAGCAGTGGGCTTCTCTGGAAAGGCCTCTTGTGCTTAGTGTAAATCCTGGTGCCACCGTGAGTAGCTAAGCATTTTAGCAATATGGAAGACATTTACCCACCTGGTTCTAAATTAAGGTCTTTAAAACCTCAAGTCCCAGCCCTGGCCAGGTGTCTTGATTGGTTGGAGCATTGTCCTGTTTACCAAAAGGTTGCAGGTTCAATTCCCGGTCAGGGCACATGCCTAGATTTTGGGTTCGATTCCCCTGTTGGGAGGCAACTGGTCAGTGTTTCTCTCTTTCATCAATGTTTCTCTCTCCCTTCCTTTCTCTCTTAAATCAATAAACAGCCTGGCTGGTGTGGTTTAGTGTCGACCTATGAACCAGAAGGTCACAGTTCGATTCCCGGTCAGTGCATATGCCCCAGTTGCAAACTTGATTCCCAGTGCAGAGCGTGCAGGAGGCAGCATTCAATGATCCTTTCTTATTATTGATACTTCTATCCCTCTCCCTTCTTCTCTGAAATCAATAAAAATATATTTAATAAATAAACAAATATCCTCGGGTGAGGATTTTTAAAATAAATAAATAAATATCTATATCTATATCTATATCTATATCTATATCTATATATATGTATATAATGTATGTGTTTTTATTTAAAATGACACAGCTCATGAAGGCAAACCTGGGACTAGACCCATGCTTTCTACATCCTCCTCATTCCAGTGAGTTCTGCTGCCTCGTTGCTTCTCAGTAGACACTGTGGTGGCATGTTCACAGTCCTGCCATGATGGTTTTGAAAATAAAATTAAAGTTGCCCTGCAAAAAGCCAGCTGACAGGAGAGACGGAGCAAACAGTTGCTATTTTGGGGGATTGTTTTCTTTTGAGTTATAACTGGCTTTCGGTGGTTTGGTGGACTGGCACAGGCTGGGTGGAGGGTCATAAACTCCAGAGAACCAGATTGTCTTTTCCTGTTCCCTGGGGCTGCATATACAAGGGTTTAGAATAACTCCCACTTTTTATAGGACTCTAGAGAAGATTAGGAAGTCTATAAAGAGACATAGGAAAGGTTGGTATATAAATACTTCATTTTTTGTGCTTCTTGTTTTTTGTGTTTTTTTTTAATTAAGGTATAAGTTATTTATAGTAAGGCAGACAATTCTTAAGTGTACAGCTCAGTGAATTTTTTAAAGATTTTTTAAAAAGTATGTTTTTATTGATTTTAGAGAGGAAGGGAGAGGGAAAGAGAGAGAAACATCGATGAGAGAGAGACATTGATCAGCTGCCTCCTGCACGCTCCACACTGGTGTCTGAGTTCGCAGCTGGGGCATGTGCCCTGACTGCAAGTCAAACCAGTAGCCTTTCAGTGCACAGGATGATGCCCAACCAACTGAGCCACACAGGCCAGGGCTACAGCTCAGTGAATTTTCACAAATGTATATACCTACGTAACCACCACCCAGATCATACAGAACATTTTCAGCACTCCAGTAGTCTTGATGATTTTTAGAGTAGCTTAGGACTTGAGAAGAGAGCAGGATATTATCCTCTATTACTCATTTAGTGTCTATTTCCCAAACACCAGCAGTGCAGGGCTCTGTGTTAGGTATTACTGGGAGTACAGAAACTGGTAATTGTTGGCTCCTGTCTCAGTCTCTCCACCCATCAGGTATTATGACTAGTGTCCAAGGGAGAAAGTGAGAAAGGCTGTGAGAGGCAGCTTGAAGGAGGGAGTCGCCTTTTGCAGGGAGAAGAGGGAGTGTATATTTATGTAGACACAGAATTTTCCCCAGTCCTTCTACTGCCTATAAATACAGCAAAGGGGCCAGATTATGGATTTTCTATCCCTTAGCCAGTTCTTTGCATTCTCAGACCTTGTTGGGTACTTGGAGAGATGCAAACCCGGCTGAAAACCCACATCTGTAGTATTTGCTCAGCCTTACCTTCTCTTTTGGGAAACAGGAGAGAACACAGGCAGTTGGAGGAAAGCAAACACAAGAGGCACTTTCTCCCGCTTCTTTGGCCCCCCAGGCTCTTAGGAGCTGACTTCCTTCTGTCTTGGATTTTAAGACTCATAAGACCCATAAGCCCACAAGTCAGTCTACCTTGAGTTAATTTTGGCCTGAATTTTTCTGCCCACTTTGATCCAGTAGTTTAAAATATGATTTTCTGCCGAAACCGGTTTGGCTCAGTGGATAGAGCGTCGGTCTGCGGACTCTAGGGTCCCGGGTTCGATTCCGGTCAAGGGCATGTGCCTTGGTTGCGGGTGCATCCCCAGTGGAGGGTGTGCGGGAGGCGGCTGATCGGTGTTTCTCTCTCGTCGATGTTTCTGGCTCTCTATCCCTCTCTCCCTCTCTGTGGAAAATCAATAAAATATATTTAAAAAAATAAAAATAAAATAAAATATTATTTTCTGTATCTTAAGTGAAAACAGACCCAAGAAGGACTTTCCTGATCTTTTTCATGTATGAGAAAGCAGTTTTTATTTGGTTTTGTTTTAGTTTCTAATAAAGGCATCCAGCTCTGTGATTGGTAGGAGGGAAAAGGTCATGTCCAAAGCAGATACAGAATGATCCCTTTCTTTAAAGAAATAGTCTCCAAAGTCGTGAAGACCAATGTCTGACAGTCAGCATGAAGACATGCTAGGACAACTAGACATTATAGAGCTATATCTTGTTCATGTGTAGACAGTAGATAAGAAAGAAAGAAGGGTGAATGGCTCAGCCTAGCTGACCATATTCAATTGCTGATGAGTTACTGTGTCTGGGAAACATGAGACTTCGATCATGTGGGTCCATTCCCTACTCCCATTTTACAGATAAGGAAAATTAAGTCTTTGATTTGACCAGAGAGCTGGAACCAGAACTGTCTGTTGGGGTACAGAATGCTCAGCGGGATTTGGAAGGAAGCTTGCCTGGGAGAGGGTGGTGATGAGGCAGAAGGCAAAGGGTGAATGGAGTGGCATTTTCCCCTTAACATTTGGAGCCAGAAAAACCAAACTGCCAGAGGTGGGGAGACAGAGAAGACTCTGAGGCTGCCTGTCAATCATCTGTGTGGAGGGTCCTGGGAGCCCTACTGTAAAGGGGCTACTGAAGCCAGGATAAGGGATTTTAATTGGCTGGAGAATTTTCAGCATTTATCCTCATCTTTTGTTTTCTAATTGCTACAAGGGGACCCTGAGCCTTGGTAGGAAGCCTGCTTTCTGACATTCCTTTCTTCACATTCTTTTCTAAACAATTGTATTATAATCTAGAACTGTTGTATATTGTTTAAGAGAATGTAAATTATTTCCCCCCAAGTATTTTGGTTTCTGGTTATTCTGTGCAGTTTGGAGTTAGTGCTCCGTTTTTGTTATTCTCACATACCTATATATATAAAAGCCCAGCGACTGAACGGCAGAATGACCAGTCTCTATGATGCGCACTGACCACCAGGGGGCAGACACTTAACACAGGAGCTGCCCCCTGGTGGTCAATGTGCTCCCACAGTGGGAATGCCACTCAGCTGACTGGGATGAGTGGCTGCTCCCAACTGGGAGGAGTGGCACCTCCACAGTGGACCAATCCCCACAGACCTCACCCCCCACCAGTGTACAAATCCGTGCACTGGGCCTCTAGTATGGTTATAAACTACACTAAAGGCTTCGTGCACCAGGGTGGTCCCTCGGCCTGGCCTGTGGGATTGGGCCGAAACTGGCTCTCTGACATACCCCTGAGGGGATTGCAAGAGGGTGCAGGCCAGGCCAGAGGACCCCACCGTTGCACAATCGGGGCTGGGGAGGGACACAGGAGGGACCTTGGGAGGGCTTCAGGGCGTGTCCGGCCTGTCTCACTCAGTCCTGATCAGCCAGACCCCAGCAGCAAGCTAACCTACTGGTCGGAGCATCTACCCCCTGGTGGTCAGTGCACGTTATAGTGACTAGTCGACTGGTTGACTATCTGCCCCCTGGTGTTCAGTACATGTCATAGCTAGCAGTTGAGCGACCTTAGCATATCATTAGCATATTACGCTTTGATTAGTTGAACGGATGACTGGACAACCGGACACTTAGCATATTAGGCTTTTATTATATAGGATTGTTCAGCAGGGAAGACCAGATAGCAAACTCATGAACCGACCTATATATTTTTTTGTGTTAAAGTATATATAACATAAAGGTTACCATTTAAAAAAATTAAATCTTCATTGTTGAAAGTATTACATATGTCCCCATTTCCCCCCCCCCCCCCCCATTGACCCCTTCTAGCTTGCCCCTGGCTCCCCTTCCCCACTCCCCAGCCTCAGACACCTTATTGTCTGTGTCCATGGATTATTGCATACAAGTCTTTGGTTGATCTCTTTCCACCCAGGCCCTCCCCCCACCTTCCCTCTGAGATTCTGCAGTCTGTTCTATGCTTCTATGTTTCTGGATCTATTTTGTTCATTAGATTCCACATATGAGTGAGATCATGTGATAGTTGTCTTTCTCTGACTGGCTTATTTTGCTTAGCATAATACACTCCAGGTCCCTTCATGCTATCTCAAAGGATAAGTGATCCTTCTTCTTTACTGCTGCATAGTATTCCATGGTGTAAAAGTACTACAGCTTTTTTATCTACTCATCTACTGATGGGCACTTGGGCTGTTTCCAGATCTTAGCTATTGTAAATTGTGCTGCTATGAACATAGGGGTGCTTCGGATTTCTTTCTTTTTTAAAAAAATATATTTTATTGATTTTTTACAGAGAGGAAGGGAGAAGGATAGAGAGTTACATCAATGAGAGAAAAACATCTATCAGCTGCATCCTGCACACCCCCTACTGGGGATGTGCCCGCAACCAAGGTACATGCCCTTGACTGGAATTGAACCTGGGACCTTTCAGTTCACAGGCCGAGGCTCTATCCACTGAGCCAAACGGGTCAGGGCGTTGTTTCGGATTTCTTAGGATATATTCCTAGAAGTGGGATTACTGGGTCAAATGGCAGTTCCTTATTTAATTTTTTGAGGACACTCCATACTGTTTTCCATAATGGCTACACCAGTCTGCATTCCCACCAGCAGTGTACTTAGGGTTCCCTTTTCTCCACATCCTTGCCTGCTCTTGTCATTTGTTGATTTGTTGATGGTAGTCATTCTGACAGGTGTGAGGTGATACCTCATTGTCATTTTAATTTGCATCTGCCTGATGATTCGTGACTTTGAGTATTTTTTCACATGGCTCTTGGCCAGCCGTATGTCCTCTTTGGAGAAGTGTCTATTTAGGTCCTTTGCTGATTTTTTAATTGGATTGTTTGTCTTCCTTTTGTTAAGTTGTATGAGTTCCTTTTATATTTTGGAAAGTAACCCTTTATCAGATGTATCATTGCCAAATATGTTCTCCCATACATTGGGTTCCCTTTTCGTTTTGTTGATGGTTTCTTTTGCTGTTCAGTAACTTTTTATTTTGATATAGTCCCATTTGTTTTATTTTCTCCTTAGTTTTTCCTTTGCCCTAGAAACAAATGAAACAAGGTCAGATATACTCTCCAAGAGTATGTTTGTGCAGCCAGCCATTTCTCGGAGCACCTACTCTGTACCAAGGATACTGAGATAGGGAGATAGTCCCTTCGTCCAGGAGCTCCCATTCTAATTAAATTACAGGCAGTGTGAAAATAGAGATGTGCACTAGGGTTCCAGGACTCTGAGATGCTGTGTCCCCATTTTGGGGGGACCAAGGCAAGAGTCCATCTCCCCCCACTTCCCCTCCCCGCAGGAAGTCACCAGGTTCTTGTGGCTCCTTTTGCCCTTCATCCCTTGCTGCTATTTGGTCAAGTAGAGTGATTTGTCTCTACAATCCCTCACCATATCTGTCTGATTCTAAAAGGAGAAAAGGCTGATTTGGTTTTCCTCTTGCTTTGGAAAAACACTGGAAAGTGTTTTTCTGCTGGCAATGTCCCCCTTCCTACTTCCCTACAAAAAAACCCCCAGCCCTGACCTCTGTTGTCATCGCAGTTGCCAGGGTGCTTTCATGCTTGCTCAGGCAGAAGGGGGCTCTTGTTGGTGTGGGTTCAGTTGGAAGTAGAGGAAGAAAAGCCAATCAGAAAAGAACCATTTCATCCCAGCCTGGGAATGAAAGCCAAGGACCTAGTCACCCCCAGTAAGCCCAGCTAAGAGCATCCAGCCTCCGACCTGGCGTGTTGGGAGATTGGGGAGAGGAGCACAATCAGTGCCTTTAATCCACTGGTGGGACCAGACCACAGCTCTAGTGCCAGGCATAGTTAAATTGTTCTAAGTAAATGTTTGCTATTTTAACTATAACTGCCTTTTCATATCTAGGGATGGGGAAGAAATTGGCTATTTCATTTAAGTTACTTTTTTGTTTATTTTGATTAGATGTATTGCAAATAGTACATAATTTGCAAAGTTCCTTCCCTGCCCTAGCCATTCAGGGTTTCTCCCAGAGTAACCAATTATAAGGACCAGAGATAGTCTCTGCAAATTACAAACACGTACTAGATATTCTCCTGACACATACATACATAAATGGTAACGGTTAGGTTACATTTGAATCCTGTGCTCTTTACAGTTTAATAAGAAATATTTAGATTTGAACCACTCAGAAATTCCTGAACTTTTCTATCTTGATCATATGTATTTAGAAAATGTTAATTCAGATTTCAGGTACTGATCTAAATTTTGAAGTTCAGAGCCTCACAGAAAGACCTGGGGGGAATGGTTTCTTCTTTCCTGACCCAGCTTCTGTCCTCTAAGTCACTAGTCTCTCAGAGAAATGGCATCTCAGCCATCCAGGTTCTCCTGCCGGGAACCTGTACTTTGTTTCTGACTCCCTCTCCATTTCTTTACCCTGCATATTCAAACAGGTGCACAGGCCCATGGAGTCTTCTAGTGTCTCTCAAGTTGATCCTCTCCTGGTCAGATCCTCTGCTCTGGCCTTAGTTCAGGCCCTTGAAATCCAAACCCTGTGGATTAGTACAGTGGCTGCCAGTCCTTTCTCCCCATAGCAGCCAGAGGGATCTTTCTGAAATGCAAATCTGATCATGTTTTTGCTTCAGCTTTCATCTTTCAATAGCTTTCCTCTAACCCTGGGATCAAGTCCAACAGCTCCTTAACAAGACAGAGAAGACTGGTCTTGAGTTTCTTTCTGGAACTTTTTATCATTCCTTGCCCCTCCCCCATTTTCTCATGCCTCTCTTTTCCTCCTGCCTGGGATTGGTCCCTCTTGTCTATCTTTTATCATCCTTTAAATATGTGATAGCTCCAAAGATTAGGTTTTCTTCCTCTAGGCTCCCAGAGTGCCCTGTTGTTACCTCTGTCATCATATCACATTGTTCTCTCTGATGATTAGTGAGTTCCTTCAACCTTGGGAGTGTATCATTTTTGTCCCCGCTTCCATAACAAATTGCTAACTATCTGTATTAGTTCTGGGTTACTTGGATTTTATTTTATTTGTCTTTGTGTTGCGGATAGTATTCACCTGCTTCTTCACATGGTAACTTTTGATTGGGTGTTGAATGTAAATTTTACCTTGTTGGGTACTGGGTATTTCTATATTTCTATAAACTCAAGCTTTGTTTGGGAATAGTTTATTTCCTCTGTAACAGTTTGTCCTTTTTGGTCTTGTTTTTAAGATTTGTTAGGTGGACCCAGCTCAATGTTTATCTAATGCCAGAGGCCTGGTGCACGAATTTGTGCACCAGTGGGGTTCCTTGGCCTGGCCTGCGGGATTGGGCCGAAACCAGCTCTCCCAACATCCCCCGAGGGGTCCCAGATTGCGAGAGGGCACAGGTGAAGCTGAGGGACCTCAGTGGTACATGATTGGGGCCGGGGAGGGACGCGGAAGGTTGGCCAGCCGGGGAGGGACCGCGGAAGGACTTTAGGGTGTGTCCAGCCCATCTCGCTCAGTCCAGATCAGCTGGACCCCAGCAGCAAGCTAACCTACTGGTCAGAGCACCTGCCCCCTGGTAGTCAGTGCACGTCATAGCGACTGGTCAACCGGTCGACTGTCTACCCCTGATGGTCAGTGCACGTCATAGCAAGCAGTTGAGCGACCTTAACATATCACTAGCATATTATGCTTTGATTGGTTGAACGGATGGACAACTGGACACTTAGCATATTAGGCTTTTATTTATTTTTAATTTTTTTAAAAAAATATTGATTTTTTTTTACAGAGAGGAAGGGAGAGGGATAGAGAGTTAGAAACATTGATGAGAGAGAAACATTGATCAGCTGCCTCCTGCACACCCCCTACTGGGGATGTGCCCACAACCGAGGTACATACCTTTGACCGGAATTGAACCTGGGACCCTTGAGTCCGCAGGCTGACGCTCTATCCACCGAGCCAAACCAGTTAGGGCTAGGCTTTTATTTATTTATTTATTTATTTTTATTTTTTTTTATAGAATATTCTTATATATTTTATTGATTTTTTACAGAGAGGAAGAGAGAGGTATAGAGAGCTAGAAACATCGATGAGAGAGAAACATCGATCAGCCGCCTCCTGCACACCCCCCACTGGGGATGTGCCCGCAACCAAGGTACATGCCCTTGACTGGAATCGGACCCGGGACCCTTCAGTCCACAGGCTGATGCTCTATCCACTGAGCCAAACTGGTTTCAGCAAGGGCTAGGCTTTTATTATATAGGATAGGACTAGAGGCCCAATGCACGAAATTCATGCAAGGGGCTCAGCCCCCGCTGCCACGGCGGCTGCCTCTGCCCCCGCTACTGTGGCTTCATCCGGAAGGATGTCCGGAAGGATGTCGGATCTAATTAGCATATTACGCTTTTATTATTATAGATAGGGCTAGACCCTACTATTGAGACAAGACCCTTCCTGAATACCCCAAACCCATGAATTAAGAGGTTTTCCAATATGGCTGAAGAGCAGGCCCTGTAACTAACTGGACCCACCTGAGTACCCTGAGACATAGTACCCTGAATATCTTAGGTTTATTTATGGGCATAATGAGAAAGGAGAATCTGAATGATTATTCCCTCAGCTTTACTCAGCACCCTGCCTGCCAGAAACCCTGCCATGACTAGGCTGCTGAAGGTTCTTCAGAATTCTCACTTAATGTTACATTTGTGTGTATGTTCATGTTTGCTGTGTAGTTCATGCTGAGACTGAGAAAGTAGCAGTACTCTCTTCCTTCCCTCTCAGCTCTTATGCCTTTTGCTAGATGAATTCAGATGTAGAACCTTGGGTCTTTGAAAGAACTGTAGACACCGTCATTCAGTTAGGGAGAGCGTATGGTATTACTGGACCTTCTTTTCCACCAATGCCCAAATCTCTCTGTATACAAGTAATGAGTGTACAGTTATGACTTCTTAGCATCTATTGAGATGCCTTGGGCTAATGATCCTATACTAACTGCCCCAAATCTGGGCAAGCAAACTGACACTCCTCAGAAACTCTTCAAAGAGAAGTCAAGTCTGTCTTTGCCTAGAAGAAAGGAACACCCTATCTAGTTGTATTGAACTGGTGTGTTCTCTGAAAATGGTTTCTGTACAGTTACTAACAGATGCCTTTGCAGAAGGAGTTTCTGGTCTTGGGTGAATGTCTTTTCCACGGGTCTCTCTGCTTTTTAGGGTATCTCTTCTGTGTTTTTTCTTCAAGTAGCTGTTCAAAGTGTCTAATGAAGCAACTGTCTGGAGACCACTGTTTATTTTGACATGGTTGGAGTTGTTTTTGCTTTTATCTTTCAGAGCCAGTAAAGCTGGTTATTAGATTCTGTAATTACCATCTTGGAACCAGCAAAGGCATAATTAAATATGGAGATTCTGAAGTCTTTTTTTCCCCATCTAAAAGCAACCTCTTAAACTTCTATTGGTCTGGGTTAGATTTCAGTTGTTAAAGCCATTGTGCTTATGAATGACACTGAAGTTCTTTGGCAGAAAAGGGATCTCTTTGTATGCCCCTTATTTGAATATTTGGTTTATATGCACTCCTTGTTAACTCAGTACTTGGGTTATTTTTTCCATTCCCCTCAGTTTTATTGAGATATAATTGACATAATATTGTATTAGTTTTAGGTGTATAACATATTGATTTGATATACATATATAATACTAGGGGCCCAGTGCATGGATTCATGCACCTTGAAAGGAATTGTGGGCCGCGAGGCTACAGTGGGCACAGGGGCGGGTCTTGGGACATCCTCCACACCCCCGCCCGGCCCCGCCCACCACAGCCCCTGTTCCCCTGTCTGCCAGCAGCCCCGCTCCTGCCACCACCACTCCCATGTGCTGACAGTGCTGGCCCCACTCACATCCACTGATGGCATGCAGCGAGCGGGACCGGCGCCGTCAGCGGGTGTGAGTGGCAGCTGCTGCCCCAGTTGCTCCTCAAGAGCAGGGGGAGGTGGAGAAGCCCTGAGGTGTGATTGGGGCCGGCGTCAGCAGCAGGTGCGGGCACTGGCAGCAGGTGTGAGCACCTGGTGGGACCGCTTCACACGGGAACAAAGAATTTTCAGTAACTACCTGAGGCTTGCTCTGATGACAGCGACCAGCGCTCTGCCTTGGTCTGGCGCCCCTACTCACCTGCTCCACTATCCCGCCGCGGCCAATGCCCACCATGTTCCGTGCTCTGCCGCCTGCTGCCGATGCCTGCCATGTTCCGCGCGCACCCCCTGGTGGTCAGTGCATGTCATAATGACCGGTTGTTCAGTTGTTCTACCGTTCAGTCTATTTGCATATTAGGGTTTTATATATATGGACTAGAGGCCCATGGGTGGGGTCCAGCTGGCCCGGCCTCAATCAGGGTGGGTCAGGGCTGGGCCTGTGGGAGGAGGAGATGGCGGGAGGTTGGCCAGCCGGCCTGCCTGGATCAGGGCCGGGCCGGCTGGGGGAAGGGGCTGCAGGCAACTGGCCAGCAGGCCCTGTCCCCGATTGGGGTTAGGGGGCCGATTGGGGGTGGGGCTGGCCATGGGGAGGGGCTGTGGGCAGTGGGCCGGCTGGCCCCTCCCCTGAAAGGGTGGGTAGGGGGTGCTGATTGGGGGCCAGCTGCCTGGGGGAGGGGCCATGGGTGGTTGGCCGGCTGGCCCTGCCCCTGATTGGGGTGGGGAGGCCAATCTGGGGTGGGGTCAGGTAGAGGGAGGGGCTGCAGGAGATTGGTCAGCCAGCCCTGCCCCCTATTGGGGTTGGGGGGCGATCAGGGGTGGGACTGGCCAGAGGGAGGGGCTGTGGGCCAATCAGGGTGGTGGGGGTCCATCGGGGATGTGACTGGCCGTGGGGAGGGGCTGCAGGAGGTTGACTGCCCAGCCCCCCCCCAATTGGGGGGTGGGGTGCGATCAGGGGTGGGTGGCCGAGGGGAGGGGCTGTGGGCCTATTGTGCTGGGGCGGGCTGATGGGGGCGCGGGTGGCAGGGTGGGGGGAAGGGAAGGGGCATTTGGCTGGCAGGCCTGGCTCTTGATTGGGGTGGGAGAGTCCAAGCAGGGGTAGGCCGGCAGGGGGAAGGGGCCTCGAGGTTGCCTGCCGGCCCCACCTCCTGATCAGGCCATGTCAGGTCCAGCCTGACGATTGAACCGGGCTGAGGTAGGGAGGTGGGATTTGAGAAGAGAAAGAAAGACAGGACAGCGGGATTCGGGAGGTCCACAGTTCTCGAGAAGCTCTGGCAACTTTTATTAGTAATACAGTGCTTTTTATACATAAGACACTAAGCAGGGAATCACTCACAAGGAAAACATTCCTTGTTTCTCTAAAATTACTACTGGAGGGATAAGTTGAAGGACAGGTTTCTTGTTACAATAAATCTCACTAGTTGGATACATATTTCTTGGTAAGCCATGAAAGTAGCTCTTATCCTACTGATAGTAGTCATATAAACAAACCCTGAGAAAGCTCTGTAGGCAGGGGCTACTCTCATTATACTGATCAGTTGCCATCCAAACAGGCCTGGGAAATCTGTGAGGGTAGGTGCCAGCCTTGCTAGCCCCTACAGGTGCAAGGACCGTGCCAGCTTACAGCCCGTTACCCACAAGGCCGGTCGCTAGCCACAGTGGGCGTCATAGCAACCAGTTGTTAGTTCGTTATGGCCGAGAGGTGCTCCATGCACCTTCTGGTGATAGTTTGTTTGGTCATTTTGGTCGTGATGCCTATTGGCTTTTTATTATTATGACTAGAGGCCCGGTGCACGAAATTCATGTACGAGGGGGTGGTGTCCCTCAGCCTGGCCTGTACCCTCTCCTATCTGGGACCCCTTGGGGGATGTCCGACTGCCGGACAATCCAGGACTGCTGGCTCCTAACCGCTCGACTGCCTGCCTGCCTGCCTGATCGCCCCCTAACCGATCCCCTGCCGGCCTGATTGACGCCTAACTGTTCCCCTGCTGGCCCGATCACCCCCAACTGCCCTCCCCTGCCGGCCCTATTGCCCCCAACTGCCCTCCCCTGCTGGCCTGGTTGCCCCCAACTGCCTTCTGCCGGCCTGCTCTCGCCCCCAATTGCCCTCCCCTGCCGGACTGGTCGCACCCAACTGCCCTTCCCTGCTGGCCTGGTCGCCCCTAACTGCCCTCCCCTGCTGGCCTGATCTCGCCCCCAACTGCCCTCCCCTGCCAGCCATCTTGTGGCAGCCATCTTGTGACGACGTGGGGTGGCCATCTTGTGGCGGCCGTCTTATGACGACATCGCGCAACACCACCTATGCTTTCATTATATAGGATTATAACATGATTACTACAATAAGTTTAGTTAACATCCATCACCTCATAGTGATTAATTTATTTTCTTGTGATGACAATAGTACTTGTTTTTTTAATCAGCCATCAGGAATTTGGAGAAGTACAAGACAAGAACCTAAGAGCCAGCAAATATTTATGTAAGATATTGGGCTTGACTCTTTAGACTTTGGCTACATATGGAAGCACATTTTGTTGGTTAGAAATAAGGTTGGGATGGAGGAATATTGTAAGATACAGATGTAGTTCCAGTGCTGTGAATATATTTGCACATATTCTGCAGCCTGAATGCTGACCCCATGTCTAATTTTAAGGTTACTTTACTCAAACCATGTATGGAGGAGGAAAATTAATCATGTACCCTTTCTCTTAGGAGTTCTCAGTTACTTGAGAAATGCACACAGAAGTTAGATTAGGCTAAACAAATCAACTATCCCTGCTAGACACCATCCTGGAGAGTTCACTGCATGGAGGGGAAGAGACTGTGTGAATTCTACAGGTGGGAAGGGGGAACAATGAAGGGCCGTGCTATATACGTACCTCACAGCAACCCTTTAAGGTAGAAATAATCACCCTTTTTATCAGATGAGGAAACTGAGGTTCTGCTTCTTGTCACCTAGTGACCTGAGTTAATGACCTCTCTGAACCTCAGTTTCCTCATCTACTAAAAAGGGTGGTTATTTTGACCTTAAAGGGTTGTTGTTGTGAGGTACATATATAGCATGTATGACTTAGTACTAGCAGAAAGTGATGGTGTTCAGTAAGGGGTCTTGGGGACCCCTGAGTGTGACTGCAAGTTGGATTTCTTAGTCACCGACCATTCACACTAGAATCAAAGGAGATAACAGGTGCAGTGGCTTTTCAGCTTTTAATGAGGCATATTTAAAAAAAATACTGTTGAGAGTATTGTAGATGTCCCTCCCCTTCCTCCCCAACCCCCCATTGTCTCCCTCCACCCAGATCCCGCCCCACCCCAGGCCTTCACCACCCTATTGTCTGTGTCCATAAGTAATGCATATAGGCATATAAGTTCTTTGGTTAATCTCATCACTCCCCCACTCTCTCTGAGATTCTTTAGTCCATTCCATGTTTCCATGCCTCTGGTTCTATTTTATTCATCAGTTTATTTTGTTTGTTAGATTCCTTGTTTGTTTATTTTGATTTTTAGAATAGATATGTATTTATTGTCATTTTATTGTTCAAATTTTTAATCTTTTTCCTCCTCCTCCTCCTCCTCTTCTCGTTCTTGTTCAATAAGACGCTTTAACATTTCATGTAATACTGGTTTGGTAGTGATGAATTCCTTTATTTTTTCTTGTCTGTGAAGCTCTTTATCTGACTTACAGTTCTAAATGATAGAGCTTTGCTGGGCAGAGTAATTTTGGTTGTAGGTCCTTGCTATTCTTCACTTTGAATATTCTTTCCACTCCCTTCTGGCCTGCAAAGTTTATGTTGAGGAATCTGCTTTTAAGATTCTCCCTTTGTCTTTAACCCTTGGCATTTTAATTATGATGTGTTTTGATGTGTGCCTCTTTGAGTTTCTCATGTTTGATACTCTCTACACTTCCTGGACTTGTATGTCTGCTTCTTTCACCAGGTAAGGGAAGTTTTCTGTCATTATTTTTTCAAATAGATTTTCAATTTCTTGCTCCCTCTCCTTCTGGCACCCCTGTGATGCAAATGTTGGTAAGCTTGAAGTTGTCCAGAGGTTTCTTACACTAGCTTCATATCTTTGGATTCTTTTTCTTTTTATTGTTCTAATTGGGGTTTTTTTGCTTCCTCATATTCCACATCGCTAATTTGATTCTTGGTGTCCTCTACTCTGTTGTTGATTCCCTATAAATGATTCTTCATTTCAGTTAGTGTATGTTTTATTTCTGACTGGTCCTTTTTTATATTGTTGATGTTTTCTCTTAAGTTCCTTAAAGTTGTCACTAAGTTCCTTGAAGATCTCATTAAGTTCCTTGAGTATCCTTATAACCATTGTTTTGAACTCTGTATCTGGTAGTTTGCTTGCTTCCATTTCATTTAGTTCTTTTTCTGGAGATTTCTTCTGTTCTTTCATTTGCAACATGTTTCTTTGTCTCTATATTTTGGCTGTTTCCCTGTATTTGTTTCTATATATTATGAGGTAGAGCTGCTAGGTCTCCTGGAATTGATAGAGGCCTTGTGTAGTAAGTATCCTATAGGGCCCAGTTGCTCAGCCTCCCCACTCACCTGAGCTGGGCACTCTAGGTATGCCCCTATGTGGGTTGTGTGCACTGTTCTATTGTAGTTGAGCTTTGTTTGCTGTTGGCGTCACTGGGAGGGACTGACCCCCAGGCCAATTGGCTGTGTGGACAAGCTGTCATTACAGTGGAACAGCTGCTGCACAGGAGATGCCCCTATGGGACAGGACTTGCTTCAGTGGGGCTTTGGTGCTCATTGAGTCTGCCCCTTGAGTGTGTTGCTGGTGGATGTGGTAGGGTTGTAATCTGGTGTGGTCTGAAACTGACTACTGGGTGCACTGGCTCTGGGGCCTCCTGGGAGGTGCAAATTCAACCACTGCCTGTGTCCTGCCTGGGGCCACCCGGCACAAGCTACAGAGCGATCTGCAGATGGTTGCTACTTGTGTTTGGCTTGGACGTGACCAGGAGAGGTCAAGCTGTGAAGCAAGGCAGGCTGCTACTAATGCCTGGCCTGGGGCCTCTTATTAAGAGGTATGGCCCTAGCCGGTTTGGCTCAGTGGATAGAGTGTTGGCCTATGGACCCAAGGGTCCTGGGTTCGATTCTGGTCAAGGGCACATACCTTGGTTGCAGGCTCCTCCCTGGCCTGGGCCCTGGTCAAGGCTCATGCAGGAGGCAACCAATTGATGTGTTTCTCTCACATTGATGTTTCTCTCTGTCTTTCCTTCTCTTTTCCACTCTTCCTAAAAATCAAAGGGGGAAAAAGAGAGGGTGGGGGGGGGGGGTGGTATGGAGCATGCTGAGGCCAGCTGCTACTTGTTTGAGAGATTTTAGAAAAGTCTGAAGCCTGAGCCAGGACAGGAAAGACCACTACAAACAGCTTGGGTGGGGCTGCAAATTGGGTTAGAGGGAGTCACCAGGGCCAGGCGAACAGTATGAGCCAGGTTGATGGAAACTCAGATACTGTGGCGCCTGCCATTTGGCTTTGTGGCAGGGGATGTCTCAGCATAGGAACTATATTCTCTGTCAGCACTTTGGTCTGGGAGAAAGCTGACCCCCAACCTCCAGTTCTTACTCTGATGCCAGACCATTTAGTTCTTCCCTGTATGTCCCCGGATCCTTTCAAGCTTGTGCCCCAGCGCTAGAGCTCAGAGGGAGTGAGTCCAAGTAAGTTCATGTGCCGGCTGTTTAAGGGGAACACCTGTGGCTCCAGCAGCCTCTGTTTTGTTTTTTGTTTTAAATATTTTTATTGATTTCAGAAAGGAAGGGAGAGGGAGAGAGAGATGGAAACATCAATGATGAGAGAGATCATTGATTGGCTGCCTCCTGCATGTCTCCCACTGGGGATCGAGCCCACAACCCAAGCATGTGTCCCTGACCAGAATCTAACCTGGGACCCTTCAGTCCGCAGGCCAACGCTCTATCCACTGAGCCAAATCAGCTAGGGCCAGCAGCCTCTGGTTTTTACAGCCCGAAGTTATGGGGACTTCTTCTCCCAGCAATGGAACACTTGGCTGAGGGGTCTGGTGTGGAACTGGGACCCCTTGCTCCTCATGTAGACCTCCGAAGCCAAGATATCACTGCTGCTTAAAAAAAAACAACAACCCGCCACATGTGGGTATTGGACTATCCCATTCCGTGCCTCTGCCCTTCCTACCAGTCTCAATGTGGCTTCTTCTTTAATTCTCTAGTTGTAGGACTTTTGTTCAGCCAGATTCCAGGTGGTTTTGAATGGCAGTTCTGTGGTTTAGTTGTAATTTTTATGTGGTTGAGGAAAGATGTGAGTGCCGCATTTACTTATGCCACCATCTTGACCAGAAGTCCTAATGAGGCACATTTTATTGTTCTTCCGATTTTTTACAATTTCTGTTTAGCCTGCTTTGTCCTTTGACTGGAATAGTTTTCCTGGTGGTTTTATTTGCTGCTTTTGCAGGAACCATGGACTGCAGGCCAAGCTTGTTTTCCCTTGGCAACTGTTGTTTTAAAAAATACATATTTTTTATTGATTTCAGAGAGGGAAAAGAAGAGAGAGATAGAAACATCAGTGATGAGAGGGAATCATTGATTGGCTGCCTCCTTAACGTTGGACCGAGCCTGCAACCCAGGCATGTGCCCTTGACCAGAAACGAACCTGGGACCCTTCGGTCCTCAGGCTGATGCTCTGTCCACTGAGCCAAACCGGCTAGGGCTGGCAACTGGTTTTTAGGACACAATCCTAGGCTAACAGGGAGTGTGAGTGGAAGGAGCATGGAACATATTCATGTGACATATGGAGGAAATGATTGACTGTTGCCTACAGGAGATGACTCTAGTCTGAAGCCCGTAGGCATGAGGAGCATACATGCTTGGGTGCATATGTGTGGCTAGTGCTGTCCAGGCCAAGGCAGGGGCTGGGCAGCATTCCCAACCCAGCGCATTCATTCTTCTTGAGTCTGTGCAGAGCCTCCTTTCTGGCTTTGATACCCATCTATAAGATGTGTGCTAAAGACCATTTTCAGTGTAAAGAGGGAATTGGGACAGTAAGGGAGGAAGCATGGGTTTTGAGTAGGGAAATGTGGTTTAGGCCCCTGCTCAGCCACAAATTCACCGTGATTAAATTGCCTATCATGACTCTGACTTAAAACAAGATTATCTCTATAGCCTTAACATGCCAGAAACCAAGATAGGTGATGACATTGACTTGACTAAATGGTCACACTCTAGATTTGTCCCTGGCAGGGAGTTCTGTCGTTATTCTGTTGTGTTTTCTATGATAGAGAATGCTATAGTAACCATCTTCAGTCATGGGACTTTCTGCTTTTGTTAAATACATTTCCAGAAGGAAGTTACTGAGTCAGAGGACAGGAGTGTCATTATGACTGGTGCTGTGTATTGCCATGTTACTTTTCAGAAGCATTATAACAAGTTACAGTTGTCAGCTATGTACAGTGAGATAGCATTTTAACCCTAACTGATCCATCACTAGGTATAGTCATTATTTACTGTTTTTGTAATTTAGTTGACATAAAATGATACCTTAAAATTGCCTTATCATAATTAGAGTTGTTGGGGTTTTTTTTGGTGTCCACTGTTTAATGTTATGCTATGTTCTCTCATTTACTCCTCATTGTGAACCTATTGGGGAAGCTAAATAGCTCACCTAAGTCTGTGAACTGGGTTTTGAACCTAACTTAGTTTGACCTTAAAGCATAGTCTTTCTCTGAATGCCTCTTTATGATTTGATGTGTGTGTGTGTGTGTGTGTGTGTGTGTGTGTGTGTGTGGTGGTGGTGGGTGCTATCAGAGAATGTGAACTTTTGCTTGTGTGCTTGGTTGCACGTGAATTTTGTATAGTTTCTCAGAAAACTGAATGTGTTCTTTGTGTTATAGTGGAAGCAACAACTGAGGTACATCCATTAAAATTAGAGAGAAGAGTCCTGGCCATTGTGGCTCAGTTGGTTGAGTGAGGTCATTGGTTCAATTCCTAGTCAGGGCACATGCCCTGGTAGCGGGCTCAATTTCCAGTAGTGGGCGTGTAGAAGGCAGCTGAGCAGCGTTTCCCTTTCTCTCTCTCTCAAATCAATAAAAACATATTTTTTTAAAAAAATTAGAGAGAAGCCCTAGCCGGTATAGTTCAGTGGATAGAGCGTTGGCCTGCAGATTGAAGGGTCCCAGGTTTGAGTCCAGTCAAGGGCACATGCCCGGGTTGTGGGCTCAATCCCCAGTAGGGAGAGTCAGGAGGCAGCCAATCAGTGATTCTCTCTCATCATTGATGTTTCTATCTCTCTCTTTCTCTCACTTCTTCTCTGAAATCAATTAAAAAAACATTTTTAAAAAAATTAGAGAAGACTCAGGTGAATTCCAAAATATTACCTCATGTCTAGACTCTCTGAAACTCGTGTTTTCTCCCCATGCAGCAGCCCTCCAGGCACTGAAGCGCAAGAAGAGGTATGAAAAGCAGCTGGCACAGATTGACGGCACACTATCAACCATCGAGTTCCAGCGAGAGGCCCTGGAAAATGCCAATACCAACACCGAGGTGCTCAAGAACATGGGCTATGCTGCCAAGGCTATGAAAGCTGCCCACGACAACATGTATGTGGCCACTGGCTGGTGGGGGGCACTCGTGTGGCAGGGCAGTGCTGGCCCTGGAATGCCTGGAGCTCAGGCCATGGCCTTGGCAGTCCCTTTGATTTATCCATTCAAGCACCTGAGTTTGTTTTAATTTGCATTCTTTTTGAAACTCCTGCTAAAATGAATTATGTACCTTGCTGCCTTTGGAAGCAGATCTCATGGAGTGAAGCAGTATTTTCTGAGTAATTCAGAGTTATTGTGATGAGCAGAGTTTCAAGCTGGAAAGGTTCTTAGAAGGTCTTCTCACCCAGGCCTCTGATTATCAAGGAGGGGAAGTCATGTCCCAGAGAGGGGAGGTGCTTTGCCCTGGGTTATGTATGAGCTTGAATAGAACTAGGATTAGAACCAATGTTTGTGACTTTTTCCTGCTGCTATCAGGGGCCCTGAAAAGTATACATCCAAGGGCATTGAATCTCTCTATTCTTATGAATGCTTTTTCTTTTTTTAAAATATTTTTATTGATTTCAGAGAGGAATGGAGAGGGAGAGAGATAGAAACATCAATGATGAGAGAGAATCATTGATCAGCTGCCTCCTGCACGCCCCCTACTGGGACTTGAGCCTGCAACCCAGGCATGTGCCCTGGACTGGAATCGAACCCGGGACCCTTCAGTCCACAGTCTGGTGCTCTATCCACTGAGCAAAACCAGCTAGGGCCTTATGAATGCTTTTGAAGGACACTTCCATCCTCTTGATTCTGTGGTTCTCTATTTTAAAGGGCTAACGGAAGAGAATAAAGACAAAAAGTAATTCCTTGCAGAGAGTAATTGTAGGGGGTAGAGCTGGGAAGCAGATGGGTGGAGCAGAGTTTCTATTCCTGCCTCACAGACTCTCTCTTCACAGACGGATGGTTAATATGATATCTGTCCATTTCATTTACAGGGACATCGATAAAGTTGATGAGTTAATGCAGGACATTGCTGACCAGCAAGAACTTGCAGAGGAGATTTCAACAGCGATTTCAAAACCTGTAGGGTTTGGAGAAGAGTTTGATGAGGTGAGTGTTTTCATGCAGATCACACAAGCTTTACAAATGACACCGGCTGCCCTTTGATGTGCTAGTGAAGGAAGGCTCTCTCGCAGGCAGAATGTGGTTTCGAAATCACCAGTTCTTATCCCTCCAGAGATTTGCACAAACAGGGCATGGTATTAGCCCTCCGTAATTCTCGAATTTGAGGGACGCTTTCACTGTTTGGGGTAGAAGGTTAGGTGAAGTAAAGGAACCTTTGTTGGGACCCCACAATGGGCTTTAGGTCAATAATTGGTTTCAACAAGTAGTTACCTGCACAACTGAGTCCTGAGGGAATCGGTCTGGAACTTACCAGTTTCTGCTATAGCAAGTAGGACTCTGAGTCCCTTAGATTTTTAAACAATGATTGGGTTACCAAAGAAGAAATCGATTTTTGAAATACAGTAATAAACCCTGTTGAAGGTACTTCATTCTGCCTTAGATTTGAGTCCACTGAGGGTCAGGCACTCTCCATTGAACCTGATTCTTTGTGCTATCTGATTCCCATGGTGTAGCTGATTAAACAGCCTGTGGCTCCTACCCTTGGTTGCCAGTACCAGGGTTTTCATGTTTCCCAGTTGGAGTTTGATGGACTAGGCAAGTTTATTTCAATTCAGCAAACATTTCTGCATATTCACTTAGTGCGCCCAGTTCTGAGATAAAGAAATAGGATGAAAAGATACAATCCATTTTCTCAAGATGTGCACAGCCTAGTGCAGACATAGACATAGACATCAGTATTGCTCGATTGTGTATTATGTTCACCAATAGAAGCGAATTCATGATAATTGAGTCACAGAGTGTGGACCTGGAGTTCATCTCTTCTCTGACCTTCTCAGAAGGGATGTGTGTCCCCTTAGCCATCAGGCAAAAGGTACTGCTGTGGAGGCTGGGATTCCCCAGGGTATCTCTCTCATTCTTGTGTTTCTTTTTTCCAGGATGAACTCATGGCAGAATTAGAAGAACTAGAACAGGAGGAACTAGACAAGAATTTGCTGGAAATCAGTGGACCTGAAACAGTTCCTCTACCAAATGTTCCTTCTATAGCTCTACCATCAAAACCCAGTGAGTACTTCTTATCCAGAGTCCCAACACACCCATGATGCCACGTGATCATTTGGTTTCAGTTTGGGTCTAGAGTTGCCCAGAGTTGAGAACCAGGTGGGATCTGTTGTGATGGCCCCGAGACAACTGCCCTATCCTAGTTTCTCTCTAGAACAGGGTTTCTTATTCATGGCATTGTTGACATAGCCAGATTGTCCTTAGGGCTGGGGCTGGGTGGGAGGCCTGTCCTGCACACTGTGCATGTTGAACAGCATCCCTGGCCTCTTCTATCCACTAGATGCCAGTAGCATCCCTTCCCAAATTGTGACAACCAAAAATATCTTCACATATTGCCAGATGTCCCCTTTGGGATGTGGGAGGGTATCACCTCCAGTTGAGAACCCAGAATGATTTTCCCTGTGTCACCAAATAAGGCCTGGGAGAAGGTGTGAGAGTTTAATTCCAGGACAGCTCTTGCTCCCTGTCTAGAATCCTGTGCTGTATGCACCTGTAAAAGCCTGTAGCCTCGGAGGCTGTCACTGTGGGAAGGAAATAGCTTGGCTTTTTTAAAGTCCTGGTTTTATAAAACTTTCATTTCCTTCTGCCTGCTCCTCCTTCCCCTTCCCTCCCCCATTATTTTACCCTTGGGTGGAAGTATTCCACACAGAACTAGAAAAGGTGAAGCAGTTTGATTTGGCATAGAGAGTACCCGGGGAGCAGAGTGTGATCAGACTGTAGTCACCTCATTCTCCCAGTTTCAAGGAGGAGATAGCCCTTCGAGTTGAGTCAGCTCTTCAGGTGGGGCTGGAATAGGGGCAGAGGAGTCCAAATGTCCAGCAAGTTGCCTACAGGTGTGGAGAGGTGGTTCAAGACACTTGAGGGGGAAAGGGAGGTGGCAAGGATTTGATCTCTTCTGGTATTTTTCCTTCTCTTCCTGACCTTGGATGCTCTGGAACTGAGGCCTCCCCTGAATCTTGACTCTTAGTGTAGAATCCTTGTTTTGGCTGGCCCTGATGCTGGTAGAAGGGAGGTGCTGGGGAAAGTGTGCCTGGTTATCTGGAGTTTTACGTTGCAGCTTTTAGGCACAGAGAGGCAGTCTGCTGATAGCCTGGAGATGAGGTGGCTGCAAGGGCAGGGCTGTTTTTGCAGACACCATGTGGCACAGTCCTGGCACCCAGCCAGAATGAGTTGAGAGGACTACAACTAGCCCTTCTAATTTGCCTTTTCTCTTGTCACACAGCCAAGAAGAAGGAAGAGGAAGACGACGACATGAAGGAATTGGAGAACTGGGCTGGAACCTTTAATTAACTGGTCCATTGCAAGCTGGGCCCAGACAGACTCTGGTGACCTGCAAATGGGCAGGCGTTTGCGTGTGCAGGGCAGGCAGGACATGGTGCAGGCAGGTTCCATCGCTCTCGAATCTCCCTCCAAAGCAGTAGGGCTGCATCACTGCTCACTCTGCATAGCATGGTCTGTACCCAGCGGGGTGGGCGGGGTTAAGGGTGGGTGGGTGGGATGGGAGGTGCCTGCTGTTTATAATGTTGAATTTCTGTAAAATAAACTGTATTTGCAAATCCAACATTGAGCTTCTGGACTACGCTAACTCCACTGCTGAACCTCAATGGAAAGGGTCGACCATTTGCAGTTGAAATGATCTGAAAATGTAGCCTCTGTCCTTTTAAGTCAGTTGACTTGTCGTACATCTCTTTGTAAGACTTGTATGGTACTGGCAGAAAAGTCATTTTTTAAAAGCCATAGGCTTTTCCTTGTCCTTAGCTGTAATAATGCATCTGATTTTTGTTTCCTCAAGAGCTGTATTTCTGTCCATCACCTGTGTACTGGCCCCTGTGTTTCCTATTCTAGCCCACTCCTCACTTCCACTTCCCTGGTCTTTTGACGTTTGTGACACTGATTTGAAATGGATGGTGTTCTCTTGAGAACAAGTGAGATTGTTAAAGTTAAATTCCAGCTATATGTTTTTCTAACATAGCTCTAAGGTCCTTGTTGCTGTTTGTGATAACTGATAGATAACTCATTGGAAACATGTGCATACATTTATATTCAGATGAAATTATGGTTTGCACTGTCTATTAAATATCTCAATTAATTTTCATACTTGGCCGTTGTGTTCAATCAATCTCATTTGCTTTGGGAGTTGACCCTTTCCAGGCCAGCATGGTCCAGTGGAGCCTGTGGAAACATATAGAAGACTTGAGCATGACCTAAATCAACAATTGGAACCAAAGAGCAGAGTGTATCTTATTAGAAATGTGTTTAGGCTCTGAAAGCCATGCATCTGTGGCCTTCACCTTGCGTGAATAGTTTAGGAGTGAGTTGCTTCTTTGTAGCTCTAGAGTCTTCCCTAGTTCTTCTCTATCAGTGTCCATAGGCAGTGCCAGCAGGACAACAGCCTTCACCCGTTGAAAACCATGGTGTTCCTACTAACTGGGCCCTTCAATCAGGTGCATTGAAGAAAATGGTCTTTCCCATGAGGAACAAGTGTAGGGCAGTGATTGAGAATCTAGGACACATATTGTACTCTCAGATCTGCGGTGACTTGCCATTGACTTTGGCCTGGACTCTTCTACTCTCTACTCTTCTTTAGTCTTGTACTCCCTTGAGAATCTGATGAATGCTATGGACCCTCTCCCTCATAAAAGTGGATCTGTGCATATTCATCTTTAATTCTGCATGCAAATTGGCAAAATTGAGAGTTCACAATTAAACACTACTATCACTCACTGGGTGCCCTGGGGCAAGTTTGCCCCCACCTTGGATCTCTTTTTCTCACCTGTGAAAAAAGGGGGTGGGTCCTACCTGTGAAGTCGCGCATGCCCTGTTCCTCATTGTTCCTTTTCCCAGCGCTGCCACACATAGAATTGGGACTTGACCACAGTGGCTTGGAATTTCCTGGCTTATGTGTTGGTTGGGTCTGGCTACTGTCAGAAATTTTCTTTCCACCTCAAGAAGAATCTAGTAGCAATGCTTGCTGCCAGCTTTTACCTCCTCTTCCTGCAGTTGGTGGTCCCTGGGCATCATTGGTGTGCGAGGTGGACATTAAGCTCTTCTCATCAGCTGCTTCAGGGGCTTCTCAACCAGGTGTGAGTGACGGGGAATAGAGAACTTCCTTTTCTGTCTCTTATAAGGACACTTGTCATTGTTAGGGCGCACCCTAAAGTAATATGATCTCACCCTTGATCCTCACCTTAATTACATCTACAAAGACCTTATTTCCAAGACACTTACTTCCAAGACCTTATTTCCAAGTAGACATGAATTTGGGCACACTATTTAATGCCCTATGCTGCCTCATATAGCTTGAAAGGTCACCCAGCAGGGTTTAGAAAGTCCTGAGATAGAGATGGGAAACACAGTGATTATGGACCCCATTTGCTAGATGGGAAAACCAAAACTTAGAGAAGCTTTGGATTTCACTGCTAATAAGTGACCGAAAGATCAAGGAGATGAATTTCTTGTCTCCTGAAGGCCATTTAACAACTGTATTTTGGACACCTGTGTGCCAGCTCTAACAAAGCTCATGGTTTGGTGGGAAAATTAGGCTATGGTCATCTTCCCCTTCATCATCATTGCCATCACACACTGGGTAATCAATGTAGAATAATCCATTGAGAAAAGGGTGACTGACCCAGAGGGCTTGGGAAGGAAGCACTGTCTCATCCAAGATTGAGAGGTGCTAAGGATTCAGCAAGGGAAAAGACAGGAAAGACAGAGGAGGATAGTTGTTTTTGTTTTTGTTTGTTTGTTAATCCTCACCTGAGGATATTTTTTCCATTGATTTTTAGAGAGAGTGGAAAGGAGGGAGGGGGAGAGAGAGAGAGAAACATCAGTGTGAGAGAGACACAGGGATTGGTTGCCTCCCACAGGGCCCCGTCCAAGGTGGGGATCCAACCTGCAACCCTGGTGCTTGCCCTTGACTGGGAGTTGAACCTGCAATCCTTTGGTGCTGAGTTGGCGCTCTAACCACGGAGCACATCGGCCAGGGCAGGGGGATAGTTTTTAACGGTATGTGCAAAGGCCTGGGGGACTACTCTGGGCACCCTTGTGGGTCTGAGCTGGACAATGACACAGTTAATACTTTTGATAAGTATTTATGAAGTGAATTATAGATGGGGAAACTGAGGTACCAGGTGTTTCAAATCCTTTAGCAAGTACGGGCAGAGCTAAGATAGGAACTCAACTTCCCTGTTTCCCCATCTAGGTCTCTTGTGTGCACTGGGTACCACCCTGCAGAAATAGTTTCCTTCTGCCTGGCAGGTGTGGCTCAGTGGTTGAGCGTTAACCCATGAACCAGAAGATTCCTGGTCAGGGCACCTGATCTGATTACAGGTTCATCCCCAGTAGAGGGAGTGCAGGAAAAAGCTGACTGATGATTCTGTCTCATCATTGATGTTTCTCTCTCCCTTTCCCTTTCTCTCTCTGAAATCTATTTATTTATATTTTTTAAAATATATTTTATTGATTTTTTACAGAGAGGAAGGAAGAGGGATAGAGAGTTAGACACATCAATCAGCTGCCTCCTGCACACCCTCTACTGGGGATGTGCCCGCAACCAAGGTACATGCCCTTGACCGGAATTGAACCTGGGACCTTTCAGTCCGAAGGCCGATGCTCTATCCACTGAGCCAAACCGGTCAGGGTTCTCTGAAATCAATTTAAAAAGAAAAAATAAATAGCTTCCTTTCTTCCTGCTAATCTGCATCCTGGCTTTGCTCAGCGGAGACAAATGGAGCTGGGATAGAAGCATAGAACTTTAGTTACCTGCAACCCAGACTCTGCACCAGTCCCAGGCTAGATTTCCATGAGGCTATGGCTATATTGGGTCCACATTCCCACAGGGTGACTTGGGCTGAAGCAAAAATGTTCTCCTCACAGTGACATTACTTGTCTGGACTTTTTGGTTTTCAACATGAGCAACAGTCCCAGCCAGGCTGGGTGTGGCTCAGTGGTTGAGCATAGACAGACCTATGAACCAGGAAGTCACAGTTGGATTCCTAGTCAGGGCACATGCCCGGGTTGCAGGCTCTATACCCAGTGCAGCATGTGCAGGAGGCAGCCAATCAATGATTCTTTCCCATTGATGTTTCTGTCTCTCCCTTTCCCTTTCTCTCTGAAGTCAATTAAAAAATAAAATAAAATATATATATATATATATATATATATATATATATATATATATATATGTATATGTGTGTGTGTGTGTGTGTGTGTGTGTGTGTGTGTGTGTGTATAAACAGTCCCAAAAGAATGACAGACTGTAAGGGAGCATTTACTAAGACTGGGCACTTAGCCCTAACTGGTTTGGCTCAGTGGATAGAGCGTTGGCCTGCGGACTGAAGGGTCCCAGGTTCGATTCCAGTCAAGGGCATGTACCTTGGTTGCGGGCACATCCCCAGTGGGGAGTGTGCAGGAGGAAGCTGATAGATGTTTCTCTCTCATCGATGTTTCTAACTATCCCTCTCCCTCTCTGTAAAAAATCAATAATATATATATATATATATATATATATATATATATATATATATATATATATATATATATATATATATAAAAGACTGGGCACTTATATCTACTTCATTTTATTTAATCCACACAGGAACTGTTTTCAGGGCAGGACTACTCATTGCCCGATTTTACCACAGAGAAAACTCAGGCTCAGGGGGATAAAGTGACATGCCCAAGGTCACAGAGCTGGTGAGCAGTGGAAACACAAAAATCCAGCCCTGGAATACCTTTCCTGCCACAGTGGTGGGGAGGGGCAGGTTCACAGAGACTCTTCCCTTTCTCCTCTAGAAGGTGCCAACTAAATGTGACCTAATACTGGGCTCCAAAGAGGTGGCCAACTCTCTTGAAATCTTCCTGCTAAGAGTAAAAGGCCCCAGGCAGCAGGATCTGGAATGGAGTGGTGGGGTCAGAGCCATACGGCGAGTTAGACTCCTAGCTCCTTCCACAAGGGGCTTTGAAGGTGGGATCCCTCTGGGGCTGGTTTGCTCTCCCCACCCTGAGGCCTCACCTCTTTTTCCCCAGACCACCTCACTGACACTACCTCTGTTTCCTTCTCTGCCTCTCAGTATGGGCAGCTATGTGGGGGACACTTGGTTCCTTCATAGAAAGTGTGGAAGAAGACACTATGGTACATAATGATGACAGTTCCTCTTATCTATTGCTTCATAATAAACCATCTTGAAACACAGTTGTGAAAAGCAATTACTTCATTATGCTCATCGATTCTGTGGTTCAAAATTTGTAAAAGGCCAGTGGGAACAACTTATCTCTGTTCTGTGATAACTGGAAAGACCTACAGAGACCTGAAGGCTGGTGGTGACTTCAACAGCTGGAATCATCAGACCTCTTCAGTCCTATGGTGTGTGGGACCATTGATGCTGGTAGAAGGCTGGGACCTCTCCTGGGCTGTCAGCAGGAGCATGTGGCCTGTCAATATGGCTTGAGCTTTCTCACAGTATGAAGGCCTCAATGTAGTCTGAACTCAGGGCTCTAAAAGTGATTGTCCAGGCCAAATATATTATGTGATGTGCTCAAAAAATATATACCACTGTACCAATGTATTGTGTACATAATACACAATCCCTTGAGATTTTAAAATCCTGGGATAAACAATAAATGTAATCAGAAATTCCAATGTATTCTCATATTCCAAAGGATTTAAAGAATTTACCTCTGCCCAGCCGTTGTGGCTCAGTGGTTGAGCGTGGAGCTATGAACCAGGAGGTCACGGTTTGATTCCCAGTCAGGGCACATGCCCAGGTTGTGGGCTCAATCCCCAGTGTGGGGGTGTGCAGGAGAAAGCCGATCAATGATTCTCATCATTGATGTTTCTAACTCTCCCTCTCCCTTCTTCTCTGAAATAAATATTTTAAAAATTATATAAAACAAAATAAAAGCTCCATGCCCTGGCCCAGTAGTTCAGTTGGTTAGAGTGTCCCGATACGCCAAGGTTGTGGGTTCTATCCCCTGCCAGGCACATACAAGAATCAACCAATGACTGCATACTAGTAAATCAGTGGAACGGAAATTGATGTCTCTCTCTCTCTCGCTTCACCCCCTTTCAATCAAGAATAAAAACAAATAAATCAAAATTAAAAAAATAAAAGCTCCTGTGTCTCCTGCTGCCCTCTGGATAGAGGCACAGCTTCCACACCCCCGGTATGATTTGGCAAGCCCCTTGCCTGCTTTTCTAGCCTCCTTGAGTCTGGTTCCTTTGGTGTTTCTCATGCTGGGTTGGCAGAACATCTGCATCAGAACCTCTCAGAAACTAACTCAACCTGCAGGTTCCTGTATGGATCAGAATGTGTTGGGAGGTTGGGCCCTGGAAACTGCATTTTAAACATGCTACCAGAGCCGAAACCGGTTTGGCTCAGTGGATAGAACGTCGGCCTGCGGACTCAAGGGTCCCAGGTTCGATTCCGGTCAAGGGCATGTACCTTGGTTGCGGGCACATCCCCAGTAGGAGGTGTGCAAGAGGCAGCTGATCGATGTTTCTCTCTCATCGATGTTTCTAACTCTCTATCCCTCTCTCTTCCTCTCTGTAAAAAATCAATAAAATATATTTAAAAACAAAAAAAAACAAACATGCTACCAGGTGATTTTCGTTCTCATTAAATTCTGAGACTCCCACCTGAGCTTTGAGATACTCTTCCAGTGCAATACCCTTTCCCCCATTCTGCAGATGAGGTAACGGGCCAAGAAAAGGAACTTTCCCATGGTCTCAGTGTTCATGTTAGGGAACTGAAGGGTTAATTCAAGTCAGGTTTTGGGGGCAAATATGCCCCGACAATCTCCAAGGGGCATTTCCCAAACTTCTTGATCAGGGTTTGGGTTCCACCGAACACGTTTTGGAAAGGCTCCTTCAGGGTCCCAGGGCAGCGGGAGACAGTGTGATGCTGGATTTGGTTCAGTGCAGGAGCCGGCCCAGGCCCCTATGGGGCGGAGGGGAGGAAGGGGCGGGGTCCTCCCCGCCTCCTCCTCCCTGGTTTCAGGGGCCGAAGCCGCAGAGCTCCCAGGAGTCTGTAGGTGGCGCCATCTCCCAGGCAGTGAGACCCTGCGCTTCGTCGCAACAACAGGGAGAGGGTGGCTTTTCCCGGTGGTCTGCGCTCCTGGAGGGATGGGCGAGAGGAGCTGGAGTGGAGGTGAGGGTGTCTACTTAGAATCGACCCCCGTCTCCCTGCCATCTCCACCTACCCCCTTGCTGGGGTTCTCTGATGCTAGGCTGCCAGGGTCCCCGACGGGAAGCAGTGGTAGGGAATGGATATGTGGTGGTCCCGGCTGCTGTCACAGCTTGGGGGGAGGAGGGGGGGAGGCGGGGTGCGAGAGGAAAGAGTTTAGGAGAAAGTGGGCAACCCAGCCAGGAGGCAACCCAGCCAGGAGGCGAGGCCATTATAACAACAACATTCGTAATAATACTAGCAATAGTCGTTATTTGCTGTGCGCCCACTCTACAAGGGGCCATTACGCTGTGTGCGTCTCACTGGTTCAGAAGGTCTCTGTTAAAGGTCCCTGCCAGCAAAGGAGGGCAGCGCTGTGGATGACGCCTCCCCCTTGGGCTTGGCCTCCACGTGGGAAGTAGGGGTGGGTCCCAGGCCAAGAACTTCAGTATCCGGAACTGCTGCCCCTCTGCTCTCTTGATGAGCTGCCACACCCACACCTCAAGCAGATTTCCTTTTCCAACTCCAAAAACTGGGTTCCTCTGCCCCTATTTCCAGTGGAGCTCGTGGACCCACTGTGTAGGACCTCAGCCTTCCTGACCTGGCCCTGCAGCCTCAGGGGGCTCAGGAATCAGCCAGAGCCCCACTCTACACTCTGCAGGGTGACCCAGCAGGACTGGGGAGGGTTGCCCAGAAACTGCTATTTTTATCACACTGATAAGGTGGGCCTTGAACACACCCTGGGAAAACCCTGATGAAGAAATGTCTTTTTTAGCCTGGCAAGTGTTGCTCAGTAGTTGAGCCTCAACCTATGAACCAGAAGGTTGTGGTTCGATTTCTCTTCAAGGATCAGTCCACAGGAGCTTTTATTTTTGATTGATTGATTGATTTTATTTTTTTTATTTATTTATTTTTTTTTTTCCTTTGCCTCTTTTGTTTTTTTTTTTTTTTTTTTTTCAATTTTTTTATTAAGGTATTATATGTGTACATATCTTACCATTGCCCTCCCCACACCCCCCTCCCATATATGCCCCCACCCCCCAGAGTTTTGCATCCATTGGTTATGCTTATATGCATGCATACAAGTCCTTTGATTGATCTCTTATCTCCCCCACCTCTCCCTAACCTTCCCCTTGTAATTTGACAGTCTGTTTGATGCTTTACTGTCTCTGTATCTATCTTTTTGTTCAAGATTATAATGTTCTTTATTATCCATAAATGAGTGAGATCATGTGGTATTTTTCTTTCATTGACTGACTTATTTCACTTAACATAATGTTCTCCAATTCCTCCCAGGTTGCTGCAAATGATGAGAATTCCTTCTTTTTTATGGCAGCATAGTATTCCATTGTGTAGATGTACCACAGTTTTCTGATCCAGTCATCTGCTGACGGGCACCTAGGCTGTTTCCAAATCTTAGCTATGGTGAATTGTGCTGCTATGAACATAGGGGTGCATATATCCTTTCTAATTGGTGTTTCTAGTTTCTTCGGATATATTCCCAGGAGTGGGATTACTGGGTCAAATGGGAGTTCCATTTTCAGTTTTTTGAGGAAACTCCATACTGTTCTCCACAGTGGCTGCACCAGTCTGCAATCCCACCAGCAGTGCACGAGGGTTCCTTTTTCTCCGCATCCTCGCCAACACTTGTCGTTTGTTGATTTGTTGATGATAGCCATTCTGACAGGTGTGAGATGGTACCGCATTGTTGTTTTGATTTGCATCTCTCGGATAATTAGTGACGTTGAGCATGTTTTCATGTGTCTCTTGGCCTTCCTTCTGTCTTCTTTTGAAAAGATTCTATTTAGGTCTGTTGCCCATTTTTTTATTGGATCATTTATCTTCCTTTTATTAAGTTGTATAAGCTGCCTGTAGATGTTGGAGATTAAACCTTTATCAGTGATGCCATTTGCAAATATGTTCTCCCATGCAGTGGGCCTTCTTGTTGTTTTGTTGATGGTTTCTTTTGCTGTGAAAAAGCTTTTTATTTTGATGTAGTCCCATTTGTTAATTTTCTCTTTAGCTTCCATTGCCCTAGGGGCAGTGTCAGTGAAGAATTTCTTTTGGCATATGTCTGACATTTTGCTGCCTGTGGATTGCTCTAGTATTTTTATGGTTTCCCGTCTTATGTTTAAGTCCTGTATCCATTTTGAGTTTATTTTTGTGTATGGCGTAAGTTGGTGATCAAGCTTCATTTTTTTGCATGTATCTGTCCAATTTTCCCAACACCATTTATTGAAGAGACTGTCTTTATTCCATTGTATGTTCATGCCTCCTTTGTCAAATATTAATTGAGCATAGTGGTTTGGGTCAATATCTGGATTCTCTATTCTGTTCCATTGATCTATATGTCTGTTCTTGTGCCAGTACCAGGCTGTTTTGAGAACAGTGGCTTTGTAATACAGCTTGAAATCTGGTATTGAGATCCCTCCTACTTTATTCTTCTTTCTCAGGATTGCTGTGGCTATTCGGGGTCTTTTTTTATTCCAGATGAATTTTTGGAGAGTTCTTTCAAGGTCTGTGAAATATGCCATTGGTATTTTAATGGGGAGTGCATTGAATCTATAGATTGCTTTGGGTAGTATGGACATTTTAATGATGTTGATTCTACCAATCCATGAACATGGTATGTTCTTCCATCTGTTTACGTCTTCCTCTATCTCTTTTTTCAGTGTCCTGTAGTTTTCCGTGTATAGGTCTTTTACCTCCTTAGTTAGGTTTATTCCTAGGTATCTTAATTTTTTTGGTGCGATGGTAAATGGGATTGCCTTTTTAGTCTCTCTGTCTGTAAGTTCACTATTGGTGTATAGAAAGGCCATAGATTTCTTGGCGTTAATTTTGTATCCTGCTACATTGCCGAATTCATTTATTAAGTCTATGAGTTTTTTGACGGAGTCTTTCGGATTTTTTATGTACAATATCATGTCGTCTGCAAATAAAGACAGCTTTACTTGTTCTTTTCCAATCTGGATGCCTTTTATTTCTTCTTCTTGTCTAATTGCAATGGCTAATACTTCCAGTACTATGTCAAACAGGAGTGGTGAGAGTGGGCATCCCTGTCTTGTTCCTGTTCTTAGGGGAAATGTCTTTAGTTTTTGTCCATTGAGTATGATGTTTGCTGTGGGTTTATCATATATAGCTTTTATTATGTTTAGGTATGAGCCATCTATTCCCACCTTGTTGAGAGCTTTTATCAAGAAAGGGTGTTGGATTTTGTCAAATGCTTTTTCTGCATCAATTGATATGACTATGTGATTTTTATCTTTCAATTTGTTTATGTGATGTATCACGTTTATTGATTTGCGGATATTGTACCATCCTTGCATTCCTGGGATAAATCCTACTTGGTCATGGTGTATGATCTTTCTGATGTACTGCTGGAGCCGATTTGCTAGAATTTTGTTGAGGATTTTGGCATCTATGTTCATGAGGGATATTGGTCTGTAATTCTCTTTCATTGTGTTGTCTTTATCTGGTTTTGGTATTAGGGTGATGCTGGCTTCATAGAAGGAGCTTGGAAGTGTTCCTTCCACTTGAATTTTTTGGAATAGTCTGAGGAGGATAGGTTTTAGTTCTTCCTTGAATGTTTGGTAAAACTCTCCTGTGAAGCCATCTGGCCCCGGGCTTTTGTTTGCTGGAAGCTTTTTGATGACTGCTTCAATTTCGTCCATAGTTATTGGCCTATTGAGCTGTTTAGATTCTTCTTGATTGATTTTTGGAAGGTTATATTTTTCTAGGAATATGTCCATTTCCTCCAGATTGTCCAGTTTGTTGGAATAGAGTTGTTCGTAGTATTTTGTAACAATCCTTTGTATCTCAGCGGGGTCTGTTGTTATTTCACCTCTTTCATTTCTGATTTTGTTTATTTGGGTCCTCTCTCTTTGCTTCTTGGTGAGCCTGGCTAGAGGTCCATCAATCTTGTTTATCCTTTCAAAGAACCAGCTCTTGGTTTTGTTGATCTTATGTATTGTTTCTTTGGTCTCTATGTCATTTATCTCCGCTCTGATCTTTGTTATTTCCTTCCTTCTGGTTACACTGGGCTTTTCTTGCTGCTCTTTTTCTAGCTCTTTGAGTTGTAGGGTTAAGTAATTTATTACCATTGTTTCTTGTTTTTTGCAATAGGCCTGTAGAGCTATGAACTTCCCTCTCAAGACTGCTTTCGCTGTGTCCCATAGATTTTGGATTGTTGTGTTTTCATTGTCATTTGTTGCCATGATGTTTTTTATTTCTTCCTTGATCTCTCTGGTGACCCAGTCCTTGTTTAATAGCATGCTGTTTAGTCTCCATGTGTTTGATTTCTTTGGATTGTTTTTATTGTAGTTGATTTCCAGTTTTATGCCACTGTGATCTGAGAAGATGCTTGATATAATTTCTATCTTCTTGAATTTGAAGAGACTTTGCCTGTGACCCAGCATATGGTCTATCTTTGAAAATGACCCATGTGCACTTGAGAAGAATGTATATTCTGTGGCTTTGGGGTGAAATGTTCTGAAGATGTCAATTAATTCCATCTGGTCTAGTGAGTCATTTAGGATTGCTGTTTCGTTGCTGATTTTTTGTTTAGAGGATTTGTCCAGTGGTGATAGTGGGGTATTAAAGTCTCCTACTATGATTGTGTTGCTATTAATCTCTCCCTTGATATCCTCCAGGAGTTTTTTTATGTATTTGGGTGCTCCTATATTGGGAGCGTATATGTTTACCAGAATTATTTCTTCTTGTTGGATTTCTCCCTTTAGTATTATGAAGTGGCCTTCCTTATCTCTTGTTATGGCATTTACTTTGAGGTCTATTTTGTCAGATATAAGTATTGCTACCCCAGCTTTTTTTTCATTTCCATTTGCCTGAAAGATATTTTTCCATCCCTTCACTTTCAATCTGTGTGAGTCTCTTGTTCTGAGGTGGGTCTCTTGTAGACAGCATATATATGGGTCGTGTTTTTTTATCCATTCAGCTACTCGATGTCTTTTGATTGGAGCATTTAGTCCGTTTACATTTAAAGTTATTACTGAAAGGTGTTTGTTTGCAGTCATATCTATTTTTGTGTCTGTATTCCTTCTTACCTGTTTATTTCTTCTTTTTACAGTATTCCCTTTAGCAATTCTTGCATTGCTGGTTTGGTGGTGATAAACTCCCTGAGGCTTTTTTTGTCTGCAAAGCTCCTGATTTCCCCTTCAATTTTGATTGATAGTCTTGCTGGATATAGTATTCTTGGATTCAGTCCTTTGCTTTGCAACACTTTGTATACCTCCTTCCATTCACTTCTAGCTTGTTGTGTTTCTGATGAGTAATCATTTGACAATCTGATGGGTGTTCCTTTGTAGGTAACTCTCTGTCTCTCTCTTGCCGCCTTTAGGATTCTCTCTTTATCATTTATATTTGCCATTGAAATTATGACATGTCTTGGCGTGGGTCTTTTGGGGTTGATCCTGCTTGGGACTCTCTTTACTTGCGTAACTTTTATCTTTCCCATATCCGGGAAGTTTTCTGTCATTATTTCTTCAAATAGATTTTCTAATCCCTGCTGCTCTTCTTGTCCTTCTGGCAGCCCTATTATACGCATGTTACTTCGTTTCATGTTGTCCCGAAGTTCCCTTAGGCTTTCCTCCTGCTTTTTAATTTTTTTCTCCAATTGCTGTTCAGCTTGAGCTTGTTTCTGTACCTGATCTTCTAACTCACTAATTCGGTCCTCTGCTTCTTGTAGTCTACTGTTGAAACTTTCCATGGTGTTTTTGATTGTAGCTATATCACTTTTCATTTCTTCCTGATTCTTGCATAAGTTGTTGATTTTCTCATCCATCCGATGTATAAATTCCATGACCATTACTCTGAATTCCTTTTCGGTCATGTTGCAAGCTTCATTTTCACTAATTTCCTTTCTTGGCGACTCCACATTTTCTTTCCTCTGTGAGTTATTTCGTTTCCCCATTCTGGCTATTACCAGAAAGCTCAAGCTTCTGTTTGCGTGGACCTGGGCCGTGTGCTGTGGGGACTTCGCTCCACCCTAGTTTCACTGAAGTGCTCTGACACTAGGACGTGTGGCTGTCTTTGGTTGGTGGGAACCAGACTTGCCCAGGATCAGTGTCCCCAGTGTTCTGTGTGGTCTCGTGTGCACATTTAGAATCAGGGGCCCTGTCTGCACCACACTGTTGGTATGTGCCGAGAATGAGATCCTTAGCATGTGCCAGGAGTCAGAGTTTCCCTGTGTCTGCACCAAGACTCGAGTGTCAAAGTCTCTGTTGCCTTGTGCGGTTTCTCGTTGAGAATCAGGGTCCCTGTGTGTGCACGCACCAACAATTGGGGTCGCTGGCTCTTAGTGTGAATGCGCTGTGAGTCAGGGATCCCAGGCAGCTGTGTCCGGCGTGCCAAATTCCCTGAAGTGGAGCTGCGTCCTGTGTGTGCTCTCTCTGCTGAGCCAAACCGGCTAGAGCGCACTTTCTTAAAAACCTGAAGGTGAGCCGGCTCAGTGCACTCTCCCAAAGTCCCAGGAGGGGGGCGGAGTCCGTCCTGCGCGCCAAATTCCCCAAAGGGAAGCCCCTCTGTGCAGGCTCTTAAGAATCTCCGAAGGGGGAGCTGTGACCCGCGAGCCAAATTCCCCCAAATTCCCCGAAGGGGAGCCCTCTGTGCGCACTGACAGATTTCCCCGACGGGGAGCTGCTTCTGTCCCGTGCGCGAGCGCGCGCCAAATTCCCTAAGAGGGAGCGCGTCCCTGCGCAAAGCTCGGCAGCTTGGGCCGGGGGCGGGTCTATCAGTTACTATGGTGCTGTCTGTGCGCGCTGTGCGCGCTCCTGTGAGCAGCTAGGGCGAAGGGCGCGTCTATCAGTTACTATGGCGCTTTCCGCGCGCTGTGGGCGCTCAGCAGCTTGGGGGAGGGGCAGGTCTATCAGTTACTATGGCGCTATCAGCGCCTGCGAGGAGGGGGATAGGCTCTTTGACTCACGGAAATCTGCCGGGAAGTCTGGATTCTTGTTGTTTATTTGTCTGAAGCTGTGATAGCAGTTCTCTGTCCCCGGTGGCTGCAGGGTCCTGGTTTGTGTCAGAAGCCAGGATCTGAGTCTCAGGCAGCTCTGTTTCTCAAGATGGCGTGGTCTCTGCGTCCGCACCAGCCGCCGAGAAGTGTCCGCTTTGTGCGCGGGGCTCCGCCGTCTAGGGCTGCCCTGTTCGGGAGCCCCTTGGAAGACCTGCAGAATCTAACTGACCCTATCTCATACACACACACACACCACACACATCTACACTCTCCTCTATGGGTTCCTCACTCACACTCTCTCTCTCCCTACCTTCCTGCCGGTCGCCATCTTTTTCTCCTGATTGATTGATTTTAGAGAGAGATGAAAGGGGGCTTGTAGGAGGCAGCTGATCAATGATTCTCTCTCATCATTGATTGTTTCTCTTTCTCTCTTCCTCTCCCTACCTCTCTGAAATCAACAAAAATATGTTTTTTAAAAAAGAAATGTCTTTAAAAAAAAAAAGATCCTGACTAGTGTAATGTTTGCTGATTTCTATGGTGTAAATACTTTCACGGTGACCAATTTCAAGCTACCAACATGACAACACAATTCCTCAAAATTGAACAATTGGCTCTCTGAGCTGGTAGAAGCTGGCTCCAGCAGACCAGTGGCAAAAGGCCTGTTTATGACTTTGAGTGTTTAAGATCCTTTCTCTGCTTTGATCAGGACCTTCTGGAATTTGTCAGGGTCAGTGCAAAATGAAATACGGGTTCCTTGTTCAAAAAGTATTAAGAATTCTAAGACAGTGACAACAGAGCATTAAACCAAGTATGGGGCCTTTCTGAGTGAGGGCCCTGTGCAGTTGCACAGGTCTCACACCCATGATGCTTGCCACGGCTGTGGTCCAGGTTACCAGCATCACTCATTGTCAAGGCCTCCTCACTGGCTTCCCTACTGTCTCTCTGACCCCTACAAACCATTCTCCACTCAGCTGCCAGAGGTACCTTTTAATATCTAGGCCAGATGTTGTCACTCCCCTGCTGCCTCTTGTTTTCTGTTGTTTTTTTTTTTTTACTTCACTGTTTTAATATCACGAAATACAAGTCAAAACATTGTACAAGTATACTTTTCACTACATGGAGGTGGAGTAATACATTTATGTTTTTACTGGAATCTGTATCACCACTACTATTCCTATAAGTTTTTATCATGAATAAAAAAACACAAGTCGTTTTACCTTTGTTGAAAGAGAAACCAGGGCCTCACTTGCTTCTGGTGGCCTGGCAACATCTCCTGATCCAATGAGATGTTGTGTGTGTGTGTGTGTGTGTGTGTGTGTGTGTGTGTGTATGTGTGGAAGCACCACAGATCTTACCTGGGAGGCAGCATGTCCAGGTGGCCTTTGAAGCAGATAGATCTGAGTTCGAAACCCCGCTCTGCATCTGAGTTTGAATCCCTGCTCTGGAGCTATCCAGCTGTGTGGTGTGGTATGTGGCTTCCTCTTTGGTGTCAACAAAAGTGTGCTGCCACCAATCTAATGCCAACAGGAGTCCCCAATCTGGGGTGAGTAAAAGAAGAAGCTTTATTCAGTTAAACGGTTTGCAAATCAGGGAGACGGTTATGGTGGGAACTGGAAGTGTACACCTCTGAGACAACGGGGAGACAGCTTTTTGTAGAGAAAGTCCCCTCCCTGTTCTTAGATTGGTCCATTTTTTATGAATGTGAGGAATCCGAATTTGCACAGTCTGATTGGTCCAAATAACAGTCTTGCTAGGTGAGAATCACACGTTCTGATTGGTCATTATAGAGCTGCTCTGATTGGTCAATAAAGATGCAAATGAGGCTACAGCTGTGCAGTTCAGATTGGACAGGGCAGGTCTCAGCCCATTGGTTGAAAGACACACCGCTCCCTTATAAGAGCCGGCTGAGGCAGCAGGAACACGGTAAAAGAGGCTGGTGGCTCAGCCTGGGGCTTTTCCTGGGAGGCTGCATGCGTGCGTGCGTGCGTGAAAGTACGTGTGTGCGTGCGTGCGTGCGTGCGTGCGTGCAAGCGTGCAAGCGACAGAGTGTGGTGAGAGGCCTCTGTCAGCAATGGCTGCTGGGCTCTGGTTATGGCTTTGGGCCCAATTAACCACAAGGAGCCCTTTATGGCAGGTATGTTCCCTCTCCCACCTCAGCGAGGGAATAGAGGTAGCTGCCCACCTTCCTGTGTGGGGGTGGGGCCTATGGAAGGAGAGGTGGTGGTCCCAGCGTCCGGTAGAGGACGGCTATGAGGGATCTTATTGTTTTACCCCCGGGAAAACGGCACCCGTGAGGGGTCTCTTTTCTGTCCTTCCTCCATGGATCCCAGAATTGGTTCCTGAGGGGGAACCTCACCTCAGGGCTGTCCTGTGCGGCGCATCTTGCCCACTCTGCTCTTGGTGAGGAAACTGCCGGGGTGTAGCACGAGGAGGGTCAGCGTCCTAGGTTCGGGTCCCTTCCTTGCCACTAGATGACACCCTGCCCCTTTTTGGGCCTCAGCTTCTCCATCTCTACTGTGGATCTCCTTCCGGACCTGTGAGGTGCCAGAGTAAAGAGCAAATGTGAGCCCGAATCCCAGCTCTGTGCAGTCACTCCCCCCATGAAAGCGGGAATGTATCAGCTCCCTGAGGCTGCTGCATTTTTTACCATTTACCACAAATGAAGTGGCTTCAGGTAATAGGAGTCTGTTCTCCCACAGATCAGGACAGAAGTCCAAAATCCAAGATGTCAGCAGGGCTCTGAGGGAGAACCCTTCCTTGCCTTCTTCGCTAGCAAGCCTTGGCGTTCCTTGGCTGGGAGCCTCCAACCTCTGCTCTGCCTTCATATCACCTTCTCCTGTCTCCTGTAAGGACACTGATCATTAGATTTGGGGCCCACCTGGGTAACCCAGGATGATATCATCTTAAGACCCTTAATTTAATTTTATTTTCAAATAAGGTCACATTCACAGGTTCCAGGGATTTGGATGTGGACATACCTTTTGTGGGGACCACCCTTCATTCAGCCCATCACGGGGTTATCATAGTCATCACACCTTGCAGGCATGCTGCCAGAGAAATGAAAGTGAGAAGCCGAGGACTGGTCTGTGCTGTGTGCAGTGTGGAGCCAAAGAAAGAAATGGCGGGGGAGGGAAGAAAAAGCCACTGGGGGAGCTGCCCTGGCAGTGCTGAGATGCCCCCCCTTTGTGTCTTTTCTCTGTGAGTGGGTCAAGCGGAACCTCCCTGGCGCCCAGGTCCTGTCTCTGAGGTGGGCGGGCATCTCAGAATCCCTTTCTGGCAGAGTGTTACCCAGAAACATATTTTACCCATAAACAGGCCAATTAGGAAGGTAAATGTTTTCAAACGGGAGGATTTATTGGCATAGAATGTGCCATCCCTCCCAGCGGGAGGAGTGGGTGTGCATGTGGAGCCATCTGGAGGGGAGTTGTTTATCATATTTATTTAGTTACAAGTTGCTGGTTTGGAACTGGCAGGGCTTCATTAGGTGTGTGAGCATGTATCTCTGGGAGTATGCACAGATCTGGGCGGCTCTGTGAACACACGTGTGCCTGTGTGCCTGTGTCTGTGCAGACACGGATACCTTTGTGCTTGAGTGCACGTGTCCTCCTGCCTGCATGTGTGTGTTCATGTACATGCTCACATGTGCACAGCCCTTTATTGTATTCTTTGTGTGTGCACACATGTCTCACTGTGTGCAAAGACACGTACACATGAATGTAGGTGGACCTGCACACATGTTCCTGTATGGCCTTGCATGTACTTGTATGTCACCAACTCTTCATGCCTGTGTCACTCAACTTCCTGTTACCATTAGATATTGCTGATTACACCCTCCTTAAAAGTCTCTTCCCTTAGGGAGAGGTGTGGGAGATAAGAGATCAACCGAAGGACTTGTATGCATGCATATAAGCATAACCAATGGACGCAAAACACTGGGGGGTGAGGGCATGTATGGGAGTGGGGTGGGGGGGCAATGGTAAGATATGTACACATATAATACCTTAATTTAAAAAATGGAAAAAAAAGTCTCTTCCCTGACAGCTTCCCATGTCACCCTCCCTGTCTGATCTCTCTCTCCTATGTGTTCCTCTTCTTTTTCTAGAGTTCTCTAATCATTGCCAGCAAGCCCTTGTGAATGAGAGAAGACAGTGTTGCCTTGTTTTGCATATTAAAGGCAAAGAAATTGTCTTGGCATCTGCAATGATATATGTTCTGTTACGCTTGAAACACTCTCAGAGACTACCCTTTATTTGAAAGAGGTGTGGAACATAGAAATCATTGCAAGTGCAATGATAACTGACAATAGGACTACTTAGCCTCACATTCTGCAAGACAATAGGGGGGTATGGAGACTGTGGTGATTGGGCAAGCACATGCTCTGTCTAAGGGAGAAATGACTTCTTAGCTACTTCGAGCAATGGTTGTTCTCAGGAGTTTCTAGCCCATGTTGCCAGATCTTCTGATTTTCCAAGAGAAGCCAGAGATTTATATTTTTAATCCTCACCCGAGGATATTTTTCCATTGATTTTTAGAGAGAGTGGAAGAGAGAGGGAAAGCCAGAGAGAAATATCAATGTGAGAGAAACACATTGGAACTGGCAGGGCTTCATTAGGTGTGAACCAACATCGATTGGTTGCCTCCTGCACGAGCCCCGACCAGGAACCAAGGCCCGGGCCGGGGAGGAGCCTGCCAATGAGGTATGTGCCCTTGACCAGAAACGAACCCGGCACCATCCAGTCTGCAGGCCAGCGCTCTATCCACTGAGCCAAACAGCTAGGGCCAGAGATTTATATTTTTAAGTGAGCGTGCTTAATTTTTAAAATTTGGCTCTAATATTTTTAAAATGCTGTGCAGACCTAACTAAACTTGTGTATGGGACAGATGAATCCCATGGCTGCTCATTTGCAGGCTCTCACCCACACTTTTCTAGGTGAACCCCACTGCTCTGTGGTTTTAGCGATTATTACCAAGCTGACAACCGATAGCTGTACCTCTAAATTGAGCCCAGACCTGCTCCTGAGGCAGACCCTCTCATCTGGTTCTTACATCTTGTGAGCACCATGAGCCCAGCATGTCCACAGTGCAGTGTAGTATCTTTGCCCTGACCTGTGCCTCCCATGGGTCCCCAAGGCAGAGGCAGCCCCGCCATCAGTGCTGGAGAATGGAATCTGGATGTCATCCTTGAGTCTACTCCTCACTTCACCCTCCATGGGCAACCACTCAGTCACCCAGTCCTGTTGACTTTATCACCATGATACATCGCTCCGGGCTCCATCATCTCTTGCCCAGATAACTGACAGCTCACTTTGGCATCTCCAGGCTTCTGGGTTTTGCCTGTAGTTCCTTCCCCACCCAACAAGGTCCACAAAACTCTTGACCCCTGTCCACTCCCTCAACCTTGTTCTTCCCCTCGCCTTGATGGCACTTAAACTTCAGCAATACCAAACTGCTTTTATTCTACGGATTGCCTCTTGCCTATGTCCATGCTGTTCCTTCTTCATGTAATTCCTTTCCAGGGCCCTCCTCTTTCCCCAGCTAACTCCTTCATTTTTTGAGACCCCTGCAGGAAGCCCCCTCTGCAAGTGGGTGAGAATGAGTTTCAGTTCACAGAATTGTTCTCAGGATTCCACAAGGTCAGTGCCTCGCACACAGAAGGTGCTTAATCGACATGAATGCCTGCCTCCATCTGCCTCGCTTGGCTGCCACGCCCTGTGCAGGACTGCGGAAGCCTACGGGAACCTGAGGGATTGGATGGCTTTGGCCCCTGGATAGGTGAGCTCCCAGCCTTTTCCAGGCTTGGGCCCCATGTGACATCAGCTATGGAACTTCATCTGCGTGTGGATTTTTCCAGTCAGCCTTTTCCCATTAACGAGGCATTTTATATTTTCATTGGACACATATTAGTGATGGAGAATTCTGATTTTTATAGTCCGTGTTTTAGAGTGTGGCATTCTTGGCTGTAAAAATATAATCGGCTCTCATAAGAGATGGTTTCTCTGGAGCTAAAGGGGGGCTGGCGTGGTGGCTGCGTGAGTGGAACTCCAAGTGTCTAAAGTGACTGTTGCAAGTCCCCAGAGCCACAATTCAATCAACTGCTCCAAACGTGAAATTCAACAGCCAGTGTTAAAAAGATGGAGATGATGAAAATGAAAAAAGAAACAACATTCAAGAGGGAATTGAATTTTGGAGTAATTTGATGGAACTTTAGAAATGAACAATAACAGCCCTCCCTCCCCCCAAGTACATCATCTTTAGCTCGGCTAAAGGGCAGAGGGTTTGCTTTCTCAGGTTTTGGCAGATCCTTTCAAAGTTCATTCTTTCTTTTTCCCCCTCCCTCCTTCTTCCTTCCCCTCCCTCCCTCCCTCCCTCCCTCCCTCCCTCCCTCCCTCCCTCCCTCCCTTCCTTCCACAAATGTTTCCTGAGCACCTACTATGTGCTAGGAACCACATTAGGCAGTAGGGATATAACAATAATAACAAAGATGTTCCTGTTCTTACGGAGTTTATAGCTCTCCCCTACTGTTAGGCATTTGTGGTATTTCCAGATTTTCATAATTATAGCTAATAGGGCAAATGAACAGTTTTGTACACATACCAGTATGAGACATGGAACAATTTCCTGTTGCCCCAGCAGTGACAACTGAGGCCAAAGCTATAGGCAAAGGCATCAAATACCCCACATTAAAGAGCACAATCAAAATTGGCGCCAGATACACCGTTCAGGGCTTATAAAAGACAGTCCAGCAAATTCTGTTATCCCAGCTGCTCTCTGCTCCCACCCTTAACCCTTTGTTCTGTCTCCATAAGCAGAAAAGCAACGAGACACCCAGAGAGAACTATTGGATTGTAAATTGTTGGCCCTAGGGGAGGAGCGCAGGTTATTGTCCCCTCCCTGTGGGAGAGGAGAGGCTTTCCCAAGAGCACTGGCAGAGATGGGGGTCCACTAGAAGGGCAGACAGGCATCTCGTGCCACATTACAGGGCCTGATGAGGCAGTTTCCCTGCCTTTCTGTGCTGGACAGGATATGGGTAGGCAGGGAGGGCTGCATGGAGGAGGCTGTGGTCAAGTGGACCTGAAGGGAGGAAGAGGCTCGCTAGAGCTGTCTGCTGGGGCAAGAACTCAAGGGGCAGCAAGAGGTCTGGGGTGGGCTGCCAGGGGTAGGAGCTGAGGGCTAGGAGGGGCAGAGCCACAGGGGTTGAACCCCGCTGAGGACTGCAGGCCTGTTCCCACCCAGGGGCGCAGGGCATGGCTGAGGAGCATCTTCACACACACTCTTTCCTCTTTACAACCCTCTTCTGGAAGCTGTCTCTACCTGCCTCTCTTGCTCCCCACTACCCCCCCTCCACCAGCCAGGTTGGGTCAGGGGTCTTCTCTGGGCTCTCCCTCCTCAGGCTTCCTGCCACCTCAGCGTCAGTTCCTCTGGGCTGTCCCTGTCGGGGACGTTTCGTCTCTGGCTGACAGCAAGGCCTTTGTGGTCTTGTTTGTGATTGTATCCTAGCACCTGGCACCGGGCTCATAGACAGCGGGCACTCACTATGTGTTTGTGGGAGGCACCTTTGTTGGGGGAACATTGAGTTGATAGGAGCTACTGGCTCAGGGTCCCTGGGGCTGGATGATGGCTGTCTTCTGCCTGTGTCTTTATCATGCCTTCTCTCCGCCTTGTGCCCAACCCCAGCCTGACTTGCACTTCACAACCAACTAAATCTTTATCCTCATTGAGAGCTGTTCTCTGGGCAGTGCTCTGAAGGATTGGAAATGCACTCAGGCCAGGTTTATGTAAAGAAGCCACTGGAAGGAGATTTTTAGAGGCTGGGCTGGGCCCCTGTTGGAAAGTGCAACCCTAGCCTTTGCGGATGCTGTGCTCTCTGCCTATTGCGCGTCCCTTTCTTCTCTGCTGGCTGAACACCTCCTCCTCTTTTAGGCTCCACTCAAAGCTGGCCTCCCCCAGGAGCCCTTCTTTGTCTCTCTGGCTGTGTTAGGCTTTCTTCCGGAATCCAGTCCCATATGAGTCCTTCATCCCAGCATCAAAACAGGATTTTAATCATCTGTGTTTATGTCTGTTTTGTTTTGTGTGTTGTTGTTTTTTGTTGTTGTTGTTTTCACTAGACTGGGCACTCTTTGAAGGCAAGGACACAGTCTGGCTCAGTAGGTATTCATTCCTTGTTTTCAAACAGAGTTGCTAATTGGTTGAACCGGGCTAGAAGGAGTGACAGAGGTGATGTGCAAAAGGTCTGGAAATGTGGTGGATGTGAATGTTGGGGATGGGGACACAAGGTAGAGAAATGGAGAGAGGAAAGGGCACACCAAGAAGAGGGCACAACTTGGGCAAAGGTGTGGTGGCAGGAAATAGCTGGGACATGCAGGGCTTCTGTGCAGTTTGGTTGTACCAGAGCCTAAAGCTTCAGGCTTGGAATGGTGAATGATTAGGCTGGAGACACCCACAGAGGCTGGGTTTTAGAAGGTGTTCGAGCCAGGTGAGGAGTGTAGATGTCCTGATGCCCTCAGAGGTGAAAGGATGAAGCAGTGGGAGGAATAGGAGTGTTTAGAAAGCTCACTCCGGCTGTGCAATGATTAGAGGAGGAGGTGAGGAATGACAAGGGCCTGGACTGAGTGGGGTAGCAGACCTGGAGAGCAGGGGGCAGATTTGAGTGATGTTTCAGAGGTAAGATCATTAGTGTTAGATATTGGACTGGGAGGAAGGCCAGGGTGGCATGCAGGACCCTAGCTCACACAGTTGGGATTGGGGGTGGGGGGTGGGGAGCAGCTCTGGTCCATGTTGGGACCCCTGAGTGGGAGGGAGGTGAGACACTGGGGAGATGTCCAGGAGGCCACAGCATTTGTGGTTTGAAGAAAGGTCTGGACTTGAGAAGGAGTGAGGATGTGGCCAGCAAGGAGGGGACACTGAGGCCGTGAACTGGACAAAAACCCCAGGAAGAATGTGATTTACTCCAGGCTTACTGCTCCTCCGAGAAATTGTCAGTGTTATTGAAATATAAATATTTATTTTAAAAATAAATATAGTTAAATGCTTAAAATTTGGATTGAGAAACATTTCAAATAGAGAACAATAACAGACATAATATAGTTATCAATTATGTGCTGCTTTTTTCCAAATAAACTTAAATTACTTTCCAAAACCCTGCCTGTGCTCCCTCTGCTACCTCCATCCCACTCCCTAGAGAGTAACTGGTGTTTACTCCAAAGGGGATTTGCAGTTATATACTGTGAAGTGAGTGAGATAAACCCTCCCCGCCCACCCCTGCAGAGATTTCTGTAAAGCGTTCACTGCTCACTGGTTTTATAGCGTGAGCTCTTTTGTGGAAACAGGAAAAGGGTCTTGGGCCTGTGTCATTAGGAGGCAATTGATGGATGTTTCTCTCTCTTTCTCTAAAATCAATAAAAAATAGTTTCTTTAAAAAAGAAAATGGAGCCCTAGCTGGTTTTGCTCAGTGGATAGAGCATTGGCCTGCCGACTGAAGGGTCCCAGGTTCAATTCTAGTCAAGGGCACATGCCCGGATTGTGGGCTCGATCCCCAGTAGTGGGCATGCAGGAGGCAGCTGATCAATGATTCTCATCATTGAGGTTTCTATCTCTCTCCCTCTCCCTATCTGAAATCAATAAAAAAATTTAAAAAGAAAATGGAAACTGAGTCTCAGAGGGTGACTTGCTTAGGGCCATAAAGCTGATAAGTGGCTGAACTAGGATTTGAACCCAGCTATGCCTGACTCTAAAGCCCAGATTCTTATGTGAAAACAAAAACCAAGTTTGGTTTATATCAGGATCTAGAGGGATCTCAGAGTTCTTGTGGCCATTTCACAGAGATAGAGACCCCCAAGAGGAACCAGCAGCAAGCCCATGACTGTATAGCGGGAGTAGAACCCAGGCCTACTGCCAGAGTCTGATGTTCTCACCATCAGCAATCACTCAGGGGGGAGGGTTGAGTGGTGCAGAGGAAGTGGCTGGAAGGCAGGACAGAGACAAGATTTGAATTTATGTGCAGTGGAGGCTTTAGAACCTTCCCACCAAGGCTGCATCCAGTTCCCCAATATCTCCCTTTCCATGTTCCCTATAACTCGTTCGGTCTCCTATGAGCCTACAGCTGCAGGACAGAGCAGGTGGCCAAACCAGTGTCTTTGTTACAATTAAGGGAGTGAGTTCTCCAATGAAGAATTGTGTCCTTCATGTTGTCCCCTACATTTTACGCTACCCTGTAAATTTTTCCATTAATTCCTCAGAATAAAATGTAGTGGCTGTTAATTTTTGATGCCTGGGAAGTAGCCAGCTGAATGCTCTTCTACTAGTATGCCTGAAACTATTTTCCACCAGTAGCAAAGGGTAATAAAAAGTTTTCTTTCTTTTTTTGATTTGATTTTTTAATTAGGCCAGAGGGTTTCAGCAGCTCTGCTGTCAGGCTGTGGCCAGCAGCTGGGAGCCCAGGAAGTAGCAGAGAAAGGACACACACACTTTCATTCCTCAAATGGCATCCCTACAGGCAGGCTTCGCCTCTCTGAAAACCTGGAGGGATGAGGTCTGGCCCAAATCATAGTAACCCCAAGTCTTCATTACTTTTCCAGAAAGGCCTTTGGTGAGAGGTAATGTGGGGCTGTAAGAAGTTTCTGTTCTCTGTTTCTTAATTGTTCTTTAGAGCTTCCTTTAGGATTAAGTTTTTTCTTTTTAATATATATTTTTAATCCTCACCTGAGGATGTTTTCTTCTTCTTCTTCTTTTTTTTTTTTAGTGAGAGTGGAAGGTAGGGGAGGAGGGAGAGAGAAACATTAATGTGAGAGAGACACATGGACTAGGGGTGGGGAGCAAACCTGCAACTGAGGTACGTGCCCCTGACCAGGAGTCGAACCATGACCCTTCAGTGCAGGGCCTACACTCTAACCATTGTTCACTCTAACCACCGCCTGGGCTCTTTTTAATTTTTCTTAAATGTATTGGGGTGACATTGGTTAATAAAATTATATCAGGTACACAATTTTATAATACATCATCTGTATATTGTATTGTGTGTTCACCACCCAGAGTCAAGTCTCCTTTCAGATTAAGGTTTCTTTATTTAGCTAATTTCATCTATTTGCTTGGAAGTTATAAATAGTTTTATTCTGTTTCAGGTATCTTTTGCAACATAACAAACCTGAAATCACACTTGAGTGGCTTAAAACAATAATTATTAATTCTTCTGCTTCACGTGACTGTGGCAATGAGACAGCTAAAGGGTTTTAAAAAGCCTCACTAATATGACTGGCAATTTGTGCTAGCCACTAGCTGGGAGCTTAGTTAGGGCTATTGGTTGGGGGCTTGGTTCTTCTCTACTGAGCCTTTCCACATTGCTGCTTGAACTTCCTCACAGCATGGGAGCTGGATTTCAAGAAGGGATGTTCTAATAGCTTTAGATCTATCTTAAGGCCCAGCCTCGAAAGTTACACAGCTTCAGTTCTGCATTCTTTTGGACAAAACAGATCATCCGAACAGCCCAGATTCAAGGGATGGAAAAATAGACTCCATCAAGTAATGAGAGGAATAATGAATTTATGGCCATCTTTAATGTTTAACCAGTTTAAGCTTTATTTTTTACCGGTGTCCCAGTGCTTGAGGATAGAACTGGTGGACTGGAAACCATCAGTACTAAAGACATGATGCTGAGGGGGCCAGAGCCCTTTCCCTCTGCCTCTTTGCATTACGGAAAACAAGGCCACAGTCTGGCCCCCCGCTAAGAAGGGGAAGGTTAAACTTGTTATTTTAGAGGCTACACTTGATTTTCATACTTGTTTAACTTTATAGATTTCTAACAAAATCTACAGTTATTTAAAAATTATCTTAGAATGCATTGCTTTCCTTCTGAACGTCCTTGTCCCAGCTCCTTTGTTATTTTGTTTAGTATTTTAGTTAAAAAACTTGAGCCCAGCCAGTGTTGCTCAGTGGTTGAGCATTAACCCATGAACCAAGAGGTCACTGGTTCAATTCCCAATCAAGGCACATGCCTGGGTTTTGAGCTCAATCCCCAGTAGGGGGCATGCAAGAGGCAGCTGATAGATGATGTTTCTCTCTCATTGAAGTTTCTATCTCTCTATCCCTCTGCCTTCCTCTCTAAAAATCAATAAATAATATTAAAAAACAAAAAACCTGATTTTTAGTATTATTTTTTACAATAAAACTTATTTAGATTTGCCATCATGGTTTACCAAAGCTTTGTTGACCACTGCACCTTGCATTCCATTTCTTCCTCATGAGTTCATTTTCCTTCTTTTTATAAATAAAAAATTTTTATTTATTGATTTGAGAGAGAGAGGGAAATATTGATTTGTTCTTTCACTTATTTATGCATTCATTAGTTGATTCTTGTGTGTGCCCAGAATGGGGATCGAACCCACAACCTTGGCATAAGGAGACTATGCTCTAACCAACTGAGCTACCTGGCTAGGGCATCATTTTCCTTATTTAAGTGCACCCTTTAATAATATTTTCAGCAAGAGCCAATGAGTAGTAACCTATCTTATTCATGCATGTCTGGAAGCATCTTTACTTTAGTCTCATTCTCTAATGACAGTTTAGCTAGGTATAGAACTCTAGGCTAACAAGAATTTTTCACTTTGTTTGGAAATATCATTCCATTTTTTTCAGGCTCCTATTGTTCCTAATTAGAACTCTGCTTGCTTAATTTTCAAATTGTTGATTCTTTGAAGGGAATCTTCTCTCCCCAACCCCCTGGCATCTTTAAAGATATTCTTTTAGTCTTAACTAGAGGCTTGGTGCATGAAATTAGTGCATGGGGGGGGGAGGGTCCCCTCAGCCCAGCCTGCACCCTCTCCAATCCGGGACCCCTCGGGGGATGTCTGACTGCCGGTTTAGGCCCGATCCTAGAGATCGGGCCTAAACCGGCAGTTGGACATCCCTCTTACAATTCTGGACCGCTGGCTCCTAATCGCTCACCTGCCTGCCTGCCTGGTCACCCCTAACTGTCCCCACCTGCCGGCCTGATCGCCCCTCACTGCCTCTGTGTGCCAGCCTGATTGCCCCTAACTGCCCCCCCCCCCCCCCGCCGGCCTGGTCGCTTCTAACTGCCCCCCCCCCCCCCCCGCCGGCTTGGTCATCCCTTACTGCCCCCCCTGCCAGCCTGGTCACTCCCAACTGCCCGCCCCCCTGCTGGCCTATTTGCCCCTCACTACCCCCCCCCCCCCTGCTGGCCTGGTTGCCCCCAACTGCACCCCCTGCCAGCCTGGTCGCTCCTGACAGCCTGCTGTTTAGTCATTTGGTTGTCCCTCACTAACCCCCCTGCTGGCCTGGTTGCCCCACACAGCCTGCTGTTCAGTCGTTTGGTTGTCCCTCACTAACCCCCTTGCTGGCCTGGTCACCCCATGCAGCCTGCTTGTTCAGTCGTTTGGTAAGTCCCTCACTAACTCCCCTGCCGGCCTGGTTGTAGGCAGCCATCTTGTGAGGGTGTGATGGTCAATTTGCATATTACCTCTTTATTATATAGGATGTTGTTCACTGCAGTAAAGTGTTGATTTGTTTATTTATCCCACTTTGAACTCTATGAGGACTCAGGTCTTTCTTCAATTCTGGAAATTCTTATCTATTATATTTTCATATATTGCCTTTCCCATGTTCTTTTATTGTCTCTTACTGGAATTCCTATTAGACATATAATGGATTGTCTCATTTCATCTTTCAGCTTAAACTTCTCTTTTTAAAAAAATATATTTTATTGATTTTTCACAGAGAGGAAAGGAGTTGGACATCCCTCTCACAATTCTGGACTGCTGGACTCTGCAGTTAAATCTGAACTGTAAGTCACCATACCTCTCTGAGCTGCAATTTCTTCACCTAAATAAATAACATTCTATGTGGCAGAATTTAGAAACATCGATGAGAGAGAAACATTGATCAGCCGCCTCCTGCACACCCCCTACTGGGGATGTGCCCGCAACCAAGGTACATGCCCTTGACTGGAATCGAACCTGGGACCCTTCATCCTGCAGGCCGACGCTCTATCCACTGAGCCAAACCAGTTAGGGCTAAACTTCTCTTTTATATTTCACATCTCTTTAGCTCTCTGTGTGTTATATTCTGAGCAATGGCCTCATATAAATCTTCTAGGTAACAGCTATGTCCAGACTATTGTCAAACCCATATACTGAGTTTAATTTCAGTTTATGTTGGATGATGATTTTTCTTCCATGGCCCAGGGCAGGAAACTCAGTTCTAGGTTACAGCCTAGGATTATTGGCAGTTGTTATCCAGTCTCCCTTCACAGAAGAAACAGCTCATTTCCAACGTCTGCTTTATCTAGGGAATCCTAGTTTCAGCTGCCAGCCTCTCACAAGCTCTAGAGCCTCATCTTTCCTCCTTACAGAGTCATTAAAACCCCAACTCTTTCCAACTGGAAGTCCAGATATGGCAGCCCCAGGCTGGTGTGATGGCCCTATGATGCTGCCAGGCACTCAGACACCTTGGATTTTCCTACTCCATCACCCTCCGGCTATGACATTTACCTTCTTGTTGCACTTCAAGGCATCCCATCTTTGAAATCCCACCACGACTTCTATCTTATCTCATTGTCCAGAACCAGGTCACATCACATTGTCCAGGTGGCCCCTAGATGCAAGGGAAACGGGGAATTTTTTGGTGGTCCCATTCTTTCCCACCAGAAAACAATGCTGTTCTCTTAGTAAGGTAGTAGAACAAGTGGGCATGAAGCTGTTAACTTGTAACATCTGCCACACAGAATGTTATTTATTTAGGTGAAGAAATTGCAGCTCAGAGAGGTATGGTGACTTACAGTTCAGATTTAACTGCACTGAGTCCTTGTTCTTTCTGCTGAGCCCTCACCGCTCTCACCCTGTCCTGACTCAGGGATCCTGGCCTGACTCTTGCCTGCTGGGTTTTCCCTTGTCACAGTGCATTGGCCTTGTGTGATGGATGACTGGGCTGCCTCATTAAGCACAAAGATTTTTTTTTTTTTGTTCCCGAAGTTCACAGCAGCAGCATGACCTGGGAAATCTGGGAGTAGAGAAGCTGAACAGGACCCCATCTGTCCTGTTCCCCAAGCCCCCTGGCTCTTGCTCAGACAGGCATTTGTCAGCCATGGCAAGAGGGCAGACCCAGTCACTTCATCTCTCAGCAATTAGGGGGGCTGTACACGGGAATAATAACGACTGGCTACTGGAGCAGAAGTGGGGGTTTATCAGGGCCAGTGTGACTGGGTGGGGCTCAGGGCTTAACATCCACATCTCTTCTGAGCTGGCTGACACCCTCCTGCCCCATAGTGGAGGCTTTTTAAGCCCTGCCTTCTGTCCCAACCCACCCCTCTCTGATTGTCCCTCCACTCCTCCAACTCTGCTCCACCTACCCTGGATCAGTGGCAATGCACTTTTTTTGATTGATCACACCTGTCTTCTCAATGCTGCTCTCCCAGCCCCTTGTAAACCACCCTCTGTACTGGCCACTGACAAATTTGGTCATGTCACACACACCTCCTCCTTCCCCCCTTTTAGATCCTTCTGTGGCTCCCTTCTGTCCACATAATAAACAACAAACACAGCCCTGTAGACCTCAGCTCGTTTCTCATCCTCTGTACTCTTGTTACACTTGCTATTCAATTTTTTAGAATGGGTTATTGTGATTTATAGTAAGAAATATATATTTGGTCTTAATTTCATACCTAAATCTCTTGGAATTTCCTAAGTGATAAGAGCTATAAAAATGTCTTCTGGCCCGGCCAGCGTGACTTAATGGTTGAGCGTAGACCTATGAACCAGGAGTTCATGGTTCGATTCAGGGTCAGGGGATATGCCTAGATTTCAGGCTCCATCCCCAGTGGGGGGCATTCAGGAGACAGCTGATCATTCTCTCTCATCATTGATGTTTCTCTCTCTCCCTATCCCTTCCTCTCTGAAATCAATAAAAAATATGTACATATTTTTAAAATGTCTTCTGACATTCATATCAAGCCTCTTTCATCACACCTGAGCTAATTATTTAATCAAGTGACTTTTTGGAAAGCCTAGCAGGATGGGCTGGTCACCAGAAAGACGAAGTGATTGGAGAGTTGGAACTTTCAGCTTCACCCACCCACCCACTTCTGGGAAGGGGGTTGGGGCTGGAAATTAAGCTCTAGGAAAACTCTTGAACAACATCATGAGCTTCTAGATTGGTGAACACACTCACATGCTGGGAGGATTGACACACCCCAGTTCCTGGGGACAGAAGCTCCTGCACCCATTTGAACCTTACTCTATGTATGTCCTAATCTGGCTCTTCATTTGTATCCTTTATAATCAACTGGTAAATGTAAGCAATGTTTCTCTGAACTGCTCTAGCAAATTAATCACACCTGAGGAGAGAGTCATGGGAACCCTGGTTCATAGTTGGTTGTTCAGAAATACAGGCAACAACCTGCACTTGAGAATGATGTCTGAATGGGGGCAGTCTTGAAGGGCTGAGCCTCTTCTTAACCTGTGGGATCTGATGCTCTGACATCAGGTAGATAGTGTCAGAGTAGAGCTAAACTGTAGGACACTGGGTAGAAGGTATGTGGGAACGCTGTTCTCTGTTGTCCTGGTACTACGTAGGTCTAAAACAGAAACTCTGTCCTTGGGTCTTGGGGTGGGGCTTTCTCAGTGATTCAGCCCCTCCCTCATTGGTATAGGGATTTTTCTATTCTCTTTCCCTAGTTGCAGAGGCACTGAGGGTGATAGGATTTGTCTTCCTACTGCTCCCCACCTCTAGGCTGTACCACTAGGCAGGCTTTCTCTGATCTTTCACCCAGTGCAGTCTGAAGAGAAGGGTTTGTGAATGGGTGCAAATTTCCCATGTGTTTGCTGTTTCCAGGGTTCATATCCCTGTACCAGCCTTAGAAGCTTGTTAAAATTTGTACTTGAATTCTTACTTTTACTTGTATTTTTTGTTTGCATGGCACCTGGTTTCAGCCCCATGTAAGCAAGGGCTCATGTCCCATCTTCCTTGGAGTTGCCTCATATCTTCCCAGCCTAGGCCACAGACAACATGGAGCAGAGAAAAGCCACGCCTATCATGCCCTGTCTGAGTTCCTGATCCACACTGAGCCTAATTAAGTAGTTGTATGCCAGTAAGTTTTAGGGTAATTTGTTACACAGCAATAGGAATCAGAGCAGTAACTTGTCACCACAGACTTGTTTATTCATTCATTGAATACCTATTCTAGGCCTGATACTGAGGCTGTAGAGACAAAAGAGACTCCAAGCCTCTGTCTTCCCAGAGCTCACAGTCTAATGGGGAGGCAGATAATTGCAAGGCAGAGGCATGAGGATTGTGATGGGAGCACAGGGGACTGTGAGGTCCAGAGCTAGTTAGGGCCCTTGACACAGCCTGGGTGGGGAGGGAGGAGAAAGGAAAGCTTCCTGAAGGAGGTGACTCCTAAGCTGATACCTGAAAGGTGAAGAACAAAGGGCAGGAGAGTCCAGCCATGAGACTATCTTGGACTAGAAGGCCATTGGGCAAGAGATGTGGCACTTTGGAGGGACCTGAAAAAGGCTTGATAGGGCTGAATGAGAGCGTGAGGGTTTGAGAGACAAAATATGTGGCAGGATTGCTGCCATTGCAACCTAGAGGGGTGCCAATTTAATATCCTCATTTTACAGATGAGGGAACTGAGGCTCAGAGCAATGACTTGCCCTAGGTCCCACGGTGTACTGGTATAGTAGAGCAAGGATCTGAACCCAAGTTAGTCTGACTTCACCTCTTCCCACTTCTGAAAGAGGTGGGGGTTGTGGGGGGGTAGATATGGAGATGTGCAATGTCCAAGCCTTGGGAATGACTTCATTTGTTACTTTATCACCCCTATCTGAGTTGGGGGTCAGCAGAGAAAGGATGGAGGCAGCTGACAACAGGAGGGGTGAGTGAGGGGTCTTGATACCACTCTGAATATGCTCGATCAACTCTAACCAAATTGGTGCCTGCACGATTCTCATCTGTCGTATTGACACATCTTGCTTTGGAGGCCAAATCAGCCCCTAATCAAATTGAATTCCTTATTTCTGGCCATAAAGAAGATCAATAATAATAACAGACATTCAGAGAAGTGCACTGCCTCTTCAGAAAAATGAAGGGAGGCCCAGCTGGTGCTGTGCAGTGGTTGCGCATTGACCTGTGAACCAGGAGGTCAGTTTGATTCCTGATCCAGATGCATGCCCGTGTTGAAGGCTCAAGCCCCAGTAGGGGGTGTGCAGAAGGCAGCGGCTGGATGATTCTCTGTCATCCTTGATGTTTCCATCTCTCTCCCCCTCTCCCTTCTTTTCTCTGAAATCAATAAAAACATATCTTAAAGGAGAAAAAGAAAAATGAAGGTAGTTTCTTCCAATTCCATCAGGACCAGGCCAAGGACAGGTGTGTGAGCAAATGGACATGATGGTTTTGTCGCTTAACTGTCTTGGCACATCCAATAGCCATTCAAATTCTCCAGTGCTAGTCTTAGGAACACTCAGACTGCTCTGGGCGGCTCCACTGTCATCATTAGGGATAGCAGCCATGTAGGGTATTAGGTAAGTTAACTAGTTGTTGACGGATGACATCTGATGGGTAGCAGCTATTTTTGTGAGCTGAGAGGAAACGCCCCGGGACTAGTGAAATTCTGGAATTTGTCACAGCTCATTTGGTCATCTCTCTGTAAGGTCCCCTGTAAAGTTTCAGTTATTTCAGTGGGTTCAAAGTAGTTTGGAGCTTAAAGATCCCTCCCTATGATCTATTGATTTTGGGTCTAAAGTTTAGATGAATGGTTTTATCTCATGTGGTAAACCTGATCTGGTTGTAGTGGCAATCTGTAGTGCTCTGTTGAGGGTTCTTTCCAGGCTTAGCAGGAAAGAACATTGCCATTGACAGAGGTGGCTGAGTTGGAGCCGGAGAGGCTGTGAGCCCAGGGTCCTAAGTTTGTAATCAGCTGGCGTCTTGGGCCCAGAGAGTTCTAATTAAAAGATCTTTTAGAATAGAAATGCCCGGTACTCAATTTTAAGTTGCTTCCTAATTGGATTCTAACTTCTCCATTATCACAAAACCCCTCAGTAAAAGCTGGTTACGTATGACTGTCTGTGTTCAAGGTGTTTTCAGGGAATGAGGTGGGCTATGTCCGGTCATGGAGTGATGCTGAGAAGAGGGAAGGCTGCAGGGAAGGAGAGAGACATGGTTCCTCTGGACTTCCTGGCAGGACCCAGGCCATGTTTTCAAGACTCCTATTAAAAAGCCACACTTGATCCTGGGTTCAGACCTCTAGGTCCAAAGAGGGTCATTTAACAAGGTACATTTTCCTTGTCTCAGCTTAAGCAGAAATTAACCCTTCCTCCCACTTTTTGTTCTGTTTGGGTCCTTAATAGAATGAATGATACTCACCACACTGGGGAGGGCCATCTACTTTATTCAGTTCACTAATTCAGATGCTAATCAATCCTGGAAACATCCTTACAGACCCACCCAGAAATGGCGTTTCTCTCTGAGCATCCCTTCACCCAGTCAAGTTGACACATCAAATTAACCATCACAGCCAGTGTGGAATGGGTTTCTATTGCTTGTTCTAGATAATATACTCAATGGCTATGGCTGGGGGGAACATGAGGTCCCAGAGAGGGTATGATGAGAAGTGCTGCCTAAACTGCCTTTTTGCTGGGACCTTCTCCACTCTTGTGGAACCCAAAGATGTAGCCATATCCTCATTGTTCCTGAGGCCCGGACTTCAAATGAACAGACCCTCTGCCCAGTGGGGAGTTGTGGCAGGGCAGACAGAGTAACACCACTCCCCCTCAAAAATATCTGCTTCTGAAACTTGCTCAGCCAGGCAGCCTCTAATGTGGAGATTTGGGAATGATGGAGAGTAGAAGAAAAGATCAGAAATAAATTCCACCCAGCTGGATGTGGCTCAGTGGTTAAGTGTTGACCCGGGAACCAAGAAGTCACTGGTTCGATTCCAGGTTAGGGTACATGCTTGGCTTGTGGGCTTGATCCCCAGGGGGGACATGCAGAAGGCAGCCGATCAATGATTCTCATCACTGATGTTTCTATCTCTCTCTCTCTTTCCCTTTCTCTCCCTTCCTCTCTGAAGTCAATTTAAAAGAAAAGAAATAGCCCTAACGGGTTTGGCTCAGTGGATAGAGTGTTGGCCTGTGGACTGAAGGGTCCCAGGTTCGATTCCGGTCAAGGGCATGTACCTTGGTGGCGGGCACATCCCCAGTAGGGGGTGTGCAGGAGGCAGCTGATTGATGTTTCTCTCTCATCGATGTTTCTAACTCTCTAACCCTCTCCCTTCCTCTCTGTAAAAAAAATCAATAAAAATATTTAAAAAATAAAATAAATAAATTCTATCAGCTGTCTTCCCAAACCTTGTGGACATCCAGGATATGCTTAATGTGTGAGGCAGAATATCATTCCCAAGGACCATCCTAAACCTCTCTAGGTGTCAAACATTATAAAGTCATGTGTTTTGACACCTATCTGTATCTTATCCTATATAATAAAAGCGTAGTATGCAAATTGTCCCCTTGACTGGGAGTTCATTTGGGAGTTTGACCAGGGGGTGGGGCTGGCCAGGGGAAGGGAGGGAGGCCGTAGCCAGCACCCGCTAGGGACCCTACCAGTGCACGAATTTCGTGCACTGGGCCTCGAGTATTTGATAAAACTCACCCAATGGCATTGGGAAAAATAAAATGGGGAAATAAAGACACCAGGATGGATCATGGCAGGAATATCAACAGCTCAGCTGCAAACCTGATAAGCAGTGAGTGAGCTGGATGCCTGATCTCTGCTAGACTGCAGGAAGATCCCCCAGATGCGGGAGCAGCAGTGGACAAGGTCTTAGATTTTAGAGCAGGGTAAGGCTTAAGGAGCTGCTTTGTCATCTGGCTCCAGGTACCTGGAAATGCCAGAAACTGAACCCTGGAGGACCTGAGGAGAAGTTGAGAACATTTCCCAGGTGGCCTGTTATTCAAAACCACTTCATCTATAGACTCACATCTCCCTGGGTTCCCCAGTGTACATCCTCTGCCACAATCAGGCTGATTTCCAGCCCCATGCTTCATGCTTGTTCCTGGTGCTTTGGCTTGTGGTATATCCCTAGCCCTCCTGGAATGTTCTTCATCATTCTAACCAACTATCTCAGCTGGGCTCAGTGGAACAAGTATAGGACAGCTCATTACAGCTGCCCAGGATGGGCGCTGCACAGCTTTTGGGGGCACCATTCACGGTCCAGTGCTCAACCTGTGAAAACTTAGCAGATTATTCTGCAGGAGGTTCAGAGCCAGGCTTTGGGATTAGATGGACCTATGTTTGAATCCTGGTTCTGCTCCTTGTTAGCTATGTAACTTTGGGCAAAACATTAACTCTTGTTGCCTTGGTGTTTTTATATGCAAAATGGGGACATGACATACTCTATCGATCCTAAGAGGCACAGTTTTTCACATTTCACATCTCTGAAATTGGGTTGTATCTTACAATTGATGGTATGCCATATTTTTAATCAGTGGCACTTTTTTTCTTTTTGGTTGTAATAAAATAATGGTGTATATTATGAATGATGCCATTGTAGACTTGTGAAAAATAGTGTCTATCTCACAGGAGGATGAATACTGTTAAGATTTATCCATAGCCCATCCTGGGGGTCACCTGAAGTTTTAGTGACTAGTCCCTATGAACCATGTAAATGGGGGAAGTAATTTCCTCCCCCTTTTCTTTGTTTCTTTGTCTGTGAAATGGGTAAATAATAGAACCACCTCACGGAGTTTTTATAAGGACAAAATGAATGAGAGCACGTGAAGCAGGCCAGCCTGTGTACTGCCCCATAGGCTGCCAGGCACGGGTCTCACAGCCTGGGCTGAGAGCAGAAATGGCAGTTCTGTCTGCCTGTCTGCCTGGCTTTGAGCCGACTCTGGCTGTTGATAAAGTAGGAGGTGTCTTGTCATCCCACGTAGGCAGGCAGGCCTGTGTTGGAGTTTTTGCTCTGCCACTTTTCCAGCTGGTGAACTCGGGCAAGTCTCGCCACCTCTCTGAGCCCCAGCTTCCTCGTCTGTAATACTGGTATCTTGGGCTTTTTTTGGGACTGAAAGGAGATAATGGAGGTAAAGTGCTTGGCACATGATGGATACATAACTTTATTTTATTAAATTTTTAAAAATTTATTGATTTTAGAGAGGGAGGAAGATAGAGAGAGAGAGAGAGAGAGAGAGAGAGAGAGAGAGACGTGGATTTGTTTTTCCTAAGAGGCACAGTTTTTCACATTTCACTTAGTTATGCATTCATTGGTTGACTCTTGTTTGTGTTCTGACTAGGGCTCGAACTCACAACCTTGGTGTACTGGGTCAGTGCTCTAATCAGCTGAGCTACCTGCCAGGGCTGAAAACTTGGTACATTTATAGCAAAGTAGAAAGAAGATAAAAAATGACACATAATCCCACCTCCTAGAAAGAACCACCATTAACTTCTACTTCTGCCTTTCCTGTTCATTCTTTTTGCATTATTGAGTACATAGTGAATATAAAATTTGGTGCCCTGCTTCCCCCCTCCCCACTTAACATTATTACAGGAATATCCCTCCCTACCATTAAAATCTCTTTGCAAACATGAATTTACTTTTACCGATTGTATGATACACCATTGTCTGAGCAATTTACTGATCATTCCCTTGTTAGACATTTGGGTGGTTTTTAATTTTTTACTTCCACATCACAATGCTGTGATTAAAACAGACTTTGTATATAAAATCCTTTTATTGTATTTCAAATTATTTCCTTAGAGTCACATCCTAGAAATGAAACCAGGGTTCCAAGTGTTGTAAACATTTTAGTGATGATAGCCCCCATTTTTTGACATTAACATTTTTAATGAAATGAATGCAGATTGAGAAACATATTGACCTCGATATATCAAACTGATAGACTATAAAAATGCATACATCATTTTATAAAGTTTTATTATTTGTTTTTAATTTTTTTACAAAGAGCCCTTACTGGAATGATCACATATCACTCACATAACAGCAGTAATGATCCCTTAGCAGCATCTAGGACTGAGGTGTCCTGAGGAGGACTGAGGCAGAGGCAGAAAATCTGCTAAAAAAAAGACTGTAAGCGCAATCCATTTTTTAAAAACCAATTTTATTACCCTGGCTGGTTTGGCTCAGTGGATAGAGTGTCGGCCTGTGGACTGAAGAGTTCTGGGTTTGATTCCAGTCAAGGGCACATGCCTGAGTTGTGGGCTCGATCCCCAGTTGGGGTCATGCAGGAGGCAGCCGATCAATGATTCTCTCTCACCATTGATGTTTCTATCTCTCTCTCCCTCTCCCTTCCTCTCTGAAATCAATAAAAATATATTTAAAAAACAAACAAACAAAACCAATTTTCTTATACTAACATTTATGAGAGTGTCCATTATATCTACCCATTCCAACATTAAATATTATGTATTTTAAATATTTGCTAGCTTGATGGGTAAAAATGAACACTGAATTTTTCATTCTCTCAAATTTCTTAAGTTTTAGTAATACTGAACATTTTAATCTAATATTTATTGGCCATTTGTATTTCTTCCTGTGTAAACTGTCAGTACTCTTTGTCCATTTATCCATTGGGTTCTTGATGTTTTTAAAATATAAAACATAATTGCTGATTAACTGTATTCCACCTATACTTTAGTTTTGTGTATATTTTGAGTGGAGGATCTTAGGTGAATCTCTTCTTAAAATTTCCAAATAGTAAACCAGTTACACATAAAATGGTGTGGGGTACTCCCACCAACTTAATCACTCATGGAACAAGGGCCAGTTATTTCTTGTCTCTCTGAAAGTGTGGGGACCAGCACAGGAACAAATAATTTTTGAAAAATATAATGAAAACCCAAGTTAGATTCTTTTTAAAAATATATATATTTTATTGATTTTTTTTTACAGAGAGGAATGGAGAGGGATAGCGAGTTAGAAACATCGATCAGCTGCCTCCTGCAACACCCCCTACTGGGGATGTGCCCACAACCAAGGTACATGCCCTTGACCAGAATTGAACCTGGGACCCTTCAGTCCGCAGGCCGACGCTCTATCCACTGAGCAAAACCGGTTAGGGCCCAAGTTAGAGTCTTTTCAGGCTGTCTTATCATAATCCTGAGATGGAGATTTATTGTCATCCCCAATTTACAGATGAGAAAACTAAGGATCAAAGAGGTAAAGTAACTTGCCTCAGATAACACGGTTAGTCTGATACAAGATTAAAACCCAGATTGTTTGGCTACTATATCTCAGGGCCACCCTCTCAAGTTTGACCCTTCCTATCCTTGGGAGCAAATTTCTGGTGGTGGATGTTGCACACTCAGATCCCCTCAGATCCTTTTCCTATTTCTTCATGCCCATTCCCAGATTTTGGGTGCTACCTTTTGACAACGCACATGGGAGATTTTTTTTTCAGAGGATTACCCTTGGGTTGACTGGGGTCATTTTTTGTCACCACTGTATTCCCAGTGTGTACCACAGTGCCTACCTCATAGTCAGTGCTCAGGAAATATTTGTTGAATAAATGAAAGAACAAATTTAAGCTACTATCAACTCGTAGTAAGTTGTGGTGGAGTTGGGACTAGATCCAAATCTTCCTGACTTCCACCATCTGTACAAGGTGAGAGTCCAAAGCCCAGCTGACTGGGAAGGAGAGAGCTGCAGGTGCTGGGTTGGTTTCAGCATCCTGTTGTTCTTTGAAGAAAAAACAGTTCCCTTCCCTCTCTTAGCTGCATTGTCACAGCTTGAAATATTCTTTTGATTATGAGAACATTTCCCATTAAGTGTGCGTCCCCAGCCCCTCCCACTCCCAGTATTTATGAGCTAATAACTCCAGGATCTGTCACAATCAATGTTGCAAAAGTGTATTGTATGTAATGAAATAATTCGAAGAGAAACGTGGCAAGGAGACAGTCAGAATTTTCTCTTGCCTTACAAACCATCCCCAGGGGGTGGGTGTATATAAATCAGCACCTCCCTTAATTAAGTAAAACATTTTAAGGAAAAAGCAAATTAATTACCACTTCATGGCACCACCACAGCTGATTACCCAAAAGGTTCACGTTCCATAAACCTCTACTGAATTTGGAACTAATTATTGCTTTTTTGGTTTGTTTATTCTCCTGATACAGCAAAGATCTGTATTAAAAGTGGCTGGTGTGGGATGATTTTTCCTCTACTTTCAAGATAATGTAAGTTGTCATAAGAATCAAGAAGTCTTTTTTTTTTTTTTTTTTAAAGCTGAAAACACAGGGTATGTAGAATGTGGAGCATCCAGAGGGGAGGAATAGAAATTATTGTCGGGTATTCCAAGGTGATAGGGAGAAATCTGTTGGGTACAGAATGTGTGGGATCTTGGCCTAGATCAGTTCCTGACTTCCTGCGTAACCTTGGGGAGGAACTAGATATCTCTGGTCTCTATTGGGGCTGGCTGAACATCTTTCATTCCCTGCCCCACCTGAGCCCTCACTTCCTGGCATGTGGTCCCAACAAGAGATGAAAATCCTATTATCTCTGAGCTATTGTCCAACCTGACCTGATATCCTTCCTAATGTTCCTTCCTGCTGACTCTGGCTTCACCCTTGCCGTGTGGGCCTAGTCCATTTTACCTTTTATTTGGACAGGTCCCTGTGGCCAGGGCATCTGCTGACTTATGCTTCACCTGTTGCCATCCTAAAGTGACCCTGCCCATCCTGGCCTCTCGAATCTGCCTGCCTTCTGATTTGTCCAGTGGCCTGATGGAGCAGGCTCTTTTGGGGTGCATGTAGGAGCAGGGGTCTCAATGGCATCAAGCACAATTGACCCTGGTTACCCCTCCAGCTGTGAGCCTTGTTTTAAGTCCAGAGCCACGTGCCAGCTCCTTGTGGGTAGACAGCCAAGCCCTAACCCTTTTTTGCTTCTGCCACTTGCCTAGCATGAGTGGCTGTGTACACTGTAGGCACTCAAATCAGTGCTGAATCATCATCTAAATTTTAGTGAAAAACATGGATAACCAGAAAGAAACAATAATCTAATTCTCCCAAACATTTTTGTTAAGGCATGACCTGTACCCAGTAAAGTGCATACATTCTAAGTGTACAACCCAATGAATCTTTATTTTGTGTACCCATGTAATCCCCACCTACGTCAAGAGACAGGATATTTCCAGCCCCCCCCCAAAGTTTCCCTCCCAATCAATACCCCTCAGAGATAAGAATTATCCTGATTTCTATCATCATAGGTTAGTTTTGTCTGTTCTTGATTTTCATATAAATGCAATCACCTGGTTTTCTGTTTCTGGTTTCTTTTGCTCATCTGCTTGTGTATATGAGATTCATTCTTGGTGTATATGGCAGTGTTCTTGAACTCTTTTTTTAAGATTAAGATTTTAAAAAGTGATTAGTGATTGTTGGTTATTGGTATCTACTTTGACAGTATGCTGTTCTTTTTAAAAAGAACCAAATGCCACCCAGCCTGTGTGGCTCAGTGGTTGAGCACTGACCTATGAATCAGGTGGTCACGGTTCAATTCCAGGTCAGGGCACATGCCTGTGTTGAGGGCTTGATCCCCGGTAGGGGATGTGGAAGAGGCAGCTCATCAATGATTCTCTCTCATCATTGATGCTTATATCACTCTATCCCTCTCCCTTCCTCTCTGAAATCATAAAAATATATTAAAAAGATAACCAAATGCTAAGATATTTGTGGATCTAATACTGTCATGATAGTATGCACCCAATGCCCCAATTTAAAAAAAGAAAATAATTTAGGTTTTGAGAGTATTCAAGTGCATTCAGGTTCCAAATGAAGCAGAGTGAGTTTGGTTAGAATGGTGTCTGACCATACTCCTACTTTCTTGAGAGCCTTCCAGGGCATATTTCTGTTGCTTTAATTCCCATTTCTTGAGTTACTAGAGAGGTTGAGTATATTTTTAGGATCATCTGTCATCTATGTACCCTTACATCCCTCAGGGAACCTTTCTGGAGGACTGGGAGAGTTAGGAAGCTGGAGGCTGCTCCGTCAAGGTTATGTATGAGGGAGTGACCTGGACACCACTTTGGATTGTCACCAAAAGGGCCACTCACCCCCAGACCCTAGGAAAATCAGTGTTCAGGGAAGGTGGGGAGAGTCAGGCTCTACTCTCTCTCAGGCCAGATTAAAGCATTGTCTGTTCTGATGGAACCCTTAGTGTCAACCCGGACCTTTAGTCCTGGCAGCACATTTGGTTAGAACGTTGTCCCAGTGCACCAAGGTTGTGGGTTTGATCCTGGGTCAGGGCACATACAAGAATCAACCAATGAATGCATAAAGAAGTGGAACAAGAAATCAATGTTTTTCTCTCTCTTTCTAAAATCTACCTAATAAAAGAGTAATATGCTAATTGACTGTACCTTTGCGACATCCACCAGCCAATCAGGAGCGAGTATGCAAATTAACCCGACAAAGATGGCTGGTTAGTTTGCATACGCATGTGCCTAGTGGCCGGGGACTGGGCAGGATGCTTGCATCGTGGCTACGACACAGGCGTTCTGCACCACCCCAGCCGGGCCTCTGGGCAGTGTGGGAAGGCAGAAAGGCGGCTCCGGGCTGGAGCAGAAAGGTGGCTCTGGCCAGAGCGAAGGTGGTGCCCACAGCCAGGGGAACGAAGGCCTGTTCTTGCACGAATCTTCATTCATGCATTGGGCCACTAGTCAATTAATAAAACAAAACAAAAAACACCTTTAACCCTAAGAGCCTCTGAGCAGTTGATGCCTGGGGCCACATTGGAGGCTCTGATTCAGCAGGTCTAGGTTGGGTCTAGGAATCTTATTTTAAAGCTCCCAGGTGATTCCAGAGCCAGACTGCCTGAATTTGAATTCCAGCTCTGCCTGTTATCACTGTGATCTTAGGCAAATGCTTGCAAAGTATTAGAAGAGTGCCTACGAAAACAAACACTGAAAGAGTTGGCTGCCATCATCAAAGAGTTGGCTGACCATCATTGTCATTTCTGGCAGCACTGAACTGAGGACCAGATAGGAGCATGGGCTTATCCAAAGTCACACAGTGAGTCACAGATAGTACAAGGACCAGAAGGCCAGTGCTCTCTCCCAGAGGCTGTGTTCCCTTGTCCATCGTGTAGCCAGCT